>NC_134835.1:7348055-8810555 GCF_004210375.1 Tachypleus tridentatus | reverse complement strand
TAACAAAATTACTGTGTATTTAAAAACCGGTTTAATGTGTAGTTAATAACAATATTATTGTGTAGCTCATAACAGGACTAGTGTGTAGTTGGTCAGAGCATTACTGAGTAGTTGACAGCAGTACTAGTGTATAGTAGATAACAGCATTACTGAGTAGTTAATAACAGAAATAGTGTGTAGTTGATAACAGAATTACTGCGTAGTTGATAACAGTACTAGTGTGTAGTCGATAACAGCATTGCTGAATAGTTGATAACACGAATGGTATGTAGTTGATAATAGCATTACTGTGTAGTTGATAACAGGAATACTTACTCACTGGTGCTTTTAGTCTTAAATGCATGTTTTACTAGGCGAAACATGTGCACTGATTGTATAATTTGTATATATATCTATATAAACAGACAATTATTGTTTAATAGTTAGTTTGCAATCTCATTCAAACGTAATTCATTAGTATATATGTACATAACGTTATTCTTTATGAACTTAGCTATGGTAAAAACACATTTCAGTTTCCAATATAATTGTGACAGGCTTATTAAAATTCCTACATGTCTTTCTTCGCACAACTAATGAGACGAATTTAAACTGACAGAATTGAGTAAAGTAAGTAATGTCTTTCTGTGGAAAGTTTACAAGTAAGTTACAATTTGAGAAGAAAAAGTGTCGAACTAGTATTCTATCAAATTTTATTTTTCAATATTCCATTCCGGGCTTTTAATAGCCTTTATAAACAATGTCGAGATATAAAACGCATGTTAACGATTCGTTTTCTGTTGGGTTTTTTTCCACGTTTGCATTCTTTAGCCGTCCTTTCATAAAACAATATTGATTTCAAATATTCGTCATTTTTATTTGTTTCTAGCAACACGAAAGAGAGACTACTAGATGACGCAGAGTTTTAAGAGTGCTTAAATTTCTTACTTATGACGATTTCACACCAACAATTTTTAAAGGAATATATTTAGAAATCCATTATTATCTTAGTAATAATCCATTAATGCTGTAAATCCTGTCATACGTGATTAATATGTTGTTGTTTTTTTTTAATTTCTTTAACGACGAATCTCATTATAATAAGTGAAAGCTGAAGATATCTGGTTTTCTCGGCTTCTTATTGTTTTTTTCATTATTTGTTATAATGTCATTGTGTGATATTTACATAATTCCTACTTCACGAGAAAAAAATATTTTTTTAATTATTTCAAGATTTCTTTTTCTTTCCACTAATTTTTAATTACATAGAATATTTCACCAGAAGACATTTAAACGACAGAGAACGAAGAGCTGGGCCCAGCATGGCTAGGTGGTTAAAGAGCTTGATCCGTAATCCGAGGGTCTTAGGTTCGAATGCCCGTCGAACCAAATATGCTTGTCCTTTCCAACCGTGGGGACGTTATAATGTAACGGTCAATTCCACTATTCGTTGGTAAAAGAGTAGCCCAAGAGTTGGCGGGTGGTGGTGATGACTAGCTACCTTCCCTCTAGTCTTACACTCTTAAATAAGGACACTGCGCAGATAGCCCTCGTGTAGCTTTGTGAGAAATTCAAAAACACACAAAGAACTAGCTGCCTGACAAAAATATGTTTGATAAAACATAATTATTTAGTCATCTTGTGTGCAGTAAAAAACTAGATGCCAACAAAGTAAAAAATGGTAAGCGCTGTACCTTGGATAATTTAACTGTAGTATATTGCAACATTAATATGTTATGATAGAAAGTTAGAAACAGTTTAAGTTCAACATCGATTTAACAAACTAGAAAACATCACCTACTCATCACACGTAATAAGAAAACCACAGTTTGCTATTTCTAAAACTTATACGTTTCCCTAATAACATCAAGTAATTAGATATTGTCGGTCTTCTCTCCAAAAAATGTCGGATTATCAGATTTCCTTAGAACTGATTCTATTTCAGTTTGTAGCAGTATTCATGGACAACGTATTTTACACTTCTGGATCTAGCAGGACCATAATTGGTTGCGTAAGAGGGTGTAATTACCTACTTAGCAAAGAGACTAAAACACAACGAAAGGTCAGTCATATATGATGGTATTCGTAAGTAAACTTCGGGCTGATGAATCCCCGTCTGGGATCGAAGCTTACGTTCCTGTGCCCCTTGGGATCTCCGAAGCTGCCGAATTTTTGAAAGTGTGTTCACACTGACAACACTGGCAGGTGAGCTATACGGTGTTTCACACAAACAACACTGGCAGAACGTTTTCTTTGTGTTGAATACCGGCCCCATGATATAGCCATAGAAGTATAATGTCGGAACTTAAAGGGTGCAATGGATCCTATGTGAAACACGAGAGAGGCTTTGGACTCCCACAGCAGGTACTTGTGCTGTTGTTGTTCAGGTATACACTGACAGAGAGAGGCACATACTCATGGATGTACGCTATATGTAAACAGTCATAAATACAGTTAATTAACTTTATTGTTGTTCTAGCCTCACGCGATCAGAACATTATTTTAATCCTGTGTTGTCTACTGTTTAATGTGTCAAAATGTCGTTACTCTATCTTGCCTAATAACGATCCAAGTCAAAACGTTGCTTCGATATATTTAGACACACTTGTTTATGATAATATAACAAAATAAACATAGCTGAGAAATGTAATTCTGTGTTAACCTGCTCAAAATAGCTCATGAGACATTATCGATTCGCGAGTCAACTTAGAGATAAAGATCCCACAGGGTAAAGAAAGAAAAGGTTACATCTATTTTAATTATAGGCAGTTCTCGTAAATATCGCTATCTAAGACAGAAATGTTTTTTATATTCAGGGATAATTCATAATAATCACACTTTTAACAAAATGAAACGATAGAGCAGATGTTATATAATGCTCAAATCAATATTGCAGTGAAACCAATAGAATACGTGTTATCAATTCTAAGGGCTTAAAAGCGAAATTAGAAAACAACATATTTGTATCATCGAAGTACATAGATAACGACTTTTATGGTTGTGAGTCACTTGAACTCCAGACCACCATTTCCTAATGCTATATTTACGGGCTGTGTACGTAAAACGATTTTCCCAACTATGTGTTTTTCTTATAGCAAAGCCACAACCAGCGATCTCTTGTGTGCACTAAGGTGAATCGAATCCCCGATTTAGGCGTTGTAAATCCGAAGACATACCGCTTTTCACCGAGAAACTGTTATTTATCCTAAAATGGTGTTTTCAAAACGTTTTCATAAGAAACCTAAGGCCTTGTACTAATTTAATTAATTAAATCAATTACAATCTTGGTAAATACATAGCATGGGCATTCTCCAAATATGTAACATCAGCCAGCTCATTCATCAAAGACTCTTTTAATTTCAAGTCTAATCTAAATCAACTTAATCATAAAACCTTAATGGCCAGTTTCGATGTTATATCCCTCTTTACAGAAGTTCCAACCACTGAAGCCTGCAAGATAGCCTCAGAACTCTATATCCGAGACCCTAACCCAACTATAGAAATTCCCAGTAACCAGTTAGCAACCCTCATAGAATTCACCACGATAAAGACAAACTTCATGTTCAACAATCAAAACTATATACAAACAAATGGCCTAAGCATGGGCAACCCAGTATCACCAGTTCTAGCCAATATTTTTATGACACAAGTTGAAACACAAGCAATTAACACAGCATTACATCCACCACTATTCTGGTACAGATATGTAGATGACACGGTTGCGGGATTCAGATCTACAGAACACATACTTAATTTTTTCAATCACATTAACTCTATACATCCCAACATTAACGTCTCATGTGAACAGGAAGAAAGCAATCAAATATCATTTCTTAACCTCAAAATTACAAGAACCGACACACAATTCAAAACAGAAATCCACCGAAAAATCACCCATACTGGACTATACATTCCTTGGGACCCAGCACATGAAACAAAACAAACACTCAACATACTAAGAAACCAAATAAACACAGCCATAAAACTATGCTCACCAGATAAAATTTATAATGAATTAGACAAAATAAAACAATACTTCACCAACATCAATAAGTTTCCTCCACAAACCGTAGAAAACATTATACGCACACACTTAGACAGAAAGCAAAATCAACCAACAAAAGTAAATATATCTCACGAATCAAAAAATCACGAAACCATATACTGCTGCATACCACATATTCCCAACATCAGCAGACAAATAACCAACATTTGGCAAAAACTAGTAACAAAATATGACATTCCAGTTAATACCAAGTTTATTCAAAAACCAGGCACAAAACTGAGGTCCATACTATGTCAAAACTACACTGACAAACACCACACCAACATTATTTATAAAATGCAATGTGATAACTGTCACGACTTCTATATTGGAGAAACAAGTAGAAAAATGGAAACCAGATTCAAAGAACATAAAAAGTTACCTTCACATGTTTTCGAACACTGCAAGTCAAATAAACACAACATAACCATAGAAAACACTCAAATATTAAATAAAGAAACAAACATAAACAAACGCAAAATTAAAGATTACTTATACAACAACTTAAACCCAAAATAAACCAATACAAAGGAACACCTTTATACCTATATTAAATATAATAAAATAAATAATATAAAAATTATATATTCATATATCTACATTCCGACACTCGGTTACACAACCCCTTCCACACATGTGGTCAGCTTCCGGTTAGTTACCTCTTTCTTTCTTTGTGATCCTGACGATGACCGAAGAAGGTCGAAACGTTGTTCGCTCTTCTTCGTAAAATATTTTCTCAACCCAAACGAGCCGTTTTTGCATATATATTTTTCTCTACAAGTGGGTTTTCTCGACATCACTAATTTTGGGGAAGACCCATCAACATCCTGCAAAATAGTTACATGGACATACAACAGACGGTACTATTATAGTTATAGAGATACGTAATTATATGGAAGCCAAAAGACAGAACTATTATATTTATATATATAAGTAGTTACTTGGATATACAACAGATAACTATTATATTTATATAGATAAGTAGTTATATGGACAAAACATCTTTCATATTTATATAAACAAGACAGACAGACAGACCCATTATATTTATGCAGATAAGTAATTACATGGACATACAACAGAGAGTACTATTATTTATATCAATACGTAATTATATGGAAGCCAACAGACAGAACTATTATATTTATATTGATAAGTAGATACTTGGACATACAACAGAGAGTACTATTATATTTATATAGATAAGTAGTTATATGGATATACAACAAACAGTACTATTATATTTATATAGATTAGTAGTTACATAGACACAAAAGAGACAGAACTATTATATATATATATTGATAAGTAGATACTTGGACATACAACAGACAGTACTATTATATTTATACAGATAAGTAATTACATGAACATACAACAGACAGTACTATTATTTTTATATAGATAAGTAGTTACATGGACCCAAAAGAGACAGAACTATTATATTTATATCGATCCGTAATTATTTGAAAGCCAACAGATACTACTATGAAACTTTTACAGATATGTAGTTATGAGGACAGACAATAGAAAATACTATGATATTTATACAGCTTCATCTGAGGTCCATTAATTTGGAATCTGCCTGAAGTGAATACTAATAAATTCTTTTCCACTCCTCACTGTGTTGATGGATATTTCTTTATCTGATGTCGAGTTGAAAACTGAAGAGACTGTAACAAATGGTGGCACTAGATATGAATATAAAGCAAGGCATGTTCACTAAGTCACATCAAGGTCTTTTGTCTATAATCAATCAATCTAGAACCCTAACGATACATTTGATACACCAATAACGACCAAAACGTCTTTCCAACAAACGTGAACAGTGTACGAGTCGACTGTAAGTCATTCTCCCAAATCGATAGATATATTCATATCAATAGAGTGAAATTTAATTACAAAATGGCCAAACCTTGTCACAATTGAATGTTTAAGTTTCCAAAACGAAAGTCGTGAATTACAGGTTTTTGTTATGTCACATCAGTTCAATATTATGACATTATTACAGATATATCTTAAATTTAGGTCAAAGATCTTTTGTGAAATTTCCATTTTTAGATATCCAGTGGAAAAAAAAACAAAATCATTATTGGAACGTGTCATCTTGCTCACTACTGCACGAATAATTGGTACCTGGAGAAATAAAAATGATAAAAAAACTAAATTTTCTGATTTTTTTTTAAATATGGCCCAATTAGTGCTCTTCCAAATTTCAATTCATTTCGAATTATTTTTAGTATACAACGATTAAATTGGATCAATTTATTTAATGTGTGTAATAGTGTATTAATTAACCATTAACCTAAACTACACTATAGTTTATTGTGGTGTGAACTCCTCTTACAAGCTGATAAAGTATGGTACTAGTTAATTATAATTGTCACATGACATTAGTATTCGGCCTATTATATTTCTGACACTACATTCTTTATTTATATCTTTAAAGTATTTCAAGAATTAGAAGAGAACATGATAAAAGCGTTACACAACAATATCCTCGACATATCCAATTTCATCGATGCGTTTCGCTCAGTCCAGAACTCATCAGACCGACTGGAATATAGCTGTGGCCGTAACACTAATTATATAAGCCATTTTTTTTACAATAACAATTATTGTAGTGTGAATTTCTTTACCACACTGGCGAAGCATGATTGCAATTAATTATACTTTCAATATGGCGTTATTGTTAAGTCTGTTTAATTTGTAACATATGATTAAGTTCCAACTTTCTATGAGAACCTTATTGGATGAAGTGCAAAACTTTCCACGAATTAAGTAGTTTTAGACTTAACATTAAAACGTTCGTACTATTTTCGAGTGTTAAAAGTGTAGATGACTTTCATGAGTGATACACAATATTTAACAATAGTAAGGTATGAGGTTACAGTGGATGCTTCCGGTAGTTTGACTGCCTGTGATTGGTGGCTCAGAATGAGGAACAAGAAATAGTTACGTGAACTATGCATGATAAGGAAGGACGGTTAAATTCTGTGGCGTATGAATACATAGATATAGATACGTCAATGCACGTAATCCACGTTCACTTACTGTTATATTGATACTTAATCTTAGAATATTTTACCGTGAACATCAACCAATCATTTTGAAGTTTAGCTTCGTTCTGTTTATTGTATCTGATTCATAACTATTAAAGTCAAAACTTTGGTTGATAAAGCATTATATAATCATGAACAGTGGATGACATGAGAACTTTTATGTCACGCATGTTTAACTTCCTACGTTTCAACTAAACTTGGTTGATATGTATTTTGCTATTAAGCTTTTGAAGGAAGATCAGTCCTTCTATTCCTAATAAAGGAAGGCTAATCCTCTTCTTGGTCTTAAGGGAAGGCCAGTTGTCCTCTTCACTTTAAGGACAGGGCATTCGTTTTATTAATCTTGAAATTTCAGTTACATGAAGGAAGTTACAGAAATACTGATACAAACAGTTACACGTACAACAAATCAGTATCTTGATGCTGTAAAAAACAGCCTAGGAAGAAGGTGCTGAGATGATATAATATTTAAATATTGTTTGTTTGTTTTTGAATTTAGCACAAAGCTACTCGAGGGCTATCTGTGCAAGCCGTCCCTAATTTAGCAGTGTAAGACTAGAGGGAAGGCAGCTAGTCATCACCACCCACCGCCAACTCTTGGGCTACTCTTTTGCCAACGAATAGTGGGATTGACCGTCACATTATAACGCCCCCACGACTGAAAGGGCGAACATGTTTGGCGCGACGGAGGTGCGAACCCGCGACCCTCAGATTACGAGTCGCACGCCTTAACACGCTTGGCCATGCCGGGCCCTTTTAAATATACAATAAATGAATTAAATCAATCAACCCAATACATGATGATTTTGTTCAATCAAATATTTTTCGAAAACGCTCAATGCGGTCATGTGTGAATCCGGTAGAAACACCATATATAAATAATTGTGATGTCATCAATATAAAGTCATTAATATTTTTTTCTTACATGACAAAAGGTAGATGAGAGAATAAATACATTAAATGTAATTAAATCAATACACTATGTATATAAAGAATTTGATTACTTTCCTATTTCGAGAATAGTAGAAATAAAATCAAGTGTCAAATTACCTTACTTGGTTCAAGGTTCGATTATTCGCAGTAAACAGAGCATAAAGAGCAGGTCTTGTAGATTTGAACTAAAGGACCAACAGCAACAAAAGGTTGTTTTATTTACCACGGATCACATTAGTACATCATTTGTGTATAAGAAACACCCTCAGTGTTTTATTGACAATCCTATTTGAAATTCTTTTTTTTTTCTTATCTAACAGCCCCCCGCTAGTACAGCGGTATGTCTCCGGATTTACAACGCTAAAATCAGGGGTTCGATTCCTCTCGGTGGGCTGAGCAGATAGCCCGATGTGGCTTTGCTATAAGAAAAACAAACACAAACACTTATCTAACCTTTGCAAGACATGCAAGGATAGGTGGATAGCCTGCTTCACTTATTATTTATATAGTAGATTCAGTTTAGCTACTTCCCTTCATATCAAGTGACGCATAAGGTCTATTTCTGCTTACGTACAGATTATTCAACCTATCTGATCAACATAAAATTAGCTCTCATTTCCAGCTAACTTTACCATTGTTGTCACAGTGTCTGCTGAGTCTTTTTAATACTTGTATTTTACTAATGATGAAAATACAGCTGATGCTTCATATTACAAACTTGAAAAGTTAGAAAGACATTTTAATCTTACAAAACCAAAAAAAAACAACGTAAGTTCCATAGAATGTACTGACGGTATCAAGCTCATTAGAATGTACTGACGGTATCAAGCTCATTAGAATGTACTGACGGTATCAGGCTCATATTTTTTCTTAAACCTCTAAACCACATGCATAGAATGTTTGTTTAATAAAACTGAGGTTAATTAGCAGTGTTTCCTTTTAAGAACTAATATTCAGACGCAAAACATACTTGAATGGATAGCATTATATATCAAAGGCGAACAAGTTTCTTTGAATAAACGTTCTGCTTTCTTTCATGTCTCTTTGAGAACAGTTTTATAAAATATATAGTTAATAATAATTATTTTATGCGAAGATCTCAGTGAAAACTGATAAAAATCGAAAAAATGACGTATCTAGTTCTATCCATTTTTACACGAATACGTATGCTATTAAACAGTACAAACATGACACATTTATCGCTACAGCTTGTTATTATTATGCGGAGTAGATTCAAACAACATTTGACTGGCGTCAAGTTTCATATTGTGTAAAAGATATAATTTATGGTAAGAGGTGTAGTTTGTATATACGTATCTCACATATTGTGTAAAGAATATACTTTGTGCTAAGTGGTTTTGTTTCTATATACGTATTTCATATTGTGTAAAATACATAATTTATGTAAGAGGTGTAGTTTGTATATACGTATCTCACATATTGTGTAAAATACATAATTTATGTAAGTGGTGTCGTTTGTATATACATAATTCACATATTTTGTAAAAGATATATTTTATGGTAAGTGGTATTGTTTGTATATATGGATCTCACATACCGTGTAAGAGATATACTCTATGGTAAGT
The DNA here is from genome assembly GCF_004210375.1 of Tachypleus tridentatus. Taxonomy (NCBI): domain Eukaryota; kingdom Metazoa; phylum Arthropoda; class Merostomata; order Xiphosura; family Limulidae; genus Tachypleus; species Tachypleus tridentatus. Next base: position 8,800,950 of record NC_134835.1, on the reverse strand, counting down.
GGTGTTGTTTGTATATATGTATCTGATATATTGTAAAAGAGATATACTTTATGGTAAACGGTGTTCTTTGTATAGACATATCTCACATGGTGTAAAATAGTTAACAAATTCCTACAAAGATTATTCACTGGAGTTCTGTTTATTATTATTAGACCACTAGTTTCCTTGATGACTATTAGAACATTAGAGTTAATTGATGGTTATTAGACCACTAGAGATACTTAATGACTGTTAGACCACTCGAGTTCCTTGATGACTATTAGAATATTACGGTTAATTGATGGTTATTAGACCACTAGAGATACTTAATGACTGTTAGACCACTCGAGTTCCTTGATGACTTTTAGACCATTAAAATGCATTAACTATTTCATCTCTATCGATTTTATGCTATTTTTAAACGCTAGCATTTTTTAAATAAAAATATTCTGTGATAAAAAATAAACTATTCCTTGTGTTAGCTAAAGTAGTTAACAGTTCGTTTTTAAACCTTTTGTTTTAAGTCTTCAATCTTGCCAGGAGAGTGTATGTACCGGAGTATAACGAAAACTTTTATTTTATCCAATGTAGATAAACATTCTGGTGCCATAAGTACGCTTTAAAACTGATACACGACTGAGTTATCATCCACCCAGAAATTTTAAAAGATCATAAAACATTAGTACAGTCACCACTGTGTTCTGAATGTGGAAGTCGCCCAGAGACTCCCCAGTATGCAGTATATTTGCTAGTTCTAACTTTTATGCTCTTGAACTAGTTTTGGTACGGGATACAGCAGCATTTTACCCAAGCAAGAAATACATATAGACCAGCAACTTTTTTGTAAAGCTTTAATATATTTTTTTATAAATCCAAGTAGTTAATAACAACTGGTGTTCCCCATTAGAGCATACATAGTATGTTTATCACCCTAGAGGAAGACAAGATAAGCGTTAAACTACCATGAATTCCAAGTTGTTTTTTCATGTTTTAATATATATGTATACAATAAAACTTACCAATTTGTAATATGCGGTGTTATATTACTATTAACATGATAAGAAAGAAGGATAGAGAGAATATATGAGGCGTCTTAAAACCTATAAAATATAATAAAGGTTTAAATTTTCTGTTCAAGTAGCAAACTACATTAAGTGGATGTTTTTACATATTAAAAATAAAGTGTAGAAAAATAAAACGTTTTGAGAAACTAAATAATTCTCAGATACGACCAATATGTTTACCCTCAAACCCAAAAACATTTTTCTTCATCATCTATAATACAATACAACACAGAAAAATTCCAAAATATCATGAGAAAACAAAGTAATTAGAGAAATAACAATAACTTTAATAAAGTATTGACACTGTTTCTGACAAATTCACAAAGTATTTTATGACCGAGTGATATCTTCAAAGTAGGGAACACAGTTATTAACTCACAGTGCATGTGATTACCTTAATGTAAACTGTCATTAACCCTAAATAAATAAAAGTTGTACATGTTTACTGGTGTACTGACTTGTTGAATAGTTCAGTACTGCTGTCACGTGAGTTGCGTCACGTTGATACTCTATATTTGGTAAACACTTCAGTCAATTTAAATAAGATAAACATATTTTCAATATGAAAAAGGAAATTTCTGGAACCATTCCTTGTTCCAAAATAAACCTATAACAAAGGATGACGGTTATAGGTTTGATTCGCTATAGAACTGAAGTTGTATATATATATATATATATATTATGTACTTTAATTTACTTTAAAACGTTCGTTTCCCTACGGCCTACACAAAGAGAAACCAACTTTTGATTGAAGGAAAGTAGACTGAAAAGATCGAAACCGAATCATAAATTAATTATGTCAATTCGATATATCAAATTGGATAGACGTACTTAGTACCACGAACCAATATCCCTTTAATTTATAGTAATAACTGTATAGTGAAATCATCAGATGAATATTTGTACCGTAATCCCCATAATGAGAATTGGTCAGTTTAGGATAGATTATAATATTTCATGTATTAACCCTGCACCAATGGATCGCCGGTAATATTGAGAGTTTATAGCGCTAAAATAAGGGTTAGAACCTTGATGACAAGAAACCCACTCGAAATAAAAATGTATCTCAGAACTGCTGTTATGGGCATTAACACTTTTATTGTTAAGGAGAGAACAACGTTTCGACCAACAGCGTTAAATCCGTGCTACAGGCACAACGTATATAGCCGTTAAGGAGTGTTCACTAATAAACAAAACAAGCTAAACGTTATTTATATTTATCATAAAAAATGTAATCCAGAAAGGCTTAGCTATAAAGAAGTATGGACCAAGTCCTTACTTAAGCAAATACCAAAGTTCTTTGCTTTTGAGACCCAAACAGCTAACCCATACTTATAACCTGGATATACACCTATACTGAATGTTGTGGAATCGTGCACATCAGGAAACACTGACCACAGCTACAAAACAAAACTAACAACCTTTAACCTCAAGCTGACCTTAATCACAAAACTGTCAAACTTACTTAATATTACATTAATGAGTTTCATTCGTTTGTTCAATAGCATTTCTCCAATCACAATCTGAAATCTGTCTTTATCTGTCTTTACACAGTCAGACTTCTTACATAATTTAGTGTTTCCAGTCCATTGTTTATTACACTAAATTTACTCATGGTTCTAGTGTGTTGTAGTATAGCCAGTCCAAGATCTTATTGTTATCTGAAATATATCATTATGTAGACGTTTCTCTCCAACTTCATTACCAACACCATCATATATTTATAAACATTGTAAGTTTTTTTTCTCAGCCTCAAATGGAAGAACACACTAGGGTTGAAGAAATAAAGGTGGATCCTAATGTTTAACTGCTCAAATATTTTGTTTTTATCTCATTCTGTTAGTTGTAAAATAATATAAGTTAGACCTTCAAAATGAAAAGACTGAAAATATTCAGTATTAGTTGAATATTTCAAACACTGAAGGAATTATGTAACTTTTCTGTATTTTTTCCCCTCTAAATCTCTGGTTATGTGTGCAGAAATGTATTTTATCGTTGACATGGGCAACAAAAACAAAATGCTTGGAAATTATAAGGTCGTTAGTGTGTTGTAAGTATGATGGACAAATTATAAGGTTGTTAGTGTGCTCTAAGCATGATGGACAAATTATAAGGTCGTTAGTGTGCTCTAAGCATGATGGACAAATTATAAGGTCGTTAGTGTGCTCTAAGCATGATGGACAAATTATAAGGTCGTTAGTGTGCTCTAAGCATGATGGACAAATTATAAGGTCGTTAGTGTGCTCTAAGCATGATGGACAAATTCAATATTTGGTCAGTGAGCGTGTGTTTTCTTATAGCAAAGCCACTTCAGGCTATATGCTGTATCTACGAAAGAGAATCGAACCCTTCATTTTAGCGTTGTAAATTTGTAGATTTACCGTTGTTTCAGCGGTAGACTATTTGATCAGATAATATTAGCCACAGATTTGATGGTGGGCGCTATTGGCTTTCTAGTCTATCGGATGAAAACTAAGGACGGTTACATTTTTTGTTTACTATTTACGCGAAAATAATTCTAATAATAGAAATAGTTCATGACATTTTGTTAACAATTATATAATAAACTACATATTTTGTTAATAATTACATTATAAGCTACGTGTTTTCTCATTAATTATATGGAAAATTACAAATTTTGTTAAAAATTGTATTATAAACTACATAGTTTGTTAATAACTATGTGATGAATTACATATTTTATGAATAATTATAGTATAAATTATATATATATTTATATATTATATGCTATATATTTTGTTAATAATTATATTAAGCTACGTATTTTCTATTAATTGTATTATAAATTACATATATCATTAATAATTATACGGACCCGTCATAGCCAGGTGGGGTAAGGCGTTCGATTCGTAATCTGAGGGTCGCGGATTCGAATCCCCGTCGCACCAAGCGTGCTCGCCCTTTCAGCCGTGGGGGCGTTATAATGTAACGGTCACTGTCAATTCCACTATTCCTTGGTAAAAGAGTAGCCCAATAGTTGGCGGTGGGTGGTGATAACTAGCTTTCTTTCCTCTAGTCTTACACTGTTAAATTAGTGTAGCTTTGCATGTGATTTCAAGATAAACAAAATAATTATATGATAAATGACATATTTTATGAATAATTATAGTATAAGTTATATATATTTTGTTAATAATAATATAATATAATCAAGTACATATTTTGGTAACCTTTTGAATGAAAGGTTTTCTTAACAAAGGTAAATTATTTTTAATTTTGAAAAGTGTGGCTGTATTATCAACAAAGATATTAAACAAATGTATAATGTCCTATGATAATCATTGCTAAGATATTGTACATCCGTTCCATGGATATATTCTTCAGCAGTTATGTTGACTTGGTCTTAGAAACCTTTCCTATATGACGTACGCAGTTGTTTTTTTCATTACCGAAATACACTTTTGAAAAACATATGACATGTATTACGAATCTCGGCCTTCATGTTAAATATCGAGTTTGAAGACTGTATTATAATATTTCAAGTAATAAATTAAAAACTTTGAGAAGGTTGGATAAACAGAAGCTGCAATAAACTATAAATTATTCGGATATACGATATACGACTCTTTGCATACGTTAGTCATTTATCGATTGCTTTACATAATAAAGTCGTATCTGTCGGAGAACACCTCCAGTCACAACTTGAAATTAATATTCAGAGTTGTCTAACTGTCTCGCAATGCAACCCGAACGAGATTGAATTTATTAACACTAATACGTATTTAGTATATCATGACAAATCACAGATCAGATATTAAAAACCAGGAGCATGATACCGGTATAGTCGAGTATCAAAATGGCCGCCTTTGATGCCGATGTCTGCTCACTCAAATAATTTTTATGTGCCAGGCGTGGCCTTTAATTAACCTGATTAGAAGGTTCAAAGTTCGAATCCGCGATAGATTACAAAATTTGCTTCGAAGGTTTAGCTTTGGGTGTGTCAGAAAAGTGAAATTCAATATCGATAGTTGGTTGCTAGGTGTTTGTCATCCTGGTCAGCTGTTCTAAATTAAGGAAATTTATCGTGAAACTTGTGAGTTTTGACCCGATCTCTTAGATCAACAACTACTTTAAAGTTTAAAACAAGTTGTTTAACTTTAACAATATCCTTTCAGCCTAATACCAACGAATATTCAAAAACAAAGTTAGTGGAAAAAGAACAAATAGCATCTAATTAGCATGTTACTATGATTCACATTACTGAACAAATTTAATAAAAGCCTAAAACTATACAATCATTAGTTGAAATATTACTTTATGGTGATTGATAACTAGGATAAACACACTAAATTACTACAGTTATCATGAATCTGTTTTGTTTAAATGTTCATGAAACAAAATATTTTAGTAGCAACAGAAACGACAAAAACTCCTACAAAAAAAAAGAATTCCAAATAATTAGTAGTTGTCCGTTGTTTTATTAAATTTTACTTAAAACAACACACAAACAAACAAGAAAGAACGAAAATAAAAGTATGGAACTAGTTTGGTAATGTAGAATGAACGACAACTGACTGTTGTGGAGACACAAGTATAGAGAAGGACGTTTGGAAATCAGTTCTCTGCCCAAACAATCTGTCATAAATACAGTCAAGTACTTACGCGAATTAAGAACTTTAATTTAAATATCTTAAGGTACATAATTTTAAATTTCACAGAAAAATATTTTTGAACATATTATAAATCGTTCTAGCGAGATAATTGAAAGAGAAGATCAAAACAAGGTGATGGGTAAGTGGTATATGAGAATATATTAGGTGGAGAAGATGTTAAGTGAGATTGGTAAGTGAGAAGACAAGAAGGAAGTGTTCAGTAAAGATGTCATGTAAAAAAGTAGGAAGAACAGATGTGGAATGGAAAAACATCTGTTATAAGAACAGAATCCGAATAACCTGGATTACCAAACCCAAAGAAAACCGAAGCTTGTCATTTCACCCAGAGTACATAAAAACCGTTTTCACTTCAAAGATTTGTTCAGATGATGGAGTTTCGAAATAAGCCTAAAAGCATTACGGACAGGAACGCTGGTAATCGCCAAAAGCGTGTATTATTTTTTTCGGCTGCTATACATATGTAATGTAGTATTTTAAATAAATATCTATATCGATAAACAATGTAACCAGCATTTTCATGTGTTTTAACTACAACCATTATTCAAATATACTATTACATTTTTCGAAAGAGCGATTGCCCTTATAGGAAAATACCAAAAACCCACTAAGTTTGAGAAATATTTAATGATTTATAGAGGGTGACGTGTTTATGTGTTTATTATTGTGTTAATCGTGTAACAAATTGTGAAGAAACGTGCAGAACTATTTTCTCTCTGATGAATATTTGTTTGACCTGCAAGAGTGTATCACGACTCACTACTTAGAAAGTGCTGGTAAGTTTTGTTTGTTTTGAATTTCGCGCAAAGCTACACGAGGACTATCTGCGCTAGTCGTCCCTAATTCAATAGTGTAAGACTAGAGAGAAGGCAGCTACTGATCACCACCCACCGCCAACTCTTGAGCTACTCTTTTACCAACGAATAGTGGGATTGACCGTCACATTATGACGCTACCATGGCTAAAAGGACGAGCATCTTTGGTGCAACGGGGATTCGAACCTGAGTCCCTCGGATTACGAGTCGAACGCTTCAATTCACCTGGCCATGCCGGGCATGCTGATAAGTAATATGGTTTGAAACTTTCTGGTATGAACCGATTAAAAGGTGAGTCTGAGCACATGTTCGTGTATTTGTGAAGGATATTAATAGCGAAACGCAATCAAAACTGAGTGTTCTCTTTTTATTTACACCAAACGTCTGAAGGTGTATAATTACTTCTTCTAACATCTGTAACAAAAGATCAAATTTATTAAATCTATGAAAAATCTTCCAAAAAGCCCCTAGTAACACAGTTAGGTGTCTGCGAACTTACAACGCTAAAAATCGGGTTTCGATACCCGTGGTGGGCAGAGCAGAGATAGCCTATTGTGTAGCTTTGTACTTAATTCAAAACAACAACAACAACTCGTGTCAGGCAGATCATAAATAGGCCATTGTGTGTTTTTGTTTCCTTTAAATAAATAAACAAACAATATTTCAAAAAAAATTAAAAACTAGCGTTCAAGACAATCAATCATATAGAAAGGATAAACTGAGACATAATAATGGAAATACTTAAACATAAAAAAACCCGAAATACGCAGTCTAAGATTTATGAGGATTTTCTACTTAGATTTATAATGTGACAAAGAAACGCAGAAACATCAAATAAGGGAAAATACGAATTAAATACGTTTACCAAATATCTCGGCTTTCAAAACAAGTCTTTATGTTCCAAAGCAAGGGTTCTGCTTACAACTAATTTACGTATGTCATTAAATTAGTTCGAAGTAGCCCCGCATGGCCAAGCGTGTTAAGGCATGCGACTCGTAATCTGAGGGTCGCGGGTTCGCATCCCAGTCGCACCGAACATGCTCGCCCTTTCAGCCGTGGGGCGTTATAATGTGACGGTCAATCCCACTATTCGTTGGTAAAAGAGTAGCCCAAGAGTTGGCGGTGGGTGGTGATGACTAGCTGCCTTCCCTCTAGTCTTACACTACTAAATTATGGACAGCTAGCACAGATAGCCCTCGAGTAGCTTTGTGCGAAATTCAGAAACAAACAAACAAATATTTCGAAGTACATGCAGGTTTAGAGAGTTTTTCTCTCTCTACGTTGACAGCTTGCTTGGTGAGTCCACCTTAGGTGGACTTGAATAACGTTTTTAATCCTTACTTTGTTTACTTTTACTTCTTCATGTTAACATTGTTTGTAATAAGGTTTGTGCATTCTTTATCATTCTCTACACGCAAGATTGACCATATTATTTTTACACGATTATAATATATATATTTATGGAAATAAAACACTTTTATATATATAATGTTTGCTGCTAGATTTTATCATTATCACACAACATCTTTATGAATTTCTTTTTTCAAACCAGTCAGAAGCAATAAATGTAGATTGTATTTTATGTAGTAAAATATCAAGAGTCTCAGTTAAGCGATATGCTCAAGTGTAACTCAATGGTTTCGTATGATCTGATCTAGAGATGGTGATTTTTCTTGTTATTAACGACACTGGAAAATAAAGGGATACGAATCAACTTGGAGCACCAAAGAGAAAGACATCAGTAAGAAATAATACTCAAGATGTGTTAAGAAAAATCCACCGTTTGGTAAGAAGTGACGTGAGCCATGTTAGTGAACTATGCAGCAGTATGCGGCGTCATAACGACCTGGGCCAACGTAAGACTTCCAGTCAAATCTCTCATTCAACCATCGTTTATGTAGAGTATTTGAAGGAAAAGAAATGGATGTACATGCTATTTAATATAAAGACGTGCCAATGAACTCGCCTGATGATCAAAATTTGGTCACAAAAAAACCTAAAATATATATTGCAAATGGGATTAGATTATCAGCAGAAATATGACGTAAAACGTAGTGAGTAACTGGTGCATAATAATGAAAACGTAAGTAATTGGTAGTTAAACTTGAGCGTATTGGCTGATAAATATTACAATGAAAATTTTCCATGATTTAATATAACCGTAAACAGAATCCAAATATTCTTATAATATCATAAAGAGAATATTCATGCTCTTATATTACCACATACAGATTCCAATATTCTTATATCACCACATCAAAAATCTCTATGTTCTCTTATCACTATGCTCATAATCCCCATGTTCTCATATCACAACATAGAGAATCCCCATGTTCTCATATCACCATAAAGAGAATCTCATGTTTTTATATCACCACGTACAGAATCCCCATGTTCTCATATCACGACATACAGAATTCCCATGTTCTCATATCACAACATACAGAATCTCCATGTTCTCATATCACGACATACAGAATCCCCATGTTCTCATATCACAATATATATAATTTCCATGTTCTCATATCACGTCGTACAGAATCCCGACGTTCTCATATCACAACATACAGAATCCCCATGTTCTCATATCACCATAAACAGAATCTCGTTTTTTTATCACCACGTACAGAATCCCCATTTCTTATATCATCATATACAAAATCGTCGTGCTCTTATATCATCGCCACCCGCCAGTACAGCAATAAGCCTACGGATTTACAATACTAAAATCAGGGGTTCGATTCCCCTCAGTGGGCTCAGCAGATAGCCTGATGTGGTTTTATTATAGGAAAAACACACACACACTCTCTTATATCACCATAAACAGAATGCTATATTTTTATATCACCATAAACAGAATGCTATATTTTTATATCACCATAAACAGAATGCTATATTTTTACATCACCATGTGCAAGTTCCTCATGTTTTCATGTAACTTTAAACAGAACATTGTTACTAAACAGAATTGAGAAAAAAATATATTGTTCCATCTCAACAAAAGACTCACATTTTGAAAAAAAAATACTGAAAAAATACCCGAGTTAAAATGCTCATATACGCCGTATTCCTCTGAGTACATTGTATAATAATATCATATCAATAATCCATCTTTACCGTAGTACTCGTATTCTATAATTACCAAAACATACATTCATGAAAATAAAAAAAAAACAACGTACAACAACGTTCACTCCCATTCTATGTTGCTTCTCCATTAGAACGACTTCCATCTAAAACTTTTCTTGATGTGTTCTACCTTTTTACGAAACGTACACTATAATTTCATAAAGACCACTCCTTGCCACATAACAAAAGTCGTACCTAAAAGTATATCCAAAACAACTTATATAAATGCAATCTAACCTCATTACACAGACTGTTATACTAGCCAGCCACTACCAATGAGTGTAATAACTAGACAGATAAGGACCATCCGTCTCACTCCCTCTAAATATTTCATAAACAGCAAGTATCGTCCAATGTCCGATTGATATTTATGTTGAATATGGCACTGTTGTATCAGACTTCATCTCTGATTCCTGTATTAACAATCATATATTCTATATTATTGTAATATATTAACAATCATATATCCTATATTATTGTAATATTATTAACAATCATATATCCTATATTATTGTAACAGGTCCCTGCCTTAATTCCCTATAATCGAGTATATATATATAATATAATAGTATTATTCCTCTATAAACAAGTATATATAAATAACAAGATGGTGATATATCTTGCAATTAACGATGCTGGAAACAAAGAGAAATAGACTGACTTCGAACATCAAAGTGATCCAAAACATATCTGTAACAATTATTACACAAGAAGTTTTAAGAAATGTACACCGTTTTGTAAGAGGCGACAAAAGATATGCCACTGATCAATGCAGAGGTATGCGACCAATAAAGAAGAATTTCGCCTGATGACCAAAATAAGACTTCCGGTTATATCTCGCATTCCGCCGTTGCTTATGTGGAGTACATGACGGAAAACAAACGGGTATGTACGTTATTCAACATGAAGATACACCAATCAACTCGCAGGACGAAATCGTAAATATTTCTAGGCGAACAGACTGTTCAAAAGGACATCACGAAACCGAATTCCCAATAAACTACAAGGATTTGGAAACCAAGCGGGGATGAGTAGTGTGCTTTGGACATTACAGCATTACAACAAGGACAACTACCAGTACCATCAGCAGGGCTATTATTCCCCTAAAAACAAGTATATATAACATAATAGCAGGGTAAAAACACTTCTTACAACATTCTCTCTACAAACAAGTATATACAATATAATATTAGAACAACAAACAGAAAAGTATACATAATATAATAGTAAAACATAAACTCCTTCCTTTGTTCCCTTATAAACAAGTACATATATAATATATAGTTTTATAATAAATATAAACAAGTATATATATAATATAATAGTAAAACATAAACTCCTTCCTTCGTTTTCTTATAAACAAGTATATATATATAATATAATAGTTTTATAATAAACTCCTTCCTTTGTTCCCCTATAAACAAGTATATATATAATATAATAGTTATTTAATAAACTCCTTCCTTCGTTTTCTTATAAGCAAGTATATATATAATATAATAGTTTTATAATAAACTCCTTCCTTCGTTCCCTTATAAACAAGTATATATATAATATAATAGTTATTTAATAAACTCCTTCCTTCATTCCCTTATAAACAAGTATATATATAATATAATAGTTATTTAATAAACTCCTTCCTTCGTTTTCTTATAAGCAAGTATATATATAATATAATAGTTTTATAATAAACTCCTTCTTTCGTTCCCTTATAAACAAGTATATATATAATATAATAGTTTTATAATAAACTCCTTCCTTCGTTCCCTTATAAACAAGTATATATATAATATAATAGTTTTATAATAAACTCCTTCCTTCGTTCCCTTATAAACAAGTATATATATATAATATAATAGTTTTATAATAAACTCCTTCCTTCGTTCCCTTATAAACAAGTATATATATAATATAATAGTTTTATAATAAACTCCTTCCTTCGTTCCCTTATAAACAAGTACATATATAATATAATAGTTTTATAATAAACTACTTACTTCGTTCCCTTATAAACAAGTACATATATAATATAATAGTTTTATAATAAACTACTTACTTCGTTCCCTTATAAACAAGTATATATATAATATAATAGTTTTATAATAAACTCCTTCCTTCGTTCCCTTATAAACAAGTATATATATAATATAATAGTTATTTAATAAACTCCTTCCTTCGTTTTCTTATAAGCAAGTATATATATAATATAATAGTTTTATAATAAACTCCTTCCTTCGTTCCCTTATAAACAAGTATATATATAATATAATAGTTATTTAATAAACTCCTTCCTTCGTTTTCTTATAAGCAAGTATATATATAGTTTTATAATAAACTCCTTCCTTCGTTCCCTTATAAACAAGTATATATATAATATAATAGTTATTTAATAAACTCCTTCCTTCGTTTTCTTATAAGCAAGTATATATATAGTTTTATAATAAACTCCTTCCTTCGTTCCCTTATAAACAAGTATATATATAATATAATAGTTATTTAATAAACTCCTTCCTTCGTTTTCTTATAAACAAGTATATATATAATATAACAGTTTTATAATAAACTCCTTCCTTCGTTCCCTTATAAACAAGTATATATATAATATAATAGTAAAACATAAACTCCTTCCTTCGTTTTCTTATAAACAAGTATATACTTGTTAATATAATATAATATAATAGTTTTATAATAAACTCCTTCCTTCGTTCCGTTATAAACAAGTATATATATAATATAATAGTTTTATAATAAACTCCTTCCTTCGTTTTCTTATAAACAAGTATATATATAATATAATAGTTATATAATAAACTCCTTCCTTCGTTTTCTTATAAACAAGTATATATATAATATAATAGTTATATAATAAACTCCTTCCTTTGTTCCCCTATAAACAAGCATATATAATGTAATAGTTTTGTACTAGAGTCCTTACTTTTGTAAAGTTACATTAACCTTCGACATTGTAATGTATCTGATGTTCTTCCTGTAAACAAGTATATATAACAACAGCGTTGCGAAAACCTCCTTCCTTATGTGGAATTACACTGACATGCGATAGTGTAATTTACCTTACTTTCCATTATAAACTGGTATATATAACATGACGCTGAATTAGACTATGTACACCTTTATGACAACAATTAAGTAGAAAACTCAAATGTTAAATTAAACTTATATGGCTTAAATTATTCGCAAACAGAAGCTGTTTTCATGCAAAAGACGTGCTCTGCTCTAGATTTGGTTAAAATCTTCAAATAATGTAACTAAATAGCTAACCCTAATCCAACGTACTTTCTTCTAGCATACATGCATGTATTTTTCCTTCTAATGTAAAGTTAATAAACAGATGCATGTGACCAACATGATTTATATTGCACTCTAATTTCTACTCAGGCACTATCTGCGCTGGTCGTCCCTAAATGTGAAGGCATAGCCTATAGGGAAGGTTTGTACTGTATACATCCGCCGTAAATGCACGGACTATTTTAATCGAACAGTAAGATTTGTTCGTCACTTTTATCACTCGTCTTCTGTCCCAAAGTGCGGAAAGCAGCTTTATTTTCTATTATTTGGACATGAAAGGAACGATAATGAGGAATATTCATAGTTTTTGTTTGTTCTGTTGGTTATTTTATTAGATGGAAGACTATAAAATTGTTAATAAAGTAGCAACAATTATGTTTTAATAAAATATTGCATAATAATGTATAATATCACTAACCAATATCGGTAATCGAAGGGTTAAGAAAAGTCTGCAGCAAATATGTGCGCTTGTAAACAACAAATGACACGTGAACTTTTAACACGTCATTGAACTTTCCAATTGAGATATCTTGTATTTGTATGTGAAAAATTTCCACATTTCAAACTTTGATTCAAAAGCTAACCCTACCAGTATAAAGGAATACTGTACGTACGAAAAAATCACTACATATTGAGAGCTAACCCTAACTATATGTGATGATAAAACCTGTACAGAAAATAATAATAATACCTGAATAAAATATCATTATAAATAAAAACACAATAGAGCAAAAGTAAAGCAAGTGATATAGTTAATAATTGCACTGCTGACGTAATTGTTAATTATTTAAATCATGTGTTGAGTGAAATAAAACAGAACGTTTCATCTTGTAGGCTAAAATTCAGCATATCGAATAATGTATTAAGAGAATTCAAGTTGAGTACCTTTATTTCAGCATAAAATAAAAGTGTTATTGAGTTATACACGAACCTAAATAAAATGAATCGACTAAGTTTTGTAATTACAAATAAAAGACATCACTATGAATCAAAATACAATTATGACAAATAATTATACAATTATAGTTATAAACAATGGAAACAATAGACAAGACAAATACGTGTAGTTAAACCAGTGTTTCTCTAATGAGACAATGGTAAAGATACGAATTTACAACGCCAAAATCCAATCCAGGATTTGATTTCTGGTGGTGAAGACGGCAGACAGCCCAATGTGCCTACTGTATAAAACAAACTTAACGAATATTTTATACGCGATGAACATAAAAACTTTGTTTGCCTTAATATATTATTATAAACACCTTCTTAAGAACAAATGTAAATATCTAAGTGAAACACAACAAATTAACTTCTCCTCGAAGCAAACAACCTACACTTTCTGTGCTTATATTGACACGTTATGAAGAAACGAGGCAACTAGGCCTGGCATGGCCAAGCGCGTAAGGCGTGCGACTCTACTCCGAGGGTCGCGGGTTTGCGCCCGTGTCGCGCCAAACATGCTCGCCCTCCCAGCCGTGGGGGCGTTATAATGTGACGGTCAATCCCACTATTCGTTGTTACAAAAGTAGCCCAAGAGTTGGCGGTGGGTGGTGATGACTAGCTGCCTTCCCTCTGGTCTTACACTGCTAAATTAGGGACAGCTAGCACAGATAGCCCTCATGTAGCTTTGTGCGAAATTCAAAAACAAACAAACAAAACGAGGCAACTATGTACTAACGATTGTGAAAGTTACATATTGCTTCATAAGCACGTGCTCATAAAACTCATAAGGTTCTCCAGCAAAGAATCGTATTTCTTGTTTCACAACAATCTTTGTGGGTAAAACGATTGTCGTTTCAAGATGACTCCTTTTCTATTATCTCTATTTCCATTGAAATCAAACTTTACAGGACTCTGATATATCATTCTTCAGTTAACCTGTTTATTACTGAAAATCAGCAAGCTGGCTTCTTTAGTTCCAGTGTCAACGGGAGAACATTGCATTAGTAATTTTTAATAACATCTACAATTTGTGCTGACGAGGCTTTTCGCTAACACCAGCATTCTTCTGGCTGGTTTATACTAAATAAACAGAAAAATTGCTTCACAACAAACGTTACGGAGTGAACTGGATAAAATGTACTCTGTTTTATTGAAGTTATAACAGACAGATAAATAAAATTAATTAGTTTGTTTGTTTGCTTTTGAATTTCGCACAAAGCTACTCGAGGGCTATCTGTGCTAGCCGTCCCTAATTTAGCAGTGTAAGACTAGAGGAAAGACAGCTAGTTATCACCACCCACCGCCAACTCTTGGGCTACTCTTTTACCAACGAATAATGGGATTGACCGTCATATAACGCCCCCACGGCTAAAAGGGCGAGCATGTTTAGCACGACGGGGATGCGAACCTAATTAGTTTGTAAACTATCGTTATTTTTGCTGGTAACAATGGCATAATACAATTTGAGGCTGATCAACATATTACTTCTGGTAAAATAATTAATTAATTTACTTTCAAGGAATGTAACTCAAAACCTGGATTACTGTTTGTTATTTTTACTGAAATTTCGCTTATCAGTACATTATTTATAGTTGTAGCAGATGAGTGACTAAAGGAACAACAGAAATATTTATACATATAAGATGTCAGTTCCAGTAATACGAGTTAAATGAAGTAATGGTACAACAATGATATAACCTTGGCATCAAATCAGAACTGTAAGAAGAAACTAAATTAATTCTTAGTTCTGTGCTTAGGTTAACGATTCCAAGCAACGTTCCTTGCTAATAGTTGCTAAGCCACCAGAAAAAATTGCCTTGAAAGACAGTGTTATCAATTCCAGCCAACGAAAGAAAAATTAATGATTAGAAAACACGCGTGAATGGTTGGCTATCAAGAAGCGGCGATCTGTGATGTGTTTCGAGAAGAAACACAGTTATAAAAGGCATTTACTCTCACACACGGAAACCACAGCTGTTTCATATTTATTGTTTTTGGTGTGATGTCATCTTATTAATGGTTTAACTTCCAGCACCACCAGTCACACACGTGCTGTTAGGACAGTACGAAATTAAGGGCTTCTAGACACGTGTGCAATGATATTCTAGGTTATAACTGATTCTATTTGTAAGTACTTTTAATAACATCCATGTAACTTGTTGTAAAAGAAAAAGGGTTAAAATACATCTTGAAAAATTTCTACTACTTTATACAAAGAAAGCATTAGCTTTTGTTTCAGTTTTATAGGAAAGCAGATTTCTAAAGAGATGCTCTGATATTTTACATTAATGTCTTAAACATTATTACAGGATCTGTGATATTCCGAAATCGAAAACCAGCCCAGCAATGGCTTAGGGGTAAATCTACAAACAACCAATCAGGTTTAAACATGCACATTTAAACGAACGTCAGAATGTTATATGAAGAGTATCTTTGTGTACAAGGTGAAAGCAAGCAGTAACTTTGTTTATCTACGACGTTTATTTACTTACGTGAAGTACTAATACTGGTATTAGTTATTTCGGTTTGTTTGTTTGTTTGTTTGTTTTGAATTTCGCGCAAAGCTACTCGAGGGCTATCTGTGCTAGCCGTCCCTAATTTAGCAGTGTAAGTCTAGAGGGAAGACAGCTAGTCATCACCATCCACCGCCAACTCTTGGGCTACTCTTTTACCAACGAATAATGGGATTGACCGTCACATTATAACGCCCCCACGGCTGAAAGGGCGAGCATGTTTGGCGCGACGAGGATTCGAAGCCGCGACCCTCGGATTACGAGTCGAACGCCTTAACACGCTTGGCCATACCGGGCCCAATTATTTCGGACCCACATTTGTGTAGTTTATATCTATTATGATAAAGACAAAAGGTTAGTTATGAGACAAAATTAAAATAAAGAGCAAAGAAAAATTATGAAGAATTGCATTTAAACAAGGTAATACAGTTCACGCCGTCCACTAACTCAAGGTAATACAGTTCACACCGTCCACTAAGTCAAGGTAATACAGTTCACACCGTCTACTAAGTCAAAATAATACAGTTCACACCGTCCACTAAGTCAATGTAATACAGTTCACACCGTCCACTCAAAGTAATACAGTTCACATTGTCCACTAAATTAAGGTAATACAGTCCACACCGTCCACTCAATGTAATACAGTTCACAAGGTTCACTAAATTAAGGTAATACAGTTCACACCGTCCACTCAAAGTAATACAGTTCACATTGTCCACTAAATTAAGGTAATACAGTTCACACCGTTCACTCAAAGTAATACAGTTCACACCGTCCACTAAATTAAGGTAATACAGTTCACACCGTCCACTAAATTAAGGTAATACAGTTCACACCGTCCACTCAAAGTAATACAGTTCACAAGGTCCACTAAATCAAGACAATACAGTTCACACCGTCCACTCAAAGTAATACAGTTCACAAGGTCCACTAAATCAAGACAATACAGTTCACACTATCCACTAACTCAAGGTAATACAGTTCACAAGGTCCACTAAATCAAGGCAATACAGTTCACACTATCCACTAGCTCAAGGTAATACAGTTCACATCGTCCACTAAGTTACTGTATGAATAGTGTCTCATTCACTACTATGACAGTCGTATACAAGACAACCTGAAGAGTTACGGCTTTGGATATAGGATATATTATGTGATTCCTCAAAAAGTGCTTTTTCTTGAATATTTTACTGACGTAACCTCAATTAGTTGATTATGTTGTCGCTGAACCCGACCCACACTAGCCTACTCGTTCGTCAAGTATTCTGAATGGCAAACAGGTTAATTCGAGAAACTGATAAATAGTTATTAACACTGAAATGTTTTGATAAGACACTTACTTCATGAGTGCTATTCTTCACTCTTATGTAGTAAAGCACTTCTAAGAAAGTAAGAACACATTTTAAAGTTCGAGCTGGATATTAAAATAATCTAAGTTATAATCAATTACACCAAAAACAAACAAAGTTACAATCAATTACACTAAAAATCAAATTACACTCATTTACATTAATTACAATAAAAAATCTGAGTTACAATCAATCACATTAAAAATTCTAACCAACGTCACAGGCTTTGAATTATTTTAAAAATATTTTAGTGAACTAATTAATACAAAAAATGATTGTTTGTTTATTGTAAATCTCAAAGCTACATGGAGGGCAATTTATGCTTTGCCCATCTCGCGCATAGCATGCTGAATTATAGCGTTATGAACATACTAATTAACAGCTAAGTGCGATAAGGTGTAACGGGTTTTATTCTATGTAATGTAAGCTTAGTTGCTAGTTATTTTAAACAAATGTTTATGGCATACTCACTCAAGATCCTCACTGACCTCTGCATCAGTTTTAATTTCTTTTTTATTTTGTAAATTTGTACAAAAATAAATGCTTGAATATTGTTCTTAAATAAGAGATATTGAGTTAAAAAATATTAAAACTTTACTCGCAGGTATAACAAATTCAAATGATACAAATTTTTCTTATCAAATGTTATAAATATGTCACAAGATGAATGTATAAAAAATCTGTTACATTTTGTCACGAGAGTTTCAAACGAACAGTTCAAGTTAACGAGTTTGTAATCACCGATCATAACAAAATTGATTGTTCCAGCTTCAAGTATATTGAACAGTCTCATGGCTACAAGAAATATTAACGATTACAATCTCCAGGATATTAACAGGCCATTAAACAAGTGACCAGAGGCGTTTACATGAGTTTCTGTTATATAGTTTGTTTAGTCTAAAGTTACTGTGTCAACTGTGTGAAGTGTTACAGGTTAATCTAAGCCTTCCAGAAGCCCAAATTATACAACTAAAACCAATATAAAAGAACATCTTTATACCTATACTAATTAATAACCTAACATCTAACTGCAGCGTCCCTTACAATCCCGTACCCGTTTACACTTTAGCCCCTAAAACATGTGGCCGGCAACGATCAGCTGCAAATTCTCTCTTTATTAACCTGAAGATGACCTAAGAAGGTTAAAATGTTGTTCTCTGCTTTATTTTGGTTAATGTGTTAATACCCATACTAACTGTCCTGCAATGCATTTTTAACCTAAGCCTTTTCCTCTGTACGAAACGTTTCCTTGACTGCATAAAAACACGTGGTCATTGTATGTTGTGAAAAAGATACAAGTTTTTCAAATGTTTATTTATATATAAAAAAATCATATTTGTTAACTAGGTATTCAAATGGGCCTTATTTTTGCGAAAGTGAAGCTGATAGAGTAATCTTATTTAGCTAATAAATTACTTTGTGTATTTTAAAAACATAATTTCTATGTGTGGAAAATGTATTTTCCCCTATCCAATAGTGACAGAAATTCTACAGTTTATTGTATCTAGAACTAAGCCTAAAAGTAATCTTTGGAAAATTATTCATTTCAAAAGATGGTCTGACAGTCCTTGTCTCTGTATCTGCATAATTACAAATATTCCCTAAAAACTGCGTGATATTTTCCTCGAGGCCTAATTCTTATGAGGCATAATTTAACATGCGTTTACTCGGCAGATTTTTTTATATGAGATCTTATTTCAAGAAATACTCAACTTATTACGACACAAATAGAGTTATGGATTTTTTGTGAACGGTTGCATTGTTAAACACAACTCATTCTAAGTCTATAATAGTTCTACAAAAATTTAAAATATTATTAAATACCTAACATTACAAAGGTTTTTTTATTTCTCTTGAAAGTATTTTAGTGTTTTGTGCGTGATTACAAGCGTGTAATTTCTAAAGATATTTTCTTACTTTTTATAATCGGCAGCCAGGCAAGTGTGGACACTATTACTGTATAGAAATGATATTTAAAAGCTGTAACATTAAGGAAAATAAATAATAGAAAACATACATTGAATCACCCTAAAATCACTTTATATAATTTTAATTCGTGTAACTTGAAAACAATTTGATTTAATTGTAAAATATAATTTTTATACATTTCTGGATTTTTTCATTAAAATTAATTACCAAAATTACTGCTTATATTATTCTGTAGTCTAGTGTTAAGGAACTATATGTTTTACTAATGAATTTTTATGTACATTGGGAAATAATAAAACTGTTTTTTTCAGTTAATTTGTTTTTAATTTCGCACAAATGTACGCTAGATCTATCTGCTCTAGTCGTCCCTAATTGGACCGGCATAGCCAGGTGGTAAAGGCTTTCGACTCGTAATCTGAGAGTCGCGGGTTCGAGTCCCCGTTGCACCAAAGATGCTCGTCCTTTCAGCCGTGAAGGTGTTATAAAGTTACGATCAATCACACTATTCGTTGATAAAAGAGTAGCCCAAGAGTTGGCGGTGGGTGGTGATGACTAGCTGCCTTCCCTCTAGACTTACACTGCTAAATTAGGGACGGCTATCTGCGCTAGCCGTCATGTAGCTTTGACCGAAATTCAAAACAAACAAATGTTCCTAATTAGACCAGAGGAAAGGCAGCCGCTCAACACCACCCTCCGGCAATTGTTGAACTTCCAATAAATAGCAGAATTGATTGTGACATTGTAATGCCCACACGGCTGAAATGATGGCCATATTCGAGGAGTGGAAGTTTTATTAGTCAATAATAACAAAGATGATTAAAACCAGATAAATTTTGTCTCAAAACTGTCACGTGAATTTTTACGGAGAAAAAAAAATATTCTATTTCATTTTCGTATTTATTTTTTAAATAAAAATTGCAAAAAAAGTTCCACAGAACTCTGTTTTACAATGCGTTGCTAAACGTAGCAGATATAATGACTTGAAAATGTTTCGTCGATTTCACCTAAAATGGCTGTGTAGTTAGGTGTATGTACAATCGAGAGTACTGGTTTAATATACGGGGTGTTTATACAGCAATACATCAAAAGACGTAATCTCACGAACCAAAGCACTTATCGTAGGAAAGCAGACGAAAAAAAGGAAAACTTAAGTGTCTTGAAATAAAAATTCGCGTTACAATTGAAGATTTACAGAAAAGCATTACAACCCAAGCCTTCCTGAAAAAAAAGAGTTCGTTTATAATGCGACGTGTAGCTGCCGGTAAATGTGGTCAACACTCCTGTCGGTATGCAGTTGATAAAAACTCCATTAGCCAGTGTAGCCTACTGCCACCTGTAAACATTAAACTAAGGTAGTGGCATAAGACAAGTTAGGAAGATGAAATAACTTTACAGGTTTCATCGTTCAGCCAGATCTGGAATATTATATATGTACGTAATATATCGGTCCGGCATGGCCAGGTGGTTAAGGCGCTCGACTTAGTATCTCAGGGTCGCGGGTTCGAGTCCCTGTCACACCAAACATACTCACCCTTTCAGCCGTGGGTGTGTTATAACGTCACGGTCAATCCCACTATTCGTTGGTAAAAGAATAGCCCAAACGTTGGCGGTGGGTGATGATGACTAGCAGTTTTCCCTCTAGTCTTACACTGCTAAATTAGGGGCGGATAGTGCTCGAAATACAAAAACAATACAAACAAACGTAATATATAAAGGGTTCAATACGTTTTATTGAACGAATTTGCAAGCCACAACCCATATAAAGATACCGTTGAATGGAGTGTACAGAAACTACATTTTAACACTGGTTTTTAGAAGGTAGCGTCATGTCAATAGAAATCGCTGGACGCAAAGCCTCTGAATTTCTATGAGATCGGACAATTAAAACAAAATTTGGGAACTGTCGCCCTCGTATACTTAATGTATATCAGAAAAAAATATTGCAGGAGTAGGTGCTTTGGACATGACATGATAGCCTTACGACGGAGCTTTTGGAAATGGAAATTATACTGTCAGGACTATTGTCAAGATGCATGGTTGTCAGAAAAAGCATAACCGGACAGAGTGATGTGAACTGTAGCGACGTGTTGAGGTTCCAAACCTTTACGTATATATAAACTACTGTAAAATAACATAAATCAGGATATTTATTGACGAAATAACAACTTATTAATAATACCTGATCAAAGCATCTCACATATACGAAAACACAATAGGGGTATAGTATCGAATAGAAAGTATAAAAGTGAAGGAATTTGAACAAGGAACCATTAGCCTTATTTTTATTATAGCTGGAACTAGTAACAACACGAATATAGGAAAGTCAAGTACAATAAGAAAAACAAAAACGTATCATACTAGTTTTTATGTTTGTCAAGACGACTGGTGAGGTCGAAATGTTGCTTTATTTTAATAAAGTTTTAATACCCATACTAACCGTCTTAAGATACACTAGTTTCTAACTCCTCACAAGCTTTCAGATGAACTGTTTGTATGGTTTTATCGTCATTAGGTCTAATGATCAGACAGACACAAGAAAGATGCATTTCTTGATATTTTAAAAAGGAAAATCCGGCTCTCGGACATTATTACTGTGAAACATACGTAATAGTCCACTATCACAAACAGGAGGTGTAGCAATCTTTGTTTAGGATGTCTTTTTTTTAAGGATTAGCCCCTTTGAATATCCCAAATTTGTGTACGAAAAAGAATTTAACAGAGCTTTGTTTATCTAATAGCTACGTCTACTAATGTCGAGAAATATACGAACAGGTGAAAAAAACACTCATCATTTCTAAAATATGTCGTTTTATTCAGAACAGATTTTAATAATCCAAACGATATGCCAGTCCTGAACGTTCCATACAGATGATATGAAAAATTACTTATAAATTCGTTGTACGCGCGTGCGCTTTTGTAAATAGTGACGCGCATGGCGTTTCTCAAGATGAGACTTACGAACTAAATACTAGATTCTACAAACTAAACGATACTGAAGCCTTTCATCTGTTGATTTACACAAGTTTAAGAACTATGAAAGTTTCTCCTTACTGACAATCCTTGTAACTGATAAGATACCGAAACGTTGTAGAATTAGTGAACTGGAGGAAGAAAAGCAGAATAAGACGCGCCGGTGAGTTTAATAAATCGATACACAAAGTAGTTAGTCATCTTTACGCTGGTCACGCGCGATCTGTTTGGCATACAATCATTTAGCAATATAATATATTGATGGTTAAAATGTAAGAAAGAATTCAGCCTATCTCATAGTACGTTTAGCAGTTCTGTAAAGCTTGTCATTGTTTGAATATAAAATATAAGTGGTATTTTGTGAACTGTTGGAAGTCGCTTCAACTACTTTTAAAACGATGTTCGAATATAGATGTGGACAAGAACACAGTGTGTGTACGACTGTGCAGAAGTGAAAAAAAAACTGTAAAGTTATTGCGTGTTTACCTTCGATAAGTTGAGTATTGAACATATCGATAAGGAGTCCTCCTACAGGGGTTTGGTGGAATGTTCTTTCAAAGCATCTTTGGTTCTGCCTAGAGTTTTAACTTTAGACAACATTTTGTCCAAATGCAGGTTTGCAGGAGTAAAAAAATGACAAAATAGTTAGTAGGAACTTCTACCAATATTTTTAAAAGTATTTTTGGAATTTCACGGTGACAAATTCAGTCTCTATAGGCTAGGAATATTTACTTCACTATAAACTCTGTTAAATCTCCAAATTACCCCCAAGTTCTGATATTTAAATTCTTATATTCTCTCGTATCTCGTTGTTAAACTCCCCAATGAAATAGGTTCGCAAAATATTTGATTTTACACATTTGTAATGCGAGGTTCTAGTTACAAAATAGAAGCAAGCTTGTAGTCGCCTACCATTCAACACTGGTTTACTTAGTTTATTAGTTATAACGAAATAATGTTTAAAAGAAACTACATGTTCACAGTTTTAATCGAGATTACATTATAACATTCTCTAAATAATGAGATAGACCAAACGATGGATTAATCAATTTTATAGGAAGATATAGTTAGTGTAATACCTTTAATTGGAGACTTTATTGGAATTTTGAATCATTCGGAATATCTTTTAAATTTGCATTACATCATCATTACATTGCAGAAGACGATTTGGTTCTAATTAACAGTAACTACATCAAATTGTTTCAACATAATGTTGTAGTAAGAATACTTTAAAACTAAATTTAATAAACATGTAAATAACATGTGTTCAAATATCATAGAATTTCTCTTAACATTAAATAATTTCCAAGATAATGATACTGGAATAATAACGTAATATTATGTAAATCGTTTTGTATATAAACTCTTTGTAAGCTGTACTGTTAGATTTAAAGATGGTAATAGAAATCGACAATAAATATAATCCTATAAGAGTATATAGAAAATTACCTTGTGTTGTCAGTAAGTTGTAATTGTCAAAATTATATCTTAACACAAATGGAATGTAACATATAATTCAAAACTTTAGTATAAACTTTATAATTAATTATTTTTATTTTATTTCTTATTTAACTTTTGTCTATTAGTGGCTCTTATGAAATTGTAACAAATAAGTGTAGCTCGAATTCCAGAAGATCTTCCATAAAATGAGGGAAGTTTTCACGTACTTTCATAAAGACAATTATAGACAGAACATCACGATGACAATAAACACAAAGAGAATAACAGAATTTTGTTTTGAATTGTAATAATAGTTTGATGATTGAAAATTACACATTTTAAAGGAAATAAAACAGTCTGCAACAAACCTGACGAAGAAAAAGGTTTGTATCACATTGACAAACAAATTAATTTACATCATGGTTGACAAGTAAAACAGTTTGCAACAAACCTGATAAATGAACTAATTAGCCATACATCGGACGAATACCGATTGAAACACTATTTGTCAATATTTATGCCAAAATACATACAATCAACGTTGAAATAAGAACAATAAAGAGCACCTATCATTATTACCATCAGACGTGACCAATGTAAACCATTATTAATTATTTGGCTTTTTTCTAAGACATTCTAACTTAGGTTGTTTAATATAGTCTTGAAGCAAACAACTAATGATTGAATACTTGATATATATTTTATTATTACCTCAATTTTACGTTTATTTACAGTTTAGGTTCAAATATTTAATATATATAGTTCTATTGTTTTTTGCCATTATACTTATATTATAGATTGTTTTGTATTATTGGCTTAGAGTATATGGATTTTTGATCATCCTAAATCTCCTAATATGGTCGAACCTTGTGTGACATAATTGGGTTTATGCCATAAAGTATGAGTAACAACAAGAGCACTCAGTTAATGAAGCATTTTGTTATAATCACTTTTAACAACAAAACAAGTAAACTATAATTAATTAGCTACATCCATTATCAGGCTGATTTTTAGTTTTGCTCCAAGTAGATTAGCTTGCCTTAATCACAGCACAATATTAGGTACTGAAAGGTTACCAGTCAACTTCCAAACATATAATGAAACAGACTTTTAATTTTGAAGGCATAAATGTTTTCCTTCCATATACAAATGGTCCAAGAAAGATATGTTCACCACCGGTAGGTTATTATAGAATTTATTCAACATTAAAAGACATTTGATAGACCTTACAAATTAATTACCGTTCTATACACTAGATGGTTTCTCTACTGCACAAACCAATTAATTCAGTTCTGAAGAAACTCAAAAAACGTTTCTCCTAAGATCATGGATTTTAAACATTTTATAATACGTTATGAGATTTTCAGAACTGGTTTATGTCAAAGTCTAAATTCCTTACTTACCTGTTAAAGAAAAATGAACCAGTTTAATATGAAGACCCCATCAGTTTATACCTCTTCACGGATTAACCTCTCACTATAGTTTATTACAGTAGTAACAACTATTAGTTAATACCTTGTCACAGATTAACCTCTCATTGTACTTTATTATGGTAACAACTATTATTTTGTACCTCTTCATAGATTAACCTCTCACAGTAGTTTATTATGGTAACAACTATTATTTTGTACCTCGTCATAGATTAACCTCTCATTGTACTTTATTATGGTAACAACTATTATTTTATACCTCTTCATAGATTAACCTTTCACAGTAGTTTATTATGGTAACAACTATTAGTTTATACCTCTTCACAGATTAACATGTAATTTATTATAGTAACAACTATTAGTTTACACCTCTTCACAGATTAACATGTAGTTTATTATGGTAACAACTATTAGTTTGTACCTCGTCATAGATTAATCTCTCAATGTACTTTATAATGGTAACAACTATTAGTTTGTACCTCGTCATAGATTAATCTCTCAATGTACTTTATTATAGTAACAACTATTAGTTTGTACCTCGTCATAGATTAATCTCTCAATGTACTTTATTATGGTAACAACTATTAGTTTGTACCTCGTCATAGATTAATCTCTCAATGTACTTTATTATGGTAACAACTATTAGTTTATACCTCTTCATAGATTAACATGTAGTTTATTATGGTAACAACTATTAGTTTATACCTCTTCACAGATTAACATGTACTTTATTATGGTAACAACTATTAGTTTATACCTCTTCACAGATTAACATATAGCTTATTATGGTAACAACTATTAGTTTATACCTCTTCATAGATTAACATGTAGTTTATTATGGTAACAACTATTAGTTTATACCTCTTCACAGATTAACATGTACTTTATTATGGTAACAACTATTAGTTTATACCTCTTCACAGATTAACATATAGCTTATTATGGTAACAACTATTAGTTTATTCCTCTTCACAGATTAACATGTAGTTTATTATGGTAACAACAATAAGTTTATTCCTCTTCAAAGATTAACATATAGTTTATTATGGTAACAACTATTAGTTTATACCTTATCACAGATTAACCTCTCAATGTAGTTTATTATGGTAACAACTATTAGTTTATACCTCTTCAAAAAATTAAATGTATTTTAGTATGGTAACAACTATTAGTTTATACCTCTTCAAAAAATTAAATGTATTTTAGTATGGTAACAACTATTAGTTTATACCTCTTCAAAAAATTAAATGTATTTTAGTATGGTAACAACTATTAGTTTATACCTCATCACAGATTAACCTCTCAATGTATTTTAGTATGGTAACAACTATTAGTTTATACCTCTTCACAGATTAACCTCTCACTACAGTTAATGAAAGCTCTGTAACATTCTTCTGTATATTTTGTTTCTAAACAGTGTAGACATGACAGAGATTTGGATTTAAGAACTAAATGCACAATGTTGTCCTTGTCCAGATACAGACAGAAGTCCACCATTAAAACCTAAATTATCATTGTTTGTATTCTATAAACATTATATCACCAGTATAGTTCCTGCTGCTCTCTAAGCTTACTGTTAGGGTAGAGAATACTTAGAGAATTAATTGTGTTATACTCAGCTCTTAACATGTTTATTAAGTTATTTTCGTTTTATTATAATTAACTTAATTAATTTAGTTTAAATAAGAGTGCTCTTCTATTTGTCATACGATTTAATAATTCAATTATTATTATTATCCGTAGCCCACTTATTAGATATGCTTTAGCTAGCCATCCTAACAAAGTGTTACATTATTAACTTAAAAATGTTTTCATAAATTAAAATCTAGACAAGATGAGTTTAATAATATCGTGATATTTTGAAATTAATTTTCCCCATTAGCTGTAGCAAATCTACAGTAAAAATGAATGAAATTTCTGTTTAAGATTTAGTAGGAGAAAGTTTGATTTAGACAGGTGAGAGCTCACATGCTTTGTGCACAAAATATTGTGATGTTAAACACATTTTATTGTATCTAGTTGTATTTTAAACGGTAAACGTTCTAGCTTAATTTGTTTGTAAGAGTTCCTTATGTAGTCTGGTGGATACAGATGCAGATCAGCAGAGCCAAGCTTCGAGAATCAATGTGCTTTTAAACATTCTCTGCATTTCCAGCATTGGAAGCGTTATAACTGTGACAGTCAATCCCGATATTTATTTAAGAGTTTTTTATTGTGTCTAGTTAAGCACAAAGCTACCGAAAGTTCTATCTGTGCTTTGCCCACCACAAGTATCGAAACATAGTTATTATCTGTGCTACTGGGGGACTTATTTAAGAGTATCGGTTTAAGAGGCTGGTGCTTTTGTCGTTCGTTCCATGTGTCACACAAGGCGTTGTTTATGTTGAAGTAAATATCATGTCTGTTATCGTTTGTCTGTGTGTTGGGCATATAAATAGCGAAGGTAAAGAGAGTACGCATGCAAATAATGAAGGAATCAGTAGTCAAACTAATACAGTAATTCAAATTGTCTTTTAGATCAATAGCATAACGTGTTTTTAAAAACAACCACAAAACGTTCGTTTGTATAAAAGGAGTCTACATATATAGCTACTATAAAGTACAAGATAATAAAAGTTCTACGTTATAATAGCTAATTACTGATGGTTTAGCACTATCGATTATGTTCGGACGTGGCTTAAGTGGCAAGGTGATTTGACTCTGAAACCGGTGATTCCGAGTTCGCAGCCCTTTGCCAGAAAAACGCCCCTTACACGCAAACGTAATCCAAGATGAGACCGCACACCAGCTTTATTTCCCTCTGGTTAAGTAAATAAAACTTCTGTAGTGGAACTTCTGAAAACACATTAGCTATCGGTAATATGAAGACGTAATATTTTGAAACTTTGATATCTAGTAAAACAATAAGAATCTATAATCTGGGAACTGTGACGTAGGTGGCACATATTGGTAGCTAAGTGACGTCATGAAGGTTATGTGGCTTTCCAGAAGTGTTTTATTATATTTTTATTGTAGTGTTTTTAGGTCTGTCTTATTTCCAGTGCAACGCGGTCGGAAAGGAGAGCGTTATGTGAACAGTTGTTAAAGATGTTTTACTTTAGAAATGCCCCCCCCCGCTAGTACAGCGGTATGTCAACGGCTTTGCAACGCTAACATCAGGGGTTCGATTCCCCTCGGTGGGCTCAGCAAATAGCCCGATGTGGCTTTGCTATAAGAAAACACACACTTTAGAAATGGTCGAGAAAAACTATACTTAAGTGTTATTAAAGTCAAGTAGAGGTGACACATGGAGGTTGGCTGAAAAGGAAGTGCTAAGCAGTTAAATGTTTGAAGAAGACATAGAATATTATAAAGTATTAGAATGATCAGGGGTAAATATTGAAAGTTCACACAACACAAAAATAAATAAATACTATCTTACTGACAGAGACCGGAGATCCTTGGTTCCGGAATCTAAATTTATTCCACTATGCTGAACAATATTTATATTAGCAATCGAATAAGCTTCTTTTATCTCTCTATCAGTTTTAGTTTTAAAGTCGATTTCATTGTACATGAGATAAGCATTGGTCGTGGAATTACTGAGTTGGTTAAAGTGTTGACAACAGGGAGATATTCTTCAGTGTTAACAGAAGATCTGTAGTCGCTGAAACGTTCTCTAAGAGTCGTTTGGGTCCTACTTTATTTTGGTGACTGTATTTTTTTTTCTTGCATTATATAAAGTTAAACGTATTTTATGTTGTTTAACACAGACATTTTAAAGCTTCTCCGGTTGTGTTTCTCAGGAAAAGAGTTGTTGGTGTTTAGGAATTTCAAGATTAGATAAGAAATAACTTATGTGTAATAGCTAATGCATGAAAATAAAGTCAGCTATGATTGAATTGAAGGAACGAATATAATCGAACTAATCAATGTATAGAAACAAAGTGAAAATAGGTAACCAGCATGTAGAAATGTTACGTTACTTTTATTAAATAGTTTTATATTCGGTAAATTAAATGTTACGAAATACAATTGAAATTATAAAAAAAAGTTGAACTACGTCAACAATTAGATTGAATAACTTTAGTAAGTCTCTTAAAATTTTATACTGTGCGCAATTTATTTTAAATAGGTAAAGCGTGAAATTTACTATTTGAATTTCAAAAACACATCGAACAAAGAGTAACTTGGATTGAGATTACATTAACGATTCTATCAACTCTAGAAAATTTGATACGAAGAACAACAGTTTGTTCTGTACATAGAAGTATCATATATGTATTGATTACAAATCTCCCCGTTTTCCATTATTACTCAAGTCATCGATTTCATGCAGTGTGCTGTTTAATATATGTGTAATAACGGACTTTACGAAAACAAATCTCCCCTTTCACAATTCTTCTGTAATCTATTATAGTTTCGCTGTATTCGAATGTTTAATATACGGAGACAGAGAGAAAGAACAGACTCAAGAAGTTAGATCGCTCTACTAGGTTATTTCTCTTGCAATTGATAAATTATTTAATTTTTTGGCAAAATGAAGCATTTATATCGTCTGTAAAAAACAACAGCATGAAACAGTATTTTGATATAAATGGATGGCGGAAATGACATATGATTTCATTCTTTGCTTAAGCAAGTGTTGAATCTAAAAAGTGTATAATTTGCAATACCTCAAATGAAATTTTGCTCGATAAATAAATGGCATTCTAACTGAGTTTTGGTTTTGTTTTGTTTCTGGTTTGTTGTTCTGTCACAAGGGAGTATTTAATAAATTTATTTAGTTCAAACGGATGTTTTGTCAGTGTGATATATTTTATTTAACATTATTAAAACTATCGTTACAATTCAAAAAGAAGTAATAAAACTGTATACATACATATATGTGGGTGCATGTGTGTTGTACTGGTTCTTCCTTCAAATAATTTAACTCCCCGGAAACTCATAACGTTCGTCATGTTAATATTAATAATTCACTTTTAATTTAGCGCGCGTGCAGCACTATCTATTTTCTAATGACCACCAACTCTTGAAGTTAATTCTAAATCGTTTTCAAAATCAATATAAAAGTAATATACGAAGAAGTTTACGAATTTGGATAAATATCCACAACTGATGCTAATGACAAACCCACACATTGAATATGTCTGTTTCCTTACCAGATTATTATATTTATCGAGACTAAACAGCTAGAAAAACAGATAAATTATCACGTGATATAAGGGTGTATTTTGTATGGTTTCTTGTAGCAAAGCCACATGAGGCTATCTGCTGAGCCCACCGAGGGGAATCGAACCTCTGATTTTAGCATTGTAAATCCGTAGACATACTGCTGTACTAGCGGGAGGCTTTGATACAAGGTTTAAAGCTACATAATTTGGGTATTTTCTCTTTACTTTTGTTCGCTGTTTTTTTCTGCCTTGAGATTTTAAACATAATGTATCTCCGAGAGAGTCATCAAGTTAGGATATTTTCAATGATTTTGACGTTCATTATTTGCACGTGATGTACGTCAGCAAAATTAAGTACAGCGTGTGTTTATAGTCGACGTACCAAGCACAATCAAACTCAAATTTAATTTTACGCAAAATTTGACTCTTGTGCCTTTATCCATTGTCCACCAGTAATAATTCTCGACGACAACATCTTGAGGTATTCTAAACATTAGAGAATAAATGAGATATTGAGGAAATATATCTTGATCTGTGACATTGTCGTGTCTGTATGACAGAATGATCTCCAAAAGGAAATTTATTAGAACAAACACTTGTAATAATAGTAGGTTATAACACCGAAGTGTTTTATAATGATAGTAGGTTATAACACCGAAGTGTTTTATAATGATAGTAGGTTATAACACCGAAGTGTTTTATAATGATAGTAGGTTATAACACCGAAGTGTTTTATAATAATTGTAGGTTATAACACCGAAATGTTTTATAATAATAGTAGGTTATAACAACGAAGTGTTTTATAAAAATAGTAGGTTATAACACCAAAGTGTTTTATAATAATAGTAGGTTATAACAACGGAGTGTTTTATAATAATAGTAGGTTATAACACCGAAGTGTTTTATAATAATAGTAGGTTATAACAACGGAGTGTTTTATAATAATAGTAGGTTATAACAACGAAGTGTTTTATAAAAATAGTAAATTATAACACCGAAGTGTTTTATAATGATAGTAGGTTATAACACCGAAGTGTTTTATAATGATAGTAGGTTATAACACCGAAGTGTTTTATAATGATAGTAGGTTATAACACCGAAGTGTTTTATAATAATAGTAGGTTATAACACCGAAGTGTTTTATAGAATACATTTGAAGCTAATATTATCTTACTGGAAAATTTTGTTTCATAATATTATCTTGATTGTTTGTTTGTTTGTTTGTTTTTGAATTTCGCACAAAGCTACTCGAGGGCTATCTGCGCTAGCCGTCCCTAATTTAGCAGTGTAAGACTAGAGGGAAGACAGCTAGTCATCACCACCCACCGCAAACTCTTGGGCTACTCTTTTACCAACGAATAGTGGGATTGAGCGTCACATTATAACGCCCCCACGGCTGAAAGGCCGAGCATGTTTGGTGCGACCGGGACTTACACCCGCGACCCTCAGATTACGAGTCGAACGCCTTAACCCACCTGGCCATGCCGGACCAATGGTATAAACTTCCACTAATTTTCTTATAAAATTTGAAAATAAATACATATATAATAAATATACTATCGACTTAAACCACCCTTCTTATTATATATGTTAGCAACAACACTGACTTCAGACTCTTCTCTTATTGTATACAACAATGAGAAGACTCACCTCAATCTTTACTCTTATTACATGTTAGCGAAAAGACCGAATTTAACCTCCATTGTTATTATATATAATAGCGAGAAGACCGACTTCAGCCTCCACTATTATTATATATAATAGTGACAAGACCGACTTCAACCTCCATTGTTATTGTATATAATAGCGAGAAGACCGACTTCAGCCTCCATTGTTGTTATATATAATAGCGACAAGACCGACTTCAGCCTCCATTGTTATTTTATATAATAGCGAGAAGACCGACCTCAA
This sequence comes from Tachypleus tridentatus, assembly GCF_004210375.1. Taxonomy (NCBI): domain Eukaryota; kingdom Metazoa; phylum Arthropoda; class Merostomata; order Xiphosura; family Limulidae; genus Tachypleus; species Tachypleus tridentatus. Next base: position 8,768,389 of record NC_134835.1, on the reverse strand, counting down.
CCTCCATTGTTATTTTATATAATAGCGAGAAGACCGACTTCAACCTCCATTGTTATTTTATATAATAGCGAGAAGACCGACTTCAACCTTCATTGTTATTATATATAATAGCGAGAAGACCGACCTCAACCTCCATTGTCATTTTATATAATAGCGAGAAGACCGACCTCAACCTCCATTGTTATTTTATATAATAGCGAGAAGACCGACTTCAACCTTCATTGTTATTATATATAATACCGAGAAGACCGACCTCAACCTCCATTGTTATTATATATAATAGCGAGAAGACCGACCTCAACCTCCATTGTTATTATATATAATAGCGAGAATACCGACCTTAGCCTTCTTAACTTCCACGGCTTCAATATTACTAGTCATATTTTTTTCTTCTGGTCTTATTAGTTCTGTTATTTTTCCTCAGTTCTTTGCTATTTATCACATATTACTACTTTAACTTTCGTTGTTTTTTGTTTTGTCATTTTTCTCATGTTGTGTTTTCTCTGGCAATCATTAAGTTATCCAATTAGCCTACATTGCTCTATTTTTAATAAACTCAGTTTTCAGTGTTGCAATGTTATTTGTTTGTTGAAGGCTGCCAACGTCCAATCAGATAACAGTGCTTTTTTCTGAAGCCCAATGAAACATTTTTGTGTTGCATAAGAAAGGAAATTGTAATACTACTTACAATAAAACTAATAAAACTACTTACAATAAAACAATAAAAGCTAGATGTTTTCTTAATCGAAATAATAACAGGATGTGAGTGTGTTATTGAAGTTTAAAGTTCAGCTCAAAGCTACAGAATGAGCTAGCTACCTGTGCTGGTGAGAGTGCTATCAGTAAAAGAATGGAAAATCTCATAATGTAGGCGTGGTTCGAACACCAATACGGAATCTTGATACAGTTTTCTTGTATCTTAATCTATGGATAAACACAATAAAACCTCATTACGGCAAGGAACATACACTAATACTGAAATCCTCGCATAAGCGTTTAAACTGTCCCACACATGTTTGTTAAGAACTGGTTATTTGAATTGTATGGTTTGGTTTGAATTTCTCGCAGGCTACACGAGGGCTATCTGCGCTAGACGTCCCTTCTTCAGCAGTGTAAGACTAGAGGGAAGACAGCTAGTCATCACCACCCGCTGCCAACTCTTGGGCTACTCTTTTACCAAAAAATAGTAAGATTGACTGTCACATTATAAAGCCCCAACAGCGAACTGATGAGCATGTTTGGTGTGATGGGGATTCGAACCCGCGACCCTTAGATTACGAGTCGAGTGCCTTAATCACCTGGCCATGCTGGGTCATTTAAAATGTAAATGTAAAGTGAAATTTTTATGTGAATATCCAGCATTTCTCTTTAGATCTGTTTTGCAACTGAAATGTCTTAAAAAACAACTCACGACTTCTTTCACATTTTGCTTTTTTCTTGCACAGTAATAAGAAATGAAAATTAATTAAAAACATACCTTTTAATATTTAAAAACGATTATTTATATCGCATAGAAAATCTTACAACCAACACAGATCATTATAACATGTAAATCTGACACCAGGTTTCACTTGCAGTCGTTACTTAAAATTTTATACAGGCGTTTACCCACTTATCTGACATTCGAAGTTTTCTTTTCTGCTTTCACAAGTTCCATCATTTCCAGTTCTCTTGAGACTTCACGTGTAAATTGTGAATAGAACAAAATACGGTTTCCTTTTCCTAAACTCCAGACTTATCACTTACGTTATTGTAGCTCAATTTAAGGAAGACCAAAAAAAAAAAGATAAAAATGCGACTGGAGATGTTGATAAAAAGCTGGTGTGTGTCTGAAAATGTTGTCACCCCCCTTATTATTATACGTATACTAGACTGTAATAAGTTAATAACACAAGAGATGCATCCCCCTGGGATTGAGCGTGAATTTTATAGTGAGGGCTATAACCTCCTAGATTCTCTGTAAAAAAGTTACAATAGCTATTTTGGTAAAAGACTTAACTGATTCGGTTGAATTACTTTCTTTCGATATCCACAAAATAAAAATCCAATACCAATGTAAACGCTTTTCTAGGTTCTATTTGAAATATTTCGTGCGAATCAAACAGAAAAGGACGATCACATGAAAAAAGAATACCGCAGGCCTATCATTGCTAGAATATCGAAAGCTTGTTATAGTTTCAATGGGTAACGCTATTCTTATATGGATTTTGAGAACAACAGTCACAAAACCTTATAGCTAACCATTCTGCATATACGTCAATTCCAGTAGTAAGAGATATTCCTTCTATAAAGTGTTTCAACAATAGGAACCCCAGTTGGTAAGAATGAGATTAATATGTATTTTGCTGTCTTCACTTACGTCTCTCTGTTGTGCTGTTGTTGGCTATTTTCAATGCCATGTTTAGTATACTACACGACCCTTTATTTGCATCATCAGATAATTATACGTATTTTTATTACAAACTAATAACTATTTACTAATTGGTTTTCGTCTTTATAAGTCTTGTAAAGACATTTCACGGGGAGGAATTCGACTGTTCTTTATTGGTAGAAAGCCTGTCCATTCGTATGGTAGCTCGTCCGTGAAGACTACAATCACCTAATAATCTGTATTTTTTTCAGAACAATATCTGAATTTTTTTAGCCTCTATGTTAAATGTGGTGCCCGGCATGGCCGAGCGCGTTAGGCGTGCGACTCGTAATCCGAGGGTTGCGGGTTCGCATCCCAGTCACGCTAAACATGCTCGCCCTTTCAGCCGTGGGGGCGTTATAATGTTACGGTCAATCCCACTATTCGTTGGTACAAGAGTAGCCCAAGAGTTGGCTGTGGGTGGTGATGACTAGCTGCCTTCCCTCTAGTCTTACACTGCAAAATTCGTAAACGACCCGGACGGACAACATTCAGTAATACAGTTCACAGTGGAGGCAGAAGTAGATAACGGAATTATCTCTAGACATGTTAGTTACTATACCAGCCCACATATTTCAGAAACATGTTGGTTACTAGCACTGATATTTCCTAGACATGGTTACTCGGACCACATATTTCCTAGACATGGTTACTCGGACCACATATTTCCTAGACATGGTTACTCGGACCACATATTTCCTAGACATGGTTATTCGGACCACATATTTCCTAGACATGGTTACTCGGACCATATATTTCCTAGACGTGATGGGTACTGAGACCCATTTCCTAAAAATAATTGTTACTACAACATACTTTTGCTAGGCATGATGGTTACTACATAAATTTACAAACAACACAAAACAAACCATCGCAACAGCGTAAAGAACAGCTTTACAGGCGATCTACTTTTCCACAAACAAAATTTGTAATATAGAACGTGCAAAGTAAAGGAAGCAAAATACGCATTAAAACAAACTTAGAGAGTGATAATTCTGATGAAATTAATGAAGATACTCACAAGAAATAAGTAGAATAAAAAACAAGCACACAGATATAATACTTACATATTTATCAATGTCAAAGGTCCCTAAAATATACAGAGAATGTATAAATAGTACAAAAATGCAAACGGTACTTAGAAACCACAACACAATACGATCTAAACTGATACACGTCCAGCTCCTAAGAATCTAATAGAGAGCAAAATCATGATAAACAACATTTATTTTGAATTTGAACTCGAATACATTGGAGAAACGAGAAAAGACCAACTCAAGTTAGAAATCAGTAGCAGAAGACAATAACACCGATTACACCTGGTATACACCTGGCGTGGCTGGATGGGCTCAAGCCCTTGTCTTCCTACTCTTATCCTATAAAAGTATCATTTCTCCCTGTTGTAGGAGATGGTGAACAATCAGACAGTGATACATCTAGCTCCACATCTAGCTGACACACGTTAGTGGGAAACATAGAAAAGGGTGTTAGCTCTAAAATAAATGGAACTTGGGAAACTGTAAGACTTTAAAGCAAAAACAGTAATTGTAAGATGTTATTAAGCATTAATACGCAATAATTTATTGTTTATTTTTATATTATAAAAGAATTTATAAAACAAACTGAATGAAAATAAAAGTTGATATGTTTGTTCCTCAAACGTTCCTCTGTTTCCTCAACCTTCCACACAGAAGGCTTGTTTCATGATGCCCTTGTTATTTAGCCTCTTTTAATGTTAAAAACCGGACTTCAATACTCATGAAGACATAACACAGATATACCAATGTGTCGCTTTGCCCTCCACAGCAAACAAACAAACTTTCTCTAATGGCTCTTTACACGAAGATATACCAATGTGTCGCTTTGCCCTCCACAGCAAACAAACAAACTTTCTCTAATTGTTCTTTGCACGAAGATATACCAATGTGTCGCTTTGCAAACAAACAAACTTTCTCCTCCACAGATATACCAAAAGCAAACAAACTTTCTCTAATGGCTCTTTACACGAAGATATACCAATGTGTCGCTTTGCCCTCCACAGCAAACAAACTAACTTTCTCTAATGGCTCTTTACACGAGCCAATACAATAACCTGGGATAGGAGCCACACATGACCAAACGAAAGATAAAAGACACATACTCTATCCACTTAACCTAGATACCCTTCCCGAAAGCATTCAAGAAATACTATATTCTAAGCCTAATAGAGATTTCCGATGAATGGATAACGCATCAAAGTTTAATCAGAAACATCCAGGATTGAATCTTAGCTGCTGCTTAAATAGAAAACAGTCCTTCATAGATAGTAGATTAGCAGGCAGAATGTAAGATAAAATGTGGTTACTTTAATAATATAACCTAATAAAATGATAGCAACCGTCTATTGACCAAACTTTGGTAATCTTATAAGACAACGGTTATGAAATCGATTGATGTGAGGTTTCACCATTTCTGTCGTAAGTTCGTATGATTTACTCACAAATAATGTCATGCTAACTACTGGTCATCACAAATAGTATTATGCTAACTACTAGATAGTATCATATTAACTATTGTTCATCATAAATAGTATCATGTTAACTGCACGTCATCATAAGTAATATCATGTTAACTACTGGTCATCATAAATAGTATCATATTAACTACAGGTAATCATAAATAGTATCATATTAACTACAGGTAATCATAAATAGTATCATGCCAACTACTGGCCATCATGAATAGTATCATGCCAACTACTGGCCATCATGAATAGTATCATGCCAACTACTGGCCATCATGAATAGTATCATATTAACAACAAATCATCATAAATAACATCATGTTAACTACAGTTCATAATAAATCTAAATTAATTTTGTTTACTCGTGTTTTATATCTATATTCTCTTCTTTCGTAGATGTTTTAATGACTAACAGTCTTCTATTATTACCAAGAGTTTACAACTTTGAACAGGGTTAATCTCTCCCTAGGACAGCGACAAGCTGACGGACTTTAGAATCTCAAAGTAAGGGTTCGATTCCCGCGGTGAACACACCCTAATGTTGCATTGATCTAAAACAAATAAACAGGATTGTCAAAGATTGAAAGGTGTTAAATTTTGTCAGAGGAATAGAGCAACATACATTACTTCATCAAATTATAACACAACTTATGAGTATGTTTCTCAAGACATTTGGTGTTGCGAAGGGTGCAGTTTATGTTATTTTAGCACACTTTACTACAATATGGATGTTAAGGTCTAAATAAAAACATTCAGAAAGAAACCTGAAGTTATTCGAAGTAAACAAGTTGATTTAATACATCACAAGGATACATGAAGTCAACAGCTGCTCTGCCACTGGTCACAAGTAAGTGGAATGCATGAAAAACTCTAGTCGGCAAGCTGAATATTTCATGTATGAAAATAACTGTGTATTTGGACTTCGCAGATGATTGCAGAACATTTAAAGAACGAACGCGACAATGTCTTATCGATTGAAGGTACAATAAGCTTTCAGAAAACTGTGAGAAGTGACCATAACAATTCTAAACAACGAATTGAAGCTTGATCACTGGTATATTACAGTGTGATTTGTTTTCTACTGCAGCTATGAGACATGTTTTTAAAATGAATTATATTACTAAATCGCAAAGCAGATTAATGTGGTTAATGGCCAACTAGTTAATAGAGAACATATAACTAGAGCTGGGTATGGATTTCAGCAAATCAGTGGCCTAAAACGCTCCGTGAGAGGTATTGAGTGTGTAGAAGGAGAGAACTGGTAACTCATAAACATCCCAATAACACGATTATAATCCATGTGCAGTAGCTGAGAAACAAACTATTAGATGTACAGCAATAATCGATAGGAATAAGATAAATTCCATTATTGATCGATTCCATCGTGTTATTACAAAAATGATTCATTAAGTATGTCTGTCTGTCTGTATTAGTAACTATCACCAGAGTTGGCTGGCTCGATTATCGGTATATGTTTATGGTAATTGGAAACATGAGTTATCTTGTTGTATGACTTTTGTCATTAACTATTAAATAGGGCATACTTTGACTTTTTAATGACTTTTGGTGGCTTTAATTCAAATACAAGGTACTTAGTCAGTTAAATGAGTAATTTATTACCTTCCACAAAGAACAGCGTGAAGTTAGTATGTAATGAGGTCTTAACGAATTTAATAACAAAAGTAACAAGGAGGGGGAACATTATCTAAGACTGTTCTCTGTATAACTTTTATTGGTTTCTTAGCAGAATCTGCAGCTAATACAGTTAAAGCTGAAATAGAGTCTATAAGATATTAATTATTCGGTTGGTTATATCCGAAATGAACTTTTATCCTTTATTACGTACTCTGAATAAAGATAAGACACGAACTACAACAACACTTTTCTTTAGATAGACAGATTACGCATTCTTATATACATAAAAACAGAAACATATACGCATATATATACTTATCTACACATATACTTAAGAAAACATAACTGATAAGCTGCACAGTTTATCCACATAAGTTATACAGTCATCGGAAAGGAACCCGACTTCCTTTTGTTTACCTTGAGACTAGTTATTCATATTTATTTTGATACTGTGTTTCTTCACCTTAGAGGTATTTAAGTCAAACAATTAAGTCCAACAAAATAAATGTCATTCATATGAACAAATTTATATTTGTATAATAAATAATAAATGGATTGTGGTTCCTAGATATTGAGCAACGCGAACTCGTGAACGTCACAATTCTTATCAGCATACAAGAAAGCTGGCGTTATTTTGTGCCACAAACGTGTATTTTCGTAGTGTTAGTGTGGACATGTACTTTCTATTTTTCCATTATTTATAAAGAACTAGTATTTTATTTGCTGCTCTATTACATTTTGCGTTATTCAGTATGTACGAGTTAGTAATATCATGTTCATATTAAATAAATGTAATCCTCATCAGTGATAATAATGACAATAGTAACATTACTGAATGATGAGAGTGACTTTAGTAACATTGTTGATTGATAATGATGACAATAGTAACATTACTGAATGACGAGAGTGACTTTAGTAACATTATTGATTGATAATGATGACAATAGTAACATTACTGAATGAGAGTGACTTTAGTAACATTATTGATTGATAATGATGACAATAGTAACATTACTGAATGACGAGAGTGACTTTAGTAACATTATTGATTGATAATAATGACAATAGTAACATTACTGAATGACGAGAGTGACTTTAGTAACATTATTGATTGATAATGATGACAATGGTAACATTACTGAATGACGAGAGTAACTTTAGTAACATTATTGATTGATAATAATGACAATAGTAACATTACTGAATGACGAGAGTGACTTTAGTAACATTATTGATTGATAATAATGACAATAGTAACATTACTGAATGATGAGAGTGACTTTAGTAACATTATTGATTGATAATGATGACAATAGTAACATTACTGAATGACGAGAGTGACTTTAGTAACATTATTGATTGATAATAATGACAATAGTAACATGAATGACGAGAGTGACTTTAGTAACATTATTGATTGATAATAATGACAATAGTAACATTACTGAATGACGAGAGTGACTTTAGTAACATTATTGATTGATAATAATGACAATAGTAACATGAATGACGAGAGTGACTTTAGTAACATTATTGATTGATAATGATGACAATGGTAACATTACTGAATGACGAGAGTAACTTTAGTAACATTATTGATTGATAATGATGACAATGGTAACATTACTGAATGACGAGAGTAACTTTAGTAACATTATTGATTGATAATAATGACAATAGTAACATTACTGAATGACGAGTGACTTTAGTAACATTGTTGATTGATAATAATGACAATAGTAACATTACTGAATGACGAGAGTGACTTTAGTAACATTATTGATTGATAATGATGACAATGGTAACATTACTGAATGACGAGAGTGACTTTAGTAACATTATTGATTGATAATAATGACAATAGTAACATTACTGAATGACGAGAGTGACTTTAGTAACATTGTTGATTGATAATAATGACAATAGTAACATTACTGAATGACGAGAGTGACTTTAGTAACATTATTGATTGATAATGATGACAATGGTAACATTACTGAATGACGAGGGTAACTTTAGTAACATTATTGATTGATAATAATGACAATAGTAACATTACTGAATGACGAGAGTGACTTTAGTAACATTGTTGATTGATAATAATGGCAATGGTAACATTACTGAATGACGAGAGTGACTTTAGTAACATTGTTGATTGATAATGATGACAATAGTAACATTACTGAATGACGAGAGTGACTTTAGTAACATTGCTGATTGATAATGATGACAATAGTAACATTACTGAATGACGAGAGTGACTTTAGTAACATTGTTGATTGATAATAATGACAATGGTAACATTACTGAATGACGAGAGTGACTTTAGTAACATTGTTGATTGATAATGATGACAATAGTAACATTACTGAATGACGAGAGTGACTTTAGTAACATTATTGATTGATAATGATGACAATAGTAACATTACTGAATGACGAGAGTGACTTTAGTAACATTGTTGATTGATAATGATGACAATAGTAACATTACTGAATGACGAGAGTGACTTTAGTAACATTGTTGATTGATAATAATGACAATGGTAACATTACTGAATGACGAGAGTGACTTTAGTAACATTGTTGATTGATAATAATGACAATGGTAACATTACTGAATGATGAGAGTGACTTTAGTAACATTATTGATTGATAATAATGACAATAGTAACATTACTGAATGACGAGAGTGACTTTAGTAACATTGTTGATTGATAATAATGACAATAGTAACATTACTGAATGATGAGAGTGACTTTAGTAACATTATTGATTGATAATAATGACAATAGTAACATTACTGAATGACGAGAGTGACTTTAGTAACATTATTGATTGATAATGATGACAATGGTAACATTACTGAATGACGAGAGTGACTTTAGTAACATTGTTGATTGATAATAATGACAATAGTAACATTACTGAATGACGAAAGTGACTTTAGTAACATTGTTGATTGATAATAATGACAATAGTAACATTACTGAATGACGAGAGTGACTTTAGTAACATTATTGATTGATAATGATGACAATGGTAACATTACTGAATGACGAGAGTGACTTTAGTAACATTGTTGATTGATAATGATGACAATGGTAACATTACTGAATGACGAGAGTAACTTTAGTAACATTATTGATTGATAATAATGACAATAGTAACATTACTGAATGACGAGAGTGACTTTAGTAACATTATTGATTGATAATAATGACAATAGTAACATTACTGAATGACGAGAGTGACTTTAGTAACATTATTGATTGATAATGATGACAATAGTAACATTACTGAATGACGAGAGTGACTTTAGTAACACCGGTAAATGAAAATAGTGACTTAAAACAACATTTTTAGAATATAATACTGACTTTAACAACATTGTTGGAATATAACAATGACTTTAGTAACACTGTTGAATGATATTATACTTCAGCAACACTGGTGAATGAAAATAGTTACTGTTATTATACTTCAGCAACACTGGTGAATGAAAATAGTTACTGTTGTAACATTGTTGAATGATAATAGTGACTTCATTAAAACTGTTGAATGATAAGAGTGTCTTTTGTAACATTGTTAAATGATAAGATAACTTTAGTAAAATTGTTGAATGACAAGATTAACTATTAACATTCGTTAATCAAAATAGTGACTTCAGTAACATTGTTGAATGTTATTAGTATTTTAGTAACGCTGCTGAATGAAAATAGTTACTGTTGTAACATTGTTGAATGATAATATTGACTTCATTAAAACTGTTTAATGATAAGAGAGACTTTAGTGACATTGTTGAATTAAAATAGTGACTTTAGTAATATTGTTTGAATATAATAGTGACTTTAGTAACATTGTTGAATGTTATTAGTACTTTAATAATACTGCTAAATTAAAATAGTGACTTTAGAAACATTGTTGAACGATAATAGTGACTTTTATAACATTGGTTAATGATATTAGTGACTTTAGTAACACTGCCGAATGAAAATACTGACTTTAGTAATATTGTTGATTGATAGTAGTGACTTTAGTAACATTTTTATTATAAGAGTAACCTTAGTAATACTGTTGACTGATAAGAGTGACTTTATTAACAATGTTGAATAAAAACTGTGACTTTAGTAACATTGTTGTGTGAAAATTGTAACATCAGTAACATTCTTGAAAGATAATACTGACTTTAGTAACATTCTTGATTGAAAATAGTGACACTCATGAATGAAAAGAGTGTCTTTAGCAACATTGTTGAATGGTACGAGTGATTTTAGTAACAATGTTGATGATAATAGATACTTTAGTAACATTGTTTGAATATAATAGTGACTTTAGTAACATTGTTTGAATATAATAGTGACTTTAGTGATAATGTTGACTGATAACACTAACTTTAGTGATAATGTTGAATGATAATAGTATCTTTGGTATACCTGTTGAATGATATGAATAACTTTATTAGCATTGTTGAATAATAGGACTGTAATTCAATAACGTTGGTGAATGAAAATAGTAATTTTTGTAATATTGTTGGATAATAAGTGATTTTAGCATCTTATTTGAAGTACATCTCATCTCAAAAAAGAAATATTGTAAACAACAGATATGATTATATCTGTTTATATGATTATATGATTATATTCATAAAGATATGAATACTTTAGGGTATTCATTGTTGAATTTTCCCATGTTATCTTTATTAAATTATGTATTTCAAATAAATTTTAATTGGATCTCAAAAGAACATTCCTATAAAATAAACCGTTTTCCACATATTGCAAAACACCTTACAAACATTGATATTAATACGTGGTTCGTCTACCTACCATCATTTAGAAAGATTCGTTTCTACATTAGCTGCAGCTTTGATCATAACAGCCCCTATTGACATATCAGTATGTCTGTGGACTTAAAATGCAAGAAACAGCGTTTCGATACCCGTGATGGGTAGTGCACATATAGCCACTGTGCAGCTTTGTGGTTAGTGTTTGATAGAAATTAAAATTAATATTTATGCTAGAGCACTACATTAAATGTTTGAATATATGTTTGCAAGATATCTAGAAATGTTTTATAAACATGTTTTATGTTAAATTAACATTTTTACGTATTGATCAACCATTCCTCGCTCCATATAAATATTGAGGTTTTAAAGAAAATAAAAGCGTAATAATTTGAACCTCGGATCCTTCCATGCGGGCAGACGTTACATTCATCTGATCTACTGTGGATTAGAAGTTTTATCGACCCGTGGGTAGAGATCAAGAGTTGAGCCAATTTATTTCTTAATAACCAGTGACGTGCAACTAAAAGTAACAGAATTCGAAACATGGTGGCTTAAGTGGTTAAGTCAAGTGTCGTGTTCAGCATCGAGTTTTATCAAGGTGCTGTTTGCCTCCTTACAATCCCTAAATATAAATAGAAACAAGCATCACCAGGTCACCGTACCGTTTCCATAGTAACGGGATAATTACCATACATTCATTCCTGCAGATATAGCCCCATCCCACCCAGTGGTGCAGTCTGTGGGGTTAGAATGTTATAAACTGGGTTGTGATACCAGCAGTGGGAAGGGCATAGATGGCCCATTGTGTACCTTTGTGCTTTACTGTAAAAACAACAACAAGAAGTTGTTGTTATACTAATTTGACGTCACACTAAACGTCCACTTTACAATAAATAAAACTACAATTAGAAATTCAGAAGTTTCGTTATTTAAAATACTACAAAAGTAGTAGTAGTGTTGTCGTCAAAATTCATCGAAACGCTGCTTAACATGTCAAGTTCTTTTCGATGTACAAGTTTTTAGAATAAGCACTCCTCTTTTTCAGTTTTAATTCAATTATAGAGACTTACGCAATTTTTGTAAGCTATTACAAACGAAACACATTTAAATGGTCATTCTTGACTGCTCACATGGGTGAGTATAATGAAATGAAATGTTATCTTCCAAGGAACATTTTTAGTTACTACAGTCATTTCTAATCGTTATTTATCGATTTGTTTACCGAACCTCATTCAGTGAGTTGGTGAAACACGTTGTGATGTTTGGAATTTTTATATTACTACATTTCTATTAAACTTCAAAAGTTAGGGAACAATTTTTTTCGTTCTAGTAACATATATGGATAGTTGCTTCTATATTTAATTGAAATCTATGCATCTAAAATGTCTCGCGATTCAGATAATTGAAACTTGATGGTTTGTACACCAAAAACACGTTGTCATGGTATAAACTGCCTCAACTATGGGTTCACTAAATAACACAGTGGCAGTTTCGTGGTATGCTACAGTTCTAATGGCGTTTAAAACAAACGCAGCCGTAGTCTAACATATGAATTTATACTTGGTGTATTAAAGTATTGAGTAATATTGGTTTGTTATATTATTTACTATATATTTCCGAAATTCCATAGGTATTTCAATAAAGTTTTTGTAGTTAAGCACAAAGCTGCACAATGGACTTTCTGTGCTCTGCCCACCAACAGCATCGAAACCGGATATTTTTGGGTGGTAAGTTCGAAGACATGCCGCTGTGCCGATAGGGGGTGCTAGTAAAATTATAGTATCTAATTCGACTAAAACTTCGGTTTTACATATAAAATAAAGATATTTCTGAGATGTTACGATTCTATTCAATGAGACTTGAGTAGTTTTGGTGTGTTATTTATAATTCATCTTTCTTAATAGAAAAAATGACGTTGTCTACTCACAACTGAAACAAACGTAGATGATGTCGAAATTTATCGGTTTTCATACGAGAAATCTTACTTGGTTTCTTTTATTTCTGTCTGAAAAGTATTGAAATCACGTGGTAGTATAACAAAGAAACCTTCCAAAGTTCCTACACTTTTGTTTCCCATCCACATTTAGGTTTTTATTTGCTAGAAAAAGACTCTTAAAAAGTATAGAAAAAATGAAAAACAACAACATAAAATAAACGCAATCACAATCAAGTAGAGGAAATCCATTTTGAAATTTGCCCTTAATGGTTCAGAAAAAAAAACAGCCACTTGAGTGAGAAAAAAGTATATAAATGTAATATAAAACCATTAAAGCAAAGACCTTTGTAGAATATCGTAGAATTAACAATATATATATATGTAAGACTTTTGTAGAATATCGAAGAATTAACAATATATGTATAAGACTTTTGTAGAATATCGAAGAATTAACAATATATGTATAAGACTTTTGTAGAATATCGAAGAATTAACAATAAATATATAATACAGGAACACGTTAATTTTGAAATAATCATTATAATTGTGATTTAATCCAATAAACTAATTATCATTTCTCGAGACAGTCAAACGTATTCTAGTTTAGCTCAAATTTTATCTCAAACTTCTTCCTTTAGTATTAGGGATTACAGAACTAAACACGTTAAATGAGGAAAATTTAGCCGGTTTGAAATAAAAAACACGATTAAAGTTTTATCGGTAAGATAAAATTCCACATGTTCAATAAACTTTTTTATCACATCAAAACTACTCAATTAATTTTCAAAACTATTTAGTATCCGCTCATTTGAAAAAAAAAATGCATTACCTATCTACAAATTCGCAAGCACATAAGTTCTTTTTTTTTCTTGTTTTTTAATTAAGCACAAAGCTACACTATGGACTATCTGTGCTCTGCCCACCACGGGTATCGAAACCCGGATTTTAGTGTTGTAAGTTCGCAGACATAAGCACACAAGTACACATCAGGATACGCATTTATATATGTATATATACACACATATACAAGTATATATCCACACGTATATAAATAACTACACACACAATCCGTGATGGCTATGGGCCCTATCTAACACTATATTAATTACAAGGTTATGAGCCCTAAGTCGAAACGCCCTGTGGTAAGTAGTATATCAAGTTGTCTCCTCAGCGGAATGATTTGTTTGTCTTTGCTTAGTAAATGTAAGGCAGCTATATACTTTCATATATAACTCACAACGTGAGACGAAAGGAATATTTAACGGACGTTCCTGCCTTATTTTAATTTCTAAAGCTTGTATACAAATATGATTTACTTGAACGTTATTAAAATTAAATGTAGTCTTAATTATACAAAACCATTTTCCTTTGCAAGATATTTCAAATATATATATATATATATATATATATACACCACTATACTGACTTATGGGTTTCCAAATTATTAGTTATTTGTTATTATTATTATTATTTTTGGGTTCTAGAACAAACAATAAGACTCTTACGTCGCGATTGGTCTAGAGAAATCTATAGCGAATGGCAGTCAACATTTTAAAAATAGCAAAAGGTGTTCTGATTTCATTGAGAGTGATTTACTTATGTAAAATTACATATGGCGTTCTATAAGAAAACTGTACGTGACAGAGAAAAATTGATATAATTTTAGGATTCAGTGTGCAAAAATTACTGTAGAACATGTAAACATTTCAAGCCAATAAAACCGTCGCAGGCTTGTGTTATTACACCTTTCTGTGACTTTCTAGTTTATATATTCATCATTGTATTTCAGGCTGGTGCCAAGTTTTACAGATGTGCAAGTTCTTTGCTTTAATTATACTTGTATTTTGTTAGCATAAAATCAATCTTTCCTCTTTTGTGTTATTTGATATTTTTCTTCCATGATATGCTGTATACAAATAGGCACACCTCACTAGGATCTTTCTCGGAATTTCGACACGACCTGTATATCACGCAAGAACTTCAAATAACATCGAATAAGTCGAAAATGTCACAGAAATTATTTAGTTTAAATATAAAGTTGATCTAAATACGTTTGATAGACTAAACACACTGGAATTAAAAGTAAAACTACAAATAATGACATAAACATACAAACTAGGTACAGTTTCATAAACAGATAAACTAAGCATACTGGCTTAAAAAGTAAAACTAAAAATGATCACATAAACATACAAACTAGGTACAGTTTCATAAACAGATAAACTAAGCATACTGGCTTAAAAAGTAAAACTAAAAATGATGACATAAACATACAAACTAGGTACAGTTTCATAAACAGAGAAACTAAGCATACTAAAAATCATGAGATACACATACAAACTATGTACAGTAAGGAAAAGGGCACATATAGTGTGTTTGACATATAATTATGTATTTCTTTCATTCATATGTTCTTTTTCTCAGTAGCTAAGTTGTATTCAGAGAATTTATAACATTAAAATTCCTGTTGCAACACTCGTTGTTGGCACACCTTCTATTGTGTAGCGTGACCCTCCCACATGATTTCCAGAACCCCCCCCCTCTCCATATCCAGAAAAATAGCTTGCTGGTTCGCTCGTTTTCTCTGAATAAAACAAAGCTAGTTCAAGTGAAAAATAATAATAATAGATTACGTAATTACCATTGAGAATATTAAATAAAATGCAATAATAGTAACTCTTCACATACTTAATATGATTTACAACCAAGTAATTACTGTTCTTGTAGATACTCCCATAAATAACGCCTACACCCGTAATAGGTTGTCGCAACCGGTTTACTGAGTCCCTCTATCAGGCGAAAGGGTTTGTTAGTACTAGATATGGTAGATATAGCGTGGTTGACAAATTATTATTTGTTTATATATTATTAATTCATATAATAACGAGATAAGTAGACAAATAAGCGCTGTGCAGTTAATGGATCAATTGAAAAGAATGGAATAAAAAATGTAATGAATAAGATAGACAGAAAAGATATAAAACTCAAGCTCTCACAAGTGAAGTACATTAGTCGATATTGCTGGCTATGCTACTGACCCTTTGGCCTTAGGTGGTTCATTAAGCCGTGATTAAACTACCAAAACCCTTGACCCAAAGTGTCGATAACTGTTTTCAGCGATCTTTCTAGAAAGAATAAATATTAAATACAAACAAAAAAGCAACAGAAAACTGAAAAAGCAACAGAAAACTGACGAAGATAAACAACAAAATAAGTTTGTAAGTTGTATAAAACCAAACAGACTAGTAAAATACAAACATACAAATAAAGTAAAACATGCAATGGATTAACATGGACAAACTCACGGATAAAATCCAAAAAAACACAAATTAAACAGAAACACACATCAGGTAAACAGACAGTTTTTCCGATTGTCGGTTGAGAAGTCCTATACTCTCGCACAGTAAAGATCTGGAACAGAGCATAGCCAGGTGGTCAGGACGGTGAGGAACAATGGGTCGAATCGCCGTCACACCAAACATACCGTAAGGACGTTATAAGTTTTGGTCAATCCCGCTATTCGTTGGTAAAAGTTGGTGTTGGGTGGTAATGGCTAGCTGTCTTCCCTTTAGCCTTACACTGCTACATTAGAGACGGCTAGCGTAGATAGCCCTCGTGCAGCTTTGCAAGAAATTAAAGAAAAGCAAATATAGTACCTAAAATTGGTTTTGAGGTTTATTATGTGATATCTTTACCACATTAAGGCGATTACAAGAAACTTGAAAAACGTGATATTTTTCCTAGTGTTTATAATTTAGATATTCAACATTCGTTTAAAATTCCGTACCACTGTAGAATTTATAAACGTACGTACATTTCTTGGTTTAATACATTTTTTGTATGAGTGTTTCTAGCAGATGCTTAATCGCTTATGTAAATTACTCATAAGTAAATTCTAAAGTGTTTATATTAATACAAACTTTAGACATGATTTTCTTGGTTTGTGTTGATCGCTGCTTTAAGTATCTCACAGTAGGTTGATAAATAAATAGAAGGTTATATAGTTATTGAGGTAATTAATCCAAATGTGGTGGACAGACTGAGACAGTCCATTGTGGAACTTTGCGTTGAAAACAATTCATGAACAAAACTTTTACATAACAATGTTTTATATAGTTATTGAGGTAATTAATCCAAATGTGGTGGACAGACTGAGACAGTCCATTGTGGAACTTTGCGTTGAAAACAATTCATGAACAAAACTTTTACATAACAATGTTTTATATAGTTATTGAGGTAATTAATCCAAATGTGGTGGACAGACTGCAGACAGTCCATTGTGGAACTTTGCGTTGAAAACAATTCATGAACAAAACTTTTACATAAAAATGTTTTATACTATGTACTTCGAGTTTCTTTTAAACCCCTAAATTTGTAATAACATATTCAAAAAGTGTAATATCCGATAAACGTTCTTTCTTCAATTCTAAAATGTAACAGTTTTTGTACGGGTCTTTATCGTTAAACAAGTAGAAAGGAAAAAAAAAAAAAAGGTCTCACTTAGTATAATGGTTATCGTTTTGGGTTGAAGATAAATGATTCCGGTGGTAGGAGACGTGATGTCTCTGAATCATATCCACACTTTCAGTCGTGGGTGCGTTATAAAAGTAGCACTTAATCCAAGTGATGCTGCCTGCTTGATTTCCCTTTGACCGGTACTTCCAAATTATTCGATTTATACGGACGGACAAACTGTCACCGTGGCGCAAAGTGATGCTGCCTGCTTGATTTCCCTTTGACCAGTACTTCCAAATTATTCGGTTTATACGGACGGACAAACTGTTATTGTGTCGGAAAAAGATGCTGCCTGCTTGATTTCCCTTTGACCAGTAGTTCCAAATTATTCGATTTATACGGACGGACAAACTGTCACTGTGGCTGAAAGTGATGCTGCCTGCTTGATTTCTCTCTGACTAGTAGTTTAAAATTAGTCAGTTTATATGGACGGACAAACTGTCACTCTGGCTGAAAGTGATGATGCCTGCTTGATTTCCCTCTGACCAGTAGTTTCAAATTATTCAGTTTATATGGACGGACAAACAGTCACTGTGGCTGAAAGTGATGATGCCTGCTTGATTTATCTCTGACCAGTACTTCCAAATTCTTCGGTTTATATGGACGGACAAACTGTCACTGTGGCTGAAAGTGATGCTGCCTGCTTGATTTCTCTCTGACCAGTAGTTTAAAATTAGTCAGTTTATATGGACGGACAAACTGTCACTGTGGCTGAAAGTGATGATGCCTGCTTGATTTCCCTCTGACCAGTAGTTTCAAATTATTCAGTTTATATGGACGGACAAACAGTCACTGTGGCTGAAAGTGATGATGCCTGCTTGATTTCTCTCTGACCAGTAGTTTCAAATTATTCAGTTTATATGGACGGACAAACAGTCACTGTGGCTGAAAGTGATGTTGCCTGCTTTATTTCTCTCTGACCAGTAGTTTCAAATTATTCAGTTTATATGGACGGACAAACTGTCACTGTGGCTGAAAGTGATGCTGCCTGCTTTATTTCTCTCTGACCAGTAGTTCCAAATTATTCAGTTTATATGGACGGACAAACTGTCACTGTGGCTGAAAGTGATGCTGCCTGCTTGATTTCTCTCTGACCAGTAGTTTCAAATTATTCAGTTTATATGGACGGACAAACTGTCACTGTGGCTGAAAATGATGCTGCCTACTTGATTTCCCTCTGACCAGTAGTTTCAACTTATTCAGTTTATATGGACGGACAAACTGTCACTGTGGCTGAAAATGATGCTGCCTACTTGATTTCCCTCTGACCAGTAGTTTCAAATTATTCAGTTTATATGGACGGACAAACTGTCACTGTGGCTGAAAATGATGCTGCCTACTTGATTTCCCTCTGACCAGTAGTTTCAACTTATTCAGTTTATATGGACGGACAAACAGTCACTGTGGCTGAAAGTGATGTTGCCTGCTTTATTTCTCTCTGACCAGTAGTTTCAAATTATTCAGTTTATATGGACGGACAAACTGTCACTGTGGCTGAAAGTGATGCTGCCTGCTTTATTTCTCTCTGACCAGTAGTTCCAAATTATTCAGTTTATATGGACGGACAAACTGTCACTGTGGCTGAAAGTGATGCTGCCTACTTGATTTCCCTCTGACCAGTAGTTTCAAATTATTCAGTTTATATGGACGGACAAACTGTCACTGTGGCTGAAAGTGATGCTGCCTGCTTGATTTCTCTCTGACCAGTAGTTCCAAATGAGGATCGAGTAAACCTAACTAAATCTTATCGGTGCTATTAAAGTTTAAAAATTGCTAAATCCAATTTAGTTTTAAAGGTAACGTAGATTTATTAGAAAATAAATAATTAAGGGGAAAATCATGAATAAAATATATAATTTTTATTATTAATAATAGCGCCACATGAGAGTTAGTAATTGTAAAAGTGTTCTTGAGAAATGAATGGAGATACTTACAATGGACGTTGATTGGAGTAATGGAGTGAAACGACATTTAGGATGTAATAGTGTTAATTGAGCAGATATCTGAACCGTTTAGCACTTATAAAACAAATAAGTAATTACCTTTCAGAAACACTTGCCAATAAGCGGCTGCTATTGGAATTATTATTATTATTATTATGCCTCTCGATTCCATGAAGGAACATAGGGGCCGCAATCGCTTGCGGATTCATTAACAGGCTGGTTTTTTAAGTGAGTAAGTTCTTAGCCTACTGCACAACCCCCAACCAGGAGCAGAAACCTTAGCCGTCCCTAATTTAGCAGTGTAAGACTAAAGGGAAGGTAGCTAGTCATCACCACCCACCGCCAACTCTGGGGCTACTCTTTTACCAACGAATAGTGGGATTGATCATCACATTATAACGCCCCACGGCTTAAAGGGCGATCATGTTTAACGCGACTGGGATACGAACCCGCGACCCTCAGATTACGAGTCGCACGCCTAACGCGCTTGGCCATCCCGGGCACACTACTGGAATACATTAACTAAATCTCCAAAATTTAAATGCATAAAAACATGATATATAAAAAACATATATCAAACATATTCAATGGATCTTTATCACTTTTAAACATATATAGTTATCAGAACGGAACACAATATAAATACTAATCATATATATCAGTAATTTAACAAATTACAAAGTCTCCCAGTTGCTCAGCAGAGAGTCTGAGGACTAATACGTTGAAATTCGAGCTTTGATACAAGTGATGGGCAAAGCACCAGTAGCCCATTCTGTAGCTTTGTGTTTCACAACAACCAAATTGTTGTTTAATGCAAAAGAAAAGGAACGTTATGGTAACTATAAAGAGGAAATTAGGTGCTGTAATAGGATAGAAAAAAAGCATTGAATTTATTATGTGTTCCCAACCATCCTCCGAAGACACAGATGAAACAACATTAACACACTTGAATCACAACCTACTTTTAGTTATGGACCACATAACACACCGGTAGGTTAGAAACAATTACGTTTCAAAGCTAAATTTCTCTTGTGATATGTGAGTTTGGGACACTGTGGCTGCTTTTTGGCAGCTCTTGAATGTTTAATATCCTAATTTATTATGTAGCAGCGAACGTGTAAAAGCAATAAAAAAGAGCGATAGGTGGTTCATTACAAGTTAAACCTTGTAAACTTTAGTATAAGTTATACCAGTTCTCTTTCTAGTTTGGACACAGCCAGATAGTTAGGGTTTTCGATTCGCAATCCGAAGGTCGTGCGAGTTCGAATTCTCTCACTGGACATGCTAACCCTTATAGGCGTGTGAGCATTGCAATGTTTTTGTTAATCTCACTACTCTTTAGTCCAAGAGTTGGCGATGGGTAGCTTTCTTCCCTCTTCAGAATTAGGGAGAGCTAGTGTAAATAGCCCTCGAATAATTGGGTGAAATCAGATGAACAACAACAAGCTTCCTATTGCTTACTACATTTTCTATGTTTTCTTTAATGTTGTTGTCTTAGTTAATTTCTTCTTTAATTTACTTTCATGTGTGATAGTATATTTGACGTAAAAGTAATTATTCTAAAATAATTTTCCAAAATAAACCGTTTGAGTATTGACCTGGAACGCTGACTTCAAGATGGCGCCTCTGCATTGTTTACCACTTGGTGACAACCGTTTGGTCCCACAAAGTAACCCCTTACAACCCAGAAGAAAACCATTGGATTCCAAAATATAACTCCTATTCTCTTATCCAAGGAGCAGCCTCGAAATTGCTATGACTCTCTATCCTGTTGACCTTAAAATAATAGTATCCACCGAGCCCATCCATATAACTTAGAATTGGGTTGAAAGCCTTTGGTAAGGACATTGCGATTCTAAAGGTCACAATGACTTTCTGCACCAAAAACATTTAGACACACACACACGCATACCTACACTAACCTAAGTTTGTTTTTATATTTTTATTTCAATGTATTTTTCTAACATCAAGCAAGAATTGAGCTGCTAAATCTACAAATCACAAAGCAGCAACTGTATTCTAATTTTGTTTCCTTTGTTTACTTAATTAGCGTATCATAATCAGCCGAATGGGATTTGCTACCCAGTAAGCGACTGGAAAATTGTTGATTCTTTTCAGTAATCGTTTAAACAGTTTCTAGGAGATAATAATACTCATTACCATCATTTCAGTAATCGTTTAAACAGTTTCTAGGAGATAATAATACTCATTACCATCTTTTCAGTAATCGTTTAAACAGTTTCTAGGAGATAATAATACGCATTACCATCAATTACTTTTCCAATGTAAAATATGAAAATATTTTATTAACATTCTTTACGTGAATAATTATATAATTAACTAGCCTGTTTGTTTTTAAAGAGTCCATAGATCTCCATTAGTCACCTTTCTATTACACTCTGTAATTTTTTTATCCTGGTATTAATAGTCTTTGAAGGCCTGAAATGGACAGGTGGTTAGGGGGCGCTCGACTCGTAATCTATAGATCGCGGTTTCGAATCCCTGTCACAACAAACATGCTCGTCCTTTCAGCCGTGGGTTTGTCATTAATGTGCCAGTCAATCCTACTATTCATTGGTAAAAGAGTAGCTCAACAGTTGGCGGTGTGTGGTGACTACTGGCTGCCTTCTCTCTACTCTTTCACTTCTAAATTAGGGACGGCTAGCGCAGATAGCCCTCGTGTAGCTGTGAGCGAAATTCAAAAACAAACCCAACTTTATGAATAGAAACATAAGAAGGATATGAAAAATAAACACATGCACCTCTTTTTCTTGCCACAATGTTTAATCAAAATATCGTTTTATAAAACCAGTGGCACAGCGGTAAGTATGCAAGCTAATAATGCTTAAAACCGGGTTTTGATACTCGTGGTTAACACACTATAGAAAGCCTATTGTGTAACAACAAAGAATTTTTTTAGAGGAAATGTCTGCACTGTGAGTGGCATTCTCATCAACGTTTCGGTTTCGGCTTAGGGAAGGTTAATATTTGCTGAGGTCCATATCAAAACAATTCGTGTCCACTTTTTACAGAACACATCCAAGTAAGACCGTCTTTAAGGTCACATTTATTCCAAATTGCACTAGAACAGTTTCATTCTATAAGAAAGCTTAAAAACATAGTCAACTTCACAACTTTATATGTTTTAAAACAGGAAAACATGCGTTATTAAGGATTTTAACTAATTCTTATTGGTGATGTCGAGAAAACCCACTTGTAGAGAAATATATATCAAAACGGTTCGTTTGGGTTGAGAAAATATTTTACATAGAAGAGCGAACTTCTATGTAAAATATTTTCTCAACCCAAACGAGCCGTTTTTGCATATATAATTCTTATTGGGTTTTTTTCATATGCTTAAGATGGTACTGCGTTCCTTAAGGCCCGATATAGCCAGGTGGGTTAAGACGTTCGACTCGTAATCTGAGGGTCGCGGGTTTGAATTCCAGTCGCACTTTACATGCTCGCCCTTTCAGCCATGGGGGCATTATAATGTGACGTTCAATCCAACTATTCGTTGGTAAAAGAGTAGCCCAAGAGTTGGCGATGGGTGGTGACGACTAGCTGCCTTCTCTCTGGTCTTACACTTCTAAATTAGGAACGGCTAGCGCAGATAGCCCTGGTGTAGCTTTGCGCGAAATTCAAAAGAAATAAATAAACAAGCGTTCCTTAATGCGTAAGCTTCTAACACCGGTGACGTCAAGATGCAAAAGCGACATCTTTGCGTGTGCCCATTAAAATGACCAGAAAGTGTAAGTAATGAAATTATTCACTTACTTAAATTAAAGTAGCGAAATGCTGGGTTGTATCTGACAACGTGTTGGTTTTGAATTCTGAAAGGTAACTAGTTTTTTTTTCTGTTTCAAGTAATGAACTTTAGTATTCATTCAGTTTTTGTGGAACACAGGAAACTATCGAACGTTTACTCACCAATCATAAACGTGTATTGCCAGCCATTCAATGTAAATAAATAATATAATATATCATACAGTTACTTCAGATCATATGAACCAGTAGAAAAACAAACTTGAAAGATATCTAGACCAATCCCTAACGAAACAAATCTTTCCGGATGAAAACTGATTAGTTGTTGAAAATCTGAGTGATACAAAATGTGAACGTTGTTTAATAACAGCGAAGTAAATATCATACTAAACTATGTCAGTGAATAGGAAACAAATTCTGACATTTCCAACTAATAAAAAGTAGAAAAATGTTTAGCTTATGTTCTATATAGTAAGGTAAATAGTCTGCTCTATTTGTACAATTGTTTATCTTATGGAATATTTTATTCACAATTATTACTGTGGGTTACTGGCCGTTAATGTTCCTAATCCGAGTTAAGAAAGAGTTATCATGGTTTACCCTTAGTTCGAAGTGAATTACAATTGTTTAACATCAGTTCAAATTAATTATGATGGTTAAATCTGAGTTAGAAATGACTGTTTTGTTTGTTTTTGAAATGCGCACAAAGCTACTTAAGGGTTATCTGCGCTAGCCGTCCCTACTTTAGCAGCGTAAGACTTGAAGGAAGACAGCTAGTCATTACCACCCACCGCCAACTCTTGGGCTACTCTTATATCAACGAATAGTGGGATTAACAGTCACATTATAACGCCCCCACGGCTGAAAGGGCGAGCATGTTTGGCGCAACGGGGATGCGAACCCGCGACCCTCAGATTACTAGGCGCATGCCTTAACACGCTTGGCCATGCGGGCCAGTTAGAAATGAGCTATGATGCTTTTATCCTACGATAAGAATGAGTCATGAATGTTTGCTGTAAATATTTGTCCTAGATTGTTTGCGACTCAGCCAGAAACATCAAGGTACAAATATCTTTATTTTTACACATCATCCCAGATTGTTCCTCTCGAATCTACTATTTGTTTTTACTGCGCATGACACAAAATGTCTTATATTCCAACTTTTATTCAACTACTTTTTGTTTGTGTTACACCACTTGAAGTGATATAATATAATAGCTAATAACACATATCTGTATAGTATGTAAGCTTTACGTTCTCAATCCTACAAGGAATATTTGGAAAAAAAAATCCTTAATTTCCCCCAAGTGTGACATCATCTCTATTTTAAAAAAGTGGGAAATCAAACGTAAATTACTAAAAATCCGATAAATCAGATTTACTATAAAAATGTACACTGAAAAACACATGATTAACTGATGGACGGAGATGTTAAAAACATTGATTGGTGATGGCATTAACGTTCCTCTAATAGATATATATTTAGTGAAAATAGTTCCTTTAATAGGGATATATTTGGTGAAAATAGTTCTAAGAAAGTATGATAATGCGTTAATGATGATATTATCATTAATAATAGTTTCTGATGAAGAAAATGACACTCAGAATAAAATGAACTAATGGTAAAACTAGCTATTGGAGACCAATTTGTTTTGTTTTATTTTACAAGCGATTATCCCTGGTTTGTCTTAAATATACGAACTAGTGACAAAAAAGAAGTGTCCACAAAAGTCGACATTCAAGTACCATAGAAAAATACGTAAATGGATGGTGTTATAAGAATTCCTACCAAGTGTTAGAAATATTGTAATGCTATCTTAAACAATCAGGAATGGTTTTATAAGTACGTCATAAAATACGTAAATGAAAATTAATGGCTGACGATAAATATACTGAATTGCAAAATGTTGAAATGGTTCTGGAAAAACAATAGAAAACTATGGATGATTGGTTTTTCTGGACCGAATTCTTTGATTAAAAAAAGATACAGGACTATGTAAAGTGTTATGACCAGAGAATATTTTGTCATTCTTCTAATTTAATGGTTTTATTTCTTCCATGCCATTATAAATTACAAATTTTAACAGTTAACTGATCTATCTAGAAAATTAACGGCTTGAATGAATATAAAAATCAAATTTAGGGTCGGAAATAGCTTCCATGGCACCCCATGCAATGTTTTAACAGAAAGAAACTAGTAAGGAACTAGTGTTATATGGTACCGGTATATGCTGGAAAAAATAAATTTAATAGAACCCCACAAACAAACCTTTATAGATAAAACTGTGTTTAACACTATATATTAAGTTTTTTTGTCATTCCATGGCCCAAACAGTAGAAAATTGTCAGTAGGGCAAAGAGTTAACATAAAAGCTATTTGTGATGCTGGGTGAACTATCCAATAAATTACTGTACATTTGAAATGTTCCCCAGAAACTGTCAAGTACACCATAGATCGTGAGACAGAAACAGGTGAATTTGAAAATCGTAAAGTAAGAGGTAGAACACCTAAATATAATGGTACTGTTATTAAGTATCTTTGTTTATGCAGTTTTCAGGATAGAAGAAAGCTTGCTATCCATCTCAAGCATGAGATAAACAACCATGAACCAAATGACAGAGAAGTGTCCAGATCTACAATATGAAGAAGACTCAATGAGATTATAATATTTGGTTGTATAGCAGTTAAAAACCTTTACTTTTATCTTCAAATATTCTGAAGATGCTGAAATTTGCTAAAAAGTACAAAAACTGGACTGTTGATGATTGGAAAAGGATGTTATGGATAGATGAGTTCAAGTTTGAAATACTTACATGAAAGCAAAGGTTGTACATCAAATGGAAGAAAGGTAAAATATATGTACCTCAATACATAGTACCTACCACAAAGTATGCTGGGAGACAGTGTGATGTTTTAAATAATGTTTTTTTTTGTTAAGGTAATAGAAGATGTTTGTGAAACAGATGGAATAACAGACCAGCGCAAGTACCATCATGGTATACCTAGTGGTTTGTGTGTTATTGGTAAAGGATTCTACTACCAAAAATATAATGACTCCAAACACTTAAATTATTTAGCTAAGAAGAAAGCTACTGGAGTGATTCAAATTAGAAATGATACAACATCCTCGCAGATCTCAGATCTCAACCCAATTGATCAGATCTGGGAGTTGATAGATCAAAACTTGACAAATCAAATGTCACTTCCAAAGAAATTTTATGCAAAAGTATTAGAGACATTTGGGGTAAAATCCCAAAAGACCCTTTGATTAAATATGAAAAATTGTCCGCAGGCATCAAAGCAAAAATATTACTAAATGTTTGCAAAACTCAAGCACTTCCAATGTTGTACTAAGTATGAAGATAAACAACATTGTTCTTTCAAAGTTGACCGAAAGTTTGTTTGTTTGTTTTTTACTTCGTCCTACAGTACTGTCCACTCATTAAACAACTAATTACATATGATAAGAATGTAGACACTGGCTCATATAAACACCAAATTATTTAAAAAACAAAATTAACAGAAACCTTTTTTTTTGTTTCTTTTTTGAGGGAATAAGCACAAAGCTACAAAATGGGCTACATGTGCTCAGTCCCTTGCAAATATATAAAACCGATTTTATAGTTATAATCTTTCAAACCTACCGACAAGTCGGTGGAGACATATTAAAAACATAACATACTGGATTGTTTGTTTGTTTTGAATTTCGCGCAAAGCTACTTGATGGCTATCTGCGCTAGCTGTCACTAATTTACCAATGCAATGCTAAAGGGAAGGCAGATAGTCATCATCACCCACTGTCAACTCTTGGGCTACTCTTTCACCAACGAATAGTAAGACTGACCGTCACATTTTAACGCCCCCTCGGCTGAAAGGGCAAGCATGTTTGGTGCGACGGGGATTCGAATCCGCGACTTTCAGATTACGAGTCGAACGTCTTAACCCACCTGGCCATGCCGGGCCTAACAGACTGGAAATGTGTGTGTGTGTGTGTGTGTGTTTTCTAGTAACAAAGCCACACTGGGCTATCTGCTGAGTCCACCGAGGGGAATCGAATCCCTGATTTTAGAGTTGTAAGTCCGTAAACAAGAGAGGGACGAAATACTGAAACGAAGTGTTAATCGGTAAACACGTAACAAAATTTAGTCATTTGTGTTCAAGCATTAGCGTTGTCAACATCTCCCATTGATATCTCCTGTGTTACATTGGGTAAAAACATGGCAAAGGCTGAAACGTTGACAGAGTTTGAACGTGGCAGAATTGTCGAGCTACAAAAGCAAGGTCTCTCTCAACGTGTCATCACTGGTGAGATTGGGTGTAGTAAAA
The DNA here is from genome assembly GCF_004210375.1 of Tachypleus tridentatus. Taxonomy (NCBI): domain Eukaryota; kingdom Metazoa; phylum Arthropoda; class Merostomata; order Xiphosura; family Limulidae; genus Tachypleus; species Tachypleus tridentatus. Next base: position 8,740,567 of record NC_134835.1, on the reverse strand, counting down.
CTGCTGTTGTAAATTTCTTAAAAGACCCTGAGGGATACGGAACGAGAATTTCAAGTTGTCGGCCGAAGGAAATATTGCCGACGTTGAGCAGGAGGATTCGACGGGTTGTCCAGCAAGACACCAGCCGATCGTTGAACCAGATTAAGGCCCTTACGGACGCAGAATGCAGCACAAGAATAATTAGACGGCATCTTTAAAAGCCGTAAACGTCTTCGAAGGCCACGCCTCCTTCTACACCACGAAACACCTCAGTTAAGCTTTGCTGAGAAGCACCAAACATGGAACGCAGAAAAGTGGACGAAGATTTTGTTCTATGATGAGAAAATTTTAACCTGGATGGTCCAGATGGCCTCCAACGTTACTGGCACGATAAGTATATCCCCAACCGGAGACATTTTCTACACGACACAGTGGAGGAGGTTCCATCATGATCTGGGGTGCTTTCTCTTTCCATGGAACAATGGAGCTACAGGTTATACAGGGGCGTCAAAAGCAACTGGGTACATTGACATGTTGCAGAAAGCTTCCTTATTGACTGAAGGCCCTCGCTTGTGTGGAAATGACTGGATCTTTCAGCATGAGAATGCTGCAATCCACAATGCCCACAGGACAAATGACTTTTTTATGGCGAATAACGTGATTCTTTTGGACCATCCAGCGTTTTCGACTGAACTGAACCCCATTGAAAATGTTTGGGGTGGATGGCAAGGGAAGTCTATAGAAATGGACGTCAATTTCAAACAGTGCATGATCTTCGTGAAGCTATCTTCACCGCTTGAAAACGCTTATATTGACCATGCCAAAGCGAATGTTTGCAGTTATTCGCAATGACGGTTGTGCAACTCACTACTGAGACCTCTTGTTGGGCATTTCCTACCCTGTTTAGGACTTCTTTTTGGTATGGTCTTAAACTTTTAACCAGCTAGTATTTAGGCTAATTTCATAGTGTTCACATTTTCCCTATTAAATGCTAAAAAGTTTTTTATTTTTATTTTTCCTTTTCTTATTTTCATCTTTCGAAGCTCTACTCAAGTAAGTGGTGGAGTCTCTCAACGTAAAATGCATTTTTTTTTATGTTCATTGGACTAAAGATTTTGGCCAGCAGTGTATTTATATATATATCTTTGGTAACATATGTAAAATAAATTAATTTTAAACTACTTTGTATAAACAGATAACAAAAACTGAAGCTTATATATGCTGTGGTCTCAATGTTCCTAGTACTGCCTGTAACCATATAAACCTTAGAAACTGGTGTGAATAAGTTGGCGATCACTGTCTGAGAAAAACATATCTGCTTTTGAAACGACTTGAAAAAGAGATGGATGACTACATAAAAAATAATGCTTTTATATGGTTTTAAATGAATTTCTTTAACAGACGTGAAGTTTGTTTAGTGCAAGCTGTAGAATGGATTATCTGCGTTCTGTCAGTATGGAAATGGATTCCATATTTAAGGTCCACTGGGGAATACATCCATGAAGGGTTTTTTTTATTTGATTTTTTGTGGTTAAAATTAAACAAATCAGATATAATCATTTCAATTCGAGTTCTTTTCTACCAATAGAGGTGTCGCCACCTGCATGAATTACGTCATAAATTTACCCTATCAACAAAGGATTTTATCCCTAGTATTATGTATGACTGCAGGAGGTCGTACAATGAAAAAGGATTCACTAGAAATCATCAACTTAAGTTCAACGTCTGACGTCATATTTGTTAAAGGGTTTCCTTTTGTGGTTCAATGGTTGTTTCCTTCGACACAACAATTGTCTCTGGCGTTGAAATGGTTATCAGGTATGAATGTTTAAGCCGAGGAAAGACCGTCATTGTGGCTTTGTTATAGAAAATACGTACAGACACGACTGAAGGGGCGAGCACAGTATCTGACAGGATTCAAACACGAGACCCACAGTTTGTGATTCGAGCGGTCTACCTGGCGTGTCATGTATCCGCAGACTACAGAAAATAGTTCGTTTTCTACTGATGCAGTACAGACAACTATATCGTTGTGAACTTAGATGCCAGTATAATTTCAACACGTCATGCACAGACGGTATAAAACACACAAAATTAAGATCTTTACACAACTAGACCTGTCTTCAATGTAACAATGACTGTCAGAAAAACTATAAGGTAGCTCAACAAAGATTACCGTCCATGGAGTTTGAAATAGAAACCTAAAAATGTTGTTTTGTTTTCCTAAACATAGGACTTATAACATTGTATGTACTAATAATAATGTAATAGCTTTCTAACTGTTTAAATATCGGTATGGAGCAACACGTGGTTTCTTTAAGATTCTTTAAAATTTTCTTATCTTTTTTTATATTTTAATGAATACTTTTTGTATTCTAAAATTATGAACATGATTTAAAACAGTAATCCATAGTTTGCAAAAGTGTCAGTTAGAACTGATTTCTGTTTAAACTACGGACGAATTGAATGATTCTATGGCTTCAGATTTACAGCTTTGTTCTTGTGTAGGCCTAGTTTCGTTCATCAGTTTTTAGCTCAGCAGTTATAGATAAGAAGGGATAAAGCTAATGTTATATCTTGTATTTAGCGTTGCCTTAACAGCAAGTTTGTGATTATTTTATTTAATTATAGATTTCTGACAACATTCCATTAAAAATTTTCTGAATTTTTTTTTTTTTAATTATAGAATTTCTTAATTGAATATCTGGTTCAATAACCACCCCTGGCCAGGTAGTGAGGGCGGTAGACTCTTTCTTAATATATCAGTCCCTGTCTCACTATACATGGTCGTCCTTTCAGCTGTAGGGGCGATATAATTTGACGGAGAATACCACTGTTAGTTGTTTAAAAAGTAGTTCAAGAATTGTCGGGGATTGGGGTGATGACTAGCTGCTAAATTGGAGTCGGCTAGACCTTGTGTATCTTTGCGCGAAATTGAAAAGAAACCCATGCTTAGAAATTACTAGTGATGAGATACAGTTTTAAAAACGTTTCATTCACGAAACTTACGAGATTACAAAGACACTTCAAGTGACTTATTTAGAAACGATGCCTTGAGGTGCGCTTTACTTGCTAAGCCTTAATTGAAACATGTCACATTTTCATAAATAAAGCTTTTGTCTACTTTAGTGAGAATATAACGCATTCGAAAACGTTTACTAAATCTTGTGGCAGATAGAATAAAACTCTACGTTTACACGAAAGATTACCGTTTAAACTATTATATCAAATAATTATTCAAAAAAGCCCTACGGAGCTATTTGATATAGTGTCCACTATCTAATATGCGATTATTTTGATTTACGTCATGCATAAATATATCTAGCTTTATCAAGCTATGATTGATCGTACTTATAACAAAATATTGAAGGAAACAAAATTTCGTGTATGAATATACAGAATACGTTTGAGAAATGAATATATTTTAATACCAAAGAGGAAGAGATATTATTATTATTCAAATAATTTTCTCCAAGTAAATTTCGAACGACAGTTCGTTCATGGTCTGTATACTAAAGGGTTAAACATGTAACGGACAGCTGCAATTTCTCCAACTCACAGTTTATATACAGGATAATTATAATAAGTGGAAACACTAGTAGACATCTATTATACAACTAATTGTATGGTAGGAATACTATCTATAAATTACTGTATTTATGTTTGTATAGAATGAATTCATTTTTACATTAGTTTTCGTACTCGCCCTTTCAGCCATGGAGACGTTATAAGGTGACGGTCAATCCCACTATTCGTCGGTAAAAGAGTAGCCCAAGAGTTGACAGTGGGGGGTGATGACTAGCTGCCTTCCCTCTAGTCTTACACTGCTAAATTAGGGACGGCTAGCGCAGATAGCCCTCGGGTAGCTTTGTGCGAAATCCAAAACAAACAAACAATCTTTTACATTTAATTCATATCTGTAGGTGGTAAACAATAATGTTTCCATAAATTCTGCCATTTTTCTCGGCAATGCAATGATCATGCAATGCAATAACTGGAAAAATGAAAAACATGACTGCGCCATTTTGAATGAAGCATCAGGCCTTAAATCACTTCTAGAATGAGGACCTGTCAATGCGTGTGTGAAATTTAAATGAAAGGAGTCGGGTCATATTTTATTTCCTTACACGCTTTGAGACAAGTGAAACTCGAGATTAATGGTCAAGAAAATATGAGGGTACTAAAACCCGGTTCTCATATTATTTCTCAGTTCGCCCCCATCCACATACACACACACACATTCATGAAACAACAGCATTGTGTTATTATTTGTTGAACAAAAGACACGAGGAAAACGAATAACGAAAACAAATTCCAACATTAGTGAGAGGTAGATTCACCACGTGTTGGGGCAGTTTTTAGGGGCTGTCTATTATTTACTGACGACGTTTACATTCAGTCAACCACGAATGTTTTCTGTAGACCTCTAGACCAAGTCAAGGGCCACATATGCAAAGTATTTTTTCTTTAAGTATAAAAGGTCTGTCTTGTACATTATCTGGTACAGTTAGAACAAATCCGTGTCAATTAACACTGTTAGCAATAAAGACAAAACGTTCGTACGTTTTCTTATAGCAAAGCTACATCAGGCTATCTGCTCAGTCTTCCGAGGGGGAAACGAACCCCTTATTTTAGCGTTGTAAGCCCGTAGACTTACCGACGTACTAGCGGGAGACGTAGACAAAACTCATGATCTCATACGTCCATGCTCCATTGACATTTTAAGGGCCAGGCATGGCCAGGTGGGTTAAGGCGTTCGGCTCGTAATCTGAGGGTCGCGGGTTCGAATCCCAGTCGCACCAAACATCTTCGCCCATTCAACCGTGAGGGCGTTATAATGTTACGGTCAATCCCACTATTCGTTGGTGAAAGAGTAGCCCAAAGTTGGCGATGAGTGGTAATGACTAGCTGCCTTCCCTCTAGTCTTACACTGCAAAATTAGTGACGGCTAGCGCAAATATCCCTCGTGTAGCTTCGCGCAAAATTAATAGAAAATATAGACATTTTAAAGGTTGCTTTGTTTTGCTATCAAGAACTGACGTCAGATAAAATTCAGTTTACAAAATTATTGCTTTAAACTACTCTAACTTGTCACATCTCTTCTTCGAAATATAAAACACATTCACGAACTTTATCTTATATTTAATAGAAGTTATTATTTTTTCCTTATTCAGATTAAATTATTTCCGTATATCAAGGTTGTACCCAACATTTTCTCCTTTGAAACAAATTCCAAACTCTTGTTCTTTTCCAACTGTTTTCTCTTAACGTTATACTAATACCGCGGTTTCCTCTGGATAAACGTTTCATTTATCATTCCGCTTCGTTTAAGACATTTCATATAGAAAATTGAGAAATACGATTTTTTAAAGTAGTTTTATTTACCTGTGGGACTAAGTTCAAGCTCTGTGTGTAACGAAATAAAATATTTATATATTCATTACCTCTACCTAACCCGTTTAAATATGATGACTGAAAAATAAATGTGTGCTTCGCCTGGGAAGTTTAGTGAAATAAATATTTACCAGCATTAGTTACGTTAAAATATCTCAAAAATGTGTTTCGTGGTAATTCATGTTCAGATTGTATCTTCGAGTTTATATATTCGTGGAACTTGCAATTATTTTCCAGTGGTATTTTTGATGTCTTCTTCAATGGGCTGAATAATAAATGTGACATTTAAGTACGTAGATACAAACGGTTTTAAGTTAGTGTACCGGACAGAAATGCAGCACAATGTTAAGCTTTTCATATGCGTTTAGCATAAACTAGAGAACGTTTATCAACAAAAGCTGTGTTTGGTTATTTATTCTATTTTAGAAATCACTGAATCAGTATTTGTCATTCTCATCGTGGCCTATGTAGATGTGAAAAAAAATAAACACTTAATACACAATAACACTAAATAACGCAAAATGAAACATAGTGTTATTGACTACGGTCGACAAAAAGAAGCTAAATTTCTATTTATTCTATTTTATCATTATATGCCAAGCTTTTGGTGACTCCATTATATTACACTGGGGAACACTTTTTCAGTAACTTTGAGTTGCATTGGATATTTTAACTGATTCTGAAGGAGTTTTAGGCGCTGATTTCAAATCTGAAATTAGTTTTTCTCTACAAGCTCTAGTTTGTATGCAATTTGAGGTTAATGAAATTGTACAAATGTGAACTTGCGTAAACCATGTATAAGCATTTTCACGTCCATATATATAGATAGCTTCTAATATTTTGATCATTCTTCTTTTGTTTCAGATCAAACATGGCTTCCAAAAAATAGATATCATTGCAGAAACAAGCCTGATGCCTTCTGCTACATATGTGGATGCCACACACTCAATCGTCAGAGACGTAACATATCCTCGTTCGTCAAGCGTGCCTACAAGGCATATTTTGAAGTTCATCTTGGTGATCAAGACAAGCAATGGGCTCCTCATGTTGTGTGCCACAATTGTGAGGAAATGCTTCGAGACTGGACCAAAGGAAAACGCAATGGTCTGCCTTTTGGTGTTCCAATGATTTGGCGCGAACCCACCAACCATGTAACTGACTGTTATTTCTGCATGGTAAACACAACGGGTGTTGGGAAGAAAAACCGACATAAGATTACGTATCCGAACATTCCCTCAGCTATTCGGCCTGCTCCGCACTCTGAAGAAGTTCCTGTTCCAGTTTTCAAAGGCTTGCCTTCATTGGACGATAAAGACATTGGACATGATACAAGCGAACAAGACAGTTGTGACAGTGAATTGTCAGAAAAGTGTACACAATCGGAGAATTGTTCTTCAGACATTGAACGTTTCCCCGTCCCCAAGCCTCTTCCCCAGGCTGAACTGAATGATTTAGTGCGGGATTTAGGTCTTTCAAAGAAAGCAGTGGAGCTTTTGGCATCAAGATTACAAGGCAGAAATCTTGTTGATCACTCTGTTAAAGTATCATATTTCAGAAAGCGTGACCAGCTTTTAGTGACCTTCTTTTCAGAAGACAGACAGTTTGTTTACTGCCATGACATCCAAGGGCTTCTCAAAGAACTGGGTGTACCTTACTATAGTCCTGCTGAATGGAGACTCTTTTTAGAGAGTTCAAAACGCAGTCTAAAGTGTGTTCTTTACATAATGGGAATGTTTATGGAGCAGTACCTGTCGGTCACTCAGTGCATTTGCGGGAAGACTATGATGATATGAGAATGGTCATGGACTTATTAAAATATCATGAGCACAATTGGATCATTTGTGTAGACTTAAAGATGGTCAACTTTCTTCTTGGACAACAGAAAGGTTTCACCAAGTTTCCATGTTTCCTCTGTATGTGGGACAGCCGAGCACGAGACAGACATTGGGTCCAGAAGGACTGGCCTATTCGTGACACCCTTGAAGCAGGCATGCCAAATATCATACAAGACCCAATTGTAAGCAGAGATAAGATCATCTTTCCTCCTCTTCACATCAAATTAGGTTTGATGAAGCAATTTGTCAAGGCACTGGAAACCGAAGGTGAATGTTTCCAATACATCATCACAGCTTTACCAGGGTTATCATTTGAGAAGATCAAAGCAGGCGTGTTTGATGGCCCACAGATTCGAACCCTAATTCGTGATGATCAGTTTGTTGCTAAGATGACCGCTTTAGAAAAGGCAGCATGGTTATCCTTTGTGGCAGTCGTTCAGAACTTCCTTGGAAACAATAAGGCGGAGAACTACAGTGAACTTGTGAACAGAATGCTCCTCGCTTTTCGTGATCTCGGTGCAACATGAGCATCAAGCTTCATTTTTGAACAGCCACCTTGATAAGTTCCCTGACAACCTGGGGGCTGTGAGTGACGAACAAGGAGAACGATTCCACCAAGACCTAAAGGTCATGGAAGAACGCTACCAAGGGCGCTGGGACAAAAGTATGATGGCTGATTACTGCTGGAGCATTAAACGAGATTGTCCAGATTAAGTTTATAAACGCAAATGTTACAAACGCAAATTCCTACCTGAATAAAATACACAAACAAATTGATAAGCTATTCCTATAATTTCCTATAATAACGAAAAATTAAAAAATAAATAAAAATGTCAAATTGCATAAAATCTGTAGCTTGCAGACAAAAACCGACTTCAGATTTGAAATCAACACACTCAAATTAGAAAGGTCTTTTTATTAAATGCAACAAAATGAGTGTTCCCCAGTGTAATCGAACAAACGACACACGTGCACTTAAAATATTTAAATAATGAATTTTTTCCACATCTTCCTCAACATTGTTCCACGTGCAACAGACGTTACTTTGGAGCCAAGAACTTCCAACTAGCCTAGCTCTTGAACTCCAAGAACTTCCAGCTAGCCTCGCTCTTGAACTCCAAGAACTTCCAGCTAGCCTCGCTCTTGAACTCCAAGAACTTCCAGCTAGCCTCGCTCTTGAACTCGTATGTTTTCAACAGATAACAAATCACATTTACACTTCCCTTCATATTTCTGGATGACAAAACGCTGTCACACGCAACAAAGTGAAAAACAAATATATAGTACAAAGGAAATGTACAGTGTATTTGTGGTTTTCATTACCGAAAATAATTTAAAATATTTTTCAAACTACATTTAAGCCAATAATCAGTTATAATTGTCGTGAATAACAAGAATTTAAACTAGTCGTGCTTATACATATTCTAATATATATAATAAACGTCGTGTGGAAACAATACGAAGTTACTTCCTTTACCCGTTACGGTGACACCAAGTTACTTCCTTTACCCGTTACGGTGACACCAAGTTACTTCCTTTACCCGTTACGGTGACACCAAGTTACTTCCTTTACCGGTTACGGTGACACCAAGTTACTTCCTTTACCCGTTACGGTGACACCAAGTTACTTCCTTTACCGGTTACGGTGACACCAAGTTACTTCCTTTACCGGTTACGGTGACACCAAGTTACTTCCTTTACCGGTTACGGTGACACAAGTTACTTCCTTTACCGGTTACGGTGACACCAAGTTACTTCCTTTACCGGTTACGGTGACGCAAGTTACTTCCTTTACCGGTTACGGTGACACCAAGTTACTTCCTTTACCGGCTACGGTGACACCAAGTTACTTCCTTTACCGGTTACGGTGACACCAAGTTACTTCCTTTACCCGTTACGGTGATACCAAGTTACTTCCTTTACCCGTTACGGTGACACCAAGTTACTTCCTTTACCCGTTACGGTGACACCAAGTTACTTCCTTTACCGGTTACGGTGACACCAAGTTACTTCCTTTACCGGTTACGGTGACACCAAGTTACTTCCTTTACCGGTTACGGTGACACCAAGTTACTTCCTTTACCCGTTACGGTGACACCAAGTTACTTCCTTTACCCGTTACGGTGACACCAAGTTACTTCCTTTACCCGTTACGGTGACATCAAGTTACTTCCTTTACCGGTTACGGTGACACCAAGTTACTTCCTTTACCTGTTACGGTGACACCAAGTTACTTCCTTTACCTGTTACGGTGACACCAAGTTACTTCCTTTACCTGTTACGGTGACACCAGGTTCTTCCTTTACCTGTTACGGTGACACCAGGTTCTTCCTTTACCTGTTACAGTGATACCAGGTTCTTCCTTTACCTGTTTTAGTGATACCAGGTTCTTCCTTTACCTGTTTTAGTGATACCAGGTTCTTCCTTAATCTGTTTCAGTGATACCAGGTTCTTCCTTTACCTGTTTTAGTGATACCAGGTTCTTCCTTTACCTGTTTTAGTGATACCAGGTTCTTCCTTTACCTGTTTCAGTGATACCAGGTTCTTCCTTAATCTGTTTCAGTGATACCAGGTTTTTCCTTTTGACTAGAATATTGCTTATTTAATTTTAAATGAAAAACACCACATTCTTATTCACTCACTTTCTGTTCTTACTTCGTTAAAGTACATGAAAAACCCCTCCAAAAGAGAAGAAATAACAAGTTACCCAAACTCTCTTCGACTGCATGTCGCTCTTTTAAACTCTTGCAAGACAGTCCACTGTTGTTATGGAAACTAATGTGTGTAAGGGTCCGTCCATAAATAATCACACTTGCCAGTGGTGATGTATGATGGGGTAAAAAAAGTTTTATAATAAGCTATTCATGCAGACTATATAATAATATGATTTATGTGTGTTTTTCCAAGGAAGTACTGTCTAATGTAAAAAGCTTCATAAGGACATATTCTCTGAACTTACACTAAACACGAGTAATAATTAAATATTTTTACCGTACTTTCCTCGAAAGATGTTTTACTTTATACCAAACTTTAATAGTAAAAGCGTCAAAAGATTACCAAATTTAACTGTGACCTATTTTAAAAAAAAAATTCGATTTCTGAAACCGCACACAAAAGCAAATCGTACGAAAATGTTTAGGCTTACAATCTATTTGCTAAGTACCATTTCAGTAGTATATTTATACACGATTGTTTATTTATTTGTGTAAAAATGTTTTGTTTTGTTTTTAATCTCGCGCAAACCTACTCGAGGTCTATATGCGATAGCCGTCCCTAATTTAGCAGTGTAAGACTAGAGGAAAGGCAGCTAGTCATCATTAGCTCAGATTACGAGTCAAACGCCTTAACCCACCTGGCTATGTCGAGCGTAAAGTTAAGCACAGAGCAACATAATGGGCTATTTGTGCTCTGTCCACTACGAGTATCGAAAAATAATTTTTAGTGTTACATATGTATAGGACCATATGTCTTCGTTGTTAACCAGAAAAATACAAAAATTAATATCTAGATATTTTTCGGGTAATTTCGATGTTATAAAATACAAACGTAACACCATAAATACGTAGATACCTTAAATAGGTAAAAGATAAAATATCTAACTAAAGTTTGTTGTTAATAAAGCTATTTTTCCTTCGAATTTAATGAAAATTAATTATGCTCACGTTGAGGACAAAATTATTTGTCACAAAAATTCCTGAAATATTTAGGCGTAAATTGGTGTGGAATCTTAGACTCTTGAGACAGATTATTAATCGTAGTTGTTTGGCTACGCAGCTTTTAGAAAAAAAGAACGAAAAATCTTCACACTACATTTACCGATCCAGAACAGCGAGTTCCTTCTCGGTGGCAGGTATAGGATCAGAGTTAATATTGCTTGAAAAATAACCCAACGAACGACATAAGGGTGGCGGGAGTTGCTTCCAATGTTAGAGAACGCAAAACGATATTGTATGAGCCAGTAGATTCACACATGACTTGTATTCGCTTTTGTCAGCTGTGATAAACATTCTTCAACCGTTGTCCCCCACTGGAACAGAGGTAACTCAACGAATTTACAGATTTAAAATCAGATATTCGATTTCTCTCGGTGGACACAGTAGATAGCCCGACGTGACCTTGCTTTATGAAAGTATACGAACACATGACTGCTTTAAAAAAAGTCGCTTTGGGGTCGAAGGTCCTCTGCAAAATGATGACTAAATCCAACTATTGGGGAATACAATACTTGTCCCCAGGAGCTGGCTGTGGGTGTTTTTTACTAATGTTGTCCAGTCTATCAATCAAAACCTAGAGATGGTTCTGCGCAAATATCCCTAATTTAGTTCTTCGCAAGAATTTTATAAAATGAAAGAACATTTGTTTTCAATAGTTTTACAGCCAAAGGTTTGATCCTTTCAGCAAAATTTAAAAAAATATTTTTAATTATTCGAAATAACAATTCATTTTTCCCACAAATCTCCTTAAATAGATTTACCATTATTTGAAATACACGGGTGTATGAAGCCATGTTTATTGTTGTGTTTTTTTTTAATTTCGCGCAAAGCTACACGAGGGGGCTATCTGTTCTAGCCGTCCCTAATTTAACAGTGTAAGACTAGAGGGAAGGCAGCTAGTTATCACCACCCACCGCCAACTCTTGGGCTACTCTTTTATCAACGAATGGTGAGATTGACCGTTTACCTTGTAACATCCCCACGGCTGAAAGTGCGAGCATGTTTGGTGCGGCGGGGATTCTAACTCGCGACCCTTGGATTACGAGTCAAGCGCCTTAACCCACCTGGCCATGCCGGGCCCGCTATGTTTATAACGTAACGTATTGTTATTTTGTAATTATATATATATAACGGTTACAAAACGTACAAGTTTTCAATCTATTGTTATTAGATTAATACAAATCAACAAGAACGTTTCCAGAATCTTTCAATACTTATTAAGGAATGAAACGTGTGAAATCTGTCGTGGTTATACAAGCTATAAGAAACAATAACAGCTTCTTTGTGAAAAAAACAAACAAACATACAAACATACAAACAACAGCATCAGAGTGAGTTCGTCACGCCAACAATTGGCAAAATGCGAAGTTTTGTTTTCTGTAATAATACCAATCACTCCTTTCAGACAACCCATTTATCTTTAAGGAAAATAGTAGTTTATGTATTCTAAAATTCAATTTACCATATGCAAAGTTTTGATTGTTTAACACGTTTAACCTAGTTTAGGGTGAATGTAAGGCTAGTAAACTATTTAAGGTACTTTAAATAATGCTAAACAAAAACTCATTTGATCATTTTCCACATCAGTTATTGTGGATTGTTATTATTACATTGATGTTTAATTCGTTAAAGTAGGTACATCACCTGGACAAAGATATAATATGGTAAAAATAATAATATTAATAGTACTGGTACGCTTATATAAAAATAAAAACTCCAAACTTAAACTTGTAATGAGTTTTGTGTGTAGAGTCAGAAACAGACCGAAGCGTAAGAGTTGTTTTGTTTTGTTTTTAAGAGTTTATAAATCGTATTACATTTCTAAGATGTACAGTGGGAAACAGACATCTACGAATGTCAAGCTTTTTACTGACGGTTAATTATACTTTTATAAGAACGGTGTTCCGGATCCAGGACATGTATTGGATTTAATAGCTTCTTAATTAATAACGTGGATCGTAATTATTATAATAATCGTAGTTAATCATTATTGATCAAAATTGAAATTTTCATTATCATGAAAGGGTCATAAGAATCATGACCCTCGACTTGATCAGCAGCTTGATCGATCGGGATCGAAGCTCTCCGTCTTACAGTTCTATCGAGATATAATGATACGGTCAATTCCTCTCTTCAATGATAAAATTATAGACCAAGAGTTGACGTTAACTAGCTCCGATTCCTCTAATCAAATTAAAAACTAGCAGAGATTCATTTTGCACAAAAAGCAAAAAAACGAAACCAAAACTACAACCATCGAAGCTGGTTCTTGGGACGGGCTTGAGAGGTAAGTGTTGTCATAAAAATATTGTGGGTCAGTTTCGTAGACCGTCATGGATGTGTTTTTTGGAAGCACGTGAACCTCCATTACCTTTTTAACGCTACCAAAAGATGTGTTTAGTTTCCTCACAATAACTTTAGGAGGTCAAAGGTTTCATTTTAGTAATCTTAGCCTTCGCTTTGTAGATAATGGTGTACCTTTGAGTTGGCTTGGAATGCGGTGCGACCTCTCCATGATGAAAATGAACATTATTTTCTTTTAAATGTTGTAACTTTTGACTTAACAGTAAATAGCGCTTTTCATTTTTCCACGAGTCTACTCTTTACGAGGACTACAATGCTCAGGAAATTCCGAGAAATCAAACATGCACTTGAAAAACATCGTCCATTGCGACATGATACGATGAAATACTACTGGTTTAGCATACAAAAACATTTTTTTATAGTTCTCAATATATATTTCTTTCATTATCATAAATTTTCTTCACAACTCTGTCGCCTTAGTGGTCATATAAGAAACACGAAAATATAATTTGATCATAGATACCCACCTCATATTTGAAATAAAATCTACACATATACATAATAACCTCTCTCAAGTTAGAGTGGTTCACATGTCGGAAAGCGAAACGTCTTAAACCATCTGTTACGCGACTAATTATAATTCGAAACTGCTTACCTTAACTGACTTTACTCATTCACTTTCTTCGCGGAGCCACATCAATGACCTAAACGTTGTTATTGTATCGATTGACTTTATCAATAATGTTCCGTCCACTGCTGCTTTTGTTGTATTTCAGTCGAACTTTATGAGCTGTGGATTGAGCAAAACGCGTCGTCGGCAACGGATATGGCAAATACAGTGTGGTTATTATTATACACTCTTTTAAATTATGGAAATCTCTAAGGGACTAGATTAGGAATATTTGGTTTAAAAATATAATAGGTCTACTACTAACTTGTTATGACAAATATAATTTCAAACGCTTTTACACACAGTTCATCGGTAAATCTACGGGTTCACAACACTAAAATCAGAGTTTCGATTCCTCTCCATGGATACAGCAATTAGCCCGATGTGTCTTTGGTATAAGAAAAACATACATACAAAGTACTAATTCAGTACCATTAGGCCACATTTCAGTGGTCTAAATAATACAATCTATTACTACTTAACTTGGTTTCATATTCTTAATCAAGTACTGGAATAAGGTATTAACAAATACAAATACGTAAGTTTCATTAATACCAAGAAATTAATAAAATGGATTGGAACGCTTAATTTAACATCAAAGTAAACTATCAAATAATCTTTAATAACGTGTCAGTTTCGGAATCAATTTGTCAGATTTGTGTAAAATATATTTATCCAGAAAGCATGTCTGACAAAGTGCAAGGGTCCTGTCAGACTGGCTGTAATTGTTCTAAGATAATAGCTGGCGAATCATTTTTTTTTTTAACAACAGTGTTCCAAGTGTTGAAGTGAGCGATAAAGATAACGTAAGTTCCATATTCTTGTTTAATAATTCAGGTCTAATAATAGACCTGAATAAAATAAAATTGCGTTTACGTTCGTTGTTTTATTCAAGGTTTCATTTTAATGAAGTTCGCTACAAAATTATTTTTTAACGGTAAGTAACTTTCAACTTTCATGTATTGTCAATCTCTATAGAATCATGTTACTTGTGTTTAGAAAAGCAAGCGTTTATTTTGATATGCGTAGCTTCAGGACTTTCTAAGAAAAATAAGTTTCTTTCTGATTTAATACATATAATGATAGCCAGTTATTGCTTTGTAAGTTATTCCTGGTTAATTACATACACTTTAGCGGCATGTCTTTCAAAAAAAATCTCTTTCATAAACTTTCTTGATTTCTTAACGTTTAATATTTGCGTAGTTTGTTCAGGCTGTGCACGTTAATGGATGATAAAATATGATATGAGGTTAGAATTCGAGGAACTTCAGTATATATTTAAATTATTAAAATTCATACACGTACAATGTCTAATAATACACAGTCTTCATTGAAACCGATCAATGATTTTGAAAGTCACTCGACATAAGCTAAAGACAACGTGAAACCACTTTGAAACGCGTGGAGTGACTTTTACAACCGTTGATCGGTTTCAATAAATATTTTAATTATAACGCATTGTTTCATTTGTGGGTTTTAAAGTAGCTTATCTAAGTACTAGGTAAACAAATTAAAAACACAAAAAAAGATCACAACATCACTCGAGACAATTAAAATGATTAAATTTCAAAGAAGCAAAATCAATTACTTTTAAATTACGGGTTACAAATTAGACAATTAAAAGATGGTTCAACTTTTTCCAAACTGGCAGACGTAACAGCTCGAGAGGACCAACTTGAACTGAACATTCTTTAGCTGAACATCACAATAAGGCTACTTATTGAACAAATTGTCTTACGATTATTCATATTGTTTATAACTCCCAGAAACTAACACAGTTAGCTATTTCATATTACATTCAACACTAGTGAATCAAATTCACTTGAGCTTTCAGGGTTGTGAAGAAAACCTTACCAAAAACAAGTAGCCGTGAAACCAAAGCATATGTTTACAGTTCAACATCACCCAAATAAAGAATAAAAAAAATAAAAAATATAACAATCGAAAAAAAAAAGATTTAAATAGAAATACACAATTTAAGTAAAGAAGCAAATCTAGATATTCAGATAACATCAAACAAATAGACAACGTTGGACAGTCAAAGAGCAAAAACACACAGATAAACCTAGATATTCAGATAACTTCAAACAAATAAACAAGGTTGGAAAGTAAAAGAGCAGTAAACACACAGATAAACCTGGATATTCAGAGACCTGAAAACAAACAGTCAATGTTAGACAGTCAAAGAGCGGAAACACACAAATAATCCTAGATGTTCAAAACAACTGCTAACAAATAGACAAGGTTGGACAGTCAAAGAGCGAAAACACACAGATAAACCTACATATTCTCAAAACTGCAAACAAATAGACAAGGTTGGACAGTCAAAGAGCAATAAACATACAGATAAACCTACATATTTAGTGAAGTTCAAACAAATAGACAATGTTCGACAGTCAAAAAGCACTAAACATACAGATGAACCGAGATATTAAAAGAACTGCAAACAAATAGACAAGGTTGGACGGCCAAAATATAGTAAACACACAGATAAACCTACATTTTCAAAGAACTTCAAACAAATAGACAACGTTGGAAGTCAACGAACAGTAAACACACATATAAACCTAGATAATCAGATATCTTTAAACAAATAGACAATGTTCGACAGTAAAAAAGCACTAAACAGACATAAACCGAGATGTTCAGAGAACTGAAAAAAAAAAAAAAAGACAATGTTAGGCAGTGAAACAATGGAAACACCTAGATAAACCTAGATATTCAGATAACTTCAAACAAATAAACAGCGTTGGACAGTCAAAGAGCAGTAATACACAGATAAACCTAAATATTCAGATAACTTCAAACAAATAAACAGCGTTTGGGAGTCAAAGAGTAGTAAAAACGCAGGTAAACCTAGATATTCAGAGAACTGCAAACAAATAGACAAGGTTGGACAGTCAAAGAGCAGTAAACACAAAGATAAACCTAGATAGTGAGATAACTGCAAACAAATAGACAATGTTAGACAGTCAAAGAGCACTAAACACACAGATAAACCGTGATATTCAGAGAACTGAAAACAAATAGACAAAGTTGGACAGTCAAAGAGCAGTAAACCCACAGATAAACCTAGATATTAAGATAACTGCAAAAAAATAGACAATGTTAGACAGTCAAAGAGCAGTAAACCCACAGATAAACCTAGATATTAAGATAACTGCAAAAAAATATACAATGTTAGACAGTCAAAGAGGACTAAACACACAGATAAACAGAAATATTTAAAGAACTGAAAACAAATAGACAATGTTTGACAGTCAAAGAACGGAAACACCTTGATAAACCTAGATATTCAGATAACTGCAAACAAATAGACAAGGTTGGACAGTCAAAGAGCAGTAAACACACAGATAAATCTAGATATTCAGATAAATTAAACAAATAGACAAGGTTGGACAGTCGAAATGCAGTAAACACACAGATAAACCTAGATATTAAGATAACTGCAAAAAAATAGACAATGTTAGACAGTCAAAGAGCACTAAACACACAGATAAACCATGATATTCAGAGAACTGAAAACAAAAAGACAATGTTAGTCAGTCAAAGAGCGGAAACACAAATATAATCCTACATATTCAGAAAACTGCAAACAAAGAGACAACGTTGGACAGTCAAGAGGAGTAAACATACAGATAAACCTAGATATTCAGATAACTTATAGATCTTCAGATAATATCTAGATATTAAGATAACTGCAAACAACTAGACAAACATGGACAGTCAAAGAGCGGAAACACACATAAAATTACATATTCAGATAACTGCAAATAAATAGACAAGGTTGGGCATTCAAAGCGCAAAAACATACAGATAAACCTAGATATTCAGATAACTTCAAACAAATAAACAAGGTTGTACAGTCAAAGAGCAGTAAACACACAGATAAACCTAGATATTCAGATAACTTCAAACAAATAAACAAGGTTGTACAGTCAAAGAGCAGTAAACACACAGATAAACCTAGATATTCAGATAACTTCAAACAAATAAACAAAGTTTGGACAGTCGAAGATCAATAAACACAGATAAATTTAGATATTCAGATAGACAGTGTTAGACAGTCAAGAAACAAAAACACACAGATTAACCTACATATTCACAGAACTTCAAACAAATAAACAAGGTTGGACTGTCAAAGAGCGGAAACACACAGATAAACCGAGATATTCAGATAATTTCAAACAAATAAACAAGGTTGGACTGTCAAAGAGCGGAAACACACAGATAAACCGAGATATTCAGATAATTTCAAACAAATAAACAAGGTTGGACTGTCAAAGAGCGGAAACACACAGATAAACCGAGATATTCAGATACTTTCAAACAAATAGACAAGGTTGGACAATCAAAGAGCAGTAGACACACAGATAAACCGAGATATTCAGATAACTTCAAACAAATAAACAGCACAGTCAAAGAGCAGTAATACACAGATAAACCTAAATATTCAGATAACTTCAAACAAATAGACAAGGTTGGACAGTCAAAGAGCAGTAAACACACAGATAAACCTAGATATTCAGATAACTTCAATCAAATAGATAGTGGTAGACAGTCAAAGAGCAGAAACTCAGATCTACCTTGTTGGTCAGAGAACTACAAACAGACAAAGCTAGATAGTCAAAACTCGAAGGCCACTAAGAAAAAAAAATTCCCAAAAGAAATACACAAAATATGCAAATAGAAATAAGTGCTGTACACGCATAACGTAAAAAAATAAGTTTCCCACTAGTACAGCGATAAGTATACAGATTTTTGACGCTCGAATCATGGGTTCAATTCCTTCAATGAACTCAGCAGATAGCCTAATGTGGCTTCACTAAAAGAAAACACACAGACATAACATCAAAATAGAAATGATGAACTTAACTAACTAAATAACCTAAAGGTATAAATAAAGACGTTTATATTAAATTATAAGGATAGACCTGCATAAGAACAACGAACAAATAACTAAACACAATTATAGGCACACGAACTTCAAAATAATGAGAAACAGAAACGAAGTGGGCAAAGGAGAGATTAGTGATGCAGAAAGATTGAAACACAGAGTATATTACAACATATAACTGTTGACAGAAATATAGAATAAAAACAATCAGAAATAAACAAATAAATAAACCATACACAAGAGTACAGGTACAGGTACATATAACTGTTGACAGAAATATAGAATAAAAACAATCAGAAATAAACAAATAAATAAACCATACACAAGAGTACAGGTACAGGTACATATAACTGTTGACAGAAATATAGAATAAAAACAATCAGAAATAAACAAATAAATAAACCATACACAAGAGTACAGGTACAGGTACATATAACTGTTGACAGAAATATAGAATCAGAAATAAAAACAATCAGAATAAAAAAAAAATAAACAAATAAATAAACCATACACAAGAGTACAGGTACAGGTACATATAACTGTTGACAGAAATATAGAATAAAAAACAATCAGAAATAAACAAATAAATAAACCATACACAAGAGTACAGGTACAGGTACATATAACTGTTGACAGAAATATAGAATAAAAACAATCAGAAATAAACAAATAAATAAACCATACACAAGAGTACAGGTACAGCGAGAGACCGGCAAGATAGTTCAGGTAAATAAACAGGCTGAATATTTGGAGAGAGAGAAAGCGAAAATATGTCATGAAACCCTAGAGAGACCGAGAGATTCCAAAACATACTTGTGGTCAGAATACATTTAGTCATAAATTATAATTAACTTAAACAAAAGAAAGGCTTGTAGTAAAATAGATTTATATAAAGTATCTTCCAGTAAAGGCTAAAATAATCTATGCAGAAATATAACTCGTAGAAACTTAAACAGATGAAAAATATTGAAGCAAACTTACTGACATCAGTCACACTTTAAACACGCTGGGATCGAAACAAAACACGTTAAATATGTGAGAATAAAACGAGATTAAAAGTCACCTATAGAGACAGAGAATAATGAATAAATATCAAAGTAGAACCACAATACCAAAGTACGTAGTGTAACAAGCACAGGGTTAGATAGCTAAACAAGAGACTGGTATACACAGAAAGGTATTTAACACGTTGGCAAACTAATGTTACAGATACATAAAACAACACACTAGAGTAGCTCTTAACACATGTGAAAAAGCAAGCAAACAAACTCAACATACATACACAACACATACCTGACACTGCAGAGCTATTAAAACACACATCATTAAATTAAATAGAATCATACCATTACTGTTGACATACAACAGACGGATTGACAATATAAATATGAATATACAGGGGAACATAGCGAGTACAACCTGACGGCAGGAGATATACAGGGAGACACAGTGAGTACAAACTGACGGCAGGAGATATACAGGGAGACACAGCGAGTACAACCTGACGGCAGGAGATATACAGGGGAACACAGTGAGTACAAACTGACGGCAGGAGATATACAGTGAGTGCAAACCAACGGTTACAAATATACAGGGAGACACAGTGAGTGAATCCATAAAAGAACCTCATTAGCCACATGAAGTGGTAAGTACGTTCTAATAAATTTATTTTCTTCTAAAATGTCAAAGATGTTAATGAGAATTTGTTGTGACATAAAACCATCTTTTTATTATCCCTCGAGCATGCATGCACGCTCTGATTATGCTCTGCAAAACTATTTTAAATATTAACTGTAACAAATGCTTCAGATTGAAGTCACTACAAGTTTCATGAAGTGAAAAAACATAATAACTCCAATGGCTATTTTAAACAGAAATCATGGAAAAGAGTGTTTTGAGGCAAGGTTACGAACTACCAGCGCTAAAACTCAGGGTTAGATCGGTCCTCGTGTGGCTTTGAGCTGAAACTAAGAAACTAAACAAAGGAACAGAAACTAGATATCAAGATAAATTGAACAAACTATAAATTCTAACTGCTTTCATTGCTAAACAGTCGAAACTTATTTTAGGTTGAGGCTTGCTTGGCATTATGTTAAAAATATAGTTCTAATGAGAAATTAAATTTCCAAGTACTCGACTGAGTTAATCCTTGTTAACGATTTTCAAACATTTATGTCCTTTATAACCAAGAATATTTATTAATAACTTCAATGCCGCGAGAAGTGCGTGTTTTATATATCCTTAAAGAGATAAAAAAATACAATTGGTTAACCACAGGCGTTTGAAAAAGGCAAAATTCTTTTAAAACATTATTACTGTTCACCACACACTTTTTTTTTTGCTTTTCCAAATTGATTCTATGTTATCGAAACTCAATCACAAAAAACAGGAGGTTGGAATCTGAAATATCTCTCAGACAAAGATGAAGGAAAAGCCAAGAAAACATGGAAGAAAAGTTGTGGCTATTTCTGGACACGGTTTACGAGTTCCACCTGATTAACTTCTATTTATTTGTCTATTCACTATCTTAATAACTAAATAAATAAAGTTATCAAAACTTCATCTTAATAATTAATTAAATAAAAGATGGCATATCATAAAATAAATATAATAAAGGTGAGGTTGATATAAGATAACATTTTGTAACAGATGTAATGAATTTATGCAAATAACCGCCATTTTGAACTGAATACAATTCTCAAATCTTTCAGGAACGTCTCTGGCAACTAGACTGTACGGGAAAATTGTTATTCAAAATAAACACGTGCAATCACGCACTGAAAGAATATTACAAAATTAAATATCTGTTTACCGAACAACAGAGCAACTTGTTTAACACAAGATAACAGACAGTAGTGTAGATACGTTTTAAATGTATACTAACAATCATGAACAGTTTTCAGTACTAGCAACCATGATTATTTTCGAGCATTAATGTTACTGAGGAACAGTTTCCAGGACAATTAACAATCATGAACATTTTCGAGGACTACTAATAAGTGTGAGGAACAGTTTCCAGGACTACTAACAAGCATGAATATTTTCTAGGACTAATAAGTGTGAGGAACAGTTTCCAGGACTATTAATAATCTTGAACAGTTTCCAGGACTACTAACAGTCATAAACAATATCAAGTTGTTTGTTTTTCTACTCAGCACTTCTCCAGCGTCAGAGTTATAGAGTTGTATATATATGTATATATTTAGGTAGCTGAACCAAAGATATCTCTGACCTGATATAACTTCAGTAATACTATCTTCTCCCGTTTCAAAGTTTTTCTTAGTTTTCAAGTTTCAAATGGGTATCCCTTTACAGTTTAGAAATAAATAGCTGTATCTACCATTGTATGACTCCATTTATCTGCGCTTTATACCATATTGTAATTTCTCCAATTTTCAATTCTCTTAATATATCATCTCCAGTTAATAAATCAAATTATAAATATGTTTTAACAGACTTGTGTACAGAGACATCATTGTATTAGTATCACGCTGTTATTGTATTTAAAAATTTTAATTTTAATTTTACATATGAAAAGACCTACTTACACTCTACGTCTGTCTTACATAAGATTAGTCGCCACATAAACGCAACCACCAACCATAGAATAGCCCGTCCTATATCTCTTCTCGACATTGTAAGGTGATTTCAATGTTTCTTTTTATTCGTAGCGCTAAATACCTCGCAATTCAAAGCTCTTATTTTACAATTTTTGCACATATGAATTTATGGAAAATACAAACTATAGCATACAAAGACTATTTTCTTCTTAATGGTCAAGGTTCGGATAAAAAAATTAACAGATCAGATATTTTTAACTGACGTTTTTCTTCTGTTTCTAAAAAACTGAAATCTAACAAACGAACTATGTGCACTTCGAGCTGAGCCGCGTCTACTAAAACTTCTGTTAGCTCTCTGCTTCTATTTGTTACTGGCTATATGCCAAGTGACGAACGTGCAGCGACATCTAATGGATAAAAGTCGCGCAAGTGGCGGTTACGAATTTCAGGCAAACAACATGATGATATATATTGTACAGAATGATAATCAAAGCACCAATAAACACGAGAATAAAACACATACTAACGTCGAATTACCGTTAAAGATTTTATAACAAAAATGAGGTACGGGTACTGCTAAGTTCTCGGCAAATTTCTAGTTAAATATTAAAAAAAATATATTGTTATTTTATCAGAAAACTTCATCATAATAACAACATGTTTCACCTTCCCGGAGAGTATACGGCTCATTAACATTCGTGAACTTGTGCATGTATCAGAAAGGTTAATCAAACAAACAGTTTACGTAAGCAGCAGTTTGTTTTCGCAGTTAGAGACCAGTGTTTGCACTGGCGCATTTCATAAATTATTTTCTGCTGGAAAAATAAAAATATTAAAGAACGCACGTGTATACAATTTAATGAATTAATTATAAAGTTTGTTTTTTCACGTGTTCTCTGACGTCATCAGGTTGTACCTGTTATAATTTGCTTCACATATTACTTTGAATCACAAGCTGTTACGTGCTATATATATTATCATATATTATGTTAATTTCATACGCTGGCGTTGTTGTAATTTCAATGCTAAAAGTATTTTCTCAGCGCTTACCTCAAAACACCAAAATAGGGTAAACTTGTTCGTCTATAACATAAATATAACCTGCACAAAAGCATGTATTAATAATTTAACATGTTCTGATTAATGCATACTAGCTTCAAATGATATCCCATTAACAGTGTTAAATGTATTTTCTGTAATTAAAAGTTCCCCACACAGACACGATCTCTGAGATTTAGTCCTCAAATGTTCGGTCTTGCCTTATAACTGTTGTGCTTTCTGGAAATAATTCTTCATTACTGTAAACCCACTTAAAGTAAAAATGTACATCAGAACGACTGGTACGGATATTAACACTTTTACTAATAAAGCAGAAAACAATGTTTCAAACTCTCTTTGTTAACCTGAAGATGACCTCATAAGATCGAAACGTTGTTCTCTGCTTTATTAGTAAAAGTGTTAATACCCATACCAGTCGTCTGGAGATACATTTCTGGAAACAAATTATTAACTATTCCCATTTTGTGTTTTTGTCTGAGTTCAGTTAACTTAAACCATTTCTTTGATGGAGATAATACGAATAATCGAAAACTGGATACAAGTATTTGCCATAAACTTTATAAAAACAGTACTTGAGTCGAAAAACATTAAACCATATTAGTGATTTAACCGCAAAATTTTGCTTTATATTACAAGCCTAACGCGGAGTTCTTTTTTTTATAAATTCGTGAAATACAACATTCACTTAAGTTTCTGACTCCTTACCGAGTGAAGTTTTGTTTTTATTTCCCGAAGGTGATTCACAGATTATTGCAGCAAAGCGTACACCATTGTACGATGAATAGAAACCCCATCATTGACGTACAACAATAATCCATCCACAACGTTGGTATTCAGAGAAACTCTCGGGAAATGTTGACGGCAGAAGTGCAAATATATCTTTCGTTTATTTTGTTGTCTGTATTGATCAAATACTACCTCGAGCTAATAACGTTGCAGTGTTTATTGTTACTTGCGTTCTGTATGCTTGAGAAACTCATGTGAAGGGTAGCTTCGTTAACGACAGTGACAGGAAAGACACAATAAAAGTAGTCAAGTTGGTGAAATTCCTTTTCTCTTATTGCTGGTAGGACACTTCTGGAAGATAAACCTTCGAAGCGATGGCTTATGAATGCGCGCTATTTTCACAAAATCCTCTTCTCGGCGTCTAAATGAACTATTAAACAAAGCGACTATCTTTTATAGTATTCGAAATCTATACTATTCCGCATCGATCTGAAGGGTTTCTTTAACCAGAGCGATTGCATTCACACCTTGTGATTGAAGATTGAAGTGAAAGATCACGTAAGAAAAATACGTTTTTTTTTAATGAAATGTTTTCAAACACTGGTTTTAAACGTTGAGTCCCTGGAACGAAACGTAAAGAAAAATAACGTTATATGGAATGTGCAAAACCGTTCTTTCAAAGAACCTAGGTGCTGAGATCTACGCCATTTGCACTGTGCTTTCATCAAGAATACCGATTATATTATTATACAATCATTCAAAGAAGTGTGTTTTTCATTTAGCACAGCAACATCGGGCTATCTGCTCTCTAAACCGAGGGAAATAGAACCCCTGATTTTAGCGTTGTAAATCCATAGAGTTACCTGTGTACCAGCGGAGGACCATTCAAAGACGTTATTGGTCGGTTAGTGACAAACCCACATAACTATTATACGAAATATATTGTAACTTCAATTAATACGAAACAATTCTGAAAACAACAAAGTAGATACGAAACAAAACGTGTTTATATCTTCTTTCATATACATATTATTATCAATATTTCTCCCAGCTATCAGGAGTTAAAATCAATCTTTCATTGGTGCAATTGGCTAAAATATCTTTAGCTAATATCAATTAATTTGTTTGTTAGTTACATATTAATGTTTTTTTCTTTCAAATTCAACCTCTAAACAAATATAATTCTGTTTGAAAAGACCAAAGACTTGTTAAATAAGAACTGTGTTCAGTAAGGCCTAACAAAGTCAGTTCTTACTTTATGTAGTGAAGCTTAACTAAATCTGTTCTTAGTTCATATAGTACGATTAACTAGGTCTGTTCTTTATACAGTTGGGTTAAGTAAGTCTGTTCTTACTTGATGCAGTAAGGCGAAATAAATCTGTTCTTACTTGAGTAAGGAAGTACATTTTGCTAATATAATAAAAATAATTAAAAACAATGATTTATAACTGGTTTATTTTTGTCTCAACACACTGCATTTTTCGACAGAATATTGGATTGTCTTTTTCGTATTTTTTAGTGTATTTGTAGTATATCTTTAGTATATTCCCCCCAAAATAAATCACTTTATTGTGCTTATAAATCATTGTTTGCTAACTTATCATTAAAGTCTGTTTTTAATCAGCGATGGCGAGATAACCCACTTTTAGAGAAATAATTATATATGTAAAAACGGCTCGCTGGGTAGAAAATATTTTACGTAGAAGAGCAATCAACGTTTCGATCTTTTACGGTCATCGTCAGGTTCACAAAGAAAAAAAAGAGGTAACTGACCGGAATTTCGTTTTTCATAAAATCATACACAGTGTTCACAGTACGTAACTTTTTACACGTGCGGGATGACCTGGGGGCTTAGAATACTCGACTTCGCTCAGCGTGTTCGAATACTGTAGAATGTACTCTATCTTTCAGAAGAGGCAGCGTTATAATGTGACGGTCTTTCTCACTTTTCGTTGATAAAAGGTAGCCCCAGAAGTGTACGATGAGTGATGCTGACTAGCTTCCTTTCTTATAGTCTATCATTTCAAAATTAGCTATGGCTCGTGCAGATATCCCTCGTGTAGCTCCAAACAGAATTCAATAAACCTGTTACATTTTAATGTTTCTACATTACATTCATTCCTCTACTGGTAATAATGGAGCAAAAACTACCACCAAGTCTTATGTCATTACTGTTTGATCTAATAGCGTGATTTGACAGTCACCCTTATAACACACCACTAGACTCAAAGTGTGGCGCACGATACGATGTTTCGTAGTCTCACACGCTATTCGTTAGGTGACTTATAACTGTGACTCATTTATTGACTCATCAAGCATTAAGAATGAGGTAATTAATCCTATGGGAGAAAACACCTTGTTTGAGAAACATGTTATCGAATGTCATCGAAAAACACTAATATTGTTTCTTCAACACCGAATGAACCTGAAAAATTGAAAATTGTCTGTTTTGTATCTTTCTACTATAGCCGTATTTCATACATATGTGTGTGTGCGCGTGACACATGTGTGCATGTTTGACCATGTTTCATCAGTGTCACCTGCAAATTATCTCGCTTTATGTGTGGTCTTATCAGAACATTTTCTATGATACACAAGCCTAAGACCAAGTCGTTCTGACGAATGGAATAACGGATTTCTTTTAACGAATCTTTCGAGAGACTAGAAGCTATAATAGGCCTAAAGTCAGTAAATCACGTTCACAACTAAAGATAGATCTTCAAGAAATTAAAAAAGTCTTCCACGAGCGGTGAAGATCGCATGTGCTAGAACTTTTCCAAAAGAAAAAAAAACAAGTTAAACGGTTTCTTCATCTCACAGTATATTAAGGACAAGAAATAATTAGGAGATTTTGTACACCGTAATTTGTTAAACAAGACCATCGTTAACAGCACTGGAATTATCTGCTTTTTGAACTTCATTTTTGTACAGACTATGTGTGTATAATGGCTTCCCTCACCTGAAAAATAAACAACACAAAAGAATTTTCACTTGATGTGACGAAACTGAAAGTAAAGTGTGTCTTAATGACATCTGTATCTATTTCTTGAAAGTGTAATAACACTGTAAACAGTATTAACAGCGGTAAATGATTTAAATAAATCGAATACAAATGTCATACTTCTGTATTTTTCTCAGAATTGTTTTTTTTGTTTTCGATAATTGTTTGTCTGCTTGTTTTAGATCAAAACCGCATTGGATTTTCTAATGTGTTCACCACAGGGAATCGAATCCCGAATTTTGGCGTTGTATGTCCGAAACTAACCGCTGTCCCACCGGTGAACTTTTTAATAGCAAGGAACCTAATAATCCGTTCATGGCACTTGGGTGGAGGACAATAAGATAAGCCTCGCGGCTCAGTGACGCAGCAGTACAGTGGGTTTTCTCGACATCACTGAGTTTTATAAACAATGTTGGTGTGGTGTTGGTCTGAGGTCCATACTATGTCAAAACTACACTGGCAAACACCACACCAACATTGTTTATAAAATACAATGTGATAACTGCCACGACTTCTATATTGGAGAAACAAGTAGAAAAATGGAAACCAGATTCAAAGAACATAAAAAGTCACCTTCACACGTTTTCGAACACTGCAAGTCAAATAAACACAACATAACCATTGAAAACACTTAAATACCTTTATACCTATATTAAATATAATATAATATAATTATATATTCAAACATCTAACACCGCCCTCTACATTCCGACACTCAGTTACACAACCCCTTCCAAACATATGGTCAGCTTCCGGTCAGTTACCTCTTTCTTTCTTTGTGAACCTGACGATGACCGAAGAAGGTCGAAACGTTGTTTGCTCTTCTACGTAAAGTATTTTCTCAACCCAAACGAGTCGTTTATGCATACATAATCCAGAAGAAGAAATAGCTTGTCCCTTACAATAATCGAGATAAAAAATATATAGCTTGTCCCTTCAATAATCAAGAAGAAAAAAATGTATATCTTTTTCCTTACAATAATCAAGAAGAAAAAATGTATAACTTGTCCCTTACAATAATCAAGAATAAAAAAAATGTATAACTTATCCCTTACAATAATCAAGAAGAAAAAAATGTATATCTTTTTCCTTACAATAATCAAGAAGAAAAAATGTATAACTTGTCCCTTACAATAATCAAGAATAAAAGAAAAATGTATAACATGTCCCTTACAATAATCAAGAATAAAAGAAAAATGTATAACTTGTTCCTTGCAATAATCAAGAATAAAAAAAATGTATAACTTGTCCCTTACAATAATCAAGAATAAAAGAAAAATGTATAACTTGTCCCTTGCAATAACCAAGAATAAAAAAAATGTATAGCATGTCCCTTACAATAATCAAGAATAAAAGAAAAATGTATAACTTGTCCCTTGAAATAATCAAGAATAAAAAACATGTATAACTTGTCCCTTACAATAATCAAGAATAAAAGAAAAATGTATAACTTGTCCCTTGCAATAATCAAGAATAAAAAAAATGTATAACATGTCCCTTACAATAATCAAGAATAAAAGAAAAATGTATAACTTGTCTCTTGCAATAATCAAGAATAAAAAAATGTATAACTTGTCCCTTACAATAATCAAGAATAAAAAAAAAAATGTATAACTTGTCCCTTACAATAATCAAGATGAAAAAAATGCATAATGTACCACTATAATATTCATGAATTAAAAATAATGTGTGCTTTACTTTAGAAAAATACAAAATGTAATAATCAGTGAACAGACGGTATATCTGTATTTTATGACCACATGAGACAACCATCTGAGCAGGCATGAATGCCGAGAGGCGTTTTAAGTCCCTTGCATATATCAGTGGCCCATCGTTGGGAACACTAAATCACCAGAGAACATTTCTTGGTGAAGGCTCAGATATACACGCGATCATGTCGTTACCTGTATACCACATCTTTCTAGAAAAGGAAAAACATTTTGAAACAAGGCTTCTGCTATTCTGTCAGATCCTAACTTTTCTAAAAATAGATGCGAATGTCCTCATGTATATCACTATCAAAACTTTAGATTAATAGACAGATATTGGTGTGTTACGTTTTCAATAACTGATTGATGGATCCGCCTCGTTAATGTATTCCATATCTTGTCTTCATTAAAAAAAAATCTTCAGTGTCCTTTTCCGCAGCTATATTTAGTTTTGAAAATAAGTTCCAACCACAGATAATTGTGTTCGATAAAGTGTTAACATTTTATGCGTGTGATATTTCTATATGTCTAGATATCAGAGTTTGTAAGCTTTTTACTACGATTATCTGAAGGTACTACAGCAAGAACTGACTTGTATATCTTCTACGTCTTTGTTTTATTCTAAAATTTTGCATTAGTTTCCTGACAAAAATTGATTTTTCATTCATAATCTTAAGTTTCTTTAAATCCATAACTAAATCACAAAAATATGAAAATTAATTTAATGGTAAAAAGGAATGGAGGTGTTTACAGCATTTGAATAGCTTTAAAATAAATAGAGAACACAGATAAAATCTAACCGGAACTCGTTTAAAAGATAAATGAATCCCAGGGAGATTTATCTCAACTAGACTCAGTTTAACAGTTTCTATTATAGCAAAACTCAAGAAAATAAAAACGGAAAAATATTGATATAAATCAACGGTCCCCAAAACTGACGGTTTATAAACCAATAGTAAATCTTGCTTGTGCAACACTTATCATAAAACATTTTCTAACACTTGTTCGCTGTACTATAAAACTGAAAACGTAGAACTTGGGACACCAAGTCACATATTTAAATAAATGTAATTTATATCGATTCCAATATTAGTTTATTTGTTGGTTTTTATACAGTTGTGAGCAAATTTATTGGACAGCCCCAGTGCTCCCGTA
Source organism: Tachypleus tridentatus (assembly GCF_004210375.1). Classification (NCBI taxonomy): domain Eukaryota; kingdom Metazoa; phylum Arthropoda; class Merostomata; order Xiphosura; family Limulidae; genus Tachypleus; species Tachypleus tridentatus. The sequence goes on along the minus strand of NC_134835.1, from coordinate 8,710,565 downwards.
GGTGTGATTTGTTATGTCTGTTAAACTAAACATTTTAACATACAAAGCATAAGGATAAAGGAAGTATTGATTTCATCATTTTATCAGTGAACACATATCCAATACGTTTAATTAATTTTGAATTTTAATACAGAGTAATGCCAGTAACAAATGATTAAGCCAATAAGTTTTTAAAGATGTTCGGAATGTCTAATCTAATTACAAGTTTGTTCAAAACTGCCGAAAATCATTGTCTTCAGTTGCTGCACAAAATATTGGTGATAAACATTTGACGCTTTCATATTGTGGGATTTTCATGGAGAAATACGTTGATGTATAAGTAAAGATCAAATAGTTAACACTCTGAGAGAATTATATGATGTTATGGTGTAGAGTTTCCGTTAACACACTGAGAGAATTATATGATGTTATAGTGTAGAGTTTCCGTTAACACACCGAGAGAATTATATGATGTTATAGTGTAGAGTTTCCGTTAACACACCGAGAGAATTATATGATGTTATGGTGCAGAGTTTCCGTTAACACACTGTAGAATTATATGATGTTATGGTGTAGAGTTTCCGTTAACACACTGAGAGAATTATATGATGTTATGGTGTAGTGTTGCTGTTAACACACTGAGAGAATTATATGATGTTATGGTGTGGAGTTTCTGTTAACACACTGAGAGAATTATATGATGTTATGGTGTAGTGTTGCTGTTAACACACTGAGAGAATTATATGATGTTATGGTGTGGAGTTTCCGTTAACACACTGAGAGAATTACACGATGTTATAATGCAGTGTTGCTGTTAACACACTGAGAGAATTATATGATGTTATAGTGTAGTGTTGCTGTTAACACACTGAGAGAATTATATGATGTTATAGTGTTGTTTCCGTTAACACACTGAGGGATTTAGAACTAACTGTTCAAAAAGAATTGAAGTCCCGACCCTGCAAATAAACTATGGCAAAGGACTAGTTGTTGGAAAAGAATTGAAGTCCTGACCCTGCAAATAAACTACGGAAAAGGACTAGCTGTTGGTAAAGGTTACGTTTTGACAAAGGGCACGTATTCTGGTATTTGAAACATATGGTGTTTTGTACAGACCAGTCTAAACTTGAACTGCTTTGTTCCAGCTGACTTGGAACCAGTTGAGGGCAATTAATGAAATTACTGATATTTTGATACTAGACTTATATATTTCAGGTAAATAACAATAAATTATGATATTTAAGTATAAGTTTGACAAAATTCTTATTTTATTGATTGGAACACAATTTCTATATAACAACGAAAGTAACCAAAACACCAAGTACAACATGAAGTTTTAGTTTGGTTAAGTCATATGTTTTTACGTTTATCTTTATGGTTAAGTCATTAGTTTTTACGTTTATCTTTATGGTTAAGTCATATGTTTTTACGTTTATCTTTATGGTTAAGTCATATGTTTTTACGTTTATGTTTTCAAGGGAAAACATTCTCTCTATCTACATTGGTGTTTTTATTCCTCCCTTTATGAATATATATACAACAGTCCTCGTAACAAATACTACGTAAAATATTGCAAACCTAATAGATGGTATAATCCAAATAATCAGTACCAAAGTATAACCTACCAAACAAAAGTTTTATATATTTTAAACAAAGTCGATCTTACACGTACTATCTCTAGCATTACTAGTATAGTTTATAATATCCATGATACTGCACGAGGATAGAAATCGCATGCACTTTAGGTTTAAATGCGAATAGTTTTCTTATAGAAAAAACCGAGTCAGCAGAAATAGCAAATGTTCTAAAAAAATAAAAGAACACGAGGATGGTTTAAAACATCTGGGTCAGATGTAGAGAAATTTCAAGATTTCTAGTCTTGTAACTTCTTCTCCATTGAAATATTCTTAGAAAGTTTTATCTTTACTACCAACTAAAGATCAACATTATCTGAGTTCCCTAAAGTAACAACAGATTTATTTTTACCTTAACGTTATAACCCAAGAATATGAAAAATAAATTCACACTTATTTCTCTTTTACTCTATTAGAAATTTATGCTTTTTATGCCCATGTTCATATTATATATTCAACTTCACTAGAAAATAATCAGACGTTATGAATTACTACATAATATCGCACCAACAAAGTTGTGCAAGCGATTTAAACAAACTTACATAATTCCGTTAGTCTGGCTGTGGTATGATATCAGACTAACAATCTCCATATAATTCTTCACTACGTTAAGTGTTTAGTGTTTTTAGATACGTGTATATATGGTTAACTGTCGGTTAACAACAGATGTCTCGTAACAAAAGCTATTATCTTTAATAATAAACTTCCGACTGAAATGTTTTAAAATTATAAGTAGTTATTATGTAGGAATATAAAATTCTTGAAACAAAATACGAGTTTAGAGATGGCGGTTTGTTTGTTTGTTTGAATTTCACGCAAAGCTGCATGAGGGTTGTCTACGCTAGTCGTCCCTAATTTTACAACGTAAGACCACTTACCAAGAACTCTTGGGCTACTCTTTTACCAACGAATAGTGGGATTGACCATCACTTTATACTTTCTCCACGGCTGAGAGGACAAGCATGTTTAGCCTGACGGTGATTCGAACCCGCGACCCTCAGATTACGAGTCGAGCGCCACCTGGCCATGCCAGGCGTAAAGTTCGAGATAATTCAATAAACGACTACCTTATGTTCAAATACTTCATATGAACACCAGGCGGCGTTTAGACATTTTTGATAATATTGACCAATTTGTTTATTTTTACTTCTGAAATACTCCTCTTTCTAACCCTTATCCAGAAACATTCGTTAAACTTCGATAGCCAAGATGGCTTTCTAAGTAACCTCAATATTCAATGAGGACGTTTCTGTATGGGTTATTTTTATCTTTTATAGACAGCACTTAAATTACAGTCCGGCATGGTCAGTTGGTTAAGGCACTCGATTCGTAATCTGAGGGTCGCAGATTAAAATGCCCGTCATACCAAACATGCTCGCTCTTTCAGCCGTGGGAGCGTTATAATGTGACGTTCAACCCCACTGTTCGTTGGTGAAAGAGCAGCCGAAGAACTGACGCTGCGTGGTGATGACTAGTGTCTTTCCATCTAGTCTTACACTGCTAAATTAGGGACGGCTACTCTTTGTGTAGCTTTGCGCAAAAATTCTAAAAACATAAAAGCAAACCAAAAGTAAACTCTACCAAAAAATCATAGATCGCATAGAAACTATTGCAACGTACCATAAAAACTCACAAATGAACATTTAAAGAACAAACACTACAAGTTATTGGCAGAATGACTGTACTGACATCAAAATAAACGAAACTGTTATTATGCAAACAATTAATAAAGTTCACTAGATGTTTTAGTTTCAATACAAATGTTCTCATGTTCTGAGCAGTTTTTTAGTTATTTTTTATATTCTCAATCATATTAATCTTTATTAGTGTTGATGGTTCTTTAAAATAAGATAAAACGAAACCAGCTCAGAATCACTTTCTGTTTACGAAATATAACACACTTTTAGGAGAGTGCTTGAAACGTTGTGATTTAAGATAAAAGCTACAGAACACAAGAAACGAATAATTAATATTAATATGTTTCTCCGGTGAGACAGCAGTGACTCTCAGAATTTAAAATTTAAAATCAGGGATTTGATTTCCCACGGTGAGCACAGCGGATTGCCCGATGTAGCTTTGCTATAAGAAAGCACATGAATAGATGATTGCTTTAAAAACGTCGATTTAGGGTTGGAAGCACTCTGTAAAATGACGGAAAAATTCCTCTACTAGGGAGTAAAAATCTTAAATAGGTTTACCATTACCTGAAATACTTGGGTGTATGAAGCCATGTTAATACTGTAACGTAATGCTATTTTGTAATTATATACATACATATAATGGCTATAAAACCTATAACACAAATTATTGTACTCGGATTCGATTTATTGTTATTAGATTAATGTAAATCAGCAATATGTTTCCAGAATTTTTACCCCCAGTAAATCAGCGGGTAAATTTAAAGCATTATAAAGCTAAAAATCTAGTTTCGATACCCGTAATGAACACAGCATATAGCTGTGTAGCCTTGTGCTTAACAAAAAATATACAAATGTTAATTAGATTGGTTGTGTCAGTATAATTCATGGCTACTTCCTATTATTACTTCTGTACGACTTAAAACCTCAGTATTATTATTATTAAGTACTATAAATATGAAGAAAGTTAATCAGAAAATACATAAACACGTTTATTATTAAGTACTATAAATATGAAGAAAGTTAATCAGAGAATACATAAACACGTTTATTATTAAGTACTATAAATATGAAGAAAGTTAATCAGAGAATACATAAACACGTTTATTATTAAGTACTATAAATATGAAGAAAGTTAACCACAAATTACCCAAACACGTTTATTATTAAGTACAATAAATATGAAGAAAGTTAATCAGAGGTTACCTAAACAAGTTATTTTTTTCGCTGTACGACGTTCCGGGTGAAGTTTCTTCATCAGATTACTTTATAACTAACTTAACACTATATATGTGTGAAATATCTGAATCAAACAAAACTAACAAAAAAAAAGTTAAATAATGAAACGAAACCAAAACCTGAGCTACTAAAATAATTTATTGTTTTAACGTTATGTCATGACATTGACTATGTGATATTTTCAACCATTGAAATCATTTAAATTTCGTTTTAATTTTAATTTTACGAAATAACCAGCTGGTTACACAGTTCTGTTACTGTTTAGGTACCCGCCGCGGGTATCAAAATTCGAATTTTAGCGTTATGGACCCTCAGGCTTACTTCTAAGCTACCGAGAGGATGGACGAAAAGGAAAGAAAAACATTAAATAAACCGTAGTATTTGTATCATATCTTCTGCCCATCTCCAGTGACATAGCGGTATGTCTGTGGATTTATAAAGCTAGAAACAGGATTTCGATACATCCTTCTGTATTTTTGAACACAGCAACAAACAGTTTTTAAATATATTTTCTGAACAATTTCAAAAACATTTCCTATAAATCTATGACTTTGTTGTTTGCAAGACACAAGTCACATAATAATTTCTGCTAACTACTGATGTTTCTCTTTGTGTTGTACCCTTACGACGAGTGATTGCACACTAATTGGTTATTAAGATGTTTATATCGATTGTTGTAAAAGGCGAAATAACATAAAATTATTCAAGGTGATGAGACATGTGTGGACTGGTAGGATCCGAATAATGACAGTATTTCTGTGAGTTTGATAAAATACGTACAAATTCATGTGCCCAATTTCAGCACTACATTAGAATATTTCGTGTTCCATAGCGTAGCATCAAAAAAGACAGCATTTCATTGTTTATTTCCGTTTCGAATTTGTTTCACTTCTCGGTATGTTTCATAAAAGAAAATGAAAAATTCCAGAGACTGTGGTGTGTTCTGGGTTAATAGGGTTTTATGTATATAATATTTTATATGCATGAATACTAAGAAACAAATAACTGGTACATAAAAAATGTTATTTATAACACGTGTATCAACCTAATAACTCACAATCTTCTTTTATTCAAAAAATATATATTAGAATTCTTGTGCTCTTAAAAGCTAGATCTAATAGAATCTTAGCGAGGGTTAGACACAAAAGTTTGTGAATGTTGATATATATGTTCATGAACTAGAAGGAAATATTTGTCAAACTAATGTTGTTCGAAACATTACTTTGATTTTTTTAAACGAATTAATTCTTATCTGTATCTTAAAAGTAATTATTTTAAATAAAGTTTAAAAACTAATTTAAAAAAACTTATAATTTAATATGTGTTTTCTTATATATCAAAGCCACATCGGGCAATCTGCTGAGGGGGAATTGAACCCCTGATTTTAAATTTAATATGTATATGTTTGTTTGTTTTGTGTTTTCGTATAACAAAGCCATATCGGGTTATCTTGTGAGTCCACCGAGGGAAATCGAACCCCAGATTTTAGCGTTGAAAATCCATAGACTTACCGCTGTACTAGCGGGGGACGATATGTATATGTTGTCTCGATTTATTAAAACTATTCTATAGGACATGGGGCCCAGTATGACCAGGTGGTTACGGCACTCGACTCGTAATGTGAAGGTCGCAGGTTCGAATCCCCGTCGTACTAAACATGGTCGCCCTTTCAGCCGTTGGGGCGTTATAATATGACGGTCAAGCCCACTATTCGTTGGTAAAAGAGTAACCCAAGGGTTGACGGTGGGTGGTGATGACAAGCTGTCTACCCTCTAGTCTTACACTGCTAAATTAGGGACGGCTAGCGCAGATATAACTTGTGTAGCTTTGCGCGAAATTCAAAAACAAACGAACAAACTACATGACATGGTCAAGTTGAATGTTTATCATTATAAAACTTATTACATGTAATTTATTAGAGAAAGCTATGGTACAACAAATAAATACATAATTTTATGAACTTACTTATGGGACTCTAACAGAAAGTATTCTATTTGCTTCAAGATAAATGCCCTAGTCAGTTTTACATACACATGAGGAAATAATGAAGTAAAGCGCCATCTTTTGGTGAACTTGTTTATCCCCAACTTTGAGCAACGGTCTCCATGTCATGTTGCGAACGCTTGTTGCTGCTCCAGTCGATGAGTCTTGAAGTTAATTCGTTACAAGCTGAAGTGAATTAGTTGTTTGCGTTGACTTTCAATTACACTCCACAGCAATTGTTTTGAAAAGTTTTGCTTCCTGAAACGTTTTTGCTGATTGTGACAGGTACCTGGTGGGTATGTACAAATATAGTTTTGGTTTTGCTTCATCACGTAGGAACTCTAAGAAATAAATTGTTAGCTGTTTACCGGCAATAATGTATTTAATTGCGTTTATGTTTCTAATACGCTATTAAGTTCAACATAATTAAAAAGTGTTTTGCTCCTGATTTTCGTTTGTATTCAATGTCCGGTGCATCACGTTGCAGTGTCCAACAGTAATCAGCAAGCACTGACGGATTACAGTTGCTCTGATATCGTTTTTCCATTGTAGCAAAACTGAAGATTTTGATGAAACGGTACGTGATGGGCAAATATGGATGTGATTTTCGTGATCAACAGCCAACAATCTATAAGGAACACCCAACAGTCTTCAAGAAGCAAAAAAAATTTGTTGTGCAGTGTAATTTGTACTTCGTTCATTCTTTAATTTAAAAATTATAATAAAGTGTAGGTTCTCAGTAACTTGGTGGGTGAGTTGTAGTGGCGTAGAATTTGCGAAATCAATTCGCTTTCTTTGGTAAATTATTATAAAATTATTTTTACATAGTTCAAGTGCTTGGTAAATAACACATTCATTTCAACATTTATCAAAAGCTTCCCCTTAACAATGAGATACTAAGTTGTTTAATAATGTATATTATTTGTTCTGTTATCAAATATTTAACTAAAAATTTGGGAAATAATACGTGTGTGTATTTTCTTATAGCAAAGCTACATCGGGTTATCTGCTCAGTCAACGGAGGGGAATCGAACCCCTCATTTGAGAGTTGTAAATCCGTAGATTTACCGCTGTATTCGCGGGAGGAAATGGGAAATAATAATCCTGACAAACTAGCTTCAATACAATAAAGAATAAGGCTTAGCAGTACAAGTTTAAAAGTTCTATTAAAATAAAATATTTTCTTGTTTTAAAGCTAAGTTTTCGTGAAACAAAACAAATTTAAAACTGTTGCGTGTTTTGGTAGTGATACGGAGACGTACGCACTTCATACATCTTGGCGAAAGCGATTACTCAAACATGTGCGTACTGCTTACTTAGCCACTGAGATAGAAAAATTCTTTAAGAGAAGATAATAGGATTGTCGGAGGAGAGTGATTAATCTTCTTATATGGAGGATGTAACATAGTTTGATTATGTTTCTCACATTTTTAAAATTCTCTTTTATTTTTCAATCTCGTAAAAACAAAAAGCGTTACACATTAAAACACTTTCAGAATTTTAAACAGATTAATTTTACTTGTTTCTAACACTTCCGTTTTTGTTAATTTATAATGACGTTAAAAACTGAAATAAACTGAGCTTGATATTACGTTAACACAATTCCTGTTGTTGTTGTTTTCAAACACTTTTCCTGCTAGTTACTGACGGTGGTACAAGGATTTAACTAAAATATTAAAAGTTAATTTCAAAGATAAGTCGTACGTGTTGCTATCTCAGTTCCCGCTCGCGAGAAATCAGTTTTTTGAACACCTAGAACCTTCGACGTTAATTCAGCTTCATGTGTTTTTATTCAAAACATTTATTTGACCTGACGAAGAGGGGCCGGCATGGCCAACCATGTTAAGGCGTTCGACTCGTAATCCGAGGGTCGTGGGTTCGAATTGCGGTCGCACCAAACATGCATGCCGTTTCAGCCGTGCGGGCGTTATAATGTAACGGTCAATCCCACTATTCGTTGGTAAAAGAGTAGCCCAAGAGTTGGAGGTGGGTGGTGATGACTAGCTGCCTTCCCTCTAGTCTTACACTGCTAAATTAGGGACACCTAGCGCAGATAGCCCTCGAGTAGCTTTGCGCGAAATTAAAAAACAAACCTGACGAAGAACTCGCGAGGATCCTCTCGGCCCAAACTTATCCTGAACTAAAGTAAACTCATACAACAAATGTACCTTTAAAACATACAGGATGTTCGGAAAGTCACTGTGCACTTATATATTTATTAACAGACTTGTTTTAATATAGAATACAGGAGGTAAATACGAATGACAATTGTAAACAACGTTGAAAGTGACCCCCTATATTGTATGTTCCTACTGCGTGCAGACTAATACAAAGTACAATGTTCCAGTTCTTTTACTTATAAATCAGAGAACGATGTTTCGACCTTCCTAGGTCATCTTCAAGTTAACAAAAAACCTGAACTTTGTTAACCTGAAGATGACCTAGGAAGGTCGAAACGTTGTTCTCTGATTTATTAGTAAAAATTTTAATACCATTACCAGCCATTCCGAGATACACTTTTACTTCAAGTGGGTTTCTCGTCATCAAGAATTTTTAATTAATTTGGACTATCTGATCTGAAACTAGCCAGCTATTAATCTGACAGACTGAGAAATATTTATGTCAAATAACTCTGTAAAGAACATTGGAAAGGCTACCTCCCCTTCACCCTACCGAAACAAATATTCTGTCACGTTGTACACCAGTCCAACTATAACTCGTAATTAAAGAAAAAATTTCAGACGTTTTCTTAAATATCCACACTGCCCAGTCTCTGTTAAGGTTAAAATTAATTATGTTCATGGTATCTGCATCTGTTCTCCTAGCGGTGACTTTTGGTATTCATTCTCACTCGCTAACTGCTAGTTCAACAATGAAGAGCACGTTTCCGGAATTCTTATCATATTCTAATCTTTGTTCACACCATTTATTTAACAGACCTGAAATAATGCTCCTATTGATTGATTTATCTCCAGTAACTGTACGGATCTTGTTTGTGATAACTCACTCTTTACGATGTGCCTCCATATTTGGTATATTTCATTTTTTTATGTTAATTGTATTTTCTTATATTTTCACTTCCCGATTTGCGGTACTTTCTTCACGATACATTGCAGATGAGCTGGGTGTCACGTATTTATTCAGTTTATTATGATCCCGATGTCACTTGTTTCATAAATTTATTCTCAGTGGGTGTCATTTGTTTCTTCAGTTTATTTTGAGGTGGGTGTCACGCGTTTCTCGAATTATTCTTAGGTTGGTGTTACTTGTTTCTTCAGTTTATTTTGAGCTGGGTGTCATGCGTTTCTCCAATTTATTCTTTGGTTGGTGTTACTTGTTTCCTCAGTTTATTCTCAGCTGGGTGTCATGCGTTTCTCCATTTTATTCTTTGGTTGGTGTTACTTGTTTCTTTAGTTTATTCTGAGGTGGGTGTCACGCGTTTCTCGAATTATTCTTAGGTTGGTGTCACTTGTTTCTTCAGTTTATTCTAAGCTGGGTGTCATGCGTTTCTCCAAATTATTCTTTGGTTGGTGTTACTTGTTTCTTCAGTTTATTCTGAGGTGGGTGTCACGCGTTTCTCGAATTATTCTTAGGTTGGTGTCACTTGTTTCTTCAGTTTATTCTGAGCTGGGTGTCAGGCGTTTTTCCAGTTTATTCTTAGGTTGGTGTCACTTGTTTCTTCAGTTTATTCTGAGCTGGGTGTTAGGCGTTTTTTTCAGTTTATTTTGAGCTGAGTGTCGCTTGTTTCTTTAATTTAATTTTAGCTGGGTGTCACTTGTTTCCTCAGTTTATTCTGAGCTGTGTGTCACTTGTTTTCTCAGTTTATTCTGAGCTGGGCGTCACTTGTTTCCTCAGTTTATTCTGAGCTGGGTGTCACTTGTTTCCTTAGTTTATTCTGAGCTGGGCATCACTTCTTTCTTGAATTTATTCTGAGCTGGGTGTCACTTGTTTCCTCAATTTATTCTGAGCTGGGTGTCGCTTGTTTTCTCAGTTTATTCTGAGCTGGGCGTCACTTGTTTCTTGAATTTATTCTGAGCTGGGTGTCACTTGTTTTTTCAGTTTATTCTGAGCTGGGTGTCACTTGTTTTTTCAGTTTCTTCTGAGCTGGGTGTCACTTGTTTCTTGTCTTCTCCATTCTAGTATATCCGTATATATTTATTTGAACTTACTTCGTTTCTATGATTTATTCAGAAGTCATTTCTTTTTTTATCAGTTTTTTCTTGATTTTTTGTTTTCACTTTATAAATTTATCAATCAGGTATCGAGAAATGAATAATAAAACAGTAAATTTCCTAAGTTACATTAATATTTTCTACTTAGTGGATTATTTGACCATAAAAAAGATAAACCAATTTCAGTTCATTCCTTGCTATGTCAGAATGTCGGTTACTTTGAATATTTGCTACGATACAAAAATAACGTTGTTTACTTTACGACATCGAAAACGTATGCGGTTTACGTACCTTTGATAGGGTTTTAGAGATCGGGAAAAATATTAAGAAACTCAAAGTTACATTTAAGGCAAATTAAACACGCGGTCAATTTTATATTACATCAAAAGGTCATGTTCTAACAGAAACAGAAAACATTTGTTAATGTTGTTGAAGTAAAGACGTCATTAAGATAAGTAGAGAACTATTGACTCTAATCTATATTTCTCGGCTAAAGACGTATGTAGATTGTGACAACTATACTGATAACAGTTGATTTATATGAGAGCCAGTTCGCTAATGTCAGGACTTTCCAAGATACTTTCTAACTTACAGACTAAACTGAAAGATCGAAATTGCACAACATATTAAGAGTATGAATAATTTATGCCACTTTAAAGCCCACGACAGATAGTTATTTATGTTTAAATTGCCTTGAGTCAGGTCTGAAACGGAAACTTTTGATTGCCTCTAGACTATATGTGACTTTTGCTTTGTTTTTGACTAAGATATTTACTGACTTAGGGAGTGGCATTTCCAACATGTAAATTACTTTAATATAATTTTGATTTAAAATGTTTTGTTTTTTTTCCTTTTGGTGGGGCACTTAGGGCATTGCAACAACGGTTGTTACCCTGGACTTAAAATGGTTGAAACTAATTCTAAAATTGAGAAATTATTTTAGAAATTACAAGTGTATTCGGACTTATCTGGAAAAATATACTTTTGAAAAAATCAAAATACAAATTACCAATCATTCTTGTTGATAAAACTCTACAAAATAACGTATCAAATTGTTTAGTATTAATTATGCTTAATTGCAGTAAACAGGATTAATATCTCATTCACTCTCGAATCTCAGCTTGAAACTTGTTTACTCATGGTGACAACAAAGTTTGGTAGGCCCCTTGATGGCCAAGCGTGTTAAGGCGTGCGACTCGTAATCTGTGGGTCGCGGGTTTGCATCCCCATCGCTTTCAGCCGTGGGGACGTTATAATGTGATGGTCAATCCTAATATTCGTTGGTAAAAGAGTAGCCCAAGAGTTGGCGGTGGGTGGTGATGACTAGCTGCCTTCCCTCTAGTCTTACACTACTAAATTACGGACGGCTAGCACAGATAACCCCCGAGTAGCCTTGTGCGAAATTCAAAAAACAAACAAACAAAGTTTGGAACATGATTATCAGTGCAGGTTCTATCACTGACACTGAAGGTTGTACCATTAGCAGTTTCAGATTCTATCACTAGCAGCTTCAGGTTCTATCACTAACACCGGAGGTTCTATGACTAATAGTTTTAGATTCTATCACTAGGAGTTTGAGGTACTATCACAATCACTGAAGGTTCTGGCTAGCAATTTCAGGTTCTATTATCAGCAGTTTCAGGTTCTATCACTAGCAGCTTTAGGTTCTATGACGAGGAGTTTCAGGTTCGATTACCAGCAGCTGTAGGTTCTATCACGCGGAATTTCAGGTTGTATCACTAACTCTGAGATTTGTATCATTAGCAGCTTCAGGTTCTATCACTAACACTAAAGACATTATTTTTTTCTAATACATATAAAAAACCATTAAAATCTGTTAGGATAGTCATCTCATATAAGGTCAAAGAAGATTGACCTCTAGTTCCCCCACTCTGACTCGTAATCTGAATGGGGCGTTTCTCATTTACGGTCATTTCTACTGTAATTGCTGAAAAACCAGCCCAAAAATTGGCGAAGGGTGGTGATGTCAAGCTACCTTCCCTCTAACCTTTCACTGTCCAATTAGAGATGGTTAACGCGGGTAGCTGTGGTGTGGTTGTGTGTGAAACACAAATAACATAAAAACAGCCTGGTCCCAGTTCAACTGCGGTTTCTAAGCTATGACGTAATTTGTGCATACGTGTTAATCCGTCCTAACTGGAGATTTCTCACATAAACGTGTTCATTGCGTTATTTTTACTTTTAATGTATTCTCATTGGTCCATGTTTGTGTCATTTATACACGAGGTTGGATTAAAAAGAACACGCCTTCCACAGCTTTAACAACTTATTTCGTCATGTAACACGTTCATTAATTTTTACCAAGGAAACGCTTAAAAAAATAAGTTTATTTAAATAAAGAAAAACTTGAAACAAAGTAGGAAGACAAATATATCAGTTTCACATAACTCCAGGGACTTTCTAGTTGTTTGAAATGACTTCATCAGTGTTCACTTAACGATGTCAATGTTTTATTAATATAATTAATTATTAATGGACAAACACCAGGATTCTCTCACAAACGTGTGCCGTTAGCGTGTAATTGCAATGTTCCAAGTGTTAGACTCGTGTCTAAGTGCGTAATCATACGCCCACTGTAGCAGCCAAACAACCACCATCATCAGAAAAGTGAGTCCGGCCATTTTCAAATTTCACCTAAATTTAGATTTTATTTCGATCTAACATTATGTTATGGTCGTAAAAACGGATAGAAACATTTAATTTTAATCTAAACAAATTTAAAACATTTTAAAATAAAGCAACAAAATATAATTGGCTCATATTTTTTTAAAACACAGGCATTTCCATAATATTTAACCCATGGGTTACAGCCACCAGGTGGCGTTAGAAGCTTCAAGGAACCTAAATGAAAAAAAAAATATATTAATTTTGATGAAATATATTTCACTCTGTTTCTATTATTAAAGTAAAAAAAACAAACTTTGATTGATCGGAAGTGTATTGGTTGAATGATGGACAGACGTATTGAAAGCAAGCACATACTGTAGAAGCTCGATAGCTTTCTAAAAGCTGTGTGTGTGTATCTGTTCGAACACTATTTTAATTTTATATAGAGTTTTATATAACAGTTTTGTTCAAACCTATTTGGTTTCATATCATTAATTTATAGTTATTTGATTAATTTATGATGTGACATACAGTACAGATTCATGTACAGCTGCCGTAGAAAGCGATATCCGTCAGAGTTTGATGTGAGAGTAATGGTGAGACCCCAGTACTCGGTCCAACAGAAATAGCCCAACGTATTGTTATGGGTGCTACTAACACGCACGTATTTTAGTTATAATACGTATGACGTATTAGCCAAGAAACAAAACACTGCTAATATAATCTTACGAAAGAATAAGGTGAATGGATGGATAAAAATGTCACAAGCGTAACCTTTAACCTTCTTGTGAATTGTGAGAAAAAAAGAAATGAAATTGCAGGACTCTTTAAGTTTATTCTTTCTGATTCTATTAAGGTTCAGCTGTCTTTAAAGACGTGTTAATAAGACAATTGTTTATTAGCCACAAAACAATGGGCAATGAAGAACAGATAATTATGTTTTATAGGTAGCGAAAGCCTTAATCATGGAGCATATTTTTGATAAATTGAGCACCAGGGTGCGGTCATGTTTCTTACGCAGATGATATTTGTTATTACGCACAAAGCTACACAAAGGATTACCTGTGCTCTGCCCCCGACGGGTACCAAACGCGGTTTGTGCAGAAAAAAAAACACCCTGCTGTTGGGCCGCAGGTGATGTAACTCTGTTTATAAATATATTGTTTTCAGTACTTTTGTAAATGTCCTAAAATAAACTGTTTAGTTTTAACTTTACTTTAAACAGAAATAAACGTTTATTGTAGCGTTACGTCAATTAACCTAATCGTTACATCTAACAGTTCAATCCCCTAGTGCCAGGGCAGTATCTCTGTGGACTTGTATTGCTAGAAACCGAGTTTCGATGCTCTTAGTGGGTAAAATACAAATGGCCTTTTGTGTAGCTTTGTGCTCAGCTACAAAAAAAAAACGAAACCTAGCAATTCGGAAGGTTTCCCATTCCATAAAATTCAAGCCCGGCATGGCCAGGTGGGTTAAGGTGTTCGACTCGTAATCCGAGGGTCGCGGGTTCGAATCCCCGTCGCACCAAACATTCTCGTCCTTTAAGCCGTGTGGGCGTTATAATATGAAGGTCAATCCAACTATTCGTTAGTAAAAGCGTAGCCCAAGAGTTGGCGGTGGGTGTTGATGACCAGCTGCCTTCCCTCTAGTCTTACACTGCTTAATTAGGGACGGCTAGCGCAGATAGCCCTCGAGTAGCTTTGCGCGAAATTCAAAACAAACCAAATCATAAATATCAAACGGTTTTCACGCGTTCTAATTAAAATGTTACTAATGTAAAACATTTGATGTTGAAAGTATAGAAACACTCATGCTTTAACTGTCCTGAACATTAAACATGCATTACGGAGCTCCTAATATATTTTTTATAAGTTATCCTTGACTGATATTATTCGGGTTGCGAACGTCAAATACACTATGATTTACTGCTAGATGTTTGCACTAGCCTGTTTATCATCTTCCCTACAAACATAATTTGTGAGCTGTTAGACCCAAAACAAGCACAATAACGCAAAATGAAACCTGCCAGAAACATTAAGTTTGAGTAACGTGATTGGAAAGTTTCGTTTTCAGTCAATCATATTTTCTGTCTCAACTGATTTCATCGAAATCGAATATCGGTTTAGTAGTAGAATTACAAAAATCCATAAAACATTTTAAAATATTTTCCTGGTTGATTTTTTTTCACGAAAGAATCCAAAATACAAAAGACTTGTTTTTTTTTTATGAAGACAACATGATTAAACGTTTGAGCAGTAAAAACGTTTTGAACAAATGTAGATTACTGTTTAGACGAAAGTTTTACGAGTTTTTGATCGTCTTTCTATCGTTATTGTTTATGTCTTTGTTTCTTTTTAATTTCGCGCAAAGCTCGAATCTGCTCTAGCCGTCCTTAGTTTAGCAGTGTAAGGATAGAGAAAAGGCAACCAGACATCACCACGCACCGCTAACTCTTGGGCTACTCTTTTACCAATGAATAGTCGCGGGTTCGAATCCCTGTCACACCAAACGTGCTTGCCCTTTTCGCCGTGCGAGCGTTATAATGTTGCGGTCAATCCCACTATTCATTGGTAAAAGAGTAGCCCAAGAGTTGGCGGTGGGTGGTGATGACTAGCTGCCTTCCCTCTAGTCTTACACTGCTAAATCAGGGACGGCTTGCACAGATAACCCTCTTGTAGTTTTGAGCGGAATCTCAAACAAACCAATTTTACGCTGCTAAATTATGGATGGTTAACACAGAAAGCTATAATGTAGCTTTGCGTGAAATTCGAAGACAAACAAACTTTAATATACATATACTCAGGTCACTAAAGCAGTCACCCGCTGGTGCAGCGGTAAGTTTACGGATTTACACTGCTGAACTCAGAGATTCGATTTCCCTCGCTGGACTCATCAGATAGCCCGATGTGTTTTTTCTCTCTCATAAAACAACGCACACTTCACTAAAGTGTTAATAATAGGTGGAAAGAAACAACGCACACTTCACTAAAGTGTTAATAATAGGTGGAAAGAAGGAACATTTTGTCAGTAATTATTTAGACTTATATACTTATACAGAACCATATAAACACCCAACTGTTTCACGTGTTTCTTGGCTCTTTAAATGTTTAGAGAATTGTTCACTCTAGAAACGTGTCATAGCAGATAATCAAAAACTACTTAGTAAACACTAAAATGTTCATTGAAACTTTAAATTTAAATATAACGTCACTGTTGAAAAGTGGTCAAATAGTCTGTTTGTTGTTTACATATTTGGTTGTGACCCTCTGGTCTCAGTAATTGATAGACATCGTCTTATCATAAGGAAATAAATGTAAAGAGGTGTAAGTTTATCACACCTGTATTAGGGCTTCCTACAGTTCCAAGGTGCTTCTAGGTTTCTTCTCTTACACTTTGTTACATATTAACTACCAACAATTTTCGACAGGGTTCAGATCTGGGCTTCTGACTGGTTAGCGTAGTGTCTTGATCCCTTCTTTTCGAATCATTAAAATAAACCCTAAGATATCTTTTCAATATACGTAAGGAGAAACTTTCTCTGTATGTAACGTCTACTACATGGATTACCTTAATGTTACCAACCATTATAGTCCTATGACATGAAGCAGTGTCATCCTGGAATTTCAATTGGTCAGCTACACTGAATTGATCCTTAATTGCTGACTTTAACCAAGATTCCAGGATCCCAATATTCTTGTCAGCAATAGCAGGGTCTTTCACAAAATGTGGACTTCCCAATTTCTGGCCAGAAAATTGTGCTTATGTCACCTGACCTGGCTTCACAGTTACATTACAACACACTGGATAAAGCTCTTCTCCACATCCTACAAAGTGCTTCCCATCAGACCCAGTACAGATTCCAATATGGCTCTGCTCTATTCCATAGGACTATAGTGGTTGGTAAAATTCGTGTAATATATGTAGTAGATGTCACATACACATTGAACTTTGATTTGTCTCAGAAGATCACCTTGTTCCACATTGATTCTGCACAGTCGGGAATACTCTGTTGGCCAGTTTATCCTCGCTTTTTCTTGGTGTTGGTCTAGAGTGGATTTTTTGTCCATCTTGCTGAGACTGAGGGAACATAGGCGATACGATGGACACGATGACAGTGACCACTGAAGTTTTTAGCTATACTCTTCTGAAATTTTTAAACGACATTCTACAATTCTTCAGGCTCGTGTGTTTCAGAACACAATGGTCAATTGGAATGGAAGATTTTTAGAACACAATGGTCAGTTGGAATGGAAGATTCTTAGAACTCAATGGTCAGTTAGGATGGAAGATTCTTAGAAAACGATGGTCATTTGGGATGGAAGATTCTTAGAACTCAATGGTCAGTTGGGATGGAAGCTTCTTAGAACTCAATGGTCAGTTGGGATGGAAGATTCTTCCTACTCTTCCCGTTCTTCCACTTGACACAGTCTGTCTGTCTGTATCTTTGAAGTCACACCAGGCTGAATAAAGTTAATTCCTCTAACAATCTGTCTTGTCGAAAGTCTATTTGATGAAAGAAACAAAGACTACTTTTTTCTGTGAAGTTAAACCAGTAAAAACCTTTTTTTATAGGCAAAAACAGCTGATGAATTCCCAGACAGTCTGTAAACCTGATGATCTAATAATTATACTTTACTGTATCTTCCATAAAGCAATTTTACGCCTTTATGAACTTAGATCTCAGAACAATCAATGATTCAAAAGAAAAGTGTGTGACGAATTAAACATTTTTCAATCATTGTGCATATAGAGAAACAGTTGGTCAACAGCCCCAAACGTTAATTCTGAGGCTACTCTTGTATGATCGAACAATAGGATTAGGCCATCACTCCTATACTATACCCACAATCCAGAGTGCGTGGCGCATTACTTACAACAACAGGTCGCTAACCTTGAATTCTCGGATTAATAAGTTAACATCTTCTGTCCCTGAGGTAGGATTTATCGTGGACGTTATATATATATATATAAAGATATTTCAAATATTTAAAGATAATTGATTTACTGTTATTTTTCTAAAAGCCAAAAGATAGTTTAAATATTAAATTTATATCACAAATCTGGAATGACAGCACAGTTTTAAAATGATGCAGTTATAACTGTAGGAGCGTAAATCCAATTTATCCATTAGGAAAGATAATTTATTCTATTGTCGTACCTAGAACATTTTTAATACATGCGTGAAATCATTTCATGTTTTCTTTTATTATGTACTCGCTTACGTAACATTCAAAATATTATTTCATATCAATTTTTCATACTTTATTAAAATAATATCTTTAATCAATACTAGTTTCGTTGTCTTTTAGTAGTTCCCTAGCTGAAAATACTTACTACTAGCTGGAATAAAAACCTTCCCATTACAGAATTCATATCAATTTATGATTAAAGAAAAGTGTTCTTAGAACATGGAAAGTTTCTTTCCTTATATGCAGTTGTAAAAAAAAAAAACCCATAAAAACTGCAAAACATAAAATATGAAACCGCAAGTTTGCATGTCTTTTTTGGGCCCAATATATCACATTTAAGGGGGTACAAATAGTGATAAAACTCCCCTATAAAACTGTATAACAAAATATCGTAAAGTTGAAAATTTCTATATGGTTTCCAATGAACTTCCTTCGGCTAAGATTTATCCACACCTTACGAAGCAGTTACATTGATGCACAACAGACAATACTATTATATTTATGTACATTCTACGTTAACTGTATTTTGATAAGGGTTTGACAAATGCCTTAATATGAGCACTTTTGTATATACAGCATTTACAATTATTAATTTAAAATATTTATTTGTCTGAAATCTCTACCACTTATTTCTAACACTTGCCTTTAGTAACATTTTTTTATGGCCGACATAGCTGTATAATAAGATATGTCTAGAAATACATATCTTCTTGTAAACCTGTTAACCATAACAGTTTACAGCACAAACGTGTATAATCAAATTCATAATGCATGAATATATTGTTAGACTAACGCGTATCTTGTTTTCTGTACTTTTCTTCTTGAAAAATGTTTTTTAGTGTCACAAGCTCCACCGAAGTCGATGCGCAGCGCCATCTGCTCATAGAGTAGGCAAATATACTGACATCCAAAGATAATTAATACGGACACCTCACTGCGATGGTTTTCAGACAGCAGTGGAATGTTAATTAACGTAGTAACATGTTTCTAATTTTATTTACATTAGCTTTTCTATGACAAATATTCAGTTAATGTTGCTACCTACCATCTCTCTCTTTTTTTTCTATAAATAACCATAGATAATTTCAATCTGTGTACAGTGTGTAAACAACAATAAACTGTGTACAGTATGTAAACAACAATAATAAACTGTGTACAGTGTGTAAACAACAATAATAACTGTGTACAGTATGTAAACAACAATAATAAACTGTGTACAGTATGTAAACAACAATAATAAACTGTGTACATTGTGTAAACAACAATAATAAAGTGTGTACAGTATGTAAACAACAATAATAAACTGTGTACAGTGTGTAAACAACAATAATAAAGTGTGTACAGTATGTAAACAACAATACTAAACTGTGTACAGTATGTAAACAACAATAATAAAGTGTTACAGTGTGTAAACAAGAATAATAAACTGAGTACAGTGTGAAAACAATAATAAACAATAATAAACAATAACATTGAGGGTTTTGTTGAACAAAGTATACCCTGTATTCGGTCCTGTTTTTTTTTTCTTTCTAACAGCTAGTAGTGATGATTTTAAACTTTATTATTGGTATTCTGCTAACACGTAATTAAATTAAAATTTCTTGAAAAGACGTGAATCTCATTTTTTCACAGTGAGGCTGTTTCTAAAGGAACGTCCTCTGGTGGTTACATCATGGATTAATATGATTAATGCTCTTTACGTGACGAAAACGTGAAGATTAAAAAATAGGATGACCTTTTGACCTGGCGCTGTTCGTCAGATATAACACTTTCAGAAACAACGGTTAAAACTGTACAATCTGAAATATAAATTAAATTTTCACGACTGTTAAACCTATTACTTAATTTTATCTTCATGGACTTCCAACGCTGATATCCGGAGGTCAATTTCTCGCAGTAAACATAGAACACGTGGCTCGTTGTGTAGCTTTGCATTAAAAAAACATTAAATAAATCCACTCTGTGTTCTTCGAGTACCAGGAACTTTCTGTTTTTAGCTATCACAGTTGTTTTTACAACCAAACATAAACTATTTAATTGTATTTTCAAATATATTAAATACTTTTTATCTTACCTGTATTTGTTTTTCTTCTGTGCAATTTAAATAAAAAAAAACATGTAAGCAATAAAACTCTGCTACAGTTTCTATTGCCTTTAGTTAGGGTTTATTTTCCCATACGATTAAAAAGATTTAATATTCGTAACGAGTGAAATTCAAGTTTTACTATTCTTAACGTCTTGAAATTTGAATGTTTTTAGGTGAAACTTGTTTCCAGCCACGCCTCCAAGACCCAAAAAACACAGCATGCAGGTAAGAGAAAATATATTGTTTCCCGTTCAAATGTATTTCGTTTCTAGTAGTGTTTCAGCCATGGAGGTTATTATGTCACGGTCAATTCCTTCTTTCTTTGGTAAAGAGCCGCCCAAGAATTGGCGGTGAGCAGTTTGTTACTTCGAAATTAGTAACCACTAGTGCAGATAGCCATTGATTAACTGAATACAAAATCGTTTCAAAACAGTCTTTACTTTCTTGGTTTCGAACTTTGGATTCTTGCATTCGAAAGTATCGTAAGTTGTGAAATAGTTTTTTATTAGTAAATTAACTAAAAACAAACAGCTTCAAACAATAACAATATTCTATCATTATGTTTAACCGGAACTTCAAATGGATAACCGTAAGAAATGAATAAAACAGCAGAGAAATGTTTCTGTTACGAGTGTACGTTATCAATATTGTTAAACAAATATCCTTTTTGAAATAGGTGATCACCTAATTAGATTTTTGTTTTGTTTTTTAATTTCGCGCAAAGCTACTCGAGGGCTATCTGCGTTGGCCGTCCCTAATTTAGCAGTGCGAGACTAGAGGGAAGACAGCTATTCATCACCAACCACCGCCAACTCTTGGGCTACTCTTTTACGAACGAATAGTGGGATTGACCGTTACATTATAACGCCCCCACGGCTGAAAGGGCGAACATGTTTGGTACGACCGGGATTCGAAACCGCGAACCTCGGATTACGAGTCGAACGCCTTAACACGCTTGGCCATGCCGGGCCCCACCTGAGTAACAACGAACTTAAGATGACTTGTTTAGTAAGTGTTTAAATTACTTTACGCTGTACATACAACTTCCTACATCCTACTATACCATCCCAGGAGATAACACGACGAGTACTTCTTAAGATTCAATTTCCCCTTCTTCTAAAAATGAAAGGAGAAAGCACTCTAAAATATGAGTTGAAGTATCAACCTTGAGGCTGCAATTACTAAAACATATCTCACTCTTTCTTTGTACTTCTCAAACAACCTGACTACTTCACTACCAGATACTGTATTCGAGAGATAAAACTGCTAATACTATAAACATAGAACTTATAAATATAAAGTCAAGAAAATATGTAAGTCATAACCTTATATATTAAACAAGAACAAGTGTGTACGGGTTAGGCCAACAACAAAACTTTTGGACTACATTGTCATAGTTTTATCAGGCAACAACACAAAATTATGTCATAGTTTTATCAGGCAACAACACAAAATTATGTCATAGTTTTATCAGGCAACAACACAAAATTATGTCATAGTTTTATCAGGCAACAACACAAAATTATTACACAAAACTGGCCCGACATGGCCTCGTGGTTAAGGTCCTCGATTCGTGATTTGAGAGTTGCGGGTTCGAATTCTTGTCTCACCAAACATGCTCGTCCTTTCAGCCGTGGAAGTGTTATATATGACGGTCAATCCCACTATTCGTTAGTAAAGGAGTATCCCAAGAGTTAGCGGTAGGTGGTGATGATTAGTTGCCTACCTGCTAAATTAGGTACGGCTAGTAAAAATTGATCTAGTGTAGCTTTGCGCAAATAAGCAAACCCACAAAATTTCCATAAAAATAAATATAAACCTTTAGTAACTGTAATAAGTTATGATGTAAACCCATCGCAAAGCCTGGTTGAGGATTATTAAGAATATTGTGAGGGTTCTATCGGTTTCTTCAAACATTCTGAACCAAATGAATAACTCAACTGATTTTATCAACAAATAATACCTGAATCAAAGGGAAAATTAACGACGCAACTTGAATGTATCGCAGAACTGATAGTGATATCAATATCGAATACATCGCAGAACTGATAGTGATATCAATATCGAATACATCGCAGAATTTATAGTGATATTAATATCGAATACATCGCAGAATTGATAGTGATATCAATATCGAATACATCGCAGAATTGATAGTGATATCAATATCGAATACATCGCAGAATTGATAGTGATATTAATATCGAATACATCGCAGAATTGATAGTGATATCAATATCGAATACATCGCAGAATTGATAGTGATATTAATATCGAATATATCGCAGAATTGATAGTGATATTAATATCGAATATATCGCAGAATTGATAGTGATATCAATATCGAATACATCGCAGAATTGATAGTGATATTAATATCGAATATATCGCAGAATTGATAGTGATATTAATATCGAATATATCGCAGAATTGATAGTGATATTAATATCGAATATATCGCAGAACTGATAGTGATATTAATATCAGGAAGAAAACTTTAAGTTTTACACCTGCAGTTTTTAAAATGGAATTTTAAACAATTCGTTCTTTGATAGGTAAAATAATAATTCGACAAAAACAATTCTTTTGGTTTCACCGCGAAGAAAAGAAACAAATATTTATTCCCTTTGAGATACTAAGGGGTTGTGTAAATATTGTGTAGGCAACAAAGGTTCAAACTATTATACTCGATTAAACAGTACCTTTAAGATGAAATTATAAAGGAAACATCAATGACGTATTTATGTAGGGTCTGGAGAGGGCTCAGCCTCATGGCTTATGAGGGCCTGGCATGGCCTGGCGCGTTAAGGCGTGCACTTCGTAATCTGAGGGTTGCGGGTTCGTGCCCGAGTCGCGCCAAACATGCTCGCCCTCCCAGCCGTGGGGGCGTTATAATTTAACGGTCAATCCCACTATTCGTTGGTAAAAGAGTAGCCCAAGAGTTGGCGGTGGGTGGTGATGACTAGCTGCCTTCCCTCTAGTCTTACACTGCTAAATTAGCGACGGCTAGCACAGATAGCTCTCGAGTCGCTTTGTGCGAAATTCCAAAACAAACAAACAAACAATCATGGCTTATGTATGGTCTTAATGGAGACCCATTGATAATTTTATCCTGTGTAAAATTACATTATGACCCTTTATGTCACCAAATGATTCTTCTACCAGTTAGGCCTACTTCAGTTGAAGAAAGTCACGAGTATATATTCCAGTTTCAATCCTGTCAAGCATGTATGGAATACTCCTGCGAGTCGTCTTATTTGACTTCATTCACTAAGTACACCCTAGAAACAACTATAGAAGTATAGTAAAGGATATCCTCTTAACTCTGATTTTAAGTATTCAACATTAGTTTCAGGTTTTTTCTTACTGTTCCTGGTGACCGTAAAAGGTCATGAACTGTAATAACACGAGCCCATCAATTCCAAGTATTCATTTACAAGCATGTAATTAGAGACCAGTGATTTTCATCAAAGACGACTTAACAAATTATAACGTGCCTGAAATGTATAAAAATAAATTGAGAGAGATGACTTACATTATTGTACAAACGAATTGGATAGGATGACTTATATTATTGTATAAAAACGAATTGAATTGAATGACTGATATTATTGTACACAAAACGAATTGAATGGGATGACTTATATTATTGTACACAAAACGAACTGAATGGAATGACTTTATATTATTGTACACAAAACGAACTGAATGGGAGGACTTATATTATTGTACACAAAACGAACTGAATGGAATGACTTTATATTATTGTACACAAAACGAACTGAATGGGATGACTTATATTATTGTACACAAAACGAACTGAATGGAATGACTTTATATTATTGTACACAAAACTAACTGAATGGGATGACTTACATTATTGTACAAACGAATTGGATAGGATGACTTATATTATTGTATAAAAACGAATTGAATTGAATGACTGATATTATTGTACACAAAACGAATTGAATGGGATGACTTATATTATTGTACACAAAACGAACTGAATAGGATGACTTATATTACTGTACACAAAACGAACTGAATAGGATGACTTATATTATTGTACACAAAACGAACTGAATGGAATGACTTTATATTATTGTACACAAAACAAACTGAATGGAATGACTTATATTATTGTACACAAAACGAACTGAATGGAATGACTTTATATTATTGTACACAAAACGAATTGAATTGAATGATTGATATTATTGTACACAAAACGAACTGAATGGGATGACTTATATTATTGTACACAAAACGAACTGAATAGGATGACTTATATTATTGTACACAAAACGAATTGAATGGGATGACTGATATTATTGTACACAAAAGGAACTGAATGGGATGACATATTATTGTACACAAAACGAACTGAATGGAATGACTTTATATTATTGTACACAAAACGAACTGAATGGGATGACTTATATTATTGTACAAAAAACGAATTAAATAGAATAACTGATATTATTGTAGTAAAACGAAATGAATAGGATGACTCACATTATTGTACAAACGCGGGTTGAATAGAGTGAATATTTCAATATTGTATAGACATCGTATGGTCCTTTGAACAGAGGAAAGACTGACGTAATATGATAATAATTGGGTTTTTTTTCAAAGAGCACGGTTTGAGCTGAAACAGGTGCTTATCGATTATTATGTTTATTAGAAAATTACGTTGAAATTAATGTACTAAAATATTACTTGAGAAAGTTTGTTAGTTCGGACCCGTTATTAGACGAAGAAATAGAGATACAAGAAAGCACTGTAGATTAAATTGTTATATAAGCGTCTGCTGAAGACTTAGATCTGTCCGTGAAAATTAGTTGAGACAACCTAAGAAAGCGTTGTGAAATATATTTTTTTTGTAAAATGGACTAGACTTTTAGTTATTCCTTCATCAAGTGATCCAAAATAACCCATCCAACAATTTAAAACGTTGCAACACTGACGTCAGAAATGGCTTTGTTTTAGTAAAAATAAAAATCTAGTCTCAAACGTTGCAACAATGACGTCAGAAATGACTTTGTTTTAGTAAAAATAAAAATATAGTCTGAAACGTTGCAACACTGACATCAGAAATGACTTTATTTTAATAAAAATAAAAATCTAGTCTGAAACGTTGCAACACTGACGTCAGAAATGACTTTATTTTAATAAAAATAAAAATCTAGTCTCAAACGTTGCAACACTGACGTCAGAAATGACTTTATTTTAATAAAAATAAAAATCTAGTCTCAAACGTTGCAACACTGACGTCAGAAATGACTTTATTTTAATAAAAATAAAAATCTAGTCTCAAACGTTGCAACACTGACGTCAGAAATGACTTTATTTTAATAAAAATAAAAATCTAGTCTCAAGATGATTACACGTTTTCGTATTTAGACTGAAAAGAAATGAAAACAATTAGACAGTGTAAAGAATATTACAAAGAAAAAAGAGAGAGTTTGGTAAGAGAAGATAAAGAAGATTTTAAAAGATAAATCAGGAAAACGAGACATAAGACTTACGGAAAAATAACGAACAGCAATAACTTTAATATAGAACAAGAAGGAAGAAAATATGTGAAGTGTTTTCAAGGAGGTCATTGAACTGAAATAGAAACACAAGGAAGTCAGAGATGTGAGCAAAAAGCAAAACAAATCAACATCAGTAACATTTAATAGGATAAGAATTACCACATATACGAAGTACAAATAGACATTAGCACCTATGTAAAACATGTACAATGTAGGTGTCAAAGAAGCCACACCTCTGTCCTCATCTTAATTGACTATCCATTGTGTATCCAAATATCTTATGCTTGTTACCATTATTTCTCAATACAGGATCTTCCTGAATAACTCCAGTTACACCACTAACGTATCAAGTTACGAAATTTAATAGACTTGTTCTCTAATAGAACCCAACATGGCACATCAATCTTTCAGTTGTATCAGCTCTCAGCCAATAGTGGCCGTCTTATCAACCCTCCGCCAGAAAGCCGTAACATCTATCAGCCATTAGTAGCTGTCTTGTTTAATAGATTTGAAGTGCTAGATTTCTGAAATAAAGTTTAGATTAGAGTATCCGGAAGGATGACATTTCAGCCGAACTTCCTGAAGATATGGAAAGCATTGCTCAATAATCTTAACGAATCGTTACACGTGAAATAATAGACTAGTTGACATGTGACCAGTTCATATATTTATCACAGTGGAAGAACGCATGCCAGTTAGACTAAAACAAAGGAAATTGACGATGAACTTGGATCACATAAAGTTACAGATAAACAACTAAAATCATTATTGAGGTCACCAAACAAAATCATGTTGAACCTTTGACTCTCTATCTTTCTCTAATAGAACCAAGTTGTGTAGCTTTGCACTCAGAAATGAACAAAGAACGAACTTTCTAATAGAGGTCTATCAGAACCTGACGAATTAATTAGAGACGAAAGTAAGTAGGTAGTTTCACATGTAGTTAGAAAATGTTTGGAGCTCAATAATCAAATAATCCAATCGAACTTGCCCAATGATAATAAATGTTACATTTATATCAAATAGAACTTGTCCAATGATAATAAATGTTACATTTATATCCAATAGAACTTGCCCAATGATAATAAATGTTACATTTATATCCAATAGAACTTGCCCAATGATAATAAATGTTACATTTATATCCAATAGAACTTGGCCAATGATAATAAGTGTTACATTTATAACTGTATCTATATTAAATAGTGGTACATAAAACTCAAACGTTGTTTGTTTGTTTGTTTTTTTGAATTTCGCGCAAAGTTACACGAGGGCTATCTCGCTACCCCTCCCTAATTTAGTAGTGTAAGACTAGAGGGAAGGCAGCTAGTCATCACCAACTCTAGGGCTACTCTTTTACCAACGAATAGTGGAATTGCTCGTTACAATATAACGCCCCCACGGTTGAAAGGGCAAGCATATTTGGTGCGACGGAGATTCGAACCTGCGACCCTCAATTTACGAGTCGAACGCCTTAACTCACCTAGCCATGAGGGGCTGAAACGTTGAAGTAATCTATTTTCGAAAATTGTTAAATATAGTTGTTTTTTTTTCCTTTTATTAAATTTTTAACTTCTTTATGCGTTAGAGTATAATAATATTCAGCTTAAACTAAACTTTAACAGATAGCGTGGGTTTAAATACTTCGAAGCTCTTGACTGTGACGTGAACAGCATGACGCCAAGATCCAAACACTGAGAAGACATCGACAGGCTTTGTTGCCAATGTTTGTAACAATGACGTAGGTACTTGCCAAACCTCTTCACACTCGTCAGTCCACAGAGAGATTGTAGGGGTTCCAGCCTACTCGTCAATGTGAAGATTTCGAATCTTCTAAATGTTTAGTATAAAGCCATAAGAGCGAAAGTGAAATGACATTACACGGTTTAATAGTTCCCCAAACTCGTCATAATACTCAGAGAAAACCAGGGAAATATTTGTTAGAGGCTTAGGTTTTAAGAGGAACATTAAAGATCGTTCTCATAGCTGGTGGACTGTGCGACCAACTTCTTAATTAGTCATTAAAATGACTCATTTCCTAAAGTTTCGAGTTTCAAATACTCATATAGTGCTGTCTTGCAGAGTTTCGTAGGAAGAAACGTTTAATGTGGCGGAGACAACTTTCTAAGTTTGTTCTTCTGGTTGACACTATGTATTAATCTCGTGTTGTCCACAATTCTGGACATTGCATTTTCAAGGATATTATCCATTATTCCGGGCATTCTATTTTCCACGAACTTACCTCAGACATTGTGCGTTCGTTTGTTTTTTCTTTGTGCTGTTTTAGCTCTCTTTAATTCTGTAGTGATAGATTAAAGGGATTGTAGGTAGTCAACACCACCCACTCCTAAGCTGCTCTTTTATCAACAAGTAGTGGGATTGACCATCACGTTATAACGTTTCCACGGCTGAAAAACAATCATATTCTGTAATGCATTAATTAACAAACCATACCAGGCGCGGCATTTTGTTTTAAAAATATTTCGAGCACTTCGAAATACCAGTCGATACTTTATTTTAATGGGTTATTTGAAGTAAAGCAAGACTTAGAGAAAGAATATATTTCCTCAAAGCAACACATTTAACGTAATATTGTACTCATTAGGTTGGAAAATTACTTCTATTTGCAGTGATAAAACCTTATCACTCGAAATGTGAAGAAAAAGGACGATTACTTGGCCCGGCATGGCCAAGCGTGTTAAGGCGTGCGACTCGTAACTGAGGGTCGCGGGTTCGCATCCCGGTCGTGCCAAACATGCTCGCCTTTTCAGCCGTGGGGGCGTTATAATGTGACGGTCAATCCCACTATTTGTTATCACTATTCGTTGGTAAAAGAGTAGCCCAAGAGTTGGCGGTGGGTGGTGATGACTAGCTGCTTTCCCTCTAGTCTTACATTGCTAAATTAGGGACGGCTAGCACAGATAGCCCTCGGGTAGCTTTGTGCGAAATTCAAAAACAAATAAACCCACGAATTCAATGTGTTGAAGCATGGTGAATTACATGACATCTGGTGAGATCGTTCGAACTCCAAAAGTGCTCTATTCTAAACACCTGGGTAGTTTTTATAGATTATACGTCAAATGGACGTTAAGAACGAGCATAAATTAACAGGCCAAGAATAAAAATGAAAAAAAGAAAATTGTTTTAAGAGATGATGAAGTTAGAATGAATATTGTTTTAATATAAAGCGATTTATTGGATTCTTTGGCAACTTGTAGAAGATCTCATTGTCTCGTGCTGTCGAAACCACAATATGGAAGACAATACGAAAGCAATTTATATACACTATTCTCTGATATATTATGAAAATATATGCAATTCTCAAAGCAAAATGAAGAAGGCTTTGTGTAACATGACAAACATTGTAGAATATAGATCGATTAATGTTCTTAGGAAACAATAGAAACATTTCTGTTTGAGCCTGAGACAACAAACAGGTTAGATAACCTTGTTAACAACTCGCCTAATAACCTAATAACCCTTTCAATAAGCTAGAATACATAGAGCTATGTGTCTCTCGAGGCTCATCCGAGCTCAAATCTAAATATCTATATAATATGTGCATTATAATACCTTCAATGTAAAGTTGCCATGTCACAAAACTTCGCTTCTTTGACTAAGTTATGCTTCATTTACATTTCTTCGAAAATCGTACAAAACCCGCTGTCACCAAGCGTCAAGAATGGAAACTAAACACTCTGCTTGTCAGTTGCACTCATGCTATGAAACAATGGTTGTGCAAGACTATTGTTATTTTCCCACTCAATACGTACTTCATTCTCCTTTAAGACACTCGTCACGAAACACTGACTTCACGTTGTATGCTTAGGTGTTGTGGTTCATATCATAATTGAGGCGCATTTCTTTACTGAATTGTATGTATATATATATATTGAAATCAACAGTTAAAATAAGATATTCCCGAATTATGCGCAGTTCATATTTTTCTAGCGTTGAACTTCACAAATAATAATTAATGCCTGAAGACATCGATCGGTAAATAATTATGAATTTATAGTAATGACGCCTCTAACTTTCTTCTTAGAACAGAACCGAAACAGAAAATCATTTTACTTCTAAATGTAAATAAATAGTGATCGTCTAAGTCTTGTAATGAAAATTGTAATTAGGTTTTCATATTAAATAGTTTCAAGTTAATTATAATCGAAATTATATGAAAGATAATTTAAATCTTTAAAACTACAAATATTTACAGTTTATTAAGTACACGTGTCCGTTGACTACTTACTTAAAACTGATTTGTTGTGGATACAGTACGTTGAACTTGAATTTCACCATTAAAATCTAGTTTGTTTGTTTTCTACTTTTAACATATATAATTAGTTTTATTTTAAATTATCAGTGTCGCTTCTTAAGATGGGTACTTTAAGAATGATTTGGCGAAATTTCCAATATGACAGTAAAACACAATAAATGCCAAGTTGAAGTGTCTTCCTCAACGCTGAGCTTAAGAAGATGAAAACTTGGGATTTTTTTATCTAAGAAATCATGTTTTTTAAGAAATGTCTCATCAATGTTGGCAGTTCAGTTAAGTAGGGTTAAGCAAAATGTACTCAAAACTGAAAGTATTTTTCTTGTTGTGAATGCTGTAATACTGTTAATATTATTTTTATTGTTGTGAATGCTGTAATACTGTTAATATTATTTTATTGTTGTGAATGCTGTAATACTGTTAATATTATTTTTATTGTTGTGAATGCTGTAATACTGTTAATATTATTTTTATTGTTGTGAATGCTGTAATACTGTTAATATTATTTTTGTTGTTGTGAATGCTGTAATACTGTTAATATTATTTCAAACCAAAGTGATTGTAAAGTAACAATGAAGACAAACTTAACTGATTCTGCAGAAACGCCCCAATGCGTGTTCGCCAAGTGATAAAATATGATTTTGAACGAACAAAGCGTGCGTATTTTAGACCTAAATAAGTCACGAAAGCATATGACAATTGTATTTAGGGGCTGTTTGCATAATCAATGAATCTATATTTGCTTCTATCTGTCAGGACTTTTCTCGCACATTTCTCAATTAAATGCTACAATTGTCTCATAGTTAGACAGTTCTTTGTCCGAGAAGTCCAGTTTCAAGGTTGTATTTTCTATTCAGAATCACCTTACTTGTTGTTTTGTTTGGTCAAACTTTTTAACGAAACGAATATGCTAGAATTCTGTTTTTATCAAAAAATTTTTATTGATTTTTCTAAAGTGTTTCACATAAATAGCATTTAAGTCATGTAATTTTCTTTAAAAATAACACTATATAAAATACAATTGCTTTGAGCTATCTCGACTTATTTAAGTCTAAATTACGTATTCTCTATTCGTTCAAACCATGTGTTCATCGCGTTGTGACCATCCATTCAGACGTGTATGTATTATCAGCTAAGTTTGTCTTCATTACAGCTTTACATTTAGATCACTTTGTAATAATGTAACTTCAGTTAGTTTCATAAACTACTATAAACACCTTGTAGCTACTTTGTTTCTTAGTAGAAGTTTTATTCTTCGTTTTTGTGACTTTCTTTGTGAAATCCTCTCACACACTAAAGGCTTATCACTGTTTCATATATTATACAATATCATAAATACAATTACTATACATTATGTTTCACTTTACGTGAAGTAGTATTAAACAAAATTATGTCTACATAAGTTTGTTTGTGTGAACGCGTAACCTTTTCATAAAGAGACCAGGATTTATTGATCTAACACATGATGCCTGCAAAACAGAATAGTTTAAATGATAAAGAGACCAGGATTTATTGATCTAACACATGATGCCTGCAAAACAGAATAGTTTAAATGATAAAGAGACCAGGATTTATTGATCTAACACATGATGCCTGCAAAACAGAATAGTTTAAATGATAAAGAGACCAGGATTTATTGATCTAACACATGATGCCTGCAAAACAGAATAGTTTAGATGATAAAGAGACCAGGATTTATTGATCTAACACATGATGCCTGCAAAACAGAATAGTTTAAATGATAAAGAGACCAGGATTTATTGATCTAACACATGATGCCTGCAAAACAGAATAGTTTAAATGATAAAGAGACCAGGATTTATTGATCTAACACATGATGCCTGCAAAACAGAATAGTTTAAATGATAAAGAGACCAGGATTTATTGATCTAACACATGATGCCTGCAAAACAGAATAGTTTAAATGATAAAGAGACCAGGATTTATTGATCTAACACATGATGCCTGCAAAACAGAATAGTTTAAATGATAAAGAGACCAGGATTTATTGATCTAACACATGATGCCTGCAAAACAGAATAGTTTAAATGATAAAGAGACCAGGATTTATTGATCTAACACATGATGCCTGCAAAACAGAATAGTTTAAATGATAAAGAGACCAGGATTTATTGATCTAACACATGATGCCTGCAAAACAGAATAGTTTAAATGATAAAGAGACCAGGATTTATTGATCTAACACATGATGCCTGCAAAACAGAATAGTTTAAATGATAAAGAGACCAGGATTTATTGATCTAACACATGATGCCTGCAAAACAGAATAGTTTAAATGATAAAGAGACCAGGATTTATTGATCTAACACATGATGCCTGCAAAACAGAATAGTTTAAATGATAAAGAGACCAGGATTTATTGATCTAACACATGATGCCTGCAAAACAGAATAGTTTAAATGCAGCGCGTGCAAATGATAAAATGAGGATAATGGTTTGTTTGTCCCTACTGTTCTCTTTCAAACTAAATTTGTAAATACAGAACAAAAAGTAATTTTAAAAAATGAAGTGGTTAAGACCTTTCGTAAAATGTCGAAGTTTCTAATTTTTAAATGATTAGTTATTTCATAATTGTAGTGAGCTTACTTATTATATCTAATTAGGTTTAAATCTCAGCTATCTAATTAGAATAATTGTAACTTGATTCATTTTATCAACAATTATCATTTATTCTTCGAGTTCTGAATCACAACATAAAGACATGTAAATCTGTTCGATACACTTTTCGCTAGTATTTCATATATTGTAGTTAATTTTAAGAAAATAACATTGTAAATACATCAACAAGTAAATATGATTATACTAGGCTTCCCTGCTACAGCTCTTTTTAAAAACTGACATTTTCGTATCCTATCATGATAGAAACATGGTTAAATTGAGAAAATATTGTTACATATATTAAAGTAACAGAGACAAAAAGCGAACAAATATATTTTTAAATACACCTTAGGCATTGTTTTATATTATGATGTACACCTTAGGCGTTGATTTATATTATGATGTACATCTTAGACATTGACTTATATTATGATGTACATCTTAGACATTGATTTATATTATAACGTATATCTTAGACTTTGATTATTACGACGTACATCATAGGCATTGATTTATATTACGATGAACACCTTAGGCATTGATTTATATTATGATATACACCTTAGGTATTGATTTGTATTATGATGTACACTTTAGAAATTGATTTATATTATGACGTATATTTTAGAAATTTATTTATATTATGATGAACACTTTCGGTATTGATTTATACTATAATGTATATCTTAGACATTGATTTATGTTATGATGTACACCTTAGAAACTGATTTATATTATTATGTACATCTTAGACATTGATTTATATTGTGATGAACATCTTAGGTATTAATTTATATTATGGTGCACATCCTAAACATTGATTTATATTATGATTAACACCTTAGACATTTATTTATATTATGATGTAACCTTAGACTTTGATTTATATTATAATGTGTATCTTAAGCATTGATATATACTATTATGTACATCTTAGACATTGATTAATATTGTGCTGTATATCTTAGACATTGATTTATATTGTGCTGTATATCTTAGACATTGATTTATATTGTGCTGTATATCTTAGACATTGATTTATATTACGATGTACATGTTAGACATTGGTTTAGATTATGATGGACACCTTAGACATTGACTTGTAATGTAATCCTAGACTTTGATTTATATTGTGATGTACAATTCCTTTTTAGTAGTTTGTCCGTTATCTTCAGTCTGCGTTCAACATTTCTTGTTCCATTTGTTTTTCAACTAACATGGTCTAGAATTTTCCTTTCAGTCCTGGTGTACATATAGAGTAGGTTAAGTCTTGAATGGAATTAGTTTCAGTGGTTACTAAAGAGATGGTATGACTCATGACCAAACCGTGATGATACAGATCATTAGGATGGAAAATGTGAACAGCGAATGTATAAAAAATTGTTCATTGAAACATCTCAACTAAAGCGGCTTTATCTTTCACGGACTTAACTCGACATAGTGGGACCTACTGAAGACGAAACCGTCGCTGTTTCAGTTGCTCAGGTAACTGGAAATCAAAATATTTTTTAATCTTTCATAGCTGATAAGAAACTCTTTCAACATATTGAATAACAAGCCGTAACGACACTCAGCAAAACTACCAACTACCCGGCTCTTTGTTTCAGCTCGCATTCTTACTGTGTAGTTTACGTTCAAGAACCTTCTCATGCAGTGTACAAACTGAAAAAATGTAGATAAAGCAACTGAATGTTTAAGTTTCAATAAACAAAACAGAATTTCGTAGCAGATGATATTTAAAATTTAAAAAATAAAATAAACCAAGCAAGTACAAGTTAGTTTTAATACACGCCATTTTGGCCTGAAGCTGCAACATATGTTATACACAGAGATAATTCAAACTACATCATATATCATACTTAGAGAAAATATAAACAACATCATATGTCACACATACAGATACCATAAACTACCTAATATGTCATACATAAAGTTACTATAAACTACATCATATGTCATACATAGAGGTACGATGACCTTCATCAGATGTCATATACAGTGACATTATAAGCTACATAAGATGCCATATATAGAGATTCCACAGTATAAGCTACATCATATATCATATATTGAGATAATATAAACTACATTGTATGTCATATATAGAGATATTATAAACAACATCATGAGTAATACAAAGAGATACTATAAACTACATATGTCACACATATAGATACTATAAACTACATAATATGTCACACATATAGGTACTATAAACTACATAATATGTCATTTATAAAGATACTATAAAGTACATCATATATCATACATAGAGATGCTAATAAAAACAATATATATATAAAGTGTTCATATGTAAAATGTAAAAGTAGGTTTAGGTTTTGATTCTAGTTTAACTTTGTCGTTAACATCTATGTACAACAATCGAAACAGTTTTTGTTTTAACATATTTCCTCTTTAAATATAGTTCCTGTTCAAATATAGTTGTTGTTTATATATAGTTATTGTTTAACTGTAGTTCTTCTATATACATAGTTCTCGTTTAAATATACTTCTTGTATAAACATAGTTCTTGTTTATATAAAGTTCTTGTATAAACATAGTTCTTGTTTATATAAAGTTCTTGGATAAACATAATTATTGTTTAAATATAGTTCTTGTTTAAACATATTTCCTGTTTAAATATAGTTCTTGTTTGAATGTACTCCTTGTTTAAATATAGTTCTTGTTTAAACATATTTCCTGTTTAAATATAGTTCTTGTTTGAATGTACTCCTTGTTTAAATATAGTTCTTATATAAAAATAGTTTTTGTTTGAATATAGTTCTTCTTTAGACATATTTCCTCTTTAAATATATTTCTTCTTTGAATATTGTTCTTGTTTAGACATAGTTCTTGTTTAACTATAATTCTTGTGTGCACATAGTTCTTGTTTGAACATACTTCATGTTCAAATATATTTCTTCTTTGAATAGTCCTTGTTTAGACATACTTCTTGTTTAACAATAATTCTTATATAAACATAGTTCTTGTTTAAATATAATTCTTGTATAAACATAGTTCTTGTTTAAATATACTTCATGTTCAAACATAGTTCTTGTTTGAATATAATCCTTGTTTAGACATAGTTCTTGTTTAAATATAGTTCTTGGATAAACATAATTCTTGTTTATATGTAGTTCTTTTTTAAACATAGTTCTTGTTTAAATATACTTCATGTTCAAACATAGTTCTTGTTTGAATATAATCCTTGTTTAGATATAGTTCTTGTTTAAACATAGTTCCTCTATAAATATAGTTCTTGTTTGAATATACTCTTTGTTTAGATATAGTTCTTGTTTAAATATAGTTCTATTATAAACATAGTTCTTGTTTGAATATACTCTTTGTTCTATAATAAACATAGTTCTTGTTTAAATATAGTTCTATAATAAACATAGTTCTTGTTTAAACATAGTTCTTGTTTAAACATACTTCCAGTTTATACAAGGTTCTTTTTTAATATAGTTCTTGTTTAACATATTTCTTGTTTAAATATAGTTCTTGTTTAACATTTTTCCTGTTTAAATATATTTCTTGTTTAAACATACTTCTTGTTTTAATATAACTTCTTCACCACAACCAAATGTAAAACATTGTTACTCTAAATGGAACTACATTATAAAATTAATTCCAAAATGCAAGAAGACCAACTTTCACACTAAGTATTTCAATGATTATAAAGTCTACGTCCATTGTGTCTGCTCAAAATCTTGTAAGCTCTCTATTCAAAACAGAAACTCTTACGAGGTGAAGACACGATATTGAGGTGTCTGTAGGTTTTCTTATTGCAAAGCTGCATCGGTCCGTCTGCTGAGTCAACCGAGAGGAATCGAACCCCTGATTTTAGCGCTGTAAATCTGTAGACTCACCGTTATTATGGATCAAACCTTTTTTTCAATGAAATCATAAAGTGTCTGCTGATTTTGTGTTTTTAGATTAATTAATCAGTTTTTACTTTCCTCGCTAACAGTATATTCTATAGAATATATTCACGACTAAGTGATCTAGTGTCGATTAACAGCTGTTATTTAAACATACATTACTGCCGATAGAGAAATGTTATCATGGTTATAGTGACATATACTAATATGTATTTGTATAAACATGTAAACAGGAATGGAACATAAAGTGTAGAACAATAAAAGCAATCAGGAAATATTTCGAGAAGTATTCAATTAGAAAAAAACATTGGGAAAACGGATTAAGAAATTGTATGTATGTTGAAAAGATGTGAAAGACCAGCTAGGTCGATGGTTAGCATCATCCATTTATACACATTTGGATTTTTTAAAAATATGTACAGTTAAAAGGACTTCTAGGATGCTATTACTGCTGTTATGTTAACAGTAATGTCCATAAGATGACATCATTACTGTGTTGTTGTTTATAACAATGTCCATAAGATGATATCACTGCTGTGTTGTTAACAATAGTGTCCAGTGAATATTATTACTGTGTTGTTAACAATAATATCTCTGAGATGATATCGCTGTTGTGTTTTTAACAATAATGCCCATAGGATGATATCACTGCTGTGTTGTTTATAACAATGTCCACAAGATAATATCACTGCTGTGTTGTTAACAATAATATCTCTGAGATGATATCACTGCTTTGTTGTTAACAATAATGGCCATAAATTTCTAAGCATTTTTGTAATTATGAATTCTAGTACATTATAATAAGTTATATCACGGTTATAATCATGGGGATTGAATGATACATTTCACCTCGGGTCATGATATTTCGCTAATTTCATTTCGCAAGTTTCAATTTATTTCACGAGAGACAAACAGAATTACAAGTTTAAGGTCTGTAATAGACTTGTAATTTTTTACCACTGTTTAGTAGGTTTTTGTAGACTTGCGAAACTTGACATTTTTATCTGTGGATATTGAATGAATGTTATTACTACCTCATGTTTTATTAACCTTAATTTACTCTACATTTTCAACTCTGTTTTTGTACTTGAAGTAGGACTGTCTTGTAGAAGAGATGTGCTGACAAAATATTGAAAAAATATTTTGCTGGTGAAGTAATTTAGATAATTCGTTCTTATGTTGGCTTCCTGATCTACAGTGACTTGGTGTACGATAATAAATTGTTGGCTCATGAGATTGTGAAAAGTAGACACGGATAACAAACTAAGAAATCGGTTCATGATGAACTATATCTTACAGTTTATAATGCGAGCGTATAAATTAATGCTAAATGTATTGTTTGTTTTGGAATTTCGCGTAAAGCTACAAGAGGGCTATCTGCGCTAGCCATCCCTAATTCAACAGTGTAAGACCAGAAGGAAGGCAGCTAGTCATCACCAACCACTGCCAACTCCTGGGCTAGTCTTTCACCAACGAATAGGGGGATTGACCGCCACATTATAACGCCCACGCCTGAAAGGACGACCATGTTTAGTACGACAGGGATTCGAACCCGCGACCTTCAGGTTCCGAGTCGAACGCCTTAACCCACCTGTCCATAGCGAGCTGTTCTAAATGTATGATTAATCTACTTCTAATTGTTGTTCACGCATTTTTTGTACATAAAAAAGACTTTAACGCAGTTGTTTCTTAGTGAAAAATAGAGAAGATGTAATTTAGAGTATTTTAATGTGTTTACTACAATAACATGTTTTTTCTAAAGAAAATAAACGACACTCGAACTATCATGTTGAACTGGTGTAAAGTATATTAACATCTGGAGAGCCAAATATGCTTCACAGATTCATATTATTAGGAAATCTTGGTTTGAATCTGAGCAGAAAAGTCATTAAAATCTTTCACATGACTAGAGATAAAATATACGATTGCGATAAAATTACTTCTCTCAAAAGTCACGATAATCGTTCACCAGGGACAGACACAACAGAACATAGAGCAATTACTAGTTTATGAGCGTTTGGAGAGTTCAACTAATTGGTACGACTCGAACATTTCGGTGTGGTTTGTATGACACTTGATTACTAAATACAAACTGTTATTAGTGTTAATTAGTGTTTCTACCTTTGTTTATAATTAAAGAAAATTCACTAATTTCTAGAAATAAAAGGGCATGTGACAATAAATCTACAGATGTGTCAAAAAGTTTAATGATTATTCTAACGTTTCTTTTGATTCAGTTTGTTTCACTCTTCAGGAGAAACGTCGCCTGGAATGTCCTAATTTGTGAGTACGTATCTTCATAATATATTTTATGTTTAAGGGTTTTTCTTCTGTTTCTCATGTTTCATTGTTACTAGTTACTAGTAGCAAGTAGATTATTGTGATGGACAGGAATGTACCATATTCGTCTTCAAGGATCACAGTAATGTAATACAGGACTTACTGTTGGAAAAAACGTTTCTTAGTTTAGCCAAACAGTTCATTGTATCTCTATTTTAAGTATGATTTTGTATTCGGCTTAACCAATTAAATATATTTAATTTACACAAACTACGCTTGGAGACACAGTTCCTAATGAGGTACCGCTAGAGTTTGAACAATTAATCATTTGAAAGACTTACAGAAATCAACTATAATTTCCATATTTAGATTACATTAATAGGTACTGTGACTACTGACGTCTGTGTCGATATCATAGGATCTTTGACTCTCAAGGCTAAACAGATTTTCTTAAAATTTATAAAATGACGAACGGCAGTCACTTGCTCTTGTGTTCGTACGGTAAACTTTGACCTCAGGCAATAATTTAGGCATCAAATTACATTTCTGAGAGTTTTGCTTAGGAGTTTGTGCTCTAGTGTAATTATCAGAACCAGCTCGTTGAAAAGTGTACGTTGAAACTTTTCAGCTGTTCGAGTGGTTTTAGAGGTGATAGTTTAACAAGTTGATTTCACTGGATTTCTTAGCATCACTGGGATAAATTTCCTTCTACGCCATTAGATATGAATGCTAGATTTTCCAGCGTAAGTGTTTAAGCTTAGAGCATCGTGGGAATACACATCTAAATGCGGTACCCAACGTAGTTTAAATGTAAATTAAAGATTGCAAATACGAGAATTCGTCGGTTTAATCAATACAGCAGTGATAGTGTCCTATAAGTCTTTTACTGTGTATACTCTACACACAGGGACAAGTTAAAATTCACAACTTGATACAAAAATAAACATTTATCTTACCTGGTTTTATATAAATAGACTGTTTCTACACACACTGATATTCTTGTAATGATTATTTAGTGTAGTTGTTTCATTAAATAAATTTCGATATATTTATTGATTATTACTATCTATCCCTATTTGATGTTCATTCTTATATAGTTTATGCTAAGTTTCAATTAAATTATAAGAAAGTCTTTTTAACTCTAACTTACTCATATCTTAACAATAAATCGTGTAACAATAATGTATGCTTATTTTAACTACATAATGTAACGACAAGAGCTCGAGGACCACAAGAACTCGTGACATTTTAAAATAAATACATAAAGATATCTGAATATATCGTGGCTCTTAAGTTTGTTTTCCTAAAGCTCTGCTTATTTCTATAATGTTTTGATTGCTTGTGTAGTCATTGCGCAATACAGAAACAGATTAAAACGGACAATATACCAATGAGCAGCTAGTTTATTAAAACCTGTATATTCTTCATTTGTATAAACAATAGTTATAAAACGAGGACCTTGTGGACGTACTGACACTTATATTAATTACAGTAATCATAAAGGAGCCATCTATTTTATGTTTACGTTTCATAATACCCTCATAAAGTCATACTTTAAAGCTGCTTCTTGCATGAGTACCACTGAATAATTATTGTTTTAAAAATATTTCTCAGTGTATTAATATATATATACATTCATTGTATGGTTACCGGTCATGCTTCTTCTACCTCCAATGACATACAAAACAAAATTCGGACATGTTCACTATGTATTTTAGTCTCTTATAATCCATCTATTTGTAATACATCAAGTACAAGATATCAGTAAGATATTTAAAATTTTTATCGTTTACAACAAACTCTCACTAAAGTTTATGCGATATTTTATCGTCTACAACAAACTCTCAGTAAAGTTTATGCGATATTTTATCGTCTACAATAGGTTCTCAGTGAAGCTTTTGAGATAATTTGTCCTCTAAAACAAGCTCTCAGTAAAGTTTCTGAGTTATTTTATCGTCTACAATTAGATTTTAGTAAAGTTTCCGACTTAAATTATCGTCTACAATAAGATTTTAGTAAAGTTTCTGAGTTAAATTATCGTCTACAATTAGATTTTAGTAAAGTTTCCGACTTAAATTATCGTCTACAATTAGATTTTAGTAAAGTTTCTGAGTTAAATTATCGTCTACAATTAGATTTTAGTAAAGTTTCCGAGTTAAATTATCGTCTACAATAAGATTTTAGTAAAGTTTCTGAGTAAAATTATCGTCTACAATAAGATTTTAGTAAAGTTTCAGACTTAAATTATCGTCTACAATAAGGTTTTAGTAAAGTTTCTGAGTTAAATTATCGTCTACAATAAGATTTTAGTAAAGTTTCCGAGTTAAATTATCGTCTACAATAAGATTTTAGTAAAGTTTCCGAGTTAAATTATCGTCTACAATAAGATTTTAGTAAAGTTTCCGAGTTAAATTATCGTCTACAATAAGATTTTAGTAAAGTTTCAGACTTAAATTATCGTCTACAATAAGGTTTTAGTAAAGTTTCTGAGTTAAATTATTGTCTACAATAAGATTTTAGTAAAGTTTTCGAGTTAAATTATCGTCTACAATAAGATTTTAGTAAAGTTTTCGAGTTAAATTATCGTCTACAATAAGATTTTAGTAAAGTTTCCGAGTTAAATTATCGTCTACAATAAGATTTTAGTAAAGTTTCCGAGTTGTTTTATTGTCTGCTTAACAATTCATTAACATTTCTGAGTTATTTTTATAGTAAGGACAAAAAGCAGTTCTGGCATTTTTTTTTATTGAAATTAGTCCCTCGAAACGTTTTTAAAATAAATGTTCATAGTTAGTTCCTCGAAACGTTTTTAAAATAAATGTTCATAGTTAGTTCCTTGAAACGTTTATAAAATAAATGTTCATAGTTAGTTCCTCGAAACGTTTTTAAAATAAATGTTCATAGTTAGT
Organism: Tachypleus tridentatus; assembly: GCF_004210375.1. Taxonomy (NCBI): domain Eukaryota; kingdom Metazoa; phylum Arthropoda; class Merostomata; order Xiphosura; family Limulidae; genus Tachypleus; species Tachypleus tridentatus. The sequence continues at coordinate 8,668,516 of NC_134835.1, read as the reverse complement.
TCCTCGAAACATTTTTAAAATAAATGTTCATAGTTTCTATAAGTGTAACAAGCCAATTTACTTTAACTTGTATCATTCTTTAAAAGAAAGAAAAAAACAGAAGTTTTTTTTGCCAAAATTAATTTTTCTCGAAGATGTACAACATACTGATTTATCGTCTTCATATTTTCTTTATCTGGGGGCGTGGCGCTCTAATCAGTACAGGTAATTCGTAAATGGTATCACACGCTTATCCGAAGCCAAGAACATTTTCTCTGTCGTCCCAGTTTTATTCTTATAAATAATATACGAGGTGTCTAAGTACAAAGCTCCTTCGCTTTGTCTTCGTATTTCTTTTGTTTCAACTCTTTAGAAGCAAGGCTATTATATATTCGCAAACATTGTCGGTGCGTAGAGTGCATACAAAATGAATTTGTCCGACAGACATTTGATATTGACCTTATTGTAGTTCACAATAGCTATCACTCATAAGATGTTTTGCACTCCTCATTGTATTATCTCGTATTTGACAATCTCATACGACTTGATGTAGGGCGTTTCTGACGTCGATTCACCGAAATTGTATTGGATGAGCTACTACAGTCCTGTCCGGAAACGTATTTACAACATTCCCGAAGAACACTCGACCAGAAACCACATGCAGCCAAATAAATGAACGATTTATTGTCTGGGCGTAGATCGAAAACCTTCCTATCTACTTCCAAGCCCTTAACGTTGTGTACAGCTAACATTTCTACCTCTATATTTGAAATGTCCAGAGACTCGGTGCTAAATTACAGGAGTCCAGAAATCTGGAAGACCGTGAAATATGTTTGGTAGTTTTCAACTGAATCAATGACTGATAAATACAAAAATGTGATTTTTAAAGGCATTAGTTAGCTTTTTTTCGTGGTTTAATTCAACGTTTTATTTATAAGAAAAGCAACTAATGAGTGTACGACACAAGTCTGAATAGGAACAAGGGGAGAAAACATCAGTGTAGTCAAGAGCTCTGATGACGTCAAAGTGACCAGGGGATATTATTTTAAACTGATCCCAAACAGTGTAAAGATATTTCTAATGATAGCGGTCGTATCGTTAGCACATGTGATCAGATAAATAGAGTATCATTGATTAAATCTTTGTGTACGTTAAATTATTTCCACAATATATTCTACAGAAGTATTTTACGTTTCTGAGGTTAAGAGATTACATTTTATTTAATCTGTAACTATTGTATAACTAATTTACCAGTCTTACTCACTGGAAGAAAATTTTAGAAACTACAGTTGAAACTTATAACAGTTTCATTCACTTCTTTGACCAATCCATACAAGTTACGAAATACGGACATCTCCTATATTACGGAACTAACAATTTGTATTGTTATGTTAAGTACAGTTGGAGCCTTCCAAATAATACGTTACTATTGACTTATATATACACTGCTGGCCAAAATCTTGAGGCAAATGAACATAAAGAAAAAATATGCATTTTGCGTTGTTAGACTCAACCACTTATTTGAGTAGAGCTTTGAAAGATTAAAAATAAGAAAATGGAAAATAAAAATAAAAAACTTTTTTAGCATTTAACAGAGAAAATATGAACACTATGAAATTAGCCTAAATACTAGCTGGTCAAAACTTTAGGACCATACTGAAACGAAGCGTTAATCGGTAAACACGTAACGAGATTTAGTCATTTGTGTTCAAGCATTAGCGTTGTCAACATCTCCAACTGACATATTTTGTGTTACATTGGGTAAAAACATGGCAAAGGTTAAAAAGTTGACAGAGTTTGAACGTGACAAAATTGTCGAGCTGCAAAAGCAAGGTCTCTCTCAACGTGTCATCACTGGTGAGATTGGGTGTAGTGAAACTGATGTTGTAAATTTATTAAAAGAACCTGAGGGATATGGAACGAGAATTTCAAGTGGTAGGTCCAAAAAAATTTCGCCGACGTTGAGCAGAAAGATTCGACGGGTTGTCCGGCAAGACACCAGCTGATCGTCAAACCAGATTAAGGCTCTTACGGACGTAGAATGCAGCTTAAGAACAATAAGACGGCATCTACGAGAGAAAGGCTTTAAAAATCGCAAATGTCTTCAAAGCAACGTCTCCTTCCACGCCACGAAACAGCTCGGTTAAACTTTGCTGAGAAGTACCAAACATGGGACGTAGAAAAGAGGAAGAAGGTTTTGTTCTCTTATGAGAAAACATTTAACCTGGATGGTCCAGATGGCTTCCAATGTTACTGGTAAGATAAGGATATCCCACTGGAGACATTTTCTACACGATACAGTGGGGGAAGTTCCATCATGATTTGGGGTGCTTTCTCCTTCCATGGAAAAATGGAGCTTCAGGTTATATAGGGGCGTCAAACAGCAGCTGGCTACAATGGCATGTTGGAGAGAGCATCCTTATTGACTGAAGGCCCTCGCTTGTGTGGAAATGACTGGATCTTTCAGCAGGACAACGCTACAATCCACAATGCCCGCAGGACAAAGGACTTTTTTTTATGGCGAATAACGTGATTCTTTTGGACCATCCAGCGTGTTCGCCCGAACTGAACCCCATTGAAAATGTTTTGGGGGCAAGGGAAGTCTATAGAAATGGACGTCAATTCCAAACAGTGCATGATCTTCGTGAAGCCATCTTTACCACTTGGAATAACATTTCAGCTAGCCTTCTGCAAACGCTTATATCGACCATGCCAAAGCAAATGTTTGCAGTTATTCGCAATGACGGTTGTGCAACTCACTACTGAGACCTCTTGTTGGGCATTTCCTGCCCTTTATAGGACTTCTTTTTGGTATGGTCTTAAACTTTTGACCAGCTGGTATATAGGCTAATTTCATAGTGTTCACATTTTCCGTATTAAATGCTAAAAGGGTTTTTAATTTTACTTTCCCTTTTCTTATTTTCATCTTTCGAAGCTCTACTCAAATAAGAGGTTGAGTTTAACAACGCAAAATGCATATTTTTTTATGTTTATTGTCCTTAAGATTTTGGCCAGCAGTGTTTGTAAAAACCGCTGGTTTGGGTTGCGAAATTTCTTTTATGTGGAGGAGTGAACAACGTTTCGACCTTTATTGGTCATCGTGAGGTTCAGAAAGAAAGAAAGAGGTAACTGACCGATAGCTGACCACATGTTTCAAGGGGGTTGTGTAATTGAGTGTAGGAATATAGAGGGCGTGCTTAGATGTTTGATTATATTTATTAATATAGGTATAAAGGTATTCCTTTATATTGGTTTATTTTGGGTTTAAGTTGTTGTATAAGTAAGGCTTCTTTAATTTTGTGTTTGTTTATATTTGTTTCTTTATTTAGTATTTGAGTGTTTTCTATGGTTATGTTGTGTTTATTTGACTTGCAGTGTTCGAAAACGTGTGAAGGTGACTTTTTATGTTCTTTGAATCTGGTTTTCATTTTTATACTTGTTTCTCCAATATAGAAGTCGTGGCAGTTATCACATTGTATTTTATAAATAATGTTGGTGTGGTGTTTGTCAGTGTAGTTTTTACATAGCATAGACCTCAGTTTTGTGCCTGGTTTTTGAATAAATTTGGTATTAATTGGAATGTCATATTTATTACTAGTTGGGGTCAAACGTTGGTTATTTGTCAGGATTATATGGTATGCAGTAGTATATGGTTTCGTGATTTTTTAAATCGTGGTGTATACTTACTTTTGTTAGTTGATTTTACTTTTTGTCTAGGTTTGTGTGTATAATGTTTTCTACGGTTTATGGAGGAAACTTATTGATGTTGATGAAATATTGTTTTATTTTGTCTAATTCGTCATTAAGTTTATCTGGTGAGCATAAAAATTTTTCAACCCATACCAGCCGTTTTTACATATATATTTTTCTATACAAGTGGGTTTTCTCGTCATCACGGATTATTCCTGTTGACTTATTTGGACTTTCAACCAATGAGACTTTTATTTGAAAACAACTGAAGGACAGCTGTATTATATGTCCGCTTTGAGACGAAACTAAACACTGTAATTTCTTACTATTTACCGGAAGACTTTCAAACGAAATAAAGTTTCATTAAAGAAGATAATCTGGCCAACTGCTTAAACTGCTTCTATATTTTAAATCATGTCCAGATGTTCAAATGTCCAGATGTCTAAATACTCCGTTATGTGTCAATTGAGTTTCTGAACCTTAAGAAGTAGATAGTTCTTATACAAACGTTCCGCTGTTACAGGACTAAAAGAGAAAAATATTTTCAAACCCTCCTGAGGAGTGTGTTTTTCTTTTAGCAAAGCCACATCAGTCTATCTGCTGAGCCTACCGAGGGAAATCGAACCCCTGATTGTAGCGTTGTAAATACGTAGATTTACCGCTGTACTAGCGAGTGAATTCCGTATGTATTATTAAGGTACAGCCGCGTTCTTATTTGTGTGAGATTTTTCAAACAATATATTTTATTGTATCCAAAGAGCGTTTGCCTGGACGTCATTTCTACAGCGTAATTTAAATCAGTAAGAAAGAACCTAACTGTTTAACGTGGAATATATTGTTATGTATTACTACACTGAATTATTACCATTTGTTTAATATATTGTTATGTACTACTACACTGAATTATTACTATTTGTTTGATATATTGTTATGTACTACTACACTGAATTATTACCATTTGTTTAATATATTGTTATGTACTACTACACTGAATTATTAATATTTGTTTAATATATTGTTATGTACTACAACACTGAATTATTACCATTTTTAATATATTGTTATGTACTACTACACTGAATTATTACTATTTGTTTAATATATTGTTATGTACTACTACACTGAATTATTACTATTTGTTTAATATATTGTTATGTACTACTACATTGAATTATTACTATTTGTTTAATATATTGTTATGTACTACTACACTGAATTATTACCATTTTTTAATATATTGTTATGTACTACTACACTGAATTATTACTATTTGTTTAATATATTGTTATGTACTACTACATTGAATTATTACTATTTGTTTAATATATTGTTATGTACTACTACACTGAATTATTACCATTTTTTTAATATATTGTTATGTACTACTACACTGAATTATTACTATTTGTTTGATATATTGTTATGTACTACTACACTGAATGATTAATATTTATTTTCTGCGTATGTCAATGGATCTTTGTATTCAGTGACTTTTGTGGTATTGTAGAAACTGGTTAGGCCTGGCGTTCAACTCGTAATCTGAGGGTCGCGGGTTCGAATCCCGGTCGCACCAAACATGCTCACCCTTTCAGCCGTGGGGGCATTATAATGTGACGGTCAAACCCACTATTCGTTGGTAAAAGAGTAGCCCAAGAGTTGGGGGTGGGTGATGATGACTAGCTGCCTTCCCTCTAGTCTTACACTGCTAAATTAGGGACGGCTAGCGCAGATAGCCCTCGAGTAGCTTTGCGCGAAATTAAAAAATTACGGCTGTATGAATGTGTTTTGAAAAAATTCTGATGAATGTATGAGTCATGGGGGAATAATTTTGGTGTAAATACGAAATTTGTGTATTACAGTTGTTTCTCTTTCTTTCTCTAACAAATATCACAAATAAAAGATAATTTATATTATTATTAGGCTTAAATATTTTTATATTTCTAAAATTGCACTGTTAATTTGATTGTAATATTGTAGTGAGTTTTCTTTATGCAATTCGAAACGTTCGTTTCTAAAGAATTACAATTGGATAACGCTCGTTACATAATCCAATATTTCAACCTGTAATATAGTTAAAATATATGCGAAATATGAAAACAAAGCTTTAGCTAAGTTTCATATAAATTGTTTTCTTACATTGAACATATTAAATTAAAACTCTCAAAACTTAATCATCGTTTAAATCTTTATCTATTTACAAATCAATACAGTTTAAATGTGAAGTTAGTGCTTCATTGTAATACAGAATTTCACTGTTTAATTTTGTTCACGTGTTTGGATTTCAGAGAGTCTGGAACACGATTGTATAAACAGATAATCTTTGTTGAAGCTGAAGGCATCTTGACGAAGTGAAAAAAACAGTTTGTTTTTACTCCTATTAACGTCTCATGCTACCTACAGGGAAATCTAATATACATAGTCGAAGCAGAATCTATTTCATGTATTGCATTATATAGTTTCATCAAACTAAATCAACAAACCATTTCAACTGGTTTAGAACTCCATTTTGAAGGGCCCCCATTGACTCTCATTTGTTTAATTTTTTTTATTAACGACAAATAAAACCGTTATATATAAATACCCCTTACGGGATGTTTCTCTTAGTGTTGAATATTATAATATTTTGGTCTCTTTAGTTTGTTTGCCTTTGTTATGTATTCCTAAAAGGTCATTGTTGTTGTAGAATTTATTTTTACTATGCATATTATATATTATATATACATTAATGAATGATTTACTCTGTAATCAAAACAAATGTTTTATAAGAACCACCTGCATCTCATCTGTCTTTCGTATATGGTTATTTCTTAAGATTTTTGCTAGCATGTTTTAATAGTGAAAATATATTAAAAATGCATTTTACAAAGCAAACAAATATTCATTTAAAATAAAAAAATCTATATATATTTTTAATGTTTAAAGGTTGACGTAAAATGTCTAATAAATATAAATAGATCTACGCTGGAAGAAAGTCTCTATTATCTCAATAAATCAAACGTCAAGATTCATAGTAAGACCGAAAATTGGGGCAACGCATTTTTCTTTTAGGCTCATGAATTTAAAGAGCATGTAACAGATGAGAAAATAAATCATCCAGGTTCTTGAATATACTTTGGACAAGATATATATAGGCTGCTACACATTGTAATGCATTGATTTCAATTTGTACACATCAGAGTTCTGAGCTGCAGTTTTCGATCTCCAAATCGATTTACAAAAATAAACAGAACATCGCTTTTATCAGTATAAAGTATTCTACTTTGTGTGTCTTAGGCCTTACAATAATATTCGATAACAGAGAAATAATTTTTACGAAGGGGAAAGTTGGTGATCGGATACGTTATTTTTCACAACAAAATATAAAATATTAATTTCACACAGAAATACAAAAGAAAGGTTGAAAAATATGCACATAAGAAATTTTTATGTGATAGAAAAACTAAATGTCTCCACTTAAGATTTTTTATAAATAGATTAATTTAAAGCGGACAGTCTCTATATATAGGAATAGTCAGTGCCACTCAGTGTGATCTAATATCTACACCTTATTAAGAACGCTCATTATTAAGTATTTCATGCGACCTGGCAAGTTAAACCTTAATTCAGGTCTCAGAATCGTTAGCCATTAAGTGCCTTGTTATCTTCTGCTGCCCGGAAGCCTCTCACACTAGAATAACATCTGATAGGTGAATGTTTTTGACACAGCATATCAGAGCTGTTTAAATGTTGGGAAATAAGAAGTGACTGCTTGCTTCATGTCCTTAAAGCGAATGTTCCGTCAGATTACAAGAACAGTGACCTGAACATTACACAAACACCTTTCATAAAGTCGTGGTAGTTTGCGTCCTAGCTGCATAGCATGAAAGTTTGGAATCACCACTCCATAACTCTGTGTGAACTTTAGTTTAATTATCAGTAATTAGCATACTGTTAACTAATCAAGGTCTCATGTATTTCATAAAGATCGAAGGGTACATTCGAATCTGTCTACGCTACACACTAATCTTATTGCCCTATAGATATACAGATCATACTGTTACATAGATGCACAGATATTATTGTTTTATACACACATAGAACCATTGTCCTTTAAAAATACGAATCGTATTGTTCTGTAGACCCAGAGACCTTATTGTTATATAAACACACATATCTTATTGTTCTATACATGCACAGATTGTATTGTTATGTAAATACACAGATATATTGTTCTATCAACACACAGATATTATTGTTCTATAAACATACAAATCATATTGTTCTGCAGACGTGCATATCTTATTGTTCTGTAGACTTGCATATCTTATTGTTCTTTAGACCTGCCTATCTTATTGTTCTATAAACATACAAATCTTATTGTTCTGTAAACATACATATCTTATTGTTCTATAAACATACATATCTTATTGTTCTGTAGACCTGCCTATCTTATTGTTCTATAAACATACATATCTTATTGTTCTTTAGACCTGCCTATCTTATTGTTCTATAAACATACAAATCTTATTATTTTGTAGACGTGCATATATTATTGTTCTGTAGACGTGTATATCTTATTGTTCTATAAACATAGAAATCTTATTGTTCTGTAGACGTGCATATATTATTGTTCTATAAACATACATATCTTATTGTTCTATAAACATACATATCTTATTGTTCTGTAGACCTGCCTATCTTATTGTTCTATAAACATACAAATCTTTTTGTTCTTAGACGTGCATATCTTATTGTTCTGTAGACGTGCATATCTTAATGTTCTATAAACATACATATCTTATTGTTCTGTAGACCTGCCTATCTTATTGTTCTTTAAATATACAAATCTTATTGTTCTGTAGACATGACTATCTTACTGTTCTATAAACAAACAAATATTATTGTTCTGTAGACGTGCCTATCTAACTGTTCTATAAACATACATATCTTATTGTTCTGTAGACATGACTACCTTACTGTTCTATAAACAAACAAATCTTATTGTTCTGTAGACGTGCCTATCTTACTGTTCTATAAACATACATATCTTATTGTTCTGTAGACATGACTATCTTACTGTTCTATAAACAAACAAATATTATTGTTCTGTAGACATGACTATCTTACTGTTCTATAAACAAACAAATCTTATTGTTCTGTAGACATGACTATCTTACTGTTCTATAAACAAACAAATATTATTGTTCTGTAGACGTGCCTATCTAACTGTTCTATAAACATACATATCTTATTGTTCTGTAGACATGACTACCTTACTGTTCTATAAACAAACAAATCTTATTGTTCTGTAGACGTGCCTATCTTACTGTTCTATAAACATACATATCTTATTGTTCTGTAGACATGACTATCTTACTGTTCTATAAACAAACAAATATTATTGTTCTGTAGACATGACTATCTTACTGTTCTATAAACAAACAAATCTTATTGTTCTGTAGACATGACTATCTTACTGTTCTATAAACAAACAAATATTATTGTTCTGTAGACGTGCCTATCTTAATGTTCTATAAACATACATATCTTATTGTTCTGTAGACCTGCCTATCTTATTGTTCTTTAAATATACAAATCTTATTGTTCTGTAGACATGACTATTTTACTGTTCTATAAACAAACAAATATTATTGTTCTGTAGACGTGCCTATCTTACTGTTCTATAAACATACATATCTTATTGTTCTGTAGACATGACTATCTTACTGTTCTATAAACAAACAAATATTATTGTTCTGTAGACGTGCCTATCTTAATGTTCTATAAACATACATATCTTATTGTTCTGTAGACATGACTACCTTACTGTTCTATAAACAAACAAATATTATTGTTCTGTAGACATGACTATCTTACTGTTCTATAAACAAACAAATCTTATTGTTCTGTAGACATGACTATCTTACTGTTCTATAAACAAACAAATATTATTGTTCTGTAGACGTGCCTATCTTACTGTTCTATAAACATACATATCTTATTGTTCTGTAGACATGACTACCTTACTGTTCTATAAACAAACAAATCTTATTGTTCTGTAGACATGACTATCTTACTGTTCTATAAATATACAAATCTTATTGTTCTGTAGACATGACTATCTTACTGTTCTATAAACAAACAAATATTATTGTTCTGTAGACGTGCCTATCTTACTGTTCTATAAACATACATATCTTATTGTTCTGTAGACATGACTACCTTACTGTTCTATAAACAAACAAATATTATTGTTCTGTAGACATGACTATCTTACTGTTCTATAAACAAACAAATCTTATTGTTCTGTAGACATGACTATCTTACTGTTCTATAAACAAACAAATATTATTGTTCTGTAGACGTGCCTATCTTAATGTTCTATAAACATACATATCTTATTGTTCTGTAGACCTGCCTATCTTATTGTTCTTTAAATATACAAATCTTATTGTTCTGTAGACATGACTATTTTACTGTTCTATAAACAAACAAATATTATTGTTCTGTAGACGTGCCTATCTTACTGTTCTATAAACATACATATCTTATTGTTCTGTAGACATGACTATCTTACTGTTCTATAAACAAACAAATATTATTGTTCTGTAGACGTGCCTATCTTAATGTTCTATAAACATACATATCTTATTGTTCTGTAGACATGACTACCTTACTGTTCTATAAACAAACAAATATTATTGTTCTGTAGACATAACTATCTTACTGTTCTATAAACAAACAAATCTTATTGTTCTGTAGACATGACTATCTTATTGTTCTATAAACAAACAAATCTTATTGTTCTGTAGACGTGACTATCTTACTGTTCTATAAAAACACAATCTTATTGTTATATAAACACATAAATATTATTTTTCTCCCGAAAGACGGATATTCTGTGAAATGATATATTAATTTAAAGTGAAACAATTTGTAAAAACAGAAAGTAAAGATTTCCTAAAATGATATTGGATCATACTCTGTTTTTCTGCAGAATATTTCTTTGTGTTGTATTCCTAGGATTGTGAAAGACATACAAGTTTAGTTCCTTGTGTTTTGTTCACAGGATTGTAAAGAACTAAAGGAATAAGAAACAACTGCTCATATAATTTAGCCGGTAATATTTTCCCATCTAAATTCTACAAACACATTTCGAGACCTTAACATCAACTCATTACCCCATTACTCGGAGTCAGAGACAATGTGATGGACCATCGTTTGTCGACTGTTCATGGGTATGAAGCGACTGTACCAGTATAGGGGGAACTGTTCGTTTCATTAAATATTTTTGTGTTTTATTTTACACTATTTTAACTCTTTAGGTAAATTTACTCCGCCATACCGGTCAGTTCCAAACTGTCTTTGTTAACCTGAAAATGGCCAAAGAAGGTCGAAACGTTATTCTGTACTTTATTGAGGTACGTTTGTACTTGAAGTGAGGTTTCTCGTCATCGTGAATTAGTTTAGTAGTAAGAGTTTCTACTTATCTGTATTACTTATAAGATTACTAGAATACAGGATGGCACTTGTACTTATTTACCCTAAAATAAAAGTATGGCTTCAAATTTAGGTTCACACAAAACTCTCGTGAGGTTGATAAATTGGATCTCTTTTGATTAGTCTCTAAAAGGATTGGAAGATTGATTACAAAACTCTATTTAATCAGAAAATGATTGGAGTGAATGCATATGGCGGCTATCTTTTTAAATATGGCCCATATGGAAACTACAGTACCTTCTATGGTTATGAAATGTTGTAATACAATATATGGGGAAAAGGTCCAAGGTCATCAAGAAAGGTACCGGTTCGGCTCATGTTCGAGAAATAAACATAAATAGCGGGGGTTTAAAGAAAAAGAATAGAAGGTGAGATGTGAGAGAAAGAGAATAAACAGAGAAAGAAGAAAGCGATTCGTTGTCGGTAAGAAACACAATCTCTTTCTAAAACTATGAGTTCCTGATTATAATAATAAACAGTGATTTGTTATGTTTACATCTGTACTTGTCAGTTTCTAACAAGTATAATACAATTTAAATAAAGTTAATAGATGTAAACATGGAAAGCAAAGTACGTAAATAGCATGTTCGTGACACTGTTTAATAAATGTTTAATAAATAAAGGCTATAAAATGAAATGTATATTTTTAAGTAACTGAATCACGTATCCATAAGATTCAAAACTTAATGAAACTCCAAGGCATACTTCCGCTATAAAAACTCATATATTGGATACTTGATACATGGTAAAAAGAACCATAACCGTTCTTTAAATCAGAAAGTTTGTAGGCGTAGTATGAGCTGGTGGTTAACAATATGCGAGTCACAGGCTTCATTCTTCTCAATAAAACTGCTCAATCTTTCAACTGTGGGAGTGTTATAAACGTGACAGCCATTTCCACTCTTTAAAAAAAAAATTACTAAAGAACTAGGATGTGTGTTGTCAACTGTCTTTCCTCCAGTCAACTACTTGTAACTGAAGAAGGATAACACAGCTACAACTCTCGTAAAATTGACAAAATGTAACAAACAATTGAGACATTCTAGGTTTCGTTTTTTTTTATATCTATATCATAACAGGCTTAATTATCTTTACCTATTTCTGTCTGCCTAAGATAAAATAAATAACAGCAAACTAACAATTTCTTCACATATTTACTCAGGAAATAAATAATACATAAAATATTATAAGTTTATCACAGGGTGGCCTTAAGCAATTAAGTTGTGTTTCAAGTATTCCAGTAAACAAAGGGGAAACAAAACGTTATAATGTCATTACTAGATAGGCTTAAACTATTAAATATTGTTGCTTGTCTTTCAGAAAACAAACAATAGATAAAATTTTATAAGGTCATGACTAGATACACTTAAGCCAATAAATATTGTTAAGTGTCTTTCAGGAAATAAACAACAGATTAAAAGTTGTAAGGTCATGACTAGGTGAACTTAAACCATTAAATATTGTTTCTTGTCTTTCACAAAACAAAGAATAGATAATATGTCATAAGGTCATGACTAGGTGGGCTTAAACCATTAAATATTGTTGCTTGTCTTTCAGGAAACAAACAATAGATAATATGTCATAAGGTCATGAAAAGGTGAACTTATTGTTGCTTGTTTTTCAGAAAACCATTAAATATTGTTTCATTAAATATTGTTGCTTGTTTTTCAGAAAACAAACAATAGATAATATGTCATAAGTCATGACTAGACCATTAAATATTGTTGCTTGTCTTTTAGTAATCATAAGGTCATTACTAGGTTGCCTTAAGCCATTAATATTGTTTCATGTCTTTCAGGAAACAAACAATATATTAAAAGTTGTAAGGTCATGACTAGGTGAACTTAAACCATTAAATATTGTTTCATGTCTTTCAGGAAACAAACAATAGATAATATGTCATAAGGTCATGACTAGGTGGGCTTAAGCCATTAATTATTGTTTCACGTCTTTCAGGAAATAAAGAAGAGAGAAAATGTTATAAGATTATTACTATGTGGGCTTAACTCAAAAAATATTGTTTTGTGCCTTTCAGGAAACAGAGAATAGATAATACGTTATAAGTTCATTACTAGTTGGGCTTAAACCATTCAATATGGTTTCATGTCTTTCACAAAACAAAAGTAGAGATAAAATGTTACAAGGTTTTTCCTAGGTGAGCTTTAAACATTAAATATTGTTTCATGTCTTTCACGAAATAAAGAACAGATAAAAAGTGTCATTATTCGGTAAACTTAACCCATGTACATATACACTGCTGGGCAAACTCTCAAGGCCAATGAGCATAAAGAAAAAAAAATATGCATTTTGCGTTGTTAGACTCAACCACTTATTTGAGTAGAGCTTCGAAAGATGAAAATAAGAAAAGGGAAAAATAAAAATAAAAATATTTTTAGCATTTAATAGGGAATATGTGAACACTATGAAATTAGCCTAAATACTAGCTGGTCAAAAGTTTAAGACCATACCAAAAAGAAGTCCTAAACAGGGTAGGAAATGCCCAACAAGAGGTCTCAGTAGTGAGTTGCACAACCGTCATTGCGAATAACTACAAGGATTCGTTTTGGCATGGTCAATATAAGCGTTTGCAGAAGGCTGGCTGAAGTGTTATTACAAGTGGTAAAGATGGCTTCACGAAGATCATGCACTGTTTGGAATTGACGTCCATTTCTATAGACTTCCCTTGCCATCCACCCCCAAACATTTTCAATCGGGTTCAGTTCGGGCGAACACGCTGAATGGATCCAAAAGAATTACGTTATTCGCCATGAAAAAGTCCTTTGTCCTGCGGGCATTGTGGAATGCAGCGTTGTCCTGCTGAAAGATCCAGTCATTTTCACACAAGCGAGGGCTTTCAGTCAATAAAAATGCTTATAAGTTGTTTATGTATTAATTTTTAATACAACTTTTCTTCTATATGAAAAACTGCTTTTAAGATTTTTATTAAACATTCAGATGTCAATAACACAGCCAATTCAGGGAAAATAAGTTGAAAATTGCTGTAAGCCAATGAATAACGAAGATAAGTATATATATATATAATGATAGAGGTAAATGAAGAACAAAATGACCAAAAAGTAAGTTTCCTGCCCTTAAAAATCTTATATTATCTTTAGTGTGGATCTCTGCCTGGCGGCAAGTTTTATATTCACTGACTTTCGGTCCGTGCTATTAAACGAGCTGGAAACGTATATTGAAAATCAAATGTTACACCAAAATAATAGTATGACACATAAAGTCCAAGAATAGCTTTACGCAAATTTCCAAAATAAAAAAATCACGAGGTGGCATGCAGAAAATATTTCAACACGTTACATATATATATATATATATATACACACTTTATACACAAGGAAATATTTATGTTGAATTTTCTATGTTTCACTCCTTACTTCCGGGCTTTATTTCTTAAAACTTGGTATAAAATGCCTATTTGCCTTTCTATTTGATTTGATCAAGGTTTTTGTTTGTATTTTCCGAGGTAAAGGTCAAATACTGCAAAACCAAATATTTTGACCTGAAATTCTTTCATATTTCCGTCCATCCAAGTGAGGCCTTCTAACACCACACACATTTATGCCTAAATAATTTAATTTTACAATGGTCAAAGGTGTAAAGTCGTAAAATTAGACAAGATTTTGCACTAAAGCACATTACGATAACTCCCACATATTGTGCCTTTTTGCGAGTTTACAGTGGTCGAAGTAAAACAGAATAGCAACATTAGGGCCTTATATTTCGAACAGTCTAAACAATGCTTTGTACAACGATAACTTGCAACAGAGTCTAGAAAAAAAAGGTCAAGATTTATGCCTTTCGGGTGATTTTGTAGATGGTAAAGGCAAAACTGTTTGGTATAATTAGGGGTTTTCAACCTGCTATTTCTATACATTTCAACCACATTACAGGAGACATTGCATAAGCATACTTTTTTCAACGACCATCACAAAGTTAAAAAATACATATTTGATGTACGCGTTTTTGCGATTTTGAAGCAAACCCCGGAACTTAATAGATGTCATAATGCTAGGACTTTTGGATGTTTTGATCAGTCTAGAAGGCAAATTACTTGAAAGCGCCAAAGATTAGAAACTTTGTTTGTTTGAAATTAAGTACTATCTAATTAAGTACTCTGATCACTACGGGTATCGAAACCTGGTTTTCCGCGATATGATTTCGAAGACATTGTTTGTTTGTTTGTTTTTGTATTTCGCACAAAGCTACTCGAGGGCTATCTGCGCTAGCCGTCCCTAATTTAGCAGTGTAAGACTAGAGGGAAGGTAGTCATCACCACCCACCACCAAATCTTGGACTACTCTTTTACCAACGAATAGTGGGATTGACCGTCACTTTATAACGCCCCCACGGCTGAAAGGGCGAGCATGTTTGGCGCGACTCGGGCGCGAACCCGCGACCCTCAGATTACGAAGCCCACGCCTTAACACACTTGGCCATGCCGAGCCTAATTATAGACACAAAATTACCTGTAAAGTTTTTCATTGTGAATAAATTTACATATGCAGAATTTGCTGGTAGTTGTTATCACAATAACACATATTAGTATGTACAACACATATTTCTTAAAAAGAAATCTCAAGCTTATGCTATGTTGTCTATTCTCTCAACTCTCATTCAATGACTTATTCCTTCTTTCTGAATACCATTCTTGAAAAATATGTATTCTGAGGACCTTATCTAATAAAGTAAATGCAAGGAGATATCCTTCATTTGTTTTTATAATTATTTTAGTTTTATTCCGTCTTTTATAAAACATGTTGTATCTCTCCGTAGGATCTAGAATGTAGTTAAATAGGATAACAATTTAACAGGACGAAAACCTGAAACGGGTCTAAGTTTTTGTTTATATCTGAAAACTGTTTCAGCCACGCGCTTTTATTAAATGTGTGTGTGTGTTTTTTTTCTTATAGCAAAGCCACATCAAGCTATCTGGTGTGTCCACCTAGAGGAGTCGAATCCCTGATTTTAGCGTTGTAAATCTGTAGACTTAGCGCTCCACAAACGTAGGACTGTTTTAATAAACAGAGAAAAGACGGTACGAGAATGCATTTACAAATTATAGAATATAAGTGGACAGTGGCATTATCAAACGATTAAATAAGACTTATTTATTAGTTTTTGTGTGTGTTTTTTCTTATAGCAAAGCCACATTGAGCCATCCGCTGTCTCCACCGAGGAGAATCGAATCCCTTATTTTAGTGTTGTAAGTCCGAAGACTTATCGCTGTCTCAACAGGGGATTTAATGATTAGTAAAAATCACCTTTGGTCGGGCTCTGGAGAGAGTTTATAGTTTCAGTACTGAGTTCGGTTTCACGCTTCATTTTGTCGTAAAACCTGTTCCGAAATTTGTTGACAATGAAACCCGAGCATTGATGGTGGTTGTTGTTGACCGGCTGCAGTTCCTATGGTTCTATACGTTCAAAGGTAGCACTTATTTAGCTTCACTCGATAACAATATAAAGAACAAACATGGCCTTACGGACATTAACAAGCGATATGTTATAAAAAAAAGCACACTTAAACACTGGAATAACCTGTTTATTTAATAATCTTTGATATGAATAAATACGTTATGTATTTTTAATTTACTTTATTTTTTGAAGAAGATAAACACAAAGCTACACAATGGGCTATCTGTGCTTTGCCTTCCACATGTATTTCAACCCAGTTTCTTGCGTTTTAAGTTCGCAGACATGCCGCTGTGCCACTTAGTGGATGGGCTTTTAATTCAGAAGTAATTCTAAAATTATTATTTTATAAGCAACATAAATTTAGATTAAGTTTATTCATAAATCACATAAATAATCACATAATATACATATTATTAAGGTGATTAAAAATTAAAACAAACATTTGAATGTACATTTGGCTTGTTTCGTACGTTTTATTTTAAAACAAGTAAATTGTGTGCTGTATATTTATTATGGAAGTATGTCCACAGTAAATCACAGATCACTACTATAAAGAACCCATGGCTGTACAAACTCTGACGCTTGACGAGGCAGCCAGGATTATACATTGTTAAAATAATAATAAAAGATGACAAGGAAAGTAGGCTTATTCACACAAAACTGTAGTGTAGATATTACAATCACTGTCGACTGATTTTTATAAGTAGATAGAGAAAGGTAAATGACTTGGGCTAAAAGAGAGTAAATTACGAGAGTTTGTTACACAGCAACAAAAGCTAGAAAGAGAGAAGAGTGTTAACAGGATAGAAAGATTGTGAATAGAGAGAATGAAATACACATCGTCAAGTTCACCCGAAAAGAACAAATGAATAACAAAGGGGTCAGGACCAGTCGACTCAAGCTGCTCAAATAGGATGAAAAGAAACACGACACGGATGCTTGGCTCCCTTGTAATGTGATGGTCGCAAGTTCGAATCTCCGTAACACCAAACATGGTCGCCCTTTCAGCCGTGGGAGCGTTATAATGTTACGTTCAATCCCATTATTCGTTGGTAAAAAAGTAGCCCAAGAGTTGGCGGTGGGTGGTGATGACTAGCTGCCTTCCCTCTAGTCTTACACTGCTGAATTAGGGACGGCTAGCACAGATAGCCCTCGTGTAGAGTTGCGCGAAATTCAAAACAAACAAACAACACGGATGCTTTCCTGGAGAGATATGAAAGATTCAACCAAAGTCAGAAATGGGACAAATACGACTGGGCAGTTTGTCCCAGCCAAATTCTAACAGAACAAGGCCTACAAGTGTATGCAAGCATGACGTCAGAAAATGCCGAGAACTATAACAAGTTAAATGTTGACTTGTTACAAATGTGCTGAGGAAAAGTTCCGTCAAAAATGTAGAGAAGACAAACCTGTCACTGTAGAAACCACATTTCAGTTTGTGGAGCTTCTACAGTGATCATTCACCAGGTAGCGTGGCAAGTGTGAAAATAGTCTGGTAGATCTACTTCATTAGAAGTTAACAGTTCATGATCACGTGCTCAACTAACATGTAACTCTAGCTAAAGAAGAAAGAACCAAAAGACATGAATGAGATAATCTAGCAGAACAGCATATGTATATGAAGGGAGTATAACCGTAAAGTTCAAGAATGACCAGTTAAAGTTGACCTCGGAATGGCTGAACAGAAACAGATATCACCAAAGATGACAAGGACCCAATAGACAAAAGGTAAAAGAGATGTTATATTTGTTGCAAATTAAAAATGGGGTACATTACAAAGAAGTACTAGTCCATAACCAAGAACCAACAGCAGAAATAACAGCATTAAACAGTTGGAGCTACCTACAAATATAATGTTGGTGAGAAACAAGAAAAGTACTTTCATCATGTTGTAAACAGAAAACTAATAGCAACAACTGGTTAGATTCGCTACAACAAAGAAGTGTTATCTCCATGATTGAATAGTGGACAGCTAATGGTCAGCTACAGTTAGCAAATGGGTCAACAATGCCAGTGCATATTAAAGCATGTAATAGACATCGAGATATGTCAACAAACAGTAAAAGGCTATGTCAGGGACAAGAAAATGGAGGTTCTAAGAGATATTGGTTGCATTAGTGGAGTCACAAAGGCCAGTCTAGTATCTGATGACCACATGACGAGCAAGGTATATCTGTGTGTGCTGAATAATGGGGTAATGAGAAAGTTTCCCCCAGAAAGAATAAAGGTGGACAATCCATGTTATGTGTTTGTGTGAAGGCACCACTCTACGACTTGGTGATTGGAAATATACCAAACATAAAGGAAACTGATAAGTCACCTGCAGTCATCACAAAAGCTCAAGAAAAGACGAGTAAGCAGTACATCAAGCACGTGCAAGTCTCGAAATGTGACATCATAAATGTCGGTCTGAGGGAACTGAAGGAAAATCAATAAAATGATCCTACGATGCAGTGGCTTTAGGGCAGTGCAAAGGAGAAATACAAGCACAAGACAAAGGTGAAAGAGACAAAATATTGAACCAGAAAGGAGTATCGTAACGAATCTATCAAAGCAGTTCTTCTGGAGAATCCAAACACATCAGAAGCATTTGTATAACATGAAGGTCAAATCTCAACATTTCAAGGCTGGACAGGTCTTTGTTCTTCTATCTACAGACAACAATAAACTCACTCTGCAATGGAAAGAACCTTACGAAATGCAGGAAGTTACCAAAGCAGTGGATTATAAAGTGAAAGTAGACGGGAAGATCGAGATGTGCTATGCTTATCTGTTGAAGATACATCAAGAGGGAGAAAAGCCTAACAGATGTGGCTATTGAAGCACAGATGGACATGACAGGTGTAGATACCATAGAAGACAATGACTTTGTTATTGAACATAAGAAGCTACTCGACCTAAGACAACAGGGTAGAATTGAGACATACAAAGACACCAACATCAGTGAAAAACTAATCATGGCCTGAGATGGTTATTCAGGTAACGATGTTACAAACCCTCACCTGAAATGTCTGCTCAGAAACCTAAAAAGGGTAACCGTAGGTAATTGCAACTTTAGTTCAGTTACAGTCTAAGGGTTTATAGCATTAAAGATGGGGTTTCAACAACAGTGGTGGGCAGAGCACAAATAGGTTATTGTGTGGTTATGTGTGTTTTATGTCAAACAAAGTAACAAGGAATAAAGAATCCTTCGGGTGAGCTTCGAGTCTTGTTCACGTATGTCCAACTTAATATATGACTGTCAAACTATTTAACGAAAGTAAGTTTCAAAAGAGGCTTTACTTTTGGAAATGAAACATGGTTTGGTGGTTAGGTCTCATAATCAGAGGGTCACGAGTTTCGATCCCATAATGGATATCCTCGCTCTCTCAGCTGTTTGGTTTCATTGTTTGTTTTAAATTTCGCGCAAAGCTACTCGAGAACTGTCTGCGTTAGCAGTCTCTGATTTAGCAATGTAAGACTAGAGGAAAGACAGCTGGTCATCATAACCTATCGTCAACTCTTGGACTACTCTTTTACCAACGAATAATGGGATCTACCGAATCATAATAACGTCCCCAGGGCTCAAAGGGCGAACAAGTCTGGTGTGACAGGGAATCGAATCTGCCACTCTCAGATTACGAGTCGAGCGCCACCTGGCCATGCTGGGCTTCCTTTTAACTGTGGGAAAATTATAATTGGATGTTCCTGTCCCTCTATTGGCGGTGAGTAGTTCAGGCTGGTTATTTTCCCAATAATCCAACACTTCTAAATTAAGCATGGATAAGGTTTATCGCCTTTAAGTAGCTTTGCATGAACTTCCACAAGAACACCTTCTTAACAATTAAGGTCTAACCATCCAATGTCTTGAATTTTATTTTTAATTATGTTACTTTTAATTAAGATTGTTCAGTAACGTTTCAGCATAATTGAAATATCATTTTAAACGCTAACTCTTAACATACCACAATAATAAAAGTAATGTTGAATGTTGTGATACATCTGTTGTACAAAATCCCTATCGGCTGCTTCTAAAATTCCAGCAGCCGTCTGAGTTTAAGTTCTGTCAGCCTGTTCTAGTTTTACATAACTTCCGATCCTGATTGAGTAAAAACAAAAATCAAGTTTCAGAAGATTCATTTTTAAAAGCAGTCGATTTTTCAATACCAGACAACCTCAGTAAATATAGAAGTTAACTGAAATAAGATGAATAGCCTATTCTTGAAGAGAAAACATTTTTTTCATGAAAATGTTTGTTAGTCGAAGAAAAAAAAGAGAGAAAAATTCCCCACACACACTTGTAACTTAAACTTTAATATTACCTATCTCAAATTTCTTAAAGAATATGGAAATCATTATGACTTGTTTTATTTGAGATAAGGGAACCTATCCAACTACAACAACATAAATATAGAACGTTTTAAAAGTGTTCGTTTACTTAGGCCTGTATTATTATTCTTGTCTTGCAGCGTATAAATAGTATAAAAAAGTGCACTTAAACCAGAATATTTCTGATAGGTTTGGAAGCTTTTCCTGAAAATGAAACTTACACATGGGAGTCGCCCATAAACATAACAATAAGCACAGAGTAGATAGTAGCTAAGTAAACAAACAGAGAACGTTGACGTCATCTTCTGTCTGTCAATAGAGAACGTTTGATTTTATTTTTTAGTTACGTCACGTGTTTCAACGTGAAAAAGGACTTCCTAAGATTAAACAGGAACCGTTACAGACCAATGTTTCACTAAGACAAGGACATAGACATTGTAATCTGGAAAAACAGACACGTGCTTATTACTAGTTTATAACAAAGAGATTCACTTTAGAACTTTTAGAAATACAAACATTATAGTATAGTAGTAGTAAAATATTACAGTAAATAAATTATTACTTTATTTTTACAGTTTTGCTTATTTTCATTTCTTATCTCTAATATATTTTCCTGCTATGTAGAGTTCAGCCACGAGTATCGTGTTGAGACAATTCACCCCATTTTATACTCTAACCTTAGACTGAAGTCTTTCCAATATGGCACATAACATCTGTTCTGACTACTTCTCTTTTCATACCGAGATAACCACCTAAAAGAATATCCTAATAATCAACTGCAATGCCTTGCATTTTACTAAAGTCTTAACACAGAGTTCCTTTTTAACAGATTTCAACTCTCAAAGAAACCATATGCTACAGACAAATATCCATTAAGACTGGTCGTTACTTTTACAAGTGACCAAGGTTTCACTCTGAAGTCACATTTTAAAAATAATTAAAATGTTTTTATTTATAAGTTCAAATATAATGACATTTCAGTCACCTTTCACAACATAAAACATATTAAGATCTAAAAACCTATTAGCTGTCTCTACGTGTTCCAGATCTGTGTGTAAATGCACGTGTTGATTATGATACCACCTAATGCCAGTCCCTTGATTATTTAACACATTTAGTACCCTCAAATACACACGTGTTGATTATGATACCACCTGATGTCAGTCTCTTGATTATTTAACACATTTAGTACCCTCAAATACACACGTGTTGATTATGATACCACCTGATGCCAGTCCCTTGATTATTTAACACATTTAGTACCTTCAAATACACACGTGTTGATTATGATACCACCTGATGCCAGTCCCTTGATTATTTAACACATTTAGTACCCTCAAATACACACGTGTTGATTATGATACCACCTGATGCCAGTCCCTTGATTGTTTAACACATTCAATATCTTTAAATACACACGTGTTGATTATGATACCACCTGATGTCAGTCCCTTGATTATTTAGCACATTTAGTACCCTCAAATACACACGTGTTGATTATGATACCACCTGATGCCAGTCCCTTGATTATTTAACACATTTAGTACCCTCAAATACACACGTGTTGATTATGATACCACCTGATGCCAGTCCCTTGATCATTTAACACATTTAGTACCCTCAAATACACACGTGTTGATTATGATACCACCTGATGTCAGTCCCTTGATTATTTAGCACATTTAGTACCCTCAAATACACACGTGTTGATTATGATACCACCTGATGCCAGTCCCTTGATTATTTAACACATTCAATATCTTTAAATACACAAGTAGTGATTATACCATCTGTTTATATAGACTTTCCACAGTTACGTTGCTTCCAAAATCACTGAAACCAGCAGTGTGAGAATTTGATCAAGGTTTTAGACCATTCAAAAAATACGTAACATATAAAATCATCTAGTTTAACTGTAGTAACGTATTTCGTTATCTGTTGGTCCTTTTTGTATCAATAAGTTCTAACTAACTGTGTTATTATTGTAAACTCCCAATCTAACAGAATCAATTATTTTCAACTCACAGTTTCATATTACCTTTCCGCAAAACAACAACCTGGAAAATATGACATCGATAGGAGAACGTGACAGACGAAATACAAAGCTACCTGGTCAGAAAGGTATTGCACTTTGATTAACTGGTAGAAAGATAGTGCAGTTTGATTAACTGGTACAAATTATATATAATTTGCATACTTATTGCCTGTTTAGAAAGATCCGTTTAGTGAATACAACTACACATCTTCATTTCCATATCAATTCCATCGCTGTACGAAAACACAGGGTGGTTAATTGTTGTTCAAGTTATGAAGTAACTCAATATGTCAAACTTTGTGTGCTCTTAATAGGACATTAGTTTTCATTAGAACCACTAATTATTATTCATGTTTCTTACGAAACATAATTTAATGTTAACGACAAATTACAAAGTTTGTGGTAGTGTAGAATATATTACAGTTTCTACACAATTATGATGAAATGTCTGTAACAAGGTATTGCACATAGAGAGGGTCCCCCATACTTCTATGCATATGATTTATGTACATCATATGACTTATATGTGTGTATATATAATACATGTTTAATGTACTTCCCAATCCATGGCCTGGCATGGCCAGGTGGGTTTAGGCACTCGACACGTAATCTGAGGGTCGCGGGTTCGAATCCCCGTCACAACAAACATACTCGCCCTTTCAGCCGTGGGGGCGTTATAAAATTACGGTCAATCCCACTGTTCGTTGGTAAAAGAGTAGCCTAAGAGTTGGCGGTGGGTGGTGATGATCCTCTAGTCTTACACTGCTAAATTAGGGACGGCTAGCGCAGATAGCCCTCGAGTAGCTTTGCGCGAAATTCAAAACAAACAAACTTCCCCACCTCCCAGAAGCAATCAAATATAAATTCCTGCGAGCAGAGACAACATGCACCTTCTGCGTTTAACTTGTTCTTTTACAACAAGCTACAGCGCTAATAAACTGATTGTTTTCAGGGTTAACCCTTATTATTTTAATAGTAGGATCACGACAGAAGCTTGTCAATTTAAGATTTATTAAAATGGCTGATTTTGATTACTGGGTGAAGTTAACAGACAAAACTAATAATTTAACCAGTTTCATATCATTAAATCGTTCAACCAATATTATCTGATTAACTGTTGAAACAAAACATAATTGGTGTTGAAAAATATCAAATGCACAGTTAGTTTACTATGTATGTAAATATTTTACTCTATTCAATGTAACTGTCGTCGATACTCAATATTTTATCGCTTTATTTTTTACGTTTGCTTTATGTCGTCTCAAAAATCAATGCAGAGACGTTATCAATCCTGTCCAGTAGAGAGCTGAGAATTTCAAACGCTTCTGTTTTTGTACAGCTCCATATTTCACTCCTATGTTTTTATATAAGTGTACAGAGTAAAAAACGGATCGATTAACGTAGTCTTGTCCTAGAAATAACCTGTATGCATACTAATCTTACGATATTTAAGTATTTGAGCTGTTCAATATAATCCTTTTAGTTTTATAAATTAATATCGTTTCTCGGTTTAGCCTCCAATGTCTTACATTTGTATGCGTTATCAAATGTCAAATGTTTCTGTTGCGTGAAAACGCACACAAAGGGCTCTGCTGCTTGAAAGAACATTATAATAATGTGACGCAGTCTACAATGATTTAACTTTATCAATAACTTTTTATAATCTAGAGTTTAATTTAAACACAGGTTAGTAAAGACAATATTTTGATGAACGGTTCATTAGAGGTAATTATTCAGATTTATAGTGTGAATTGTTTACTGTTGTGTAACTAGTAGGATAATTAGTTGAAAATAAAAAAACTAAAGAAAGTTGAAAAGAGAGAACACAAAACAGACAGAGAACATGAACGTTAGAATCAGAAAAATCACGTTACTAATACATTCAGATATAGTCCTAATGTTCAGACACAGTCCCAACGTTCAGACGTAGTCCTAATGTTCAGGTAGAGTCTTATCATTCAAACATGGTCCTAACGTATAGACACAGTCCTAAATGTTCAGACATAGTCTTAACATTTAGACAAAGTCCTAACGTTCAGACATAGTCCTAATTTTCAGATACAGTCCTAACGTTCAAACATGGTCCTGTGTTCAAACATAGTCTTGATATTTAGATACAGTCTTAACGTTCAGACATAGTCCTAACGTACAGACACAGTCCTAACGTTCAGACATAGTCCTAATTTTCAGATACAGTCCTAACGTTCAAACATGGTTCTAATGTTCAAACATAGTCTTGACATTTAAACATAGTCCTAACGTTCAAACATGGTCCTATGTTTAAACATGGTCTTGATATTTAGATACAGTCCTAACGTTCAGACATAGTCCTAATGTTCAGATACAGTCCTAACGTTCAAACATAGTCCTAACGTTCAGACATAGTCCTAACAATATCTCACAAATTCTGGTCAGTTTACGATATTTGAATTAACTTTAGGTCCATGGTCTGACTCAATAACTTAGTCTGGTCTGCATAAAATATAATTGTTATTCAAATAAATGTTATTACGACTCTTTTGAGATAGAAAACGTACCAACCCTCGAAACATGAATATTAATGGTGTGCGACAATCACGCAGGTTCGTGAAATTAATTTAATAATAGAATACAAAATCCTATTACCCGAGTGCTTAAAAAAAATTCTTTCTTCATTCTGGTGCAAATTAAGGAAGAAAGGTCCACGTTTCGAAGGCATTCTGGTTATTGGGTATTATATCTTTGTGAACCAAAACACAGGTATTTCTGTTTACTACTTGAGTTTTTCCAACAGTAGTTATTAAGTTATATTAGTTAAAGGTTATCAAACGATCTAAATGTTTCTCAACATTTCAGAACATTCACACTAATCATATATTTGTTTGCAACTTACCAAATAGCTGTTATGTGAACAACACGAGAAAATAAAGGTCAAACGACGTTTCTAGAACAAATAAACCAATACAATTTTTAAATGAAGAGTTAAGAAAATATTCACCTGTTCAGTATATGTTTTTAATTTATTTACAACGAAAGCAATCACACGCTCACGGACTGTACTACGTCTTTTCATTGATTAATACTGTCATAAAACTAATAATAATTTTAATTTATTTTCAGTATTCGCCATTGTTTGTTTTCCTTAGAAACAGAGACTGTAATTTAATAAATTAGTAATTGTAGGATAAATAAAACTATACAGTCCAGATGCACGCCCCCCCCATTGGCTCAGCGGTATTACTGCGGACTTACAACGCTAAAAATTTGGGTTTCGATACCCGTGGTGGGCAGAACACAGATAGCCCATTGTGTAGCTTTGGGCTTAATTCAAAACAATTTCGGGCACGGCATGGCCAAGCTTGTTAAGGCGTTAGGCTCGTAATCCGAGGGTCGCGGGTTCGAATCCCGTTCGCACCAAACATGCTTGCCCTCCCAGCCGTGGGGGCGTTATTATGTGACGGTCAATCCCACTATTCGTTGGTAAAAGAGTAGTCCAAGAGTTGGCGGTGGATGATGATAACTAGTTGCCCTCCCTCTAGTCTTACACTGCTAAATTAGGGACGGCTAGCGCAGATAGCCCTCGAGTAGCTTTGCGCGAAATTCAAAAAACAAACAAACAACATCCAGATACTATAACTAAAATTCCAATCCATATGTAACGTACGTGATGTTTATTTTAAATTCGAACCCAAGAATGTCAACTGAGTATTTTTGAGAATTAAACATTGAAATAATGCACAAGAAGCTTTAGCGTCGTACCGTAATAACTTTTTAAATCACTTTACTATTTATTTCGCATCCGACATTTTTATTTCTAGCAAAGACAAATTCTGAGAAACAACACTTTTACTAGCAACTCCATACGTTACAAACCTCTATGGATATAAATATATCACAGATACACCTATTTCAAGAAAATTTAAGCCTTTCTAATAAAAGTTCGTAAAGAAAAAGCTGACACTTGGGTCCATCCATACTATGTTCCATGATTTAGCAACTGCTAAATTATTAAAATAGTCTCCAGAAAAATGCAGCTGTTTAGCCTTAAGTTCTTACAAACCCATTAAGATACATGTTGTTTTGATCCTGAAATATATGATTTTAAATTAGATTGCTTGTTGTTGAGCTCCAAGCTTAACAATGGGATATTTGTTCTCTGCTTATCATGGTATTTGTGGTACTAAAAACCTTTAGACTTTTATCGCAGACGAACTGTAATGTTAGAACCTCACACAATTTGTTTGAACTATTGATCGAGTCACAAATGTTATAAGAGTACATTACAAATACTATAGTTTAACTGTGAGCGATGTTGAACCTTCTGTTAACACTAATAAGAAAAAGCTAAATGTAATGTTTAGTGATGTCGAGAAAATCCACTTGTAGAGAAATATTTATTTAAAAACGGCTCGTTTGGGGTGAGAAAATATTTTACATAGAAGAGCGAACAACGTTTCGACCTTCTTCGGTCATCGTCAGGTTTATTGAGGCTCTCAGAATTATTTGTTTTATAAAACTGAAAGCGTCAAAAATATTACATTTTGAGAAAATAAAAAGTACGAAACATAGATCTTATAATCGCATGGCTATTCTGTCTATGGAAAAATAAACTATAAACGAGGTCAAAGGTAAAAGAATTGTCACAATTTCTGGAACGTTATTTCAAAATTTATTTTTTTAATATCCTCTTGTGGGCCAGCGGTTTACAACGCAAAATCTGGGGATCGATTACTCGTAGCACTGCGTACATCTGTACTTTATATGTACATTATTACTCAAGACAATTTACCTCTGAATACAATGTTATAACATCAAATATAGATTTGAACATGCAATAGTTACTTCAGTGCAACAGATAGTAGTATAAACGTAAAAGTAGCATTGTGCTTAGAACTGAATTAATATAACCTGTGAAGCCCCCCAGTGCCTCAGCGGTATGTCTGCGGACTTACAACGCTAAAAACCGGGTTTTGATACCCGTGGTGGGAAGAGCAGAGATAGCCCATTGTGTAGCTTTGTGTTTAATTCAAAACAACAACAAGAACTGGTAAATTGTTAACAACTTTTGAAATTATTCAAGTATTTAAAACGAAGTTTATTAGCTAACTCTGAATGTTTACGAATCCATAGAGAACACTAAAATTTATTAGGGAAGTTGAAAACTAAAACTTTTTTTTTGGCTTCCGTTAACGCTTCAAGGATCATAATTTTAATCTTTTTCTTGAACTGGTAAACAAAGATAAAAGAATATCATCTGTTTTATTTCTGAACGTTTCTAATGACTCACATGTGTCCCGAATTGCATTTACAGTTGCTATAAAACACGTAGATTAAGGAATCAAGTTTCAGTTATGTAATAAAATCTAAATGTAGACACCATGTTTCCATTTTATGTGGTGTCACGGTTTTTGAACAGAGACAAATGTTTAATTTGTTATTCATGACAATAGCATGTCATTGTTATTTTTATCCTTTGATAAAATAGTATTTTAAAACATCAAACTTTTCTATTTTACAAATTGCTTTGTCTACTTAGTGTGATTCTTTTAGAAAATTAAAACCGAGTTTATTATGAACTGTACAAATTAAAGACTATGTTTTCCACACGATATCGAACGCAATTAGTAAATTATAATTTATAGTCTTATACTCAGAATTTTGAATGTCATGGATCTCCTTTATCTCATAATAATAAATATGAACAGTGTCGTATTACGTTTCAACTTTGATAAATTAGCTTCAGTTGATTAGATATAACAACACCTTGAATACCACAACAATGCTAAATATTAGGGAATTATTTAATGTGTGTTTTCTTGTTGTATAAACACAGACTATCTGCTGATTCTACTGAACTGAATCAAACCCCTAAATTTAGCATCGTAAATTCGAAGACTTATCGCTGAACCATCGTGGGACATGTTATTATTTAATAGTGGAACGTTATTAAATATTAGAACACTATTCTAACCTGTGCAGTCAATACGCTCTTTGGTTAATTATTTTTAGAGCTATAAACTGGAGATATTCTTAAATAACAATAAATATTGTGTTTATATAAAGATAAATTTAAACACACTGCTAATACTTGTGTGCAGCAGAGAACATAAGAGTTGATGTGGCGACACTGACTGAGAACTCCTTACTCCAATTTCTCTAATGTACGTCTTTCAGCTTTTAGTATAGTTATAAACAACAGTTCGGACTTTCAATCACAAAAAAAACAAAATCGAAATCAATATATACAACATAAGGGTACTTGCACAAACAACGTGACAAACAAAACCGACTTATAGTTTATTCAGTCAAAACAGAAAAGTACCTCACATTGTATTTTATAAATAATGTTGATGTGGTGCTTGTCAGTGTAGTTTTTACATAGTATAGACCTCAGTTTTGTGCCTGGTTTTTGAATAAATTTGGTATTAACTGGAATGTCATATTTTGTTACTAATTTTTGCCAAATGTTAGTTAAGTTTCCTCCACAAACCGTAGAAAACATTATTCGCACAAACCTAGACAAAAAGCAAAATCAACTAACAAAAGTAAGTATACACCACGATTTAAAAAAACCCCGAAACCATATACTGCTGCATACCATATATTCCTGACATCAGCAGACAAATAACCAACGTTTGACAAAAACTAGTAATAAAATATGACATTCCAATTAATACCAAATTTATTCAAAAACCAGGCACAAAACTGAGGTCTATACTATGTAAAAACTACACTGACAAGCACCACACCAACATTATTTATAAAATACAATGTGATAACTGTCACGACTTCTATATTGGAGAAACAAGTAGAAAAGTACCTCGCTGGTACAACGTAAGTTTACGGATTTGCAACGCTAAAATCAGGGGTTAGATTCTTTTCAGTGGACTCAGCAGATAGCCCCATGTGGCTTTGCTATAATAAACACACACACACACACACAAGACAGAAAAGGTTCACGCGCATCATGTAAATTGGTAGAAATATGACACGCACACACCATCGGTTCCATGAATTGTCATTTTAGTAACAACTTGACTTTCAACTACAAAACAGGATATCAAATGAATAAAACTATAAAACCGAGTAGACGACTGGTCATCAAATTAAATTTTAACATGAAAATAATCCATATATAAAATGATTTCTATAATAAAAAGTCCTTAACATGTATTTCGGATGTAATGTTGATATAAAATGTGTTATGATATTAATAGGAACTCCATAGGTAAAGAAGAACAATAAAAATGTGTTATGATATTAATAGGAACTCCACAGGTAAAGAAGAACAATAAAAATGTGTTATGATATCAATAGAAACTCCATAGGTAAAGAAGAACAATAAAAATGTGTTATGATATCAATAGAAACTCCATAGGTAAAGAAGAACAATAAAAATGTGTTATGATATCAATAGGAACTCCATAGGTATAGAAGAACAATAAAAATGTGTTATGATATCAATAAGAACTCCATAGGTAAAGAAGAACAATAAAAATGTGTTATGATATCAATAGGAACTCCATAGGTAAAGAAGAACAATAAAAATGTGTTATGATATCAATAGGAACTCCATAGGTAAAGAAGAACAATAAAAATGTGTTATGATATAAATAGGAACTCCATAGGTAAAGAAGAACAATAAAAACGTGTTATTGTATCAACAGTCATGAATATGACTGCCTTGTTTTTTGCCACATAGCTTTTTCTAATTACAAACATTCTGAAATAATGTTACACCAATCAATCAACCTTACGTTTACGGACATACAACGTTGAAATCCAGAGTTGAGTCTTCGTGGTGGATTGAACAAAGTCAGTTTGCAATGGTTTTGAAGTATTATAATGCTAAACACCAGGTTTCAACACCCTCAGATAGCACAGAACAGATAACCACTTATTTAGCATTGTGTCGTAGGCACTACAGCACAGATATTCCATTGTTTAACTTTGTGTCGCAGATAGTGTAGTACAGATATTCCATTGTTTAACTTTGTGTCGTAGATAGTGTAGTACAGATATTCCATTGTTTAACTTTGTGTCGTAGATAGTGTAGTACAGATATTCCATTGTTTAACTTTGTGTCGTAGATAGTGCAGTACAGATATTCCATTGTTTAACTTTGTGTCGTAGATAGTGTAGTACAGATATTCCATTGTTTAACTTTGTGTCGTAGATAGTGTCGTACAGATATTCCATTGTTTAACTTTGTGTCGTAGATAGTGTAGTACAGATCGCCTATTGTTTTGTGCGCTTAACAACAAGCAATGCACTTATCTCTATGCAGTTAATTGTCTGCCGGCCTTGTCGTTAGAGGGCCTCGACTCGCGATGTGAGGGTCGTGGTTTCAAATCCCCGTCACACTAAACACGACAAGAGGACGTTATAATATCACCGCCAATCCCAATATTAGTTGGTAAAAGAGTAGCCCAAGAGTTTTCGGTGGGTAGTGGTGATTAGCTGCCTTATCTCTAGCCTTACACTGCTTAATTAGGGACTGCTAGCGCAAGATAACCCTCGTGTAGCTCTGCGCGAAATTAAAAGAAACAAACAAAACTGTCTGCCATATAAAGTGAATATTAATACTTTACATTGCTAAGAAGGTTTGGAACTTTGTACAACAATGAATGACAAGTTGCGAAGTATTAGATAGTGTTACGGTTATTGTTTTGTAAGATTGGTTATTTTAAAATGTATTTTGCGTCTCAAAATGGATGAAAGTCAAAATATTGCATTATCATTTCATAATAGTGTTTTATCAAAAGCAAGCTATCTATATAGACCAACGTAAAACTGGTAATATGTACGTCAATAAAAGGAACTAACTGAAAGTGACAGACCTAATTATCAACAGTTCGTAAGAAAACTAAAGCCTGATTAGACAGTATCGACCCATCAGCTGGATAGACCCGTTAAAACAACACTTTCGACCCCAGTTTTATACCACCAATTTCGACAAACTTAAAGAGATTGTTGAAGTTAGCCCTAAACTTACGAAAAAGCCAATAGTGTTGATTAATATTCGAAAATCGTATTATTATTTAGAAATATATAATATTAAATATTATTAAAGACATGATAACCAAAACCATTTTATGGAACTGGCTATAAACCAAAATTAATTAACTTGTTGTTTAGAAACTCATAAATGCACCATTTATTAACTTATCAATGAACAAACTGTAAGTTTTACTTCAAGTGATGAAACATTTTCAACATTGCATATCCAAATTTATAAGCTGGTTAATGTAAAATAACTAATAAGCGAGATTACAGCAGGCACCTAAATCAAAGTTCTTTAATTAAATAGATGTCAGTGCAGTATAGCCTTAGCAAGAAGGTTTGGAAAGTGAAGCTTAGAAACTTGTAAACATATATAAACACAAATATATGGTAACAATGAGATATTTGTTCCCTTCTGTAATACATCATAATTTAATAAATAAAAGGAATGTTTAGATACTTCATGCTGAAATGAAATGGTATACAATAAATTATTTATCGGTTTAGATTAAGTTAACTAAAATGCTCAAAATATTGCAGTAGAAATTTTATCCGTGACAAAAAAGTTGTTAAACTTCTATGTAAATGTTTAATTCTGCCTTGTACTCCGTCACACTGAATATATCTAATGAGCTCGTGAGAAGTGAATTATTTTCAATAAGTGTATAGTGAAATAGAAAAATCTCTAACCTTAGAATAAAAAAGTCCGTAATTACTTGAAAGTTTAAAAATACATATGTATTAGTGAAAGTTTAACAATACTCGTATGTCAGTAAAAATTTAACATAACTTGTGTGTTAGTGAAAGTTTAACAATACTTGTGTTTTAGTGAAAATTTAACAATAGCTGTGCATCAGTGATAGTTTAACAATACTTTTATATCAGTGAAAGTTTAACAATACTTGTGTTTTAGTGAAAATTTAACAATACTTGTGCTCAAGGGAAAGTTTAACAATACATGTATGTTAGTGAAAGTTTAACAATTCTTGTGTGTCAGTGAAAGTTTAACAATACTTGTGTATCAGTGAAAGTTTAACAATACTTGTATATCAGTGAAAGTTTAACAATACTTGTATATCAGTGAAAGTTAAACATTACTTGTGTTTTAGTGAAAGTTTTAAAAGTACGTGTGTGCCAGTGAAAATTTAACAACACGTGGGTATTTGTGAAATTTTAACAATAATAATGTGATAGTGAAGTTTTCAAAATACTTGTTTATTAGTAAAAGTTTAACAATACTTGTGTATCAGTGAAAGTTTAACATTACTTACTTGTTAGTGAAGTTTAACAATACTTACATGTTAGCAAAAACTTGCTTAACAATACTACTGTGTAATGCAAGCTCAGGGACGTAACTATCAAACCTTGGACCCATTGATCCATAGTTAGTTAGCTACCGACTAAGCTACGTCTAGCATAAAGATTACAGGTTTCTTACTTTTGTAAAGTCTTTAATTTTCATTCTGAGCTCAAAAAATGCTTTGTAAAGACAGGTTTTCAAATTTAAATTCATATATTTGTTTCAGTTTCAGTAACGGATTTTCTGTAATTTAACTACACAGATTTTGAACATAATATTCTTTTTATTATCAGAGACCTTTAGAGATGGAAGTTATAAACATTTGCGCTTTACCTTTGTGATTTATGTAACTTAAAAATCTGAAGTAATATATATTTGACATCATTAATGTATTTTCAGTAAGGACACCATAGTTTGTTTGTGGATAATACGCTGAACATTTTAGCATTCTTATATATATTTTAATTAAAAATATATATAATTCCTCTGTTCCTTACGCGTTCCACATGGCTTCTTGTAGTTTTGTCGTTTTATCAAATATGCTACTTCTTAGTTTTGATGAAGCAAGTTAGGCCTAATGTTTGCTTGTTTTCAATTTTACGTATAGCTACACGAGGGCTATTTGCGCTAACCGTCCCTAATTTAGTAGCATAAGACTATTGGGAAGGCAGTTAGTCATCACTACCAACTCCTGGACTACTTTTTTACTAACGAATAGTTGGATTGACTGTCACATATAACGCCACCATGGCTGAAATGACGAGAGTGTTTCGTGAGATAGGGAATCGAACTGTCGGCCCCCCCAATTCCAGTGACACAGTGGTAAGTCTTCGGATCTCTACTGCTAGAAACTGGGTTTCGATATACGTGGAAGGCAGAGCAGAGGTAACCATTTTTGTAACTTTGTGCTAAATAAAAAAAAATCGAACTGTCTACCAACAGATTGTGAGCAAGATGTTCCTAACATATACGTGTGAAACAACTAACATAGCCAACACAAGATGGCGTCTTTAATATTTAATAATAACTACTTTATTGACATTTATATGCAAAAACGGCTCGTTTGGGCTGAGAAAACACTTTTACATAGAAGAGCGAACAACGTTTCGAACCTGACGATGACCGAAGAAGGTCGAAACGTTGTTCGCTCTTCTATGTAAAAGTGTTTTCTCAGCCCAAACGAGCCGTTTTTGCATATAAATTTCTCAACAAGTGGGTTTCTCGTCATCACTGATTACTTTATTGACATGTTTTTTTCGCGCAAAGGTACAAGAGGGAGGGTCATCCGAGCTAGCCTTCCCTAATTTAATAGTGTAAGACTATAGGGAAAGCAGTTAGTCATCACTACCTAACTGCCAATTCTCGAGCTACTCTTTTACTAAAGAGTAGTACGATTGATCGTAATTTTATAACGCCCCCACGGCTTAAAGGACGAGCATGTTTGATGTAACGGGAATTGGATCCCGCGACTGCGAATCGATCACCCTAACGAACTGGTCGTGCTGGGTCTGGGCTTAATATTTTATAACGTAAGATTATGATAGGAAAGTTGAACGCTAGTTACAAAAAAAACTTAAATGTACGAAAACGTATTAAACCTTCAGCTCGATTGTG
Organism: Tachypleus tridentatus; assembly: GCF_004210375.1. Taxonomy (NCBI): domain Eukaryota; kingdom Metazoa; phylum Arthropoda; class Merostomata; order Xiphosura; family Limulidae; genus Tachypleus; species Tachypleus tridentatus. Next base: position 8,633,699 of record NC_134835.1, on the reverse strand, counting down.
CCAGTGATCTAAAGATCGTATCTGTTCTAAAACAAATATAACTATTTGGTTGAGAAAGGTGTAACTTGTAACAAACTAATTCTCATGTTCAGTAAGTAAACGCAAAAGGAAAAGCACGAGATTCGAGCACGTGACGAGCACGATATATGTCACTGAACATGCTAACGCGTTATTGAAGCGCATTAATTATTTAATAATAAATTAATAATAAATAATATATTTACATAATAATAAATTAAGTAATAAAGGAGCGTAAGAAATAATTTCAGTGTGTTAAAGATATTGGAATTCGTTATTGCACATATAGCACACTAGACTTGTCGGAGTAATTTCAGTCACTCTCCGTGAGAGGGCATAAATTCGTCACTCAGGTGACATATGAAGATATTCTCATTGTTTCAGCAAACCCTAAGAATTACTTTCTGGCTAATTAGCAATGACACATAAACCTGGGTTTCTTAGTTGCTAAAGCCTCTCTTATAGGAAACTAATTATTTTTACGAACACGTTTCTGAAACACGTATCTGCTTCTATAAGGAATATATATATATATATTCATCACAACTACCGTGTTTTGAAGGTTGAGTAACATGTTTTATGTCACAGATTAGCTGGAAACATGGAAAGAGTTCTACCTTCTTTTTGCTTCCTGGATGGATCTATTTCATAAAACCAATGTGTCTCATCACAAGACTACATACAGAATTAACGCAGTGTCTTGTCAAATGTGGTTTGTTTGTTTGTTTGTTTTTCCCCCCCCCAAACAAGACTTTCTTCTTCTCGATAAAGTGAGCAATTTGAGTTTTCCACACGAAACTGGTGTAACCGAACCAGTCAAGGATGAGTTCAACCAAAATATTAAAGGTATGAGTCAGTTAAATCTTTTTTATCCAAATTTCCTTTCAGAAAATAATGAAATACGGAAAAAAATATTCCACAAAATATTTCCACTTCATAAAAAGCTATACTTTCTTAAAACTCTGAGACAATGTAGCAAGAAATTTTAGTGCTAATTTTAGTATAAATTGTTTATTCATTTCATTTAAAGTTATTCGCTACAATTACTTATGCTGCAGGTAAAAAAGGCAATATTTGTCTTTTTCTGCCTTTTTTTTTTAATTGAACACAACTAGAACACGTGACCGTCCATCCGCCATATTTTTGTAATATCAACAGTTTTCAGTTCTTACTGTCAGTAATATCAACAGTTTTCAGTTCTTACTGTCAGTAATATCAACAGTTTTCAGTTCTTACTGTCAGTAATATCAACAGTTTTCAGTTCTTACTGTCAGTAATATCAATAGTTTTCAGTTCTTATTGTCAGTAATATCAACAGTTTTCAGTTCTCACTGTCAGGGGCCCGGCATGGCCAAGCGTGTTAAGGCGTGCGACTCGTAGTCTGAGGGTCGCGGGTTCGCATCCCCGTCGCGCCAAACATGCTCGCCCTCCCTGCCGTAGGGGCGTTATAATGTGACGGTCAATCCCACTATTCGTTGGTAAAAGAGTAACCCAAGAGTTGGCAGTGGGTGGTGATGACTAGCTGCCTTCCCTCTAGTCTTACACTGCTAAATTAGGGACGGCTAGCACAGATAGCCCTCGAGTAGCTTTGTGCGAAATTCCAAAAACAAATAAACTTACTCTCAGTAATACTAACAGTTTTCAGTTCCTACTGTCAGTAATATCAACAGTTTTCACTTTTTACTGTCTTCATTCGTACTGTTTATTTTGTCTTTTTTTTTAGAAACGTGAGAATAAATTCAGAATAATATTTCAATTAGTCAACAGACTTCACATTTGTATATCACACTAACTTACTAGTCAACAGATTTCCTATTTGTAAATTACACAAACTTACAGGTCAACAGACCTCACATTTGTATATCACACTAACTTACTAGTCAACAGACTTCACAGTTACATATCACACTAACGTACTAGTCAACAGACCTCACATTTGTATATCACACTAACTTACTAGTCAACAGACCCCCCAGTTACATATCACACTAACTTACTATTCAACAGACCTTACAGTTACGTGTCACACTAACTTACTATTCAAAAAACTTCGCAGTTACATATCACACTAACTTACTAGTCAACAGACTTCCAAGGTACATACCACACTAACTTACAATTCAACACACCTCACAGTTGTACATCACACTAACTTACTAGTCAACAGACTTCCAAGGTAGATACCACACTAACTTACAATTCAACACACCTCACGGGTGCATATCACACAAACTTACTAGTCAACAGACCTCACAGTTACATATCACACAAACTTACTAGTCAACAGACCTCACAGTTACATATCACACTAACTTACTATTCAAAAAACTTCGCAGTAACATATCACACTAACTTACTTGCCAACAGACTTCCAAGGTACATACCACACTAACTTACTAATCAACAGGCTTCACAGCAACATACTAGTTAACAGGATTCACACATATATACCACAGTAACCTACTAGTTAACCGACTTCACACTTATATACCACAGAGTGGAGATTAAATTGTGATGACTAGCCGTCTTCCTTCTTGTCTGTCAGAGATGAAAGTGAATGCTGATAACTAACTGTCTTCCATCTAGTCTGTCAGAGTTGAAAGTGAATGCTGATGACTAGCGGTCTTTCTTCTAGTCTGTCAGAGATGAAAGTGAATGCTGATGACTAACTGCCTTCCTTCTAGTCTGTCAGAGATGAAAGCGAATGCTGATGAGTAGCTTCCTTCCCTTTACTTTTTCAGTTAGAGATGACTATCTTCAAACAGTTGTTTTTTTTTTAAGTAGCTTTATTCAGAAGTTCTGAAACTGTTAAAACTACACGTTTTATAATTAATACTACATTGAAATTTCTAGTATAATAACTTCTGTATCTTTATATAACGAAGTAAATCCATGAATTCTGAAATATTCTCAGGTATGTCATCTTCTACCAAGACATTTATATAATTTGAATTAAAACAATATTTCATCTATTTCCAGTGGTGGATACTTGGACATTCATAACTTAACTAACCAGAATTATAACAAAAAAACATAGATCAGCACCAGCGCCATCTGTAAATAACTGTTCTTTCATTTAAAAATAATATCTAAATATCGCAACTGATATTTTATCGTCACTTCCTGATACATTAAAAGCTTAAATTTAATTGTTATTCATTCAAGCAATTGAAGGAAGTTGAAATTATATTAGTATAAAAGCTTTAGAACAAATCTGTACTTTAACAACTTTAAATTATATTTTGCATGTGTGAAATTACAAAATCAAAAGAGACCGATAAATAGAAGCTGATAAAGGTCGTATTCTCACCGATCAAAAACTAACCTGAATTAACTTCTCGAGTTTTTAGAGAAAAGAACAGTAATTTTTTTTGTCCTAACTCAGTTACATTCACCGTTCTTGGCGGTACCATTATCTTATATTTTTTTATATTCGTCACAATAAATAAAGTTTCGTGTTCCATCAAAATATGATTACAGAAAAGGAAAAGGACAAGAAAAGACAAATTGGGAAGGAATACTATTTATTAATTAGTAGTATTTAATTGATACTATTTCATTAGTAGTATTTAATTGATACTATTTCATTAGTACTATTTAATTAATACTATTTCATTAGTAGTATTTAATTGATACTATTTCATCAGTAGTATTTAATTAATACTATTTCATTAGTAGTATTTAATTGATACTATTTCATCAGTAGTATTTAATTAATACTATTTCATTAGTAGTATTTAATTGATACTATTTCATCAGTAGTATTTAATTAATACTATTTCATTAGTAGTATTTAATTGATACTATTTCATTAGTAGTATTTAATTAATACTATTTCATTAGTAGTATTTAATTGATACTATTTCATTAGTAGTATTTAATTAATACTATTTCATTAGTAGTATTTAATTGATACTATTTCATTAGTAGTATTTAATTGATAGTGTTTTATTAATACTGTTTGATTAATATTATTTCATTAATACTATTACCCTCGTGAAACATTTTCGTAACGAGACCCAAACCTCAAGTACTTTCGAATAGTTTACTGTTCTTCTTCAGGACAGTAGAGGGTTATGTTTAATGAGTGTCATGAAATGCATAGGCTCGGATGTCGATGTCACCTGAAATGGATGTTTGTGTCAGGCTTAGACTTGTGTAAAAGAGTTGTGTAAAGTTCATAATAGTTATAAGAATTATTAACTAATTTCTATAAAGATAAACATCAAAATAAACAATACAATTAAAGTCAAATATCCGCAAAAGGTAGTGTGAAATAAAGAAAATAATAATGTAGTTCAGTATAGAGGAAATCAAACCAGTATATATAGAGAGAAATGTTTAAGGAAGAATGATTCTAATGATGTGAAGTAAGTTTAATAATGAATTTAGTTTTCGAAATATTTTCAGAGACTTGCAAAAGGTCAACAACCCTTTGATTGATACATTTGGTGTTACAGTATTTAACAGTGCTATCCAACAAGCTTTTTTTAATTTTCCTATTTCTGTTAGATGTATACTTGTCTACTTGTCTCTGTATCCATAAGTTTAATGTCTTCAAGAGAGTGTCCAGGTATGTTAAAGTGTTTTGCAACCGGAAGGTATTTGTTTCTTTTTATTGTTGATTTATGGTTAATAAAACGTTCCCGTATAGTTGTGTCAGTAAGACAAGAGTTGGCGAGGGTTGATGTTGTCTAGCATCCTTCCCTCTAACATATCTGTTTCAAATTAGGGACAATTATGTGTAGTGTAACAGATTTTCAAAATAGTTTATTTTATGCATGTGACGTATATTGTTAGATGTGTATTGCGAAGGCCTGTCTATTTTTTTTTTAATTTATAGAAGATTCTCGAAAGTAACAATCAACAATATTTCTTTTACGTCAGCGCTACCGAGTTTTTGAATGTTGTTGAACGTTCGAAAATCTCGCGTGATGGGTATAAAAGCCACAACATGCCGAGAAACTGAATATATTGGTCAGCTACAGTCAGTGTACTATAAGCCTCGAAAGCTATATTTTTTATTGACGCTTATTAATGGGAAAACTACATAATTTTACCAGAAACGCTTATAGACTTTGAACATTACAAACTATTCAACTTCAGTGAATTAAATTCGGACGTTAGTATTTCTTAAATGAGATTAAATATCTTCATCGGTAAAACGCCAGCAACGTGAGGCCAGCCAAGCAAGCTATCTTAAGTGAAGTGTAACAATATTAACTCACAATTATACTACCCGTCGTGGACCTGGATCGTCAATAATATATTCAGTTCCAAACCAAATAGAAGACTCGGTAAACCATTATTATAAACTGTATTGTTGTTTTATATTAAAATATATTTGTGTTAAGAAAAACAATTGTGTGTATCAATCTTGTTGGTGAATACCATGACTTTAATATATATCGAAATAACTACTAACTTCAAATTTAAGTTTTCAACTGCTTGAAATCGTAGTATGTGACATAATAAATCTGATGCTCGTCCAAGATAAATCATAACAAGTTACAGTAGATAGCTATTTATGATGAAATATAGAAACTATTTGTATTTATCAAACAATTATACGCGGTCGCTCATTTCGGTTTTATATTATTGCTTTTTAGAATTTCGTTCAAAGCTACACGATTGCTGTCCCTAACTTAGCAGTTTAATACCAGAGAACAGGCAGTTAGTCATGATCACCCACCTGTATTTAGTGTGACGGAGATTCGAGCCCGAGACTCTCAGATTAAGAGACAAGCACCCCTAGCCATCTGACCATGCAGGACGCACACTAGTTTTGGCTCCAACCTGTGTTTCAGTTGTTGTTGTTGTTTTTTAGAATACTGTTTCTCCAACTTTCTGTGTATCATTTCTTTAAAGTTATTAAACTGTACTCTAGAAAGTCAAGATACATTCGATTTACAAAACTCAAATAAGTAAGAATTATTATTTCGCTTAATAAGCACATGAAATATTAAAACCAAGTATTACACTTAGTGGAATCTACACAGCTGCAAAAAAAATGTTTCTCGTTGTAGAATATAGAAAATATTTTACATATAATATCCTTTAACTGTCTTTTAGTCTATAACAAGAGCTTCAATGTCATATGCAATTGCATCCAATAATAAGACTAAAATGTTTCGGTATATATAGAACGTACACGATACGAAATCTAAACTAAACAAAGCTAATGAGTACTAAGATAAACGAGGTTTGATGCAAACTACGAGGTGGATTACGAAATGATTTAGGTAGATTTTTTCGTGTTTTTTTTCACTTATTCATCACCACTCAAGCTCATTTAATTGTTATAGGAAATACAATACAATAGGTTTTTAAACTCAACATTGGAACCTCTTTCCAAATAATGTGTGCTGTTCCCTCGAATAAATTTCGTCTATTGATGTTCATGGCGTGTAATAATAACCTTTTGGTAGAAACTCAGATAGTGTTTTGGTTCACTGCTTCTTTAGGGAAATCTAGTAGATTTAGCTTAACAACGTTGCTTTAGGTAGCACAGTAACCGAATGAGTTAAAATCTCTTTTATAACATTTGTTTGTTGTTGTTTTTTTATATCCCCAAGTGACTGAATGAAGGCTGGTTATAACGCACGAATAAAGACAAAAATATTGAACTTCAAATCACGTCAAAAAACTGTGCCGTATCAGTGATAAAAGGACCATTCCCTGGTGTTGCACGTGCAAGGACTAAGTTTTTTTTTATTTAACGTTCGAACATTTCACAATAAAATATGAATTTAAAATATATAAAAAAACGCATTTAAGATATTATCAATACTAAATACAATTACTGTATTATTGTTGTATCAGTCGCTGCAGACAAGAATCACGAATACAATTATTGTATTACTGTGATATCAGTCGCTTCAGACAAGAATCACAAATACAATTATTACATTATTGTGATATCAGTCGCTTCAGACAAGAATCACAAATACAATTATTACATTATTGTGATATCAGTCGCTTCAAACAAGAATTACGAATACAATTATTGTATTACTGTGATATCAGTCGCTTCAGACAAGAATCACAAATACAATTATTACATTATTGTGATATCAGTCGCTTCAGACAAGAATCACGAATACAATTATTGTATTACTGTGATATCAGTCGCTTCAGACAAGAATCACGAATACAAATCTCGTTTTAGGCGATGTCTTACCGTAATATCTGGCCAGGTGGTATATCTTAATTTTTATTTGGAGCCTGGCATGGCCAAGCGTGTTAAGGCGTATGACTCGTAATCCGAGGGTTGCGGGTTCGAATCACCGCAATACCAAACATGCTGGCCCTTTCAGCCATAAGGGTGTTATAATGTGACGGTCAATCCCACTAGTCGTTGGTAAAAGAGTGGCCCAAGAGTTGACGGTTGGTGGCGATGACTAGCTACCTTCCTGCTAGTCTTACACTACTAAATTAGGGACGGCTAGCGCAGGTAGCTCTCGTGTAGCCTTGCGCGAAATTCCAAACAAACCAAAAACCTTAATATCTAACTTAATTTGTACAAACAAGTTATTTTTTTGCAAAGGGTACATTCAAATACATTTGGAAATATACATACAGCAAAACATGTATAACAAAGTATTATTATTTCTCATTTGGTTAGAGTTTTTATTTACATTGAAAAATATAGAAGGTTCTACAGCCTGTATGGTGACTGTTTATATAATCATCTGTGATTTTATTTACAATAATTCCAAGTTAATTTTAACTTCGGGTTTTGTTTAAAATATTGTGCTTTGCCGTTACATTATTTCTAAATACATTGCTCCCTTGCCTATATTACTGATTGTTAATTGTAAAAACACTAGCTGTTACTCGAAGGAATAAGTTACAGGTGTTTTCCATGCCCCACAAGAGACACTGTAAACACTGTTTTGTGTGTGTGCTCACAGAAAAGTCAACCGTTTCGTGGACTTTTATTATGAATTTTGTCAGCTGTTTATTAGAGAAAATAATGGTGCTATACATATTCAGGTCTTCCTGAAAGTGTAGTATAATAAATATAAAAACTACCCTCTTTGGCTTACAATTAATGTTGGAGTACCACAAGGTTCTGTTCTGGGTCCTTTATTATTTCTCATTTATATAAATGATATTCTTTACCAACAGTTTTTTGGAGATATCCAAGCCTATGCCGATGATATTGCTGTTGTTTATAGTAAGCCAAATCTAATTAATGAAGCCATTATTTCTAGTGATCTTAATAAAATTAAAAATTGGCTTTTCTGTAATGACTTATCCTTAAATATATCTAAATCTTTTCTTCTTCAGTTTAACCTTTATGGTGTCATTCCAGCTTTTCCTTCTATTTTTTATCATTCTAGTGATTGTTATACTTACCCTAATTGTAAGTGTCCCAAATTGACTCAAGTTTCCTCTGTTAAATATTTAGGAATTATTTTAGATCGAAAATTAAATTGGCAATTTCATATTAATTCTTTAGTTAATAAATTAAAATATAGTTCTATGCTAATTTTGAACTTAGTCATTGTGCTCCTTATCATATTTTGTTAAGTGTATATTATGCTCTCTTTCAATCTTTCTTACAATATTGTATTTCAATTTGGGGTGGCACATATAAGACTTTTTTAATTCCTATTCACAAGTTGCAAAAAAGTGTTTTCTCTCTTATTTTTACTCATAGGCTTGATACTGATTTCAGTAAATTTAACTCCCCTCTTTCATATGATAAACTTTATTTATATTTTTTAGCTTTATCTACATTGCATGTTTCTTTTAATAGGCCTTTTAAAGTCACTTCATATTTTACACGACTTCAATCTTTTTTTCCAATTAATGTACCCACACCACGTAAAACAGTTACACTTCATCAATATCTTTATTTGGCACCTCGTATTCATAATTTTATTCCTTATAGTATAAGATCTTCTATTAATCGTGTTAATCAAAAGAAATACTTAAAACAATGGATCTTAAATACTGATGATAATATTCTGGGAACTTTATATTGATTTTGTAAGTTTTGATTTTACATTATTATGTGTTTAACCATCACAGGACGAGTTAACTCTTTGTTGATGGTTTTAAATTGATATTTGATTTTTTGTGTCTAATGTATTGCTTAATAAATTTATTATTATTATTATTATTATCGTTTCAACCATGTTACAAAACTTCTGATGGTTATTGAGTAAAGCATTCTGTTAAGTGTTGTTAAAACAATCACTTCGTTACACCATATTTTAACCGAATAGGTTAAAGAAAATCTCAAATATATTCTTATAATATATGAGTTTGGCCAAAATGACTGAAATACCTTTCTTCAAGCTTGTCAAGTTCAGCTCCCGTTAAAGGAAATCTATGTTCATCACTCTATTAGATGGTATGCCGAGACAATGAAGAATAATTAATTTCGATGTGGAAACTAGCATGAAGATCACTCTTACCGAGAAATATAAACTTGGTCCTATAATTCATAACGACGAGAAATCCACTTGAAATAAAAATGTATCTCAGAACGGCTGGTAGGGATATTAACACTGTTATTCATAAGCAGACAAAAGCAATGCTGTAGTTATAATGAACACAAACGAATACATTCAAAAAATGTGCAACATCTTATCAAATGCAAACAAATTTAAACTACTAAACACAAATCTAATAAAAACACATGAAAACCAATTAAACAAAACAATACCACAAATGATAAAAACCAATACAATCTCAGAAAACATTTATTCTTACCTACGAAAGACCGACTCACGCACACCATAGCTATACGGCACCAGAAACCTCACAAACCCGATTGTCCACTACGACCTATGAATCATTTAACTACAACCACGGTAAATATATAACGTGGTCATTTTCTAAATATGTAACATCATCCGGCTCCTTTTTCAAATACTCTTTTAACTTTAAATATATTTTTAATCAACTAAATCATAAATCCTTAATGGTCAGTTTTGATGTAATCACCCTCTTCACAGAAGCCCCCCACAACTGGAGTCTGCAAGATAGCTTTATAACTTTATATCCAAGACCCCAACCCATTGATACACATCCCAGCAACCAATTACGGACCCTTATACAATTCACTACCACCAAAACTAACTTTATGTTCCATAACCAAAACTACCTACAAATAAATGGTCTAAGTATAGAGAATCCCGTGTCACCAGTTCCAGCAAACATTTTTATAACACAGATTGAATCTCAAGCGATCAATTCAGCTTTACATACACCACTATACTGTTACAGATATGTTGATGATACAATTGCTGGATTCACATCTACAGAACACACACTTAGTTTTTTCAATCATGTTAACTCGATACACCACAACATTAAGTTCACCTGTAAACAGGAGAAAAACTAACAAAACAGAAGTTCTCAAGATCACTAGAACTGATACACAATTTAAAAGAGAAATCCAGTAAACACCAAATTTATTCAAAAATCAGGTACAAAACTAAAGTCTATACTTTGTAAAACTACACTGACAAACACAACGTCAACATAATTTATAAAATACAATGCAACAACTGCCTCTTTTCTCCATCGGAGAAACAAGCAGAAAAATTGAAACTAGATTCATAGAACACCAAAACATCTTCACACGTTTTTGAGCACTGCAAATCAAATAAACACAACATGACCATAGAAAACATCCAGATATTCAGTATGGAAACAAATATAAACAAACGCGAAATCAAAGAAACCCTACTTTTACAGCAACTAAAACCAAAATTAAACCAATATAAAGGAACATCTTTATTCCTATACTAATTAATAACTTGACATCTAACTGCAGCGCCCCCTACAATCCCGTACCTGTTTACATGCTCATCCTTAAGATATGCCCGGCAACGGTCAGTTGCAAACTCTCTTTGTTAACCTGAAGATGGCCTAAGTAGTTCCAAACGTTGTTCTCTGCTTATCAGTGAAAGTGTTAATACCCATACCAGCCATTCTGAGATAAATATTTGGTCCTGGTTAAACTGGTTTTTATCTCATCCTTTAATCTTATATTTAGGGTAAGATAATGAAGTAGAATCAGATTAAATATGGAAACTGATATGTAGTACACTCCTAAAGAGTACCAGGAACTTGGTCCTGGTTAAACTGGTTTATATTTCATCCTTTAATCTTATATTTAGGGTAAGATAATGAAGTAGAATCAGATTAAATATGGAAACTGATATGTAGTACACTCCTAAAGAGTACCAGGAACTTGGTATTTATCTTTTATATTTATCTTCAACTTATCATTTCACAGTTTAATCATGCAAATTACAAACCTCTGAGCTCACTCTGAGCTCAATCTTATTTTATTCAACTGGAACAATATGCTAAACCTTACTATTAGCTCCTTCATAAATAAGAGGTGAAATGTATTTATTATTGGGTAATAATACGATCTTTATGTTTCATGAGGAGACTGACCTTCGTGATGATTATTTAACAATTTATCAAGAGTCAAAACATGTATAACTCTCAACTGTGACGCATCATTTGCTTATAATGTTGACTGAATTACTAAGAAGAATTGAATGTTGTGTTTGTGACCTAAATTTAAATTTCTAATGGGCAATAATTAAATAAATACACAGCATATTTGCACATATTTGTTAATAAACAAACAGAACTCTGTATGTTTGTTTTTTGAATTTCGCACAAAGCTGCTAGAGGGCTATCTGCGATAGCCGTCCCTAATTTAGTAGTGTAAGACTAGAGGGAAGGCAGCTAGTCATCACCACCCACCACCAACTCGTGGGCTACTCGTTTACCAACGAATAGTGGGATTGACCGTCACATTATATCACCCTTATGGCTGAAAGGGCCAGCATGTTTGGTATTGCGGTGATTCGAACCCGCGACCCTCAGATTACGAGTCGCAAGCCTTAACACGCTTGGCCATGCCGGGCCCCAGAACTCTGTAACCCTTTTTTTTTTTTGCTTTGTTTATTGGATTGTTGTCTGTAAGTTGTGATATTAAAGGAGAGACTCTAATGTTGACGAAGATTCCTAAAGTGTATATATGATCTTAAAGTCAAAATGTCTTAGCGAAATTTGTTTCAAATGCGCTCAAGATAGAGTATTTGTTGAACCAGATTACTTGTTTACATATATATGATTGTAAAGATGTATACGTAAGACAAATATGAAAAGTGTGGTCACCCTCTGCATGTTGACATAGTTTAAACTGTCCTGAAATAACCTTGTAGAGCTATTGTTATTACTTCTTGTCAATGTTTATATTCCCGTGTTTCCAAATGAAGTGAGGTTACTAATACATAGAAGATGATAACTTGTAGATCGTAGGACTATCATTACTGATAGTTTCTTCATGACGAGAAACCCACTTGAAATAAAAATATATCTCAGAAGATGATCTAGGAAGGTCGAAACGTTGTTCTGTGTTTTAATAGTAAAAGTGTTAATACCCGTACCAGCCGTTCTGAGATACATTAATGATCACCACACCAACATTATTTATAAAATAGAATGTGATAACTGCCACGACTTCTATATTGGAGAAACAAGTAGAAAAATGGAAACCAGATTCAAAGAACATAAAAAGTCACCTTCACACGTTTTCGAACACTGCAAGTCAAATAAACACAACATAACCATAGAAAACACTCAAATACTAAATAAAGAAACAAACATAAACAAACGCAAAATTAAAGAAACCTTACTTATACAACAACCTAAACCCAAAATAAACCAATACAAAGGAACACATTTATACCTTTATTAATAAATATAATCAAACATCTAAGCACCCCCTCTACATTCCTACACTCAATTACACAACCGCCTTAAAACATGTGGTCAGCTACAAGTCAGTAACCCTTTCTTTCTCTGTGTTCGCTCCTCTATTAGTGCCTTCTGTACCCACATCAGTCGTTTTTAGATATATAATTTTTTCTATAAGTGGGGTTTCTCGTTATCACGGATTATAGCTAAGTCCAGTAATGTGGTTCACTCTGTACCTTCTTCTTTAATTCATTTGAAATTATAGCTTAGTCCAGTAATGTGATTCACTCTGTACCTTTTTCTTTAATTCATTTTAAATTATAGCTAAGTCCAGTAATGTGGTTCACTCTGTACCTTCTTGTCTAATTCATTTTAAATTACAGCTAAGTCCAGTAATGTGGTTCACTCTATACCTTCTTGTCTAATTCATTTTAAATTACAGCTAAGTCCAGTAATGTGGTTCACACTGTACCTTCTTGTCTAATTCATTTTAAATTACAGCTAAGTCCAGTAATGTGGTTCACACTGTTCCTTTTGCTTGAGATACATTGTCAACTGAGATGGTAATTGTAGGATAAAAATAATTGTATCATACTTTATGGTGTATATATTGGATAAATTAACAAGATAACCGACTTAATATGATGTATGTGTTATGCATGATAATCTTGTAGCCTCGTGTCAGTCCACTGACTTTGATTATACTTTAAATCTAAAATTGAAATGTAAGTCTGACATAATAAAGTGCAGAACTGTGACATTCATATATCATAAAGTACATCGTCCTATACCATAGTATGTTAACATACTTTCATTCTATTCAGTATGCTTTTCTTTCAGTCACTTTGAATTAAAATTATGGTCTTACACAAATAACTTCTTAAGAAACATGTTCTATTTTTAAGTATATACCTAGTCTCGAACAGTACTAATTCTGTCCTTATGACATACCCCCCGCTAGTACAGCGGTGAGTCTATGGATTTACAACGTTAAAATTAGGGGTTCCATTCCTCTCGGTGGGCTCAGCAGATAGCCTGATGTGGCTTTGCTAAAAGGAAAACACACATAAAAAGAGGCCCGGCATGACCAAGTGGATTAAGACGTTCGAGTCTTAATCTGAGGGTCGCGGGTTCGAATCCCCATCGCACCAAACATGCTTGCCCTTTCAGCCGTAGGGGTGTTATAATGTGACGGTCAATCCCACTATTCGTTGGAAGAGTAGCCCAAGTGTTGGCGGTGGGTGGTGATGACTAGCTGCCTTCTCTCTAGTCTTACATTGCTAAATTAGGGACGGCTGGCGCAGATAGCTCTCGTGTAGCTTTACGCGAGATTCAAAAACAAACAAACAAACCTTATGAAATACATAAATGATTCAGAAAATTGACCCAAGGCGTGTCTATCTTTTCATCTGTTCAAAGTAGTAAATAATCCTAAAAGAAAGTGTTACTAGGAGATTAGCCTAGTTAAACACAGTGGTTTCTCCTTTGTCAAAAACTGGTTACTTTTGGAATGTACATACTTGCTTTTATTTCAGTGTAAATTGTGTTTGTTGTTTCAGACTCAGTTGCCTTTAAGTTATTAATTTAATTAGTTTAATCGTAAATTTTTAATCGTTTATATCGGACTCATTCTTTGTCTGAAGGTTTTTTCTTCTCCATTATTCTTAAACTTGGCTTTCATTTTGTACCAACTGAGGGTACAGTCTCTTATTCCTGCTATCATTGTCTAATAAAAAACACCTTACCCAGAAAAGTTTCTGCATGCTACGTAAAGGAATATAGTCAAAACTGGCAGCTAAACTTATAACATTGATAAGAACTACACAGTAAATATTGATTCATTAGTTTGTCAGGTAGTGTTCTTTAATCAATAGAGAGCAATTGTGAGTAAAACGAAACACATCTGGCTTTCACTTCCACCTAATGATACCTAACTATAGGTTATAAAAAAAATTATCAGAATATGTTCTGCCCACCACGGGTATCGAAACCCGGTTTCTAGCGTTGTAAGACCACCGATATTCCGCTTTGTAACTAAGAGCAAAATAAGGAAGAAACGTGATCAAAATTTCATGTATCATAGCTTGGGTATTTCTCAGTGGAAAATTTCATGTATCATAGCTTGGGTATTTTTCAGTGCAAAATTTCATGTATCATAGCTTGAGTATTTCTCAGTGGAAAATTTCATGTATCATAGCTTGGGTATTTCTCAGTGGAAAATGTCATGTATCATAGCTTGTGTATTTCTCAGTGCAAAATTTCATGTATCATAGCTTGGGTATTTCTCAGTAGATATCCTTAAAATATGGTAATGTGAAGTAAGAGTCCACTAAAGTCCATTCATCGAAAATGTGAGATAGTTTATATTAGTCCAATATACAGAAAGTAGAAATTCGCTAAACTTTCACTCCTATTAATAATGTACATTTGTTTTCCAGATTGTGTTATTTTTTATTTCTAATAATTTGTCTTCATTTTGATTCTAAACTACAACGTATACTAGGCTAGCCAACTGAGAATCAAAGAGAAGTGTATGTATATGTATACACTTGCATGGTTTATAAAAAATAAGAACATTATTATTATTATTATTAAGATGAAATTCAAATACATTTCACGTTGTCAAACTGAGAAATTGGATGATTTACTATCACATATCAAATACATAACTTATAGCGTTAAATCGCCTATTCACATGTCCGCACTTAAACCCTAGTGTATCGTTTACATTGTTGTGAAGGATGAACTTTCTTTAAACTCTTCTCAAGTTTATAAATGTAACCAACACGACGTAACAAGAGACAGTATATATCACTGGTTTGGTAGAACTGGTGTATTATAAACCTCGGAATCTATATTCGTGATTAACGACTTATTAATCTGGAAACTACAGATTTTTGACCAGAAACGTTAATAGATGTCAAACATGACAAACCATTTAACTTCAGCGGATTCAGATCAGAAGAATTATATAACTTTAGTGGCGAGAAACTCAACGTATGATTAGCGAAGAGCGAAGAATACAAATTCCCTGTTCAGTAAACTGTATCTACATCATCTCGTAATTAATTCACTTATCATAAACCGTCGATAAAATATTAAGAATGTTCCAAACCAGAAAAAAAGACGATATTGTAAGTACGTAAAAACTTTTGAATAGAGATCATTATTTGTAGTAACCGTTATTGTAAATTCTATTATTGTTCGTATATTAAAATATATTTGTATTAAGAAAGAAACTGTATATATCAATCGTTTTGGCAAGTACCATAAATTAGATACGTATGGGCATTTATTAACTTATAAATCTAAATTATAATTTAATTCAGTTCCAGACTATTGGGAACCGTAATACGTAACAACCAACGTATGTAACTTGTATAATGAGACAGGTTTCTGTAATAATGTTTCATGTAATCTGAGGACATTTCAGGATAGTGAATACAATACATTGGGGTACTCTAGTGTTCTTGCAATGTCAGTTTGTTTCGTACCATTTCTGGACGCTTTATAACTTGTAGCACGTGACGAGTCGTGACTGTACACCAAAAGAACGCCTTTTGATATAAAACAGGTGTGTGTGTTTAGAAGAATAAATATTCAAAACAACTAATACAGATTGTTTGTTTGTTTTTAAATTTCGCGCAAAGCTACACGAGGCCTATCTGGACTAACCGTCTCTAATTTAGCAGTGTAAGACAAGAGAGAAGGCAGCTAGTCATCACCACCCACCGCCAACTTTTGGGTTACTCTTTTACCAACGAGTAGTGGGATTGACCGTCACATTATAACGCCCACACGGCTGCAATGGCGAGCATGTTTGGTGTGACAACTTATACAGACCAGAGAAACAACTCGTACATGTGTTTCCAATTCTATGTTACTATTCCAGTATTTATTCAGCAAATGTTCGTAATTTAGACAGTAACATCAATATAGAACAGTATGAAAACATTTTGACTAAGACTCAATATTCTGTACGAGTTTAGATGAACCCTTGTTTCAGTATTTTTATAAGTCATGACTCTCAACGTTTCAGAATATTTTCTATTCATAAAACTCATGACCAAAAGGTGTAATTTTATTACGGAATAATAGAGCCACTTGCGGTCAACAACTTCCCACCATTTAATCTCATTCATTCCTACAAGTTTTTATATCAACTCCAGTTATAAAACAAAACAAAAAGTACTAAATTAAATCTGTAAGATTCTTTATTATGATTTAAATATCCATCAAACTACAACTAATGTAACTACTAATAACTAGCAACTTTTAAGTCTTGAATGTGTTGTATGATCGATAATAATCGTTTATCCTGTTACTGATCTTAATAACTGGGTGAAAACTTCACCTGGATGATAAGAACTGATCTAGTGTTTATTGCTAAGCCTTTTCATGCTTCAGATGTCAAAGAAGATCTAAAGAATTAGTTTAAAGTCACGAACACCAAAAACACCAAAATCATCAGGTTTGATGGACAACACAATATCAAAATCATCAAGTTTAGCAGGTACTCCAAAATATCAAATTCGTCAAGTTTAATGGATATCACAAAACATCAAAATTAACAGCTTCAACAGATGAAAAATACAAGAATAATAAGGTTTAACAGAAACAACAAATCATTAAAGTCATTAATATAAACGAATCCACAAAAAATCCAAAACAATCAGTTTTAATGGATGAAACAAAACATCAAAATCATCACGTTTTTCACGAACACCAAAATCATCAGTTTTGACGGATACCACAATATCAAAATTATCAAGTTAAACAATACCACAAAAAATCAACATTATCAAGTTTAATTGATACCACTAACCATCACAATCATCAGGTTCAACGAAAATCACAAAATATCAAAATTATCAGATTTAATTGATGCCACAAAATATCAAAATCATCAGGTTCAACGGATATCACAAAACAACAGAATAATCAGATTTAATGGGTTTCACAGAACATAAAAATGAACAAGTTTAATACACGTACTTGATATCATGTTTCCTAATATGTTCTCAACACATCTTTCTTCACATGATATTTTAAATTTCTACTTTACCTTAAGATCTTCTGAGAAAGATAGAAATCCTATTGGTACTGCCTATCTTAAGATAAACTTTCGGCCGCATCTAGAATGTTTAATAGATCTTCATACAAAAATACTTATAAAATTCTGAATAAGTCTTAACAATGATAAGTATTTAAGGATCTTGAATAGGTCTTCATTCAGAATTGTTATTAGTTACAGAGTTTTCATTCAGAATTGTTATTAGTACGTAGTTTTCATTCAGAATTGTTATTAGTACTGAGTTTTCATTCAGCATTATTGTTAGTTATTTAGTTTTCAATGAGGGTTTTTATTAATTAATGAGTTTTCATTCAGAATTGTTATTAGTACTGAGTTTTCATTCAGAATTGTTATTAGTACTGAGTTTTCATTCAGAATTGTTATTAGTTACAGAGTTTTCATTCAGAATTGTTATTAGTACTGAGTTTTCATTCAGAATTGTTATTAGTACTGAGTTTTCATTCAGAATTGTTATTAGTTACAGAGTTTTCATTCAGAATTGTTATTAGTTACAGAGTTTTCATTCAGAATTGTTATTAGTACTGAGTTTTCATTGAGAATTGTTATTAGTACTGAGTTTTCATTCAGAATTGTTATTAGTTACAGAGTTTTCATTCAGAATTGTTATTAGTTACAGAGTTTTCATTCAGAATTGTTATTAGTTACAGAGTTTTCATTCAGAATTGTTATTAGTACTGAGTTTTCATTCAGAATTGTTATTAGTACTGAGTTTTCATTCAGCATTGTTATTAGTACTGAGTTTTCATTCAGAATTGTTATTAGTTACAGAGTTTTCATTCAGAATTGTTATTAGTTACAGAGTTTTCATTCAGAATTGTTATTAGTTACAGAGTTTTCATTCAGAATTGTTATTAGTTACAGAGTTTTCATTCAGAATTGTTATTAGTTACAGAGTTTTCATTCAGAATTGTTATTAGTTACAGAGTTTTCATTCAGAATTGTTATTAGTTACAGAGTTTTCATTCAGAATTGTTATTAGTTTCTGAGTTTTCATTCAGAATTATTGTCAGTTATTTAGTTTTCATTGTGGATTGTTATTAGTTACTAAGTTTTCATTTAGAATTGTTATTAGTACAGAGTTTTCATTGAGAATTGTTATTAGTTTCTGAGTTTTCATTCAGAATTATTGTCAGTTATTTAGTTTTCATTGTGGATTGTTATTAGTTACTAAGTTTTCATTTAGAATTGTTATTAGTACAGGGTTTTCATTGAGAATTGTTATTAGTTTCTGAGTTTTCATTCAGAATTATTGTCAGTTATTTAGTTTTCATTGTGGATTGTTATTAGTTACTAAGTTTTCATTTAGAATTGTTATTAGTACAGAGTTTTCATTGAGAATTGTTATTAGTTTCTGAGTTTTTATTCAGAATTGTTATTAGTACAGAGTTTTCATTGAGAATTGTTATTATTACTGAGTTTTCATTCAGAACTGTTATTATTACTGAGTTTTCATTCAGAACTGTTATTAGTTTCTGAGTTTTCATTCAGAATTATTGTCAGTTATTTAGTTTTCATTGTGGATTGTTATTAGTTACTAAGTTTTCATTTAGAATTGTTATTAGTACAGAGTTTTCATTGAGAATTGTTATTAGTTTCTGAGTTTTATTCAGAATTGTTATTAGTACAGAGTTTTCATTGAGAATTGTTATTATTACTGAGTTTTCATTCAGAACTGTTATTAGTTTCTGAGTTTTCATTAAGAATTGTTATTAGTACTGAGTTTTCATTCAGAATTGTTATTAGTTTCTAAGTTTTCTTTCAGGATTACTGTTAGTTATTTAGTTTTCATTGACGATTGTTATTAGTTACTGAGTTTTCATTCAGAATTGTTATTAGTAACGAGTTTTCATTCAGGATTATTGTTATTTATTTAGTTTTCATTCAAGATTATTGTTAGTTATTTAGTTTTCTTTAAGGATTGTTATTAGTACTGAGTTTTCATTCAGAATTGTTATTAGTTTCTTAGTTTTCATTCACAATTATTGTTAGTTATTTAGTTTTCATTGAGGATTGTTATTAGTTACTGAGTTTTCATACAGAATTGTTATTAGTACTGAGTTTTTATTCAAAATTGTTATTAGTACTGAGTTTTTATTCAGAATTGTTATTAGTACTGAGTTTTCATTCAGAATTGTTTTAGTTACTGAGTTTTTATTCAAAATTGTTATTAGTACTGAGTTTTTATTCAGAATTGTTATTATTACTGAGTTTTCATTCAGAACTGTTTTATTACTGAGTTTTCATTCAGAATTGTTATTAGTTTCTGAGTTTTCATTCAGCATTATTGTTAGTTATTTAGTTTTCAATGAGGGTTTTATTAATTAATGAGTTTTCATTCAGAATTGTTATTAGTTTTTGAGTTTTCAATCAGGATTATTGTCAGTTATTTAGTTTTCATTGAGGATTGTTATTAGTTACTGAGTTTTTATTGAGAATTCTTATTAGTACTGAGTTTTCATTCAGGATTATTGTTAGATATTTAGTTTTAATTGAGGGTTGTTATTAGTTATTTAGTTTTCATTGAGGGTTGTTATTTATTTAGTTTTCATTGTTATTAGTTACTGAGTTTTCATTCGGGATTATTGTTAGTTATTTAGTTTTCATTGAGGGTCGTTGTTAGTTATTTAGTTTTTATTGAGGGTTGTTATTAGTTATTTAGTTTTCATTGTTATTAGTTACTGAGTTTTCATTCGGGATTATTGTTAGTTATTTAGTTTTCATTGAGGGTTGTTATTAGTTATTTAGTTTTCATTGTTATTAGTTACTGAGTTTTTTGACGATCTGTTGTTTGTTATTTTTGGTTTCTTCTTTTTCTCTAATGGAGATTTTTTTACCAACCTAATGAAGATTTTTAAGTAAGTTCCCATAGTTATCTGATTAATTAAGGCCCAGTGTGGCCTAGTGGTTAGGATGCTCGACTCTCAACTTGTGTGTTGGGTTTGAATCTTTGTCACGCCAGACATGTTCGCACTTTCAGCAGTGAGAGATTTATGACATGACGGTCATTTCCGGTATTTGTTCTTCAAAGAGTAATCCAAGAGTTGGCGGTGGGTGCCGCTGACTAACTGCTTTTCCTCTAGTCTTTCGCTACTAAAGTAGGGTCGGCTAGCGCTGATATTTCTTGTTTATCTTTAAATTCAACAGAAGCAAAGTGATTTATTCTGAACGGTTTCTTTTCTATATTCTATACCTGATTTGAATCTTTTATTGAACCTCAAAAAGATCACGATTCCGATAAATATTTTATCAATGATTTTAGGGTAAACACGACTGATTAAACTCGCTAACTCTCTACAGTTAATATCCACCACCAGCCAATATATACAGCAATCAAAGCACATTTACCGACACGACAGTCTAAAGCAAATACGATGAAGGTTAGAAAATTACTTAGTATTGTGAACGAATATGGCAGAGCAAACCTACAATCTTCCATCAGTTTGTATTGGTAAACTCGAGTTATTCTTGCAGGTTCGAGAACTTCGATTCTTAAGAACATTATCGTAACCAAATACAATTAGATAGTAAATACTACAATGTAATAATTATCCGAAGTAAATTTTAATACAATATCACGCTCTTTATAATTTTAAGTCACTTTCAGATTCAGTGTGTTTTTCTTATAGTAAAAGTTCGTCGGGGTATCTTCTGTGTTCATAGAGGAGAATCGAACCTCTGATTTATGTGTTATAAATCCATAGACTTATCACTGTACCAGTAGGGTTTTTTTAAGATTCATATTGTGTGAAAAGCAGTCCAAATATAGTTAAGCTTTGTTTATATACTAGAGCGTAAAAATATAGATTATTTATTGTATTTTGTTGAATAAAATGGTTTATAACTGCAGAGAACAAGAAGGTAAATTAAAGCTATTCTGTCTCAAGACCACATATTTCCGATATCACCTAGCATGTAGGCACACAGTGTTCCTAATATTTGGTTTGTTTTGAAATTTCGCGCAAAGCTACACGAGTGCTATCTGCACTAGCCGTCCCTAATTTAGCAGTGTAAGACTAGAGAGAAGGCAGCTAGTTATCACCACCCACCACTAACTCTTGGATTATTCTTCTACTAACGATTGATCGTCACATCATAACGCTCAAGGGCTGAGAGGACGAGTACGTTTTGTGTGACAGGGATTCGAACTGTTGACCCCAGTGGCACAGTAGTATGTCTGCAGATCTATACTGTTGGAAGTCAAGTTTCGATACATTCACATGGAAGGGCAGAGCAGAGATAGCTTTTTGTGTAGCTTTGTGTTAAATAACAAAATATGAAAAAAAAAATGAATTCTATACTAACAACTTATGATTATGGTGTTTCTGATATATATGTGTAAAACTATTAACATAGCCAACATAAGAGAGCGCCTCCAATAATTGATAATGACTCTTTTATTGAGCTGTTTTGAATTTCGCATAAAGCAACAAGAGGGCTATCTGCGCTAGGGCTACTCTTTTACCAATGAATAGTGGGACTGACCGTAACTTATAACACACCCACGGTTAGAAGGGCAAGGTCTTTCTGCGGTGTGACAAGGATTTGCGCTCGCGGCCCTCACGTTACGAATCGAGTAATCTAACCACCTGGCCATGCCGAGCCCTCTTTTTATTGAATATTCAATGATTTATCAAAACCGAAACCTGTAACTGACAGAACCTTCCAAAGAATGCATACCTAGATAACCAGATCTCTTCGTTTTCTCTTCACCAGTTTATGAAATGTTTTGCTTGATACAAAATGATGTTTAAGTAACTTGAGCCATACATACCTTCCCTAACTTTGAATTGATAAACAGAAAGGTGCTAGTTAACAACAGAAAGGTGCTATTTAACAGAGCCCGCCCTCAACCTTTTGGCTTGTTCTTGAGAGTAACGGGTGACTGTTGGGGTGACTGTTGTATTGATAGTACGACCACAATCCCAAAGTATGTTTTTGAGGTAAAGAAAACCCGAAAATATTTACAATCAGCGTAGGATAACCACCAGACCACGACCCGTCATATACTGTTATAAATCGCTTATTTCACAATACGTGGTGCCCACGTTTCGTTATAGACATGTGGAATGTTTATCTGAAAATAAATATATAAATACGGAGCTTAAAGAACCGCAAACTAGGCTAACCGTACTAAACCTAAAGTAGCTAACCTTTACTTTCCAAACTTGTAACTAACACCACATATAGATATATTGCGACTTCTTTAACAAAATCCTTTAAACTTTAAGTTAAATATTAAAGAAAAATCATGAGAATAACCAGCATGCCAGCCTTAGTATTCATAAACTAGCAATTCCCGAGACCCAATGGCCTACATTTATAATACAACTTTAACGTGTGAACTAATATTTTTTATTTAGTTTAAGAATCATTGCACTTATTATGCAATTTTAATTTCTTTAACCAAGTTACAACGATAATTATTTATGTGTTCCAATGTAATTCAACGCCAATTTTGGAATCCACTTTCGGGAAATCATCATCAGGATGTTGGGTGAAACGGTTAACATTTGTATAAACCACTGAGTCGAAACGACTTGTTTAGTGCTATTTAGAAGTTGGTGAATCTGGCAGTTTATAACTGGGGTTTGGGGGAAATATCCAAGTTCTCCAGGAAATAGAGTGAAAATTTTTACCTTTGTACAAATCTTAGAAATGAAACATTTCGTTTGGTACCACTTAGAAGTTGGTATGGCCAGCACTTTGAGACATAGACACTGAATTCACTGCACAACAAAGTTTTTGCTTCTTGAACACTGTTGGGTTTCCTTATAGATTTTTGGCTGCTGATCACGAAAATCACATCCAGATTTGCCCATCACGTATCATTTCATCGAAATCTTCAGTTTTGCTACAATGGAAAAACGATATAAGGGCAACTGTAATCGGTCAATGCTTGTTGACTACTGTTGGACACTGCAACGTGATGCACCGGACATTGAATTCAAACGAAAATCAGGAGCAAAACACTTTTAATTATGTTGAATTTAATAGTGTATTACAAACATAAACGCAATTAAATATGTTATTGCCGGTAAACAGCTAACAATCTATTTCTTATAGTTCCTACGTGATGAAGCAAAACCAAAACTATATTTGTGCATACCCACCAGGTACCTGTCACAAACAGCAAAAACTCTTCAGGAAGCAAAACTTTTCAAAAAAAATTGTTGTGCAGTGATATTACTATGAATATTTCAAGCTGTGTATCTGCTTATAGAACATTAAATACCAGTTTAGACTTAAATGTTTGTAACTTCAAGTAAACCAGCATGATCGGTTCCAGTTTTAAATTTAGATATCGACGCACACGTGTAACATGAAATATCTGATTTTGTTTATATGATTAAAAACATACTTTTATTGATTTGTTTTCAGATATTTAGTACACTAATAGATATTTACAACCTACAATTAAGATTCAAAATTGATCTAATTATAAGCCACATATGCAAAGCATACACCAAAAACCTCTCAAATTTGAATCAAATGTTTGCGCATGCCTTGAAAAAAGACACGTGAACTATTGGTATAAAATGTTTTACTACAAAACCTCAGAGCAGAAGTGTTTGTTTTCGATTATTGTCATTAGAAATAAAGACGGCTGATTTAGAGCAGCAAAACAATATGGTGAAAGCGCGTGCAGATACATAAATATCTGTTAGGGCAGGTAAACTAAACTATGTTTCTATCTTGAGTTTTTTTTTTAAAGAATCAAAGTGGTGGACGTTTATTATTTATTGACAGCTTTTAAACATAAATTTATGATATTGTCTTAATTGTAGAGCGTTTATGGTCACTTGATATTAACTTAAACAATTAGCATAAATAATAATACATGGTATGGCGGACGATGACAAGAATCTGTTAACCTAAATTCCATGTCGTTACTATAAAAGAAGCTATTAACACAGCTTTAGGGATGAAAGATACCACCATATATTTTAAAGAATCTGGTTGGTTCTGTATAGTATAGATCTGTACCAAATAATACGGTTGCGATCCTACAGCGAAGTGGGTTACTATTGGGTATCATTTTATTTACTTTTTGTGATATTGGTGTGTCAAAACCTCATGATATCTGATCAAAAGTACCTTAGGTGTGAAAAAAACTGGATACGGCTAAAAAAGGATTGAAGGTGTGAATTAGAGAAGTGAAATCAAAATTGGTGACCGAACTGATAGCTACACCTATAACACTGATAAACAGTTTACAACAAATATTAATTCAGGTAGCTAGACCGTGGTTCTTTTGTTCAGTTTCGGGCATGTTGGTGAATAAAACAAAAACAAAGACTACTCTTTTTTTAATATTAAATAAATGCTTTCCAGTAAAACAGTGTAATTAATTTTAGTTGAGATTTAATTGTATATGCTTTCCATAAGTCAGTGTAATAAATCCTAGTTTAGATTTGACTGCATATATTTTCGTAAGTCAGTGTAATTAATTCTAGTTTAGATTTAAATTTATATACTTTTAGTAAGTCAGTGTATTTAATTCTAGTTTAGATTTAAATGTATGTACTTTTAGTAAGTCAGTGTTATTAATCCTAGTTTAGGTTTAACTATATATATATATATATATATATATCAGTAAGTCATTATAATTAATCCTAGTTTAGATCTAAATTTATATACTTTTAAATAAGCCAGTGTAATTAATCCAAGTTTAGATTAAAATTTATATACTTTTCAGCAAGCTAACGTAATTAATTCAGTGGTGCCAATAAATAAAAAGCAAAATAACATGAAAATAAAAGTCCAAATAAAGGAATTACTTTGATTAATTTAAATATCTCTTGTATTGTGTATTGTAAAACTGTGACTTTTGTTTCATTGTGATATTTTTATTTGTTTGTTGCTAGTTTTGTTTCTGTTGAAATTGAAGTCATGTGACAGAGTTTCTGTTTATGGATTGACTTATTATGATATCTTAACTCTTCTGAGTTACAACGCTCAAATCAGGGGTTCGATTCCCCTCCCTGGACTCAACAGATAGCCCCATTTGACTTTGCTATATGATAAACACACATCTTAACTCTTATAACTCTTACGCCATCTGAGCTATCCATAAGCTGTATTATGTGAGTGCATCTTCCACTGATAATTACTAACATATTTTCTTTGTTCATTATTTTCATAAAAAGCTGCACAATAACTGTCTTCACGTAGCCCTCCTTAATTTTTAACTCATAAGCTAGAATTAAATCAGAAAAATAGTGTAGTGCCCCGTGCAGCTGTGTTTTCCTATTAGCCCCTGTTGATTGCATGCAAAGGTCTTTGTCCGATATTATAAAGATGAGAAAATTTAGTTCCATTTTCTGTATTCTGGTAATATTAGAGAATCCAATACCAGCTGACTTTATAGAATATAAAATTAAATTTTTAATATATTTTTAAAAGCTATTTTATTTAGTAGGTAAAATGAGTTTTATCTTTAACGAATTAAATGTTGGTTTTCGGTTTTTTTTCTTCAGTCCTAAACGATTACTAAAAGACTTCAGACAATTTTTGTGTCAGTTGTCTTAACTTTTCAAAATGAATATTCCTAACATTTTGTTTTCCTATTTCTTGTTATATGAATATTATACTACACAACTGGCTATTTTTTTTCTCTCAACTGCGGGTATCGAAACGAAATTTTAAGCATTATAAGAGTTACCGTCAAACTACTCATAACATTCTCAATCAGCCTAACTTCTTAACATACAGAAATTGAGGCTTGTGTCTTCGTTGGTTAAAAATATTTATCTAAATTTTGAAATCATCGTCTATGAATTCCATCTTTTAGAAACATAATTCCTCTGCATACCTTTCTGGAAACTTGCAAGTATCGATCCGTAAATACAACAAAAACTGGAAGCACCAGCTATAAAGCATTACCACTGAATGTTTCTTGCTTTGTTGTATAATTGAACGCATTTCGGCTTTGTTTGTTTTTGGTTTTAACCCCGAAAGCTTAGTTCGTTATTCATGCTATGTAGTTATCTCTCCTAAACTTTCAAATTTCTGTTTTAGCATAAACAATATTTCATGAAACCAGTAGTTTTTCATTATAATATTTATAACTTGAATAGTTCGTACAGAAACCCATATTGGATTGTTTTCCCTTTATACGAACTGAAAATAACAAAAAGTAAAACAATATTTTGATCAAACAATTGGCTCCCACAGTCGAATATTGACTTTTCTTAACTTTAAAGCATTCTGTAGTCCTATTTCTTTCCTTTGGTTTCTTTGGAAATAATAATTAGAAATAACGAATTTTCAACGCCTACGTATACTTGTAAAACTAGATCGAAAATATCACTTTCGACTTATTTCTTTCATCAAAGTCCCATCAAAAAGTAGAGCCAGTTATTTTGGTCAAGTGACTTTTTTTTTCTTAAAGTTTTAGCTAAACAACAGAACAAACTAATGTAATTTAACCGAACCCTTGGAGAGCGATAGATGTAAACACAGGTGTAAAACTGCATGCTTCAACATCTGATATCGTCAGCCATTCCCCGAGAAGATGGGGAAATTACACGTGAACATCAAGTGGTCTATGTCTATTTTAAATCCTTGGAGGGTTCTCACTGTCTTCTGGTCCTCTACACTAAACCACTTACCTGTCAACTTCTTTCATAACAGCATTGACACTGATGGTGAGATTGAAGGAAGACCTAGCACATACACAGACACACACACGTATATATATATATATATAAAAGGTAACTGACTCCTCATATATGTAGCCAGACAGACAGAAAAATATAGAGATAGACTGACAGATGGACAAATAGATAGACAGATAAACAGACTGACTGACAGATAGATAGATAGATAAATAGACAAAATAGACAGACAGACATATAGGTAAGACAGACAAAGATGGAAATGTAGGTAGACAGACAAATAGATAGATATAGAAAGAGGCGGACATGTAGATAAACAGATAGAAAGTGTCATTACCCTTTAAGGTTAATGCTAGATTTTTTTGCTTTTAATTTAAAACCGCCTTGCGGTTCACAAGGTTACACTAGATGCTTATTTATAATAAACTGTATGCTGTGTGTAATTACTTTCATGGTTATCCAGAACATAACCCTCAAGATGTACCTTCGAACATGTAACAAGTATTGAGTGTTTTATAGGTGTGCTTAGTTACGTAATCATAAATGATAAATGAGGTATGGTGACTTAGAAACGTCTTCTCAAATCTCGCTTTCCGTCAACACGCCCAATGATATTGTCAACACAAGGATATTAAAAGTCGTTATTCTTTTGGGTGTGAACTGCGTAAAAATGTAAATCGATGTTATATTTGTAGCCATAATTTCCTCTCGTGCACATCATGATACTGGAATGGAAGTAAACAGTACACTACTAATGTTGTCATTTGACGAAACTTGGAAGATTAATCGAGGCGCCAACTTCTTTAAAGTAATTGGTAAGAATGTAATTTCCACTGCTACGGAAAAAGTGAAAGGAATATGACACGTGCGACTTACTTACGTGTACTTAAGTAGGATTTTATTAATCAATTTCATCTGTACAAAACCGAATAATGATCAACTATTCAAAATACACGGTCTTAAATGGGCTCTAACATGCACGAACGTAACGCAATCAGCACCACGGGACATATGTCTCCAAGATTATAATTTTACACAGCATTCGGTTCGTGATTTCACTCACTGATCCAGAAGGTATAATGTTCCTACACAATTATTCAATGGTCCATTGTAAAATAGAATAGCCTTAATATTATCTCCTCTTATAGAGTTTCTAACAATTGGATGTCCGCAACTAGCTACTTTTATTTTGTTTGTTTTTTTGCTGTAATTATTGTTTTCTGGTTTGGTTTGTTTGGAATTTCGCCCAAAGCTACACGAGGGCTATCTGCGCTAGCAGTTCCCAGTTTAGCAGTGTAAGACTAGAGGGAAGGCAGCTAGTCAGCATCACCCACCTCCAACGTTTGGGCTACTCTTTTAACAACGAATACTGAAATAGACCGTCAAATTGTAGCGTCCCCCCCCCAGCTGAAAGAACGAGCATGTTTGGTGTGACGGGGGATTGGAACCAGCGACCCTCAGATTACGAGTCGAGTACCTTAACCACCTGGCCATGCCGGGCCTTGTTTTCTGTATGAGATATATATGTTATGGTATATATGGTGAGAAATATGTACGTTATGGTACACGTGGTATATCTTGTGGTACATACCATTTTGAAATGGGCACGGCATGACCAGGTGGTTCAGGTACACGACTCTTAATCTGAAGGTCGCAGTTTCGAATCCTCGTCACACCAAACATGCTTGTCCTTTCAGCCATGAGGGCGTTATAATGTACGATCAATCCCACAATTC
Source organism: Tachypleus tridentatus (assembly GCF_004210375.1). Lineage (NCBI taxonomy): Eukaryota > Metazoa > Arthropoda > Merostomata > Xiphosura > Limulidae > Tachypleus > Tachypleus tridentatus. The sequence goes on along the minus strand of NC_134835.1, from coordinate 8,604,489 downwards.
GTTAGTAAAATAGTAGCCCAAGAGTTGGTGGCTGGTGGTGATGACTAGCTGCCTTCCCTCTAGTCCTAGACTGCTAAATTAGGAACTGCTAATGCCGATAGCCCCCGTGCAGCTTTGTGCAAAATTCAAAACCAACAAACAAACCTGCTTGTTTGTACATATCATAACTTAATGATCAAACTTTTTCTTTAGGTTGTTGTTTAGATAAAGTTCAAACTAATTTTCACTCCAAAAAAGAAAACTAACTTCTATGAAACATTCAAAACTTGTTGATTCAGGTACTGGTACACCACATCGATAGTTTTACAAACCTATGAAACAGTTCCAAGCTAAACTACAGCTATATAGACTGTTAAATGGGGATCTTGAAGACTTGCAATCGTTCAGAAATGTAGGATTACCTTAAACCTATATTATGACTTTCCATTAATGAGGTTATTGAGGCCCTGGTCTTTGTTTACATATCTTTAAATCAGGACATAGAGATAATCAGTTGCTGGGGTCTCTAACTACCAGTCATATTTATTCATTATTGAAGCTTATGGCTTTTGTTACCATGCCAGAAATACACAGTAAAACAGACTACAATTCAGGTACCGACTGTTATCATCGTATAGTCTAAATAATGGACTCATTTCCGGTCTGAATAGTCTGACAACAGATTAAGATACATACATATCTGTAAATTATTTAGTAACTTTCTAGCTATTGAAATGAATTTATTTGCATGGAGTGTCGTATGTGTATTAGTAATATTAAAATGTTTATATTAACTTACTTTCATAGAAGTTGCAGTTTAAAAATTGTTTTATGTTTCAAAATATTAATTTAATTACATCACTCGATACATTAAAAATATTGTTACTGTCTGAAGCACTTTTACTAATTTTATATAGTGTTTGCATTTTATTCTTTATTTTGTAATGAAAGTTCATTTCATTTGATAGAATGTATCATTAGTTCATCTTTTCTGCTTTAACACAAAATAAAGAGTGTTTTAAAACCGCAGCTGTTGAGTCAAGAAAAACTTTAAACACCTGTGAAGTTACAGCTCGCTCCGCTTGTGAAGAAATGTTTTAAACACATATCGAAACACTCGATTATTGACTTACAGTCCGAGCTAGTTTACATGAGAATGATTCCGAAGATCATACAGTACTGACGTGTGTTATACACGTACGTCTCGCTGGTCACTGATGAACGTCTGTAACACTTTAGAAGTTATACATATATTCTATTTGAGACTGATTCTATAATAAATGTGTTTGAAGCCACCATGTCAACAAGAGATCTTTAAAATAATTGTTCACTGAATTGTCATAACGATTATGTACGTTTTTTTGTTTTTTTTTACAGCGGCAAATAAATAAGTTGTACTTCGCAACAGCGAAAAAAAAATTTGTGAGCACAAACCTGCAAAATGGTTTTAATTTAACTAGAGAAATTTTTTAAACAAAGCCTTCTCCCACTTATGTTTAGAGCCCTCAGCTTCAACATACTTTCAAGACTTCGAAACAATAATAAATGTCCTTTCACTGAAATGGTTCTAAACGCATTTATGTACATAATTTTAAAGACTCCAAGACTCGACAGTTATGTAAACAAACAGAACGTTGTAATTTAGTTTCTCATTGGTATTGGAAACATAACCAAGACAAATAACTCTTTAGTTACAAAGTTGTCTTATTCTAAAGAATTACATCTATAAAGACGTCGTTTTCGACAATACATACAACTTTATGTCATTTTTATGTAAACAGTTCAATCACTCTGGACATTTTTTACATTAAAAATATTTCATAAAACTAACTTAATGAAGACATAAACGTTACATAAATATTCTTGGCTGATCACATGAAGTGTTGAGACATCTAAGTCGTAATTAAGAGAACTAGTGCAACTGTAGGTGGCCTGGCCTGGCCAGGTGGTTAAGGCACCAGACTCGTAATCTGAGGGTTGAGGGTTCGAATCCCCGTCACAGCAAACATGCTCGCCCTTTCAACCGTGCGGACGTTATAATGTGACGGTCAATCCTATTATTCGTTGGTAAGAGAGTAACCTAAGAGTTGGTGGTGATGACTGGTTGCCTTCCCTCTCGTCTTACGCTGCTAAATTAGGGATGGCTAGCGCAGGTAGCCCTCGTGTCGCTTTGCGCGAAATTCAAAACAAACCAAACCAATCAACTGTAGGATGAAAATATATTTCAGTTGTATTTCTATCGAAATCAAAACTATCAAAGGCTCATACAAATATTTAACATTTATTATTTACTTTATGAAATCTACTTAACTGTACATAATCAGAAATTACCACGGTCTCTAAAACGTAGTTCCTGTTCTTGGGACTGTTTAACGTAGTTGTAAACGTTGACGTCATACCTTTACCAAGTGAGATATGATAAAACGTAGTTATAAATGTTCATGTTATAATTTCACCAAGTGAGATATGATAAAAAAAAAACATAACACCCTCACTAAGTCTTTGAATTAAATGTGAATGTGGACATTTCCCCCACTGCTTACCCCCCGTTGCTAGGGTCATTTCCCCAACTGCTTATCCCCCGTTGCTAGGGGCATTTCACATTCACCAAGTCTTTCAATTAAATATGAAATTGGTTGAAAATGTTTAGTGACGTGGAATCCAGTAGAAAGAAAACAATTATGTTTTTGATGTGTTTTGTTTTTTTCCAGCACAACATGTAGACTTTTGGTTACTTTGCGCCATTGTTCAGGTTTTAATTTAGGTAATGTGACAACATTAAACCTGATGATTTAGCCTAATCTACTCAAAAACATTAGGTTTTTCATTCTTCATTTAACACGTGGAAAATATCCCCAAACTCATGTACTTTTATTATTGGATTTTAAAGAATATTTTATTTTAATTTTTGTTTCTCAAATTACTTGTTGTCAGACTCGTGTTTTCCCTGTTTTAGAGGGAAAATGTTTCCTATACACTGTTTATTATTGGCGTTTCGTATTGTTGTTTCTTTAAGTGTGTTTTTTAAATACGTGCGATATTAATATCTTACTTATTTTAACGCAAAGGTACTCAAAGGTCCAACTGCACTGTGTCGTTCACGGGGATCGAACCTAGAATTATAGTTTTATCAGCCTTAAATATTACCATTGAACCACCAGCAACTTCTGATATATTAAACTTGCAGACTAGTTTACTTGTTTACTTTTACATTATTCGCTGTTTGTTTGTTTTGAAATTTCGTGCAAAGCTATCCGAGGGCTATCTACGTTGGCTTTGCCTAATTTAGCAGTGTAAAGCTAGAGAAGAGGCAGCTAGTCATCACCACCCACCGCCAACTTTTAGGGTACTCTTTGATCAACGAAAAGTGGGATTAAGCGTTACATTATAACGCCCCACGGCTGAAAGGACGTGCATGTTTGGTGCGACGGGGACATAAACCCACGAATCTCAATAACGAGTCGAGCACTCTAACCACCTGGCCATGCCCGGGCCTTACATTATCTAAAATGTAATATCTTTATGTTCTGAGACAGTAGTGAGACAGTAGTAGCTTACTTCATCTGTACCATTCTAGATGACAAAAAAACTTACTTCATCTATTAGCTTACTTCATCTAATTCTAGATGACAAAACAGATATTTCAAGTAAAATGTTACCAAAATGTGCTTACTTCATCTGTACCATTCTAGATGACAAACCAAAATGTGCTTACTTCATCTGTACCATTCTAGATGACAAAACAAACCAAAAGAACAAAATGTGCTTAAAATCTCTGGTAGTACCATTCTAGATGACAAAACAAAATGTGCTTACTTCATCTGTAAAAACAAAACAAAAGTCTAGAGAGATGACAAACCAAAATGTGCTTACTTCATCTGTACCATTCTAGATGACAAACCAAAATGTGCTTACTTCATCTGTACCATTCTAGATGACAAAACAAAATGTTTTTTCTCTCGCGATGTACATTCGATTATGAAAGGACGAGAGTGAATTTGAGTCTTCATGTCGAAGAAGTTGTTTGCTGGGATAGTGACCATTAGTCAAGATGACACTTAGTAAATAAAGAAATCCATCTTCCAAGAAGCCGTTTTATCACTGATAATGGCTGTGTCAGCCAACATGCTACAAAACTGTCGGTGCTATCGCCTACTATACATATTTATTCTTCCTATGGGAAGGTATTAACAGCGGCTACCGTGTTGTTAGTTCTACTGAAGGGTCATTTGAGGTCAGTTCATGGGTTACCCATTTGGAGTGCAACACTTTGCTGTAAATGTTTTCCATACATTTTTTTTTTTTGACAAAGAGGTTGAAGAAAAAATTGTTTGGCAAATTTACATGATAAAACAATGTTATACCGAAATTAAAATTTCAACACAACTGTGGAGAAAGATAAACCTTCCAGCTTCGTTCTTGTCCACCTCTAACGTAATTTGTAATGACAGTTTATCTCCAACAAGGAGAACCGTTAAACTAACAAATATTTCAGTGTCATTAAATAATGAACTTAACCTAACAACAGGACAAGCAGTAAATATATTTACCACTTGTATGATTGCTAATAATGTTGTAATAACCGTACATTACAATATGCTTATTTTTATTGCTGGAAACCAATCGTGTGTTCTATTCAAGTCTATTTTTTTTTAATATTAAAAGCCAGCCTACCACATAATAACTTATTAGGTAATCATTTCACAACTCTTGGTTATATAATCTTAATATATCTCAGACATTTTACACTATTTTCAGCAATTTAGATTGTGACACTTTCTGTCTAACTTAAAGTGGTAGCTTTCAGACAGCAAGAGAAATAATCATATAATATCTTAATACGCAATATGTTCCGTGAATTATTTATTTCTTTTCCGAAAATCTTGGATTTATGTTTGTATTTATATCTTTTTTTAATCTTTCTGCTATAAATATATGTAATTAATTAGGCATATAGAACATTGGAAATGATTATGAAAACGGTGATAGACAAGAATGTAAGACACAAATATCTGTATAGCGCCAGAACACAGTTGTGTTGATATTTTACACTGTGATTGGTTGTCAATCAACCAATCAGAAAGTTCTACACCAGTTGAAGTCTATAAAAGAGGTAGTCACACCTCGCTCAATAATAGTGATATTTGAGTGAAGAGAAATAATTTCCTTAACACGTACTTGGTGGATATGTTGATTTAAATCATTGAACATTAAACTCATGAAAAATTCAGAGCCAAAGGTTTAACATTGTACTGAAATAATAATCCGTGATAACGAGAAAACTCACTTGTAGAAAAAATTATTTATGTAAAAACGGCTGGTATGGGTAGAGAAAGCACTACGTAGAGGAGCGAACAACCTTTCGATCTTCTTCGGTCATAATCAGGTTCACAAAGAAAGAAAGGGTTACTGACTGATAACTGACCGCATGTTTGAAGGCGGTTGTGTAATTAAGTGTAGAAATTATTTAATAATAAATAATATCCAACATCTAAGCACGCCCTCTACATTCCTATATGTGGTCAGCTATCGGTCAGTAACCCTTTCTTTCTTTGGGAGCCTGACGATGACCGAAGAAGGTCAAATCGTTGTTCGCTCCTCTGCATAGTGCTTTCTCTACCCTTACCAACCGTTTTTACATATATATTTGCACTAAACTAATAAATCCTGGTGATAATACTTATAACTAGACTCTTTGACGAACTAAAATATTCACATCTACACACCAGGCATCCCCTGTGATTAACCCTAACCTAAAGTGATTCATTAAGAGATGGACTTTGGTTAAGTACTGGACTTGTTAAAGACTATTCTGTGAATTTGAATGTATCATTGCCCTACAAAAGACGCTCACAAACTGCTGTTCAGTAGAGATCACCAAACTACCAGGCTTAACTAGCCATCCAGCTACGTACACTAGAAATATCAATAAAGAGACGTGTTCGTCTTACAGATAAATACAGAGAGGAAAAAGCCATTGTAACCAATTACATTGAATAATGCTGAGGAATCGGTAAAGTTTGCGACCGACAGATTGATGGCACCCTCACTGCTGGCAAGTACATGCAGATTCTGATCCATCATGCCACTCTCTTAATACCACAGCTCTTCTTACAGCAAGACACTAATCTCAAGCATGCAGAAATGTCAGCTTGTAGAAACCGATAAAACTAATTCACGTATTGACTTCAGATGTGAAAAGAGATTAAAAACTTGGTTGGATTGTGGATAATAATACATTTGAAACAACATCACCATCTTACATTAATAGATAATATAACAGACTATTTACAATGGATAATACAAAGGGATAGCAAGCAAAATATATGTATATAATACAATTTATTCGATTTTATTTTGTACTTTCTGTGATAATGTTCAGTAGCTTTTATAAATTTATAATCCAGTTATTTGTTAGTTCATTGTTTGTTTCTATTATCATATAATTAATGTGTATACAGAGATGCCAACCAATACAATTTGAGCGTAATCATTACGATTTTGGTGTATAAATTATGACTATACGCTCATACAGACAAACATTACAACTTGTTGCAACTTCCAAATTATTATATATTATATAGGCCTATACAATAAAGTGATAAATTGTTAACCCAGGGCTTGAGAGGGGTGAAAAGAAAATTTCTAGTGAGATACAAATAAATTTTGATAATAAATAAAAGACATAGTCCAAATGGCTACTTGAGATAATCATGTTTGTGCTTGAAATAATAAAAAATATTTGTATCTCTGACGTCTACCAATAACTTGAGTACAGTGCTTTTCCATACAGGATACGTGGGGGAACCCATAGTTACGTCATCAGTGCTTGTCAGCCAATCAGCGCTCGCGTAGACGGGTATTTCTCGTTTTCTAAGCGGCATAGAAACACCAATGCGATTGTTGGAAAAAAAGAGGCCTCGTTCACCAGATTGTCTTGTTTCTGGCAAATCTAAAAGGACTAAAACTGTGAAAGGGTTGTGTCTACAATCATTACGCTCAGTCATTTGAAATAGTTGGCATCTCTGTGTATATATAACAAACATTACAATAGAAATAAAACAACAGTTATTTTCAACTGTCGGTCCTATTTTTCAACATTAAGTTATAACTGATATCGTCTATGACCATATCACAAATATTTTGTGACATTAAACTAACTAGCAGCTTATTGGACATCATTTCACGGTTAGGAGTTGACTACTTAAACACACAACATCTGAGCCTCTATTGTGTTTCGCTTTATTTAAAATAGAATTAAAACCATCCTAAAAATTCTGAAAGGTAAAACTCACAACCTCTACCCTTACATTTACAAAATAGATTAAACCGAATTAAACTAGAACTAATAATGACAAATAATTGTTGAGCTTTAATTCTGTTATAATGTTTATCTCATATTAAGTTCAGTTTTCGTTTATATTGCTGATGTAGTTTCTTATTGACAGTTAATATAATTGATAATACTGCAGCTACTTGTGTGTTTATGTGTATGTGTAAAATATAATGACTCATCACAAAGTTTATTCTGAAAGTTACTAAATAAACCATTACACTCAGGCTGTACCAGTCTTTATTTTAGATAAATTAGCAATAAAGTGTTTGTTGGATGAGTAAATACGATTATCAGTGAAATAACTATTTAGTTAGATGGAAATATTTAGTTGTTGATGCTGAACTCTGAGATAACAGGTATGGTTCTTAATAAGTGAAAGACAGTATCATTATTTAATGGTCACTTACTATAACTAATTACTGGAAGATGTAATTCGGTAACCACATTAACGACATTAATTATACCTGGAAATTAATTAATTCACGCACTGTATTTTAAGATTTATCTGAATGATTATGTTTACATTACAACAGACTATTTTTCACCTATTTCAAATGGTCTTTCAAACCATGATATTAATTTAAATTTGTAACGCTGTTCAATCAGTGTCCAAACCAAAGAAAGGAAGAAAATTTTAACATTAAAAATGTCCTAAATGTTACTAATGTTACCATTAGATTTGTTCAACATCAGATTTTGTTCATTATAAAGAAATGATAAAATGCTTTTCATAACTCAAATATCTTCGTGTAAAATACGTTAGAAATGCTTTAATAATTCCCACGAATTAAACACCAACTTTCAAAGAATCCTTATCCTAGCTCACAGAAAAAGTACTTGTTACTGTGTTTTAATATCCATGGAATGTTTTATACACTTGAAATTACAATGTAATTAAGTTTGTAAGTCCTGGACAATTTTGACGAATTGTATAGAATGAGATAGAATTTGTTATACATTATTTAACTTTCCAAGAATTTCATTTAAAATTAAGAAATTAAAATGAAAAAAATATGAAAAAAGAAAAAAAATGTAAATTTTGATGGTTTTTTTTTAAGCAAGTTGACGCGAGTTTTACATTTCTTAAATGTCATTTCTATTACAGCTGTTCATTTAAAGTGACTTACACTAACATTGAATTTTCGTTTTATGTAACGACAATCAAACAACCCCCTTTCTATCCGTCATTTATCAGAAAATTATACTTTTGTCATAGTATATATTATATATATACTGTACGTACCAATTTTCAGACTCTAAATAATTCTTTATGTAAGGTGTTCATCCGCATAAAGTAGTGCCAAACTGTTTAAATGACCTAATTAACAACAGAAAACACTTATCAGACACTTAAAGTAAAATACAATGTACAACAGTATGTCTGTGGACTCACAACGGTAGAAACCGTGTTTCGATAGCAATGGTGAGTAGAGAACAGATAATCAGTGCTAGCGGTATAAATCGTTCTGTACCCGCATTACACTTTCCTACGTTTCGCAATTCACATGACCTAGATTTATAAATGTTTGACACGTGTGTAGTGACATTACAGTTAATTGCAAAGCCAAGCAACAGCAATAGCACATGCACATTTTCATTTACAGTTCGAATAACTCTCCATCTGTGTATAAATCCAGCGAAATTATTTTGTTGAGGAAATGAAACGCAGTTTATAAGGCAGGGTGGTTTTCCTTGCAGCTGAGATACTCCTGTTAAACAGTTTTAAAAGATCTTATGTTACGCACACAGTATAAAGACAAGCAGGATACGATCTCCTGAAAGAGTGAAACATATATTGGTTTTAAACAAATAAATAAATATCTTTGTAACTTTCTGAACAACGTTTCTCAGCCTCTTAAGTCTCCTAATGTTAGATATTGAAATGTTATTTTAACTGTATAATTTTATTTTATAAGGTGAACAAGAATTCGATTGACACTTATAAAAATTCCAGCTTGTTTAACCCGATCGATTATGGTTCAGCTAGTAAATTAGATAGCAAGATGATGCTTAAATAGAAATGTATTTAATATATCGTTTCCTTAACATCAAAGTACGCTAGAAGACGTTGGGAAACTCGAAAATTAACCCCTTTCATTTCGTGAGTGCAAGGTTTCTAGTCCCAAATTTACTCCGAACAAGAAACAAATTAATGAAAAGGCTGTAGCAATTTGTATAATGAGAAACCTTTAATGAGTTCCCTAATTTTCTCACCGAATACAGAAGCAATCGTCTTAACAAACGGAAGTAAAGAATTGTCAGTAGAGAACTATGTTCACTCGCTGTTTCGTTTCCTTAACGTTAAAATATTTAATTTTACACTCTCGATAGTAGAAATAACTTATGTATAACTATTGAGTACTTCTAGTAAGTTGGATCTTAATATAATTTTAATTTATTTTTTAATTATTTTCTAACTAAATGTCTACACAGAACGAAACATTCGTTTGGTATTAAGTTCATTTAAATAAGGCTTCACACAGAAATAGCTGTTTACATCTTAATGTCTCATTTAATAAACACATATGATCAAATATAACTAATAAAGCACAGAATTGTAGAAGTAATAAAGTTAACATATAATAAACTGATTTGGACTCCCATGTAAGGTCCGACATGGCCAGGTGTTTCGGGCGCTGGACTCGTAATCTGAGTGTTCCGGGTTCGAATCCCCGTCACACCAAAGATGCTCACCCTTTTAGCTGTGTGGGGGTTATAATGTTACAGTGAATCCCACTACTCGTTGGTAAAAGAAACAGGATCCCAAGAGTCGGTGATGACCAGCTGCCTTCCCTCTACTCTTACGTTGCTAAATTAGGGACGGCTAGCGCAGATAGCCCTCGTGTAGCTTTGCGCGAAATTTAAAAAAAAAAAAACAAGCTTCCACGTATATAACTTTTATGTATAGAGAAAGCGGGACGACGTTGTGAGAAACAATATAAAGTTTCTTATTCTTTAACTTGCCCTAAATTGTGTTTTAATTGAATAATCAAACACGACTTTTCTTACAAAAACTTCGTTTATATATTTTGAATTTTTTTCAAATAATGTGTATTTTACTTAAATTAATACTCAGTACTCATTCAAAGAAAACTCTTAATGTTCAGTTAGGTGGTGCTGGTGAAACTTTGTATGTGTTTAACATGCTTTTGAAAACTATACGTCATTATAGTGAAACTCAAGAAGTTTCAGCAGTTCATCGATGGACCATTTTTCATGGGTTTCTCGTAAGTTATGAATTAAAATTTTAAGAATGATTCTAAAGACAAAATTTTAAAATGTGTAGCACACCCTTTTAAATTTTATTATTGTAATGAAATTCATTCTACAAATAATTATTTCAAAGCTTTACTGTTTACACGACATATTATAAATTCAACAATACTTTTTAAAATGTGTTTACTTTATCAAACGTTTTTAAATCAAAATGTATAAATCTTTAATTATTTAAATGTTTAGTTATCTTTTTCATCGAAAGAACGGACCCAAAACAAAAAAAAATTTCAATAATAATATTTTACCTTAAATTACATTGTAATTTTATCAGCACAATGCGTATCCTAAATAACAATAGCTCTTTAAGAATACTGAACGATGACAAAAGAAAAATTAACCTGTGACAAAAAATATGTTTTGTTTATAAGTAGAAATTCACTCGTTTTATATTCTAACAAAAACTGAAAGTTTTTCAATTAAAATGGTGAAATAAAATTTTGTTTCTAAAACCGTGTAAGTCTGTCTCTAAAAGTTATATAAACACATTTTACCTCCATCAAATCAATTGGAGTCTTTGAATTACATCCGGGTGGTCGACATAAAATATTTACACCACCATTTTTATCTAGATTATTAAATGTTCATTTTTCTCAAAACTTATCTCAAAATTTATGAAATTTACTTTCAACTATACTAGGAAAAAGTATGTTAATTGTAAGAAAAGACGCCAAAAACATTCTATCAGAACAAACGTTAGTAAAATTTACTTCCAACATACTCGAACAGGTGTTTGATATAGAATTATGTTAATAAAATACATTTGATATAGAATTATGTTAGTAAAATACATTTGAATTATATAGAATTATGTTAATAAAATACATTTGATTATAAAAAAATTATATTAATAAAATACATTTGATATAGAATTATGTTAATAAAATACATTTGATATAGAATTATGTTAATAAAATACATTTGATATAGAATTATATTAATAAAATACATTTGATATAGAATTATGTTAATAAAATACATTTGATATAGAATTATATTAATAAAATACATTTGATATAGAATTATGTTAATAAAATACATTTTATTGTGTATCTTTACATTAAATTTAAAACAGTGATGCAGTTTACGTAAAAACGACAAACAGATAAATATGTAAAAAAACATTAGGACGTTTGTTTATAATACATGTATCAAGATGCTATACAACATCATAAACATAAACAGTTTTTAAATACTATCATTCAAACGTGCCACGATGTTCTGCACGATCATACGTATAAACAGTTTCTAAATACTGTCATTAACATGTACCAAGATGTTATACAGGATCATAAACATAAACACTTTTAAATACTATCATTCTCGTGAACCAAAATATTATAGTGGACCATACACATAACCAGTTTTTAAGTGCTTTCATTCAGATGTACCAAGATGTTATACAAAATCATGCATATAAACAGTTCACAAATGCCCTCATTAACATGTACCATGGTGTTATACAGGATCATACACATAAACAGTTGTTAAGTACTATCATTCAGACACACCAAGATGTTATACGGGATCATACATTTAAGCAGTTGTTAAATACTATCATTCAAACACACCAATATGTTATATAGGATCATACATAAATATTTCTTTTCGTTCATATACGTAAAGCAGTTTGAGAAATTCTAGCCAATTATCTTTAACTATGTTTCATTCCACAACATGTACCAATATCGAGAGCTATCTGTGCTAGCCGTCCCTAATTTAGCAGTGTAAGACATAGAGTCATAACCCACCGCCAATGGGCTTCTTTTCCAACGAATAGTGGGATTGACCGTAAAGAATCACGGCTGGGAGGTAGCATGTTTAGCGCGACGCGGGCGCGAACCCGCGACCCTCGGATTAAGTCGCACGCCTTACGCGCTTGGCCATGCCAGGCCTACCACAACATGAAGTGAAGCCCAGTGGGTGATTATAGAACTTCTTCCATTTCTTCCAGTAATTGGTAATATCTGATATGGCTCTCGATATAGTACCTGATGAAATCTGAAATAAAATCATTTGTTTTGCATTTGCATGGAGTCGAAAAACATTATATTCTGAATTCATGTGATTGTAGACAAAAGCGAGCCGGCATGGCCAGGTGGTTATGGCCCTCGACTCGTTATTTAAAAGTCGTAGGTTCGAATCCTCGTTACTCCAAATATGTTCGCCGTTTCAGCTAAACGGACGTTGTTATGTACGCTGAATAAAAATAGTCCAAGAGTTGGAGGGTGAGTGGTGATGACAAGCTGCGTTCCTTTCAGTCTTACACTGCTACATCAGGTACAGCCAGCGCAGATAGCCATGATGTAGCTTTGCGAGAAATTTCAAAAGAAACATAGACAAAAGCTAAGCTTATCGGTATTATTAGGCTTAGGGTGTGTTCTTTGGTTTTATCAATATTTAAAAGTGTTTACATTTTTATTGGAATATCTATCAACTAAGTGCTTTAGGAATGGACGATAATTATCTGAATAAAACTGTTTTCAATAAAGAACAATGAACGTTGCGATGCTGTTAAAATGAAAAGCGTTAAAAAAGGGTTAAATGGTGTCTGAGAGGTGATTACAGGTATTGTGAATGGTAAGAACGCTAACTTGTTACGTTATAGGAAATGCACTGTTATTAGCAAAAATATACTTATCTAGAGTTTCTTCTTAATTAATACACTGTCAAAGAAACCTTGATAAATATTAATTTAAAACAAATATTAAAGAATAAGAGGCTATATATCATTAGTAAATTACGCCGTGTATTATTGGTCTTACTGTAACGGATTTAATATTATATTTTTATTTCAATATCTATGTTTGTTTCGTTGTAATATATATAGAGAGAAATGTGCATAGCTTGTTTTGTTAAATCTGTTTTATTATTGGTCTTACTGTAACGGATTTAATATTATATTTTTATTTCAATATCTATGTTTGTTTCGTTGTAATATATATATATATAGAAATGTGCATAGCTTGTTTTGTTATATCTGTTCTCTAAATTTGTAGAAGATTCTTGAATATAAGAATCACCAACGTTTTATGCGTCTAGATGAAATACTAAAAATAGCTAATTGGACTTTTGAGAACCTTCCCATAAAGTTTGTAAACCGTAATACGAAGAGCGACAGTTAGAACATTGTTTGCTGCACTTGGTATACTGTAAATCTGGGAAGCTGTAACACTGTGATAAGCGATATTGATCGGAAAACTACAGACACCTGAGCAGGAATGTTTATAGATTATGAACATTACAAACCGTTCAACTTCAGTGAATTAACTTCAGACGTTAACATTTCTACGAGAACATTTAACATCTTCCTCAGTGAAAGTGGGCTTGTAAGCAACGTGAGGCCAGCATGAATAGAGCTAGCTAGCATTCCCGTCAAGTGAAGTGTACCTGTATATCAACATCAAATTAATTCGCTCTTCGTAAACCGTCAATAAAATATTCAATTCCAAACCACATAGAAGACTCAGTATAGTTTGTAAATCTCTTGTATATAAATCATTATTATAAATTGTGTTGTTGTTTGTATATTAAAATATATTCCTGTTAAGAAAGAGAATTGAATGTATTTATTTTTTTTATTTTTGCCAACAAGATTGTACCACAAGTTAAAATATCATAAATAATTTTATGTATTGAGACGTTTGAAGTACCTACGTATCAGTAGTATTACGTATTATAATTTATCCCGGACGAGTCTTTGATTTATGGTACTGTTTCGACGTGTAGCTACTGTATTTTTACCTGTCTTGAAGAAACAGTTTAATAATAAAAAAAGGACCTTGGATAACACTTTATGTTTAGTTGTAGTTAGAAATATATCCACAACTGGTTTACAACTTAAGCTGATGTAAAAATAAATTGAAATAAATTTAAATAAAGTGAAAAGTTGATTATTTAAGTAATGACATTTCACGACATTTCGAGGTGTTTCTTTTTTTTACTTACTAAATAGATAAATCAATATCATCAGCCCCTGATCAGAGTAAGTTATCTATAATAATAATAACTGAAAGTATACCGAGTAATTAATATAAATAATTCTATATCTAATTGGGACTATGCACAGAAAAAAATGTCTAATTAATAGAATGCACTGATTTGTCAACCGAGTACGTTTGATATTAACGGTATTTTCAGCCATAATTCCAATAATATCTAACGAGGATAGATTATATTAATAAATTTAAGTTATTCTTAAATCATGTAATAAACTAATAATCATAACTACTTCTAAGACAAAAAAGAATCTATGTCCAATTCAGGGACCAAATCCCTATTAATAGCAGTATAAACAGCTGAATCAACGAGTAGTTTCTTTCAAATAACAAAATACAAGAAAGTTGTAATATGCTATGTATTGAGAAACCACTTTCAATAATAAGTTTCCTCAACTTTCTTTTAATTCTCAGAAGAAATTTCATAGTATAACGTTTGAAACACTATATTTTGCAGCCCGATAAAACTGTTAAGTTGGAAGCCTTCACATTCGTTTAAGTGTGGTAGTGTGAAACTGAAGGTCGTAAAACCATGTTCTTCAGTACAACTAAAGATTATTTGACCACTGGTCACGTTTATCCCGTAGCTCCTTCTTTTCATAGCATAAATCTAGGGTCTAAAAGAAAGCATGAATTTCCCACTTAGACTAAGCAATTTTAAAAAAAAAATCAGGAAACAAATGTTTGTAGAACTTTTATCTTCAAAACGTTGCTGATTCGAATGATGGAATTCGGTAATTAGATCAGCTACAAAGAATCGTATTGGTAGACAGATAATTGGTACTGCACGTGCTTTCTGATTACGTTCCTGGTTGTTTGTTAAGCCTTGTTTTTACGTTTATTTGCAATATTGATATTTTATTTACTGTAACAATCAACACGAAACTAGTCTTAACATAAGCAGATGTTTTAGTTTGAACATATCTTCAAGCATACCTCAACGACTTTCTTTTTGTTCTTCAGAATCTCGCTCAAAGCTACTACCTGCGTTAAGAGTTCTAATTTAGACTAGAGGGAAGGCAACTAGTCATCGCCACCCACCGCTAACTCTTGAGGTACTCTTTTACCAAGCAATAATGTGACTGACCGTCACATATAACGCCCCTACGACTGAAAGTACATTCATGTATGGTGTGAGTGGGATTCGAACGACCCTCAGATTACTAGTTGAGCGCCCTAATCACCTGGCCAATAACTTCCAAGTGCGTTGTTTAAAAAGTGTATAACCATAGTAATACATGTACGTAACTTTATTTTATCTATGTCCTAGGTCACCCTCCTTAGACATGGAACAAATACTAAATCAAAACACAACTGAAATTCAGGGATTTCATTTCTCCTATAATAACTGTGTTTTAAGTATTTTATTAAGGTTTCATAACCTTATACTGTTTAGAGGTGATTAAAACATCTGTTTCCAACCAGCTAATGACAATGGAACCATAAATCATAGAGTTATTCCAGTGGTTTTACAGAGTTTATTATTCATCTTAACTTGTCGTAGACTGGCTTTCTCTTCATCTTCTCTAAATACAAATTATCTTTATTACGATATTCAGTGAGAGGTTAACTATTATGATGTATTTAGTATTTTCGATAACCACTAAGTATGCTCTCATTACAATACATGCAGAGTTTTAGTTGTGAGTACTTGAACTATAATATTTTCTGAATATTAAATATTAAATATATAGGTTTCTATATATGCTTTTATTGCAATAAAGAATTATGTGTTAGTGGTTGTTGTATCCATTAGATCTGGAATGGCTTCTAAGAACGCCTTTAACACTCCTACGAAAAGTGGGGCCTAATAGGCCCCAGAGCAACTTGAAAGATTATTAATATTAGGCTAATAATTTTGTATTTAAATGAAATTGCCATTTAAATCCATTAATGAATGGATTAACGAGATTCTCACTGTCCCTATCTACTATCTAGCGAAACCACAGCCAGGGGAACAGGCTTGGAGAAATCAGGACTAGAAACGTCTTTTCGTAGGAGTGTTAAAATAGTACCATGTTCAATGTGAAGGGCTGTTATATAAATATATATATATTCACTGGCTTATAAAACATTTAATAACATAATACGAGGCTCTTTCAACTTGTATATTATGTTTTAGAAGTCAGATTTTATTTTGTGATGCTTTAAGAATTAAATTTAACTTTAGCACTTAAACAGGTTTAAAGATCTCTTCGATTGAAAACGAAAATAAATGTCTGAACTATAGAAGCATGAGAATATTATCGCTCACTTCAAACATCTTCTAAAAATTAAACCATGAAAGTATACCTTTCATGGTAACAGTAATTTATATTTCAATTAAAAACTGAAAAGTGCATATCTTTAATACCATATTATTTTATAGTTAAAACAGGACAGAAAAAAAAGGATATTAGATAAAATATTTTAAAATACATTAATTATTTAGGCGCTTCCATCCACACCGTATCAAGTATTGAAAGTGTAAACCGTCAAATGACTATTTTTATTGCACATAAAATATGGTAAAATCTTAATTAAATAGTCGTTTATTTCATACACTTCTAGAAACTGTTTAATGTGATCACTTGAAATCCAATCTCAGCACGAGAAAAACCGTATATTGAAACATTAGTTATGTTACTCCAATAGAAAATATTTTGTTTTTATATTTTTCTGTTCAGTATAACATCCTAACTCACAAGACTGAACGTTCTTTTAATATTTACAAACAATTGTTTATTCTTTCTTTGTTTCATCTTCTTAATGAGCTATCTGCTCTCAGTCCACCGAGGCGGAATCGAATCTGAAATTTTGGCGGTGTGAATTAATAAACTTACTAGTGGATTGTATGTCCGTAAACTAAACACTAACCCTGACCCCCCGTGAGATACTTAAAAGAAATTATTTTATGTCATGATCACAAAAACACTGTTCTTTTATCCTTCAACAAAAACAATAAAAAAAAAACAAATTTTGTTTCTAATTATCTTTGATCTTCCTGGAAAATTGCACGAAGGTCGTCTACTCTAGTCGTCCCTAATTTAGGTGCAGTTAATTAGAAGAAAGCCAGCTAGACAGCAACACCCATCACCAACTCTTAAGGCACTCCTTTTAATAAAAAATAGTAGAATTGATCGTTACATTATTAAGTCTCCACGGATGAAAGGGCAGATATTTTTGTTGACGGATGTTCGAACTCACAATCCATGGATTGTAAGTCGAACACCCTTAGCACCAGATTATGCAAATGACCTGAGTTAACTGTTTCAGTTTACGAACTATTACAAATCATGCATATTACGACGTTGGTTTAGGAACGTTAACAGTAAATAGAATTCTAATAAAAAACGCCTAAACATACGTCTTTAAGAAATAGTGGTAGTTTTATCTCTATATCAATGTTTATTGCTTCCTTTATAGTAACGCCATGGCTGCTAGATTAACAGCTTTTTGTTATCTCCGGCATGCACTCAGTATATATTAAGCATCTTTGTTTAAGCTGATGCTTAATATAATATCACGTGCGCTAAGCACTCTGTAATTAAGAAAATCTCATAAAATTTAGCAAATTCATGCTTGAAAACTGGCAATGAATAACGATTAATAGTGGTTCATGTGTTAGATTTTTTTCAAAACGTAAGCTAGAAACTCATAATCTACTTACTTGGCCTAACCACTTCATAGTTTTGGAGTTCTAAATCGGCCGTCTTTACCTCAAATGATAAAAAACTAAAATCTGTCCACTTTTACTTTTAGATGAAGCTTTATAAGAAATGTCAAACCGATAACTCACCTGTCTTTCTTTGTGTATGCATGCGCATGCGCAAAACTTTTGGTCAAAATTGAGCAGTTTTTGTTAAATTGTTTGTTTGTTTGTTTTAATTTCGCACAAAGCTTCTCGAGGGCTATCTGTGCTAGCCGTTCCTAATTTAGCAGTGTAAGACTAGAGGGAAGGCAACTAGTCATCACCACCCACCGCCAACTATTGGGCTACTCTTTTACCAACGAATAGTGGGATTGACCGTTGCATTATAACGCCCCCACGGCTGAAAAGGTGAGCATGTTTGGCGCGACGGGGATGCGAACCCGCCACCCTCAGATTACGAGTCACACGCCTTAACACGTTTGGCCATGCCGGGCCTTTTTGTTGAAAACTTATAGTTAGTCCACATTTGACACACTGTTGTAGATTATAGAGATCTATCTGTGTGACATATTTGAGAGAAATCCATGAAACATAATTATTTTTCAAATAATTGTTTGGTGTTTTCGGTGAGAAATGAAAAAAGAAAGCAAGAAGTTCAGTTTCACTTTGATATTTTATGTCTCGTGTATTTTTGAATGAATTACCTTGAAATTTTAGATATGAAGTAAGGGTTCTGCAACTCATTTCTAGTGAAGTTATGGGATAGTTTGCATTTCCACAGGCTGAACTACAAAATTTTAAAATTGTCACTCCTATTAATAAAACAAAGCGTGTTCTGCAAGTTATTTTGGCCACATGACACACTATGTTGTATGTCACATGACACACTTATGTTTTTTTTTTTTTTAATTAAGCACAAAGCTACACAATGGGCTACTGTAATCTGCCCACCACGGGTATCGAAACTCGGTTTTTAGCGTTGTAAGTCCGCAGACATACCGCTGAGCCACTGGGGGGCCTACCGTATGTCTTCATCCAATAGAAATCGTACAAATGTACGATACTTAGTAGTCAGCCTCTAGCTTTACTCCCAATATCCAACGAAAGGTCGCCTTCGAGTAACTTGATTAAATAAAAAACTGGACGACTTTGAGCTGGTTGGTCAAAAATATTTAGTTTTTAATAGATTCCTGTTTATCAAAATAATGAACATTTTGAAGAGAATGCTTCTCGACTGTTATTTAAAAACAGTAAGTTAATCAATAGTCGGAAAATCTAAACACTATTACAGTTTATTTGATCATCTCTTGAGTACGCTCTCTTTATTAACGCTATTCTCAGCCGTAATCTATTTCTAGTGGATTTAGTATAATATTAACTCCACATACTATGTAGAAAAAGGTCATAATAGGTTTCACAATTTTAAACAGAACTTATTCTTGGAGGAGCACGTAAAGTGAAGCATTCTTATTATATTTTGAGACAACACAGAAGTTTGGAAACCGCTCCACAAAACTTGATAGTAGTTTTATGGAAGAGAACACTCGACGCCTGGACGTAGCTTGTCTACTTTTTAGGACAAAGAGATTTTTCACACAAATCCACAGAATCCTAAAGACCCTGTCACAATTACATATTTTATAAAATCCTAAATCGTTGACGTCAACTTAACAGAAGAATAGAAATTTAACCTTTGGTCAAGTTTAACCTTTGGCCAAGTTTTACTTCGTGGTCTTTTGATGTACGTTGAGCTCTGGACTCCACATGTACAGCATTCATTGCTGAAGACGGAATGGCTTGACGTACGTTGAGCTCTGAACTCCACATGTACAGCATTCATTGCTGAAGACGGAATGGCTTGACGTACGTTGAGCTCTGGACTCCACATGTACAGCATTCATTGCTTAAAACGAAATGGCTAGATGTACGTTGAGCTCTGGACTCCACATGTACAGCATTCATTTCTGAAGACGCGGATGTCTTAAGAATTTCCTTGCCCAGAATGTTCCACAGAAACCGGTAGAAATTCAACACACTGACCAGTCATTTTTATGTCGACACACATAAGGATATTTCAAAAGTCTGAACAGATTCACTGTTCCACGTATACAGCAGTTGTTTCAAAATATATCAGAAACAAAGATCGTTCTTTAGGGACAATTTTCGAATATGAGATCAGCATAGTCTGGCAGACATGGGTTTGGTACAGCAATTTTCGAATATGAGACCAGCATAGTCTGGCAGACGTCTCTTTATACAAAAAAGAGACAATATGTAAACGTGCTATTATCGTTGTTTTGTACATTTTTAACTTTATAGCATCGAAAGAGAAGCATATTGCTTCAAAATTCGATCTGGAAGCAAAAGCATAATTATTAAGCAGATTGGCATCGGTGAATTATATCGTAGCTTGCTGTCTACATGTACTTAGTCATCTGAAGCAGAGAAGCATTATGGTAAAGACAAACTAAGCGTCAAATTACAGTACGCTATGGCCATCTCATGTAACCTCATGATACGCCACGAAGAAATGAAACTTGAAGCTTGACCAGCTTACAAACTATGAAATTGGAAGCAACTAATTACGCACATGGTTATTACAATAAGGTTTTGAATTCATTGAGAATTATAGCAGACACTAATTTAAAAGGAACACCAGGACTTCTACTCCCGTTCTCGGGTTTCTAACATAATTTAGTGATTATAATAAGTTTAAGTGTATCTCTTATACTTTGACTATCAAGAAGAGGTTGTCTCTTAATGTCTGTACTAGCTTGTGACGAACCTAAAAATTCTTTGACACTTTAAGAAGACACTTTCCAGGTAGATTTCTTGGTGCACTTATCGTTAGTGTTATTAAACTATAATTCAATTTAAGAAATCATCATATTTTCCCAGTCATATAAAACTACTTTAAAATAGTGTTCAATAACATTTCTTGTGTATCGATTGGGTTTTGTGTAACTTTTTTTAATGTTTTTTCTAACCTGATATTTACTGTAATTAAAAGAAATTCTTAGCTATCGTAATCATGGATGTTTATTAAAGGTAACAATTAATGTGACGTTGTACAGCTTTCTTACTGTTATAAAATAAATACATGTCACAAAGGTATAAACAATCACGTGAAATACACGAATAAGTATGTGTGTTCGTGTTTTCTTATTGAAAAGCCACCTTGGGCTACCTGCTGAGCACACTGAGGAGAATCAAACCCCAGATTTTAGTGTTGTAAATTCGTAGACTTACCGCTGTACTAGCGGGAGGCACACGAATAAGTAGCGTCACCCCGTTGGAAATTTGTAATAAATCCAGTTAATTCTTAGATTCTTCGTCTAAAATAATCTAAATAAAAATTCGTCCAAAATATTTTTGCAGTATTTGAGATAATTTTTATATCATGAATAACTTTCTTGAGGATGTATCTATCAAAGACACTTCAATGAGGATATTAACAACATAAAACTGTTCTTTTATTTCATCTTCCACCAGGGTTCCTGATTCTATTTCTCGTCCATTACATAACGAAGTACTTGTTTCGTCCATCATTTCATATTCTTATCGACTCAAGAAAACGAAAGTCGCTAGCACGGTTAGAACTTTTAATCAGGTCCATTTACACACCGTATTCAGCATATAGTTCTCAAACTGTCTATTGGCTCCTTAAACGTTCGAAACCGAAAAGAGCCAAACATTCATGTCTATTAAACATCTCTTACAAGTAGAACAATCTATCGAAAATACTGAACAATGATTTGTGTCTGTATTAACATTAAAACAATGATTTGTGTCTGTATTAACAGTAAAACAATGATTTGTGTCTGTATTAATATTAATTTTTATTGAAAAGTAGGATTAAAACACTAACTGTGTTTTTCTCAAAAGTAAATTCACTGTTTAATAGACGATTTCTTTCAAAAGAAATGTATTTTTAGATGTCTTAAACTCACAGGTGCACAATGGTCTATTCATGCTCTGTCTACCACGTGTATTGAAACCCGGATTCGAGCGTTGCAAATCCGCAGACATACCGCTGGACCACAGGGGGACGAAAGAAATGTTAGATATTTGAATTCCATAATGGGTTTGAAAACAATAGCGTAATAATGAAATCGATTTCAGTATTTTTTTAAATAATTGACGTTTACTATTGAAACGACGTTCATGATCAAACTTTGGTAAAATACAAGTTAGGAAGCGAAGCGATCAAACATATTAAATAATTTATTAAGTTTACGAAGATCAGTGAAAGATATGTATCTTTATATCACTTCATTACACTAAATAACACATAGATAAGAACACGTGTACCATAGTGCTTTAACACGTTTGGAGATAAGTGTCTGTGTAGCGACCCCTACATTCAAGTTCAGATGGATTTGGGTTTTAATATTCTTTCTAAATAAGAAAATCACTATGCTTGTATTTCTCGTACGGGTATTGAAACCCGGTGCCCAAAGACAAAACAGAGAAAATCCTTTATACCAGTTGTGGACGAGAACTTGGTTGCAGGGTTACGGTTCGTGGCTCGTGACCACACTTTGTACCGTCGGTAATCTATAAGAGTGAAGGTTAAATCCAACTGTCAGAGTGAAGGTTACATCCAACTGTTAGTTAAATAAGTGTAGCCCAATATTTTACGGTGATACGTGTCTTTAGAGGGGTGTGAAAATGTTGAAACAAGCAAGCTTTCTGTGGGGATAAACATGAGAAACCCTTATGAGGAGGATAAGCAGGTACACCATGAGAAAGTTTCACTGTTATATGTAATGAATCGCTTTGAAAGGACTTACAAAATCCCGATCTGTAAATTACTGGCCCAGAATGGCTAGATGATTAGGGCACTCGACTCGCAATCCGAGGGTCGAGGGTTCTAATCCCTGTCAAATCAAACATGCTCGCCTTTTCAGCCGTGGGGGTGTTATAATGTGACGGTAAATCCCACTATTCATTGGTAAAAGAATAGCCCAAGAGTTGTCGGTGAGTGGTGATGACTAGCTGTCTTCTGTCTAGTCTTACACTGCTAAATTAGGGAAGGCTAGCGCAGATAACCCTCGTGTAGCTTTGACCGAAATTCAAAAACAAACAAAGCAATCTGTGAATTAATAATTAAATCTGTAGAACTCATTTGGTTGGTGTTTAAATGTAGAACCAGAGAAATAAATAATCGATCATCAATAAATAGTTCAATTAATAATATTTATTTATTTCAGATCCCCGGATGTACTCATATCACATTTTACATGTCAACATATTTCTAGATATATATTAAGTTCCAGTAATCATGTTGCCCGTTGTACTTACATTAACTTGTGTTTTTTCAACTTCTGTTTCCTATTCAAATTGCAACATTTTATTACCGACACACTCGTTTGTAGCAGTCCTAAAATTACACATTCGTTGACGTGTGTTTTTTTTTTCCTTTTCATTTTAGGCCCTCAAGCCCATTTCTTCCATTAAAAATAGAATGCAATATTATTATGACACATTCAGGATCTGTTTTTGGAAAGAAAATATAAATTACTTAATATTTAAGGGTTCAGAAAAACAACTGTTAAATATCTTATACCACCATCAGATGTTAACAACTAAAGAACAACATGAAGGTTCGGTTTCAAACCGACCAGAGTTATCGAGTTTCATTAGAAACAAACACTACCTTTATCCCTGGGATTTAAAAAGATTTCAGTCGGCTGCTATCAACCACTACTTAAAACGCATCGCTTCATCGCTTAGGCTTAAGTAAACAAATAACCTAATTACATTTTCTTATTCCAAGAGAGAACCGATGTTTATTGATGGTAATATTATGAAGCGGGGCTTAAGTGATGAAAGTTTGCAACACCCTAATGATAGCGAACAAACAAAACCCAAATAACCCTTAATCACTCTTTCTAATACGAAATGCAAACGTTCTTTCTGAGCCCCGTGATTATCAGTTAATAAACAGTTAATATTTTACAATGATTGCTTAAATTGTAAAGGAAAAAAATTACCAGGTTTTTCTCTGTTTATTTATTACCAATCTGCCCATACAAACACGCTTTCATCTGTTACGTTATGATCCAGCGAAGAGGAAGGCCGATTTCTTCCAAACCCTTCGAACTTTTTACGAATCATTATATAATGGTCAAAACAAATGAACTAATGGATCCATTATAGTTCCATCTTTTAAATTAGTTTACTTTTCATTTTTATTTCTTTTTACCCAACAAACTTCCGATATATCATATAGTCCTAGTGTGTATCAACTGCTAACGTCATTGTTATCAAAGTTTACAGACTGGAGAAATACAAATGATGGGGTATGTTGATAGATGGTAAATCTAATAATAAAGTCTGTTGATAAGAGGTAGAATCTAACGATGGGGTCTAGTGATAGGTGGTACAGTTTTAATAATAGGGTCTGTTAATAGGTGGTAGAATCTAATGATGGGGTCTGTTAATAGATGGTACAATCTAATGATGGGGTCTGTTAATAGGTGGTAGAATCTAATGACGGGGTCTGTTGGCAGGTGAAGAACATTAAGTTAGAATCTGTTGACGAGTGTTTTTGATATGATAGTGCCTACAGTTTAGTTACGTTTGAACAATTTAAACATATAGAGAAATATTTATTTTAAACTAATTTATTGAATTAAACTCGTAAATATTAATTTGTCTTAGTTGTATTTTTCTTTGTTATGTGGAATATGCAGAGCAAATCGTAATTAAACAATAAGTTTATCTTATACCATCGCTGATAAAGTTGTAATGAAGTGATCTTAAGCAGGAAGATTACTAGAAAGATTTAAAACACACTGGAAAACAGTTACTGGTTATATGTGTAGAACATGTCCTGTACTAAAACAGTTACTGATTATATGTGTACAACATGTCCTGTACTAAAACAGTTACTGATTATATGTGTACAACATGTCCTGTACTAAAACAGTTACTGGTTATATCTGTACATCATCTTCCGTATTAAAACAGTTACTGGTTATATCTGTACAGCATCTTCCGTATTAAAACAGTTACTGGTTATATCTGTACAGCATGTCCTGTACTAAAACAGTTACTGGTTATATCTGTACAACATGTCCTGTACTAAAACAGTTACTGGTTATATCTGTACAGCATCTTCCGTATTAAAACAGTTACTGGTTATATCTGTACAGCATCTTCCGTATTAAAACAGTTACTGGTTATATCTGTACAGCATATCCTGTACTAAAACAGTTACTGGTTATATCTGTACAGCATCTTCCGTATTAAAACAGTTACTGGTTATATCTGTACAGCATCTTCCGTATTAAAACAGGTACTGGTTATATCTGTACAGCATCTTCCGTATTAAAACAGTTACTGGTTATATTTGTACAGCATCTTCCGTATTAAAACAGTTACTGTTTATATCTGTACAGCATCTTCCGTATTAAAACAGTTACTGTTTATATCTGTACAGCATCTTCCGTATTAAAACAGTTACTGGTTATATCTGTACAGCATCTTCCGTATTAAAACAGTTACTGGTTATATTTGTACAGCATCTTCCGTATTAAAACAGTTACTGATTATATGTGTAGAACATGTCCTGTACTAAAACAGTTACTGATTATATGTGTAGAACACGTCCTGTACTAAAACAGTTACTGGTTATATTTGTACAGCATCTTCCGTATTAAAACAGTTACTGATTATATGTGTAGAACATGTCCTGTACTAAAACAGTTTCTGATTATATGTGTAGAACACGTCCTGTACTAAAACAGTTACTGATTATATGTGTAGAACATGTCCTGTACTAAAACAGTTACTGGTTATATGTGTAGAACATGTCTTGTACTAAAACAGTTTCTGATTATATGTGTAGAACATGTCTTGTACTAAAACAGTTTCTGATTATATGTGTAGAACATGTCTTGTACTAAAACAGTTACTGATTATATGTGTAGAACACGTCCTGTACTAAAACAGTTATTGGTTATATCTGTACAACATGTCCTGTACTAAAACAGTTACTGATTATATGTGTAGAACATGTCCTGTACTAAAACAGTTACTGATTATATGTGTAGAACACGTCCTGTATTAAAACAGCTACTGATTATATGTGTAGAACATGTCTTGTACTAAAACAGTTTCTGATTATATGTGTAGAACATGTCTTGTACTAAAACAGTTTCTGATTATATGTGTAGAACATGTCTTGTATTAAAACAGTTTCTGATTATATGTGTAGAACATGTCTTGTATTAAAACAGTTACTGATTATATGTGTAGAACACGTCCTGTACTAAAACAGTTATTGGTTATATCTGTACAACATGTCCTGTACTAAAACAGTTACTGATTATATGTGTAGAACACGTCCTGTATTAAAACAGCTACTGATTATATGTGTAGAACATGTCTTGTACTAAAACAGTTACTGATTATATGTGTAGAACATGTCTTGTATTAAAACAGTTACTGATTATATGTGTAGAACATGTCCTGTACTAAAACAGTTACTGGTTATACGTGTAGAACATGTCTTGTACTAAAACAGTTTCTGATTATATGTGTAGAACATGTCTTGTACTAAAACAGTTACTGATTATATGTGTAGAACACGTCCTGTACTAAAACAGTTACTGATTATAT
Source organism: Tachypleus tridentatus (assembly GCF_004210375.1). Lineage (NCBI taxonomy): Eukaryota > Metazoa > Arthropoda > Merostomata > Xiphosura > Limulidae > Tachypleus > Tachypleus tridentatus. Next base: position 8,577,644 of record NC_134835.1, on the reverse strand, counting down.
GTGTAGAACATGTCTTGTACTAAAACAGTTACTGATTATATGTGTAGAACACGTCCTGTACTAAAACAGTTACTGATTATATGTGTAGAACACGTCCTGTACTAAAACAGTTACTGATTATATGTGTACAACATGTCTTGTACTAAAACAGTTACTGGTTATATGTGTAGAACATGTCTTGTACTAAAACAGTTTCTGATTATATGTGTAGAACATGTCTTGTACTAAAACAGTTTCTGATTATATGTGTAGAACATGTCTTGTACTAAAACAGTTACTGATTATATGTGTAGAACATGTCCTGTACTAAAACAGTTACTGATTATATGTGTACAACATGTCCTGTACTAAAACAGTTACTGATTATATGTGTAGAACATGTCCTGTACTAAAACAGTTTGTGATTATATGTGTAGAACATGTCTTGTACTAAAACAGTTACTGGTTATATCTGTACAACATGTCTTGTATTAAAACAGCTACTGGTTATATCTGTACAACATGTCCTGTATTAAAACAGTTACTGGTTATATGTATAGAACATGTCCTGTATTAAAACAATGATTAACTGATTATATGTGCAAAATTATTCCTGTTCACTGTTATTTGCAAAATGAACAATCTAATGAACAACTGGTATTCCATAAAGACATCTTTTAATGAAAATCCATTTTCTCTAAAGAAGGTCTTGACAATATGCTTGTTTTTATTAGATTGGAAATATGTTATTTTCTATAAGATTTAGCTGACAAGTTGGTACATACGAGAGAGCAGCCGAGATAAACGATTGAAACACCTTTTCATATATAAACAACCAGGGATCATATTTAGGTTTAACATCGCGAATCGAATTTCCTAGACACATATTATCTTATATTGATTATATGTGTAATATATATGTTACACAACATTATCAACAAGATAATTGTCTGTTTCTGTTTCATACTTAGAACGTCCCAGCTACCTTTCTCTAGGACTTTCGACTTTTCGTACAATTTTTCAATTCACCTAACACAAGACACTAATATTAACGTATCAAGGAGGTGACACTCTGATATTAGTGTACCAAGCACATGACACTAATATTATTGTATCTAACATACTCTAACATTGGTATATGTAACATACTCTAATATTTGTATATCTAACATATTCTAACATTAACATATCTAACATACTCTAACATTAGTATATGTAAGATACTCTAATATTAGTGTATCTAACATACTCTAACATTAGTATATGTAACATACTCTAATATTAGTGTATCTAACATGCTCTAACATTAGTATATCTAACATACTCTAATATTAGTATATCTAACATACTCTAACATTAGTGTATCTAACATACTCTAACATTAGTATATCTAACATACTCTAACATTAGTATATCTAACATACTCTAATTATAGTGTATCTAACATATTCTAACATTAGTATGTCCAACATACTCTAACATTAGTATATGTAACATACTCTAATATTAGTGTATCTAACATGCTCTAACATTAGTATATCTAACATACTCTGACATTAGTATATCTAACATACTCTAACATTAGTATATCTAACATACTCTAACATTAGTATATCTAACATATTTTAACATTAGTATGTCTAACACACTCTAACATTAGTATATGTAACATACTCTAATATTAGTGTATCTAACATGCTCTAACATTAGTATATCTAACATACTCTGACATTAGTATATCTAACATACTCTAACATTAGTATATCTAACATACTCTAACATTAGTATATCTAACATACTCTAATATTAGTGTATCTAACATACTCTAATATTAGTGTATCTAACATACTCTAATATTAGTGTATCTAACATACTCTGACACTAGCATTTCTAACATACTCTGACATTAGCATTTCTAACATACTCTAACATCAGTATATCTAACATACTCTAATATTTGTATATCTAACATATTCTAACATTAACATATCTAACATACTCTAATTTTAGTGTATCTAACGTACTCTGATACTAGTGTATTTAACATACTCTAATATTAATCATCAGATATTTCTGTGATACAAAATGGAAGTAAGTTAAAAGTTGAGAAAATATGTTAATCTTAAAACATGTAAGTTGAATTTTGAAGTGCTCTATAAACATATGGTTGAACGTTCTCACACGTAAATAGATTCATTTCCTTTCGGTAATATGTTTCTAAAAGGGAACATATTTCTATTACCTGCAAATTTTATTGTGTGAAAAGCTAGTTTCAAACTAACACAATCACAGTATGAGCAACGTTTCGGTTTTCAAGCCAGCGGAATTTTTATTAAAATAAACACTCTTTACATAAAGACAATGGTCACACATTTACACGCCGTACAAGTGTATATCAGATACATGTGATGCTTCGGTTGCACTTTTAGCTGTATTACACTGAGGAAGCCATTTCATGTTAGAGATACGGTCATTAAATTATTCTGATATTAGCTATTAGCATGCTGAGGTGTTACGGGATTTCAAAATCAAATTCAGTTGTCTCATGAATACATTTGTAAAAAATAAGAGATTAAAACTCATCAATACATACATCCATATTCAAAATACGTTACTTACTTACCTTAAGGTACAGAAATACACATGAACTAGTATATTTTGAAAATCAGATAAAATTTAAGGTTCCATACAAAACTACAACACAGTAACGAAACTACACTGTGAATGGATATGAAACCTAGATATTCAAATAAATCTTCAAATGTCATGTGTCCATTAAAACAACAACTAAAAGTCATATTCTGAATAAGGCCCTTATTAATACCGTTGTCCCTTCGTTTTACGTATCTAAATTAATAAATAAAACAACTTTAGAAATAGTGGACCGTTAAATCTTCTAACTGCAAAGCTACAAGAACCTTAAATTTTTATACAGTTGTAAATAGTCATGCCATTCATGTTTATCGGAAATCCAGCAATGTAACTTGCACATATATTAGTTGGTACATAATTGAAATGCCTCAACTAAATAAACAGTAGGGCATTTTGCACTCGCGCTCAACAACGAGAACACGCTGGTAACTACAGCAAATTGTACTAGAGGTTTTAAACCACTCATTTCATCATTATGAAACAGTTCTAAGAAACACGTGACAGATTGTGTTTGACTTTCACAAATAAAATCTTCTTACACGAAGTTAAATGTAATATGATATGATGAATATCATAAATTAATATGATATGATTTATAAAAATCGCTGCTCGTAAATATCGCGGTTTGCGATTTCCTTTTGTTTAATGAAAACTCCAATATGAAACGTATTGTTTATGAGTTAAAGTGATACCTGTATAGAACATGTGCAAATTATATAGATAGAAACTACATAATTAATGGATTAAAGCTAAGAACGTTACAAACCAGCTATGTATTATTTCTAGTTTAAGTGCTTTACCTGAAGAGTTATTCATTGTAAGCTAGGCTTAACGGTCAGAGACTCATAATGTAGGGGGCAGCACCTATTATCATATAATCTTTTTATCGCTTTTAACACCGAATAATATGATTAAATGTCACTCTCAACAGCGCACCTTTTAATTAGCTATAATATAATAAATGTTAAACAACTTATGAAACAAAACATAGCTTATTTAACGTGCTTTTGAAAATCTAAGAAACACAGCTATGTTCATTTTATTACAACGCCATCTAACAAAAGTAAAGTTTCATTCATCAAAGTTAATACATTTTATACACTGAACACCAAGTCTCTTCTGACGGTATGTGTTTGGTTCTCCCTACCTATTAATGTCCACTTTCCAAGAACCATTTGCTGAACTACTCCAAAGAACTTTAATAACATCAGGCTTATCTGGAAGATAAACTAAACCCTAGTATTGCTATTTTCTTGAAGTATTTTTTCTTATCTTGACCTCTATTCTGCACTGTAAAGCCAAATATTTACGCTGAGAATCGGTCGCTAGGAGAAAGCACGGTCGGTTGGAAATGAGGAATACAAAGAATGTAAAATACATCAATAAACTAAATCGCCCGCAGACTCCTAAAAGTATCTTTAATTATATATAACATTTGAGTACTCGAATTACAAAACATTTTTTTTCCTAAAAAGAAACACCGATTTCTTTCCTTTATCCCTAACGTGCACAGTTCCACGTGTTTATTAAAAGGATGACGGATTTTAAAAACTTATTTTATAACTACAGAGACCCTTTCACTATGGATCTGTTAGTATCATGAGCTTTATCTTCTTTCACAGACTTCTTCCTTAAAGCTCTCGAGCGTTTCTTCCACGTGTATTTATTTCATAGTTTTATTATAGAAATTGCTCTTCCTGCACTAATCCAGTGAATGTTAAAATATGCCAAATATTAAAGTTTAAAAAGAAGAAAATATCAAGTTTCTGAATGGTACTAAAGGATAAGTACCATTTTCAAATTAATAATTCTTTAAAAATTGAATCTATCTATCCAGACATTTAAATTAACCGTTTTTTATAAAGATCAGGTGTAAACCTTTTGTAACCATTTATTCATCAACAGATACTAAATATCATAAGTTTGGTATCATGGCTAAAGTAATTTAAGAAATACCATAAGTGTTTAGTACCATGGCTGAAGTTAATATAGCAAGTATATTAAGCTTTAGTACCATGCCTAAATTTAGTATCACACATATCATAAGTGTTTAGTTTACTACCATGGCTGAAGTTAATATAGCAAGTATATTGCTTTAGTACCATGCCTAAATTTAGTATCACACATATCATAAGTGTTTAGTTTAGTACCATGGCTGAAGTTAATATAGCAAGTATATTAAGCTTTAGTACCATGCCTAAATTTAGTATCACACATATCATAAGTGTTTAGTTTACTACCATGGCTGAAGTTAATATAGCAAGTATATTAAGCTTTAGTACCATGCCTAAATTTAGTATCACACATATCATAAGTGTTTAGTTTAGTACCATGGCTGAAGTTAATATAGCAAGTATATTAAGCTTTAGTACCATGCCTAAATTTAGTATCACACGTATCATAAGTGTTTTGTTTAGTACCATGGCTGATGTTAATGTAACAAATAACAAAGTTTCTAGTACCATGGGTGAAGTTTGTGTAACTAATATCTTAAGTTTCTAGTACCATGGTTAAATTTAGTATCATAAATACCATAAGTAATTAGTACCATGACTGACGCTAGTATAACAAATACCATAAATTGTTAGTACCATGGCTGAAGTTTGCATAACAAATAACAAAGTTTTTAGATCCATGGCTGAAGTTTGTATAACTAATATCTTAGGTTTCTAGTACCATGGCTGAAGTTAATCTGTCAAATGATCTTGTTAGAGGCAAATACAAAACCGTATAACTTAAGTGTTTCTGAAAGGTGGACCTGTGTCGTAAGTTTACAGTAAGGCAGCTAAAAATAATACAACATTCCTATTACGTCTTTTACCATAACACAGAAAGAGTAAAAAAAATAGAAAGAACACAAAAATATATTGTGTTCAAGTAATCTTGTAAGGCACTATTACAACAGAACTACAAACTTTAATATATAAACCGAACAATCACTATTATGGCATGATAATAAAAAATAGTTCAATATATAAAAATAACGTGATAATAAAATTATAAAACTCGTAAACCAGACAATACCATTAGAACACTGGGAATCGTCAGTTTTATCCGGATACAGGGTGGCTCTGAACACCTACTTTTTACTTCATGAGAAAAAGATGACGAATGACAGTTCCTACACGTACGTATAGTACATGTGTACAGCCCAAGGAAAGTTAAAGAATGACAGCTGCTACACGTACGTATAGTACATGTGTACAGCCCAAGGAAAGTTAAAGAATGACAGCTGCTACACGTACGTATAGTACATGTGTACAGCCCGCTGAAAGTTAAGAATGACAGCCGCTACACGCACGTATAGTACATGTGTACAGCCCAAGGAAAGTTAAAGAACGACAGCCGCTACACGCACGCATAGTACATGTACAGCCCAAGCTGAAAGTTAAAGAATGACAGCCGCTACACGCACGTATAGTACATGTGTACAGCCCAAGGAAAGTTAAAGAATGACAGCCGCTACATCGCAACGTATAGTACATGTGTACGTTCAAGGAAAATTAAAGAATGACAGCTGCTACACGCACGTATAGTACATGTGTACGTTCAAGAAAGTTAAAGAATGACAGCTGCTACACGTACGTATAGTACATGTGTACAGCCCAAGGAAAGTTAAAGAATGACAGCTGCTACACGTACGTATAGTACATGTGTACAGCCCAAGGAAAGTTAAAGAATGGCAGCTGCTACACGTACGTATAGTACGTATCTTGAAACAAAAATGTCAAGGAATATCAGCTGCTACCAGAACGTGGAGTATCTGTCATAATGTTATTTACAGTAAAGATTTTATCGATATTATTATTATTGTAACAGCTGGAATTTTCTGACATTTTATACTTTAAACTAGCAAGTTGGCTTTAGTTAAGTAAATATTGAACTGTAACTGTTGTTACTTCTTGAGTGATTCAATGAATCAATATATTAAAATATACTGAGTTATTTAGAGATTTTTTAAATAACTGAAACATTACATTTATCAACATGTTTTTACTGATGACGGATCTTAGATTTGGGTAGAAAACTCAGCACACATATCTTTCTCTGCCTATCTGTTACTTCATCAACTAATATGTTTTCCATGCCTTTCCGTGCACACACTTTACCTAAATTATTATTTGAGTAATTATGTAAACTAGTTTTTTTATGTTAATCATCTCCGTTTCTTATTAACTGATCAATTTGTTCGCATTATGTCTGAATGTTGTTTTTTACAACTTATACTAACTTACTCTCGTTTCTTGGAGATAATTTAGATTTTTCACACCTTCTCAGTCTTAGAGACGATGTTTAGTGTGGTTCTCTCAACCTTCGTTATTTTAGGCTTAATTGTCAGCGTCATTACAAGGTAACCTACGTATGTACACGTCGTTAGCTACATTAATAACTTTGCTACTTTACTTTCAGAGTCCTTGCCTACTCAGATGTCGGCTTATGCTGCAGTGCATAACATGATAGTTAGTACCTGACGTTAATTAACTAGAGGGCGTTCATTTTAACGATACAAAAACTATATTTTTAGTTCTTTAATATGTCCGTATTTTCTAAAATAATGTCGCGAGCTATAATTATATGTCATTCTAATCTAGAGTGTAATAAAACGTCTGTGGCTTGTGTGAAAATATTTGTAAACACGTCGTTAGTTTATGAGTGATAAATTGATCCAGTAATATGTGTGAATACTAATATACCTATAATATTATTATATATGTATTCATTATGGGTGTGTTAATATACACAAACATTTTACAGGAAAAGTTGTGAGAAATTCCAGATAAATATATAATTACTATGGTTACATTAGAACAAGAAATACTGTATTCTTAATACGTTCTCCATAATTCTACCTTGGAGATACATATCTGGTAAAACCACTTCTCGTGTTTCTTATAATTTAGATTATTAACTATTGTTCTATTTTCATCAAAAATTAAACAAGAACTGAGTGGATTTTCAAACATTTATTTATGAATGTCTCCATACGTTTAGTGTTACATTTGTTATAACAAAACGAATTTGTTACTTACAGGTAACGTCAGGGGTTCGATACCTCACGGTGCACACAGCCCGATGTGGCTTTGCTGTAAGAGACACACAAGCACACATTCTTGTATAACAGTAACTTTGCTAAAGTATTAACCAATCAGTCCACGTTGTATTTTATCATTTTGAGAAGATCTAGATTGTAACAATTGACGACAACCATTACATGACTTGCTTTATATAATAATGCTCAGTAGTGAATTATCACAAATATATCAAACAAGAACCTGATCAAACCTTATGCTATGATAACAGTAAGAGAAACAAACAGACTCCATATTCCAAATCAAGCTAATTGTACTCAAATGTACAAGTTCGTTACAACATGACTTCTTTAAGAAATGCTCTCAATAATTCATATTTGTTGAAAAAAGTCCAGAATCATTCGGTTATCTTACGTCTTCTTTGTTAGCAGTTACATTTGTTTTCAAAAACAAACCTTTATTACTGTGAGATGGAGTTTGTACACAACAAAGCCTTTTTCCCTAAACTCTCGATAATTCTGAGAAAGATAATTACACTTAAGAATGTATAGATAAGAATGTTCTAAGACTCTAGTGTATGGCTATCCTAATGTGTTATACACGTGCAACATCACCAGCAAGAATATTTGTACCTTGTCCAAGTGTATTTTGAAAAATATATTTTTATATATATACGACGTTCGAAATGAGGCAGCATGGAACTGATGGCCATGAAGAATGGTTCATAAGGACTAAGCGACCCCTTAAGGACTCCAGCTGTTTGTTTCTTAGCCATCTTTCCGCTGTATTGACACACTATTAAAAAAAAGGTGTTGGTATAATTACGACAGCCACGTGTGCACATACACACATAAAAAGGTCGTTAGGTTTATATTAGAACCAAGAGGTGATATGGGTTTTCACTGTTATTCGTTTTGTAACAAATTGTATAGTTGTTTTTCCGGTAAGATTCAATACGAATTTTTCGTTTTTAGGTGAGAGGTTATGATATAGCAAACCTGATTTTTTATTTTTATCCGAGTTGAAGAAGTTTGTTGGATTAAGTGATTTTGTGTTAACTTTCTATCTCTATGATACCATGTGATATATATATATATCAACCAATATCGGAAACTTTATATATTTGCTCTTTGTTTCCTTTGAAGATGTCACAGAGGTAATATAGGGCGCTGATAGTAATATAATGGCCACGTAAAGTAGATGGAAAGGTATTAGCATACGTCATAGTAATATGAGATATGAAATTATAAAGAAATGAAATATTATGCTTATTTCTATCTTTAGTTTCCCAAAAATGTCAGAAACTATTGTAAACGCCACGTTTCTCTCTATACTAGTTTGGGTTTAACCGTCTATTCCTTGCTATGTTCACTTGCTTCCCTCAACAGTCGTGTTCTTAACGTGATATGGAAGACCTGCATCATTAGAGCTCAACTACAACTACTCAAAGATTCTGTAGTTGAATAAATACAAAAATAACTTATTATTTGTCTTTGTTTTCTTGCAAAGTAAGAAACTACACAAAGACCTACCTGCTGTGTCCACTCACCGCGAAGTTCTAGGCCTGACTGTTAACGTTAAAATCTGAAGAGATAAACGCTAAACCCAAGGGAGCAGCCGACTGATTATGAGAAATCCCTGGTACTTCTATATCGTTATCACACTTAGCACAATCATGGCTCTAGTTTTTCTGAAATAGAGTGGGTTGAGGCATAAAATATATGATCCGGCCAAATATAAAATAAAACAAAAACTAGATTAATGAATGACATTAGTTTGGGGGTTAGCGACATTTCGGGAAACTAGACCCCATTCGCTATCACTAGCTCTAGTCTTAAGCAGTTGCATCTAGCCTCGTAGTAATGAATACTAATTCAGGCCTTGCCTACAAGTTCCAAGAACCTTTATCATAAAACAAAACGAAACCAACTATATAAAACTATAAGGAACTATCTCATTAACTTTACTGCCGTTAATCAGACATTTTATCTTTGATCATATGAAACAACAAAAAGTAGTGAATGCAAAAGTGAATTATTTATTTACAGCATTCAAAAATTTCACGAAAAGAATATGCACATCTCACTTCTCACCTAAAAAAGAAAATTCTTACTGAATCTCACACGTGGCTGTCGTAATTATACCAACACCTTTTTTTTAATAGTGTGTCAATACAGCGGAAAGATGGCTAAGAAACAAACAGCTGGAGTCCTTAAGGGGTCGCTTAGGCCTGATGAACCATTCTTCATAGCCACCAGTTCCATGCTGCCTCATTTCGAACGTCGTATATATATAAAAATATATTTTTCAAAATACACTTGGACAAGGTACAAATATTCTTGCTGGTGATGTTGCACGTGTATAACACATTAGGATAGCCATACACTAGAGTCTTAGAACATTCCTATCTATACATTCTCCAGTGTAATTATCTTTCTCAGAATTATCGAGAGTTTAGGGAAAAAGTCTTTGTTGTGTACAAACTCCATCTCACAGTAATAAAGGTTTGTTTTCGGAAACAAATGTAACTGCTAACAAAGAAGACGTAAGCTAACCGAATAATTCTGGACTTTTTCAACAAATATGAATTATTGAGAGCATTTCTTAAAGAAGTCATGTTGTAACGAACTTGTACATTTGAGTACAATTAGCTTGATTTGGAATATGGAGTCTGTTTGTTTCTCTTACTGTTATCATAGCATAAGGTTTTATCAGGTTCTTGTTTGATATATTTGTGATAATTCACTACTGAGCATTATTATATAAAGTAAGTCATGTAATGGTTGTCGTCAATTGTTACAATCTAGATGTTCTAAAAATGATAAAATACAACGTGGACTGATTGGTTAATACTTTAGCAAAGTTACTTTTATACAATAATGTGTGTTTGTGTGTCTCTTACAGCAAAGCCACATCGGGCTGTGTGCACCGTGAGGTATCGAACCCCTGACGTTACCTGTAAGTAACAAATTCGTTTTGTTATAATAGATGTAACACTAAACGTATGGAGATATTCATAAATAAATGTTTGAAAATCCACTCAGTTTTTGTTTAATTTTGATGAAAATAAAACAATAGTTAATAATCTAAATTATAAGAAACACGAGAAGTGGTTTTACCAGATATGTACCTCCGAGGTAGAATTATGGAGAACGTATTAAGAATACAGTATTTCTTGTTCTAATGTAACCATAGTAATTATATATTTATCTGGAATTTCTCACAACTTTTCCTGTAAAATGTTTGTGTATATTAACACACCCATAATGAATACATATATAATAATATTATAGGTATATTAGTATTCACACATATTACTGGATCAATTTATCACTCATAAACTAACGACGTGTTTTCAAATATTTTCACACAAGCCACAGACGTTTTATTATACTCTAGATTAGAATGACATATAATTATAGCTCGCGACATTATTTTAGAAAATACGGACATATTAAAGAACCAAAAATATAGTTCTTGTATCGTTAAAATGAACGCCCTCTAGTTAATTAACGTCAGGTACTAACTATCATGTTATGCACTGCAGCATAAGCCGACATCTGAGTAGGCAAGGACTCTGAAAGTAAAGTAGCAAAGTTATTAATGTAGCTAACGACGTGTACATACGTAGGTTACCTAGTAATGACGCTGACAATTAAGCCTAAAATAACGAAGGTTGAGACAACCACACTAAACATCGTCTCTAAGACTGAGAAGGTGTGAAAAATCTAAATTATCTCCAAGAAACGAGAGTAAGTTAGTATAAGTTGTAAAAAACAACATTCAAACATAATGCGAACAAATTGATCAGTTAATAAGAAACGGAGATGATTAACATAAAAAAACTAGTTTACATAATTACTCAAATAATAATTTAGGTACAGTGTGTGCACGGAAAGGCATGGAAAACATATTAGTTGATGTAGTAACAGATAGGCTGAGAAAGATATGTGTGCTGAGTTTTCTACCCAAATCTAAGATTCGTCATCAGTAAAAACATGTTGATAAATGTTATGTTTCAGTTATTTAAAAAATCTCTAAATAACTCAGTATATTTTAATATATTGATTCATTGAATCACTCAAGAAGTAACAACAGTTACAGTTCAATATTTACTTAACTAAAGCCAACTTGCTAGTTTAAAGTATAAAGTGTCAGAAAATTCCAGCTGTTACCATAATAATAATATCGATAAAATCTTCACTGTAAATAACATTATGACAGATACTCCACGTTCTGGTAGCAGCTGATATTTCTCGATCTTCTTATGGATAGATATATACCATACATACGTGTAGTAACTGTCATTCTTTAACGTTCTTGTTGTTAGACTGGTATTATACATACGTGTAGTAACTGTCATTCTTTAACCTTCTTGTTGTTAGACTGGTACTATACATACGTGTAGTAACTGTCATTCTTTAACCTTCTTGTTGTTAACTGTCGTTAATAAAACATTTTATCTTTGATAATAAAACGTAAATCTTTGTGGATCTTACTGCAGAGAATCAGACATTTTATCTTTGATACTAAAACGTAAATCTTTATTAATCTTACGACCGTTAATTAAACAGTTTATGTTTGGCTATATGAAACAACAAAAGTTAGCGAATGTGATCGTGAAATACTAAGTCTGTTTGTAAATACCACTGAGAAATCTCGCGCTGCTAGCCATTTGGTCAGGAAAGAATTGTTCTGTCCAGATACACTCCAAGGAAATTAAGGCAGACTTTTAGTATGAAAGATTTGTTGGGGAGATTTATGGTGGTTTTCGCAAGCAGTGAGCTGGAAAGTGACTTTATGTGCCCAAATAATAAGATATCCCAGTTGTGCAGGGCCTGGATGAATGCCATATAAAAATTAAACATGCCGACCAGACTCATGCTTGCAAGTACTTAGATCATGGTGGTTCACAACAAATTTCACGAAGAAATACCAACATAGCTTTCAAAAGCTATTTTATTAAAATCCATAATTGAGTTATGTGGCCTGATTGACCTTTCTGAGAATTTAACGAAAGCGCAGTTAGAAATTGGTAATTTGTGATAACTGACGTGAAATGGTCATTTTAGATTAAGTGTCTCTTGAATGTCAAAGTCTGGAAGATAAAACACAGGATTAGAAAACTTGTTTTACATACCTCTAATTTTGAATCCAAAATAGACAAATTAAGACTGACTAGGGATAAAACATCTGTCGTTTATGTTATTTTTATCACAAATTTTAAATATGCTGGTTTGTAATTTATCATCACCAAATTTGGCGTCTGAACCGTAACGCTTGTATCACTACGTCACGTACACTCGAATGTTTTATTTTGTTGTCTCACAGTTCGCCATCAGTATGGGAGGAGGCAATGAACACGTGAGTTTATTTCATTTAAATAAGTGACAATTAGATTTTTTTATTTGTTTGTAATTCGGTTGAAACCCAAAAAAATGGGATATTCGTGCACTACCAACAACGAATCTCGAAACCCGGTTTATAGAGTTGGAAATTCACAAACATGCTGCTGTGCCACTCGGAAATGGAGGTAACCGTTAGAACCGCAAAAGAAACGAAAAACGTTTATCATAAAAAGTATGATAAACAAGTGTGATATAAAAGAGAAAAAGTAGCAATTGTAAAAAGGAAGGAAATGAAAAGGAAAAAGATATTTAGTCAGGAAGTCTGTGATAATGGTAATAAAGAACCGGAAGATGTATCATAAACTCTGTGATAATGGTAATAAAGAACCGGAAGATGTATCATAAACTCTGTGATAATGGTAATAAAGAACCGGAAGATGTATCATAAACTCTGTGATAATGGTAATAAAGAACCGGAAGATGTATCAGGAAGTCTGTGATAAATGTAATGCAGAACCGAAAGATGTATCATAAACTCTGTGATAATGGTAATAAAGAACCGGAAGATGTATCAGGAAGTCTGTGATAATGGTAATAAAGAACCGGAAGATGTATCAGGAAGTTTGTGATAATGGTAATAAAGAACCGGAAGATGTATCAGGAAGTCTGTGATAAATGTAATGCAGAACCGAAAGATGTATCATAAACTCTGTGATAATGGTAATAAAGAACCGGAAGATGTATCAGAAAGTCTGTGATAATGGTAATAAAGAACCGGAAGATGTATCAGGAAGTCTGTGATAATGGTAATAAAGAACCGGAAGATGTATCAGGAAGTCTGTGATAAATGTAATGCAGAACCGAAAGATGTATCATAAACTCTGTGATAGTGGTAATAAAGAACCGGAAGATGTATCATAAACTCTGTGATAATGGTAATAAAGAACCGGAAGATGTATCAGGAAGTCTGTGATAAATGTAATGCAGAACCGAAAGATGTATCATAAACTCTGTGATAATGGTAATGCAGAACCGAAAAATGTATCATAAACTCTGTGATAATGGTAATAAAGAACCGGAAGATGTATCAGGAAGTCTGTGATAAATGTAATGCAGAACCGAAAGATGTATCATAAACTCTGTGATAATGGTAATGCAGAACCGAAAAATGTATCATAAACTCTGTGATAATGGTAATAAAGAACCGGAAGATGTATCAGGAAGTCTGTGATAATGGTAATAAAGAACAAAAAGATGTATCATAAACTCTGTGATAACTGTAATACAGAACCGGAAGATGTATAAGAATGTCTGTAATAATGGTGATAAAGGACCAGAAGACGAATCAGAAAGGGAAGAAAAACAAAGATGAGAAACATTCATCAAAATGGATATGACAGTAAGAAAGAATTTTTAGAAAGGATTCAAAGAGAAAGAGTATATGTGTGTGTATGTTTCCTAATAACATCGGACTATCTGCTGAGTCCACCGAGGGGAGTCGAACCCATGATTTCATCTTTCTAAATCCATAGAGCTACCGCTGTACCAACGGAGGTCAGGAGAAAGTAAGAAGGAAAACACAATGAATTTTGAGATCAACTAATGTTCAAGATGACGTCAGTGTAAAATAAACTTTGAATGTAGGCTAAAGGTAGTTGTGTCTAACATGATTCTATATAGAGGTATACCATAGTAAACCTTTAATGTAGGCTAAAGGTAGTTGTGTCTAACATGATTCTATATAGAGGTATACCATAATAAACCTTTAATGTAGGCCAAAGGTAGTTGTGTATAACATGATTGTATATAGAGGTATACCATAGTAAACCTTTAATGTAGGCTAAAGGTAGTTGTGCCTAACATGATTCTATACAAAGGTATACCATAATAAACCTTTAATGTAGGCCAAAGGTAGTTGTGTCTAATATGGTTGTATATAGAGGTATACCATAATAAACCTTTAATGTAGGCCAAAGGTAGTTGTGTCTGACATGATTGTATTTAAAGGTATACCATAATAAACCTTTAATGTAGGTTAAAGGTAGTTGTGTCTGACATGATTGTATATAAAGGTATACCATAGTAAACCTTTAATGTAGGCTAAAGGTAGTTGTGTCTAATGTGGTTGTATATAGAGGTATACCATAATAAACCTTTAATGTAGGCCAAAGGTAGTTGTGTCTGACATGATTGTATATAAAGGTATACCATAATAAACCTTTAATGTAGGTTAAAGGTAGTTGTGTCTGACATGATTGTATATAAAGGTATACCATAGTAAACCTTTAATGTAGGCTAAAGGTAGTTGTGTCTAACATGATTCTATATAGAGGTATACCATAATAAACCTTTAATGTAGGCCAAAGGTAGTTGTGTCTAATATGGTTGTATATAGAGGTATACCATAATAAACCTTTAATGTAGGTTAAAGGTAGTTGTGTCTGACATGATTGTATATAAAGGTATATCATAATCTTTTTTCTGATATTATTGTTCTTAAGGTATACCATAATAATAATTTAATGTTGGCGACAGTTTGTTCTAATATGGTTGTATATAGAGGTATATCATAATATTTTATTAATGTAGGGCAGAGACTATAATCAACACGATTATATAGAGATGTGTTCATAATTGTTTAAGTGATAACAGTAAAGGATATATTCAGTGCCTACAACTTGTAAGTATTTAATCACACTCAGTACGTTGTTGGTTTAGGTATTTGAGATCGACCCTTACTTGTTTATCTGTTGTCAACTCAGATGTTTTATCAAATATATTTTGTTAGATAACTAGAGAAACAAAGTATCACAAACACAATTTGATGGCAACATGAAGGTCTGTGTTTTAGAAAACACGTTACTTTTGCAATGTCATATCTGGCAGTTGTTTGATTTTTTGTGTCAATGCGCAAATTATTAGCGATATATATATTTTTTCTTCATTTCAGTTCTTTAAAGAAATCATATATTCATCGAGGAAAAACAACTTTATAAGTACCGTTAGAAACTTGTTAAGCTGTAATTTTAAAGTGTAAATCCGTGTTCCATTCGGACATTTACTGATCGAACAGAAAGTACTTAGCTCTTAAATTGGTGTACACGTTAATTAAGTCTGAAAGAACTCTTCACAGATATACAGGATGACAATAGTCATTAGACATCAGCTAGTTAAGTTTCCTTGTTTTTCTTTATCTATAATGTTTTAATAATGTTCTCAGGATATTTATCACTGAGATCACGAAAGTAAAATTTTTTACTTGAAAGTTCTATCGCGTCAGTGTTAAGCGAAAGGCGATTTTATATTAATTATAGAATCCTCTAGATTATTATAAACATTTGAAATTTATTTCGTGGATGTGGTTTATAGAATTACGTTTATTTTTTCTAATTCTTAATTTATTATGTGTTAATAATAAAAATAAATCCAAAGATGTTTTAATGTTATCAAATCTTTGCATTTCAATGTTAACTTCAACCGACGGCTTCTTAAAAAAAATGGTTATTTTGAACAAAATTAAACATATATATATTTATTTTAATAAGCAACATAAATGTGACGATGGTAGTTTATGTTAAAAATAAAGCTGGTTAATGAAAAAAGAACACAAATAAACATCTTGGATCAACCCTCACTAGAACAACTCTTATATAGCTAATGGAATGAAGTGTCGCCACAAATGCAAGCCGTAACGGATTTTTTGACCGTTCGATAATTCAGTGGCTTACAAGATATACTTAAGGCTGGAGGACTATATCATAACCCTTTCCGAAAAGTGATATCTTTAAATGATTTGAGCCAAAGGATATATCAGTTTAAAGAATGCAGCCTTCCTTGTTGGCAGAAAAATTCAGATATTTAGGATAAAAGCACCTCGAGAGCCATATTTGACACAAGAAACATATCGATAAAACTAGATATATCTTACAGAGAGCTTAACAACACATTAAACAAGGATTTGAAGTTAACAAAAATAAGAGTTCTCCAACATAAAGATTGTTTGTTTGTTTGTTTGTTTTGAATTTTGCGCAAAGCTATTCAAGGACTATCTGCGCTAGCCGTCCCTAATTTAACAGTGTAAGACTAGAAGGAAGTTAACTAGTCATCACCACCCACCGCCAACTCTTGGGCTACTCTTTTACCAATGAATAGTGGGATTGACCGTAACGTTATAATGCCCTCACGGCTGAAAGGGCAAGTATGTTTGGTGCGACCGGGATTCGAGCCTGCGACCCTCAGATTATAAGTCAAACGCCTTAACCCACCTGGCCATGCCGGGCCTCCAACATAAAGAACATTTCAATAAAACTGTATGTGTCTTATGATACCGTTAATAACAGATTAAACAAGGATTTGAAATTGACTCGTCAGACGTTCACAGACTTCTAGTCACACTTCGACATCAACGTTTGTTTTTATGAGAAAACTCTTCTAGGACTCTTATGTGTGGTGATGACTAGCTGCCTTCCCTCTAGTCTTACACTGCTAAATTAAGGATGGCTAGCACAGATAGCCCTCGAGTAATTTTGTGCAAAATTCAAAAACAAACAAACAAAACACTGAGTATAAAAATTAATATTTTTCTCACTGGCTCATAGTTTATAACGATAGAATTCGAGAATCGGTCCAAGTGACCAATACGCTCAGAGAGCCTTATTTCGCTTCATGTTGGTGTCGAATGATAGTTGTTGCCACTACTATACATAACTATCAACAGTGATGTTATTGTTATTACCACTTTTTTTTAAAAGCACACAGGACACACTTTTTCGCAGAGCTACGATAAACCTCATAAGCTGATCATATTAACATATTACATAATGATTATTCCCTGGTTTATCTGATTCTATTTTTCACAGCATTATTTAATTGCCGGTCTAAGTTACCTTAAGTTAGGTTGAAATGCATCGTTATCAGTATAAGAAAGTAGGTTGTGCTTCCATATTCACATTCAGAAGAAAACGGTTTCCAATGGCTTCTGAACAATTACGTTCTCGTTGAGTATCTTTGACCACTTGTGCCTCTAGAGGAGTCAGCTGATATTAATTATTTGTTAATTAATCAGATTAACTTACCAGTAAGAAAATACCGTAGGGCATCTTTACGATAGACTAGAGATAGAAAGATCACTTTTAGTGTTTTATCTGATTTTAGTATAAGCTTTGCTAACCTACCTAACAAATGAATTGCGTGGAAAAGGTTTTTGGCCTTAAATTTCATATAAATGTTGAGATATTTGTTATTATGAATTACGTAATGCATTTGTGTGTTTATTTATCTGCTTTTATTTACAAATAAATGTAATTTTCTTCAGTTATCCAATTTTCTATTTTACGAATTCCTGAGACCTGTTACGTCATAAGCTGAATATCCGGATAAGATATTCACTTCCCTTAAAGCGATTTGTTTCAATTCCTATCTCCGCTTATTACATTCTTCCAATCAATGCATTATGAATATACAGCTTTTTAGTCTAGTTCTCACGGTAAACACTGGCTTCAAACCTAACCAGTAACTAAAAGTAATATAAAATTATTTGGTATGTAATTATTTAGACGTTTATTAGTTGATGGATGACCGTTAATTGTTACAACTGAAGATTGGAAAGATTAAAGACATTGTGCTGTCATCTGTTGATGTTTTTCTGCACTATTTTCATAAAATGGTTAATAATTGTGCTTCAAACGTTCATAATATTGACTTCTATCGAGGTCACTATACACGTGTGTTACTATATACTTACACTAAGAAATTGTGTATGATAAAAAATTATAGAAATTAGAAAACAATAAACATGACAAAGCAACCTAAATGTTTTTGAAAGGGTTTGTTTTCTTCTTCAGGGATCACATGGTTATTGTAAAAAAAGTAAGTTGTTGTGCTGAATTAAGCACATAGCTGCACACTGTGCTATCTGTGTTCTGCCCACCACGGGTATCGAAACCCGGTTTTTAGCGTTGCAAGTCCGCAGATATACCGCTGAGCCACCGGGGGACATTTCAAAAAATGCCTGTATTTGTGTTTAGCCACATCGGGCTATCTGCTGAGCTCACCGAGGGGATCAAATCCCTAATTTTAGCGTTGTAACTCCGTAGACATACCGTTGTACTTGCGGGGGGGAAAGTAGGTCTAGTTCCTAAAAACTCATGGGATTTCGGGAATCTTACCTTAGGACTTACGTCAATGTATTTAGTATAAACATTTAGTGATCTGTTGAAGTGATGGGTGGTTGTAAATTCAGTTTAGTGATCTGTTGAAATGATGGGTGGTTGTAGATTCAGTTTAGTGATCTGTTGAAATGATGGGTGGTTGTAGATTCAGTTTAGTGATCTGTTGAAATGATGGGTGGTTGTAGATTCAAGTTAGTGATCTGTTGAAATGATGGGTGGTTGTAGATTCAGTTTAGTGATCTGTTGAAATGATGGGTGGTTGTAGATTCAGTTTAGTGATCTGTTGAAATGATGGGTGGTTGTAGATTCCGTTTAGTGATCTGTTCAAATGATGGGTGGTTGTAGATTCAATTCCTTGGACAGTAAAAAATCGATGCTTTATAAATAATTGTTTTTTTCTTCACATTTTTGTCGTAATTTTTGGAGTTTTCGTTTTCCACACTTCAGTCTCCCATTTTGTTTTTGTCCATGGAATACGAGTTACTCGTAACTACACATTCTAGTAGTCGTGCATTTTTCCTAGCTTTTTTATCTTAAAATTATATGCTTTATATTTTCTGAGGGCCCGACATGGCCAGGTGGGTTAAGGCGTTTAACTTATAATCTGAGGGTCGCGGATTCGAATCCCGGTCGCACCAAACATGGTCGCCCTTTCAGCAGTGGGAGCGTTATAACGTTACGGTCAATCTCACTATTCCTTGGTAAAAGAGTAGCCCAAGAACTGGCAGTGGGTGGTAATGACTAGCTGCCTTCCCTCTAGTCATACACAGCATAATTAGGGACGGCTAGCGCAGATAGCCCTCGATTAGCCTTGCGCGAAATTCAAAAAACAAACGAACTTTGTATTTTCTGAGACAAAACACTTCTGTTCAAAAATTTAAATTGCATCGCTACTTGGGAGCAGGTTAAATAAATATTATATATTAGTTTGTTATGACTTGAGAAACAAGCCGAAACAAAAATAAACGTTGAACTAATTGAAAAGATCCCAGGGTATAATTTTAATGTGTATCCTGGAGTATTTTCAATCAGTGCAGAGTTTTTATTGTTTTTTTTCGGTTTTTTTCATTTATTTTCATTTCAGTTTGTTTTTTATAAGTTATAACAAACTAAAGTAATCAGTCACAGGTTTCGATTTGCCATTTTTCATGCATTTGTTTCTCGTGATTCTGTTCACTTACCTTTATCAAAATGTATTAATTTTCACTAAAATATAGAGATACGTATATGATCACACGCTGGAAGCAAGTTAAACAAGCAAATATTATACATATGAACACATGAATGTGCATCATATTCATAAATATAAACAGCATTACTGTGTTATATAGAGTCATAATACATTGTGTTAGCCCTTTGATTTTATTTCGTGAACTTACGTATGATGCAATATCCCTCTGCCGAGCTTATAACTGAAACAGCACTATCCAAACTTTTAACTCTGATTTTATAACGTGTTTTTATCTTTGCTGTGTTGTAGAGATTAAAAATGACGCTTTAGTTGTTACACATTTGACTTATATTTTTTATCATGTAAAGTGCCCTCTACGATTATTCTGTGTTACAACAGACGAGGTTTCTTATGAGCAAAGAATTGTTGTACAATGAAGTCACAATTTTTGGGCATTTCAGAACACTGGTGTCCGCGATGTCACCAAGGACAAACGTGTTTCGGTACTGATAAAAAAAGGGTAGGGAGAATTTCAGAATCATTAGTAAATACTGAATGAGTTTGTTATTTCTTTCGTCACAAACCTTGGTCTGCAATCGGCCCAGAGTACATTGTCTTTATTAATCAACTTGCCCAATACGTGAGCAGTAAGTCTTAGGACTTACAACGCTAAGATCCAAGATTCGATTCCCCGCGCTGTACAGTGTGAAATATTGTGCGGTTGTTCTAAGAAAACAGTAACCAGAAAACTTTGCTTAGAAAATATAATTTCCTAGCATCAAATAAAGAACCAATATCATACAGAGTGTGACAAAAGGTTGTTCAGAGACACCTGGATAATCAGTAATAAATGTTATGAATAAACAAAACTAAGCTGGAGATATTTGTCAGGATTCTGCCACGTCTGTACTTGACTTTTATGCAAGATTTATTACGAAAAACGATAGGTAAGAACATAATTATTTTATATATACATATAATATTATATTATTATTATAATTATGTAAGATTTATTAAGTAAAACCATAGGAAAAACTAAATTATTTTACACGGTTCACTAGTAAATTAATAGTTGTTTTTGTTTATTATTCTTAATAAGCCCGCGCCCAACAATGACTGCTTAAAACGACATTGTTTAACAAAGTGTGATTTGGTGCTTAAATCGTAAGAGATTTCTTTGCATGTAATCTTAGTACGCGTCATAACGCAGTCTCAAAGCTATGGTAAATTTTAACTAGAGCATTAAAATTCGCATACTTGCTAATACAGCTCTAGACATCTGCCATCAGATGGCAGTGTAAACAGACACAGCCGCTATCGTGGGGCTACGAAGTAATTCTCTCGATTTGACTATTTTTCCACTCGTTTAAGCGACATCACTTCATGAAGAAAACGATCATGTTTTAAATACGACTGTTTCATTTTCTCATGATATAAACCAAATTATAAGATACAGAAAAAAAAATTGAAATGCGTGCCTGTTTTTAGACATTTAATTTTATATTTATTTTCAAATTTTTTTACACAACATGGGTTGCTTACAAGTGCCTCCTTTCCTTAAATTAACACAACTTTGTTTCAGTTGGGCCCCTAACGGCTCATAACTACGTAGCTGCGAATAAAGAATAACACACTTTGAGTCAGATTTCCATATGTATATACGTTTCTTAATTGGTCAATAGATGGCAGCATCAATAAGGTATATTTACATCACTAGTACTAAACCAAACACTTCATAGCATTTGAAGATGCAAAAAGGAGTACAGTATTGTATTACAACTTCATAATATTATATAAATAATATATTTAAATATAATATAAAATTATTTATATAATGAGTACATATACATATTCAAGGTAAAGGAAGAACAATTCGAAATCCCACCAGAATTGACAATAAGTATATATATATATATATGTACATTAACCTTAAAAGTATTTCTTTGATAATATATTCAAGATATTGTCTAATAACGTCACGTAATAAGTTCAAAATATCATATCACAATCGCTTTTATTCCTATTATTAATTTTTCGTAGTCTGATTATATAAATATTTAATTTCTATATAATTGTTTTTACTTTTGATAAGACGCCCTCTTTTATCCAACAATGTATGACGTCGAACATGTTTAAAAATTTTGCTTTTCTCAGCGTATAATATATATATACAAAACCAATCTTTGTTCGGAACGCCCCCTTACGTGGTAATATTCGATTATCTTGAAACTGACTCAATATTTTCTCTCAAACGGAAGTCTTGAGTCCAAATCTCAGGCTTATTTACAAGTTCTTAAATTAGTAATTCCACGTGATTTTGGAGAAGATATTACAGCATTAGAAAAACTCATAATAAAATAATTCTCTACATATGGTTTACACCGGGTTTGAAAATAAATATAGCATGAGCTTTTTGTGTTGTTTTTTTCTTGTGAAAGTACTGTGTTCAAATAACACCCACGTGTTTTGTGCTGTTGTTTTTTATTATCTATCTTTTTTTATATATTTATAGTTTGATTTGAGAGAAGGCAGCTTGTCATCAACACCCGCCGCCAACTGTTGGGTTCTCTTTTACCAACGAATAATTGAATAGAGTGTGACATTGCAATGCTTTACAGATCGTCAAATTACGAATATAATTAGTTCCCTAACCACCAGGGCACACCGAGCCTCTCATATATTTATCATTGTATTGACAAGAAGATCTATAATTGTTCGAAAAATATACGTTACATTTACAGATTAAATAAGTAATAATATATATTTACATAATAAACACATAATATACGGCAACAACAAATCTAATATCTTTCCAATGCAACAAAATACTTTATTATTCACGTTTTACGTATTCGATGGTAGATTTTTAAAATTTTAGCAACAAAATGCATAAGTATTTTTACATAAAAAAATATATATATATATATACCTTCGTGAATTTGCTTTTCAGCAAACAATTCGCTTGCTCTGCTAACATCACAATTCATAAACTGCTAGGTCAGAATTTTCACACCTGGGAGTATTTCTTACAGAATGAGGTTCAGCACGATTAAATCTACGTGGCTTTAACAACAAGAAAACCTTAAAATAATATAGAAATATATGGAGGTAAATAATATACTCGAGGACAACTTGTAGGAAATGAACGACTCGTGCATAAAAAAAAATGTTATTTTCGTCAAACACTGGAAGTAAGATAAATATTCTCCATATATTCTCACGACACTATATTTAATTTTTGAAAACATATTCAAAGATATGTATTTAGATTTAATATTTAGAAAAACTAACCAGCAGTTACCATAATATCAAGGGTATTCGGCTGGGGTTTTTTTTAAAGAGGTCTCTACGTTTATTTTACAATGAACTAATTTCCAGTTGCTTCTTCAATCTACAGTTTCCTAATTAAAAGAAAAATTGAAAGTCCTTTAACACGTGTAAAATGTTTGCTTCGTTATACGTTTTGTTTTGATTCATAGGGTAGCCCAGGAGTTGGCGGTGAGTGGTGATGACTAACCGACTTCCCTCTGGTCTTATGCTGCTAAATTAGGGACGGCTAGCTCGGATAGTCCTCGTGTAGCTTTGTCCGAAATTCATACAAATAAACAAACTGATTCATAGGTTTTTATTTTTTCATGGTTTGGTTTGAATTTCGCACAAAGCTACACGAGAGCTATCTGCGCTAACCGTCCTTAATTTAACAGTGTAAGACTAGAGGGAAGGCAGCTAGTCATCACCACCCACCGCCAACTCTTGGGCTACTATTTTACCAACGAATAGTAGGATTGATTGTCACATTCTAACGCCCGCACGGCTGAAAGGGCGAGCATGTTTGGTGTGACGGGGATTCGAACCCGCGACTCTCAGATTACGAGTCGAACGTCTTAACCCTTTCGCACCAAACATGCTCGCCCTTTTAGCAGTGGGAGCTTTATAATGTGATGATCAATCTCACTGTTCGTTGGTAAAAGAATAGCCCAAGAGTTGACGGTGGGTGGTGATGACTAGCTTCCTTCCCTCTAGTCTTACACTACTAAATTAGGGACGTCTAGCTACAACTAAAAAAGAAGCAAAATAAAGTTATGATATTTTCCATTAACGTGCTTTTAAGGTAATTTGTCAACTTTCTTAAACTTTATGTTTCCTAAACGTAAAATACTGTCCCTCGTGTAGCTTTGCGTGAAATTCAAAACAAACCAAAGTTTCAAATCCTCACTAAGATATCAGTGAATTTTATCTTTACACGTGAAAAACAGAAACATAAATTGTCCATTTCTTGTTGTCAAAATTACAGAAAGTATGAATTAGTGAATATTAGTGTACGTGTTGTATTTTTGTTACGAGTATATTTATATCCTAGAAAATACTTTTGTTTTTGTGTAATATACACTAAACAAGCAACATTTCACACTACAAACGCGTTCATCTTGAAGATAAGAAAGTTCAGCCAACATACTTGAAAATACTTGAAAATGTGAATACAATGAGATCACGTGGTCATATACGTAAATTGCATGCTCTATTATGGACTGTGTTTATAAACAAGCAGGTTTGAGACAGTAACCATGCCAACGACCGCAAACTGGCACGTAAGTGTCTGCGCGCCTTATTTCACTCTAAGTAGTAACCGCGTTTACTCACGCAGTGTGATTTATTATATTTTTTGTTTTATTACATCAACTTATTTACTTTTGAATTCGATACAACCCAACATGGATATGTCTTGGTTATGGAATAACCTACTTTCTCAGTCAAATATATTTTTCTGAAGTTTTTAAATGTTGAATTTGATCGAAATAACTATCAGTAATTATGTATGTATTAAGGTAATTATAATCTGAATAATGCACTATATATTCAGTTACTCAGAGACAAACACAGTAACGGTTGGAGCAGTACTAATAAGTCATTCGTAACAACAATAGTTATTATGAACGTTTATTGATAAAGCAGTAATTATACAAAATGTTTATTACATTTCATTATTTTTGAATAACGCTGTGGGATTTTCCAATTTTCTTGAAAAATTACTAAACGACTAAATAATAAATACAGCGTTAAAATTAGGCTAAAGAATAGCTTAAAAGATGCGTTCACACCGTAACTACTAGCATTGTAATAAGCGAGTTATATAAATAGTAATGTTCCAACCACTTCTCTATCAGTTGTATTCTGGACGACCTCGTTGAATGTGCTGAAGGTATTATGAGCAAGGAATTTATCGAGCATAGTGTGGCTGAAATACTATTGTATATTATTTTACTTCTTGAAAAATCCCCAAGGGCTGAATGAATTAGTGATAAAAGTATATTAGGCTTATTGTAGTATCTCATAACTAAATAATGTTCCTCAGTAGGATAGCGGTAAATCTACAGGCAACATTAAAATTCGAGATTCTATTCCCTACAGTGGATAAGTCAAATATGGTTTTAGTCTTAACAAAACCGAATGAGAAAACCAAATAATTATTCACTTCATAAACAACCAACAAAATACGCCATGTAAGAACTCAACTAGAAGTAATACAAAAGCTGGTTGAAACGTTACAATTAAACACATATCAGTTAACGTTAATTCTAAGGAAGACCATACAACTGAAGGCAATGCAAGTTAATCTTTAGAAATATTCCTTTAACAGAGATTAAAAAAAAAATAATTTAAAAATCTGATATATGCTGCAATAATACCATTTTATTATGTCTCCTGTTCCGTGACTGGCCAAATTGTATTGTATTAATTCAATAATGTTTCTTAATCTCTGCCAAAAATACTTCAAGTAATTTTAAATTGTTCGTTACCTTGGCAACAAAATAAACGAACAATGTTTTAGTTTTTCTTTTTAAAATTATGGTAAATAAATAAACACTGGAAACCATTAATCTTACACTTTTCTTATTTCAAATATATGATATACAAAATATACTTTTACCATCTCGAGGGTAAATCACCCTAATGACATTACGTAGCGATGTGTTATATAAAAGACAATCGTATTTATTCAATTTCAGTGCTTTTATCCGTTATTTATTGTTCATCTAAGAACCGAATTATATGAAATATAATATCTAGACACTTTCTCACTTGTACGAAGTAAAGTACATTGGAATAATTAATTATATAAAAACTACAAAACAAGAGAACCTATATTTATGATATGTTAACGCTAAGCTGCACTGTTGGGACTGTTTACAAGAATAACACTACTGACGTATATTTACACCTATTTGCAAATACTATTACAGTCAAAACAACGGACAAGTTTCATTTTTTAGAAGTCAGGTTTGTATCGTAAATAAGCATAGTTTACTGGTTTAAATGTATAACACGGTTTGGGGGTTAATGCAGTTATTTGCACTTAAGTTTAACAAAGACAATGGGCAGAACTTACAGAAACACTAGACATATTTAACAAGCTTAACTCTGTATTCATTTACAAAACACCTAATTATATTATAACCTAAGACTGTGTTTATATCAATACGTAACCGTCAAACAGGGTTTCAAAGAGGAAATTAAACCATTACAGAAACGTTCTTGGATATAGGTTACTTCAGAACTCTGTTCATTAATTTATAAGTGATAATAACCTTTTATAACATTTCTGTATATGAAATGGAAGCTATTGTTACGGTAAATAACTTAGTTATTAAAGATTTTTTTTTTTCGTACAGAATTTCCTTGTTTTTATATATATTTAATTTTGTATAATTATCTGTGCCCATAGCGGGGATCGAACCCCAAGTATTAGCTAATAAGCCGTCAAGTTTACAAACATGCTATTTGTGTGCACGTGCTTCGTGGTCACTATGAGAAACACCTACACACAGGGTAGGTGACGATTACCTGTGAACCACAACTAGAAGAAAGCTGTCGTGTTTTTGTTTTGTTTGATTCAAAATCATATTTGTGTTACAACTGTAACCGCGTTGTTACGTATACAGGGAAAGAAATCATTTAAAAGAAATCAAACGAATAAAAGAAACTTAATGAAACATAACAATTTTTAAGTTGAATTAACCAGAATCGATTGCTTTAGTAAACTTGCTGAGTCTTAGTAGGCGTTCAAACACACCCGTACTCACTTAATTAACACGGTTATCTGGACTGACGTGCAGCTGTGGAAAATATGGTTACCATGGCGACCTTTACGTCAATGCGCTTTAGAATGACGTGAACTTGGCGGTAGAGAGAAATAACACTTGAAGGTGTTTATAAAACGTTGTTGATGAAACATAATCTTCAGGTTAAAATGTTATATCAAATTATTAACATAGTATCTGTACTATAACTGTTTTAGAACCAATTTAACTAGAATACGTTATAGCCACAAAGTTACAATCTCACAACTTAATACGGACATATCTGACGTGAAACGTTTAGGGGTATTTATGAAAACATGGAAATGCTATGTCATGTCCTTTCGTTTTAGAACGTACACTGATAATAAATGTCGAATGGAAAACCATCACGTTCCATCGATAAAACAACTGAGCAAAACTGTATTCACGCATAATAACAAGTGCTAACAAGTTCTGAACATAAAACAAACCCGAATTAAGCTAAGAAAGTGGAAAGGTAACGAATTTTAAGAAAGATAAAAACTCGATGCCCGATTCAGTTGATCTCAAAAAACAAACACCTCTCCTTCAAACGTTCTCTATCCAGTGGAGTGTTCTCGATATTCCAGTATCTACGTCTAAATAAGATGTTCATATAGCTGATAAAAATTAATTTCAGTCTCCAAATAACCGACCTTTTCAGTACTGGTAAGGTCAGTAAAATGCATTGTTTTGAGTCACTTCATCTTCTTGTTTGTTACATCGTGAAGAACTGGCTCAAAAGAACTAACTGTAATTTTAACCACTTAGAAGTGGGGGCCTAAAAATAAATTAAATCAACCACACTGTAGTGGTCCCAAACTGTGCCACAGGGCGCCGCGAGATATTTCAAATCATTAAGATAAAATTATATAAAAAAATAAATAATAATTTATATATATATATAATAATATTTAAGTGCTAAAAAATAAAACAGGCCACCTATGAGCTAGACCTCAGTGAAAGAACTGATGATGCGATACAAATGGCCATTGCCCGAAAGGGGCCCGACTAAATGTGGATTACTCTGGCCCTCATGTATACATTATTAATATACTGAGCAGTTCACGCTATCAATGAAAAGAACGGAGGGAGAGGTCAAGTGCACCTGACCCTCCTGGGTATACACATATATACCCAAACAACGAAAGAAATATCGACATCAAAATATTTCCAACAAACCCAAATACCCACAAAGAAGAACCGACGCGATAATAACATCTGTATCTCAGAACGGCTGGTATGGGTATTAACACTCAAGGTTAAAAGAAGATGACCTGGAAATGACCTAGGAAGGTCGAAACGTTGTTCTCTCCTTAACAATGAAAGTGTTAGTACCCATACCAGCCATTCTGATATATATTTTATTTCAAGTGGATTTCACGTCATCAAGTACTTTTGGTTACGTCAGTAACTTCTCGAACTTTCACGTCTCTTAGATTTTGTATATAATGTTGGTTGATTTAATTTATTTATAGGCCCCCACTTCTAAGTGGTTAAAATACCTGTCGATTCTCCGGGTGCGTCAATAATCGACATAACTAAAGGGTGTTGTGAACAGCTGTCTGCAAGGTCTAGCGAAGTTCAGTGAATTATTTTGTTGATTTTTAGTCCTCGTGCATAACAATAGAAAGATTTTGAACATTAATAAGAAGTGTGGGAGTGAAGAAACGGATGACGAACCACAGACCAGTTTCAAAGTCGTGAAGAAACGAAAATATGACGATAGTTGTCTAGATTGTGGTTTCACTTCGGTAGATGTCAATCCTGAAGAGTGTCCGCAGTGTGTATTATGTCTAAAGTTTTGACTTCAGAGTGCGTGCTTCAAGTAAACTAAAACGCCATTTAGAGACCAATAATGCTAATATGGTTGGTAAATCCCGTGATTATTTTACCAGAAAGTGAAAAGAATTGAAAGAACAAAAAGGTACACTTTTAAAAGAAGTTAAATACCAAGCAATGCTTTGCTAGCATCCTACAAGTTGATATATAGAGTCGAGAAATGTAATAAACTTCACGCCATTGCAGAAGAACCGATTTTACCGACTGCAGTGAATATGGTGAACATTATGGTTGGTGTATCTAAGGGAAGACTACTTTATCCAACAATACTATCGGTCGTAGAATCCAACACATGGCCATAGACCTAAACGGGCAACTAATTGGAAAAATGAAATGAAAGGAATTTGGGTTACAGCTGGATAAGATGACGGATAGCAAAGAGGATGTTCAATTGATTTACTACACACGGTTCATGGATGGTGACAAAATTGTGGAAGGCCTTCTCTTTTGTAAAAGTATCACTACAGGTACAAAGGCTCAACACTTCTTTGAGATCTTTGACACTTTTATGTGTGAAAACAAGTGAGACTGGACTAAGTGCGTTGGCGTCTGTAACAATGGTGATCGCTCTATGTCCGGCCATTATGGAGGACTGCAGGCACTCGTGCGAAGCAAAGCTCTTGATACACTGAGGAACCATTGAATAATCCACAGGGAAACCCTTGCGTTAAAGCACCTGAGTCCTCCACTGGACCTAGTCCTGGGAAGTGTGTTGGAAGTGGTGAACTTTATAAAAACTCGGCCACAGAAGGCTAGGTTGTTTTTTTAAAACTGTGTGAAGATATGGGATCTGAGCACACATCTTTGTTGTACAACTGTAACTCGCGATGGATAGCCCGACATGGCCAAGCGTGTTAAGGCGTGCGACTCGTAATCTGAGGGTCGCGGGTTCGCATCCCCGTCGCGCCAAACATCCTCGCCCTTTCAGCCGTGGATGCGTTATAATGTGACGGTCAATCCCACTATTCGTTGGTAAAAGAGTAGCCCAAGAGTTGGCGGTGGGTGGTGATGACTAGCTGTCTTCCCTCTAGTCTTACACTGCTAAATTAGGGACGGCTAGCACAGATAGCCCTCGAGTAGCTTTATGCGAAATTCAAAAAGCAAACGAACAAACAAACGTCATATCTCTACGAAGCTGGGTTTTTGATGGTTGCTGTGATAAAAAGGAAATACCGTGCGAAAATGAATGTGGGTGGAAATGAGGGTGGCGGTGTCCAACCTGATACCAATGTTTGATAAGCTGGACCCAACAGGCGCACACATCCCACTCATAACTGTGGTTATTTAAAAATGAAATACAAATATTATTTTCAACTTTACGTGTATCATTCTCTTAAACGGGCTACTAAGTTGTTAAGATAAAATATATATGAAGTTATCTGAATGCGTGTTTTTGTTTTCTGATAGCAAAGCCACACTAGGTTATCTGCTAAGTGTACGGAAGGGAATCGGACCACTAATTTCAACATTGTAAATCCTTAGACTTACCACTGTACAACTTGGAAACGAAGTTGTTTGGATCTAACTGCTTAATAAATGGAACTGTTAGGCTTTTCTTTTTGTCTAAAGGCGCCGTGAAAAAATTGCTGAGACAGTAAGGGCGCTGCAAACCGAGAAAGTTTGGGATACGCTAACCACACTCTATCTTCCACATTCAATACCGGTGAAATATTTAGTCTGATAATACCATAGCTAATCGGGCTGACCTTCATAATTAACTACACGAACAAAACGAAACGTACTTTTGTTTCGAAACATTTGGTGACGTCACCAGAAAACTATCTGAACAATAAAACCAAGAGTTCACAAACAAGATTGTAGCACACAAAAAGCTGATGACCACTGGTCAACCAACATCTATAAATTAAATAACAGACGCTAGCTGACGAACTTAAACAAATCCCACTCTGATCGTTTGTACAACGGGGAAAGCGCCGGTTATCATTTTAAAAGGACCAGCATGGCCAAGCGTGTTAAGGCGTGCGACTCGTAATTTGAGGGTCGCGGGTTCGCATCCCGGTCGCGCCAAACATGCTCGCCCTTTCAGCCGTGGGGGCGTTATAATGTGACGGTCAATCCCACTATTCGTTGGTAAAAAGAGTAGCCCAAGAGTTGGCGATGGGTGGTGATGACTAGCTGCCTTCTTACACTGCTAAATTAGGGACGGCTAGCACAGATAGCCCTCGAATAGCTTTGTGCGAAATTAAAAAAAAAAAAAATTAAACAAATTGCTTCTTTACTTAAGTACAAGATGGCACAGAAAGATACAATTTTATTGAAGAAAATAAACGAAACTTCATAAATAACGGAGCAGTTTCTAGCTCGAGAATACGTCTGAAGAAAATCCATTTTCAGACGAGGAACTTAGTATTGATCTTTCCGTTGCTATGGGAACACACGCGCAATTGGCTTTATGTCGTGGAGTTGATAAGAGTTGCTTGTGTTAAACTGGGCTATAATTACCGGATACGCCACGATAGTAGTTGTTCGCGAAAATTAATAACATAGATGGCGTATAGGTCCTATTATGTGTATAGTATCTCAGCCAGCCTAAAGAGTCCTGGTATTGTGATAAAGGCCTCGTCGGCACTGAATATGGCAGATGTATGAGTGGTTAATATATTGCATCACATTCTCCTTTGTTTTCAGTCACAGGTTCTTAGAATCATTGAATACACAGACCACTGTAGAAAGGATATTACTAAATATATACACGTATGTCGTACAATGAAAGGACATATAATATAAGAGCCAAAATAATATATTGAACATGTGGTATATAAATGTATTAACACAGTGCTGATATTAAAATAAGTAGAGACAGGTTTAAGCCATCTTTCAAGTTGTCACAGAAACCTAATCTAATCACAATATATTTACTCATAAGGGTCACAACTGTCCATTTATTGCAGTTAAAACATAACTCAAACGTAAATATTTTGTATAAAGTAATATTATGCGTTGACCCCATAATATACGCTCATAAATTGAAAGAATAAATAAAAGTTATTTGTGACTGTATTTAACAGTAGAGTTTTAAGTCTCGTGTTATTATTTGACCATCATCCCAAAACGTGTCCCACTCACCCCAAGTGGGAAGCGATGTTTTGTTCATTTACTGAGTTTTGTTGTTGTTTTTTTCGGTAACGGTACGCGAACCAGGAACCCGCAGGCTCGTAGCCCCACACGCTTTGCCCTTGCAGCGAAAACTGTGTCGCTATTCTGTACCATTTTGTAGATATTATTACGTGGATATTGGAAGTGTTACAGTGAACTTTCAGAGCAACAAAACCGTTTACTTGGATAACCAATTTCTGAAAAAAACAAAAACAGTTTTAATCTTATATGTATGGGAGATGTTTATATATGCGATTTAACGTTTGTTTATTATTTACCTTTGTTGTTCTTACGGGTGAATTTAAAAGACGTTACACAACATCACAAACTATTACAACACATTTATCACGAGCTCAGGCACGAGAAACACAGTACATACGTGTATACTGTTATAACAATATAAATATTTAAACCACTATTGCTGATAAACGAATCTGGCACCGTGCCAAAAAGCCACTCCTACGTGATAACTGGTATTTCTATGTGTTTCTTTTTGTCACAAAATAACATTACGCATGCGTAACTTTACCGGCGTCTGGCATTATGCCCACGCCTTATCGATCGAAATATCTTGCACGTGGAAGAATATACTGGGTAAAATAGTGCATCTCGTATCCGCCAATAACACTCTTCAGAGATAATGTCGTAAGAAGAAAATAGAGCAATTTGCGAATGAAAATTTGAAGATTATTAAAGGTGCTTAAATTCTTACAAAACTACAAGTTTATCATGTTACTAATTGAAATGTGTACTATAATTTTAAATTATAAAAGTTGTATTTCAGATTTTAATTGCGTTTTGTACCACATAACATCTAGTTCCCCAAAAGTTGAAATATCTTTAGGACTCTTATAGATTGTTTTGGCAGAGTATTCATAATGAAATCTCGTAGAATGGAGACACAACAAGGAGATGCCGTCCATTCTACACAAGTTTCATCTTTGGGACTAATTATCCTTTAATATAACGTTCTTGTGATTATCTTGTTATTTTTATGGTTTGTGTTTTGCAGTCAGTATTGAAATTAATTCGCGTTTTATGAAACGTTCTTTAAAGATATTTTAAACACCTGTACCTATTAACAACCGAATTGTTATAGCAGTTAAAAACTTTGGAGTTTAATTTAAAACCTAATTCCAAGAGAAATCTATATTAATTTAATATTTATGTTTATTTTGTATTTAAACTGTGTAACATTCATCTCAATGTAAAAAAAAATAAACGCATTTGCTATTAATATAGTACGTAATGACTTATTAATTCCAACTTTTTTAAAAAGCATTTGGTACGAAAATTTTGAATTTTCTACCGTGCTGAGTTGAAGGAAGTCAACTTCATGACAACAAACAACAAAGACAAGATATCGCTAAAAGATACAATTTTTATTTCAGTATTCTGTTTTGTTCTCACTGTATTAAAGAATATTTTACGTAACATACTTACAATGTAAGTATTACGTTACATAGTTCTGCATCACTTATTTCACTAACTTTACAGAACGTATCTTGACTAACATTTGAAGTGACCTGTAACAAAAATCACACTGATTTAATCATACTACACTGCTTACCGCAAATAATAATTGATTATATTTATATATATAACACACACACTAATATATATATACATATACATACAGCTTCGAAAAATAGTGAATACCAAAAGCCTTAAATCGTTTAAACGATTAAAATCAACCCATTCGAATGTCCATAGTAATTACATGCCTTTTGGTGCAAGTCGCACACAGTTTCCTATTCTTATTTACATATATATATACAGAATCCAAGAAGTTCATTCGAGGCAGCTCACTAGCTTGAAGGAGTTACATTATCTTTACAAGTTTCAGGAGAGGAATTAGATCCGTCACCAGTCTCAATTTTCAATTTTCTCTTCAGCTTGTCTACAAGTCGACTGTGAAACTTGTTCAAGGAAGAATTAGATGCCGATTTGGGAGAATGGCTTTCTAGTGCACACTGCGAGCTACACCGGGGTTGCTGTTCCCTGGACTCACCTTTCAATTGTTCAATATTAGCCATTCGCTCCTCTACATCACTCTCTGGGGAACATGACAAACTAGGCGTGGCAGATTCAGTTCTTGTTCCTCGTCTAGACCGAGGTTGACTACAAGTACTGCCCCGTCTGGATCGACTCGGATATATTTCGTATTCGCTTCTGACAACAGGCATCATAAAAGCCATTGTTATTTGTACGTTAGGCTTAATGGTTTTAAAAAAAAACGTTACTTCTCTTCAATACGACGTGTATCTCAGAACTTGTCTATAGACTCAATCGTTAAAGTAACACACAAGAGCTATAAAAATAACCAAACTTTAAAGAAATTTCTTTCAACACAAACGACAAGGAAAACCCAAAGTGAATGAATGACGCACGCAGTGACCCACCAAGTTATACACAAACTGAAAGTATGTCACGTGACGTAAACTTGGAAGCGTGCCAGCATTATTGGTGGTGTGGCTAAAGTCGCTTCCAATTGGCTGCATGACGTCATGTGTACGTTAACACGTACAACAACTATGTGTTATATTATTAGCAAAAAATCTTTCGATTAAAATATTACCTTAAGAAGTTTTACAGTAACTGGAATATTTGCTGTGCTGTAACATATAAAAATAATAACCCCAAGCAAGTTTGCAAGAACTTGTTTAGATTCTTACAAAAAGTGTGAACGTTTCGTTTTTCGACCCGACGATTCATTACGACATGGAAAATTCCGTTGAAAGCTCTTGAAGCGAAGGTTGTTAGTAGGGTATGAAGGCGTGTAACTTAAATATTTATCTTTGTTAAGTATACATGGAAATCTCTTCTCAAAAGTCAAGGAAAAACTAATAAAAGAATTGATATTTCTTTACTTATCTATATGTGTCGCTATATATTTTATAAATTTACAGAACTGAAGTTCTTTAGACATCAGAGAAATTCTAGCAAAATGTTCTCCTATTGATATACGTGTGTTAGTGTAAATATAGATATATAATATTGTTTATTTGTAAAGATAGTCAAGGTATTATTGACTTTAAGATATTCTGCCTAACAGAGAGTCCCTCGCTGGTACAACGATAAGTCTACGGACTAACAAAGCTAAAATCAGAGGTTAATTCCCTTCGGTGGACTCAGAAGATAGCCCGATGTGGCTTTGTGTAAGAAAACACACACACCCTAACAGAGGTGCTAAAAACCAATATAAGAAATGATAATTTCTTGTACATGTTGGAACCACGTATTTGATTGCTGTTGTACTAAACGATCTTCAAAGCAGAAAGCCATATAATAAATACTTAAATAACTTGATTACAGTCTTTGTGACAATGTCAACATCCAATGAGATTTAGTCAGGAAACCTTAACTTTCTACTTATAACATCAGAAACAGGTGCGTATCACTCCCATGGGTGTTACACCACTTCTACCACTTTCAGTCACTGCATGTTTCTTTTGATATATAAGGAAACAACAGTGTAAAACATCTAGGTAACTCGGAGTATTATCATTTAAAATAAATAGGTCTAAAATAGCGATATTTTTAAATAGTATGTCATGGGCCCCACAGGAAAGTGTTAACATGGTTATCCCACTCCCTCGGCCCGGCATGGCCAGGTGGGTTACGGCGTTCGACTCGTAAACTGAGGATCTCGGGTTCGAATCTCCGTCGCACCAAACATGCTCGCCCTTTCAGCGGTGGGGACGTTATAATGTAACGATCAATCCCACTATTCGTTGGTAAAGGTGTACACCAAGATTTGGCGGTGGATGGTGATGACTAGCTGCCTTCCCTTTCGTCATACACTGCTAAATTAGGGACGGCTAGCAGATATAGCCCTCGAGTAGCTTTGCGCGAAATTAAAAACAAACCAAACCAGCCGTCTTGAAAATACATTTTAACTTCAAGTAGATTTCTCGTCATCTCTGTTGTCAAGAGGAGAAGGTTTATTTGTTTCTTTATTTTTGAATTTCGCGCAAAGCTACACGAGGGCTATCTGCGCTAGCCGTCCCTAATTTAGCAGTGTAAAACTAACGATAAGGCAGATAGTCATCACCACCCACCGCCAACTCTAACAGTACTCCTTTACCAACGAATAGTGGGATTGACCGTCACATAATAACGCCTCCACGGCTCGAAGGTAACAATGAGCATGTTTGGTGCGACGGGGCCTCGAATCTGCGACTCTCAGATTACGAGTCTAACGCCTTAACTCACCTGACCATGCTGGGCTAGAGGGATTAAAAAGACCTATTTCACATTCCAACTTTACAAAGAGGTGCTAAGCCTGATAAATGGTGTATCCATAAGTACAGCCAGAGGGAGGATAACTGACCCCTCTAACACTGTTATCCTGGATAATCGTTATAAGCCAGAACGTTGTATAAATTATATATATTAAACCCTCAACCATGTAAGTTTTTATTAGAACTACGTGATTTGAATATTTTGCTTCGATTCGGAATATATCAAATATTATTTTGACTACGACACTGGGTTTATCCTAAATGACTCATAGGTTCCCAAGTTTCCTTTTATACTAGGGTGTATTTAACCACTCACTATGTACGTGGTTTTATTGTTTGAAACATTTGGACTGGAATGAACCAGATTTGTATATATTCCATATTAATAGTTTGTATTTTTTTTTTAGTTTAAGTTTCTTACTCGGTGACAAAGAAGTTATGGTCTTTCTTCTGGAAAATATTTTACGATAGGAAACAAAAATTCACAAATACGTATATTGTACTAGTAGATTATGAACCTCTGTCGAACAGACACGTAACAATAGTGTCATAAAGGTATAATGAAGTTAGATTTCTCGTGTTAAGTGGAAAACCAATAATGTTCGTTTAACACTCCTACGAAAAGTGGGGCCTAATAGGCCCCAGAGCAACTTGAAAGGTTATTAATATTAGGCTAATAATTTTGTATTTAAATGAAATTGCCATTTAAATCCATTAATGAATGGATTAACGAGATTCCCACTGTCCCTATCTACTATCTAGCGAAACCACAGCCAGGGGAACGGGCTTGGAGAAATCAGGACTAGAAACGTCTTTTTGTAGGAGTGTTAATAACTTATGGATCGGGTTTACGTCATCTTATCCAGTGTTTCACCAAAACAAATACTAACAGAATATTCACGAGCAATCTGTAACAGTCATTTGTTGTTGATTTGTGTTAGTGGTTCGTGACAGTTTAGGGAGACAGTATGTGGATACCTGATATCGAAAAGGTTAAAATACAACGTGTGTGTGTTCTTATAGCCAAGTCACATTGGGCTATCTGCTGAGTCCACCGAATCGAACCCCTGATTTTAGCGTTGTCAATCCGTACATTTACCGCTGTACTAATATTGTTCCGAAGATTGTGCATGACTTCCCACAATTCTACCTGATTGGCTGGCCATTTTTATAAATTTAGCTTACACGTATCCCATAAAACCTCAAGAGTTTTCGAATCTCCAAGACGAAATCGTGTTTGTGAGTGTTCTATCTTTTACCGTCAGGATACACAGAATTATTCAATACGCCTGCGATATATAAACACGTGTGTGTTATCCAGTACTAATTTGGTCTCGCTTGGTCACCGGTTTTGGAGCAGCTACACGTCCAGAGAGACCACAAGTAACATTCACACTAGTATTTACAGCGTCGTCAAAATCCGTTATATCCGTTTATCTCGTACGGAACATTTCCTGAGATACTTATAAATACTTTTATACAGTTTCGGTTTTCCATCTCGGCTACTTTCTTTATTAACAGAGATAGTTTCACCCACTCTGTTTGAAACATGTTTTCCGATACTCCTGAAACAATGAATATTGTCACTGTTTTCTGGTTGTTGTTTTTTCCAAAGATTACAGTTACTAGCCAAACCTTTAGTTTCTACACGTTTGTCGTAAGTTATTTGGACCTTGGGAGATATACCCGTGATACTACTGGGGACAGTATGACTACCTGTAGTTTATACATTTTATACTGATATGATACTTTCTCACTGACTAAAAAGGTGACATTTCCGTAGGATCTGTCTTTTATATGGTTTTCCTCACAGTTGCCATGATTATTTCCATTACATGTGATTTGTTAAACAAATAGTTGGTCATAAATTTAACTGATGTGATATATAGAAGGTATCTTGGCATAACTTGAAACATTAAAAGTGGCATCAGACCAAACAGATTACGTTTTAATGTAAATACAGAAAAATATTTAGAATACTTATAAATGGCCAGTTAAAGAAATCAACTAGTAAGGATAGAGCGACATTAACTGTAGTGGAACAAACATTGCTGTATTAACTGTAGTGGAACAAACATTGCTGTATTAACTGTAGTGGAACAAACATTGCTGTATCTTTCATTGTGTCCAAAGACAGATGAAATTTATTACTGAAGATATATTTTATAAGCATGCATTAAAACTGGAAGTAGGAAAACAAGATAAAAGAGGAATTGATACTGTAGATATTACGAACATCGGTAGAGTTCATGTACATAAACACTGTAACACTTGAAAGGTTCGTGTTTTAATCCCCTAACTTCGTTTTTCAGATCGTATTGTCAAGTTGTTAGTGAATGATATATTATCAAGCAACATGAACAGCTTTCATGTACTTACAACTCTACTAAGAAAGTAACAGTTATCTTAACAAATCTTAACAATATACAAACAATATATTTCGAGATAAACTAAGTAGAAACAACTTACAATATACAGTTTTCAGTCGGCGGTAAATCTATATCACGTGTTATTAAACTAACCATTACCATTCAGTGGCAGTGCCAAGGAGGGAGAGGCTTGGGAGGGGGGGTCAATCACCCCAATGAGACAAGCCCCCCAATATTGTTACCTACATATATTCATAAAATATGGAAAACACAATCGTCGTTGTTGCTTAACAATTAACATCAAAGAGACACAGATC
This sequence comes from Tachypleus tridentatus, assembly GCF_004210375.1. Taxonomy (NCBI): domain Eukaryota; kingdom Metazoa; phylum Arthropoda; class Merostomata; order Xiphosura; family Limulidae; genus Tachypleus; species Tachypleus tridentatus. The sequence goes on along the minus strand of NC_134835.1, from coordinate 8,538,308 downwards.
TGAAAAACTCAACGTCTTTATTAAAACGGAAGTATGTGTCATGCGTCCCATAACAACGTACTGAATGCACTAAAACTCATGCTCTGTACTGCCGCTCACTGTGTAATGCCATTCTATCTTGAGCTTTGACGAAGATTAGACAACCACGTTGATTTCAAGTTACAACAGATCATCAGGGATTTTACTTGATAAACCAAAGTATTTACAGGTATTTACCCGTTAATTTAATTTATCCTTTATTGAAAAGTAAAACATAGCATGCATGTATAAGTGTATTGTGTATAGGTCAAAACTATGAAGCATTTCTAGTTTGTAATAATGAATTATTAATCACAGTATGAGTTTCCAATGTAAACTACATTGAAAACGCAGTTCAAAATAGCACACCTTTTTGAATTGTACCTTGGTATTTACATTATTATAATTTACCATCTATACTTCATATTGATGGCATTTTGGGAAGCCCCTCCACAGTTTACCTCAGCCCCCCTCAACTCCCCCAACGAAAATATCCTGGCGCCGCCACTGTTACCATTTATATAACTTTGTTACTTAAGTTGAAGTTAACTACATGATAAAATACTTTTGATGCTGAGATATACAGTGAGAGAGAATAAAAATGTGTTGTTATCAATGTTCCATTGCTTTGTACAAAGATATCACCAACACGCACTTACTGCTCTCTTGTTCGTTGTAATTTTGTAATACATTTACACAAGAGCTTGTATTCCACATTCCAACCATCTTCATGAAACAACAAAACAGATGCCTTTAAAAAAGTTCGTACTGTGTTTTATTTGGCTTGAAATGAATAGAAATATGTTGAAGTTAGTGAAAAATTACAATGAAGTAATATGGTACAAATAGTGAAAAATTACAATGAAGTACTATGGTACAAACAGTGAAAAATTACAATGAAGTAATATGGTACAAATAGTGAAAAATTACAATGAAGTACTATGGAACAAATAGTGAAAAATTACAATGAAGTATTATGGTACAAATAGTGAAAAATTACAATGAAGTATTATGGTAAAAAATAGTGAAAATTACAATGAAGTACTATGGTACAAATAGTGAAAATTTACAATGAAGTACTATGGTACAAATAGTGAAAAATTACAATGAAGTACTATGGTACAAATAGTGAAAAATTACAATGAAGTAATATGGTACAAATAGTGAAAAATTACAATGAAGTAATATGGTACAAATAGTGAAAAATTACAATGAAGTAATATGGTACAAATAATAGGATACAGTTTAACAGCCTTAATTTCAAACCATCACACAGACTTCAAGTATAGTGCAGTTCTCTTAGTAATGTAAGTTAGGAACTTGACAGATTACTGTATTGTACGTAGCTGGAGTGGGACACGCCCTGACTGTGCCTCCAGTTATGTACAAGAAGTTTTATGATTAAAAACCCAAGATCATTCATTTTTACCTGTTCGAAAAGACTGCTGGAAATTTGAACCAGATTAATTGATGAAACCTTCCGGTCTTTCCTCAACTAAAGACAGAAGATGTTCTCGTACTATTATAGAAACATAAAGATTTAATCGATACTTGATGACGCTATATAATTAGAGAATTGAAGAAAACAAGACAATCGTACATTTCACAAATATACCATTTATTAAAACCTGTACCTGATAATGTTTTCACTTGTGAAACATGGATACGAAGGCTCCTTTTCGTATTTATATATACTCAGGGGCGTAGATCCTGGGGGGATGGAGGGTATACATTCCCCCTTCATTTTAGGTGTGGGGTGTGGTGCATGCAATCATCCCCCCTATAGTTTGGTCTGCTGGATTGTTTTATTGCATCACAGGCCTACAAATTGTGTGTTTTTTCTTGTGATTCTCGTGTTCTTAACAATCGAATTACATAATTAGGCTTAGATGTAGGCTTTTTCAGTAGCCGAAATGTACATCTTTAATATAGGCATGCTTCTAAGCTTTTCGATCTAAGCGATAGTTTGTAAGTATCAGTCAGTAGGCCTAAGTATACATGCAAGTATCGTGGCAACAAGATTACTCTGTGACTGCACAGACTGTCACAGCTTTCAGGTTTACGTAATCAGAGATTACAAATTTGTTAATTGAACAGTCCACATAAGTGGTTGCAAAAGTCCTCCCCCCATCGGGTGTAAAAAATCTACGCCCCTGTATATACTTATGTTGATAGGCAGTTGTCATCAACTTGGTGTATCTTTAACATGATGTTTAGGTATTACAGAACTTATGTATCTGAGAGCCAGAAACGTTTTCTTTATCTCTTTGTTTTATATGATTTAAAAGTCAGACACTAAGTTCCTTATCTGCGTTCAAACAACAGCTTTCATGTGACGTGCTATTGCACTAATGTGACTTTCGGTCAGTGTAGGTACTAACATGCATTTAGGGTTAATTATAAGTTAAAGGTCAAGGCCACGAAATGGAATCGTCTAAGTCAAAATTTTTCATGAATGGGAAATGAATATTTCTGTAAAATATATTTCTTCGTTTTCAAAACATCTCATAAATCTCATAAGTAAACTCCAAAAGCACTTAAAACATTTTGATGTTTTGTAGAATCGTTTGAGATTCATTCAAATTTCTTTTCCAGATCGTGTTCAAAGTCTTAACCGTAGAAGATCAGATGAATACATCGGAATTTTGGTAACACAGATTCAGATCTGAAGTACCCCCCGGCCCCTTCCCGTGTTGATACTGTTCAGACTTTTAGTTGTAAAATTTATGAACGTCCTGATTATAACTCATGTCTCTATTGTTCTTTACAACAGCAATTCAATGATACTTTTGCGCTATACGTCTGACTAAGGAACTCAGAGCCGATTGTTTGCATGACCTATAGAAGTTAAACAGTTAAAACGAGAGAAAACTGTATTTTGCTCACTTCCTTAACTGTTTGCATGAACTATAGAAGTTAAACAGTTAAAACGAGAGAAAACTGTATTTTGCTCACCTCCTTAACTGTTTGCATGAACTATGGAAGTTAAACAGTCAAAACGAGAGGAAACTGTATTTTGCTCACTTCCTTAACTGTTTGCATGAACTATAGAAGTTAAACAGTTAAAACAAGAGAAAACTGTATTTTGCTCACTTCCTTAACTGTTTGCATGAACTATAGAAGTTAAACAGTTAAAACGAGAGGAAACTGTATTTTGCTCACTTCCTTAACTGTTTGCATGAACTATAGAAGTTAAACAGTTGAAACGAGAGGAAACTGTATTTTGCTCACTTCCTTAACTGTTTGCATGAACTATAGAAGTTAAACAGTTAAAACAAGAGAAAACTGTATTTTGCTCACTTCCTTAACTGTTTGCATGAACTATAGAAGTTAAACAGTTAAAACAAGAGAAAACTGTATTTTGCTCACTTCCTTAACTGTTTTCATGACCTATAGAAGTTAAACAGTTATAACAAGAGAAAACTGTATTTTGCTCACTTCCTTAACTGTTTGCATGAACTATCGAAGTTAAACAGTTAAAACAAGAGAAAACTGTATTTTGCTCACTTCCTTAACTGTTTGCATGAACTATAGAAGTTAAACAGTTAAAACAAGAGAAAACTGTATTTTGCTCACTTCCTTAACTGTTTTCATGACCTATAGAAGTTAAACAGTTAAAACAAGAGAAAACTGTATTTTGCTCACTTCCTTAACTGTTTGCATGAACTATCGAAGTTAAACAGTTAAAACAAGAGAAAACTGTATTTTGCTCACTTCCTTAACTGTTTGCATGAACTATAGAAGTTAAACAATTAAAACGAGAGAAAACTGTATTTTGCTCACTTCCTTTTATTGTAAAACTTCATGAAAAGTTGATGGTATTCAAGAATGAGTTAATATGAATTTTATAAATTTTCTCACTGTTTGATATTAGTATTCTGTTAACACACTTATTGATATAAAACGGGTTTAAGGTATCAACTATCAGAGTGTAGGGCTTCTTATAAGCCTTAAACTGTATGACTTTTACACTCAGAACATATATTTTCGTCCCTAAAGAATATAACCAACCTACAAGTGGTTTCCCAAATTACACGTCAGTCAACCATATCGTACACGTGTAGTTTAAATACAACCGTTTATTTAACTGTAGCACCACATTATCTGTTCGTCAAATTATATCTGATTTGGCAGCTTATCAAACCGGATCCTCTTTAACTACCAAAAGCTAGACGTGTAACTTTTTTTGACATACGATAAGTAATATATTATCTTCTTATGAACGAGATAGTGACATTTAGTGTAAACTACTAATGTAAACACTTTTGGTATGACATAATCCTATCCTACAATGTAGAGTTCACACGAATTTTTTTTTTTACAGTGTAGCCTTGAAAGGAGTGAACTCAGCTGAGAAGTCAGTTATAAAGTACAATTATCACTTTAATTTCGTACATTGTATTTAATCACTAATTAAATTTAGCTCTCAATCTAGAGATATTAATAAATTTCTGAAAGCTACGTTTTCATTTTTCTTGTTATATTTTAATCTATCTATCGATATATGTATATACAGTATTTGATCTTATTCCAAACAGTTGATATCTGATCCGAATATTATAAACAACAGATATCGTTGTCCAAAGCAGGTTATAGATTGAGGTTATAAATTGGTGAAATGGGCAATAGAAGGAGAGATGAGTAAATGTAAGTGTGATTATTTATATTCATGTTAACTTTATTCAAAAACAAATTCATCAAGTTATAAATAGGAAGATAAACAGTACTTTTAAAAACAGTAAACTAGTTTGGACTAATTACCAACCTCAAAATTCATAAACATTTCGAACTGTGAAAAATACTAAAATATATAATGAAAACGGTAAGGTTGAAAAAAGTGCTTAAGGTATCCAAATATATATCTTGAGGTATCCAAATATATATCTTGAGGTATCCAAATATATATCTTGAGGTATCCAAGTATATATCTTGAGGTATCCAAGTATATATCTTGAGGTATCCAAGTATATATCTTGAGGTATCCAAGTATATATCGTGAGGTATCCAAGTATATAACTTAAGGTATCCAGGTATATATCTTGAGGTATCCAAGTATATATCTTAAACTAGAAAGTGTAACAGTTGAACTAACAGGGCAATAATTATTTAAAGTGAAAGGTTATTTTGAACGAAATGCTTAAATTGTAATTTATATTTTAAATGTTCTATTTCTGTATAAATTTAAACAACTGGCCGACTAAGAGTTAGTGTATGTAAATGTCATGTTAGAAATGTGGAACATTGTCCTTTCTGTGTAATAAATTGTTGTCCTTTCTGTGTAATAAAATGTTGTCCTTTCTCTGTAATAAAATGTTGTCCTTTCTGTTCAATGAACTTTTTCTTCAAAGTTTCCCTTTTGGAACTTTAATGAAAGAGAAATACGAACAGTATCAGAAAAATACTTTATTAACCGTTTTAACACGTCTTTAAATCTTAACTAAAAGCTCTTAGGATTTAAATGTTTTAAATAAACATGAGTGTAAATAAGTATCATGCTACACATAATGTCTAATGAATTGAGTGTAATTATATACTAAGCTAAACACAATATCTAATGAATTGAGTGTAATTATATACCAAGCTAAACACAATATCTAATGAATTGAGTGTAATTATATACCAAGCTAAACACAATATCTAATGAATTGAGTGTAATTATATACCAAGCTAAACACAATATCTAATGAATTGAGTGTAATTATGCATCAAGCTAAACACAATATCCAATGATTTGAGTGTAATTATATACCAAGCTAATCACAATATCTAATGAATTGAGTGTAATTATATACCAAGCTAAACACAATATTTAATGAATTGAGTGTAATTATATACCAAGCTAAACACAATATCTAATGAATTGAATACAATTATATACCAAGCTAAACACAATATCTAATGAATTGAATACAATTATATACCAAGCTAAACACAATATCTAATGAATTGAGTGTAATTATATACCAAGCTAAACACAATATTTAATGAATTGAGTGTAATTATATACCAAGCTAAATACAATATCTAATGAATTGAGTGTAATTATATACCAAGCTAAACACAATATCAAATGAATTGAATACAATTATATACCAAGCTAAACACAATATCTAATGAATTGAGTGTAATTATATACCAAGCTAAACACAATATCTAATGAATTGAGTGTAATTATATACCAAGCTAAACACAATATCGAATGAATTGAATACAATTATATACCAAGCTAAACACAATATCTAATGAATTGAGTGTAATTATATACCAAGCTAAACACAATATCTAATGAATTGAGTGTAATTATATACCAAGCTAAACACAATATCTAATGAATTGAGTGTAATTATATACCAAGCTAAACACAATATTTAATGAATTTAGTGTAATTATATACCAAGCTAAACACAATATCTAATGAATTGAATACAATTATATACCAAGCTAAACACAATATCTAATAAATTGAGTGTAATTATATACCAAGCTAAATACAATATTTAATGAATTGAGTGTAATTATATACCAAGCTAAACACAATATCTAATGAATTGAGTGTAATTATATACCAAGCTAAACACAATATCTAATGAATTGAGTGTAATTATATACCAAGCTAAACACAATACCTAATGAATTGAATATAATTATATACCAAGCTAAACACAATATCTAATGACTTGAGTGTAATTATGTACCAAGCTAAACACAATATCCAATGATCTGAGTGTCATTATGTACCAAGCTAAACACAATATGTAATGTTTTGAGTGTCATTATGCATCAAGCTAAACACAATATCCAATGATTTGAGTGTCATTATGTACCAAGCTAAACACAATATCTAATGAATTGAGTGTAATTATGTACCAAGCTAAACACAATATCTAATGATCTGAGTGTCATTATGCATCAAGCTAAACACAATATCTAATGATCTGAGTGTCATTATGTACCAAGCTAAACACAATATCTCATGATTTGAGTGTCATTGTGTACCAAGCTAAACACAATATCTAGTAATTTGAGTGTCATTATGTACCAAGCTAAACACAATATCTAATGATCTGAGTGTCATTATGTACCAAGCTAAACACAATATCTAATGATTTGAGTGTCATTATGTACCAAGCTAAACACAATATCTAATGATTTGAGTGTCATTATGTACCAAGCTAAACACAATATCTAATGATTTCAGTGTGATTATGTACCAAGCTAAACACAATATCTAATGATTTCAGTGTGATTATGTACCAAGCTAAACACAATATCTAATGATTTCAGTGTCATTATGTACCAAGCTAAACACAATATCTAACGATTTGAGTGTAATTATATACTTAGCTAAACACAATATCCAATGGCAGGACTATCTACATTCTACCCACTATATCGTTCAATTATTGTGGAAAATTTCTTACTTAAAATTCCCGAGTAGCAAGTTATGGTTTTAAGTAAACATTCTTGCACAACTTTGCAACTGATAACTGAGTTGTTGCACCGTGTTTATCGATAGGAAATGTCAAGGATTGTTTTCGCACTGTAGTAAACATTTCGAAATCCAGGTAAGTCTTACATGGGAAATCTGAAACATTAACTGTGTCACAATTTCACGAGATACCATATGTAAACACCATACACTACTTCTATATCAAAACCAATGTACAGGTTCTGAGATTATTTATGTTGCGTGTCGAGATAAATTATTCTTAAACAAAACTGTGTTAGTAGCTAAAATTCCGTATCCCTGAAATAGTACAGTTTGCTTTCAAATCAATGTCTTAACTTTGTTTTTTAACAGTTTCGCAAAACTCAACCCTATTGGACGTTTCCTAGCGACCAACCAATTAGACCCTGGCGACTTTAAGTTCAGATCAAGGTTACGTAAACAGTAACGTTAACCAACAAAGAGAACAAATGTCTCTAATCTGTAATTCTAAACATAGCCTGAACATGAAAAGATATATTAGTAACTTATAAAATGTCGTTTCTTAATTTAACTATCACAGTTCTGGCTTCTTGACATCTAAATACAGTCTCGACTGCACACGCTACACCTTGTGTATCTTTTTTCAATCATTACGTAAGTTTGTTTGTGTTGTTGTTTTTTTAATTTCGCGCAAAACTACTCGAGGGCTATCTGCGCTAGCCGTCCCTAAATTAGCAGTGTAAGACTAGAGGGAAGGCAGCTAGTCACACCACCTACCGCCAACTCTTGGGCTACTCCTTTACCTACGAATAGTGGGACTGACCGTAACATATAACGCCCCCACGGCTGAAAAGGCGAGCATGTTTGGTGCGACAGGGACGCGAACCCGTGACCCTCGGATTACGAGTCGAACGCCTTAACCCACCTGGCCATGCCGGGCCCATTACGTATGAAATACAGGAACGCGGTGGTGATGTGACGGTATTTGTCATATATATATATCAATTTTTTTCTTATCAAATTACGTGTTTTCTAATTCATAAAGGCCGCTGAATAAAGTTCTTTTGTGAGAATTTTCTCTTATTGTAAGAATCATGAAGAACAGTTTCTAGTGTTTTAGTCAGTAACATATAAATAACGTTATTATTAAAACCATTACAACGAAACTTCATTGGTTCCACCACTTGAATCATAAATCACAGCTAAAAAAATACAGCACTGTCCTATGCTAGTCCAATAAAATATAGAATCCTTGGAATAATAATATTATTTACAAAGACAGACACAAGACGGATCAAATCAGTTTCTTACTTCTGAAAGAAACGAATAAATAATGCATCAATTAGCAAGATGCATAATACACTAACGTAAAATAGACACAGAGAATTATGTGAAAAATAAATCAGCCATTCTTAAAGCGCATGCTCGGGTAAGCGCGCGTACTGGTAGGTGTTCGGGTTTTCGCACAAAACTACACATTGGTCTTCTGCAATATTGAAGTGATAGACTAGACGGAAATCAACCAGTCAGTCATTTGGATACAGAACATGGCTGTTATCTTCGTAACACTTCAATAAATGTGAAACACTATAAACATTTTTTGTGGATTAGATAGTAACAAGGCACGATAGCAAACGTTGTTATAAATGTGACTGCTTATGTTAACTCAAAAGACTAAGTACTCTCCAACCTATGATAGTTTCAAATGTATACTGCAATATTCTCCCAACTCTATGTCTTGGTTTGTTTATATTATCTCATAATTTTATTGTACGTTATAAAAACAGGATAAAGAAAGCATTTTTATCAGTAAAAAACCGAAGCTGTTAAAGTTTGGACTAGAAAATATATTTATTGTTCGAGAATATTTTCGTAAAGTAACACAAAGGGCCATCTGTTCACATCCTTTTATAATTATTAACTACAGAAATTCCGCGTCTATAACTTCATACAAAGTGTGGAAAATGTTTCTGTAGCAGCAGGTCGAGAAACATGAACCACGGAATCGTCGGCTAGAGTTTGTTTTGTTTTGTTTTTTTTTGGAATTTCGCACAAAGCTACTCGAGGGCTATTTGTGCTAGCCGTCCCTAATTTAGCAGTGTAAGACTAGAGGGAAGGCAGCTAGTCATCACCACCCACCGCCAACTCCTGGGCTACTCTTTTACCAACGAATAGTGGGATTGACCGTCACATTATACGCCCCCACGGCTGGGAGGGCGAGCATGTTTTAGCGCGACGCGGGCGCGAACCCGCGATCCTCGGATTACGAGTCGCACGCCTTACGCGCTTGGCCATGCCAGGTCCGTCGGCTAGAGCAAGCTAAACATTTGGCCAACCTGAGTCGAATATTTTAATATATGTTAGTAATATTAATTATACAATTAGCAAAATATAATGAATGTTTATGTATAAATAACCCCAGTCAGCAACAAACGGGAAGAGAAAGCGTATAAAAATTATTGTATATCGTATTTAGCGACATCTAGTGGTATATTCTCATGTTTAAATGAAGTATTTATTATTCCTATGCATTTTATAAACATAACAGATGATATAAAGCTAAATATATTTGTAACTGTTTTCAAAATAAGTCTTTTTCCTACCAATGAACGAATCTGCCATAACATTTACAATTTGTATTTTTAAGAGTACCAAACAAAACCTGCCTGCTTAGAAATAGCACAAGTTCCAACTTTTGGTACCGCAGCACCATCTATTGATAAAGAATATAAACACAATATATATATATCAAGTCTGGGGGCTTATAGCGCAGTATATATATATAACACATACATATAAACATCGTATTTTTGAAGGGTCAATAGAAAGTTAGATAAACATCGATAAATACGAAGATAAAAGGGGTCTATATTTCAGATTTTTTATATTGTAGACCAAAACCTAAACAAGACGTTCTACTCTTAAAACGTTTAATTAATAATATATCATTTGTTTTTGAAAATAGTTACTTCAATGTTAATTATTTTCAAAATAATATCTACTGAACAATGTCTTCAGTGGGTGAACAGCAAGTCTGAGGGCTTATAGCACTACAATTCCGGCTTCAATACTAATAGTGGGCGCAGCTCAAACAGCCCATTATGTACTTAATAACCAACAAAGATAATCTATTGGATCCCACAGTAAGGCAGCAATAAATTTGCCAATGTACAATGCTAACGTCCGGGTTTGGGTTCTACATGATGAACGAAACGTAAATAGAAGTGTTAACCTGAAGATGACCTAAGAAGATCGAAATGTTGTTCTCTGCTTTATTAGTGAAAGTGTTAAAACCCACACCTGAGATACATTTTTATTTCAAGTAGGCTTCTCGTCATCACGGAGAGTATAGATAACTTTCTGTATAGCTGTGTGTCAAGAGAAAGAATAATTAAAGCTTGACAGACAAATTAAATTTCGTGCAACATTAAACACTCTTAACAGACAAACATTAAACAGTTTCAACAGATAAACATTAAACACTCTTAACAGACAAACATTAAACAGTTTCAACAGATAAACATTAAACACTTTTAACAGACAAACATTAAACATTCTTAACAGACAAACATTAAACAGTTTCAACAGATAAATATTAAACACTTTTAACAAATATTAAACACTTTCAACAGACAAACATTAAACACTCTTAACAGGCAAACATTAAACAGTTTCAACAGATAAACATTACACATTTTTAACAAACATTAAACACTCTTAACAGACAAACATTAAACAGTTTCAACAGATAAACATTAAACACTTTTAACAGACAAACATTAAATACTCTTAACAGACAAACATTAAACAGTTTCAACAGAAAAACATTAAACACTTTTAACAAACATTAAACGCTCTCAAAAAACATTAAACACTTTCAACAGACAAACAATAAACAGTTTTAGGTATTTTGTAATTAGCTTTCATTAAAACGCTTGCTGTTTGTTTCTGTTCTGTTCTGTTCGTTTATCTTAGAGCAAAGCCACATTGGCTGTATTCGCCAGAGAGAATAGAATCTCGGATTTTAGCATTGTAAACCCGAAGAGTTATTACCGTCTCACAGACAGTTTTTCTGTATCTATCATATATTCACAACGGGTCACTCACGCAGTATATATACAATACTGATTATATTAGAAATCTGCCATATTGGTAATCCCTCATATTAGTATTATAAGATATGTAACATAATACTACAATACATAAATGTTTTTTGTACATGTTGCACTCGATTATAATTATATGATGTAATGTAATTTATAAATGTGTCATATATTTAAGTGGCGTGCGTCTAGTTGTTTTTAAGATCGTATGTCTTGCAGTTTTCCTATGGCTACGCATGTTAAACAGTGTACGAATTGTGTCTCTAAAACCGATATTGGATACAAGACTCCACTCTTTAATGTAATTCTCTCTCATATTTATGTATGTATACAATACTGGAAACGTCACCTGAGAAAATAATATCTTCTGTTTAAAAAAATAAACTGGTGCCTAATGCTGCATTGTGCACACTTAGCACGATGTGATAAGGTGTCACTCAACCAATCAGAAAACAGCAAGAGTCCTATATAAAGCACTGGTATAATTTTATAGTTTCAAACTTGCAGTGGAGAAAAATCACACATGACAAGCGCATAGAAATCAAAAGTTTATCTAAAGACAGCAAATCCTAACTACAGATCGTAACTTAGCTTCATGTTTCACCCAGTGCTATATTCAGGGTTCATTTACAATAGAAGTAGTACGGTTATGAAGCTATTCAAAAGTGTGAGCAACTTGCATAAAATCGAAGGCACCATGACTGCTAGCAGGTACAGGCCGGTTCTGATCCGCCATACTATTTGCTCGCGGAACGCTTCACGTTGGACATGTTTCATTTTGAACATTACAATGACCCCAAGCACTCAGTCAATGTAGTAACGAAACCTAGTTGGAAGGTTTATTACATCATCAGCTATAGAACTCGGGATTTACATATTATTTATCCTAAAGGAAAATGATTTTAATCTGACTACTTGATACAGTAAAAACAACAACTACTTTTTTTTTCACATGAGAATCGTACAAAACGTTTTATGAAAGGCTGATCACAACAACGACTTGGTGATTTCCTTATACGAATGCTATATCATATTTGGGCCCGGCATGGCCAAGCGCGTTAAGGCGTGCGACTCGTAATCCAAGGGTCGCGGGTTCGAATCCCCATCACACCAAACATGCTCATCATTTCAGCCGTTGGGGCTTTATAATGTGATAGTCAATCCCACTATTCGTTTGTAAAAGAGTAGCCCAAGAGTTGGCGGTGGGTGGTGATGACTAGCTGCCTTCCCTCTAGTCTTACACTGCTAAATTAGGGACGGCTAGCACAGATAGCCCTCGAGTAGCTTTGTGCGAAATTCCAAAACAAGCAAACAAACAAACAAACAAAATGTCATATTTACAATTGTTGTCTAGCATTGTAGTATTTAATTATTGAAACCTCTTGCAGTTGAAATTTTTAAAAAAATCATTCATCGTGCTAAGAAAGATACTGCTGTTTAGTACAGTGTAAAAATATGAATATTCCAATACTCTTGTTTCTAGGTTCCGCTCTTTTAATGTAGCAAATTAAATGTTATTCTTTCTCAAAATAATATTTAAAAACATTTACTGTTACAAACAAACACATAAATAACGCATTAATGTTGTGTTTCATTACGCGAAGCGATTTTACGTTACAAATATTGTGTTTCAGAATTCCACAGTGATTGTATAACTACCACTGAAGAAGTAGACAAGAAAGGAAGGCTGCTAGTCAGAGACAGCCTCCGCCAACACTTGTCTGATTGAACAGTAGAGATGTGACTCATGGTCCCAAACGTATCGTGGATGTTAAGTTGAATAATAAAGTGTCGAAGGACACCTACATCAGAGAAGTATCACTTACGGAGTTTGTTTGCCATTAAGCCTAAAGCTGTACAATGGAATATCTGTGCTCTCTTTACTATGGGCATCACACGTATGAAAGATATAAACATGATAGTTAAAGGGGAGGAATACCAATAACGTAAGTCACTTATTATGGTTTATACTTCAGGGTCAGTTGTGAATTATAAAGTTTAATAAATCGTGATTTTACGTGGAAGTAACACACTTAATAAGTGAGAGTAGATGGATGTAGTGAGAGACGACCATGAGAAAATGCGGATCAGCTGTGACACAAAATACGAAGGATCAGAAATGAGAACCTAAAGTTACTGGGAGAAACGCTACAAAGAAGAACAGTGAAAAATCCTCAAGTTGGTGGTTAACTTATGAATTAATTTTTACCACGTGATGTAAACGTATATTTAAAAAAAAAATTACTGGACAACTTTTAACGTTGTTCAATCACAAAATATTTTAGAACCTCTGTAACTATTTATCTGACGAGTATTTAACTAGTTGAAATACAAATATGAAATTGGATGTTATTTCTTAAGGATTATTCCTTGTCTATCTGAATCAATTTTTTTGATAAAATCACATTCGGCACAAAAAGTAAGAAGACAGATTGTCATTGAGAATTAATGGTTTACAAATTTCTGATATATCGCCAGATGGCGCTATAAGGTTCCATTCTTCAGTCAGTGTGATGTTACTCCCGCTGACGTTGCATGGTGAGGGAAAAGTGGTCAAGTTATACGTTGCTTAAGAAATTAATGGAATATTTGATTTGGTTATTGTGTGGCACAATGGGCTGTGTCTGCACTGCCCACCACGGGTATCGCAACTCGAATTATAGCGTTCTAAATCTGCAGATTTATCGCTGAGCCCCTAAGGAGTATTATGGGGTATTTTATGAAATTTAACTTAAGACTTCTGAATGGTCTCTTATTTTTTGTTCAAGGTCACAATTATGACAATACGACAGAACCAAATGCAACCGTTTTTACAAGAGAATTTAAATAACTTGTTAGGATATATAAAATTTTATTTTTTATCATATTTTTTGATCCTAAGCCAGTTCTATTTACGTGCCTTAAATCATTAAAGTACCATTGTAATAAACATGATAATTATTTGTCAGTAATAGTTATCGATAATTATTTGTCAGTAATAGTTATCGTTAATTATTGTTGTGAGCGAAGCGAAGTAGACTTTCTCCAGATATAACCTAATTAAGGTGTATCAATCCGATACGAAAATTAGAACTAAAAAAAAAAAATTAAACAAGCTCAAATCCTGGTTCACATATGTGTAACGTGATATTATTTAGTAATTAATATTATAATTAACCAGTGATATTTATTTGAACTTAGGTTTTACATCTTCAGTAAATACTTGATAGCGATTAAAGAGGCATAGTTACTAAACCTGTTATATTTCTAATTACGAATAAAGATCGTCGCTTCAGATCAGGCACTTTGAAGGTTATTGTGGTAAAGCAGTGAACACTAGAATGGTGTTAAACGTGATGTTATACTAACTCTGTGTAGAGGTGTTACAGTAATCATTTAAGAACAGAAGCCCAGCATGATCAGGTGGTTAAGGCGTTCGACTCGTAATCTGAGGGTCGCGGATTCGAATCCCTGTCGCACCAAACACGCTCGCTCTTTCAGTCATGGGGCATTATAAGGTGACGGTCAATCCCACTATTCGTTGGTATAAGAGTAGCCCAAGAATTGGCGGTGGGTGATGATGACTAGCTGCCTTCCCTCTATTCTTACGTTGCTAAATTAGGGACGGCTATCAGATAATGCTCATGTAGCTTTGCGCTAAATTCAAAACAAACAAACAAGAACAGAAATGTAGAAGACGGTATTTGTTTAACAGGATAACATAAGGAATATTTAATTTTTACTAGAACTTTAAAACCTTGGTTTTAATAAGTACTAAAGCGATAGATATTTCTATAATGAGTTACATTTAAAGTAATCTTGGATCAGCTTGTAAAGCATGTGCTGGTTATACTAAAACGTAATTCACTTACATGCATATTGCTGGATGGTCAGGGTGAGTTATATCAACTATTTTAACTTAATTCAACACGTGAGTTTCCAAATATAAATCAGTATGATAGAGTCCTTCACAAACTTCTAATAACGTACTGTTCTGTAGTGTGTATCTTATTTTTACTCGAATAAAACTGATATACAATTTAAGTGCAACCTCCAACAGAACTGATCTACATGTATTTGAAACACGACTTCCAACAGAACTGATCTACATGTATTTGGAACACGATCTCCAACAGAACTGATCTACATGTATTTGGAACACGATTTCCAACAGAACTGATCTACATGTATTTGGAACACGATCTCCAATAGAACTGATCTACATGTATTTGGAACACGACCTCCAATAGAACTGATCTACATGTATTTGGAACACGACCTCCAACAGAACTGATCTACATGTATTTGGAACACGATCTCCAATGGAACTGATTTATATGTATTTGAAACACGACTTCCAATAAAACTGATCTACCTGTATTTGAAACACGATCTCCAACAGAACTGATCTACATGTATTTGGGACACGATCTCCAATAGAACTGATCTACATGTATTTGAAACACGAATTCCAACAGAATTGATCTACATGTATTTGAAACACGATTTCCAACAGAACTGATCTACATGTATTTGAAACACGATTTCCAACAGAACTGATCTACATGTATTTGGAACACGATTTCCAACAGAACTGATCTACATGTATTTGAAACACGATTTCCAACAGAACTGATCTACATGTATTTGGAACACGATCTCCAATAGAACTGATCTACATGTATTTGGAACACGATCTCCAATAGAACTGATCTACATGTATTTGGAACACGATTTCCAACAGAACTGATCTACCTGTATTTGGAACACGATCTTTAATAGAACTGATTTATATGTATTTGAAACACGACTTCCAATAAAACTGATCTACCTGTATTTGAAACACGATCTCCAACAGAACTGATCTACATGTATTTGGGACACGATCTCCAATAGAACTGATCTACATGTATTTGAAACACGAATTCCAACAGAACTGATCTACATGTATTTGGAACACGATTTCCAACAGAACTGATCTACATGTATTTGAAACACGATTTCCAACAGAACTGATCTACATGTATTTGGAACACGATCTCCAATAGAACTGATCTACATGTATTTGGAACACGATTTCCAACAGAACTGATCTACCTGTATTTGGAACACGATCTTTAATAGAACTGATCTACATGTATTTGTAACACGATCTCCAATAGAACTGATCTACATGTATTTGAAACACGACTTCCAACAGAACTGATCTACATGTATTTGGAACACGATTTCCAACAGAACTGACATACATATTTCAAACACAGCATCCAGTCAAACAGATATATATTTCAATTTCCAATAGAGCTGACATATATTTCTACGTTCCATAGAATGGATATACATATCTCAAACGGAACCTTAACCTTACCTTATATATTTATTTCAAACACATCCTTCAATAAAAATGTACATGTTTCAGCCTATAATAAAACTTACACATTTCATCTCCAACATAAACGACATACATATTTCAGCATTCTACAGATCTGGTATATATTTCAAGCACAACTTCCAAAATAAAACATATATATTTCAACCACCAGTGGAACTGATATATGTTTGACACACAACGTCCTTTGGAACAGGTTCTAGAAATGTTTTCTGTAAGGAAAGACATACAGGATTATGGCAATGAAACAAGAACTTAATGTTATCCAGATTAGAAAAGAAACCTAGATAGTTCCATTATATCAAAATGGCCGTTTTTAGTTTGGCGGAGGAAAAATGGGTGGAGAACCCTTCGGTTTACAATCACGTCGTTTTTTGTTTATTATAAAAAGGTCTGCGACCTCGGATTCTGTCCTGTGTCGAATGGACAGGTCTCTGTCAGTAGATGTAGATTTCACAGACTGAGGGTGAACGAATGACCTCAAACCGTTCTACATTTCGGGTCCAAGGAAAGTGGAACCAACGAGGATCCATAACAAAAGAAGAAAGATTCAGGGCCTACTGACCCCACTCACCATGGTGTCCTATTATGAGATACACTATAGTGTCACACAAGATGCTGTAGCAACACCAGGGTTTCGTGAGCCCTATACCCAAACATCGGCATCAGATACAATGTCCATAACAGCTGTTAAGAATGTCCGACACTGGTATTTGGTTGATTCTAGCCCAAGTGGACCAGCCAATTGACCGTGGGTGACAAACCAAGGCCAACATCTAAAGGCAAAAGTAGTGTGATAGGACCACCATGTACGGCAAACACGTGAGCGGACGTTCAGACCCAAGAGGAGGTAAACTGAAAAGACAAAACCATCTCTGGGAGGTCCACTCACCACACAAATTGGTTCAAACACAACCTTCAATAGAACTAATATATATATTAACCTCCAATAGAATTGATATATATTTTAACCTTCACTAAAACTGAAATATTTTTCTGTCTTTAATGGAATTGATAAATAGATCAAACACAATACGGATGGAGTTTATACATATTTCTAACATAATCTGTAATAGAACTAATATATATTTTAACATCCAATAGAACTGATATACATTTCAAAGAAGAATCTCCAATACAATTAATACATATTTTAACGACTGATATAACTGATAAATATTTCAACCTCCAATAGCACTGATATAAATTTCAAACACAAACTATAACATAACATATATATATATATATATATATACTTTTCAAACAAAACCTCCTAAAGAAAACATATATATTTCAACCTCAAATAGAACTGATACATATTTGAAGTACCATTATAACTGATGTATATATATTTCAACCTCAAATAGAACTGATACATATTTGAAGTACCATTATAACTGATATGTATATTTCAACCTCAAATAGAACTGATACATATTTGAAGTACCATTATAACTGATATATATATATTTCAATCTCCAATGGAAGCGATA
Organism: Tachypleus tridentatus; assembly: GCF_004210375.1. Classification (NCBI taxonomy): domain Eukaryota; kingdom Metazoa; phylum Arthropoda; class Merostomata; order Xiphosura; family Limulidae; genus Tachypleus; species Tachypleus tridentatus. Next base: position 8,519,897 of record NC_134835.1, on the reverse strand, counting down.
TATGTTTTACATTTCGATAAAACTGACATACAATTAAATTCTACTATAGATGATATATGAATAAAACACCATACGAATAGAAGTAAAATATTTTTTGAGTATAATATCTGATAAAACTGGTATATATTTCAAACACAACCTCGAATAGAACTGACATATACTTCAAATTAAGCATTCATATCAGTAAAGCTTACTTTATACAATACGAGAGAGTCTTGTGTTCGATCTGTTTATCAATTCTATTTAAACTAGTTCGTGTACTCTTATTTTTCTGAGGTTTTAATGTCTCTTTTTGTAAGATTGTTTTTTAGTTTTCTGTTTTGTGAAATTATGTTGATGGTTTTGTGAGAAAATAGAAAACAAAAACAAGGAAACAACCAAAAACAACCAACAGAAAGAAGACAACTTAGATAATTTTAGTGACATCCAACAGCCAACCTTCCCAGGTAAAATTACAAATTTATATTTTCCAGAAACACCTAAAAACAACATCTTAAACGATTTTTTCAAAGAATGTTCTCACACAACCATCAACATAATTTCACAAAACAGAAAAATAAAAAAACAACCTTACAAAAAGAGACATTAATTCCATTAAAAACCTAAAACAAGACAAAAACATAAAAAGTTTCTGAGGTTTGTTCCTCTAATCCTTATTCTTACAAAAGTCTGCAGAATGTTTACATGTAAACTTAGAACACTGTATACAACTTCTTCTCTCGTGGAAGATCAGTAGTTGAAACATTTATAACTTCGTAATTCTGGGATCTCCTAACGTACATGTGTAATTTAAAAGACATACTAAGCCAAAAGCATCATAACATGTAATCTAGGCTTAAAAAAGAAACGTCCTCGAAAACTTTGTAGTAATAAGGTATTTATTTCACGTCTGTCAAGACTTCTTTAAGTTACGTGTTTTTCTAAGATGTTTAATATAATCTAGGGTAGCACGCTTGTAGGTACCTAGAAAGTAATTAGGGATATTTAACTTTCACTCTTGTGATTGGGTGATTTCCTTAAGTTACAACTTTGGTTTAACTTTCACTCTTGTGATTGGGTGATTTCCTTAAGTTACAACTTTGGTTTAACTTTCGCTCTTGTGATTGGATGATTTCCTTAAGTTACAACTTTGGTTTAACTTTCACTCTTGTGATTGGGTGATTTCCTTAAGTTACAACTTTGGTTTAACTTTCACTCTTGTGATTGGGTGATTTCCCTAAGTTACAACTTTGGTTTAACTTTCACTCTTGTGATTGGGTGATTTCCTTAACTTACAACTTTGGATGAAATTAGATTTTGTTCTGTCAGTATACGATCATCACATTTTAGGTATGAAGCACTCAGCTGTGTTGTAGTAATATGAAAATATGTGAAGCCACATATCAGTGTATGGAGAACTGGTGTTGTATTATATATCGTCCAGTTGAAGCCAATTGTAGATTTTTATTAATATTGTGACTAATGTAAGGATTCGGTTTCAACTTATCCGTATAACGACTCTTCACAAACACTTTTACCAGTGAAAATAGTGCTTTGGTCACCATTAAATTACTAATTGAATATTTCGATCATACAAATAAATAATATTGTCTTCTTTCACCCATAAAAGTATCGTAATAATATTATATGTCTAGCCATTTGTGCAGTACAATAACAAAAACATAAATATTTAATACTGTAAGAAGTTTCTCACATCTTTGATCTTACTAAATTAAATTACGAAGTCTTGTTAGAAATTTGAAAAAACCTTTAAGTACAAATGATCAGATATTTTGGCATATTTAGCCCAATCTATCAGAGGTACCATTATAATCGCAATGGAACTACAAAAGAACTAAAACTTTTTACTTTTTGAGAAAAACAATTTTTTTATTCACGAATGTACGAAGATAATAAACAATAAAAATGAACAAAGACGTTATACACAACATTATAATAAGCCAGTCTTCCGTAAGTTTTCTTGGGTCGGTCAGTCTCTTCAGAAATCACCAAAGTGACACAAGAGAATCCATAAAGAAAAAATTTCCGACTTTTGTGTCACACGAAAACAACAAAATATCCATTATTTTGTGTTTGAACTTGCCAAAGACATCGATAATATAAAACCAAATATAATTTTACAAATGCCAGTGGTACTTTAAAAGAAATAAATAAAAACAATTATTCTTACATAGTATTGTGGGGATATACGAGCTAGTTCTGTCGATATAATTTGACTAGTTTTTCCAAAGTTAGTGTGTTATCTATATTGATATTTCTCGCAGGTGTTTCTCAACGATAGAGTGCGCTTGTCAGCCTCAGCTGAAAATCCTTGTATAAAAGTTTACCACCAAGCGGAACACGCTGAACAAACATTTCCATGTTCATCAAACATAAGGCTTTGCCATTCATAAGGAAACGTTCTAATTTTACTGAAGGCAAACGATGACACGATGCCATATGCTTTAACCATGAGGCCACGTGGTCGCGTGTCCACAGCCGCGGATCTACAAAGAATTAAACAAACAAGATATAGCAAATAATTTTAGGAATACCACCTATACACAAAACAAAATGTTACCTTGGAAACTATTGACTGGCTAAGACGAGAGAGTGCGAAATAATTTATTATTTACTACTATTTATCTTTGACGAAACACAATAAAAATTCTTAAGGTTTTAACGTTACAGTGTTTTCACTCCTTCATAATATTTTTTCTAATCACTGGAATAGAAAAAGGAAGACAATTTTAAAATATTGCTTTCATAATTAAACACAAATGTCCTTAAGATAAGCATCGCAGTCTAGTTAAAGGTTCTGTCGCCATACGAAAACAAATGAGAATAAATTGTTCTAACAAAAATAAACCCATCGTTTTTTAACATGCGGTTTCAAACATTTTATTTTCTCCATCTTCCTGTCAAATAGTCTGTTTAACATTTGTAAATGAAGTCACTTTAATTAATAATTACCTCTTGGAAGAGGCGGCTCGCTCGTTCCCTTGGTAACCATAGGAGATGTTTCCATTGACAACCGGATGTTACTCCTCCCATCAGTCCAAGATTCGTTGAATTTGTTACACCGAGAATCGGTGAGTGGAATAACAGTTAGTACGGAAATACCATGGCAAGGACAGGCTGGGGACTCTGGTATTAGCGCGGAAGGATACATTATAAACTGTCAGACCTGCATGGATAACAATGAATGTATGACGATAAATATTGATATAATTTTAACTTGACCCCCAACATACATAGATGATTTTAATAGTTTATTGTTTTCTTTATCACCATTACTTCCGCCAAACGCATTCAACAACATTCGTAGTGAAAAACACAAACAGAAATAAGTATATCATCCCTAAATGTTAGAGTTTTGTCGAACTAAGCATCTTCAAACATACACAAAAATTATAAACCAATAAGACAAAAATATTTGGACAATGCTTAAACATAGAATAAAAAAAAAGTACAGTATGGCTAAATAGAACAAATAGTTTAATATATAAATATATGATGTATATTACATTTCTGTAACACTTGTTTTCCTGCTAAGGTATTTTTAAGCGAGTTTTTACGTTTTAGTGTATTTAACGCCATTAATACCAACATTGTAAGCGGAAATTCCAAAGTTGATGTAAGCACGTTATTTCATTAAGAATTCTTTTTTCAGTGTAAGCTCAACCTAGAAACACGTCATTCAACATTACCGTCCTGTAGAACCTACTTGGAAAGAGAGAAGCCACAGAAAGCGCTCGTCTTCTTTACTGATTTCTGTACGTCTGACGTGAAGTCCGGCAAAGCTTCGCTTCGTTGTGCAAGAAAAAAAAAAAAAAAAGAAAAGAAAGAAAAGGCAGCTGTTTGTAGCCCTCACAGCAAACAACACCTGCCTCGATTCCATGCGACCCCTATAAACTGTTTTCTCTTTCTCTTTATAAAGATATAGGTGGCCTCAAGAAACTGACTCACTGGAACGTGTGTTTAAAGCAAAAGTCAAGATAAACCTAAGCACGCGCCGAACACCTGCTTGCACGCGTAATCCGCACGAGTAGTTTTTGTATCTGTCTAAATAGCATGCATTCACCAATATCTGAGTATAAAATACGATTGAATCAATATTACAGAAATCGTTGTTCGTGATTCAACTTATACCAACGTGTCTTTGTTTTTGTATTTTAAATTTCGCTTGAAAGCTACGCCAGGGCTATCTGCGCTAGCCATCCATAATTTAGTAGTGTAAAACTAGAGGGAGGGCAACTAGTCATCACCACCCACCGCCAACTATTGGGCTACTCTTTTACCAATGAATAGTGGGATTGACCGTTACATTATAACGCCCCCACGGCTGAAATGGAGAGCATGTTTGTGCGACGGGGTTTCAGACCCACGACCCTCAGATTACGAGTCGAACGCCTTAACCCACCTGGCCATGCGGGGCCCTATTATAGGTGACCAAGGGAAAACGATGGCACATATCCCAGTATGTTTATTATTTACTGTGAAATTTTAAGCGTTAAATTATCATGGGCCACCACTCTCTGAGCATTTAAGGGGCGTTTCCTATGTACAAATAACAATACCGCTTAGCCTGGCTCAACATGGCTTTCACAGGCAAAGGACAGAGATAGCCTATATACCGACTTCTTTCTAAAATCAACATATTTATCGTGAAATTTAAGAGGTTAAATTATTTTTTATCTCTTTCTCCTGTATATTTTCCATCATTTCATGTTTGTATTGATACAATAGCTCACCAGACTTACAAAGAATACATCATTTGTTTTAGTTTTACAACTAAACATTTAAAAATTAAGTTTGATTCAAAACTATAATACACACCTTTCATTCTAAAGATTATTGGGGCGTTTTATTCTTTTATAAAAGGCTGGAAAATTGCTCAAAATGTTTTCACGAATAAAGCTCTTTATCATGTCTTTGAAGAGGTTTTTCAGAACTATTGGATACATAAGTAGAGCCTTGCATTGTCACAACACTTTTTTATTCACATTCAACCATAAACTTCTGGTTGTTTACGAGGTACAAAAGTTAACCAATGCTGGATGAATGGGTGCGTGGTCTGATGACAGCTACAGGAACCTTCTTCATCTTTGTGGTCTATATTGGAATGCACAGCACATAGTAAAGAATGTTTTCTTATGGTCCTTAGGCTTGGAAACGACAGATCTAGTTGTATCCAGGCAAAGGTAACAGTTTTTGGGAAGCTGAAGGTCTTTCATTATATATATAGTTGAGCATCCAAGAACATCTGAACATCAATAGATAAATGCTTTGTATATAAACATGTTTTGTTGATATGGAGTTCAGTTCCTTTTCATGTTGGTGTTTCTGCACTGTCTAGCATCCATATATTCATTATCATCTATATCTGTTTTCGAAGTCTCTTTCATTTGAAATTTTCTGAATTATTCCAATTGACTTGACAATGTTTATATTACAATCCATTCTATATTTTTAATGGTTAACTGCGTTGTGTAAAGGGACATGGGTTTCACTGCATCAGGCTGATTTTTCAGTTTTTTCCTCTTCTGCTATCTCGTGTGCCTTCAGAACACTTGCAAGGTTTTATGGTTGATTGATCCATCCAGATCCATCAGTACAATCATTTATTGCTAACACTTTTGTCTTATTTGTTATTGAAAGATTACAAATTATGCCCCCTTCAAACTTGCATTGGCCTATCGCACGTCACAAACATATATGTTTATTCTTGAACGACTGGTCTTGATTCTACTGCATTGGAAGTGTAAAATTTATTTACTTGGTTAATTTACTGACACATTTTTGTGTCAGCCCATGTTTTCTTCAGTACGGAGTAGCCTTCCTTTCTGTCAGGGTATAGTTCGCTCCGTTTCTCCATTGACAATGTGACACTGGATTGTGATGGACAGCTCTCCGAAAGCCTAAAATTTCAATGTGACACTGAATTGTGATGGACAGCTCTCTGAAAGCCTAACATTTCAATGTGACACTGAATTGTGATGGACAGCTCTCTGAAAGCCTAACATTTTAATGTGACACTGAATTGTGATGGACAGCTCTCCGAAAGCCTAACATTTCAATGTGACACTGGATTGTGATGGACAGCTCTCTGAAAGCCTAACATTTCAATGTGACACTGGATTGTGACGGACAGCTCTCTGAAAGCCTAACATTTGTGTCGTTCAACATTCTTGCCATTGTATCATCATGGAATTGGTTCACAGTAAAATATTCCCCAGGACTTTCTGTAGACACTGGTATTGATCCCAAGCACCGATTTAATCATCACATTTCTGAGAGTGTGCGGGGTCATCACTTCTTATATTCTTGGAGTGACTTTTACAAGAGTCGAAGATATATTTTCTCACTTTTTGCCTGTTTTCTTTGTTTTTCTTACAGAGAGAACAAAATCATGCAGAAATTATTTTGACGTCCATAATGTTTTGTATCCAACACAAACCGGGTGTAACAAGTTTTTAAATTAGCTACATTATGGTTCATCCGGGTTTCTACTCTATCTGAATAGATAGTGAAGTTTTAATCTTCCTGAAGATTCTCAAGGTTTCTTGGTCTGTCACACTCAGCGCTCCGTCCATAGATGCACGTCCATGGCTGTAATCTGTGCTATCAACTCTTAACGCTATGTTCATAGATGGATTCCATGGATGTAATCCACGCTATCAACACTTAACAACATATCCATAGATGGATGTCCGTAGCTATAATCCATACTATCAACACTTAACACTATGTCCACGAATTGGTGTTCATGGGCATTATCTATATTATCAACACTTAACACCATGTCCATAGATGGATGTCCATGGATATAATCTATGGTTCTTGAAACGTAATTTTCGACGATCTTCACGCCATATTTGATAAAGCCATTTTCTAACAGAAAATTTATATGTATGAAGCAAAGATGCTGTTCCATCTCACATTGTACTTTCTCTGCGATAGCCTCTCCGGTCTAACTTGGATATATTTTGATGAAAAGCATCAATTTGTGTTCTGTTTGTAGATTAGTTTCATAAAAAGTAATTTCTTAATGAATGAATTATCACAGTTTTTTTCAGTGTAACAGTGAAAGGGCTCAATCTTTGGACCAACACTGTTCCTGATTTATATTAATGACGTAGATGGAGGAATGGTCCATAAGATTCTCAAGTTTAGTGAATACATCAAATTCCTGGGTGTTTCTGACTGTGAGAGGGAGTTGATGCTTTACAAAAGGATTTACATCATTTAGTGAGTTGAGCAAATAACTGGTAGATGGGTTTTAATTATAATAAATGCACGATATTTCATGTGGGTTTCATAATTTAAATTATAAGTATAAACTGAATAATTTTAAGGGTCTCCTAAAAGAAAAGGATCTTGTTATAATAATTGATCAGTCTCTCAAGACATCCAAGTAGAGTGACGTTGCTAGTGGTAGGACAAACAGTATTTTAGGTTGTATCTACAGAAATATTGAATACAAGTCTAAAGAGGTTATAATTTTATTGTATAGATCACTGGTTATGCTACACATAGAGTATTGTGTTCAGTCTCGGACTTCTTACTGAAGGCATAACACTGAATTGTTGGATAGAGTTCAGAGGAGGGTTACTAAAATGGTACCTGGGAAAAAGGGTTTGCCATATGAGCCGATATTAAGAACCCAAAATTCTTTACTTTTGACAAAAGAAGAGTTAGATTGGATCCGAATTAAGTGGTTAAGATTGTAAAAGGAATTAATATTGTTAAATCAACGATACTTAGCAGCGAGAATTATAGAACTAGGGAACACAAATATACAAAATTTCGTTTATCATAATAGGTTGGTTGGTCTGTGTCATGAGTTGTGTTGGTTGTAGTAAAGGTGGTAAATTTGGGTTTGAAAGAGAGTTTGTTGGATATGTGAACTGGCTTTGATCTTTTTAAAATAATTTTAGTTTGGTCTGGAGAATGGAACAATCGACATGGACCTTTTTATCCATAATGTTATATCCGATCTGACGTATTCATAGCTAAATAGTTGATATTATAAGTTTGAGAACAAGTCACTTACTGCCAGAAAGTAAAATTGTCACTTTTCACAGAAAACATTCACTACACTAGTTCATTACTTGCATGTAGTAAAAACATATTTTCCGAACTACAATATCAACAAACGTACAAGAAATACGGGTGGTAAACGTATGTAATAGTCCCCGCAGCAAAACTTCAAACAGATGGCGTGTGGGGTGGAAGGGTGTATGTGTGTGTGTGTGTTTTCTTATGGCAAAACCCATATTGGACTATCTGCTGAGTCTACCGAGGGATTGTGGGTGGAAGGTTAGCACTCATTTCAAGTCGCAGTAGAGGCCACTAGACTTCTGGGAGTAATTTGTTTGTGAGGCAGGTGTCCCTCAGGAAATAGGGGTTAGCCTTATTCCATTCATTATATACGTCAACAATATCTCTCTAAAAGATTCAAATCACGGATATTCGTCAGACAATGTTGCACGATAAATAGGAGCGACAATTTTCCAACCTCAATTAAATAGAAAAGTTGAAAACTGCCCCAAAAGTATCGTATTAAAATAAATGTCTCTAAGAATCAATAAGTAGTTTCTACAAAACTAGCAAAACGACCCGCCAGAACTCTACATAAATATGGCACTTCTACAGGTTACGACATCATCAAAATGTATAGGACTAATTTATTATTTTAAATTATCGTGAATTATTCATTTAAAGTGCATGAAAACCAAAGTTTAGCAACGCACGAACTATACCAGGAATCTAAAGGTTAAAACAGGGAGCAACAGCCGATAACATAATCATAAAACATATACATGTCCGCTTAACTAGTACTCACCATCTGCATAGATTAAAAATTAAACAACTTAAAAAATTAAATTACAAACAGTAGAGAACTCTTTACTTACATACGAAGTACCAAGATCAACATTTCAATTACGTGAAAATAGAAACGTAACCCAATAAATTCCTACATAGCTCGCTAAATTATTTCGTCTAAAAATTGTCCCAAAAACGACTATGAGAAATTCATTGTTATCTTATACATGATAAATATAACACTAAGTATCTCTTCCAAGTTAACATATATATAAGGAATAAAAATAAATTAAGGTCAGCTAAGGCTAGACTGCCATAATTTATCGTTCGTTTTAGATTTGTGACAACACTGAAATGGTAAATGATTGAATTGAATCAAAGTATTAACGTCGTCAAAGCTACTTATCTGAGCATAGTCTCAAAAGGAGCCAGAGTGAGTGTGTGTGGACAAGCTGTACTCTGAACCCCTTGAAGCAATTAAATTAATGTCATACAGAAATCATTAGACATGTGCTGGAGGGAAGGAAAGGCCGAACGAACCTGACCCCCTTCCTCAGTTCTATAAGAACTAGAGACAGGGTATTTGCTGTGTCCACTGAGGGAAATTGAGCTCCTGATTTTGGCGTTGTTAGTTCGTCGACTTGGCCCGGCATGGCAAGGCGGGTTAAGGCGTTCGGCTCGTAATCTGAGGGTCGCAGGTTTGAATTCCCGTCGCACAAAACATGCTCGCCCTTTCAGTCGTAGGGGCGTTATAATGTAACGGTCAATCCCACTATTCGTTCGTAAACGAGTGGCTCAAGAGTTGGCGGTGGATGGTGATGACTAGCTGCCTTCCCTCTAGTCTTACATTGCTAAATTAGGGACGGCTAGCGCAGATAGCCCTCGAGTAGCTTTGCGCGAAATTCAAAAACAAACTAACAAATCGTCGACTTACCTCTGTCCCTGCGGGGGATCTAGAAGAAAAAAGGAAGAGGTCAAATTGTACCTGACCTTCTTTCCCAGGTTTACAGAAGACCTTAATTGCAATGATGACCAGAGGGAAAAATTGTTTGACTTCCGTAGAGAAAAGCCGATTTGCGCAAATAATTTTGCATCTATTGTTTGCTTTATTTTTTGTTTATCCTACAACATGGACATAACTCTATTGTTTGTTTTATATTTTGTTTATCCTACAACTTGGACATAACTCTTAATTAGAAACTTCTGTATGTTTTACCCATAAATGGTGGAGAAACCTGAACATCTCAAAAGTAAAATCAGTAGATCTATAATGTGATGATATGCCCTTTGACCTTTGATCTCGAAGAGACCTGTAATGAGAGGGTTAAATCCCAGTAATGATTAAAGGGGTAAAAATTGGGGCATATCTTGTAAATATCCACATTAGGTCAGTTTTTATGGTACTAATTGTCATTCAAAAGATGTCCTCTTGAAGCACACACAAAGAAGTGGCCCAAAATAATTTCACGCTAAATATAGGTTTTAGAAAGAAGTTGGCATACGTGCAGTTTTTACACAATTAAATCACTTTAGGCAAAGTAAATGATACTGTTCTTGTGGAGAAGGTGTCCTTTTTTAAGAACATTAAGAGAAAGGAGTGGTCCAAAATAATTTCACCTTTAAATTTCATAAACACATATGTATAATTTTTAGAAACAAGCTGACATGTCTGTCATCTCTGCCCTATTATTTTACCTATGAAAACGTCCTTGGGCTAGGCTAAATGGTATTCATTTCTGTTGAGTGAATGGCCCTTGAAAGGATAGGCAGAACATGAATGGCCCATAATATCCTTACCTCTTAAGATTTAATGATAAGTCCTAACAGATGGGAACAAGATGCTGTGTTAATAAGACGTTATGTAAATAAGAAGCCAACTTCCACGTCGTTCATCGCCACTGGATATGGCAAGTGTGACGTAATATTTGTCTTAAACTTCTTGAGCGACTCTATAGTTGGTCACCTTCAGTATCACCCTTATGATTTCTCGTGTTTATAAACCTCACGTATTTATTCTTTAAAAATGTCTCTTGCTATTTGATGATCGCATTACACTTAACAGCATCCCATAATTGTACTATTTTACCTTGTTAATTTACTGTAACTGTACGTTTCTTGATTTTAAGCCAATTTAACTCATTCTTTAGGCAAGATATGATGCATTATTTTTTAAACGTATTTTTATCTGGACTGAACAAGCATGTTCCATAAGAGCAAGGCCCTTTACTGGTTGTTTGCCTTCCTGTTTTCGTACAGAGCTAGACTGAACAAGCATGTTCCATAAGAGCAAGGCCCTTACTGGTTGTTTGCCTTCCTGTTTTCGTACAGAGCTATTCAATAGGTTACGTACTCACAGCTGTCGCTAACTTGTAACTTGTAGGATAGAAAGAAGGTAGGTAATCAACATCAACTCCTGGGCTACACTCACGTGACAAAATAGTGGGATTTCACTGTCACTGTTATAACGCACCCAAGAGGGATATGGAAGGTAATCAACATCAACTCTTGGACTACACTTGTCTCACGGAATAATGGGATTCAACTGTCACTGTTATAACGCACCCAAGACTTCAAAGTGCAGTGTCGTCACGTTTCTAGAGCTACAGAATGAAAATCGTGAACCCTCAGATTCATTCTCTTGTCACGCTAATGACTTTGCCACGTCTGATTCTTTAAGTTTACAATAAGAACAGTGAGTAACAGCTCTGTAATTAAAATCTTGTTAATAATTTGATTTAGTAGTACATGTTTTAAAACCCTCTAACATATAAAAAGAATCAAAGGACAATATTATAATACTAAAATTCATTAAAATAGACCTGACAAGTTTCACTAATTTCAGTTTGTCATTATCATAATGCTCAATGTATTTTATTCAAAGGGGCTAAAACTATATCTATACCTTAAAATTTCTCAACTACAACAATTGTTTTCATTGTGACAGTTAAGAAATATACATATATTCATGTTGGTTCACCAGTGTCACAGTTGTTGCAGAAAGCGACAACTTAAAATACAAGAACCAGAGCATAACTTAAACGACGCCTTTACAAATGGAACATAAAAACACGACATTTATGTACAATGTACCTTGACTATTACATTGTAACTGCTGAAAGTACTTATATAACATTCGGACGTGATTATAAAATATAGAGCGTCAGATGAAATGCCATTAAAAATGTAGTTTCAATACATTTCTTGTGAAGAATAAATTTGCGAACATTTTTTTCTATTCGGGTCACGAGGCGGTTCTAAAGTAGGCGCTCAGGTGTAAGCTTACCTCTTCTTCTATTATGTATTATCGTTCATTTTTCAAATTTAAAGAGAGAAGTGTGAGTGACCAAGATGGTGGAACACAGTTAAAAACAAGTGAAAAAAACATGAAAAATATGTCCTTACATGACACATAACATGCTTTACCACACTCCTTATACATTATAAGTACAAGTTGTACTAAAACAATACCGATAGATTAATGCAATGACACTTAATCAGTGATGACAAGAAAACCCACTTGTAGAGAAAAATATATACGCAAAAACGGCTCGTTTGGGTTGATAAATTTTTTTACGTAGAGGAGCGAACAACGTTTCGACCTTCTTCGGTCATCGTCATGTTCACGTTTTTACATATATATATTTTCACTGCAATAACTCTTATTTTATTTCCTGTGTGAGTGAAGGACACTTGTAAACAGACAATAATTAGTTTATCAGTTTTCCTTTTTATAAGCCGTGATGTGTCAGTCGTTTTGGTCTGTTAGTCAAGCATTTTATAACAAGCTGGTAGCGGGTGTTTCTGTTATTAACATGGGGTGTTTAAAGAATGATAAGAAGTTTCAGGTCGTCTCTTACGTTTTCATCCATCATTGGCTGTACTACACAGGTTAAAGGAACATAACAGTACTGCACACTATACAAAGACGTTGCAAATCATGTATGTCTAACTTTGTCAAATATGGTACAAAATTGTGTAAGTAACGAGCGAGCGAATGAGACGAGAAAATTCTCCGTTAAAAATATTTAGTAAGTTAGCAAAACAAAAGTAAATTTAAAAATAGTTGCAAGTGAAGGGATGTTTTATATCTCTTTTAGTTTACTACGAGTGTTATAATATAGGTAGTTTACAGAGAGCAAAAAAAAACTCATTTAGTTTTAGAAGCGATAGCTTATTACAGGTTCGTATGGATAATATTTTACGAATTGGTGATTGTTGTGTTACGATCTCTTGTTACTAAAACATTTTACTTTTTCTTGTTCTGTTAATTTAGTATTATTGCATTAATGATATCTCGTGGCGTGTGCAATGTTTTAGACCTCTGTCAAGGTAAAAATACGCATCGAAAATTTAGTTCGAAAGGTAGATCTAGACTGAATGATTGTGAGTTTAGCCACAGAGAGCGTATAATGGCGGTTTTTAAAGTGAAAATATCACAGCTTGTATTGTAATCACAGAGAATAGAAGAATAATTTGTCTTATCAGTTACGTTTTAAAGTAATTCAATCAGCTCTGCGGACTTTGACAAAAATAAGACAATTACTTAAAGCTCTGGATACGTATAACTGTGATATCCAACAGTGTTACAAACATTTGAATGTGTGTTTTACTTGTTTCAGCATATATTACTTAAAACAAGTGGACTGTGAACTGTTTGTTTATTTTTGAAATTTATCTCCAACAAGTCCCAGACGCCTCCTGTAAAGAATTTGACCTTTCTATAAAATCTAACAACGTATTAGCTCAATTACAACAAACGGACACGTACATTTTTATATCAAATCTTAAGTCATTAAAACAATTAATATAGTTTTGCTCAATCATGAAGTGATAATAGTTTCTATAACCAGTGTTGTTTTTAACTAAACCAACCCTTCTACTTTAATCAAACAACTGACAATAAAAAAGTAGATTTATTTATTTTAGACCAATGAACACTATCAGTCACATTCACACAAAATCAACAAACAGAACTTTCTTACGTTTAGCTAGTGTTCACTTATGTTGTTCTTCTGGATTGTATGGTTACATTGAAGATATCCAAAACACCTCTATCTTTGATTGGCTCAGCTACATCGTAAAAAGATGGTAATCAGATCGTATGGCATAAGCTTAACTGTCTACAAGTTACTTTTGTGGACTACAAGCTCTGTCCACAGCTGTTATGTGACACATTCGAGTGGGACAACTGTTTATATATAAAAGTGTGATTTAATTGACTGTACGTTAATTATAATACAATGAGATGTCCACTTGAATATTTGCTCATAATGAAGTAACTTTCCTTCAGAACAATTTAAAAAGAATTCCTTTCCTTCCTCTTCACTAGGAAACGCGAGATGTAAAGTTCGTTGTAAAAAAACAACAAAAACACTCCACCAAATAATATCCAACTATGTTCTACATTCTATCTATCATTTGCTGTTCATTACCTTGAGAAACAAACAAAGATTGTCTTTAGATTCTTACGTCATATAAGCAGCATTTTAGCATTAAAGACAACTCACTGTCACTGTTACGATCCACAGATGAATACAAGTACACGAGCTGAATGTTTTATACGTTCTTAACACTTTGTTATTATCTATACTAATGATTACTTCATCACAGATCTACTGAAGATAGGAACTGTGTAATTTTTACATTTCTGTTGTCATGGTTCCACTACTCGTTACCAGCATTGTGTATTATAAGCACTTTATGAACTTGTTTAAGCACACCAGAAAAAACCTCATTAAATAAAAGTATCTACTTATTCTTAAATTAATAAAGAAACTCAAAAATCATAATAGAACAGTTTTTAAACTGAAGAGTATCGCATTTTAATTAAAATGTGACTAGCAGTAGACGTGGAATTATATAATTCAAGAAGTCGAACAACACGAAACACTCAAATTATATTTACATACTTACTTACATGAACACACCAAGCACTCCTGTGATTTAATACTTACTTACATGAACACACCAAGCACTCCTGTGATTTACATACTCACATGAACACACCAAGAACTCCTGTGATTTACATACTTACTCACATGAACACACCAAGCACTCCTGTGATTTACATACTTACTCACATGAACATACCAAGCACTCCTGTGATTTACATACTTACTCACATGAACACACCAAGCACTCCTGTGATTTACATAGTTACTCACATGAACACACCAAGCACTCCTGTGATTTACATAGTTACTCACATGAACACACCAAGCACTCCTGTGATTTACATAGTTACTCACATGAACACACCAAGCACTCCTGTGATTTGCATACTTACATGAACACACCAAGTACTCCTGTGATTTACATACTTACTCACATGAACACACCAAGCACTCCTGTGATTTACATACTTACTCACATGAACACACCAAGCACTCCTGTGATTTACATAGTTACTCACATGAACACACCAAGCACTCCTGTGATTTACATAGTTACTCACATGAACACACCAAGCACTCCTGTGATTTACATAGTTACTCACATGAACACACCAAGCACTCCTGTGATTTACATAGTTACTCACATGAACACACCAAGCAGCACTCCTGTGATTTACATAGTTACTCACATGAACACACCAAGCACTCCTGTGATTTGCATACTTACATGAACACACCAAGTACTCCTGTGATTTACATACTTACTCACATGAACACACCAAGCACTCCTGTGATTTACATACTTACTCACATGAACACACCAAGCACTCCTGTGATTTACATAGTTACTCACATGAACACACCAAGCACTCCTGTGATTTACATACTTATATGAACACACCAAGTACTTCTGTGATTTACATACTTACTCACATGAACACACCAAGCACTCCTGTGATTTACATAGTTACTCACATGAACACACCAAGCACTCCTGTGATTTACATACTTACTCACATGAACACACCAAGCACTCCTGTGATTTACATAGTTACTTACATGAACACACCAAGCACTCCTGTGATTTACATAGTTACTCACATGAACACACCAAGCACTCCTGTGATTTACATAGTTACTCACATGAACACACCAAGCACTCCTGTGATTTACATAGTTACTTACATGAACACATCAAGCACTCCTGTGATTTACATACTTACATGAACACACCAAGCACTCCTGTGATTTACATAGTTACTTACATGAACACACCAAGCACTCCTGTGATTTACGCACTTACATGAACACGCCAAGCACTTCTGTGATTTACATAGTTACTTACATGAACACACCAAGCACTTCTGTGATTTACATACTTACATGAACACACCAAGCACTTCTGTGATTTACATAGTTACTTAAATTAACACATCAAGCACTCCTGTGATTTACATAGTTACTTACATGAACACACCAAGCACTACTGTGATTTGCATACTCACATGAACACACCAAGCACTTCTGTGATTTACATACTTACATGAACACACCAAAGCACTCCTGTGATTTACATACTTACATGAACACAGCAGGATAATACTGTGTTTTGAATGTAAGCTGTAAGTTATACGTTATGTCTATAATCACTTTTCACACCTGTTTTTAAAAATACATATTTATTACTATAAAAGAATCACGAGTCAACATAAGGCCTACAGAATAATACAGTAACTGATTAATAAGTTTGTGAAAGATTTAGAAGTTCACACACGTCTCTAGTAAAAAAAAAGTGCTGAGTCAGCATATAATGTGTGTGAGTAGAGATGTCGCTTCGCGCTTTTAAAAAAATCAGTCGCCGGGATCATAGGCGAAGGAATTTTCGGCGTTTCGGCATGATATCAATCATGGTTTTCTGAAGATTCTGAGCACGGGATCCGTGTGTCAACACCGAAGAATGGTGAACTACTATATGACCACAACACTGAATCATATGATTAGAATACTGTCAGAAACAAAAGTACCGAATTAGATTATTCAGTATTGTTCTTCGAAATTACAGTTACCTTTGATCAGGAAGGAAGAAAAACATTCGTCTCGGGTTTTGTTTTTCTTTAAGTAAAATATAGAACAATTTATAAATGTTTTAAACATAATCGCAACAAAGGGTTATAGTCTACCACACGTCATACCTTGTTGTGGACAAATGTCTGCACGTGGAGGGTGTATAACAGATCCTACGACCAGCTAGCAAACAAAACCAGTTCTGTGAAACCTTCTTGTTGATTACAGGAATATCTCGGTCGTCTCTCCAGCCACGTCGTCCGTAACATGCACGAGCTACTGAAACAAGGTTTCTCTGTCTACTGGTACTTGACGAACGCGACACAAAAGAAAGTTTTAAGCGTCGTAACGCCCCGCCAGAATTGTAATAAGTCAACGTATCCGCCTGAGGTGTGGAACCTGTCGGAAAAAGAAAACGTCCATCATTCTCTGATAAATAGTGTTCGTCACTATTCACTCACTTCCGGTTCTGAATAGTCCCGGGCCTTGTGGGTGGCACTTCACGGAATGACACCGATTCTTACACACTTGGTTTGAGTACAGTCTGGAAAAACGTTTGTGTTCAGGGCTATATGTGACCAAATGTAGTACAGTTTGGAAAAACGTTTGTGTTCAGGGCTTTATGTGACCAAATGTAGTACAGTCTGGAAAAACGTTTGTGTTCAAGGCTTTATGTGACCAAATGTAGTTACTCTTTGTGTTTAGGGCTTTATATGACCAAATGTAGTTACTCTTTGTGTTTAGGGCTTTATGTGACCAAATTTAGTTACTCTTTGTGTTTAGGGCTTTATGTGACCAAATTTGGTTACTCTTTGTGTTTAGGGCTTTATGTGACCAAATTTGGTTACTCTTTGTGTTTAGGGCTTTATGTGACCAAATTTAGTTACTCTTTGTGTTTAGGGCTTTATGTGACCAAATGTAGTAACTCTTTGTGTTTAGGGCTTTATGTGACCAAATGTAGTTACTCTTTGTGTTTAGGGCTTCATGTGACCAAATTTAGTTACTCTTTGTGTTTAGAGCTTTATGTGACCAAATGTAGTTACTCTTTGTGTTTAGGGCTTTATGTGACCAAATGTAGTTACTCTTTGTGTTTAGGGCTTTATGTGACCAAATTTAGTTACTCTTTGTGTTTAGGGCTTTATGTGACCAAATTTGGTTACTCTTTGTGTTTAGGGCTTCATGTGACCAAATTTAGTTACTCTTTGTGTTTACGGCTTTATGTGACCAAATGTAGTTACTCTTTGTGTTTAGGGCTTTATGTGACCAAATGTAGTTATCTTTGTGTTTAGGGCTTTATGTGACCAAATTTAGTTACTCTTTGTGTTTAGGGCTTTATGTGACCAAATTTGATTACTCTTTGTGTTTAGGGCTTTATGTGACCAAATGTAGTTACTCTTTGTGTTTAGGGCTTTATGTGACCAAATGTAGTTACTCTTTGTGTTTAGGGCTTTATGTGACCAAATGTAGTTACTCTTTGTGTTTGGGGCTTTATGTGACCAAATGTAGTTACTCTTTGTGTTTAGGGCTTTATGTGACCAAATGTAGTTACTCATTGTGTTTGGGGCTTTATGCGACCAAATGTAGTAACTCTTTGTGTTTAGGGCTTTATGTGACCAAATGTAGTTACTCAAATTTCAGATAACTTTCACGATATTTGATCTTGTTTTGCTCAAAGTCTACGAGTTTAATAACGTTGCATCAAACATTTCGTACTTTTCAGTTTTCGACTGTAACATAGAAATACCCAATAAGAATTGAGCATTTAGTAAAACATTAGATTTAAAACGAAATGCATTCAGGCCAGGTTTCAGTTTTGTTTATCAATGAGCAAATTGTTAAGATAGTTTAGTTTATTTATTTGTAGTCAAACACGAAGCTATACAATGGGCTATTTCTGCTGTGCCCAATGCAGGTATTGAAGTCTGATTTTTAGCTTTATTATTCTGCAGCTGTGCCGTTGAGCCACTACGGATCTACTTTCATTTTTTTTATTTTTCGTTTTAGCACAAAAACCACGTGGCCTATACATTGTGTACACTGCGAAGAATCGAACTCTGGATATTAGTGTTGCAAGTCCGTAAATTTACTGTTGGTCTCATCGGATGACTTTGTGCTGTGTTCACTGTGAGGAACCGAACCTTCGAATTTTAACGTTGTAAGTCAGTAGGCTTATCGCTCCCCAACCGATGGACAAAGAGTTGGGATAAATCTTCTAGAGTTAAGACACACTATGGGGTAGGAGGGAGTGCCTAACCCTTAGAAAGATAAAGTATAAGTGCTGGTCTTTGTTGAGAATGTTAGAACCAATTTTGATGACAACCAGAGACGTACGATCTTGGACATGACAAGATAAAATGCACGTCACGTCCAAATCCATCCTAGTGCGGATAGTGAATCATAGTTTCATTAGTGTCCAGTGGAAACCAGTTTGCATGTACAACCTTACACTCTATTCCTTCACAAACTTTCATTTAACCTAAAATATTGTTTATGTTTCCTTCGTTCAGTATATCTAAGCTGGGTTGACCTTCCTTACATTCTTCTTAGACTCAAATCTGCATTTCAGCAGGAAACCCAATAGGTCACGTCTGGTCCCAGTAAAGAAATTATCTCTCTTCCGTTGTTCAGGCATATATGTGTATACCCAGAGGGGTCAGGTTCATTTGACCTCTTCTTCCTTCCTTTTCCTTGTTGGTGTGAACTGCTTGGTATATTAATTATTACTACATGAGAGCCAGAGTGACCTATATTCACTCAGGCCTCTTTCAGGACAATGTCCATGCATATACGTAAAAATGGCTCGTTTGGGTTGAGAAAATATTTTACGTAGAGGAGCGAACAACGTTTCAACCTTCTTCGGTCATCGTAAGGTTCACAAAGAAAGAAAGAGGTAAGTGACCGGAAGCTGACCACATGTTTAAAGGGGGTTGTGTAATTGATCGTAGGAATGTAGAGGGCGTGCTTAGATGTTTGTATAATCAGAAATAATAACCAAAATCTGACAAAAAATAGTAACAAAATATGACATTCTAGTTAATAGCAAATTTATTCAAAAACCAGGCATAAAACTAGGGTCTACACTATTTAAAAACTACACTGACAAACACCACACCAACATTATTTATAAAATTCAATGTGATAATTACCACGATTTCTCTATTGAAGAAATAAATAGAAAAATGGAAACCAGATTCAAAGAACACAAAAAGTCAACTTCACACGTTTTCGAACACTGCAAGTCAAATAAACACGACATAACCATAGAAAACACTCAAATACTAAATAAAGAAACAAACATAAACAAATGCAAAATTAAAGAAGCCTTACTTATACAACAACTCAAGCCCCAAATAAACCAATACAAACGAACAGCTTTATTAATAAATATAATCAAACATCTAAGCACGCCCTCTACATTCCTATACTCAGTTATACAACCGCCTTCAAACATGTGGTCAGCTATCGGTCAGTTACCTCTTTTTTTTCTTTATGAACCTGACGATGACCAAAGAAGGTCGAAACGTTGTTCGCTCCTCTACATACAAAATTTTCTCAACCCAAACCAGTCGTTTTTACATGTATATTTTTACATATATATTTTTCTCCGCAAGTGAGTTTTCTCGACATCACTGATGTCCATGTATCTTGCACTAACAGTTCCTTCACTGATGTATAGTTCATAGGTGGCCTGTTTTTATTTTAGTACTTAATTATTATATATATATATATATATATTATTTATTTATTTTTTTTTTTCCTTTTTAATTATTTAATAATTTATTATTAATGATCTAATAAATAAATTAATGAGGGAGAGGTCTTTAGGACTATCATCAGCATATATGCAGTACCTGTCGAGTTCGCATAATAGTTCATTTTTTCTCCAATTTTATCAAAATATTTTATTGAACTGTGTAGGAGTCTATCTGTTATTGTTTGTGTGTTTGAATATTTATGCATAAACTTTGAAGAGATGGTTCTAGGTACTCTATATGCTGTCGTAAGTAGTGTATTTTGTAATAACTGTAATTTGGTTTTCAGTTTTTCTTTGCTTACATGGCCAGGTGGGTTAAGGCGTTCTACTCGTAATCTGAGGGTCGCGGGTTCGAATCCCCGTCACACCAAACCTGCTTCCCCCTTTAGCCGTAGGGGCTTTATTATGCGACGGTCAATTCCACTATTCGTTGGTAAAAGCGTTGCCAACGAGCTGGCGGTGGGTGGTGATGGCTAGCTGCCTTCCCTCTAGTCTTACACTGCTAAATTAGGGACGGCTAACGCAGATAGCCCTCGTGCAGCTTTGCGCGAAATTCAAAACAAACAAACGAAAATGATAGATATATTTCTCACCTACAGAATGTAAACATTGTTAATTTAAAAGCTTTGTACAATGAACAAATATTATGTGCTCATTCCATATGTATATGTCATTAACTTATCATTTCTCATTGTACGTGTATTTCAATCATTGATATGAATGTCAACTTATCTACAAATTTGAATATCTAAATTTTCGAGTATTTCCTTCACACAGCTCACATTACTTGTTGTTAAGTCGCAGAACAGAATATGTCTGATATCTATATTCTATCGCAAGAAACGAACCTCGAATTTTTGTGTTAAGTCCTCAAACATTCTACTGAGTCATCGATGGGCTACAAGTTAGATAGATATGAACATTATTTTATTATTATTTTACATATATTGTAATAACTGATTCGTAAGCTTTTGCTTCAAGTTTATTTTTTTATAATATTTTAGAGTCATAAATAACATACTACTTATCTCAGAGAATGCTTGAATCAACGAGAATTGTATAATATAATAAAGGCTTGGGTCGTTATGTTATTTATTTAAATTCCAAAGCAGTAATATTGTAGCAAAGACAATTTCGTTTTCTTTTCAGGCTGACTCTAATATTTATAGAAAATGATTGCTATGAAGATGCGATATAATTAAATAATGATATATTTCTTCATCCTCATAAATATGAGAAAAACCCCTTTTAGTTATCATTCAGCTTATTGCACATAACACGTTACGCCCCTTCTTGGGAGACCCACTACGAGTGGGCTAAGAATATACCATCCGCCACTTCCGGTGTTGGCTCGTTTTCTGCCATCTGGGCTAACATCTGTCGTATAGCTAGTTTTCGTTGTAACTCTCATATCATTGACAGAAGTCGCTAGCAAAGGATTTAGTATAAATATGGTAATATTAGCGATGTTAATCTTCTGTTTCACGACTAAACTGCTTAAATTTCTTTTGTCTTTAGATGTGTTACTTTTCTATCCAGTTTACTTTGTTTTGAAAGTAGCTGCACAAACAAAATGTTAAGTTTAATCTGTTAAGCATGTTTTATCTCGTTCTCGCTCGCTTGCCTGATATTAAAGTTAAGCATTCACAAAAGGATTAGTAATAACCACTATAACACTATTGAATTTTATAAAAACAAAAAGTACATGCTTTTAATCAAAATCAAAATTTAAATTACAAATTTGGAGCCACCACTGCATCTGTTCCGTTTATCATTTTAGAAATTTGACCAGTGATAACACATACAGAACAAATTATCTTTTTGACAACACTGCCTTCGATGTTTCAGGTCAGGCTTTCCCCAGTTTTGTGTCGCTCAAGAAAAGAATTTTTTTGTGGAACGTACAGAAAAAACTATCAATATTTTATAGTTTATTAGATTGTGGCAACTAGAACTAACAAGTCTTCAACCATGCTTGAAGAAACTTGGTGTTAAGTCATATTTTTTTTCAATGCTTTTCAACTGGCGTAATAACATTTTTATAATCTGTAATTCAGTGTTGTATTGTATCAATTTCTCTGACGAAAAATTCGATAAATTAAAATATTATTATTATTGTTATAATTTTTTTGTAATTTTTTAAATGTTGGATCACGCTCTATGAAAAATTTGGGAACCACTACTGTGTGAAATGTAATTGTGCTAAAATAATTGCGCATAGATACATAAAGATACATTGCAAGTAGTCTAAGAACTAAGTGGGGGCTTTAGTCTTAGGTGTGAAGGTATTTTTCGGGTACAGAACTATGTAGAGATTTCAAAACCCCGTCGCACCAAACATGCTCGCTCTTTCAGCCGTAGGGGCGTTATAACAAGACGGTAAATCCAACTATTCGTTGACAAAA
Source organism: Tachypleus tridentatus (assembly GCF_004210375.1). Taxonomy (NCBI): domain Eukaryota; kingdom Metazoa; phylum Arthropoda; class Merostomata; order Xiphosura; family Limulidae; genus Tachypleus; species Tachypleus tridentatus. Next base: position 8,496,972 of record NC_134835.1, on the reverse strand, counting down.
GAGTAGCCCAAGAGTTGGCGGTGGGTGGTGATGACTAGCTGCCTTTCTCTAAATTTATTTTATTTTACTTTTTCGGTTGAACTGTTTCATAAAAATTATTACTATAACAATTTAAGGACTTTTATGACAAAAAATAAAACTTTATTATTTCTTTCAAGTTCTTACTATGCTCTGTTTATAATAATCTGTAATATATAAAATACAGTGCTTTTAGAACGCAGTGTTCATATTAAGGTTAATTTAGAAATGAAAAACTCATCTCAGCCCTTTGAATTTGATAGATAATATATTGATTGTTCAGGCTTTTGGGTCAGGTATTGCTAACTTCGACATCTTATAAACTTGTACATTTGCTCAATAGTTAAGGAAAACAAACTGAACGTAAAAATAGCTTAAAATTCCTTTTGACTAATTTTAATAAAACCAAGCTAGTTGTTGAAACATAAAACATTTACAGTAATCATTAAATTTAACGTTAAATAACACTTTTAATTAACTGCAAAATTAGTTAAATAGTTATTTAATTTTTCACTTATTTCGAATTTACTGCTTGCTTTAAGGAAATGTTAAATGTATTACCAGAATCATTAATTTAATAGTCATTTCAAGGAAATGTTAAATGTATTACTAGAATCATTAATTTAATAGTCATTTCAAGGAAATGTTAAATGTATTACCAGAAATATTAATTTAATAGTGATTTCAAGGAAATGTGAAATATATTACCAGAACCAGAACTTAATTGGTTCTGTGTGTTCTTCTGGATCTTTTTTTTGTAACGAAACGTAAATTTTGGTTGACAATGTTTCACTGGTAGACAAAGATTGTTCTGTGACAATAATGTATTTAAGGACTCAATTCTACATCGTTTGTATCCAGGACTACCTGTTATTTTCCTGTATTTAAGGACTCAATTCTACATCGTTTGTATCCAGGACTACCTGTTATTTTCCTGTATTTAAGGACTCTATTCTACATCGTTTGTATCCAGGACTACCTGTTATTTTCCTGTATTTAAGGACTCTATTCTACATCGTTTGTATCCAGGACTACCTGTTATTTTCCAATGTCCGATGATAATATTTTGTTGTGGCTGTCAACAAATATCTTTCAACATTGTTCCACTTTGTGCAAGTGAGAAATCAGTTTTGGAATCTGCGCACACTTTTCACATCAGGAGAAATGTTTGAACGTTCTTGTGTCAGACAGAAGTTATTCAACTTAGTTCTTAGTCTAAAGTTTTATCGTTTATCTTCCACACACATTAAGATAACCGTTTTGTATTTTCGACTCCTGTGTGCTATTCTGTTATAAATCGTATCCTTACTTCGTTCTGTTTTACAGTTGATTTGGTTTAAAGTTTTTCATACGCTATACAACGAGTTTGGAAAAATTTATTTTAAACAGATTACACTGGATTCAGGGCGAATGTGTTGTATAATTCCTAACACGTCTTTATTGTACTTCTAAACTCCTAGGACGTTTATTGTTTAGTTCATTTATATAATGTTAATTTCTTTCCAAAAGGAGGCCGACAGGGTTCACCACACGTCTTACCCTGTGCATATAATTCTTGTGCATCGTTTCGAACTTCCCCTGTCAGAGAAGAACAGTGAGAAAACACTGTATTGATAGACCACAAAAGCATCACTTCTAAGTCACTGTAGCGTTAAAATCTTATTCTTAAAGATAGCAGAGTTTCAGCTACAAAGATTCACCACACCTAATATTGTGCTACAAATACAGGAAGTTACACCTTTACTGAACCAAAAACATGTCTAGACATGTCGTATGGTATCCAAATGCGTGGACAAGCTGTGTCGGTTTGTTGATTTCAAATATAATAATTTAAACTTTAAAATTCCAATCAAATGTGAAGATAACAAAAATATAGAGACCAAAAAACGGTAACGTTAACTAACAAATGTTAAGCGGTAATTAAAATGAAACAAACGGGCAAGCATTTTAAACTTAGCGTGATTGTAATCAGTTATCATGTGACGGTGAATCCCACTATTCGTTACTAAAGGTATCCCAAGAGTTGGCGGTGGGTAGTGATGACTAGCTGCCTTCCCTCTAGTCTTACACTGCTAAATTAGGGACGACTAGCGCAGATAGCCCTCGTGTAGTCTTGCGAGAAATTCAAACCAAACCCGTCCCAGTGACACAGCGGTTCGAAATATATAATTAAGTATCACGACTTCGTTTTGTTGTATTGTAAAACATAACAAAATCAGGAAAATGTAAATCATTAAATGGTAAATAACTGTTTCGTTTGTTTTTGAATTTTGCACAAAACTACACGAGGACTATCTGTGCTAGCCGTCCCTAATTTAGCAGGATAAGACTAGAGGGAAGGCAACTAGTCATCACCACCCACCGCCAGCTCTTGAACTACTCTTTTACCAACGAATAATGGGATTGAATGATACATTATAAGGCTTCCGTGGCTGAAATGACGAGCATGCTTGGTTCGACGAGGATTCAGACCCGCGACCCTCAGATTACGAGTCGAACGTCTTAACCCACCTGGCCAGGCCGGGACAGGTAAATTAATAAATCTGTAAATTATTAGCGGAATAGAAAAATTGTTTCATATAAAGTTTGCTTGCCGTTAAAAACAGTTAAAGAACCGGAAATGGATTTTTAACCTGAATACCACTTCATGCCCACGCGTGATAAATAATAAACAAATGCCTAGACTTCATCTATAGCTATCTTTAATTTTAAACTACCAACCAGCGGGTGACCAACTTCTCTTGCTGCTATTACGACTTTCTGTGGGTTTTTGAATTAAATAAAGGTACTGACTGTCACTTGTATAAGTTACTTTCAGCTTGTAGATGGTGTTTAACAGCATCTCGAAGTTAGCATCTTGGATCCACAGCGAGATATACTGAACCAGTCTATACGTAAGGAATGAATAATCTCTGTCTTGATTGTTAAAACTGAAAGTTTATTTCAGAATGGCTGAGAATTACATTAAGAATAACCTAAACACAGAAAGATTCATATCATAATAAAGAACCACGTTATTAAACATAGAAAGATTCATATCATAATAAAGAACCACGTTATTAAACATAGAAAGATTCATATCAGATTAAAGAACCACGTTATTAAACATAAAAATATTCATATCAGATTAAAGAACCACGTTATCAATATTTTCTGCAATATATACGTTATTAAACATTGAAATGTTTTAACGAAAACGTTATTAAACTAATAATTTGAAACGTTATTAAACACAATTGGTTTTACATATCAGAATGAAGAACCACATTAGTTGTTGTTGTTGTTGTAATATATTTGAATTAAGCTTAATAGTTTGAAACCACAATTGGTTTTACGGTTGTTGTTCTGAATTAAGCACAAACCTACACAATGGGCTATCTGTGCTCTGCCCACCACGGGTATCGAAACCCGGTTTTTAGCGTTGTAAGTCCGCAGACATACAGCTGAGCCACTGAGGGGGGGGGGTTGGTTTTATGGAAAACAGTGATACGTATGTACCACAATTATTGAACCTCGTCTGTACAAAACTATAAAATTCGAAACGTGGACCTTTCTGTTCAGTTTATCTCCAAAAAGGTCCACCCTTCGAAAGTACTCAGGTTTATATTAAGAAGACTTCTTGAACCTACGTGTTTTCTGACACTTGAAATCCTATGGGTAAACACGATGAAGGCTTTTTTTTTTTCCGACGTATGTATGTTGTACCACAAGTCTTACTGTCCTAGATGATATTATTTTAAAAATCGAACTTTTATTTTTAACGTTTTTGTTTCGAATATTTGGAATCTAGTCGAGATCATTGTGCTAAACTGAGAATCAAGTTTTACTTCCTGTTATAGGGTTCGGAAGCTATTCATTATTTTATGGTATAATTGTATTGTGTCCTGCTCATTGTTTCATGGTATCATTGTATTGTGTCCTGCTCATTGTTTCATGGTATCAATGTATTGTGTCCTGTTCATTGTTTTGTAGTGTCAATGTATTGTGTTCCGCCCATTGTTTTATGGTATCAATGTATTGTGTCCTGACCATTGGTTTGTGGTATCATTGTATTGTATCCCGTTCATTGCTTTATGGTATAGTGTATTGTATCCCGTTTATTGTTTTATGGTATCATTGTATTCTACCCTGTTCATTATTCTAATGATATAATTAAATTGTATCCTGCTCATTGTTTTATGATATCATTATATTGTGTCCCACTCATTGTTGTACGGCATCAGTGTATTGCATTGTGATCATTGTATTGTATCCTGCTCATTGTTTTATGATATCATTGTATTGTGTCCTACTCATTGTTTTATGGTATTATTCTATTGTATAATATTATTTTTCTGGGCTTATTCCCTTTCGTGATCCACTTAGCGGTGTACTCCAATCATAAAATCGGGAAAGTTAATGGTTCGAATCTTCAAAAGACGGAACACCTTTTCAGACCGATCAGCCCAATGAGTTAGTGAGATGGAACAGGTATTTCCATATGCGTAACATCGAATTTCTGATCAGTAAACTTTCGAAAGAAAGATAATATTTTGGGAACAGTTTCTAGAATTTTCAGAAATATTTGTTTCTGATGTTCACAGAACTGAAAGTCGAAGTATTGTCCTCGTTCAGTGTGTCTCACAATATTTCAGTAATATTCACTTTTTTTATATGTAAATACATTTGTTCTTATATTTGTGATTAAAATTTAGATATAATTTAATTATTACGAGAGCCCACCATGTGGTTTAACTTTCTTTGTAATTCAATCAGTAAAGTCAATAAGTTTCTGCCTCGACGTAAAAGAATCATGTCCACATGTATTAATCTTGTCTCTAATTTATCGAACGGAATCAATCAATACAGATTTCAAATAAAGTTCAGATTTGAAGTACACGAGAAACGTCTATCAACTATTGTATATTAGGTTTTGGACTTTTAACAATATGATGAAACTTTAATGTTCAAACAATTAAACTACATTGAAAAGATAAATGTTTAAAAGAATTTAATACAACCGGAAACAATTAATAAAATTAGGCATATTTACAATATGTGTTAGGCACTCATGACAGAGTAGATTCCAACTGTGAGTTCTAGTGAACTGCTGTAATCTAAGTTACTATCAGATGAATATTAAGGATGGCTGTAACAATAGCTATAACGTAGTTTATAGTACATAGAAGTTTTACCATGTTTATCTGTAGCTCAATCTCTAAGTATTCAGATTTCGTTACTGAAGTGATAGACTAAATGAAAGTAGCTAGTTAACATCACTCATGGGCTATTCTCTCACAACGAAAAGTGGGATTGGTCGTGGGTTTAAAACGCCCCCACATCTAAAAGGGCGAGCATGTTCGGTGAGAAGGATTCAAACATGCTACCCACAATTTTTGAGTCGAGCTCACCAACACCTGGCCACGCAAAGCGACTTCCAAGTGAACCTACTATCTATCTCCCACCCATCTGTAACACCTACAAGTGCCCAACCAGCACGTTAGTAATTACGTCAGTGATTTTCTTAGTACTGTGGGCAGACAGAAAAACAAAAGTTGACGTGGAATGTCTGATTGTAGAAACTACTTTTATGTGGGTTTCAAGAACTAACGTTTGTTAATTTTTTTTTTTTTTTTGTTTTGTATCGAGCGCTGTCGTTTCCGAAGAGTTCTGAAGAACAGTAGCTGATTTTAGGTCAGTACTGTCTGACTTCTGAATAATTGTTTATGTACTCTCAAAGTACTGTTGCGCAAAATGACTTTTAATCAAATGTGAGCCAGTAAATTCTCAGTACGATTTGAAGGAAAGTATTTTAGTTTCAAAACAAGGATTTTATCTTGCAAAACTGTAATAGTTCTACACAATTAACTACAATAAACTAACCACTTAGTCCTAAAAATAATTTACAAACATAACAGTTGAGTCTCGTCTGATCGTGAACGTAGCAGATCATGCACACTCTAGACATGCAATTCGAAGGTTGCAGCTTTAAGACTCGTGTTCTGTGATATAATAATTAGACACTCTACCATATAGTCTTCAGTCTATGCAGCTATATAATGAATATACGTTGGGGTTAACCGAAGATAAACTAGCATCCCTTTCCGGATGAATGCGTAATTGAAACAACACTTCGATGCCGAATTCTGCGCGTAGTTTCGGCGCTGGAAGAATTTCGCTTTTATTCGTAAATAATGCGTAAAATGTTGAACGTGCCAACAAAGAGACAGTGTAACTTTCTCTACACAATAAACTTGAATATATCCAACAATACCCCAAATCAATCCCAAGCATGAATAAGAATACAACTTACAGTGGAAGATATTATAATTTTATAAAATTTGCTTTCAAAGCGCTAATTCGTCAGCACAATCGAAGCTAAGAAATTTATTCGTTTGTTTTTCTAAAAATGCTTTAGAGAAAAATATTAATACATTAATCGTATATGTTTTTGCATTTTGTAAAATCAGAATTAGCTTATGTACTTCTTAGGACACACTACAGAATATGACGTTTTTTTTACACCGAGACAATAGTATAATATGTGTAAATTAATGCATCCATCTGCTGTAACAAAGGAGTTAAAAAATCTGTCAACATTGACTATATACAAACTACGCTTGCTAAAGTACTCAACAGATGGCACTCAAAACAATATTCAGAATTGTATTAAAGCTAGTGTATTACGTAATGAGAGCTACTTATCTATAGTCTATTTATATGCTATTTATCTACTTCTAAATAAAAGTAATTGTCCCTATTACTAAAACACAAGCATTGTGAAAGTAAGTTATAATAATAATGTTAAGGCATTAGTAAATGCAGTATTTTAGGAAAGGTAAACTATTTAGAGTTTAGAGCGCAATCCGTAGGTTGAGGGTTCCGATCCCATCACCAAACATATTTCCTTTTCCAGCACTGGGGTTTTTGTAAGGTGACGTTTAATCCCATTTTTCGTTGGCTGTCTTTCTTACAGTTTATCATCTTCAAAAATCGTTGGACGAAATTCAATAAACAAACAAAATTATAGTTAGGTAAATAAAACTGTGAGCTACATAATAACAAAACTGTGTCCCAAATGGAAAAGATGTGACCTATTAGTTAGTATGATCGAAATGTGAATTCGAAGGTTCAAACAAAAACATGAGTTCCACTCTTTCTGGGTCCCCCGCTGGTACAGCAGTAAGTTTACGGATTTACGACGTTAAAATCAGGGGTTTGATTCCCCTCGGTGCACTCAGCAGATAGCCCGATGTGGCTTTGCTTTAAGAAAAACACACATATACACACACACCACTCTTTCTGGTCGTGTGTGCATTATAAAACTGACAGTCAAACTCCACTATTCAGTGACTGGTGCTGTAATCTGACTGTTGTGCCTCTGTCAGTTCAATATTATGGACGGCTTCGTGCAGACAGCTATACGTATCTGCGGTCGAATATCAGCAAATCTGTAAAGATAACAAAGCACGAATGTGTTTTAGAACGCAACCTGGTATAGTTTATTCAAAGTGAAGCACTAAAACACAGTTCTTACTTAAATCAAAATAATACCAAAAACGTTTATTTCTAGTTCTTGTAATTGAATTAATATTCACACATTTATCCAACAGGGGCGCTAGCGCTCAGTTTGGTTATTTCCTGTGTTAATTCATTTAGTGTGGCCAGAAAAATAGATTTAGAATAGAGATAACTTAAATAAGTAATAGTTGTGATAGCACTGCAATTAATTTTAACTTCTAAATGCAATCTACTGAGTGTCCTATGCTAGGCTGTAGTGGAACTGGCGGACATGCTTTCCTAGCTTAAACAAAAAACAGAAACTTGCGATTCAAATTTCACATAATTGATGAGAAAGGTAGAAGGTAACAGACAAAAATTCCACATTTCTATATATTTACTCCAGTTGTTCTTTAATATGTTTCAGTTTCATACATTCAACCTTAATGTGAGTTGGATATGTTAATCTTATTGCATTTTAACTCTCTGTACGAGCTTAGTTGTTTCTTTTGGTAAAGCCAACTTCACTATTTCGCCCGCCTCCTGTGGGACAGCAGTATGTTTATAGGCTAACAGTGATAAAATCTTGGGTTCGATTCTCCGCTCTGAATAAAGCAAATAGTCCAATGTGGTTGTACTCTGAAACAAATTATATGAAGTATTTTACCAAACTTGTAGCTGATCAGTAGGACCTAGTCTCCAGTTGAGATGTTGTTTGGTCCGGTGTCAGTTTTTGCCTTCAGTATATAATTTAAGTTGACAAGTTGTTTGATCCAGTGTCAGTTCTTCCTTACAGTATATAATTTAAGTTGACAGTTGTTTGATCCAATGTCAGTTCTTCCTTACTCAGTATGTAATTTAAGTTGACAAGTTGTTTGATCCAGTCTCAGTTCTTCCTTACAGTATATAATTTAAGTTGACAGTTGTTTGATCCAATGTCAGTTCTTCCTTACTCAGTATGTAATTTAAGTTGACAGTTGTTTGATCCAATGTCAGTTCTTCCTTACAGTATGTAATTTAAGTTGACAAGTTGTTTGATCCAATGTCAGTTCTTCCTTACAGTATATAATTTAAGTTGACTATTGTTTGATCCAATGTCAGTTCTTCCTTACAGTATACAATTTAAGATGACAAGTTGTTTGGTCCAGTGTCAGTTCTTCCTTACAGTATATAATTTAAGTTGACAGTTGTTTGATCCAATGTCAGTTCTTCCTTACAGTATATAATTTTTAAGATGACAGTTGTTTGATCCAATGTCAGTTCTTTCTTACAGTATATAATTTAAGTTGACAGTTGTTTGATCCAATGTCACTTCTTCCTTACAGTATGTAATTTAAGTTGACAAGTTGTTTGATACAGTGTCAGTTCTTACTTACAGTATATAATTTAAGTTGACAGTTGTTTGATCCAATGTCAGTTCTTCTTTACAGTATATAATTTAAGTTGACAGTTGTTTGATACAGTGTCAGTTCTTCCTTACAGTATATAATTTAAGTTGACAGTTGTTTGATCCAATGTCAGTTCTTCCTTATAGTATATAATTTAAGTTGACAGTTGTTTGATCCAATGTCAGTTCTTCCTTACTCAGTATGTAATTTAAGTTGACAAGTTGTTTGATCCAGTCTCAGTTCTTCCTTACAGTATATAATTTAAGTTGACAGTTGTTTGATCCAATGTCAGTTATTCCTTACTCAGTATGTAATTTAAGTTGACAGTTGTTTGATCCAATGTCAGTTCTTCCTTACAGTATGTAATTTAAGTTGACAAGTTGTTTGATCCAATGTCAGTTCTTCCTTACAGTATATAATTTATGTTGACTATTGTTTGATCCAATGTCAGTTCTTCCTTACAGTATACAATTTAAGATGACAAGTTGTTTGGTCCAGTGTCAGTTCTTCCTTACAGTATATAATTTAAGTTGACAGTTGTTTGATCCAATGTCAGTTCTTCCTTACAGCATATAATTTTTAAGATGACAGTTGTTTGATCCAATGTCAGTTCTTTCTTACAGTATATAATTTAAGTTGACAGTTGTTTGATCCAATGTCACTTCTTCCTTACAGTATGTAATTTAAGTTGACAAGTTGTTTGATACAGTGTCAGTTCTTACTTACAGTATATAATTTAAGTTGACAGTTGTTTGATCCAATGTCAGTTCTTCTTTACAGTATATAATTTAAGTTGACAGTTGTTTGATCCAATGTCAGTTCTTCCTTACAGTATGTAATTTCAGTTGACAAGTTGTTTGATATAGTGTCAGTTTTTGTTCTACAGTATATATTTGGAAGTTTCAAACTAACATAGTTATATTAATATATTATTAGTGAAAATTAATACATTTTGATAAAGTTAAGTAATCAGAACCACAAGAAAGAACTGCGTTGAAAACAGCAAATCCAAACCACTGACTAATTACCATAGTTTGTTTTAGCTTAAAACAACAAGCCGAAACAAAAACAAATTAAACAGCAAACGCTGCTCTAACTGAAAAGAATCTAGGGTGTAAACTGTAGTGTGGGATTATAAAATGTACCCTAGGTTTTGGAGGTGACTTCGGAAGTAGGACCCGCATTGCGGTGGGAATACACCGACTACACTATGTAACACAAATTTTGTTCCTGGATAGCATGTGTTATTTCTTAATTGCTTATGTTGTAGAAGTACAGGAAATGGCCATTATTCCTTTCAAACTTTGCTTTTGTGACCTGGATAATGAAATTTAGAAATTAACGATTAATACAAATAACTTTATGATCATAAAACTATAGAGCACGTTTGTTTGTTTGTTTTGAATTTCGCGCAAAGCTACTGGAGGGCTATCTGCGCTAGCCGTCCATAATTTAACAATGTAAGACTAGAGGGAATGCAGCTAGTCATCACCACCCACCACCAATTCTTGGGCTACTCTTTTATTAACGAATAGTAGGATTGATCGTCACATTATAACGCCCCCATGGCTGAAAGGCGAGCATGTATGGTGCGTCGGGATTCGAACCCGCGACCCTCGGATTACGAGTCGAACGCCTTAACATGCTTGGTCATGCCGGGCCCACTAAAGTTATAAAAAAATGTTTAGAAGTGAGTAGTTTTTCGAGATTTGCGACTGTAATGTAAATCATTTTCACGTATCAGCCCCTAAATAGAGCTTTCCATCAGGTGTTCGTTATACGCTTCTTGATAGCGACGTTCAAAGTCCAGCATATTTTGGTGGAAGCGCTCGTCTTGCTCCTCTGAATATGCTCCAATTTTCTACTTGAATTTATGAAGATGAGCGTCAAGGATACTTACTTTCAGGGACATCCTGCAGCCCATTTTGCCATAGTTGTTCACCAGAGCCTCAACCAATTCTACATAATTTTCAACCTTGTGATTGCCCAAGAAATCCCTAACCACTGCGACAAAGCTGTTCCAAGCTTTTTATCTCTTTCTACTAAGAGGGCTTGAGGTACTTGAAGGCTGCAGACTCTTTATGAAGAGCTGTGACAAATTGTTTCATAAGACCCAAATTTATATGCAATGGTGAGAACAACACTTTCTAGAGGTCTAATAGTGGCTCACAACTGACATTGTACCTCCCCACAGAGAACTTGGGGTAGTGCGCTGCGATGTCCCTGCTGTCGAAAAGGAAGAGATAACAGAGAAACTTTGTAAAGGGAGACCCATCAGGAATGCCACCATTTTGAAGTCTCCGATAACCTCTCAGCTATACTCATCATACTTCAAGGCTTCTTACAAGATCTTGACGCTGTTGTATTCCTCTTTGAGGTGCACCAAATGAGCCAGGGAAAGAGACGGATACTTATTCCCGTTATGAAGCAACACAGCTTTGAGGCTTCTGGATGAGCTGTCAATAAAAAGACACCACTCATTCGGGTTACAGGCAATTCTAATTGCCTCGCACAGATCGGATACATTGTGGTAAAAGCACAGCCCATCTTGACGAGTGAAGAAGCTTGAAAAATGTCGGTAGTGCTTCCTCTAACTTGTGACTTGCATACTTTCATCTAACAAATCCCACTCCTTGTGCCCAGATGTCAAAATCTCGGTATTCGACTTTGTTAGACGAAGATCTCTGATCAAGTTATTAAGATCTCTTTGGTTAGGGTTGTATGGGTTTCTCTTACCAGCTGCTGCACCTCTAAAATTGTAATGTGGAACTTCAACGTGTACTTCCTCTTTTGATTTGCTGCTCTTTTCTGAGAATGGCTGTTTCCTCTTTGGCCGAGTACGTACAGAGAGCTCAGGGCAGTGTGGCACTGGAACGATGGATGATAGAAGGTCCGGATACATGATAGCAGATGCATTCTTGCCAGCTCGACGTTTGGAAGGGTCTACTATGCAAAATTAGGAATTGCTTGAGAAGTGAGTGGGTTGACGCCAAATTCTTGGAATAGCCAACTTTAAAGCTCTCTGGAATGTTCTGGAAAATGGGTAAATTGGAAAATGTCATTACCCAGGTCACAAAGGCAAAATTTGAAGAAAAAATAGGTCTTTTTTTTTCATTTACTTTAGGCATAAGCAATTGGGAAATAACACTTCCTGCCCAAGAACAAGAAAAAGTAAAATTTTGTTATATAGTTCTATCAGACTTAACCTCCATTCGCCAGTCTCACATGAGACCTAAGAGAATAGCAAAAGGTGTAGAAATAGAAATTAAAATAGCGAGATGTGGGTGCTCAAGCACATAACGTTCCACATCTGTATCACTCTTCACTGGTTGCGGGAAGGTGATTGCTCTCCAAGCTAAAGAATAAAAATTAATTGAAATAAAAATAAGTATAAGAAAATAAGGAGCTATCATTTAGGGGTACGTAAATTAAATAAACTTAGCTCCTGAAGTTAGCCCCCAGTATGGGAGAAAGGCATTGATTAGTAGCCCAGTAGACAAATTATACTGGTATGAAGCGTCCCATCCAGTTATATAAACAAAGTAGTATAGCATTATATATTTACAAACGGCTGGTATGGGTAGAGAGGGCACTAGTAAAGGAGCAAACAACGTTTCGACCTTCTTCGGTCATCGTCATCACAGAAAACTAGTATAGCTCTCAACCATCTCCCATTTATTAAGTCTACTGTGGCTATCATGCTAAAAAGAAGCCTTTATATGTGACAAGGTGTACATCTGCTTAAAGTAGTGCCAGGTTGTTAAATAAACATATTCATAACTAAAAATAGTTATTAAAAATTTAAACTAAAAGTTCTGTAATTTCTATTTCATTATATTCATCTAATATATTCTTATATTTTTACAGAATAGATTAATAATTTTATTTAAAGTTTCTTTGTAAATCCATTAACTATTTATTTTTTGTCATTATTTTAATGTTACTGCTGAACCATTGTAATTTATTACAAATTTTATAATATATGAATAATTTACTTTGGAGAACAATCACCTTCCCACAAGTGTCTGCAGGCATTAAAGAGTGATATAGATGTGGGACGATATGGGCTTGAACACCCACATCTTGCTCTCCTAATTTATATTTCTATATCTGTTGCTATTTTCGTATTCCTTATGTGAGGCTGGAGCATGCAGATTGGGAGTGATAGTCGGTGTATCCCCACTGCAGTGCAGGCCCTATTTTTCAGTTACCTCCATAGCTATCCCATATTATAGTTTGTACCTCGGGATCTTTACAATTACTACAGTGTATTTTATTTGATTGATTTTTGTTTCGGCTTATTTTTAAGCTATTGCAAACTAATATATGATTATATACACTTTCAAATATGAAAAGTTGTGTTCTGTCGCGGGCTTGTCTGTTTTGTAGAAAAGTAAAAATTAAAACCAACCACTTAACAAGCTCGTTTTTCACTCACTAATAATTTTGTCGTTCGTTTCTTTAGTTCTTCTCTCATTCACATTGTGTATACTTGTTTTATTTGTTGTTAAGATGAGGTTCGCGATACATCAGAAACGAAGTACAGGCCTAGAATTACCTCTTTCGTCGTTGCGCCATCTATCGGAATAATTCTACACCATTGGGAGTTAAAGTGGCGACGTTTATGTAAAGATTGAAATGATAAGATAATGTGCAGTCGAAAATATATCATTAATACATTGTAACGTTTTTAATTTGTTGTTGTTGTTTATAGAATAATACTTATAATTCAGTTCTTGTTACGTTTTGATTGGAATTAACGACCATTTATTTCTAGAGGAGACAAAAGTTTGGAGTTAAAATATACATGTAAAAATGGCTGGTATGGATAGAGAAAACAATATGTAGAGGAGTGAACAACGTTTCGACCTCCTTCGGTCATCGTCAGGTTCACAAAGAAAGAAAGAAGTAACTGACCGACAGCTGACCACATGTTTCAAGGGGGTTGTGTAACTGAGTGTAAGAATGTAGAGGGCGTGCTTAGATGTTTGATTATATTTATTAATATAGGTATAATGGTGTTCCTTTGTATTGGTTTATTTTGGACTTGAGTTGTTGTATAAGTAAGGCTTCTTTAATTTTGCGTTTGTTTATGTTTGTTTCTTTATTCAATATGTGGGTGTTTTCTTTGGTTATGTTGTCATTATTTGACTTGCAGTGTTCGAAAACGTGTGAAGGTGACTTTTTGTGTTCTTTGAATCTGGTTTCCATTTTTCTACTTGTTTCTCCAATATAGAAGTCGTGGCAGTTATCACATTGTATTTTATAAATAATGTTTGTGTGGTGTTTGTCAGTGTAGTTTTTACATAGTATAGACCTCAGTTTTGTGCCTGGTTTTTGAATAAATTTGGTATTAACTGGAATGTCATATTTTGTTACTAGTTTTTGCCTAATGTTGGATATTTGTCTGCTGATGTCAGGAATATATGGTATACAGCAGTATATGGGTTCGTGATTTTTTAATTCGTGAGCTGTATTTACTTTTGTTTGTTGATTTTGCTGTTTGTCTAGGTGTGTGTGTATAATGTTTTATACGGTTTGTGGAGGAAACTTATTGATGTTGATGAAGTATTGTTTTATTTTGTCTAATTCATCGTTAATTTTATCTGGTGAGCATAGTTTTATGGCTGTGTTTATTTAGTTTCTTAGAATGTTGAGTTTCTGTTTTGTTTCATGTGCTGAGTCCCAAGGAATGTATAGTCCAGTATGGGTGATTTTTCGATGGATTTCTGTTTTGAATTGTGTATCAGTTCTTGTAATTTTGAGGTTAAGAAATGATATTTGATTGCTTTCTTCCTGTTCACATGTGAAGTTAATGTAGGGATGTATAGAGTTAATGTGATTGAAAAAAATTAAGTGTGTGTCTGTAGATGTGAATCCCGAAATCGTGTCATCTACATATCTGTACCAGTATAGTGGTGGATATAATGCTGTGTTAACTGCTTGTGTTTCAACTTGTGTCATAAAAATATTGCCTACAACTGGTAATACTGAGTTGCCCATACTTAGGCCTTTTGTTTGTATATAATTGTGGTTGTTGAACATGAAGTTTGTCTTCATCGTGGTCGAAACGTTGTTCGCTCCTCTACATAATCCTTTCTCTACTCATACCAGCCATTTTTACATATATATTTTTCTCTACAAGTGGATTTTCTCGTTATCTCGAAGTATGGAGCTGTGGGGCTCAATTTTAAAAACGTAATTGAAACATTTATTAGTAAACTAGTTAACCCAAAACTGAATTGAAGTCATTACTTTAGAGCAGGTTGTACATAATTTATGTTAAGTTATACATGTTGTTTCGGACCTATTAGTTTACTTTTGTTGTTGTTACTAATTTGCGAATTGTATCAAAGTACTTATTTCAGTCAGTTTGTGTTATAGATGGATAACAACAAACAATATTTATTGAATGAGCGAAACTTTATTTTATAGTGGAATGTTACAGAATGCCGTAACTCTGAACCGCGAGATGAGAGAGAAAGTTAATGGAGTTATTTGGTGCGTACGAGACAGTAAAGTAGTTCTTATATGTGAGTTATTACGAGATAACTCCATTATTATTCACTTTGTAATTTTAGTTTTATTAAAAGATAAATGTAACTAGAATATTTTGAAAGTCGAATGTTATGCTTTGCTATTTCGATAATAATAGCTGTCACGTGTATGTTTGTCGTTATATTAGTGGCAAACGTATTAGATTATTTTCAGAAGTCACCTGGTGGCTCAATTGTAAGAGTCAGGACATTCAACGCTAAAAATCAAGTTAGTTTTTAGCTTAGCGCAAAACTGCATAATGGGCTAAAAGTACCTGAGCTACACGTACACTGTGGGGAACCAATCCCTGGGCATGGATGAATTTATTTAGATTGTCGTTTTCAAATGCTGTTTGTTGTTGTTGTTTTTTTTAATTTGCACAAAGCTACTTGAGGGCTATCTGTGCTAGCCGTCCCTAATTTAGCAGCGTAAGACTAGAGGGAAGGCAGCTAGTCATCATCACCCACCGCCAACTCTTGGGCTACTCTTTTACCAACGAATAGTAGGATTGCCCGTCACATTATAACGCCCCCATGGCTGAAAGGGCAAACATGTTTGGCGCGATGGGGATGCGAACCCGCGACCCTCAGATTACGGTCGCACGCCTTAACACGCTTAGCGTTTTCAAATGCAGTTTATTTGTTCTAAGAATTAGTGGAAACTTAGAATCAAATGTAAATATATCACATCCACCTAATCCAGTTGTGGCAAATATTGAAGTAAATTACTTAACATTTCCATGTGTAGTTTGTTGTAGTTTGTGTAGTTTGTTGTTTTCATGACTGGCCATTAACTACAAACATCAGAGTCTGATCACATTTAGAAATTTATTTTGTAGTAACTGTGGTATTGAAAGCACTAATCAAACGTTACCATAAGTAACCTTAAGAGTAGTACAGATAGAAACCTCTCTTATAAAGCAGAGCTCCGTAAAGTTTTCAGGTTATTCTATTACTAAAGGATGGGAGATTTCCTACACTAACCTTAAGGTAAAATCAAAGTCGTCACATAATATTTTGAAGATGCTAAAATCAATAGAACCAGAACAATATCTTAGTACATAGTACAAATATTTACATAAAATTAATTCCGTTCATGATGTTTGATTGCTTATATTTAATCATAAATCTCCACAACAGGATATCTATACTCCTCCACACCACGAGTTTTAAAGTCGGTGTTAAATGTGGTAAGTCCTCAAACATAACGCTGTGCCCTGGGGGACCAATTCATCAGTTCACTTTTCATTTATTAGTTTCCACTAGTATATTTTCTACAATATAAATATTTTTAGACAGCCATTTCTACTTACAATCGTATTCTTTCCGTCCCTCTGAACACAAACATACTATTTCTAAGAAACAGTCGCTATGTTTGACTTCAGGTTTACACAGCATGTTGTTCTAGACATAAGAACTATTCTCACAACACCATTGAGAAGGCTAAAGCTAAATCTTACCACACTCAATTCATCACAAATTAACTGTCTCAACTTTAAGAATAAATTCCATAATCCTTTAGTCCTAATCTACCACCCTTTAACCAGACAGACTAGCAGAACTGTCCAACACAGTTTTACCTAACAAACAAAACACCCTGTCCAACACAGCTTTACCTAACAAACAAAACACCCTGTCTAACACAGCTTTACCTAACAAACAAAACACCCTGTCCAACACAGCTTTACCTAACAAACAAAACACCCTGTTTAACACAGCTTTACCTAACAAACAAAACACCCTGTCCAACACAGCTTTACCTAACAAACAAAACACCTCATGACACTTTTCTCCATCATTACTTTCTTATAAACGTGAAAGGAATTTGAAAATCTTTCTAGTGTATTACAAAATATAGACTGGATCGTCTTCACTTGTACAAACTAACGAATCACGTTCGTTTGTTTTGTTTTGAATTTCGCGCAAAGCTACTCGAGGACTATCTGTACTAGCCGTCCCTAATTTAGCAGTGTAAGACTAGAGACAAGACAGCTAGTCATCACTACCCATTACGAACTCTTGGGCTACTCTTTTACCAACAAATAGTGGGATTGACCGTAATATTATAACGCCCCCACGGCTGAAAGGGCAAACATGTTTGGTGTGACTGAGATTCAAACCCGCGACCCTCAGATTACGAGTCAAGTGCCTTAACCATTTGGCCATGCTAGGCCAAACTCGTCCGTGTGGAAGAACCATTTGTTTTACATGCGATTATATCACCAACTTGTCGGTTATCACCAGTTATTTTTATTCTAATCCTTCAACGAATATAAGTTTTTTTTTTTTTGTCTTTATATCATAGTTTAAAACTGACTGACCAAGGGCTTTTGCCGAAACGCTGCAAATTAACATTTCGTTTCTGTTACAGACATGTTTTTTACTTCTGTTGGAAAAGTTCTTTTCATTATTTTTCTCCGTCTTGCGGTCTTTCCCACTGAGTGTATTTTTAATTTAAGAACTGTGTTGGTCACATGTGCTGTAACTCCTAGTTTCCATTTTTTATTAGTGAGACTAGTCATGCGACGTAAGTAACGTATTGGAAGTTCTGGTTCATTTAGGACTAAATAAACTGTAAAGAGAATTGAACGTCTAATCAATTATTCACATGAGTGAACTTATAATGTGGTTATATTTTGTATTGTTCTCGATGGAGAAGAAGACAACCACAAATTAAGGAAAATGTTCCTTTTTAAGGTGTTACAGCAATGTGATTATGTCTCCATGTGGAACTGTTCGATCCGGCCTCAAGGTGGGAAGAATGACCATGTTTAACCCTCACGTGCTACATTATTCTGTGTTTATGCCTCCATGTGGAACTGTTCGTCCCGGCCTCAAGGTGGAAAGGATGACCATGTTTATCCCTCACGTGCTACATTATTCTGTGTTTATGCCTCCATGTGGAACTGTTCGATCCGGCCTCAAGGTGGGAAGGATGACCATGTTTATCCCTCACGTGCTACATTATTCTGTGTTTATGCCTCCATGTGGAACTGTTCGATCCGGCCTCAAGGTGGGAAGGATGACCATGTTTATCCCTCACGTGTTACATTATTCCGTGATTATGTTTCCATGTGAGTTATCATTCGGTCTCTTACTTATGGATAAGTATGAATTTTTGCGAGAAAATCATCCAAGGCACTTGTTTTGTAGTTTAGTAACTTTTTACTTCATGTCAGTATAATTTAAAAGCTACCAAGTTATAATATCATAATTTTGATGCCGAAACCAATAATTTATTCATTGTGATGTTCAAGTCAGAAGTGTTTTCCTCTCGATTCTGTTTAAACTTGAAAAGTCGTTACTACTAACACAAATGACTTGTGATTAAGAAACAACAACTGACCTGAGAACTATGTCCATTTGACCTAGAGTCAAGGGAATTGAGATCCAACAAACTGCTGGCCTATCTTCAGTAGTCTAGTGAGCATAATATGGTTCCGAATGCCTATCAGTAACATCTGGACTTCCATTACGAGAAGTGATAAGTATCTTGCTGGAAGACTGAGTACTAGTAATGGAACTTCGATAAGAAGATGGACCAGCTACCAAATAAGCCAGAGGCTGTTTACAAAAGTGGATGAGAGCTATATTTCTTGAAGTACTCCAAGCAACTGAATGACACAATTGACTGGAGTATGAATGAGAGCTATATTTTTTGAAGTACTCCAAGCAACTGAATGACACAATTGACTGGAGTATGAATGAGAGCTATATTTCTTGAAGTACTCCAAGCAAGTAAATGACACAACTGGCTGGAGTATGAATGAGAGCTATATTTCTTGAAGTACTCCAAGCAACTGAATGACACAACTGGCTGGAGTAAGTAAAGGAAGAAAACACCCAGAGTTGAGTCATGATGGCCTTTCATTGAAAGCTGTAAAGCATTTTAAAGAAAACCAGTTCGAGTGGAATAGTGAGTGGCTTCATTCTGCCAAAAGGCAGATTCCATAAAGGAACAAGATAAGAAGATGGTTGAATGTAATGCTTGAGAGTGAAAACTTAGCCGTTTGTACTGATTATATTGGATGGCTACTTGACAATACTTACTATATTATAGCATTAACTATATGAGGTAAAGTATTAACAGCAAGTTTTCGAGGGTTTCATAAGCAAAATTACACAAACCATATAGATTTAGGGACAAAAGCTGTCCAAGTAGCAACGTGGCTTATTCTGTCAAATCAGATAATTTGCAATAATAGAAACATGCTGCAGAAAGAGAAACGTTTCCTACAATTTACAATATCGATTATCTTTGCTGTAAACACTGATATACTAGTTGATGCTAATGGGGTTAAAAATGGTTTATTAGGCAGTAGCAGTTTACTATTTTAGTGTTTGATTGTCGTTACAGATCACGATGTTTGGATCACTCCTTTTGTAGTGAGTTGCCTTTATTTTGGAGGAAAGTCTGTCTTATCTTGTCATATAGCAGAGAAGACAGAAAGGTGCTTTATACCTGTCTCCCTAGAAGCACCGGAAGGTCATTGTTAAACAACTACTGCTGTTCTGGGGGAGTCTACGTTGGATGTGACCACCTTAGTGCAGGTGTCCTTGCGTCCAAACGTATGATGGTCAGCTACGTTCATCTAAGTCTAGGCATAACATAGCATACGTTTTTAAAATGCATAATGCTGAGATGATTTTTTGTAGGTACTAACTCCATTTGGCCTCTTAAAGTATCAAAAACTCCAAGTAAATCCACCAGTCCAGTTTGTCAGTATTGACATAATTCTCGCTTATGGAAATAATACCAAAGTAAGCAGAGAAGTACAACTTTTTTGCATAAGAAGAAACATCATGGTTTATGGTCTGGATGGGCTTGTTATAGATAATATCTGTCAGTATGACTTGTGGTAGAGATTAGCTACATTTCCGCAATAAAAATAGTCCATTACTGATGTGTCAGAGCCCAGAGATAGTAGATTGTATGAGTACGTATAGAGTTGAAAGTCGTAACATCAAATGTGTAAGTGGTGTTTTTGGAGTAACACAAAGTGTGTATCCACCGTCTTTTGCTTTGATAAAACAAACACAAGAAGCATTCTGTTTTCTGCAAGGAAACAAGTCTGCACGTTCTTGATCATAACGTATTTTCTTTGACAGTTCTGGCTTACAACTAAGAGCAGATAACTGAGTGAAAAGCAATAATGGAATCTATGAGAACAGCAGCACGTTTTCACCGAACATATTCAAACTTTCATGTCACTGATCAACGTTTGTGCAAACAATCTGGACTTAATGCAGTGATGAAAAGCATATACACTTGTAAGGTGACCATTACTTCCACAGATTAGACCTGGTGTCCAGCTAATGGTAAATATAATGGGTCAAAGAAGGATACAAGATGGTTTTTAGCACTTGAGATGGTAGAAATGTCTATATTTAATCAAATGTTATTATTTTTAGATGACAGACGTTTTGGATAATATTTTGTTGTGTGGGGTTTATTTTGCAGAAAGGATTATCTGCTTTCCAATAGATCACTAGATATAGGTCAACTGAGGTATTCAATATAATTCTAAAATACTAGTAGTTGTTATGACTGTTGAGGATACGTAGGTATTTTATTAAAAATTTAGTACTTTAGTACCACGAACGTTCAAATTTCTTGGTGAACACTGGCAGGTATTGGAAAACTCTTGCTAACTGTGTATCAGTGTAGAATATCTTGATTGGAACGAATGCCGAGACTCAGCATCTTCTGATTCTGAAAAG
Organism: Tachypleus tridentatus; assembly: GCF_004210375.1. Taxonomy (NCBI): domain Eukaryota; kingdom Metazoa; phylum Arthropoda; class Merostomata; order Xiphosura; family Limulidae; genus Tachypleus; species Tachypleus tridentatus. Next base: position 8,475,830 of record NC_134835.1, on the reverse strand, counting down.
ATTTCGGTGGTTAAGAACTGGTTCCAGTTTAAAACAACAATTAAAAAGCGTCGCTGTCTGGGGTTTGTGTCATACCAACTGTATCGATATAGAATGTATTTCATGTGGTTTGGTGAATGCAGCAATATTTGTATGAGAAATGTGTTGTATCGCCAGTATCATATACGTAAATACGACGTTCAACCTGTGGTAAAGGTAGTTGTTCCAAGGCCTCTGAGACAAAAGATTATTTGACTTTTGCATGGTACACTGACTAGAGAGAGGCAAAAAGCACAATGCACTCTAATATTCGGAAACGGTTACTCTGATTACATACACGACAAGATGTAAAGAGTGTATAAAATCTACACTGTTGTACAATGAAAAAAAAAGCAATAATTACATGTTCTTTATTGTTGTGTAGATATCTTGCTATACCTACATCATCTCTAAAGCTGATAAAGACGATATTCTTGTACTGATTGCTAACTGTTGATTGACCAAACGAGTCAAAACATATCTGCTGGTTAATAATTTCCTACAGTGCATTACTGATGATTTGACTAAACAGTTGGTGGAAGAATTTCAGAGTGATTTCAAAGATCCAAATTAATCAAGAAGCAAAATTCAACAATGAACTTATTGTAGAAATTTAACTATCTTTAGTCTAATGGTTTCAGTGAAAAAGTTATTGAGGCCATTGTCTAAATTTACCAGAATCAATACCATACACCATGATGGCATACAAAACAATGACCAACTGTTCTCACATGTGCAGTAGTTAAGGTCTAAACTCTAAGAGGATAGTTAAAAAACAATGTTAAAAGCCTGAAGACAAAGTACGACTTCAATAGAAGAAACTCAGTTCTGATGTAGTGGTACATATCGCGTTTTTTCTTAGCTTTCAGTCTGTTGAACTACTAGTTATAGTGATCGCGTGGTGCTTTAAATGTAAGGGAAAGCTAAGGTTGTATGTCAGAAACAAATCTCTCCTGATCTGGTTGGACGAAAACAAAACGACCGAAGAGACTATCTAGCTTAAAACAAGATAAACACTATGTAATTTTAGTATTAAGTCCGCAACTAAAACATCCAAAGGATGCTACTTCAAGCTGATTGGTTGCATCAGGGCTGCTAGGCCGCCATTACGGGGGGAAATTTGTCCAAGTTGTCACCAGAGAGCCTATTGTCTGGACCGTATTGTTAGGCCGCTATGACAGGCGGCCATGATGGATAATTATGTTACAAAATAGAGAAAGTGTTTCTACACGATATTATAGTTCCAAAGGTTTTCACCAGGGGTATACTGCTGCCGCCATATTGAATAATTACGTAATAGCACCGATCACTGAAATCTAGATGACACATATTGCTCCTTGTGACTCTTATCCACATGTATGATGTCAAATGACTTATTTTAGCTTCACCATTATAGCTTAGTAAAGTTTCTATGTAAGTCTTATATGTGTAAAGGTTGTGAGACAAAGAAATGAGTTTATCATTAGCGTACAACTTGAGAAAACAGAAAATGAAGTAACAAGTTGGCAGGTACAGAGGTATTGTCACCATTTTTATATCAGTACCATCATACTTGATAATCTTGGTCTTTACATGAAGATAAGATTGGACTGGATCTAAATGTTCATCACTTGATTCTGACACATAAAATTCGACTAGTGCCAGAAGAGTAAGTATTGGTGTTCAAAATAGTCCTCGATATTTCTGATTTAACTTGATGTTAAAAAGATGAGAGAATTATCCTTTTTGCGATCCTTCAATAGAAATGTTTTTTTTGGAAACACTGACAAAGACATAGATATAAAATTATAGCATTCAACAGTTCGAATCCCCGTCACCAAAAACATGCTCGTCCTTTCAGCCGTGGTGGCGTTATAATGCAACGGTCAATCCCACTATTAGTTGGTAAAAGTAAAGCCCAAGAGTTGGCGGTCGGCCCGGCATGGCCTAGCGCGTAAGGCGTGCGACTCGTAATCCGAGGGTCGCGGGTTCGCGCCCCCGTCGCGCTAAACATGCTCGCCCTCCCAGCCGTGGGGGTGTATAATGTGACGGTCAATCCCACTATTCGTTGGTAAAAGAGTAGCTCAAGAGTTGGCGGTGGGTGGAGATGAATAGCTGTCTTCTCTTTCATCTTGCACTGTTAAATTAGTGACGGCTAGCATATAGCTTTCGTGTTGCTTTCACGAAATTCAAAAACAAACAACAAACAATATTTTTATTCTAAGGCTTTTGACAGCCATAATTACAATTTTACCACCGTTTACAATCATTTCGAGTTGTATTCCTTAACGAATAAGATAACTCAATATAAATTGGACATCAAAAGCTTCCATATTTATGGGTTATCGCTGTATGATTTATATATTTCGTCACACGAATTATACATTTCAAAACTGTTTCCTTTCTGTTAAAGTCAGGGACCAAACAGTACTTTACGTCGTGAATTTTTGTTTCTTTATATGTCTCAAAATAAAAAAAAAATAAAATTTTTAAAACAAATCTTTGACATGTTTGTCCTGAAGGAAACGTGAACATTTGTTGAAACATAACTTACATCTTATACAAACGTATTCACCACAACGATGAAATTCGGGAAACTCGTTTCTTTCTGTCAATAATGATATAACACTTATTACACTATTAATATCACGCTGTCCTTATAGAAACAAACCATTCTTTGATTTACCTTGATTGTAGACAACAGACATTCGCTACTACAATAAACGTGACAATACTTTAAGCAATAATGTTTATTTAAACTCCGAAATGATTTATCACATACAGTAATAACTTACCCCGAGGGAACCTTTCATGGACGTTATAACTTCGAAACGATAATCGTGATACCACAGATATATTTTCTCTGAGAGTGAAGAAGCTGAATATATTACAAGGTTAAAGTTTTCTGATGAAACTCCATGTATTTGAACATTTAAATTACGTTCAAATTTATTAATATATTATATGCTGCACAGTGTTTCTGGAACATTAGCCAACGAATACAAGTCGTAAGCCATGCGCGTCAAAAGAATGCAGGTCATGAGCCATGCGCGTCAAAAGAATATAGGTCGTAAGCCATGCGCGTCAGAAAATGGTTGTTATTTATTTTTAATATAGTCATAATTTGGATCTTTTCTAAGATGCGTTAAGCCTAATATAATTCCTTTCGCACAGTGGTGCACAAAGTCCGGCCCGCGACTAGTCGCCGAATGGTCCGAGATGTCCAACGGGAAAGTCAAACATAGAAACTTCGCGCCTGCGCAAAGATTAAGCGCTATAGAAGAATATGCATTAGATTAGATACTGGATGGTTCCATATTTGTGTCGGGCAATGAAGAAAATTTAATAAGCAAATCTTGTTAATGCATAGGCATTTAATCATTGGCGCAATGACGTAATATTTCAGTAATTACGAAATCTCACGCGTTACAATTGTTCTTCGAGATTTACTTACGAGCCCTATTTTGATATTATTTCGTAACAAAAATGGCAGCTAATCGTAAAAGAAAAGTTGACGACGAAAACCGGCAGTTTCATGATGATTGGACTGCGCAATACTGTTTTGTTCAACAACAGAAGAACGTGATTTGTCTTGTGTCATTCGACAGTAGCAGTGGCAAAGGTATCCAATATAAAGCGTCATTATGTGTCGAAGCATAAAGATATCCACAACGTTATCGGTGATGAACAAACAGCTCGAATTGAATCTCTGCGGCGGACGCTGAATCACCAGCAGAACGTTTTCTCAAAGCAGTCAGGAGATTTAGGTGCAGCATGTGAGGTCAGTTATGATATTTCGTTGATGATAGCAAAATCTGGCCAACCGTTTACTGATGGTGATTTTGTCAAACAATGTATGATTACTGCATCGGAAAAGTTGTGTCCAGAAGCAGTTCGCGAGCTACAGATGGTGGCTTTGAATCGTATGACAGTTCAACGAAGAATTTTTCACCTCTCAGCAGACGTGACAAGGCAGCTTACAAATAAAGCAACCAACTTTGTTTACTTCTCTTTGGCAGCAGACGAGTCGACTGACATCAGTTCAACAGCACAGCTACTAGTTGTTTTCGTGGTCTGTCGTTATCGTCACAGAGGAACTAATCGGTATGGGTTTCTTGAAGGGTCAGACAACTGGGTCTGCTCTAGTCGAGGAGACAGTACGACTGTGTAGTAGTGTTTCATTGTATTTCACGAAACTGGTAAGTGTGACAGCTAATGGAGCACCAGCCATGACCGGAGAAAGTAGCGGGCTGGTAGCATTGTTGATGAAGCATCGAGGAAAGCAGAACAGACAGTTGGTGAAGTTGCACTGTATTATTCACCAACAGAACCTGTGCAGTAAAGAACTTGGTTTTCAGGCACTGGTGGCATTAGTGATGAAAACCATTAATTTCATCAAATCACCGTCAGGGCTCAATCACCGTCAGTTTCGAAGTTTTCTTGAAGAAATTGATTCAGACTATTGCGACCTTGTGTATCACTGTGAAGTATGCTGGCTGAGTCGAGGAAAGATGCTCAGAAGATTCTGGGAGTTGATCAATGAGATGATAGAATTCCTCAGAAGCAAAAATAAAGACACAGAAGTGATTTCCATGACTGATCCGGCATGATTTGACCTTTCTGGTCGACATGACACAACACTTGAATGATCTGAATTTGAAGTTGCAAGGCAAAAATCAGCTTGTCTGTCAGCTTGCAAATCACTTCTCAGCTTTCAGTACAAAGTTGCAGTTGTTCCAGCAGCAAGCAGCATCAGGCAACTTTGTGCACTTTCCAACTTTTCAGCCACAGCTACAGAAGAATCAGGACATTGACACACAAATTTATGTTGGGAAGCTAAATATCTTGATTAAATCCTTCAAATCACAGTTTCATGACTTTGACCAATGCAGAGTGTTGATGATACTTTTTGCTGATCCGTTCAGTGTGTCAGTGGATGACTTGTCAGCAGAATATCAGCTCGAACTTACTGATCTCCAGGCATCTGATGAGCTGCATTATATTTACCGAGAAAACAGTTTGCTTGACTTCTACAAAACGTTGTCTGATACATTGCTAATCTGAAAGAGAACGCACTTGTCCACATCAACATGTTTGGCAGCACGTACTGCTGCGAACGGGCTTTCTCGCATATGAAACTGAAAAAAACAAAACACTCGCAATCAGCTGACTGATGATCATCTGAAAGCAATCATGCGTCTTTTAATGTCAAATATTAAGCCGGACATTTCTAAGCTCGTAGATGACATGCAGCACCATCCATCGCACTGACTTTGTGACAGTTGACGTATCATAACATTTCTTAGAATTATGTGCAAACTTCTTGATGTAATCGTTATTTGTGTGTTCTTAAATGTGATGTCCATCTTGTGTGAAACAACTGTGGAACGATTTTAATCTTCACTTTTTTGTGTCCCCCCAACGGTTACGAGAAGTCTGTTTGTGGCCCCTGACTCCAAACGTTTGTGCACCACTGAGTTTGACAGTCATCCGCTGATTATGAGACCTAACCACCAAATCATGTTTCATTTCCAAAAGTAAAGCCTCTTTTGAAACTTACTTTCATTAAATAGTTTATTTAATATGAGGGTCGCGGGTTCGAATCCCGGTCGCACCAAACATGATCGCTCTTTCAGCCATGGGGCTTTTATAATGCGACGGTCAATCCCACTATTCGTTGGTAAAAGAGTAGCCCAATAGTTGGCGGTGGGTGGTGATGACTAGCTGCCTTCCCTCTAGTCTTACACTGCTAAATTAGGGACGGCTAGCGCAGATAGCTCTCGAGTAGCTTTGTGCGAAATTCAAAAACTAGAACAAACAAAAACGAATCAATCATTGTTGTTAAACGTTGTATTGCCTTTGGATTGCAGTTCTGTTACTGGTAAGTCTCTTATTGCCGCCAAGCGTGTTAAGGCGTGCGACTTGTAATCTCAGGGTCGAGGGTTCGAATCCCCGTCGCGTCAAACATACTCGCCCTTTCAGCCGTGGGGGCGTTATAACGTGACGATCAATTTCACTATTTGTTAGTAAAAGAGTAGCCCATGAGTTGGCGGTGGTTGGTGATGACTAGCTGCCTTCCCTCTAGTCTTACACTGCTAAATTAGGGACGGCTAACGCAGATAGCTCTCGAGTAGCTTTGTGCGAAATTCAAAAACAGATAAACTCTTATTGCTCATGGTGTCTTGTTTAATGTTCCTCTTCACAACATTTACTTAGCATCAGGCCTAGTTTTGGAATCAGCTGTGGTTCGAGTTAAGACCTACACTGCTAATAATGAGTGTATCATTATTGTTGGAAAATGATAATACTTGGAAAGCTGATCTCTGTTTCATTTAAGGATGATGTTGTTCTTCAGGAGAATTTTGATCTGTTTTCCTCTTTTGCTGTGATTCGAGCTCCAATAAATTAAGTCCAAAACAAATGACAGATAGGTGTTCAAAAGACAGTATCTAAGATATTTTTGGATCCGACAGGGATGTTATGGATGATTGCCCTACTTGTTATTCTTCAGTTTGTGACAATAATGGACGTGAGGGATCTGGTTCATTTGGTGAAGTTCTGTTAGCTAAAAGTAAACTGATTTCTAAACAACAGAAGGAGTCATGGGTATTTTCACTGTTTAAATCTGCACTCCCAAAACATGAACTGGAGTAAGTTACATGTGATTATTTGTTGAGAAATGGCGTGCTTATAAATTTGACCACCAGGTGTGCCAGTTTCATAGAATTGGGCTATAATTTAGGAAATCGTTATTTCTAAAACATTGAAACTTGCCCATGAACTCACCATGGAAGGCAATTTAATTGTCAACAATACATTTGACAAAATTATGAAACATTTACTTTGGCAAAAAAAAATTATTCAAGACGTTTCTCAGTTTTTTTGTAAAACTTGTCAGTTGGTAGGAAAAACCTAACCATAAGTTTCCTGTTTCTTCTTTGAAACCCATCCCATATTATCAAAAACCCTTCAGCCGTGTGTTTATTGAATGTGTTGGTTCTTTGCCAAAAATGTCGATCAGGAAACCAGTATTTGTTGTCTAACATGTGTACATCCACTAGATTCCATGAAGCTATCCATTTTAGAAACATTTCAGCCCCCAAAAAATTATAAGGCTTTGGTTAATTTCTTTATCTTTGTTGGTTTGTCCAAATATATTTAGTCTCATAAGGATTGTCAAGTTGTTTCTACAAGTTTGTTTATGCTAAACAGATGAAATTTAGTGCGTGTCATGTAAAATCGCAAGGTGATCTTGAAATTTCATTCTACCTTGTGAGATGTGATGCGAACTTTGTCTCCATAACAAAAAAAATTGAGATGAAGGAGTTTGTTTGTTTGTTTATTGTTTTTGAATTTTACGTAAAGCTATAAGAGGGCTATCTGCGCTAGCCATCCCTAATTTAGCAGTGTAAGACTAGAGGGAAGGCAGCTAGTCATCACCACCCACCGCCAACTCTTGGACTACTCTTTTACCAATGAATAGTGGGATTGACCGTCACATTATAACGCCCCCGAGGTTGAAAGGGCGAGCATGTTTGGTGTGACAGGGATTTAAACCCATCACCCTCAGTTTACGAGTCGAACGAAGGAGTAAACTTATCATCATGTGCTGTTCGTGAGTGAGTTCAGGGGTTATAGGACTTATCCCTTTCGAGTTGTTGTTTGACCATTCAGTGCATGGTCCTTTTACGTTGCTGAAGTAGCGACGATTAGAAAATGACCCAGAGGAAACGCACTTACTGGATGCCAAGTTTCGTTCCAGACTATTAGATGTTTGTGAATTGGCTCAAGAAAATTTGAAGTCATCCCAAGCTAGAATGAAAAAAACGTTTATGGTCACTAGGCTGTAGAAGGTAAGTTATGTCCTGATGACATGGTCTTAGAATTCTTACCCCCTATCGGACATCCACTCAAAGCTAGGTACCATGGTTTCTATGAGATTATTCGGAAAGTCAATTAGACAGACCATGTTGTAAAAAGACCCGATAGCCGAAAGGCTACCCAGCTGTGTCACGTCTATATGTTGACTAATAACATAAGTCAAGAAATATGTGTTGGAAAACGGTAGTATAGAATCCTGTAAAAGTGACTGGTCTTCACCTAATGTAATGGTTCCTGAATCTGGTGATTTAGTTATATTCGGCAGAGACTTTCGCAAAGTAAATGCTTTGGCAAAGACAGATTCTAATCCAATTTCAATCCAACATTATATTGATAAAATTGAAAAAATCAGATGTATCACAATGTGTGATCTGCTAAAGGCTTTTTCTTTAACTGGCGGAGCAAACAAAATTTGTGCTTTCGTCACTACTGATGGATTATACCAGCATAATGTAAATATTATGTTATTTAAAATTTCCAGCCAATATTCGACAGGCTTAAGAAAGCCAATCTCTCCGTAACTAGGTTCGGCATAGCGAGGTAGTTAGGGTGCTCGACTCGTATTGTGTGGGTCGCGGGTACGAATCTCTGTCACATCTCTATCATGCTTGTCTTTGGAGGGCATTACGTACTGACGGTCGATCCAACTATTCGTTGGTAAAAGTGTAACCCAAGAGTTTGCGGTGAGTGGTGATAAATAGCTTCATTCCCTTTAGTCTTACACTACTAAATTAGAGACGGCTATCGCGGATAGCTCTCGTGTAGCTTTGCGCGAAATTCAAAATAAACAAACAAACTCACTGTAAATTTTGCAAAAAAAAGTCACTTAGCTCTTGTAAAGCCGAAGTTGTTTACTTAGATAATGTACTAGTAGACTACTGCCTAACTTCTCCAATTCAAACCAAAGTTGATTGTTTCGTGAATTATCAATACTTTACCAACAAGCTAAGTTTGATAAGGATTTTGTGAATGACTGGGTATTACAGTAAGTTTCGTAAAAAAATTGAAAACACTAACAAACCTATTGAAGAAAAATAAAAGGTTTAAACATGCTAATCTGCTTTGAAGAAGGTTAAATATTTATTGTGCACTAACCCTGTTATGATAGTACCTGACTTTGATAAGCCTTTCTCATTAGCTGTTGATGTTAGAGATTGTAGTGCTAGTGCACTTCTGTTACAACCATACGACAAAGGTATTGAACACTCTGTTTGTTATATTTCTAAAAAGGTTTAGATTTATTCTACTGTGTAAAAGAAACAACATTGGTTTTAGTGTTAGCTTCAGAACTTTTCATTATGTATGTATCTGCATCACAACAACCTACTGTCATTTACACTTATCACAACTCAGTGACGGATTTGTACAAATGAAAGGCAAAAAATAGAAGACTGTTAAAATTGAGTTTATCCTTAACAGAATATGACCTAAAGATAATCCAAGTCAAAGGGATTGATAATGTTTGTGCTGACGCACTTTCAAGCGCTCTATAGGCCCGGCATGTCCAAGCGCGTTAAGGCGTTCGATTTGTAATCCGAGGGTCGCGGGTTCGACTCCCGGTCGCATCAAACATGCTCGCCTTTTCAGCTACTCGAAAGCTATTTAAGCTAGCCGTCCCTAATTTAGCAGTGTAAGACTAGAGGGAAGACAGCTAGTTATCACCACCCACCGCCAACTCTTGGGCTACTCTTTTACCAACAAATAGTGGGATTGATCATCATATTATAACGCCCCCACGGCTGGGAGGGCGAGCATGTTTGATGCGACCGAGATTCGAACCCACGACCCTCGGATTACGAGTCGAACGCCTTAACGCGCTTGGCCATGCCGGGCCTAGCTGGGGTCAGGTAGCAAGGAATTTCCATATCAGATACAAGACTCAATATTTTTTGTAAGTTTGTAAAACTTTAATATAAATCTTTATGTGCAATAACCATTATTGTAAGCTCTATTATTATTTGTATAGCTTTCCAGTGGCATATCGGTATGTCTGCAGACTCGCATCGCTGAAAACTGCGTTTAGATACCCGTGGTGGGCGTAACACAGATAGCCCATTGTGTAGCTTTGTGCTTAATTCCAAACAAATAATTATTTATATATCAAAAAATATTTGTATTGAAGAAAAAATGTATGTATCAATCTTGTTGGCACGCGGCACGAGTTCGATACATTTATTTATCTTTTAAGTCTAAATCACCGTTTGACTCAGTTTCAGAATCAAAGAAACACGTGAGGTTCATCACAAGAAGGAAGTCTAGTCTTACACTGCTAAATTAGGGACGGCTAGCGCAGCTAGCCCTCGTGTAGGTTTGAGTAAAATTCAAACGAAACCACAAGAAGAAAGTGCCATTCTCATTGTTGATTGGTGCACAAATAATGGTCGGCTCAATTAAACAAATAGATTAACAATTCCTCTAGTGGTCAAGGTGTGTTAAAGATATCGAGAGGTTGCCAACAAATCATAATGTGTTAATAGGTGAAGGCTATGTCAGAGGCAAGCAAGGAAATGGAGATCCTATGACATACTAGATGCAATAGTGCAGTACTGAGAGCCAGAGTAACATATGATAACCAGATGAGAGGCAATGTACATCTGTGTGTCTTAATTGATGGAACAGTGAGAAAGGTTTCCATAGCAAGAATAAAGGTGGATACTGAGCGTTATGTAGAACTCCTTGAAGCCATCTTTATGAAAGCACCAATACATGGCTCGATGATCGGAAATATGCTATGTATTTGGAGGAACTAGACGAAACTGACGTGATATTTGTAGCTACTCTAAGAACTAAAGGAGGAAAGAGCAAGTTAAATATCAAGTATCTTAAAGTCTTGAAAAAGTGACGTCAGCTACGGGAGCTGAAAGATGCGCAGAACGAAGACCATTCGTCACAGAATTCTTCAAACACCGAGCACAAGACAAAAAACAGAGTACATGAAAGGAGTATTGAACCAATTGTTGAAGCAGTTCTGTTGGGAAGCGGGAGCAAAACCCATTTAAGACAGTGAAAAGTATTTCTATAACAAGAAGGCCAAGGATCGGCAATTTTTAGAAAGTTATTGGTAAACACAACCAATAACAAACTCAGTTGGCAGTGGAAAGGACCTTTTACATAACAGGAAATGGTAAACAGAATGCGCTATAAGGTGAATGTGGATGGGACGAACAAGGTCTATCTATCACACCAAGTTGTTGAAGATATACTTTGTCTACCTACCATACCAAATTGTTGAAGACATACTTTGTCTGTCTACCATACCAAGTTGTTGAAGACATACTTTGTCTGTCTACCATATCAAGTTGTTGAAGACATACTTTGTCTGTCTACCATACCAAGTTGTTGAAGACATACTTTGTCTGTCTACCATATCAAGTTGTTGAAGACATATTTTGTCTGTCTACCATACCATGTTGTTGAAGACATACTTTGTCTGTCTACCATACCACGTTGTTGAAGACATACTTTGTCTGTCTACCATACCACGTTTTTGAAGACATACTCTGTCTGTCTACCATACCACGTTGTTGAAGACATACTTTTATGGAGGAGAAAACCTTATTAGTGCAGCTGTTGAGATACAGATGTATATGGCAGGTGTGGCTTTCCTAGGAGCAGAATCCTAATACAGTACTTTTCTTATAGAAAATAAAGGTTTACTAAACCCAAAACTACTGGGTGAAGATGAAACATACAAGGAGGTCAACACAAATTAAGAACAGACTCCTAGAAGAAGAGAAAAGATAAAGATCTGCTGTGCCAGTATACAGATAGGTTAGGTGGCGTCAAGACAAAGACAATAGATCCTGTTAAAAATGAAGCCTTACCGAATGTCCTACACGAACAAAGACTAATATGGGACTGAAGGTGTTGGTGCAGACCACATGAGGAGACTTCTTGTAAGAACTAAGAAAAATCTTTGCACATAGTATAAATTTTATAAATGCGTTTCTTTTAGGAAGGCTTATTTTGTGACTTAATATTTAACTATTGTTTAGTTTTATGACAGTGCTGTTGAAGATATATTGTTTTAAAAGTGTTATTAGATTAGTAACTTATAAATATAAGCGACCAAACTGCCACAAGCCAAGTGAAGTAAAGTCAAATGTAATTTAATCAGAAAATTAGTTAACGAAAGAAACAGGGTAGTAGTTAGTCAGTATATGAGTTATTACCATCACTGATGATATTTTATAATAAACCTCTAATTAATTTCATATATTCTGTAAAGACAAAATAATCGCATCGCACTTCGTGGACAGCCATCTTGAATGGCAGAGATCTGCCAGCTGACGCCATGATGAGTGGACACACTTTTATACTTTCTTTCTCGTTGTCTGAAAAAATTAAAAATAAAGAAAAATTTAGAATTCTTGCTTCTAGCAACCGTATAATCTATTATTTCATTTAGAAAACTTATTGAATGTGACATCGGTATTAAACAGCACTTTAATTTGTGGTCGTCATCACGTATTTTGGTTGCGACCTCTAATTCGGTTGAACTACCACCTATGGCGGAATTAATGCGATACAATTATTTATAGATTTAAGACATCTCATTTTTTTACATTCAAAGTGAATCATGAGATATGGGATTATATTTGTCTGGTGGTTAATAAGTCTTCAAGTTAAAGGAGTATCGTTATATTTATAAAAATAGTATTAATTTTTTGGAAGAATAATTAACAAAATATCTCTTACCCATTTGAAATAACTAAAAATATAGATACGTTTTATTTCTATTATACTAAATATTTCGCCAAGTTACCCCATACTTTTCCAAGATATGTTTTGATTTAAAATTAATTTGAATGTTATTTCTTATTGAAGACAATATGAAAACGACGTTTTTGGATTCGGCAATGGGTAAAATTAGACGTTTGAAAAGAAGCGTACAAAAACATTGTATTGATTATGAACACATAAACCGAACACAACTAACGTTATGCACCCAGTTCACCCAGTGAGGTTTCACTGATTCCATACGGTTTCACTTTAGAACATAGTTTTAAAAGTGATTTCTGTTTGTTTGTTTGTTTTTGAATTTCGCACAAAGCTACTCAAGGGCTATCTGTGCTAGCCGTTCCTAATTTAGCAGGGTAAGACTGGAGGGAAGGCACCTAGTCATCACCACCCACCGCCAACTCTTGGGCTACTCTTTTATCAACGAATAGTAGGATTGACCGTCACATTATAACGCCCCCACGGCTGAAAGGGCGAGCATGTTTGGCGCGACGGGAATGCCAACCCGCGACCCTCAGATTACGAGTCGCACGCCTTAACACGTTTGGCCATGCCGAAGGGTGTAACTTATTTTATTTTCTATGAAAAATGAGGTATTTGCAGTACTGGTAGTTTATGTAAGTAGTTGGATACACAATTGGTGAATGTACTAAACGGCTATAACACTAGTTGTCATTAATACGAACCAAATACCAAAATTTTAAATTGACGTGCAATTTATTCCAAGCTTTACTTCTTTGTAGGTGAGATAAATTTTAGAACCCCACGATAAAAACTGCCAAGACAGTGAAACAAAATACAAGAGAAAACAAGGAAAAATTATCATATACATAGAATAAAATATGTATAAGTTATGGAGATAAGTGTGAGAAGCATCAGTTAGAGTTGACAGAGGTGAAAACACTTCCGGTTGTTGATCGGTCTCTCAGGAGTTAAACTAACCTAAATAGTTAGAAAATGAGAAAACTTCCGGTTGTTGATCAGTCTCTCAGGAGTTAAACTAATCTAAATAGTTAGAAAATGAGAAAACTTCCGGTTGTTGATCAGTCTCTCAGGAGTTAAACTAATCTAAATAGTTAAAAAATGAGAAAACTTCCGGTTGTTGATCAGTCTCTTAGGAGTTAAACTAATCTAAATAGTTAGAAAATGAGAAAACTTCCGGTTGTTGATCAGTCTCTCAGGAGTTAAACTAATCTAAATAGTTAAAAAATGAGAAAACTTCCGGTTGTTGATCAGTCTCTTAGGAGTTAAACTAATCTAAATAGTTAGAAAATGAGAAAACTTCCGGTTGTTGATCAGTCTCTCAGGAGTTAAACTAATCTAAATAGTTAGAAAATGAGAAAACTTCCGGTTGTTGATCAGTCTCTCAGGAGTTAAACTAATCTAAATAGTTAGAAAATGACTGCAGTGAAAGACTGCATTCCTTAATCAGAGGCATGGAGATTAAAAGCATTAATTTTAGATAAACAACAAACAGGTGAAAGGTCGAGAGACAACTTTCTTGACGTAGGTTTGAGAAAGAAATACAAAAGACAGGAGTTCAATAAAAGATCAGGAGATGTGATTGCGAGAAAAAAAAATGAATAAACAGAGAGAGATGCGAAAAAGAAAGTAATAAAAAACGAAACTTATTTCAAAATCTGTAATAGACAGCAATGTTGACTTTACTATAAGTCGTGAGTCAGTTTCTGATAGGAATAAAGTTGATAGACTGAAGAGAAAAACGAAGTTGAGTATATCACCATTGTAACAAAGTGTCGACCAAACGATCTACAGTAGAGGACTCTATTTAACTTTAATTTTCGATAGATTTTACAAACAAGTGTCATTGAACCTCTAGAAGTAGATAATGTCTGTCTTTAAACAACTTTAGAAAAGGAAACGTGAGTTTCATCACTGGGTCTGGCACTAGATCTTTGGATCAGATCTTCGATTGGATAATAAACTTAGATATTGGCACTGGATTTCTCTCGATCATCGCTGACGCAGTCAAGAATGCTAGAATGGCAGCATATTCGTAGATATCATTATATTACCTAAACGTTGGTAAGTTGTTATCAGTCTTAAGAATGGAAATCCTTGAAGTACCTCTTCAAAACAGTTTAAAATAAAAACATAATACGAAACTAAATGATCTTAGAAGTGTTATAGTGTTGCAGTGTAATTACACAACTGAACTGGTATAGATCCAGACACTTGTTATAGTTGACTTGCTTCAAGAATCGATAGGTATTGAAAAGAACTACTTATATCTAACGATCAGAAGTATGCTACATGTAGATCTAAATATCCATACCATCTCACTGTGAAGATGACCCTTTACGTATATGTATGTATGTTAGCATTCTTCACACATAGTTGGCCACTGTGGAAACTGTCCAGTGATGTATTTTGGTTATTTTGTTCCAAGTGGTTTGCAGAAGATCGGAAGCTCAAAGACAATGAAATAAGGATAAAACTTATAGTATTTTATTTATATGTTTTATTTGCATCACTTTGAGTTGTTGGCTTAATCGTGGTAATTTTTTTTATAGTAACTGGACACTGTCCGACAGTATACATGACCTACTTTGTTTTAGGATTTTTGACCAAAAGGATGAACATTCATAACAAGTAATATTTCCACTTTCTTATACACTTATGTTTGAATTTAAAGATATATGATAACTTTATCAGCTGAATGACTCAGTTGTTATTTTCTACGAAGTAGGTTATTGATTTAGCGTTTAAATAATGGTCATCAGAGATTTAAACAAAAAAGAAGGAAAACATTATTTAAAATAGTCCTTTGTACAGTATTTACTTCCTTAACGAGGACCAGCATCTAGTAGTATTTAAAAAAAAAGTTGTAGCAATCAGAAAAGACACGATCTGACGTTAAATCTCATAATTGCTTTGACTTAGTGTACGTAGAAGATAAAACTGAAACCAACAAGTGATATATTTCACAATGTTTTCAACTTAGACACGCCAATAGTTCGGACAGAAGCTCAACCTTAACGACTTCAAAATAGTGGATCAATAGGGCAGTAGCACAACACAAAGACAAATAGAAACTTTGATTGGATAAACCTTGTTTCCAACTTCAGTCTGAAGGTGTCATGTGGGTTGAATAAAGTAATATGATTAGTAAATTGGCGACACCTAAGATGTAGTTGTGTTGAGTCATAGAGAAGCGAAATGGTATCGATTCAAATCATTCAAGGTATCTAAACATATGGAGTTTACAAAACATTAATTTTGTACGGTATTTTATCAGCCGTTTCTTTATTATGAATTGCTGTTAAAATTATTTCAACAATTTCTGCATTCTGATCATTTTACAGTGAAGATAGAAGTTGTTTATCTGTGATCGAGGATATAAAATATATAATAACTAATGAAGATACAAGTAGTGTTTATCTGTGATGGAGGATATAAAATATATAATAACTAATGAAGATACAAGTTGTTTATCTGTGCTCGAGGATATAAAATATATAATAACTAATGAAGATACAAGTAGTGTTTATCTGTGATGGAGGATATGAAATATATAATAACTAATGAAGATATAAGTAGTGTTTATCTGTGATGGAGGATATAAAATATATAATAACTAATGAAGATACAAGTAGTGTTTATTTGTGATCGAGGATATAAAATATATAATAACTAATGAAGATACAAGTAGTGTTTATCTGTTATAGAAGATATAAAATATATAATAACTAATGAAGATACAAGTAGTGTTTATCTGTGATGGAAGATATAAAATATATAATAACTAATGAAGATACAAGTAGTGTTTATCTGTGATCGAGGATATAAAATATATAATAACTAATGAAGATACAAGTAGTGTTTATCTGTCATCGAGGATATAAAATATATAATAACTAATGAAGATACAAGTAGTGTTTATCTGTCATCGAGGATATAAAATATATAATAACTAATGAAGATACAAGTAGTGTTTATCTGTGATGGAGGATATAAAATATATAATAACTAACGAAGATACAAGTAGTGTTTATCTGTGATCAAACCAAAACTATATCATAACTAATGAAGATACAAGTAGTGTTTATCTGTGATGGAAGATATAAAATATATAATAACTAATGAAGATACAAGTAGTGTTTATCTGTGATCGAGGATATAAAATATATAATAACTAATGAAGATACAAGTAGTGTTTATCTGTCATCGAGGATATAAAATATATAATAACTAATGAAGATACAAGTAGTGTTTATCTGTGATGTGATGGGATATAAAATATATAATAACTAATGAAGATACAAGTAGTGTTTATCTGTGATGGAGGATATAAAATATATAATAACTAACGAAGATACAAGTAGTGTTTATCTGTGATCAAACCAAAACTATATCATAACTAATGAAGATACAAGTAGTGTTTATCTGTGATCGAGGATATAAAATATATAATAACTAATGAAGATACAAGTAGTGTTTATCTGTGATGGAGGATATAAAATATATTATAATAATGAAGATACAAGTAGTGTTTATCTGTGAAGATACTAACGAAGTACAAGTAGTGTTTATCTGTGATCGAGGATATAAAATATATAATAACTAATGAAGATACAAGTAGTGTTTACCTGTGATCGAGGATATAAAATATATAATAACTAATGAAGATAGAAGTTGTTTATCTGTGATGGAGGATATAAAATATATAATAACTAATGAAGATACAAGTAGTGTTTATCTGTGATGGAGGATATAAAATATATAATAATAATGAAGATACAAGTAGTGTTTATCTGTGATCAAACCAAAACTATATCATAACTAATGAAGATACAAGTAATGTTTATCTGTGATGGAAGACATAAAATATATAATAACTAATGAAGATACAAGTAGTGTTTATCTGTGATGGAGGATATAAAATATATAATAACTAATGAAGATACAAGTAGTGTTTATCTGTGATGGAGGATATAAAATATATAATAACTAATGAAGATACAAGTAGTGTTTATCTGTGATGGAGGATATAAAATATATAATAACTAATGAAGATACAAGTAGTGTTTATCTGTGATGGAGGATATAAAATATATAATAACTAATGAAGATACAAGTAGTGTTTATCTGTGATGGAGGATATAAAAATATATAATAACTAATGAAGATACAAGTAGTGTTTATCTGTGATGGAGGATATAAAATATATAATAACTAATGAAGATACAAGTAGTGTTTATCTGTGATGGATCGAGGATATAAAATATATAATAACTAATGAAGATACAAGTAGTGTTTATCTGTGATGGAGGATATAAAATATATAATAACTAACGAAGATACAAGTAGTGTTTATCTGTGATCAAACCAAAACTATATCATAACTAATGAAGATACAAGTAGTGTTTATCTGTGATCGAGGATATAAAATATATAATAACTAATGAAGATACAAGTAGTGTTTATCTGTGATGGAGGATATAAAATATATAATAACTAATGAAGATACAAGTAGTGTTTATCTGTGATGGAGGATATAAAATATATAATAACTAACGAAGATACAAGTAGTGTTTATCTGTGATCCAGGATATAAAATATATAATAACTAATGAAGATACAAGTAGTGTTTATCTGTGATCGAGGATATAAAATATATAATAACTAATGAAGATACAAGTAGTGTTTATCTGTGATGGAGGATATAAAATATATAATAACTAACGAAGATACAAGTAGTGTTTATCTGTGATCAAACCAAAACTATAATAACTAATGAAGATACAAGTAGTGTTTATCTGTGATGGAGGATATAAAATATATAATAACTAATGAAGATACAAGTAGTGTTTATCTGTGATCGAGGATATAAAATATATAATAACTAATGAAGATACAAGTAGTGTTTATCTGTGATGGAGGATATAAAATATATAATAACTAATGAAGATACAAGTAGTGTTTATCTGTGATGGAGGATATAAAATATATAATAACTAACGAAGATACAAGTAGTGTTTATCTGTGATCAAACCAAAACTATATCATAACTAATGAAGATACAAGTAGTGTTTATCTGTGATCGAGGATATAAAATATATAATAACTAATGAAGATACAAGTAGTGTTTATCTGTGATGGAGGATATAAAATATATAATAACTAATGAAGATACAAGTAGTGTTTATCTGTGATCGAGGATATAAAATATATAATAACTAACGAAGATACAAGTAGTGTTTATCTGTGATCGAGGATATAAAATATATAATAACTAATGAAGATACAAGTAGTGTTTATCTGTGATCGAGGATATAAAATATATAATAACTAATGAAGATACAAGTAGTGTTTATCTGTGATGGAGGATATAAAATATATAATAACTAATGAAGATACAAGTAGTGTTTATCTGTAATATAACTAATGAAGATACAAGTAGTGTTTATCTGTGATGGAGGATATAAAATATATATAACTAATGAAGATACAAGTAGTGTTTATCTGTGATGGAGGATATAAAATATATAATAACTAATGAAGATACAAGTAGTGTTGATCTGTGATGGAGGATATAAAATATATAATATAATGAAGATACAAGTAATCTGTGAAGATACAAGTACAAGTGTGATTATCTGTGATGGAGGATATAAAATATATAATAACTAATGAAGATACAAGTAGTGTTTATCTGTGATCGAGGATATGAAATATATAATAACTAATGAAGATACAAGTAGTGTTTATCTGTTATGGAAGATATAAAATATATAATAACTAACGAAGATACAAGTAGTGTTTATCTGTGATCAAACCAAAACTATATCATAACTAATGAAGATACAAGTAGTGTTTATCTGTGATCGAGGATATAAAATATATAATAACTAATGAAGATACAAGTAGTGTTTATCTGTGATGGAGGATATAAAATATATAATAACTAACGAAGATACAAGTAGTGTTTATCTGTTATGGAAGATATAAAATATATAATAACTAACGAAGATACAAGTAGTGTTTATCTGTGATCAAACCAAAACTATATCATAACTAATGAAGATACAAGTAGTGTTTATCTGTGATCGAGGATATAAAATATATAATAACTAATGAAGATACAAGTAGTGTTTATCTGTGATGGAGGATATAAAATATATAATAACTAATGAAGATACAAGTAGTGTTTATCTGTGATCGAGGATATAAAATATATAATAACTAACGAAGATACAAGTAGTGTTTATCTGTGATCGAGGATATAAAAATATATAATAATGAAGATACAAGTAATGAAGATACAAGTAGAAGTGTTTATCTGTGATGGAGGATATAAAATATATAATAACTAATGAAGATACAAGTAGTGTTTATCTGTGATGGAGGATATAAAATATATAATAACTAATGAAGATACAAGTAGTGTTTATCTGTGATCAAACCAAAACTATATCATAACTAATGAAGATACAAGTAATGTTTATCTGTGATGGAAGACATAAAATATATAATAACTAATGAAGATACAAGTAGTGTTTATCTGTGATGGAGGATATAAAATATATAATAACTAATGAAGATACAAGTAGTGTTTATCTGTGATGGAGGATATAAAATATATAATAACTAATGAAGATACAAGTAGTGTTTATAACTAATGAAGATACAAGTGTGTTTATCTGTGATGGAGGATATAAAATATATAATAACTAATGAAGATACAAGTAGTGTTTATCTGTGATGGAGGATATAAAATATATAATAACTAATGAAGATACAAGTAGTGTTTATCTGTGATGGAGGATATAAAATATATAATAACTAATGAAGATACAAGTAGTGTTTATCTGTGATGGAGGATATAAAATATATAATAACTAATGAAGATACAAGTAGTGTTTATCTGTGATCGAGGATATAAAATATATAATTAATGAAGATACAAGTAGTGTTTATCTGATGGAAGATATAAAATATATAATAACTAACGAAGATACAAGTAGTGTTTATCTGTGATCAAACCAAAACTATATCATAACTAATGAAGATACAAGTAGTGTTTATCTGTGATCGAGGATATAAAATATATAATAACTAATGAAGATACAAGTAGTGTTTATCTGTGATGGAGGATATAAAATATATAATAACTAATGAAGATACAAGTAGTGTTTATCTGTGATCGAGGATATAAAATATATAATAACTAATGAAGATACAAGTAGTGTTTATCTGTGATCGAGGATATAAAATATATAATAACTAATGAAGATACAAGTAGTGTTTATCTGTGATGGAGGATATAAAATATATAATAACTAACGAAGATACAAGTAGTGTTTATCTGTGATGGAGGATAAAAAATATATAATAACAAGTAATGAAGATACAAGTAGTGTTTATCTGTGATCGAGGATATAAAATATATATAATAACAAGTAATCTGATCGAGGATGAAGATACAAGTAGTGTTTATCTGTGATGGAGGATATAAAATATATAATAACTAATGAAGATACAAGTAGTGTTTATCTGTGATCTGTGATCAAACCAAAACTATATCATAACTAATGAAGAGGATATAAAATATATAATAACTAATGAAGATACAAGTAGTGTTTATCTGTGATGGAGGATATAAAATATATAATAACTAATGAAGATACAAGTAGTGTTTATCTGTGATCGAGGATATAAAATATATAATAACTAATGAAGATACAAGTAGTGTTTATCTGTGATCGAGGATATAAAATATATAATAACTAATGAAGATAGAAGTTGTTTATCTGTGATGGAGGATATAAAATATATAATAACTAATGAAGATACAAGTAGTGTTTATCTGTGATGGAGGATATAAAATATATAATAACTAATGAAGATAGAAGTTGTTTATCTGTGCTCGAGGATATAAAATATATAATAACTAATGAAGATACAAGTAGTGTTTATCTGTAATGGAGGATATAAAATATATAATAACTAATGAAGATACAAGTAGTGTTTATCTGTCATCGAGGATATAAAATATATAATAACTAATGAAGATACAAGTAGTGTTTATCTGTGATGGAGGATATAAAATATATAATAACTAATGAAGATACAAGTAGTGTTTATCTGTGATGGAGGATATAAAATATATAATAACTAACGAAGATACAAGTAGTGTTTATCTGTGATCAAACCAAAACTATATCATAACTAATGAAGATACAAGTAGTGTTTATCTGTGATCGAGGATATAAAATTTATCTGTGATCTGTGATCGAGGATATAAAATATATAATAACTAATGAAGATACAAGTAGTGTTTATCTGTGATGGAGGATATAAAAAATATATAATAACTAAGGATATAAAATATATAATAACTAACGAAGATACAAGTAGTGTTTATCTGTGATGGAGGATATAAAATATATAATAACTAACGAAGATACAAGTAGAGCTTTATCTGTGATCAAACCAAAACTATATCATAGTTAATGAAGATAAAAGATGTTTATCTGTATTTGAAGATACAGAATATATCATAGCTAATGAAATAGATGTTGCATATCTGTGTCCCAGGATATAAAATATATCATAACTAATGAAGACAGAAGTTATTTTTCTGTGTTCGAGGATCTTCTGAATTTCGCGCAAAGCTACTCGAGGGCTATCTGCGCTAGCCGTTCCTAATTTAGCAGTGTAAAACTAGAGGGAAGGCAGCTAGTCATCATCACCCACCGCCAACTCTTGGGCTACTCTTTTATCAACGAATAGCGGGATTGACCGTCACATAATAACGCCCACACAGCTGAGTGGACGAGCATGTTTGGTGCGTAGATTCGAACCCGCAATCCTCAGATTACCAGTCAAACGCCTTAACCCACATGGCCATGGCAGGCCGTTTGAGTATGTATAAGACACATCTCTTAGTCTCTCTGGCAGTGAGAGTTGCTGTTAAAAAGTATCTAGGTGTTTTATGATCTCTGCAGAGATTCGTTTTTAGAAGTTTTGTGGCATGCAGAGGTTTTTGCTTCCTTATTTGTTTTTGTATGCATTAATTTTGCTTGAACTGATCTGAGATTAAGTCTTAGATGTCATGTTTCGTTATCACTTGATTATTTCTGAAGTATTACGAAATAAGACAGATTTTAAAGTAACACGCGACATAGTAATAATAACAATAGTGATAACTAATGAACTTGGTAGAACACTGGTTTAATTACATTATGTAGCTGTTCGTTTTTTGACTGTTCTACTTTTCCGAGTACTTGATTCAAGATTCATAACTTAGAATAATAAATAATTACTACTAGTAGCTTTAAGAAATTACGAATTTGAAGGGTTTGTTTGTTTGTTTTGAATTTCGCACAAAGCTACTCGAGGGCTATCTGTGCTAGCCGTCCCTAATTTAGTAGTGTAAGACTAGAGGGAAGGCAGCTAGTCATCACCACCCACCGTCAACTCTTGGGCTACTCTTTTACCAACGAATAGTGGGATTGACAGTCACATTATAATGCCCGCACGGCTGAAAGGGCGAGCACGTTTGGCGCGACGGGGAGAATTTGAAGGGAAGGAAATTTCTTAACGTTTGCATATGTGTGGAATTTCTTTCATAGAACAAATCTTAGGTAATCAGACGCAGAAGATAAAATATGTTAAATATAACAGTGGCGAAATTTTTATAATTTGACTCCTCTTTAAAAATATAACAAATATTTGTTGTTATTATACAGATAAAAAACTAACGTATGAACCTAACGACAATTACACGAAATACCACTGTATCTTTGCTCCGTATATCTGTCACTTTTCAAGCTGCCCTGTTCTTAAAACCACCTTGAACATAGCTTACGGCAAAAAAGTGAAATATTACAGTATTTAGTTTATTTTAAATCTTCCTACCACAAGAGCGTGTTTTAGTTTCTAGAATCCATGGTTCGTTACCCGTTACGAAAAAAAAATCTTGTTCCTCGCTTTGGGGCCGAAAATGCGAAACAACAATGATGCTCAAAACCACTATTATCTTCCCCAGTAACTCAGTGATGAATATTATTGTTTAACTCCCTTACACTGCAGTAGCCCAATACTTTGTGGTGGATGGTATTGATTAACCCCCTTACACTGCAGTAGCCCAATACTTTGTGGTGGTTGGTATTGATTAACTCCCTTACACTGCAGTAGCCCAATACTTTGTGGTGGATGGTATTGATTAACTCCCTTACACTCCAAAACCCAATAATTTGTGATTGATGGTATTGATTAACTCATTTTCAGCCCTTGTGGCACAGCAGTATGTTTTTGACTCACGCCGCTTAAAACCGGATTTCGATACCCTTGGCGAACAGAGCACAGACAGCTCATTGTGTAGCTTTGTTCTTAATGCTAAGCAAACAAAGAGATAACGCATTTATTCTTTCTCCCTGGCAGTCCAAAGGTTAGGGTGGCTAGTAATGAATAACTTACCCTACCTCTTGTTTGTAGATTTATAACTACAAAAGGCTATGCGCTAACAGCTCTTTACGTAGATTTGAGCAAAAGTTTGAAATAAGAGCAGAAACTTACGATTATGAGAAACAAAGTCTGAATACGAGTATGTTGTGCTTGATTTTATGCTAATGTAACAAGTACATATATACAAGCACAATGTAATTTTTAACGTGTATGTGTCTTATAGTCATCTTATTACAATTGCTGAAATATAGTAAAGTTCACTGCTGTGAACAATTCATTAAGATACTCTGTGTTCTCTGAAAAGGTTCAATATTTTTCATCCGTAGCAGGATTTGTGTTTTCACCGTCAGGACTTAGATACACGTGGGAAAGAAACCCACCTGGGATTTAGTTCTCTAATCGACTTGTTTCGTTGTTATTTCAAGCATTTTATTTATCACGAGAAAAAATACACGTGTGTGAAGTGCAAACGTAAAACTAAAAACAGATGTGTTGATCATAGGTAACTGGTAATATTATAATGAAGAAATCCGTATTTCTAGAAGATATAACTGGTTTGCTTTGGAGCGAACTGGAAATTTGAAGAAAAACGAAGTTGCCTGCATTACCCGTTTCTTAAGCTGTGTTCTGTCTGTTCGTTTTCTACGAATCACTGACGCTGTTTATTCGTTCATGAACACTTCATGTAGCAAACGACGTGTTTATAAATATAAAATGTTTGTTTGCAGCTAAGCACAAATCAACACAATGTGCTGTCTCTGCTTTACAGTATGATAATATTATCACATATCCAGCAGGGGTTAAAAATAAAAGGAATTTGAATTGTTTTAGATGTGAATGTTTACGTGTTAAAAAAGGGTAATTATACATGAATCAACTTTTAGTCTCTATTAAACTAAGGTAAGACTCTCTGTTGTTTTACAGCTAAGCTACAAATAGAGAAACACACAAACACCATACAAACACTCAGATATAGACACAAACATCACACAAACACTCAGATATAGACACAAACACCACACAAACACACATATACACACACAAACACTGTACAAACACATAGATATAGACACAAACACCATACAAACACTCAGATATTGCCACAAACACTATACAAACACTCAGATATTGACACAAACATCATACAAACACACAGATATAGACACAAACACCATACAAACACTCAGATATTGACACAAACATCATACAAACACTCAGATATAGACACAAACACCATACAAACACACAGATGTGCACACAAACACCGTACAAACATATATATATATATGCACATAAACTCACACTTGTATGAGGAGGGTATTGTATTTCCCTTTTATTTTATTTTAAAGCAGATTTGTGTGTTGAGAAATTTTTTATCATATTTTAATTGTGTTTTAGTTGTATGGGGTGTATAAAGTCCTATTCTGCTTGTAACAAAGTCATAAATTATACCAGCCCATAAACAAGAGGAAAAATTTTACTGTCTCTACTATGTATATATATTCATTATTCTGTTACTGTTCTGTGCCGTCTCTCTAGAGTGTAATTTTAAATTCAATGTAGCTTTTTGGCATCAGAATATGGTAAACAGATTCTTGTAATCCATTTCGGACCAAGTGACGTCAAGCTCTATAGAATTATTTTATTCACCAGGTCCTCAGTGCGCGCGATGTTGTGGACTTACGTCACACTGACGTCAGTAAAGTGTAACTTCGCAGCTGCAACTATTAACTGGATCGAAAGAATGCATGTTGCTAGAATACATGCGTCACTTCGTTTTCTTTTAAGTGTGTTTTGCAGAATTATAATTTAATGAAAGCTAGTGTTTTGTTGTTGTTAGAAGCGGTTATTGGCTTTCTATTCTATATAAGTATACAGAAGTTCCGGTTTTTCACATATAACCTCTCTAATTAACCTTATTGCGTGTAAGTTCTTCAAAGCATGGATGGACAGATTAATATATCCGGTGTTAAGAGACATTAAACTATTTACAAAGGACCAAAATCGTTAAATGTAAGAAGCTACGCTAGAGTTGAATATCTTACGTTAGTAACTATGACAACTTCGAAATAAGAAAGAATTAGGTAAGGTGCTATAACTTGAATAGCACAATACACAGGACAAACTTACTGCGACTTTTATGACATAATAAACTCGTGTAGTTAATCCACCGAGTTTCTAAGCTCTCTAATATAATGCTCTTGATGAAGTGGAAGACACTGTAAAATTCGGTAAGTGTACGGGAAGTGTAAGGTGTTGTTTTTTCTCATTTGTCAAAGTAATTCAAAGTTTATTTTTTTTAAATCAAAGGTTAGTGCTAGCCACTTATGACTGGTTACGTATGTGCGTTGTAAAGTAAGTTTAACAAATCATGTATCTAAAGAATATAAATACAGTATCGACTATTTTAACAAAACAAAGACCTTTTCGTTTTTACTTGATCTCAACTTACACTATACTGCTGATGATTTCCCACGTTCCTATCAATTAATCTGTTACCAAGTTCAAACCAGGAGTTTGCAAAAGTAACACTTGGAAACTATGTCTTCATTTGAACATTTCAGTACCCGTAAGGTATTTCGTCAGTGTTATAACTCGCTAGTTGGATAAGTTAGTAGAATGAAGGCTATTTTACGTGAAAAATAAACATGTGTTGTATCATCTTAAACTCTGAAAACTGGCAAAATAATACAACCAAATAATTGTGATAAAGTTTGCCATCCTGTCCAGACGAACTGACCTCCCGCGACTGAGATGTCACAGTGCATTCATTCACACGCTTCTGATTTGAAATCTGTAATGGACTAGTTAAAAGGAACGTGCAATCTAGGCAGATTTATTATTATTCATCCTGTTGGGTCCTTCTCTTCTTAACGTAGTTCACGGTGATATATTTAGATATATAGACTTCAAAAGCTGCAACTGAGTCGTTTAGTATTAGTTCACACTCTAACCATTGTCATGACTCAAGTTGACGACTAAGGCAGAAGTAAAATTTATTTCTGTTTTGACACCATTGAACAAACTAGTATTTGAATATTAAATATTACTTGTTTATCGGTGACAATCTAGATATGTGACAACAACAGTATATAATTATACATACGTAGCCTACAAAAAGTAACTAGACACCTCCTAGAAAATAAACCAACTTCACAACATCATTTACAAATAACTTTGAATTCTGTACAGATTACAGAATATATGACAAATAAAATAAATTTTTCGTTAATCGTATTTTCACGAAGTCGCCTAGTTAGACGATTAAAGGAAGTTGAAAGTCAGCGACAAATCGCCAGATCGCTTATAGAATAACTGTTTTCTCTGAACGGTATAAGAGTTACAATTGTTAATACAACAGTTCACGAACGGTCTTCTTAACGACAACAAACCGCATTCTTTCTGCTGTGAGGTGAGTATTTATAATGATGTAAGGGGAATATTTACAATGATGTAAAGTTAATATTTACATATTACATATATTATGTGAATATATATATATATAATGATGTAAGGTGAATATTTATAATGAGGTAAGGTGAGTGTTGATAATGATGTAAGGTGAGTATTTATAATGATGTTAGGTGAATACTTATAATGATGTAAGGGGAATATTTACAATGATGTAAAGTTAATATTTACATATTACATATATTATGTGAATATATATATATATAATGATGTAAGGTGAATATTTATAATGATGTAAGGTGAGTGTTGATAATGATGTAAGGTGAGTATTTATAATGATGTTAGGTGAATACTTATAATGATGTTAGGTGAATATTTATAATGATGTTAGGTGAATATTTATAATGATGTTAGGTGAATATTTATAATGATGTTAGGTGAATACTTATAATGATGTAAAGTGATTATCTATAATGATGTAAGGTGAATATTTATAATGATGTTAGGTGAATATTTATAATGATGTAAGGTGAATATTTATAATGATGTTAGGTTAATATTTATACTGATGTAAAGTGATTATCTATAATGATGTAAGGTGAGTGTTGATAATGATATAAGGTGAGTATTTATAATGATGTTAGGTGAGTATTTATAATGATGTAAAGTGATTATCTATAATGATGTAAGGTGAGTGTTGATAATGATGTAATGTGAATATTTATAATGATGTTAGGTTAATATTTATAATGATGTTAGGTTAATATTTATAATGATGTTAGGTTAATAAATGATTCACAGCAGGAGAGATGGAAATGCGCTCCTCACAGGTTATTTATTTTTATGGAATGAACCTGAATGCCAGAGTGACTGGTCGGAAGATGGTCCTCTATTCGGGTAACATTGGACGTCGACAAAACTGAGCATCACAAACCTTCCTGCCGTCCGAAAAAAAATCGAGTACATATTTGTGTTGTTCTCGGACAGTGGGTCATCCTCCAGGAAGGTTTCTACGACAACATAACAAACTCAGTACTTATATCAGTCTATTGATATCACGTATCTGGAAGATCAAAGTTGGTGCTATTCGAATATGCAATAACTTCTGCCAGCTAAAATTCTACAATAATCATAAATGGTGTTAATCTAAGTAACAGGTAAGTTACATAAAACTCATACAACCTCAGTTTCATAAAATTATCAAATGGCTATCTTTACGGACTAGGTTGTCACAGCTGTCTAATATACAGCTTGTGACGAAGCTCTTCCTCAATCAGCTGCAGTCAACACGTCTTTAAGGTCAGGGTGGCAGGATATGGACTCTATCGAACATGAGTGGTCAGTCTTTAGTCCTTCTATGTACATTCTTCCCAACAACTAACATGTTATTCGTTAGACGTGTAAACAGAATCATTAAATTCCAATTCTTCTAAACAAGACGTCCAACTATTTCTCTCTGAAATATTTCAAAGAGCCAGTCTACTAAATACTAATGACCGTCTTTTTCGCTTTGTTTTATGTTTGTTCTTGAAATGGCAGTCTTTCTGGAGTGGGTGTCTTTTTACCTTTTGGTAACCATTCTGTGCTGGCTCTCACAATAACCTGTCATTGCGTTATATAAATATTAATTGTTAGAAAGCCTTTATATGTCAGAGGTATTTATAGCCATTTTGTGTGTATACCTTACGGTTTTAGGTTTATTTCTTAAAATCAATACATTTAGTTATAACATTCTCGTTCCCAGAGTTGTTGTTCACGTTAGACTTTCAAAATGACACCTTCAAGCTTAAACTGCCTTTTCTCTCCCGTTTAAACACCTGTGACCCCACAATATATTTACTCGAGGTTAGGAAGAGGCTTGTCTTCAAGAGAACCTTACCGCACAATTATTGTAAACAAATACGTTCTACTACGAATGACGTGCTTCGGTTAGCCTACGCAAAGGATATCGGCCATAGCCATCCCTAATTGTGAAGTGACTGTCCAGAAGGTATCCAAGTATAGTCAACAGCACCCACCAGAGGGTAGTCATGTATATCAGCATCACTCGCTAGAGTAGTCAACTATAGCCAACAGCACCCACTAGAGTAATCAACTCTAGCCAACAGCACCCACTAGAGCAATCAAATACAGCCAACAGCACCCACTAGAGTAGTCAAATATAGCCAACAGCACCCACTAGAGTAGTCAACTATAGCCAACAGCACCGTTGATTCTCAATTCCCAGGCCTGGCATAGCAAGGGGGATAAGGCACTTGACTCGTAATCTGAGGGTCGCGGGTTCAAGTCCCCGTCACACCAAACATGCTCGCCCTTTCAGCCGTGGGGGCATTATAATGTTACAGTCGGTCCCACTATTTGTTGGTAAAATGTAGTCCAAGAGTTGGCGGTGAGTGGTGATGACTAGCTGCCTTCCATCTAGTCTTACACTGCTAAATTAGGGACGGCTAGAGCAGATAGCCCTCGTGTAGCTTTGCGCAAAAGTAAAAAACAAAGAAACAAATCTTATACAATAAGTAAAAAAATATTTTCACAAAAGTTAAAAGTAGGCGAGAACAGAAGTCTAAACTTTGCTGTTAATTAACAGAATCAATTACTTTACCTGAAGAACAACAACTCCAAATATCTATGGAAACTCTGTCTTGTCGTGGTAAGTTCGTTACTGTAAAAAGTCTGGATAACTCTCCGTTATTTATATATATGTTTGATATTTTTAATATTAAACAAAAAGGCTTCACAACAAAATCATCTAAAGAGGACCAGAGAATAATGTAGGATACAAAATGTATCTTGGGTTTCAGAGCTGACAGCGGAAGTAGGACCCACATAACAGTTGGGACGTATTGTCTATTGGTGGATACTGTTAGAGAAATAAAGTGAAAAATAAATAAAAAAACAAACAGACTTCTATCATTAATAACACTATGTAACAACATTTTTACTTTTTCCTGTTCCTGGGGAGAAAATGTTATTTCCCAATTCCTTATGCCTAAAGTAAATGGAAAAGACCTATTTTTCTCTTCAGACTTTGCTTTTGTGACCTAGGAGCGTATAACAAAAACATGATGTGAGACTATATTCGGGGGCTGATACGTGAAAGCGATTTACATTACAGTCGCAAATGTCGAAAAACTACTCACTTCTAAACATTTTTGTATAACTTTAGTGGGCCCGGCATGACCAGGCGTGTTAAGGCGTTAGACTCGTAATCCAAGGGTCGCGGGTTCGAATCCCGTCACACCAGACATTCTCGCCCTTTCAGCCTTGGGGCGTTATAATGTTACGGTCAATCCCACTATTCGTTGGTATAAGAGTAGCCCAAGAGTTGGCGGTGGTTGGTGATGACTAGCTGCCTTCCCTCTAGTCTTATACTGCAAAATTAGGGAAGGCTAGCACAGATAGCCCTCGAGTAGCGCGAAATTCAAAAATAAAAAAAACGTATAACTTTAGTGTAAATACATGTAAATCTTGATTCATATGTTGTTTATCTACCTCATGTAAATGAAAATGTGCAAATTTGACCATTTTTACATAGAAAATAGATTAATTTCTAAATTTCGTTATCCAGGTTACAAAAGCAAAGTTTGAAGGGAATAAGCACCGTAAAGAAATAACACATACTATCCAGGAACATAATTTGTGTTACATAGTGTAATGGTTAAACAGGTAAACATACCTCCTGAAGATGGCGCTCCTGCCTTCATTATACTCGTAATATCACTAGCACGACAAGCAAATAAAACCACTAGAATGAATCTCTATCACTGTTTTATAAACTAGTATCACATCCATCTTCCACATTAACCTGGTATCGCACCCATTGTCCTCACTAAACTAGTATCACACCCATGCTTCACACTAAACTGAAATTACACCAATCATCTAAACTGAACCACTATTCAACCCATCAACCACACTAAACTACTGCTGCACCCAGTGTCCAAACTAAAGTACTATTACACCCATCGTCCACACTGAGCTAGTATCACACCTATCCTACAAACCAGACTAGTTTTACACCATGGTCCACATTAAACTGATTTTACACCATCTTCCACATTAAACTGGTTTTACACCGTTCCTACACATTAGACTAGTTTCACACCCATCCTTCACACTAAACTGGTATTACACTCATTCTAGACACTAAATTGGTATGACACCCCTCTTACATACTGAAGTAGTATTATTCTCATCGTCCTCAAAAAAGTACTGTTGTATGTACTGTAATTCCTAGGTTATCAATAAGAAATTCGTAGGGTGTTATGCTATTTTTGTAGGTTGTTTTATAAAGAATTTGGTGGACATTACTTTATTACTAGTAAGTTATCATCAAACAATTCGTCATACGTTATGTTAATGTCAGTAGGTAGGTTATCATTAGAAAATTCGGCGAGTGTTGCGTTATTGTTGGTAGATTATATCGTTAAAGAAATTCTCGAATATTATATTATTGTTGATTGTTTGTTATTAAACAATTCTTCGGGAGTTATGTTATTGTTGACATATTATCATTAAAAGGTCGCGTGATTTAAGTTATGGTTAAAAAATCGAGGTATTTTTGTTATGTTGGTAATTTGTCATTATCAAGTGGTTCAATATCATGTTATTGTTGTTAGGATATTGTTAAATAATTCGACATATTATTGTTAGATTATCATTAAATAAATCGGTAGTTTTATGTTATTGTTGGTAGATTATTATTAAAAGGATCGGCAGGCGAAATGTTACTGTTGGTAGGTTATCGTGAAATAATTCGTTGTTATGTTATTGTTTGTAGGTTATGATTAAAACATTCGGCGAAAATTATTTTGTTAGTTGTAAGTTAAATAAAAATATTGGCGGGAATTATATTATTGTTGGTAAGCTATCATTGGAGAATTCGGTAGGCATTCAGTTATTACTAGTAGGTTATCATTAAACAGTTTGTTACGAGTTATTATTCGCAGGTTATCATTAAACAGTTCAATTGAAATTAAGTTATTCTTCGCAGATTATCACTAAAGTATTCGGCTAGAGTTATGTTGTTGTTGTAGGTTATCTTTAAACAATTTGAGTAAGTTATGTTATTGTTGTCAGGTTATCTTTAAACAATTTGAGTGAGTTATGTTATTGTTTGTTTGTTTGTATTTAAATTTCGCGCAAAGCTACACGAGGACTAGCCGTTCCTAATTTAGCAGTGTAAGACGAGAGGAAAGGCAGCTAGTCATCACCACCCACCGCCAACTCTTGGGTACTCTTTTACCAAAGAATAGTGGGATTGACCGTCACTTTATAACGCCCTCACGGCTGAAAGGGGGAGCATGTTTGGCGCGACCGGGATGCGAACCCGCAACCCTCAGATTACGAGTCGAACACCTTAACACGCTTGGCCATGCCGGGCATGTCATTGTTGTCAGGTTATCTTTAAACAATTTAGCGATAGATATGTTATTCTTGGTAAGTTAACATTAAAACGATCGGTGGTAATTATGTTAATGCCGTTAGGTTATTATTAAAACAATATGAATCAGGTTCTCATTATTAGTAAGTTAAATAAAATAATTAGGCACGGATTATGCTATTGTTGGTAGTTTATCATTAAGAAATTCGATGGATGTTATGTTATTGTTTTTAGGTTATAATAAAGTAATTTAGGGTGTGATTATATTATGGCTGGTGGGTTATCCTTTCGAAAACTAATCTGGTGTTCTCTTATTGTTGGTAGGTTATCACTAAACAATTTGACAGTTTATTTTATTATTAGTAGGTTATCACAAAGGCTTCGGCGAGAGTTATGTTATTGTTCAAATGTTGTTATTAAAGAATTTGGACAGAGTTATATAATTGTCGGT
Source organism: Tachypleus tridentatus (assembly GCF_004210375.1). Taxonomy (NCBI): domain Eukaryota; kingdom Metazoa; phylum Arthropoda; class Merostomata; order Xiphosura; family Limulidae; genus Tachypleus; species Tachypleus tridentatus. Next base: position 8,442,534 of record NC_134835.1, on the reverse strand, counting down.
ATGTTATAATTAAAGAATTCAATTGACGTTACGTTATTGCTACTAGAATATCTTTAGAAATATAAACGGGAAGTTATTGTTGGTGGGATATCATTAAATAATTTAGCGGACGTTTCGTTATTATCAGTAGATTATCAGAAAAAATCTCCCCATTGGTACAACATTATATCTGCGGACCTACAACGATGAAACCAAGTTTCGATACCCGTTGTCGGCAGAACATAAACAGCTCCTTGTGTAACTCTGTGATTAATTTCAAAACAAGAATAAAAATCATTATTAGATAATTCTTCGGGTGTTTTTTTTTTTTCGTACGTTATATTTAAAACAGTCGATGAAAGTGATGCTTATTGGTAAGATAACACTTCGGCTGGAGTTATTTTAGTAGGTTATATAAAAATAAATCCACGGGAATTATGTTATTTTTGGGATTTACCGTTAAGAAAACCCCGCGGGCGTTATGTCATCATTGGTGAGGTATCATTAAAAAATTACACAGGAGCTAAACTATTGTGAGCATGTTATCATTTATGTATTTTACAGGAGTTTTGTTATACACAATAGGTTACCAGTACAGAATTCGGGGGAAGTTAATTTATTGCTGGTATCACTAAACATTTTGTTGGCTTTATGTTATTATTGGAAGATTATAATTATACAAATCATTTTCCGTTGTTCCCCGCTGGGACAGCGGTAAGTCTTAGGATTTACAACGCTAAAATCAGGGAATTCGATTCCCCTCGGTGGATTCAGCAGATATCCCGATGTGGCTTGGCTATAAAAAACGCACACACTCATTCTCTGTTACGTTGTTGTTAGTAGGTTACCGTTAAAGAATTCATCGAATGTTATTGTTAGTCGATTATTATTGGACAATTCAACGGGAACTATTTTATTATTGGTACGTGACAGTTCAGGGATTTCTACATTGTTGTTAGTAGGTTACCGTTAAAGAATTCATTGAATGTTATTGTTAGTCGATTATTATTGGACAATTCAACGGGAACTATTTTATTATTGGTACGTGACAGTTCAGGGATTTCTACATTGTTGTTAGTAGGTTATCGTTAAAGTGTTCAGTGGTAGCGAACACTTTAACGGTAGCTCGAAGGTTAACGTTAAAGTATTTAGCTGCACTTATTAATGGTAAGTTATATTTAAACATATCCAAAGTGTTATGCTATTGTTTTGATAATCGAAGGAAGTTATCATTGACAAATTAGCCTATGTTGTTGTTGATAGGCTATCACTAATCAACTTGACTAACATTATGTTACTGTTGGCAGGATATCAGTAAAAATTGGGAGGAAGTTATTTTGTTAGTAGTAGGTTACACATAACATTTGGCGGGAATTATGTTTTTCTTGGTTGGTTTTTAATTAAGAATACCACGAACGTTATGTTATGGGTTATCATTAAAAATTCGTTGAGAGTTATGTTATTAGTGACAGGTTATCGTTAATTACTTCGCGGGATTTATATCATTTTTTGTGAGTTATTATTAATAATTTTGGCAGGTGTTGTGTCATTGTTGGTTGGTTGTTATTAAAGAATTCGGTGAGAGTTATGTCGTGATTGGTTGTTTCTCATTAATATATGATGTGGGAGTTTTGTTATTGTTTGTGGTTTATCACTAAGAAATTCGGCAGGAGTTATGTTATTGTTTGTGGTTTATTATTAAGAAATTCGGCAGGAGTTATGTTATTGTTTGTGGTTTATCACTAAGAAATTCGGCAGGAGTTATGTTATTGTTTGTGGTTTATTATTAAGAAATTCGGCAGGAGTTATGTTATTGTTTGTGGTTTATCACTAAGAAATTCGGCAGGAGTTATGTTATTGTTTGTGGTTTATCATTAAGAAATTCGGCAGGAGTTACGTTATTGTTTGTGGTTTATCATTAAGAAATTCGGCAGGGATCATGTTATTGTTTGTGGTTTATCATTAAGAAATTCGGCAGGAGTTACGTTATTGTTTGTGGTTTATCATTAAGAAATTCGGCAGGGATCATGTTATTGTTTGTGGTTTATCATTAAGAAATTCGGCAGGAGTTATGCTATTGTTTGTGGTTTATCATTAAGAAATTCGGCAGGAGTTACGTTATTGTTTGTGGTTTATCATTAAGAAATTCGGCAGGGATCATGTTATTGTTTGTGGTTTATCATTAAGAAATTCGGCAGGAGTCATGTTATTGTTTGTGGTTTATCATTAAGAAATTCGGCAGGAGTTATGCTATTGTTTGTGGTTTATCATTAAGAAATTCGGCAAGAGTTATGCTATTGTTTGTGGTTTATCATTAAGAAATTCAGCAGGAGTTATGCTATTGCTTGTGGTTTATCATTAAGAAATTCGGCAGGAGTCATGTTATTGTTTGTGGTTTATCATTAAGAAATTCGGCAGGAGTTATGTTGTTGTTTTTGGGTGATTATTAAGGAACGGCAAGAATTATGTTATTGTTATTGGGTGATTATTAAGGATTTGTTTGTTTGTTTTGAATTTCGCGCCAAGCTACTCGATGGCTATCTGCGCTAGCCGTTCCTAATATTGCAGTGTAAGACTAGAGGGAAGGCAGCTAGTCATCACCACCCACCGCCAACTCTTGGGCTACTCTTTTACCAACGAATAGTGAGATTGACCGTCACATTATAACGCCCCCACGGCTGAAGGGCGAGGATGTTTGGTGCGACCGGGATTCGAACCAGCGACCCTCGGATTACACGTTGAACGCCTCAACACACTTGGCCATGCCGGGCCAATTATTAAGGAACCGCAAAAGTTATGCTATTCTTATTGGATGATTATTAAATAACGGGATGAGTTATGTTATTGTTTGAAGGTTATCACCTATATATGAAGCGAAAGCTAGATTATTATTAATGTGTTAAAATTAAACAATTCGAAAAGCTTTATATTATTCTTAGTAAGTTACGATTTAAAAAGTCGGCGGGAGCTATGTTATTGTTTGTAGGTTAACACTAAAGCATTCGGTAACCGTTATGTTATCGTCGTAGGTTATTATTAAGTATTCTTAAACAAATGTAACTAATTTTCCCTCGCAAACTACAAGGATTTAAAGTATTGATTGTTTCCATAGATTTTAATCTTATTAAATCAACGATTTTTGTTTGGTTTTCTTGCATTATCAATCAAAGATTCGAACGCTGATACAGCTGTTTCGAAATGTTTTCATTGTTAATTGTGTTTTTCTACAATGGATTGCGATTAGTCTTAAATGTTTCATATGCTATAAAATACGTTAAGTATAATGTTTCCTTACGCGATCTCACACAGGAAAAAAAAAACGCAAAAAAACAAAAAAACGTGCGTTTTAATGGGTCACATAACAAACCATAGTTCTGTTTGTTTTTGTTTTAGAACAAAACGTAGTTTTAAAACCCGTAGAGAAACCTGCATCTCAGGACGGGTGGTATGGGTGTTAACACTTTTGCCAAAATAAAGCAGAGAACAACGTTTCGACCTTCTTAGGTCATCTTCAGATTAACAAAGAAACGTAGAGAAACCTGTAGGACAATGGGTCAGATAACAAACCACGGTTCTGTTTAGAACAAAACTTAGTTTTAAAAGTTGTAGAGAAACCTGCAGGACTATAGGTCACATGACAAATCATGATTTAGCTTGTTTTCATTTTAACGCTATTAAAAATAAGTAAGCTGTCAAACAGCATGACAAAATGTAATGTTAAATGTACACGAAGTTCACATTTATTCATCGAATCACAAATAAAGCAGGTATGTGAATGCATCTCAAACATGCACAGTATAAACGTAATACCAGTTTTTTTTTTTTTAATGTAAAACTTAATTTAAAACCCCATATTTTAAAGACAACTTTTTAGAAATGATTTAGCGAAAAGTGTGTAATTTTAAATCGAAATCCCAGTGGCTCAGCGGTATGTCTGCGGACTTACAACGCTACTACAACCAGGTTTCGATACCCGTGGTGGGCAGAGCACAGATAGCCCATTGAGTAGCTTTGTGCTTAATTGAAACAACAACAATAGACATTGCTGGATAAAAACACACATTAGAGATGCAAGTTTCGAGCTCTGTTATCTGCAACTTTCACACTGTTTAGTTAGATTTTATTTTTCGTCCATGCTATCATATCCTTTCAAAAATACAGTTTTAAACAATGGAAAAAGTACTTGAAACTGATAATACGCTTGTGGATTGAGTTTTCATCCTACCTAAATAAAGTATATATTTTACCATGTTTAATGCTTTAGAGATGAGAAATTTAGCCAAGGTTTGTAATTGCGTCTTTTATTCTGCCGTTGATGCTATTTTAAAGTTGGTAGGTGTTAACAAAAATCATCGCACGAGAATGTTACAATGTTACAGTCATTGAAGCGTAAGAGTCATATTAAATGTCAGGTATTATATAGATCTATAAATTAAGTTTCTCAAGCTGTATGGTTTGGCTGATTGTAATCTTTTATAATATGAATATGTACATATAAATGCATATAGGTTTATTGTTTCTACAGATTGTAAGTAAGTGTATTGGCTGATATTTCGGTTTTTTCACTTCCAATAAAAATGTTTGCCTGTTTCTCTTCAGTCTGCTAGACATACTACAGCAGCGACTGCGTTGCTATAGCAACGTGACGTCAGGCTTGCGTCTAGCTTGGGACTCGCAGTCCATTCAAGGTCCCACCCTTGTTTGTGGGACGCCAAATGGGATATCACATAGTGGTGTGGTCTCGTGAAGTGTGTGCTGCAATGCTCTCGATCAAATTTTGATTTAACTGGATTTGGAAAGAGACAATGTGAGTAGCTTTAATTTTCTATATTTGATACATTAGTTAATTATGCTCTGTCTCTTACTTACTAATAAACTAGCCTCTGAAAGACGCACGCGTTGGTTTTTAGAATCCGATATAGAAGTGTAAACGAATTAGCTGAACTGTGAAATCTAATATCACATGACCTATTCTTGTTACCGGTAATTTTTTTTATTCCAAAATACCTTCATTTGTTTATAGTAAGTGACCTCTAATATTAGAAAACGTAATTAAAGCAGTGACCACAAAAAACGTGTAAAAAATAGCCGGTTCCAGTACCTCATCTTTTCATTTCGACATAAGCCACTAGGCCTTACCTGAATGTAAACATACTTATGATGAACATGCTCGGTGTTTAATATATGACAAACACGAAATCCTTGCACGCTTGTCATGAAAACGAAAAAGACTTGAATTGTCGCGCTATGTTGTGGAAATGACGTCAATGAGAGTGCGTTGTGAGCTCGAGAACAACTGGTAATACGTATGAGGTTTAAAACCTGAACTAAGTAGAACGTGCTAGGGCTATTCTGTAAAGAGGCTTTTACTTAAATGTATAAAAAAGTAAACTGAACTTTAAACTATGAGGAAAGTAAACTTCAAAATAGTTTTTCATCATCGCGGAATTTGTTTCAACGCCTCACTAGAGATGTTGGAAAGTGTTTCTTATATTTAGTTTGGTTTATTTATTTAAATTTCGCGCAAAGCTACTCGAGGGCTATCTGCGCTAGCCGTCCCTAATTTAGCAGTGTAAATCTAGAGGGAAGGCAGCTAGTCATCACCACCCATCGCCAACTCTTGGGCTAGTCTTTTACCAACGAATAGTGAGATTGACCGTCACATTGTAACGTCCTCAAGGCTGAAAGGATGAGCATGTTTGGTGTGACGGGGGATTCGAACCCGCGACCCTGAGATTACGAGTCGAGTGCCTTAACCACCTGGCCATGCCGGGCCGAGGTTTCTAATACATTCGTCTAAAAGAAAACCCTTAGCTACACTAACGTTTCAGGTTTATCTTACTGACCTTAGAGAAGATTTGAAACTGTGATAGCCCAATGTAGAAGTAACACACTTTAAGATGACCCTTGTCTGTACTGAACCTATTCAACTAGTACTGGTCTGTGTGGAATTCAACGTGTTTGTTTAACCTAAGAAAGTGGACACATTAAATTTGTAAAGATTTGTATTTCGTCTTTACAAAATATATATAACATTATATTAAATGGCAACTTCTACACATATTTTATGTTTAATTACGAGATAGTAAGCCGAGTCTACACTTTTGACAGCCATGAACCGTTGCAGCTGAACTGACCTGAAGACGACGTTGCTGGAATGTGCATGTTCACAACAGTGGACGAGCATGGCTGCAGACAAGACAAAATTAGAGAACCGAAACTTGAACACCAGTTTGACTCGTATTGGATTTTATGAAATAGAAAAAACTATAGGAAAGGGAAATTTTGCTATTGTAAAACTGGCTTCGCATGTCATAACAAAAGTTAAGGTGAGTGTAACAAACATAATACACGTATTACAGATGTGTGTGTGTTTATATGTGTGAACAAAACAAAGTTTTTAAAACTGTTGTTATGATTCATTTGACCTATTTTACGAGAGCGAAAAGTTTATGTCGCTCGAATAGCCAGCTCACCCCGACTTCAATCTAGGGCAAAGTTGAAAACTATATCCTCATTTGGTGGAAATATTATTAGCCTAAAGTTTTAAGTACGTGTAAACAAATCTCAAACTGTAAACACATAAACTCCAGCCTCCTTGTCTGGTGACACGACATTCTGTCCAGCGCTTCCCTGATATCATTAAATAAGCGTTACGAACACTTTGTACATTCATTATTTGCAAATATAGAAAATTATTTATCGGCGGAAAATAAATTAAAATATACTTTAATGTATTTTTAAAATATCTTTTTATGGCTTTACGGAATGTAAGATTACTAACTTATTTTTTTTTAATATATTCAAAACAAAATTAAAAACTTAAACTATCTCATATATATGTAAAAACGGCTCGTTTGGGTTGAGAAAATATTTTACGTAGAGAAGCGAACAACGTTTCGACCTTCTTCGGTCATCGTCAGGTTCACAAAGAACGAAAGAGGTAACTGACCGGAAGCTGACCACATGTTTGGAAGGGGTTGTGTAACTGAATGTCGGAATGTAGAGGGCGGTGTTAGATGTTTGAATATATAATGTGAACCTGACGATGACCAAAGAAGGTCGAAACGTTGTTCGCTCCTCAACGTAAAATATTTTCTAAACCCAAACGAGCCGTTTTTACATATATATTTTTCTCTACAAGTGGGTTTTCTCCACATCACTGAAACTATCTCAGAGCGTCATATTGAAATGTCATGTAAAAAGACTTTGTTGTGGCTGTAAGTTTTGGGGTGTGTATGCTTACTTTTTCTCAGTCGCATGATTCGCTACTGTGAGTCTTGATCAAAATATCACTATGATATTTGTTACTGTGCATAAAGCTACATAATGAGCTCTCTGTACTCTGCTTAGTTTTAGTTTGTGTTTTCCACATCTTTTAGTCTTAGCCATTTGGGAAGTGGGAAGCTCATGATTCAAGGGTCTTGGGTTTGATTCCCATTGTTCATTTTCATAACATCTGAAGCTAACTGAATAACTTATTTAAATAAATGTTACTCCACGAGTTGTCTAATTGTAACCGCTTATAATGGTAACCACACAAACTGCCTGTAAGTCACATAACTTATATCTTTGTTTTTCTCAGTTAAAACATACACAAAAATCAGTTTCTGAAAAGAAAAACAGCTATTAGGATTCTCCCATATTGTTACTACATGTAAAGCTAAATAACTTTAAGTTGATAGCATACACAGATGAGAAATCTGAGCAACATTACTTAACATATCAGTTGTGAATGAAGGGCTCGGAATGGCCAAGCGTGTTAAGGCGTTCGACTCGTAATCTGAGGGTCGCGGGTTCGAATCCCAGTCACACCAAGCATGCCCGCCTTTTCAGCCGTGGGGTCGTTATATGTTACGGTCAATCCCACTATTAGTTGGTAAATGAGTAGCTCAACAGTTGGCGGTGGGTGGTGATGACTAGCTGCCTTCCCTCTAGTCTTACACTGCTAAATTAGGGACGGCTAGCGCAGATAGCCCTCGGGTAGCTTTGTGCAAAATTCAAAACAAACAAACAAACATACACAGGTAAAAGAATATCTCAACGGCTGGCGGTGGGTGGTGATGACTAGCTGCCTTCCCTCCAGTCTTACACTGCTAAATTAGGGACGGCTAGCGCAGATAGCCCTCGATGAGCTTTGCTCGAAATTCAAAACACACAAACAAACATACACAGATATGAACATACACATCCAAATGTATTTAACTGAATGGACTTACTAACAGTAATCTAAATAATGTTAGGCACTACAAGGCCAAATGGATTTTACAAGATGGACTCACTTAACAATAGTCCAAATAATTTCAAGCTACTATTGCATTCATGATCTTGGAAAAAGACATAAGTTCAATAAGTCTCGATATTAATGAAATAAAAACCTTATAACTGGGATAAACTGTTTCTGTTTCAATTCTGCCGACTCACTGTTGCAATTAGATATGGTAATTACATCCACCAAGATGTAGACTGTTTCATATGTGGTGGGAATTGCAAACTGAACGTGTCGTCTCGCCTACTGCTGGACTCTATTTACATGGATAAAGAATTATCCTACCGTAATAGACTTGTAAAATGTCTATGGTTTTGTACTTCTGGTAAGAAGCTTTGTGTTTGTATAACTACCATTAAACAGTTACATTACTGATATATAATACAGCAGAACATACCAACTTCTTACAGATTATATCCATATCAGACTCTTAAAGATCCAATGTTCAAACATCTCCTTGTTTATAATTCATAAAAAAGAAGAAAAATAATTACCTTTCTACATCGAAATATGTCCAAGCATGGTATGTAACAAAATGACAAGCACTCAGATACAAGTTCGATACAACATATTTGCATCAAGAGACTTTCACGTCTAGTCAAGCTCACTATGAATCGTTTAGTTGAGTGTACTGTATGAGTATAGTTGTTCTTAATCGCCTCAAAGTGAGCTGTTTAATTTTACATACAGTATGCGTTTAGTTATTTTAGTTGCCTTAAACGTGAGTCGTTTTACTATGTATATAGAATCAGTCTAGTTGTTTTTAATGGTCTAAAAGTGAGTTATTTAGATGAGTATACAGTATGAGCCTAGTTGCTTTCAATCGCCTCAAAGTGACTCGTTTAGATGTGTATATAGTATCAGGCTATTTGCTTTCAATCTTTCCAAACAGAGTCCTTTAGCTGTGAATACAGTACGAGTCACTGCTTTTAATCGTCTCAAATTGAGTCGTTTAATTCAGTATATAATATGAGTCTATTTGTTTTTAATGGCCTGAAAGTGAGTCGTTTAGTTGTGTATACAGTAAGGGTCTAGTTCTTTTTAAACGCATAAAATTTTGTCGTTTAGTTGTGTATACAGTAAGGGTCTAGTTCTTTTTAAACGCATAAAATTTTGTCGTTTAGTTGAGTATACTGTATGAGTCTAGTTATTTGGAATCGCCTCAAAGTGAGTCGTTTAGTTGAGCATACGTTGTGAAATTAATACTTTTTAATCGTCTATAATTAGTCCTTTAGTTCAATGTACTGCAGGAGCCTAGTTGTTATTAATCGACGTAAATTAAGTCGTTTAGTTTTGTATATGTTATGAAACTAGTTGTTTTTAATAGACCCTAAATGAATCATATAGTCGAGTATAGAGCATGAGACTAGTTATTTCGAATGGCCTCAAAATGAGTCGTTTTGTTGTGTACACAGTATGACTCCAAATGTTTTTAATCACCTCAAAGTGAGTCCTTTCGTTGTCTATATAGTATCATTAATCGCCTCAGAGTGAGTCGTTTAGTTATGTATACAGTTTATGTATACTTGTTTTTTATCTCCTCAAAAGTGAGAAGTTTAAGTGTATGTACAGTTGCAGACTCTTTTTGTTATTTCTTCCATGTGAGCCGTTTACTTGTTTATACAGTACGAGCCTAGTAGTTTTTAATCGCCTCAAAGTGAGTTTTTTAGGTGTGTATACATTGTGAGTCATGTTGTTTTTCATCGCCTCAAAGTGATAGCTGTAGTATGTTTGTTATATTAGGAATAGTTGTAGTATATTTGTTAAATTACTGATAGTTGGAGTAGTTTTGATATATTCATGAGAGTTGCAGTACGTTTGCTGTATTAGAAATAATTATAGTGTGTTTGTTGTATTTTTGACAGTTGTATTATGTTTGATGTATCAGTGACAGTTTTAGTATGTTTGTTGCATTAGTGACAATTGTAGTTTTATTGTATTAGTGACTATTGTAGTTTTATTGTATTAGTGACTATTGTAGTTTTATTGTATTAGTGACTATTGTAGTTTTATTGTATTAGTGACAATTGTAGTTTTATTGTATTAGTGACTATTGTAGTGTGTTTGCTGTATTAGTGACTGTTGTAGTAGGTTTCTGTATTGGAAGCAATTGTAGTGTGTTTGTTATAATAGTGACTGTTGCTGTATGTTTGTTGTATTTGTAACAATTGTAGTATGTTTGATCTATTAGTGACAACTGTAGTAATTTTATTGTATTAGTAACAATTGTAGAATGTTTGTTGTATTACTAATTGATGTGGAATGTTTCTTGTGTTAGTGAGAGTTGTAGTATGTTTCTTGTACAAGTGACAGTTGTGGTACGTTTCTTGTGTTGGTGACAGTTGTAGTACGTTTCTTGTGTTAGTGAGAGTTGTAGTACGTTTCTTGTACTAGTGAGAGTTGTAGTATGTTTCTTGTGTTAGTGAGAGTTGTAGTATGTTTCTTGTACTAGTGACAGTTGTAGTACGTTTCTTGTGTTAGTGAGAGTTGTAGTATGTTTCTTGTGTTAGTGAGAGTTGTAGTATGTTTCTTGTACTAGTGACAGTTGTAGTACGTTTCTTGTGTTAGTGAGAGTTGTAGTACGTTTCTTGTACTAGTGACAGTTGTAGTATGTTTCTTGTGTTAGTGAGAGTTGTAGTATGTTTCTTGTACTAGTGACAGTTGTAGTACGTTTCTTGTACTAGTGACAGTTGTAGTACGTTTCTTGTGTTAGTGAGAGTTGTAGTATGTTTCTTGTACTAGTGACAGTTGTAGTATGTTTCTTGTACTAGTGACAGTTGTAGTACGTTTCTTGTGTTAGTGAGAGTTGTAGTACGTTTCTTGTACTAGTGACAGTTGTAGTATGTTTCTTGTGTTAGTAAGAGTTGTAGTATGTTTCTTGTACTAGTGACAGTTGTAGTACGTTTCTTGTACTAGTGACAGTTGTAGTACGTTTCTTGTGTTAGTGAGAGTTGTAGTATGTTTCTTGTACTAGTGACAGTTGTAGTATGTTTCTTGTACTAGTGACAGTTGTAGTACGTTTCTTGTGTTAGTGAGAGTTGTAGTATGTTTCTTGTACTAGTGAGAGTTGTAGTATGTTTCTTGTACAAGTGACAGTTGTAGTACGTTTCTTGTACTAGTGACAGTTGTAGTACGTTTCTTGTACAAGTGACAGTTGTAGTACGTTTCTTGTGTTAGTGACAGTTGTAGTATGTTTCTTGTGTTAGTGAGAGTTGTAGTATGTTTCTTGTACTAGTGACAGTTGTAGTATGTTTCTTGTACTAGTGAGAGTTGTAGTATGTTTCTTGTACTAGTGACAGTTGTAGTATGTTTCTTGTACTAGTGACAGTTGTAGTATGTTTCTTGTGTTAGTGAGAGTTGTAGTATGTTTCTTGTGTTAGTGAGAGTTGTAGTACGTTTCTTGTGTTAGTGAGAGTTGTAGTATGTTTCTTGTGTTAGTGAGAGTTGTAGTATGTTTCTTGTACTAGTGACAGTTGTAGTATGTTTCTTGTACTAGTGACAGTTGTAGTATGTTTCTTGTACTAGTGACAGTTGTAGTACGTTTCTTGTGTTAGTGAGAGTTGTAGTATGTTTCTTGTACTAGTGAGAGTTGTAGTATGTTTCTTGTGTTAGTGAGAGTTGTAGTATGTTTCTTGTACTAGTGAGAGTTGTAGTATGTTTCTTGTACTAGTGACAGTTGTAGTATGTTTCTTGTGTTAGTGAGAGTTGTAGTATGTTTCTTGTGTTAGTGAGAGTTGTAGTATGTTTCTTGTACTAGTGACAGTTGTAGTATGTTTCTTGTACTAGTGACAGTTGTAGACGTTTCTTGTGTTAGTGAGAGTTGTAGTATGTTTCTTGTACTAGTGACAGTTGTAGTATGTTTCTTGTGTTAGTGAGAGTTGTAGTATGTTTCTTGTACAAGTGACAGTTGTGGTACGTTTCTTGTGTTGGTAACAGTTGTAGTACGTTTCTTGTGTTAGTGAGAGTTGTAGTACGTTTCTTGTACTAGTGAGAGTTGTAGTATGTTTCTTGTGTTAGTGAGAGTTGTAGTATGTTTCTTGTACTAGTGACAGTTGTAGTACGTTTCTTGTGTTAGTGAGAGTTGTAGTATGTTTCTTGTGTTAGTGAGAGTTGTAGTATGTTTCTTGTACTAGTGACAGTTGTAGTACGTTTCTTGTGTTAGTGAGAGTTGTAGTACGTTTCTTGTACTAGTGACAGTTGTAGTATGTTTCTTGTGTTAGTGAGAGTTGTAGTATGTTTCTTGTACTAGTGACAGTTGTAGTACGTTTCTTGTACTAGTGACAGTTGTAGTACGTTTCTTGTGTTAGTGAGTTGTAGTATGTTTCTTGTACTAGTGACAGTTGTAGTATGTTTCTTGTACTAGTGACAGTTGTAGTACGTTTCTTGTGTTAGTGAGAGTTGTAGTACGTTTCTTGTACTAGTGACAGTTGTAGTATGTTTCTTGTGTTAGTAAGAGTTGTAGTATGTTTCTTGTACTAGTGACAGTTGTAGTACGTTTCTTGTACTAGTGACAGTTGTAGTACGTTTCTTGTGTTAGTGAGAGTTGTAGTATGTTTCTTGTACTAGTGACAGTTGTAGTATGTTTCTTGTACTAGTGACAGTTGTAGTACGTTTCTTGTGTTAGTGAGAGTTGTAGTATGTTTCTTGTACTAGTGAGTTGTAGTATGTTTCTTGTACAAGTGACAGTTGTAGTACGTTTCTTGTACTAGTGACAGTTGTAGTACGTTTCTTGTACAAGTGACAGTTGTAGTACGTTTCTTGTGTTAGTGACAGTTGTAGTATGTTTCTTGTGTTAGTGAGAGTTGTAGTATGTTTCTTGTACTAGTGAGAGTTGTAGTATGTTTCTTGTACTAGTGAGAGTTGTAGTATGTTTCTTGTACTAGTGACAGTTGTAGTATGTTTCTTGTACTAGTGACAGTTGTAGTATGTTTCTTGTGTTAGTGAGAGTTGTAGTATGTTTCTTGTGTTAGTGAGAGTTGTAGTACGTTTCTTGTGTTAGTGAGAGTTGTAGTATGTTTCTTGTGTTAGTGAGAGTTGTAGTATGTTTCTTGTACTAGTGACAGTTGTAGTATGTTTCTTGTACAAGTGACAGTTAATAGTACGTTTCTTGTACTAGTGACAGTTGTAGTACGTTTCTTGTACAAGTGACAGTTGTAGTACGTTTCTTGTGTTAGTGAGAGTTGTAGTACGTTTCTTGTACTAGTGAGAGTTGTAGTATGTTTCTTGTGTTAGTGAGAGTTGTAGTATGTTTCTTGTACTAGTGAGAGTTGTAGTATGTTTCTTGTACAAGTGACAGTTGTAGTACGTTTCTTGTACTAGTGACAGTTGTAGTACGTTTCTTGTACAAGTGACAGTTGTAGTACGTTTCTTGTGTTAGTGAGAGTTGTAGTACGTTTCTTGTACTAGTGAGAGTTGTAGTATGTTTCTTGTGTTAGTGAGAGTTGTAGTATGTTTCTTGTACTAGTGACAGTTGTAGTATGTTTCTTGTACTAGTGACAGTTGTAGTATGTTTCTTGTACTAGTGACAGTTGTAGTACGTTTCTTGTGTTAGTGAGAGTTGTAGTATGTTTCTTGTGTTAGTGAGAGTTGTAGTATGTTTCTTGTACTAGTGAGAGTTGTAGTATGTTTCTTGTACTAGTGACAGTTGTAGTATGTTTCTTGTGTTAGTGAGAGTTGTAGTATGTTTCTTGTGTTAGTGAGAGTTGTAGTATGTTTCTTGTACTAGTGACAGTTGTAGTATGTTTCTTGTACTAGTGACAGTTGTAGTACGTTTCTTGTGTTAGTGAGAGTTGTAGTATGTTTCTTGTACTAGTGACAGTTGTAGTATGTTTCTTGTGTTAGTGAGAGTTGTAGTATGTTTCTTGTACTAGTGACAGTTGTAGTATGTTTCTTGTACTAGTGACAGTTGTAGTACGTTTCTTGTGTTAGTGAGAGTTGTAGTATGTTTCTTGTACCAGTGAGTTGTAGTATGTTTCTTGTACTAGTGACAGTTGTAGTACGTTTCTTGTGTTAGTGAGAGTTGTAGTATGTTTCTTGTACCAGTGACAGTTGTAGTATGTTTCTTGTACTAGTGACAGTTGTAGTACGTTTCTTGTGTTAGTGAGAGTTGTAGTATGTTTCTTGTACTAGTGACAGTTGTAGTATGTTTCTTGTGTTAGTGAGAGTTGTAGTACGTTTCTTGTGTTAGTGAGAGTTGTAGTATGTTTCTTGTGTTAGTGAGAGTTGTAGTATGTTTCTTGTACTAGTGACAGTTGTAGTATGTTTCTTGTACTAGTGACAGTTGTAGTATGTTTCTTGTACTAGTGACAGTTGTAGTACGTTTCTTGTGTTAGTGAGAGTTGTAGTATGTTTCTTGTACTAGTGACAGTTGTAGTATGTTTCTTGTACTAGTGACAGTTGTAGTATGTTTCTTGTACTAGTGACAGTTGTAGTATGTTTCTTGTACTAGTGACAGTTGTAGTACGTTTCTTGTGTTAGTGAGAGTTGTAGTATGTTTCTTGTACTAGTGACAGTTGTAGTATGTTTCTTGTACCAGTGACAGTTGTAGTATGTTTCTTGTACTAGTGACAGTTGTAGTATGTTTCTTGTACCAGTGACAGTTGTAGTACGTTTCTTGTGTTAGTGAGAGTTGTAGTATGTTTCTTGTACTAGTGACAGTTGTAGTACGTTTCTTGTACTAGTGACAGTTGTAGTACGTTTCTTGTACTAGTGACAGTTGTAGTACGTTTCTTGTACTAGTGACAGTTGTAGTATGTTTCTTGTACTAGTGACAGTTGTAGTATGTTTCTTGTACTAGTGACAGTTGTAGTATGTTTCTTGTACTAGTGACAGTTGTAGTATGTTTCTTGTACTAGTGACAGTTGTAATATATTTGTTGTACTAGTGACAGTTGTAGTGTCTGTTGTATTATTGATAGTTGTAGTTTTATCATTAGTGACTGTTGTAGTATGTTTGTTGTATTACTGACAGTTTCTGGAATGTTTGTTGTACTCTTGACAGTTGTATTTTTGTTGTATTTGTGACAGTTGTTCTAGGTTTGCTGTATTAGGAATAATTGTAGTGTGTTTCTTATATTAGTGACAGCTGTAGTGTTTGTTGTATTAGTGATAGTTGTAAGTTTATTGTATTAGTAACAGTATTAGTATGTTTGTGAAAATTGTGGTATGTTTGATATATCAACTGTTGTAGTTTTATTGTTTTAGTGAAAGTTGTATTACTGACAGTTGTGGAAGGTTTGTTGTATTCGTGACAGTTGTACTAGTTTTGTTGTATTAGTGACAGTTGTAGTGTTTTTGGTATATTAGTGACAGTTTTAGTGTTTTTTGGTATATTAGTGACAGTTTTAGTGTTTTTTGGTATATTAGTGACAGTTGTAGTGTTTTTGGTATATTAGTGACAGTTGTAGTGTTTTTGGTATATTAGTGACAGTTGTAGTGTTTTTTGGTATATTAGTGACAGTTTTAGTGTTTTCTGTATTAGTTAAAATTGTAGTATGTTTGATACAGTTACAACAGAAAGTGTTCGTACTCCTGCGTCGTGAGTTGGTTTTTCCTCATAACGTGAACAGTATCACGATTATGGTAATGAAAGTATAGTATATTATAAATATTATACTAACACACATCTACATAATTTTTTATGTAAATGTAACGAGAAATAAACAGTTTATAAATAAATAACCAAACATAGGAGGGGCAGAAAGTGTTTGTGCGTCTACTTTAATGGTCAGTTGTGTAGCCTTTCAGATGAATTACTTGGCGCAATCTCTCCTCATAGCCCTCCATGATCGTTTGACAGTACTCGATTGGTATTTTCTTCCATTCTTCTTCACAGAAGGTCTCCAACTCTTGCAAGTTTATCGGATGACGCTGATGAACCCTGGTCTTCAACTCATGCCAAACGTTTTCAATTGGGTTGAGATCGGGTGACTGCGGTGACCACTCCAGAACGCTTATATGGTTCCTCTGCAACCAGGATTGCACATATTTCGATGTGGGCTTAGGGTCATTGTCATGCTGAAAGATTCAACGACACCCAAGCCGCAAGTTCCGAGCATCATCCTTGATATAAGTGCCTAATATATCAACGTACTCTTCTTTTTTCATGATTCCGTTGACGTGGTGAAGGCTGCTTACACCAGAAGAGCTGAAGAAACCCATAGCATGATCGAGCCACCTCCATGTTTAACTGTATGGACGGTGTTCTTTGGAAGACTTCGTTCCTCCTTCTTACGGAAAATATAGCGAACATCATTGTGGCCAAAAACCTCGAATTTAGTCTCGTCTGACCAATGTATACTCTTCCAATAGGTAAAGGGTTTATCTACATGCATTATTGCATACCTCAATCGTGCTTCTAAATGAACAGGCTTTAAATATGGAGTTCTACGAGGACGGCATGCTTTGAACCCAGAAGAGCGTAAAATGTTCGTAACTGTGGAGGTGCTTATTTCAACCTTAGTTTCCCTTACTAGTTTATGTATGTTATTACGTGTTAAACGAGGGTTCCTACTAACTTCTGAGAACCTTCCTCTTGGTTCTCTCTGGAATTTTGTTGGAGTGGTTAGCAGTTGATTCTGTAAGCTTAAATTTGGCAATTATGCTTTGAGCAGTCGATTTCGGCACATTAAGTTGCGTAGCAATGCCGGAAAGAGACACACGAGACTTGTATTTTACAATGATTCGGTTTTTTAAATCAATGGACAGTTGTTTCCTGTTCGCCATGATGACCAAGAAGATAATGACGGAGACGGCGCTAAATTGCCGGAAGCACATTTTGTGCTGGCTAAATTTCAATAATTATAAACCCAGTGTTTAGTTCTAGAATAGTGTAATGTAGTTTATTCGCCAAACTAAACAAAATGCTTTTCGGGAATATTAGGTTTTTCATACGTTCTGAACTGTACGAACACTTTCTGCTCCTCCTATTTTTGGTTATTTGTTTATAAACAGTTTATTTGTCGCTTAATTTACATAAAAATTTATGTAGATGTGTGTTAGTATAATATTTATAATATATTATACTTCTATTATCCTAATCGTGATACTTTTTAAGTTATGAGCAAAAAACCAATCGGGACGAAGGGGTACGAACACTTTCTGTCGTAACTGTATATTAGAGACAGCTGTAATAGTTTTATTGTGTTAGTGACAGTTGTAGTATGTTAACTGTATTACTGACAGTCGTGTTATGTTTGTTGTATTAGTAACAGTCGTATTATGTTTGATGTATTAGCGACAGTTGTAGTATGTTTGTTATATTAGTGGCAGTTGTAGTTTTATTGTATTAGTGACAGTTTTAGTAGGTTTGCTCTATTTGAAATAATTGTAGTTTTATTGTATTAGTGACAGTTTTAGTAGGTTTGCTCTATTAGAAATAATAGTAGTTTTATTGTATTAGTGACAGTTTTAGTAGGCTTGCTCTATTAGAAATAATTGTAGTTTTATTGTATTAGTGACAGTTGTAGTTTTATTGTGTTAGCAGTAGGCGTTCTCAACCATTCAGCGTTGATCATATTCTGTTGTTAAATGATAAGAAAATGTGTTCATACGTCCGTGATTAACAACGGACATTTACTGTTTTGGGGAGACAAGAGAGTAATTATATTCTACATATGTTCCCTAAGTTTAATCAAAATCTAATGATTTTTACTGCAAAAATAGTGTGAAAAATAGTTCCTATGTTAAGATATGATCATTTTCTGGATTTTAATAACCTTTGACCTACAAAAACCCATCTCTTCTGAAATGGGTCATTGTCCAAAGATATACCAACTTTGGCCAAATTCCACTTTGCCGTTTTCGAGAAATATTGTTAACAAACACACAAACACGTCAATGTCAAAACATATCCTTCATAACCAATATAACTTTCAGTGGCGACGATAATAAAAGTGACTTCACACATTATTTGTAATGCATAATCAATATAAGAAATCAATTTCGTGGCATATCTGGGAGATACTTTACTATCGACGTCATTTACGGGGATATTTTTCTCCCAGAGACAACATTACTCATTCCTGGGATTCTTCTCAGAAACCGGGGACATATGGTAAAGTCCCTTCTTATGAACTTTCTCTCCGAATCACTAAGACTGCTGGAGCACTTTGTTTAAAGTATTCAAGGGAACAACTTCATAACTTACTTCAGTATTTTTATTTATGTTAATTAATATAGACATCTTCTTGGTTACAATAACGAGAGATTATCCGGAAGTGTTGGCGTAAAAGCAAAGAGTTCAATCATTTTTATAGAATTAAAATAACTGTACAAATATACCGCATCTGAATGTTTCTTCATATAGAATACAAACTTTTGAATATGACAGCTATCTATGTAATCATATAACTTTCATGAATACCGTTCCCTTGTAGAATCAAGGCGTTTTATATTTATTCATGTTTATTTATGAATTAATTGAGAAAACTTGAACACTTCGCATAACTGCTTTAAAAATAAATAAATTCTTTACCGAATGTTGAGAGTAAGTTAACATGTTCACGATGTATTTTTCACTAATTATTTTGTTAGCCCCCCTCTTAACATGCAGGCGTTCACATATTTTATGAACACTGTTTATTTACGTATTCAAGATAAACTATGTGATTGCTTGATGTCTGTTTGCGTGTGTCTTTTCTAATAGCAAAACCACATCGGGCAATCTGCTGAGCTCACCGAGAGGAATCGAATCCCTGATTTTAGCGTTGTAAATCCGTAGACGTACCGCTGTACTAGCGGGGGGGATTGTTTTAAATGTTGGTTTCATGGGAATGCCCTTACCAACCCCCCAATTTTGTTATTTGCTTTTCAAAGACGTTATGTAATCGTGGCCTATCGAAACTCTGTACGTTTAGTTTTATATTAGAGAGAACACTGTAACGTCACGTGATTAAAGACAGAAATAAAATGTTGAATAAACACGTGAAGTGCAACAAACGTCACATCGATTGATTCAACATCCTTACCATGAGATACTTTAGAAAACTATAATATTACAGTTAAAAACCCACTAATGATTCAACAGCCTTACCATGAGATACTTTAGAAAACTATAATATTACAGTTAAAAACCCACTAATGATTCAATATCCTTACCATGAGATACTTTAGAAAACTATAATATTACAGTTAAAAACCCACTTATGATTCAACAGCCTTACCATGAGATATTTTAGAAAACTATAATATTACAGTTAAAAACCCACTTATGATTCAACAGCCTTACCATGAGAGACTTTAGAAAACTATAATATTACAGTTAAAACCCACTAATGATTCAATATCCTTACCATGAGATACTTTAGAAAACTATAATATTACAGTTAAAAACCCACTTATGATTCAACAGCCTTACCATGAGATATTTTAGAAAACTATAATATTACAGTTAAAAACCCACTTATGATTCAATATCCTTACCATGAGATACTTTAGAAAACTATAATATTACAGTTAAAAACCCACTTATGATTCAACAGCCTTACCATGAGATATTTTAGAAAACTATAATATTACAGTTAAAAACCCACTTATGATTCAACAGCCTTACCATGAGAGACTTTAGAAAACTATAATATTACAGTTAAAAACCCACTTATGATTCAACAGCCTTACCATGAGATACTGTAGAAAACTATAATATTACAGTTAAAACCCACTTATGATTCGACAGCATTAAGGTGAGAGAGACTTTAGAAAACTTGTTTAAGTTATATAATGGTGTGATGAACTCTCATGTGGTAAGAGATGGATTAATTGGCGCGTTAAAAAATTTTCCAATAGAACCAGATAACGTTCTTGTATGTACTTCCTAGTACTATGTTTCAACCATTTAAGAATTTCCTTGTTCCAAAAGGAAGATAGTTACTACAGTTTTTTGCTTGACCAGAGCGATAACCAGATTCGAAACAAATGAGTCGAACCTTTTTTTTTGGCGAGATATTCAAAGTTAGATTATTATTATTATTATTCATTATTATTATTATTATTCATTATTATTATTATTATTCATTATTATTATTATTATTCATTATTATTATTATTATACATTATTATTATTATTATTATTGTTAATATTTGGTCGACGTCGTTTTAACTGTACTTTTCTGATGAGCTGTATATCACGTCGAGTCCATGTGATTGTAGCGACTAATAGTGTTCCATATGAGTACTAATTTTGTTTATCCTCTCAATCAGGGGTACCCCCATAAAGTAAATAGCCTCAAACCTACCCCTGTTGATAGAAAGGGAGAAAGAGAGACTGGTGGGCGACGAGGTTGCCTCGACTGGTAGGTTATTTGTCGATACCCACTGGTGTCACCATCTGAATTAATTTCACAAGCTCTAAGTTTGTAAAGGGAGTCCTGTTGAAGAGCCTTGGTCATCTGTGTTTTATTTACATGTGCTTTAGGGTATACTTTGATAGCAGTGATAGAGAGTTTACTTACATCTTTTGTAAAGAGAACTCTGACACAGTTGAGTTATCATTAATGTCAGTATGAACACAAGGATCACATTGTGTTATCATTAATGTCAGTGTGCACACTAGGATCACATTGTGTTATCATGAATGTCAGTGTGCACACCAGGATCACTTTGTGTTATCATTAATGTCAGTGTGCACACCAGGATCACATTGTGTTATCATTCATGTCAGTGTGCACACCAGGATCACATTGTGTTATCATGAATATCAGTGTGCACACCAGGATCACATTTTTTATCACTAATCTCAGGGTGCACACCAGAATCACGTTGTGTTATCATTAATGTCAGTGTGCACACCAGGATCACGTTGTGTTATCATTAATGTCAGTTTGCACACTAGGATCACATTGTGTTATCATGAATGTCAGTGTGCACACCAGGATCACTTTGTGTTATCATTAATGTCAGTATGCACACCAGGATCACATTGTGTTATCATTAATGTCAGTGTGCACACCAGGATCACATTGTGTTATCATGAATATCAGTGTGCACACCAGGATCACATTGTGTTATCATGAATGTCAGTGTGCACACCAGGATCACTTTGTGTTATCATTAATGTCAGTGTGCACACCAGGATCACATTGTGTTATCATTAATGTCAGTGTGCACACCAGGATCACATTGTGTTATCATGAATATCAGTGTGCACACCAGGATCACTTTGTGTTATCATTAATGTCAGTGTGCACACCAGGATCACATTGTGTTATCATGAATGTCAGTGTGCACACCAAGATCACATTTTTTATCACTAATCTCAGGGTGCACACCAGGATCACATTTTTATCACTAATCTCAGGGTGCACACCAGGATCACGTTGTGTTATCATTAATGTCAGTGTGCACACCAGGATCACGTTGTGTTATCATTAATGTCAGTTTTCACACCTCTCTTTTTGATTCAGCCCAACCATTATTTCTTGCTTTGTTAGTGGTAGCAGAACTTGATGGTAGATCAGGTCTGATGCACATATTTCGTTCATGATTGAACCAGTTTATCATTATTTAGTTTAAGACGTCAAACTTTAGATAATTCAGAGAATAAACACATCACAAAGATGATAAACTGTTGTGTAAGGACTCTAATCTTTAATTCGGTAGATGAGGTTTAATCTTTGTATTTGTGTTTATTCACGGTGCGTAATTAACATCAATGTTCTTATTTTACCTTTCCTTTTGTTTTAAATGTCTATCACAAGTATCTGCTTATATTAAGGCCCGGCATGGTCATGTGGGTAAAAGCGTTCTACTCATAATCTGAGGGTCTCGGGTTCGAGTTCCTGTCGCACCAAACATTCTCGCCCTTTCAGCCGTGGGTGCGTTATCATGTGACCATCAAAGACGTTTGTAAAAGAGTAGCCCAAAAGTAGGCGGTGGGTGGAGGTGACGAGCTGTTTTCCTTCTAGTCTTACACTGTAGGGACGGCTGGCGTAGATAGCCCTCGTTGTAAGCTTTACGCGAAAACCAAAACAAGCTACTATCAAATTACTTATACATATTTCATTTCTTCCGTATTCATAAATGTAGAAGGAACCAGTGCTCACAATCGCATAATTTAGTGTACGATACTTGTATACTAAACTTACTCTTTTCAGTCATCATATAGTTCAGTTAATTGTTGTTCTAATTGTTTTGGTAATAACAAGTGGCTCAGCGGTATGTCTGTGGACTTACAACGCTAAAAACCGGGTTTCAATACACGTGGTGGGCAGAACACAGAGAGCCCATTGTGTAGCTTTGTGCTTCATTCAAAACAATAACAAACTAAAAACACGTATCATAGAATTGAAAATAATGTGTTAGAAACGAAATTATTTTACTCAATATTAAAATCAGTACGTGTCATTAATTGCAAGCCTTCCTAAACAAATTAATATCCGTCAACAGTTACACATTATTTAATAAAACCAGCATTTCAAAATTCAGATGGTGTTTAATTTAGTTTAACGTCTTAGCACACCCTGTTTTTACAGACTTTAAATAAACTGTCAGCAGTCACATATTCTCGACGTCTAGAATGTATTTATTCTTCACTAGTTTTGACAATTCACATTGTCGAATTATAAATTACATAGCCTCGTGTGAATATTTTTAGTTATATCGGAATATATTACATTACGAACTGTGTGTAACTCGAACAACACTGTACTGAATTATTCATTTTAACTAAGGCGATATTTGTGCTTTATTTAGGAGCAAAATTTCAAATTCCGGTGAGCAAAACATGACACCAGAGTTTGGTTTTTGAATTTCGCACAAAGCTACTCGAGGGTTATCTGTACTAGCCGTCCCTAATTTTGCAGTGTAAGACTAGAGGGAAGGCAGCTAGTCAACACCATTCACCGCCAACTCTTGGGCTACTCTTTTACCAACGAATAGTGAGATTGACCGTCACATTATAACGCCCCCACGGCTGAAAGGGCGAGGATGTTTGGCGCGACGGGGATGCGAACCCGCAACCCTCGGATTACGAGTCGCACGCCTTAACGCGCTTGGCCATGCCTACCAGAGTTTGAGTTATAATAAACTTTATTAATAAAGCTTCTATAGAGAAAAACAATAACAAGTAACAAACGAGTATGATAAACCGATTTGAATGTCTCCAAGATATTTTGAAGAAATAGTCTTAAAACAGGTGTTATATTTAGTATTTATTTATTCTTATCTGCACTGAATGAAATAAATATCATTTTTACAAAAATGTTGTTTAAATTCCGTTATAACTGAGAAGGTACTGAAATAGAATCGAGAAACACATAAGTCTTTATGTGGTTGTACAGGGTGTTCGGAAAGTCACTGTGCAGTTTTGTAATCATATGTCTATTCAGTCTATTTCAAGCCAGCAACTGATAGCGGTGTTTAGAAACAAAATAAGAAGGATCCAGACCTGTATTGATGTCAACTGGGGTCACTTTCAACATCGTTTATAATTGTCATTCATATTTACCTCTTGTATTCTCTATTGAAACATGTCTGTTAATAAATATATAAGTGCACAGTGACTTTCCGAACACCCTGTATATTTATACAGCTTTTGTTTCTGTCATGTTTAATTTGAAACTTTATGTTACAGAGCAAGTTTCAGATGGGTGGTTTACAGGTAATGGTGTATGCTCCTATTTAGCTCGTAAAGACATGTCGCTGCTGTTCCATTGTGTTTAGTAAGTCAAGTACTAATATACAGGATCATTATATGGTCTTTGTGCACTTTCAAGTTTTCATAACTTCAGTCCTATACATGATAAAAGTCAACCTGTAAAAAGAGTTAATGAAATAATTTACTACCTTTATACATATTTATTTTTGATAGTTTAATTTTCAACATGTCCACCATCATTACATATACAAACCGTGATACAATTCCGAAGTTCTACAAATACGTGGGCCCGGCATGGCCATGCGTGTTAAGGCGTGCGACTCGTAATCTGAGGGTAGCGGGTTCACATCCCCGTCGCGCCAAATATGCTCGCCCTCCCAGCCGTGGGGGCGTTATAATATTTCGGTCAATCCCACTATTCATTGGTAAAAGAGTAGCCCAAGAGTTGGCGTTGGGTGGTGATCATTAGCTGCCTTCCCTCTAGTCTTACACTGCTAAATTAGGGACGGCTAGCACAGATAGCCCTCGAGTAGCTTTGTGCGACATTCAAAACAAACATAACAATACAAATACGTTTTGCGGTTGAATTTCAGTAACATCCCAAATCACGTTGGTTGTCTTACTCCGCAGGTCATCTAAAGAGCGAGGTTTTGTTGAATAAACACTAGTCTTCACATCTCCCCATAAAAAGAAATCCAATGGGCTCATATTCGGTGACCGTAGTGGCCAGGAGAGTGGTCCATCTGCAAGGGAAATTTTCATTCAGAAACTGCCCAACTGTCAGAGCAAAGTGACAAGGTGCGCCATCTTGCTGAAACTGTATCTACTATCAGTCCCAATCTTGCAGGTTCAGAAATAAAGTAATCTCGCAGCATTTCTAAATAACGGTCACCATTAACAACCAGCCTTTCAAACAAGAATGGCCCATTTATGCGGTCCTTTCCTAATGCATACCAGACATTAATCTTAAGAGAATCTCTTTGGTGTTTCTCAAATTCTTGTAGCTGCTCTCCAGTGCCCCATATCCGGTAGTTATGCCTTTACCACTGCCCCATATCCGGTAGTTATGCCTTTACCACTGCCCCATATCCGGTAGTTATGCCTTTACCACTGCCCCATATCCGGTAGTTATACCTTTACCACTGCCCCATATCCGGTAGTTATGCCTTTACCACTGCCCCATATCCGGTAGTTATGCTATGCCTTTACTACTAATGTGAAATGTTGCTTCGTCGGAGAACATTAAATGGTCCAAAAATGAGGCATTACTGACAAATTTTTCACTAATTATATGACAGAAAGCCAATCGTGGTGACAACCCTCTTCCAGCAACATCTGGTGGACTTGAATTTTGTAAGTTTTCATGTGAAGTTTCATTCTGAAAAATTTACGCACTGCTGAGTCTGGAATACCCAGTTCCAAAGATGCCCGTTTTACTTATTTCCGTGGACTTTGAATGAAGGATTGTTTTACAGCTGCTACATTTTATTACCTAACACTTAGCCTTTCAGATCGTGACTTGTCATTGACAGAACCTATTAATTTGAACTTATTCATCCAGTTAGTAATGGAATTCCTCTGTTGTGCATCTCTATTGTAATTGGTTCTAAATCTTCTTTGGACCGCGATGACAGATTTTAGCTCGGCTAGCCACAGGACACAGTAAACTTGCCATTGGTCAATCCTATTTCTGCAAATTAAATAACGAACAAATTAATAAAATAAAAATAATTGCATCACACTCTCACTGCTCCTTACATGTTAATTTTATCATGTACAGAACTAAAGTTATGAAAATTCAAACTTCACAAGGACTTCTTTTATAATGACTCTGTATTTATTCAGATATTTGTGAAAAGGTTACAGCATATTGGCCTCAAACAACTTAAAATGTGACTTTAAGTCGGAACTTAATATTAGCTAGTGATATTAAGATTTCTTGTTATTAAGTATTCTGTGTTACGCCATTAAATAAACGTATTGCAATAATTTCTGTGACCTTATTAAAATACGTTTGTTTCTTTGTGTTTAAATTTCGCGCAAAACTACACGAGGACAAACCGTCCCTAATTTAGCAGTGTAAGACTAAAAGGAAGGCAGTTATTCATTACCACCCACTCTTGGACTACCCTTTTACCAAAGAATATTGAGATTGACCGTCACATTATAATGCCCCCACGACTGAAATGGCTGCTATGTGTGGTACGATGGGGATTCGAACCCGCGACACTCAGATTAAGAATCGAATGCCTTAACCCACTTGACTATGCCGGGCGTTGTTCTAACACCTATATAAATAATAAAGCTACAGCGTCTCAGGATCACAAGCATGTGTTTTGGATGTTTCCTATCCTGATAAAATTTTTAAAACACTTTGATGAATCTGATAAGTTTCATTGTTTGTTTGTTTGTTAAGCGAAAATATATACCATGAGTTATCAGTGCTGTGCCCACCACGAGTATCGAAACTCGAAGTCTGTAATAATATGAGAATCCACTTTGTTAAATGTGTGCTAAAGCCTTAGAAACTTATGCTTAACTATCATATTACTTCACTGAAATCTTTCATGTACCCCCTACTGCGAATCCGAGGATTCCAAGTTCGCGACCCGTTGCCACATAAACTCACTCCACACTTTGAAGTCATGGGTGTTTTATAACAATGACGATTAGATCCCAGTATTCTGTCAGACAGTCATTAACCCAGTAATTGTTAACATCATTTCAAAATTAAGGATACATAAATACCCCTGTGTACCCTGTGTACCTTTACCTGGGCCCGGCATGGCCTAGCGCGTAAGGCGTGCGACTCGTAATCCGAGGATCGCGGGTTTGCGCCCGCGTCGCGCTAAACATGCTCGCCCTCCCAGCCGTGGGGGTGTATAATGTGACGGTCAATCACACTATTCGTTGGTAAAAGAGTAGCCCAAAAGTTGGCGGTGGGTGGTGATGACTAGCTGCCTTCCCTCTAGTTTTACACTGCTAAATTAGGGACGGCTAGCACAGATAGCCCTCGAGTAGCTTTGTGCGAAATTCCCAAACTAACAAACAAACAAACAAAACCTTTACCTGTAAATATGAAACAAACAGCTATCTAAGTTCTGTCCACATCGAGAGATCGAATCCCAGATTTTAGCAATTTTACCATTAACCCGATGAACAGTTTTCAGTCAATTTGTTTTGTATATTTCTTTATTATTATTTTTGTTTTTATTCTAAAATGCATGAATTTAAAATAAATATATTGAACTGACAGAGTCTTATTCAAAATTTTATTTTTATAATTATATTACTCCATCACGGCCCAGTATGTCCAGGTGTCACTCGAATCGTTATCTGAGGTTCGCAGGTTCGAATCCCCATTACACTAAACACGCTCACTCTTTCAGCCGTGGAGGCGTTGTAATGTCACGATCAATCCCACTATTCATTGCTAAAAGAGTAGCCCATGAGTTGGCGGTGAGTAGTGATAACTAGCTGCCTTCACTGCTAAATTAACTGCGCAGATAGCCCTCATATAGCACTGCGCAAAATTCAAAACCACTTACGAAACATTGCCTTAACATTATCTACAGTTACTTGCGAGGCTTCGAAATCAGCTTTGAAGGGCGTTCTCAAAAAGGGAACAAATATAAGGAAGGGAGTTTTAAAGCCAATAGATGCAGCTTCCAACTTGCGTTACTATGAAGTAATACAAAGAATATTTTGATAATAGTGTCTTTGATTCATTTGATAATCTTACAGAGAAGTATAAAAACAAAAAGAGTTTTATTTCAGTGAAACGCTTTAATTGAAACTTCGGAACATTAATGACATTCCTTGTTATTAGAGTTAGGCTTATAATTTACACTTAATATACTGATAACAAAAATGGCGATTATTTGTACATAAACACATGGTTTCCAAAACGTATAGTTTTAAGCTTCAAAACATAAACATTGGACGTTGCAACGCAACACATTACAAAGCAATTATTCAGTAATTTTTTTGAATATTTCATTTAAACATGTGGTCTAAAAACGCATAAAAATCATTGTATCACTTTCATATTAGTGTTGGTGCTCAATCGTAAATATAGTAACCTTTGATGTTAAAACATCAAATTAATGTAGTAATGGTATTCGCATAACTTTTAACACTAAGAAATGCCAAAAACTATGTTTTTTTCATGATGAACTTAGATATAGCCTAAAGGTGCTTGTTGGTTTTACGATAACCAGGTTTAATTTGCCCGGACTTCGGGGCATTTGCTGCTTTTACCTCTCCTGTCTGCTAGCCCGGTCTAGACAGTGTATGTCTAACACAATAATGAGGTCACAGCATTCCAAAGTCAGTCATATTCGCGGTATACTTTCAGCACGTGCTCCAGATGGGTTTTGACCATTACTGTTTTGTTCTTGTGCTATCATTCAACTCAAGTTGCATGATACTGCTATAAACAGGACATTCGGTAACTGTTATTGGTAATCGTTGACATTTCACCATGGTCACTTGATTCATTCAATATAACAGCACTCGTTCCATGTTAGTTACTGACATCAGACCCTGAATGGCAAGTTTTCGGCTGGTCTTCACTTTTCGTTTCAAAACCTACACAGAAGTTTGTGGTCTTCTAACTTCATCATTGTATTTCTGTTGTTAAGCTAATACGTTGAAACATTTCTCAAGTGTGAAAGGATTTTATATTAAAAAAAGGAAAAAAGACTTTGATATTCTTAATCTACATAAATATAATAGTACTGTCTGTTTTATGTCCATGTAACTATTTCACAGAGTGTGGATGAATTTTCATCGAAGTTGGTGTGGTGATTCATTGGACCCATGAAGAAATACATTATAATTTTTTTCAGTTTTGCATTTTGCTTTCACTGGATTTTATGGGTGTTTCTTACCATTACCACACCTTCCTTTGATAGATCTGGCATAAAGGTTTGTTGGGTCCATGCGGAGATACATCCAAAATTTGTGGTTACAAACTTTGTGTTCTACAGTTTTATGGGTGTTTGTGCGTTTTTTTTTTTATAATATCGTGTAAGGAAAGCAACTTTTCATGCTCTAAGATAATATTTCATTAATTATGTACTTACATAAATTCCCTTCAGGAAACGGGTACTCCACATAGTTTGTTAGTATGTATTCAAACAGCAAACTGAATTATAGGCTTATGAAATATTGTGCAAACGTGTAATAACAATGTTAAAAATTATATTTCATGCTACTTTCAAAGAACAATGGAAGGTAAATCCAGTTATAACATAATCTCAGTAGAAGTGGTTGAGTTCAGCAAACAGTTAATATTTTGTATCCTTTTGCTTTAAAAACTGCAGATGGTGTTTCAGACATTGATACAACATATTTAATCAAAGTGTTCTTTGAGATTTTACTTCAAATTCCTTTAATACACTCCCATAAAGTCTCTTTGAGAGTAACTTTGATTTGTCAATTTTTTGACCAATCAAATCTCAGATCTTCTTAATTTGGTTAAGATCGGAGCTCTATGGGGGCCATTGCATCATTTCAATTACGCCAGCAGCTTCTTTCTTAGCTAAGTAATTTAAGAATATATTGGATGAGTGTTTGGGGGTCACTGTTTTCTTGACAGTAGAATCCTTTACCAACAATACAGAAACCACTGGGAATACCATGACGGATTAGTATCAATCCTTTATCAACAATACACAAACCATTGTGAATACCATGATGGATTAGTATCAATCCTTTACCAACAATACACAAACCACTGGGAATACCATGACGGATTAGTATCAATCCTTTATCATCAATATACAAACCATTGTGAATACCATGATGGATTAGTATCAATCCTTTACCAACAATACACAAACCACTGGGAATACCATGACGGATTAGTATCAATCCTTTATCAACAATATACAAACCATTGTGAATAACATGATGGATTAGTATCAGTCCTTTACCAACAATACAGAAACCACTGGGAATACCATGACGGATTAGTATCAATACTTTACCAACAATACAGAAACCACTGGGAATACCATGACGGATTAGTATCAATCCTTTATCAACAATACACAAACCACTGGGAATACCATGACGGATTAGTATCAATACTTTATCAACAATACAGAAAACACTGGGAATACCATGACGGATTAATATCTGATGGTATTTACGTTGGTTCATTATTCCATCAATTTTACAAATATTTCCTGTCATCTCAGTAGAAAAACCCCTCAAACCATCACATTACTTCCCCTATTCTTCATGTGCATTAGGTTAAGTATCTTTCACCTATTTCCGCCGGACGTACAACCTTTAACAAATATTTCTTATTTAGACTCATCTTATTTAGACGTTTTCCAATCATTAGCAGTTCAGTTTTTGTACGTTCTGCACATTTTAGTCACTTGACAATAATTGAAGATAGAAGTAAAGGTTTTATAACTTCTACACGACCAAATATTCCATTTTCGTTGAGTCTTCTCTAGATGTGGACACTGCCTGTCATTTTGTACATGGTCCTTTATCTCGTGGTTGAGTTTAGCAGCAAGGTTCCTTCTAACCTGAAGGCTACATAAACAAATATACTTGACAACAGTACCATTACGTTTAGGTGTTCTACCTCTTACTTTACGATTTTCAAACTCACCTGTCTCTGTCTCACGATCTAGTGTGTACTTGATAGTGTTTAAGGAACATTTCAAATCTATAGTAATTTGTAGGAGAGTCCACCCAATATCATATAAAGCTTTTATGTCAACTTTCTGCTCTACTAACAATTTTCTACGATTTTTGGACCATGGAATGAAAACGAAACTTAATATGTAGTGTTAAACATTGTTTTTATCAAGGCTTATTCGTTGAGTGTTATTACATTGGTTTCTTCTAGCATATACCGATACCATATGCTAGATTTTTTTATATAGTTAAGACACTTTATTAGATATTATAACAGTTATTTCATACCATAAATTTAATCAGTATGTTCATTCAACCAGAACCCTTATGACATACCCTTGATACAAGTATATGAAAATTATAAAGAATGATAAGTATTCTCACTCTGGTTCATTTAACAGGGATCAGTGAAACATTTGGGGTATGGATGAATTAGCCCTAAAATAGAAATAATGACCAGATACTTTCTTTTCCTAATATATTTGCACAGTACTGGTTTGTTTTGAATTTCACTGAAAGCTACACGCGGACTATCTGCGTTAGCCGTCTCTAATTTAGTGGTGTAAGACTAGAGAGAAGGCAGCTAGTAATCACCATCCACCGCCAACTCTTGGGCTACTCTTTTACCAACCAATAGTGGGATTGACCATAACATTATAACGCTCCCACGGCTGAAATGGCGAGCACAGTACTGTATGTAAATATCGATCAAAAACAAGTTTATATAACTAAGAAAGTAGAATTTAATGGGTTGGACTACTTTACTTGGAGTCAGAGTGGACAATAATATTTTCAAAACGAAATCCTAAACTCAAGACGCTTTGGAATAGTTGACTGTTCTTTCTCCTGGAAAACAATATTTAACTATTCGAAAGTGCTTGAATTTAGGGTCTCGTTTTGAAAACATTACAACTTTTGTAAGTGATCCTGTGTGCTGACAACTTAACTTGGATCCAGGGTGGACTGTGTTATTGTTACCACCACACTTGAAGGTTATTCAAATCGAAAACTCAAGTAACGCTTCACTGGATTACACAAACTGTAAATTATCAAAAACCTCACACATTGGGGGACACAGCATGAAGATTCATCGTGGTCAACTTAACCGACAGTTGTTTTCACGAGCTAGGGGTAGATGGTACATGGAGTAAATTGAACATGACACCATTATAATTTTCTCATACGCTGTACGTTTGGTTAATATCGGTTGTGGTAGTACATGTTTTAACTTTCTTTTATTTAACCAGTTAATGTTTTTATAACTTCACTCCTGTTTCCACACTATCTATACGATTTTAATTGTCCCTCCATATTTTCCAGAATCTTCCAAATTAGATCTGTTAAAATTCAGGCTTTGAGATGTTTTAGAAATTGCAAGGAAGCGCTCTTTGTCTCTTGCCAATCGAAATAATTATGTAATGACCAAAACAGTTACCGTTTTAATATGAAAAGAGAGATAAACACGTAGTTAACATCTTCCACTGGGTTTGTTTGTTTGTTTGTTTTTGAATTTCGCACAAAGCTACTCGAGGGCTACCTGTGCTAGCCGTCCCTAATTTAGTAGTGTAAGACTAGAGGAAAGGCAGCTAGTTATCACCACCCACCGCCAACTCTTGGGCTACTCTTTTACCAACGAATAGTGGGATTGACCGTCACATTATAACGCCCCCACGGCTGAAAGGGCGGCCATGTTTGGCGCGATGGGGACTCGAACCCGCGACCCTCAGATTACGAGGTCGCACGCCTTAACACGCTTGGCCATGCCGGGCCGTTCTTCCACTGGGTCGTAGGTTAGCTAGCAGAAAACAAAATTGACACTTTATGATTCTCTTTCTTATTATTGTTTTACCAGTTTCATTGTAACCAGTTCTCTGTGGTTTCAGATTGAATGGAGTTGCACTTATTCAAGTGACATACACATGTTTGTCTTAATATTTAGACATTTCTACCCCCCCTCCGGCACAGCGGTATGCTTGAGGACTCACACTGCTAGAAACCAAGTTTCGATACCCGTGGATTTGGCAGAGCACAGACAGTCTATTGTGTAGCTTTGTGCTTAACTTACTAACAAATAAATTAATGAAACCAACATTTTGCGAAGACGTGTCCCCGTTTCTAGACAGACTTCGAAAACAGTTTTAAACTCGAGGTGTTATAGAATAGTAATTTGATTAAAAGATGAAATGAGAAGTCTGTCATTGAAAATTTACAATATTTTGAAACCATAAAACAATGTAATATAGAAGCTTGCACGACATTACAGAATCTCTATCAAAACCATTCGATAGCCGTAGTTTCGAACATTTGGAGACCAGCTGATTCGGTGAATTCAACAGTCGCTTAATAGGACTTCATACAGTTTCTAAATGTGAACTAATACACCGTACATTACGATCACTCCAACAAAGACGAAAAGAGAGAGATCATAGATTTGTCCGTATAATGTAAAAATTTGACATTTGACACTAATGATTTAAACCCGATCTGGCTGCTAAACCTACATGTTTGTTGTAAATCCTATTTCTTTCAGTCTATTAGAGATATCTATCTGAGATATAAATGTTTCATGTCACTGTTCATGTTTGTGCAGATATCTGTAAAAATGCTCGTAGACTTAAGTGATGTTTACTTTCGTTCTATAATTTAGCAACTAATGTACGGGGAGACGTTGGTTGTGTGGGTTTTCTTAATACAGTAAAAAAACCAAGTGTACACAGACCCAAGGTTGGCACACTGAATGTTTACTTTAACTTTCCACAAGCGTCTTAAAGTTTCATGATACCCTGATGAAACTTCTGGAAACCCCAAGAAAAACAAAACAAGACACAAATACCACAGGATTTATCAAGTCATTTTATTTAGCGTATTTGTTCTTCCAGAATACTTGTGTTTGTGCCTTTTACCGAACACAATAGACGTGTTTACATGATTAAGGAAAATAAAGTTAATCCAAGAGAATAGTTTTTACCGTACATGTTAATTAGCTCATTCTCTTTAGTTTTGATTACATGCTTCCCCATGTGAATCAGTGGTTAACGTTTTCCACTAATATGGAATTCGACATTTTTTTAATGTTTTGAGTCGAACAGCACAATCAGTGAAAGATTGAGTGACGTTTTATGTGTGAATTTTCTGTTTCTATTAAATATAGACAAAGGGAATACTGATAGTTGTTACACTGTCACTGTACTATATAATACTGACAGTTGTTACACTGTCACCGTACTATATAATACTGACAGTTTTTACACTGTCACTGTACTATATAATACTGATAGTTTTTACACTGTCACCGTACTATATAATACTGATAGTTTTTACACTGTCACCGTACTATATAATACTGATAGTTTTTACACTGTCACTTTACTATATAATACTGATAGTTTTTACACTGTCACCGTACTATATAATACTGATAGTTTTTACACTGTCACTGTACTATATAATACTGATAGTTGTTACACTGTCACATGTACTATATAATACTGATAGTTTTTACACTGTCACTGTACTATATAATAATGATATTTTTTACACTGTCACTGTTCTATCTAATACTGATAGTTTTTACACTGTCACTTTACTATATAATACTGATAGTTTTTACACTGTCACCGTACTATATAATACTGATAGTTGTTACACTGTCACATGTACTATATAATACTGATAGTTTTTACACTGTCACTGTACTATATCATACTGATATTTTTTACACTGTCACCGTACTATATAATAATGATATTTTTTACACTGTCACTGTTCTATATAATACTGATAGTTTTTATACTGTCACCGTACTAGGTAATACTGACAGTTTTTACACTGTCACTGTACTAGGTAATACTGATAGTTTTTACACTGTCACATGTACTATATAATACTGATAGTTTTTACACTGTCACATGTACTATATAATAGTGATAGTTTTTGCACTGTCACTGTACTATATCATACTGATATTTTTTACACTCTCACTGTACTAGGTAATACTGACAGTTGTTACACTGTCACTGAACTAGGTAATACTGACAGATATTACACTGTCACCGTACTAGGTAATATTGACAGATATTACACTGTCACTGTACTAGGTAATACTGACAGATATTACACTGTCACTGTACTAGGTAATACTGACAGTTGTTACACTGTCACTGAACTAGGTAATACTGACAGATATTACACTGTCACTGAACTAGGTAATACTGACAGATGTTACACTGTCACTGAACTAGGTAATACTGACAGATATTACACTGTCACCGTACTAGGTAATACTGACAGTTGTTATACTGACACAGTACTAGGTAATACTGGTAACTGTTCACTGTCATCACGCCAGATAATACTGATAGTTGTTACACTGTCACTTGTAAAACAAATCAATAGCTCTAAAAGAAAAGTAAAGAATAGTTTGTAGTTAATTAAACATTTAAACTAGTGCAAGCAGTTGTTTAGTCCTACAATTACAATAGGGATACATATATTTTTAAACATTTTTTTCTAAACTTCGCATATATAGAAGAAAGAAGGATAAGATGGCTACCGTAGCTTTTAATACCTTGAAAATGCAATAAGTTTTTAATGAATCATCATTATGTCCGGCATGGCCAGGTGGTTAGTGCGCTTGTCTCGCCAACTGAGGGTCACGGGTTCAAGTACTGCTTGTCCTTTCATTTATAATGTTATGATCAATCCTACTATTCGTTGATGAAAGAGTAGTCCAAAAGTGAGTTGTAATGACTAGTTACCTTCCCTCTAGTCTTACACTGTTAAATTATTATAAATACCATTTCTATTGGAAACAAAGATTGGGCTTAGACCTTTGTTAGATATTGAAGTAATGAACTCGTTCTGATCGGGCACCGATTTATAAGATGTAGTAAAATGATACACATCGAACTCATTCATCATTAAGTTTTATCGGCAGTGATCGGGAAACAGTGTGTCACGCATTATCTTTGAAAATAGTACAGAAAATTTGGATCCAATGGAACTTATCGTAAAGCAGATATGAAAAACGCAATAAGCTTGAACTGTACTTGTTTGTTCATGATAGTGAAATGTTTTGAAGCATCTATTTTTTTTTAACTGTGAAAATTAAAAGTGTTTACCTTACATGGTTTTGTTCAAAAATACATTCACATTTTCATCATTGTCATTGGCACTTGTCCATTAATGTGTTTATTCATGTAGCCACGTGAAGATTACTTTAATCTAATTCACTCTAGATAACTTACAGAGGTGACAGTATTACTCCGGGATACCTTGTTACCCTTCGTCTTCTACCAGTATATACTGCAATTAATCCCACTAAATATGCTGGGTTCCTCTATCAGTGACTTCACCAAATATATTATTTGAGGGTTGTTGTTGTTTTTAGTATAGAGTATTTTGATAGGTTTGAAAAGTATTATAATATAATATATGAAAGTTTCAAGTCGGTAAGTTGGGGGTTTCATATTTCCCCCTTGATATCACTGAAAAGGGAAGATTTATGTTATTAATTTTGTGTTGACTAGTAGGGAAGCTGAACAATATTCACTAACATGCTGGTCCCTCGCCATTGATTGTAAGAAACAGGTACCAGTGCTAACTACTATAACACATTTCTTCTGTCATTAGAAGCTGAAAGGCTGGTTAGGAGGTTGGAACTAGTCCACACACAAGTTACTGAAACACCAGGGGCGTAGATCCTGGGGGGATGGGGGATACATCCCCTTCATTTTAGGTGGGGGTATGGTGCATACAATCATCTCCCCTACAGTTTGATTTGTTGAATTGTTTTATTGCATCATAGGCCCACAAATTGTGTGTTTGTTCTTGTGGTTCTCGTGTTCTTACCAATCGAATTACATAATTAGGCCTAGATGTAGGCTTTTTCAGTAGCCGAAATGCACATCTTTAACATAGGCGTGCTTCTAAGCTTTTCGATCTAAGCGATCGTTTGTAAGTATCAGTCAGTAGGCCTAAGTATACATGCAAGTATCGTGGCAACAAGATTACTCTGTGACTGCATGTTTACAACTTTTAGGTTCATGTAATCAGAAATTACCAATTTGTAAATTGAACAGTCCACATAAGTGGTTACAAAAATCATCCCACCCATCGGGTGTAAAAAATCTACGCCCCTGTGAAACACAAAACAAACCTTTATATAAACTGGTAAAACGAAAGTTATAAAATATTTCTAAGTCTTGTTCATAACTCTTTATTTAAAAAAATAAGTACATGTCACGTTGACTTAGTATGGACTTTGGAATTGTAGTGGACACGTTATAAAGTCTCGTAAGTGATTCTCCTGCAATGTTGTGAATTTCATGTTCAGTTCTTTGTCAGTCCTGAAGAAAGACCCAGTGAGAAAATATGACTGTTGCCACAAAATGAGGCTAGAAAAATACATAACAAATATTTCTGACAAAGAGTACTGTGAATCAGAAATCAGAGACATTGATTCGATAATCCAAGTATTTTATGAAGATAATATATTAATTATGGAAAGTTGAGATTTGTTTGGACTTATACTGATGTGATTAGCATTTTATTAGTTGAAGTTATATTACCTTTTACCTCTTCTCTGGTGTTCACTTAATAAAGTCATGAAAATTTACATCTGTAGGTATATAATAAACGTATATATGTTTAGATGTGAATAGTGGTATATTTTTTGTGCGCGACTATGAACATAATATTTTGTACGTTTGGTAAATAAATATTGCCCGAGGCTGTCATTTTATCCTGTTTTTCTCCAGTTTTTACGTCAGGGAACTTACGTCATAGGTCCCACTGAGTCGTTGTTGTATATAATATATTCAGTTTCGTTTTAAAATCGAAACGTCACACTATTTTATTCACGTTAAATCATATTTAGTAACAATGAAATAGAATGCTTTTATCAGTCGTCAAATTAAACTTCCAAGCAACAATCCGACCACTAAAATGAAAACTTCCAAGCAACAATCCGACCACTAAAATGGAATTTTATCTTGAAGACAAGCGGTGTTTGTAACTCAAATTCTGTTCGTGTTTTACAGTTTCGTTTCTTCTATTTAACTCGAATGTGTCGAAACTTATTTCATCGGGAAATCTGTGAAGAATTCATAGTTTAACTCACGCTCAGAATATTTTATTTGTAGTGAAAAATTTAACTGTAGTAAATCAAAGTGCTTATAAATCATCCAAACACACACAAGAGACTGGTTTTCTCAAGGTTAGTGGAAGTGCTTATAGCAAGAACTGCTTCGTCTAGCCAACACTAATGTATCAGGTGTTAGGATTATTTCAGCCAAGAGCGAACATCGGTTTATGCATCGGTATCCATTTTCTATTACATGATTGACTACGCATCATATAGTTGCAAATTTCATTTCTGTTTTATGCAAGCTCGTGAAGATTTTGAATAATTAGATTACGTATTAAATTACAGCTTACAGTAACAAAATTATTCCGCGTACATTAGACTAAATGCGAAATTGTTTTTTTTCTGATGTCAGTTTCATATAGGCAATATTGTTGTTCAGGTATTTGTTTGTGTGAAATTAGGCACAAAGCTACACAATTATCTATCTGTGCTCTGCTCACCACGGGTATCGAAACCCACTTTCCAGCATGTTTATATCGCTGTGCCACTAGGGAGGAGGTACTTTTCAACTATTAAGATAACAAAATATTTTTTTCCTCAGTGCAGGCCCTGCACGGCCAAGCGTGTTAATGCGTGCGGCTCGTAATCCGAGGGTCGCGGGTTCGCATCCCCGTCGCGCCAAACATGCTCGCCTTACCAGCCGTGGGGGCGTTATAATGTGACGGTCAATCCCACTATTCGTTGGTAAAAGAGTAGCCCAAGAGTTGGCGGTGGGTGGTGATGACTAGCTGCCTTCCCTCTAGTCTTACACTGCAAAATTAGGGACGGCTAGCACAGATAGCCCTCGAGTAGCTTTGTGCGAAATTCAAAAACAAACAAACAAATCCTCAGTGCAATTTCGATTAAAAAGTCATATACGTATCGAACTTAATTAAATATAAAATATTTTTAAGGTAATTTCACACTATTTTCGGTTACATTAGGTGAATCACGTAGCTTGTAATGAGTGTATTATATATAGAACAACTGCCTTGTTTGTAAACCCTAACCTGATTTCAGCATAGCTTTTGATGTTTATCTTTCCTTATCGCAGTTTAACACTTATACTAAAACTCATTTTTATAAGTCGAAGGAATTTCTTTAGAAAGAAAAAAACAAAAGACTGTTCTTAAAGTAGGTATTTTGTATAGTTCTCACCAATCTACTAAAACTACCTGTCACCATCTCTAACCTAGAACTGACGAGAGAGAAGGCCTGCAGTATCCTACTACACACAATAAGGGATTTGACTGCCGCGCTTATAACGCTTCCACAGCTTAAAGGAGGTGTATTTATTAACATCGTACGGATTCGAACCAGGTTCACCAGCTCCGAAATACAAATATTTACTGTAGGCCTAAAAACTAATAAAGAAGAAAGAAAAACTTCAGTGAATTTATATTTCGCCTCTTACATTCTTCGTTATATCCTTGTAGATTTATAAAGCACCCCAAAATATTATGGGATACTCGAATCAAGAAAAAAAACAATATCTAAGTGAGTTTATGTATTTCTTTCATAATCTTCAGTATTATACGTTACGATGCGCTTGTCGCTCATTTCACTAGATCTACTAAGACTTTGTACTATGCATTCGGCACTGTTATAAATTAGTATATGTTATTAATTCGGTACGTGCGTTGTAGGACTGCGACCTTCTGGCATTTATCCAACCATGTGACGGACAGTTGGCCTTGTTTATTACACAAAACAGTTGTGCAACAGATTTTCTTGTTGCAGTATGAAAGGTGTATAGGTTATACCATAGGCTTCTCTTTATTAAGTTCAGCAAACCAAACACACTTAGTCTAAGGCAACGTTTTGTTTACTTTCAATCATATCCACAAGAAATTTTGGTTTTTATTTACTACTAAAAATGGGTTTCGATACCCGTGGCGGGAAGAGTACAGATAGCCCTTTATGTAGCTTTTTGCATAATAACAAATTAATCAGTTTTTTTAAACAATGTTTAACCGAAGTCTTCTTTAGACAGCTCCCCAGTGGCACAGTCTACAAAATATGACCCGTTAAATTATACTAGCTGACCGTTAGAAAGTTCTCCCTAACCCCCCCCCCAAAAAAAAAAGAAGCTGTAAGGGAATTGAATGACAATAACTGTGCCTTTAGTAATAATACATCTAAATATAATTAATTGAGTACTGTATGTATGAATGCATTTTGTGGTATGGATGGCAAAGATGGTGGGACGTTAGTAACAAGAGGGGGAATCCCCTCGGCGTATTTAAATATATTACACGATAAT
The DNA here is from genome assembly GCF_004210375.1 of Tachypleus tridentatus. Taxonomy (NCBI): domain Eukaryota; kingdom Metazoa; phylum Arthropoda; class Merostomata; order Xiphosura; family Limulidae; genus Tachypleus; species Tachypleus tridentatus. Next base: position 8,402,643 of record NC_134835.1, on the reverse strand, counting down.
TTAAAGATTACTTTGTTTAAATGTTTGTTACTTTGTTTAAATGTTGGTATCTTGAGAAATAAATTTTTTCGTTTTTTGTTATAACATAATTTGTATATGCTTCCTTATTATACGACATTTTGATAGTACTAAAGTATATTTGTATAGAGGAACGTGCCCTGCATTTTGTCTTCGTATTAGCGAGTATAGAAAAGAAATTGAATGTTTATTGCTTGGGAAATCTAAGGTAGATACGTAGTTACTCGATATATATTCAATTTGACGTCAAATTCTGTGTTTAAGAATTTTCGTCTGTTTATATTTTGAAAAAAACAACCCATAGAATAATTAGTATTTAGCTTAACAATTGCGTTGTTGTTGTGTTTTTTTTTCCCATACTAGAACTAAATAATTCAGAAATTCATAACATATTTTGTTGTTCCAATAAATCTATGTTTTATTAAATTTGTGCAAATGTTACACTTTGTAGAGACGACTGCACGCACACGCAAGGCTGGGTTGACCTCGTGGATTTCGTAGTTGGTGCGCGCGCTGGTAGTCGCGAAATATCTCTCGCACATTAAGCTTGGAGTGTGTTATAAGAATGACAGTCAGTCCCTTAGCGAGGACATACGTCCTTCTCTCTAATCAGTAGTTGAAAATTAGTGATGGAAGCGGATAGACTTGATAACTTTACCATAAAATACAAAATTATTCAGCAAGAATGTATGTGATTATATATTTTGCATATATGACACTAAATGTAAAATTTACCTCGATAAGATGTGTCATGGGAAAACTGTAATTTTGTAGCTAATATTTTACAAACGCATTGTTGTAATTAAATTAATATTCGGGTATAATCATCTGGAAATATATTTTGTTTGCTAGCATTAAATACTTATTGAATAGAAACACTGCATTAAAATTCGCGTGCTGAATCAGAAATGTTACAAACCTTCTTACAGGCCTTCGTAACAGAAATGCATTTTCATATAACAGAATTACCCGTATTTGAAACTTACGTGTGTACATTAAAGCTGCAAACATAAGGCTTAGGAAATGACTGAACGAATAAGTCAGTTTTCAGGACTTGAAGCATGCCTATGTAACACCAATTACTTCAAAACGACACATATCAAAACGTATGTATGTTTCATCCCTCAAATGAAGCAGAATATTTAGCTATATTGGAACCGTATCACTTTATTTGTGTTTTTCTGAGGATGTCGTGGAGTTTTCCGATGATCGAGCGGTAGGTTTAAGGACTATCTATACAAAAATTTGAAGTTTGATTACATGTAGTCTATTGTGCAGCTTTGAGCTAAAATGAGCCACATTTGACCATTGTCTTGAAATGTGATTAAATAGATTGAGGCTTTATGATACATTCTCCTGAAATTTAAATAATAAAGAAAAGGGCAAAAAGATAAAGAAAAAATACAACGGGGAGAAGTCAACCGGACAAAAAGAAACGGGTTAGAAACAAGATTACACAAACAGATGGAAAAGGTCAAAAGTATTTTGGAAAACAGTATGAGTAGCAATTAGTCTAAGCCTAAGCTAATTATTTTAATTATGCAAAATCAACTGAGTTAATAAACAGGATGTTAGTAACACAGTTTACTGCTCAACGGCTTTCTCTTACAGCCTTCCCATTACTGTTCAACACGTGATATTAACAATACAAATAACAGTAGGTTATTGTAGCGGATGAATCCAGCGGGTTGTAGGTAAGTTCTAGTCCCCGATTCTTTATAACAATCAATTGGTGTTGCAATTCTTTAATTGTAAAGAATATTTGTTCGCATTGACTAACCTGTCTTTTTTTTTTTTCTTATCACGATCATCGGATATAAGATGCTTTATAATGGAGAGGCACTGGGAGATAATTTCACCGTATTGTAATTCAGTGACCTTTGGTAAAACGGCTAAGAAATATATTGATTCGGATGCTAACTGCAGTGAGGCAAATTGTGTTTAATATAAATGTTATTGGAAGCACTGAGTGTTTTTTTCCAGTTTTTGTTACGTAAATTGTGCTAAGACTTCTACATACGTTGTTGTTGTTCTCGTATTGATAAACGAAAAGGAATCAATCAGATCGACAACAGCATTAACCTAAACGTCACGTTACACGACTAACTTGGTAAAGTCCTATAATACGTGTTTCTAGTTGTCCTTAGTTTAGAGCTACAGACTACAATGGTAAAGGGATAACGGAGCAGTAATAGCCTCGCATACTCTTAACCATATATTAGGACTGACTGCTACTCTTATAATAAGCTCACGGCTTAAAATGCAAAACATGTTCACTCAGTTCGAAGCTGTAAAGACTTCAAACTCGTGCTCCACGTGCGTCGTGATTTCTTGTTGTTGAAGATATGCTTCACAGCGTTACATCACTAGGTTTTCCGAGAAAAAAATGCAAGAAAGTCGCAGCTGTATTTTTCATGTAAACAGAACATGTTAGAGAGAAGATCAAATAAACAGAATCTGTTAGAGAGAAAATGATCCATGCTAAATTTTAGTGTAGTTGTCACACTATATACCAGTTCCAGACTGTGATTTGACCATTTGAAAATCACGAAAAACATCTGTGTAATAACTGTACTATAACATATCTCTAATTGTATAATCATATGCACTGAATATAACTATATATAGCATACGAGTTTTACTACTTTCAGACGTGGGTACGTTCATTTGTGAGCCAGTCAAAATTAATATCGTTCATAAAATGAATTCGTGGCGTATACATAGAATATTTGTTGATTAATATCGGTTAAATTATCAACTTTTAATACATAGAAAAACCAGTGTATTTTGGTAAAATACGTGTTGTTTTTACGTACAGGAAATGATACGTCACAGTGACCCCAGTTGTATAGTTTTATTGTAACTCTTCCAAATTGTATAGACTGTTTTATGAATATCCTGTCTATGTTTAATTTGATCATTTTTAATACAATGTCAAAATTTAAGAAGAGTTACAATATTCTATATTTTTAGCCTTGGAAACTGCTCCTGTTATCAATACATCTGGTTATGAGCGCCTCCGTGCGGAGTAAATCTTCTGATTACATGTCTGTTCTTTAAGTAGGGACCCGTTTTTGTTGTTATCTTTTAGCAATAACTCGGATATTCTAATCGCATTAATTATAAAAAAAACTGGACAGTGTAAGTGTTTTAGACTGATAATGAAAAGTGATGATATATATATATATATTAAAGTTGTTCAAGAACACATATGACAATGACGAGTTAACGTGTCAGTTTTATATTATATTATTTTAGTTATTTTTTCCATACAAGACATGTGACAGTAATATATAGGGTGGCCCGTAAGTATGTATCCAGTGTATCTGTGTACTGTCCCTCATTCTCGCTGCATAATATTATGCGACGCCATGTTCTGTGAGACATTTTCCTCAACATAGCAGGGGTTGTTGTTCCAAATGCCGCGGTAACAACTAACTTCAACTCATCATTAGTATTATAATGTTGTTTAGATACAATGTGGATGGGTAGGGACTTACGGGCCACCCTGTAGTTACAATGTATTTTTACTAAGTCATGGTAACACTAACGCTACGTGTATAATGTTTTTATATGAAGCCACAGTGACTGATTTCGTCACATCGTGGTTACAATTTATTTTACAAAGTCACTGTAACTTTGTAGCAACAATGATACTGTAACCACAGTTGATTTGTGCACATTCACTTTAACACTGGTTTCAGTTAGTCATACCGTAGCTACTGTAACAAAAAGCCACTTATACACACTGGTTTCAGTTAGTCATACCGTAGCTACTGTAACAAAAAGCCACTTATACACACTGGTCACTGGTTTCAGTTAGTCATACCGTAGCTACAACAAAAAGCTACTTATACACACTGGTTTCAGTTAGTCATACCGTAGCTACTGTAACAAAAAGCAACTTATACACACTGGTTTCAGTTAGTCATACCGTAGCTACTGTAACAAAAAGCCACTTATACACACTGGTTTCAGTTAGTCACACCGTAGCTACTGTAACAAAAAGCCACTTATACACACTGGTTTCAGTTAGTCATACCGTAGCTACTGTAACAAAAAGCCACTTATACACACTGGTTTCAGTTAGTTATACCGTAGCTACAACAAAAAGCTACTTATACACACTGGTTTCAGTTAGTCATACCGTAGCTACTGTAACAAAAAGCCACTTATACACACTGGTTTCAGTTAGTCATACCGTAGCTACTGTAACAAAAAGCCACTTATACACACTGGTCACTGGTTTCAGTTAGTCATACCGTAGCTACAACAAAAAGCTACTTATACACACTGGTTTCAGTTAGTCATACCGTAGCTACAACAAAAAGCCACTTGTACACACTGGTTTCAGTTAGTCATACTGTAGCTACAACAAAAAGCCACTTATACATACTGGTTTCAGTTAGACATACCGTAGCTACAACAAAAAGCCACTTATACACACTGGTTTCAGTTAGTCATACCGTAGCTACAACAAAAAGCCACTTATACACACTGGTTTCAGTTAGTCATACCGTAGCTACTGTAACAAAAAGCCACTTATACACACTGGTTTCAGTTAGTCATACCGTAGCTACTGTAACAAAAAGCCACTTATACACACTGGTTTCAGTTAGTCATACCGTAGCTACTGTAACAAAAAGCCACTTATACACACTGGTTTCAGTTAGTCATACCGTAGCTACAACAAAAAGCCACTTATACACACTGGTTTCAGTTAGTCATACCGTAGCTACTGTAACAAAAAGCCACTTATACACACTGGTTTCAGTTGGTCATACCGTAGCTACTGTAACAAAAAGCCACTTAAACACACTGGTTTCAGTTAGTCATACCGTAGCTACTGTAACAAAAAGCCACTTATGCACACTGGTTTCAGTTGGTCATACCGTAGCTACTGTAACAAAAAGCCACTTATACACACTGGTTTCAGTTAGTCATACCGTAGCTACTGTAACAAAAAGCCACTTATACACACTGGTTTCAGTTAGTCATACCGTAGCTACTGTAACAAAAAGCCACTTATACACACTGGTTTCAGTTAGTCATACCGTAGCTACTGTAACAAAAAGCCACTTATACACACTGGTTTCAGTTAGTCATACCGTAGCTACTGTAACAAAAAGCCACTTATACACACTGGTTTCAGTTGGTCATACCGTAGCTACTGTAACAAAAAGCCACTTAAACACACTGGTTTCAGTTAGTCATACCGTAGCTACTGTAACAAAAAGCCACTTATGCACACTGGTTTCAGTTGGTCATACCGTAGCTACTGTAACAAAAAGCCACTTAAACACACTGGTTTCAGTTAGTCACACCGTAGCTACTGTAACAAAAAGCCACTTATACACACTGGTTTCAGTTGGTCATACCGTAGCTACTGTAACAAAAAGCCACTTATACACACTGGTTTCAGTTAGTCACACCGTAGCTACTGTAACAAAAAGCCACTTATACACACTGGTCACTGGTTTCAGTTAGTCACACCGTAGCTACTGTAACAAAAAGCCACTTATACACACTGGTCACTGGTTTCAGTTAGTCATACCGTAGCTACAACAAAAAGCTACTTATACACACTGGTTTCAGTTAGTCATACCGTAGCTGCAACAAAAAGCCACTTATACACACTGGTTTCAGGTGGTCGTACTGTAATTACAAGTTACTTTTATGTACTGGTTTCAAGTAGTCGTACTGTAACTACAAGTTACTTGTCGACAGGTATATCATGATCTAGTTTCCGAAGTAGACCGAAATATTAAGCGCCCACTACCTCTGTTTCTCTTTATATGCAAAAACGGCTCGTTTGGGTTGAGAAAATATTTCTCTTTGTTACATTGATTTTAACCATCATTTTGTTACCATGTTGTATGTTTACCTTTTCTTACCATAACGTTATTTTTCAGATACGGAGTAATAGGGCATACTTTGTACTATGCTATGTTTAACAATTTTTATATTCGTACGATTATCGCGTTCTTAGCTCAGTGTTTTGATTGCTGTACTTTGGGGTGTTTTTACTTAAGTAATTTAAGTCAATAGAAGATATATGCTAGTTACTTTGGTGTTATAGTTTTCATAATTTCTTACAGTTGTCATGCGTGTCTGTTTAAAAGTAGTCCAGTTATGATCGCTGCTATTTTTACTTAACATATCCATACCTGGTGGACTGTTATATTATTTACTGATCCTTAGATAGATGATCCAAACAAAATCCACGTAATGAAAGATTGGCGTTTCTGTGGCCAAACGTATAAATAAAAGTCTTAAAACTTAACAGTGTTACATTGTTACATAAAGCGAGTAAAATAGTAACGGTTTCATTTAACCTACGCGTCTTTAGTTTTAGAGGCAGCTTATATTTAATTATGTAAGAAAACGACACCATTTTCTTAAAAAGATATCCGTGATGACAAGAAATCCATATGAAATAAAAATGTATTTTCGTGACGGCTGGTGTTGGTATTATAAAGTAAAGAACAACGTTTCGGCCTATTCACTATTGAGGTTATATTTAGGTTAACCTGAAGGTGAAATAAGAAGGTTGAAACGTTTTACTGTACTTTGGTTTAATTATGGTTTTAATACCAACACCAGATGTCACTAGAATACATTCAGAGATATCGCGCAAGTACTGAATAAATACAACTTTTATTGATACTCATTTATAAGGTTAAGTCTATATAGAATTATTGCACTAAAAATAAAATATTTTATACACTGAAAAAGTCTATTGCTTTAGCACCCCTAGGTTTTTAAAATTTCAGTTTGATTAAACATGGAGCCGATCATTGGTTCAGCAGTTAAGTAGACAGCGTCCATTGGGGGAAGTGGACAATTTTGGAACAATGGTTTCTACATTGATTATGTGTGTAAATAAAATTATTCTTGTAAGCGTGATCTATAAAACTTATTGCATTTATTATGCTTCACACTTCGAATTACATTCATAATTATACGTATATATTTGTGTGTTCATGGAAGTCATTGAATAGAGGTAATTTCAGGTTTATGTATTCATAGTGACTGTTTTAGTGCTTCATCATAAGGTCATGATAACTGCATCCAATCAACAACATTTCAGTTGTATGTATATTTGAAAGGAGCCTGGCATGGCCAAGCGCGTAAGGCGTGCGACTCGTAATTCGAGGGTCGCGGGCTCGCGCCCGCGTCGCGCTAAACATGCTCGCCCTCCTAGCCGTGGGGGCGTATAAGGTGACGATCAATCCCACTTTTCGTTGGTAAAAGAGTAGCCCAAGAGTTGGCGGTGGGTGGTGATGACTAGCTGCCTTCCCTCTAGTCTTACACTGCTAAATTAGGGACGGCTAGCACAGATAGCCCTCGAGTAGCTTTGTGCGAAATTCCAAAACAAAGAAAAAACAAAAAAGACTATAAACGTACCAAGTTTTGTCATCACGTTAACAAGTAACTTTTAGCCGATAAGAACTGACATCGAATCAGAAAATTAGAACATATCAATTTGTAAAAGGGCTATGTGTAAGGTTTTCACTGATTTTACCATGAATAGTAATTGCAGGTATTTTCTTTGGAACATCATGAGTTCATTCATGGTTCTTATTCTCAGAATGATACAGCAGAGGTATTCTGAAAACCGGTTTGTACCGAGTCAGCTCACACGAAGTGTTCATTGCTAATGTCTAATAACTTATATCGGACGTCACTGACGTGGCAAGCAGACTTAGTTATGACTCGTTCATTTGTTAACATATTTATAAGAAATTAAGAGTGAGTTAAGAGCAATATAAAATGTCATAGTGACGTAGCATTCATAGCTAGATATATCTAACGGCTGGCAACTGCTTAGATATATATATATATTAACATTTGACCTTGAATGTTGTAAAGTACTGATCTCTGTTCGTGTATATCAATAAAAACCAAAAATATTGATTTCTGTACTTTAACAGCTTTAAAAATATGCTTCTGTTCTTTCCACATAATATAAGTTACATTTCCCAGCTCAGCAGTAGGGCTGTAAACATTGCTTGAAATTGACTTTTCATAAGCAGCAAAGATAGTTTGTTGTCTAGCTTTGTGTTTAATAAATAAACAAAGTAAAGTTTAGAACAAGTTTTTATAATTATTTGCATGTTCTAGATGAACATGTCCAAACAGGACAGAAGATGATATTTGTAGGATTATCTCAGTTTTGTCTATTTTTAAACTTGATCTTATCACTGAACAATTTGTTCTGTTGTATTTGTATTTATAGTAATAAAGTGTTTGACCTATGTAGTGATAGAAACTTTAATTATATTTTAATCTGACGTTAACATTATTTATGATCTCAATAATGTAATAACCTTTGGTAAACATCATAGGGAAGGTGGGCCTTGAGAGTAAAACGTAAATAGTCTTGTTCAATAGAAATGAATGAAATTGACACAAAATGAAAACAAAACATTTTTATTTTACCAAACCATTCGTGCTTGAAGTCAGTGGTGAGTAAAACGCAATAACAAAAGTGCTATTTATTTATTACATTGAACTGGTCAACTTTCACAGTAGTAATTTGCAGTAACGAATTTTACTAAACGAAAACAAAGCTTATTCTGAATAATAAAACCTTTAAGTTCCACCAGAACTTTCCAGAATGCCACGTAACTCACACCATCTCTATATTCTTGCACATATTTGAGACTGAAGAGTTGTTTCCAAGACAATTAAAATCATATTAGTAAAGATAAATCGATAAATTGTTGGTACTATTGTATTTAGGACATATAGGGTTCTTACCTCAGACTTGAAGAATTCTTCGAGTATTTAGGACCCTGCCAATAAATCAAGAAGATGACGCAAAACATGGTTTATTCCAAGATTATGGACACATTCTCCCTCCGATAACTTTGCATTTAGAACGTGAGAAAATTTAAGAGAATTTAATGAATGATAGCTATCGTGACAATATAAAAACTAAATGTCTTGGCACTGAATGGGTGTCAATATAAAAATTTCTAAGCCCACTATTTAAATTTACTTGTGGCTAGAAGACTAGAGTCTGAAAATGGAAGATGGTGTCCATCAGCCAGACTCACTTTTCCATGAGGTGGGAAACGTGCATCTTGGAAAGGAAACTAAGGGCCTAGAAAAAAAAAGTGAGTTCTCCAAACAGAGTGATTGGCTATTAAAGTCAGCGCTATCTGGTGGCTCATGATAGAGTAGAGCAACAAGACGATGAATATATAACTAAAATACAGAATACTATTGATCAGGAAGAAAAGTAGCATGTTTGTATAAAACTGGAGCTTTCAGAAATTGAGACAGGACAACGCATGTGATAGAGTGACCATTTCATTATTTCATTTTTACATTCCAATGAGAATAATGTTAATCAGATAAAGAAGCCAAACTTCAGAGGTAAATATTTACTTAGAATAGCTGTTTCAGGAACATGTTGGATTCTGAATGTAGATTTCCAAGTACATTTTCGCCAAGACCAGCTTGGTTGATAACTGGTCACGTTCAGTATTAGGTAGCACAATTTGGTTGACTGTGAGAAATTTACATGGACTAAGAAATGAACATTAACAGTAAGATGTCTGCTAAGTTGTTTCAACTATGTATAACGTGGTGAAGTCATGTAAATTATTATATTCCGTCTTATTAACTGGCTAAAAGCAAACTGTCTACAAAATATTTACAAAATTATTATGGTGTTTAGGGCAATATAACAATATTGTTCTTCAAAAAATTTAATGTTCAGAGTATGTGTCAAAGTTTCCTACTATATTATCTTGAATGGTTAAGATTATTGTGTGTTGAAACAATAGATATTTTATCAGAATATCGTAATACATTATAACAAGAGAATTTGAAACTATAACAAGAGAATTTACAAATTCATTTGTGTTACATTTTTATTGTTCCACATTTTAAACTTTTTGACTTACTGTGTATTACAAATTGCACCATATTCTTCAGTGATAACGAGAAAACCCACTTGTAGAGAAAAATATACATGTAAAAACGGCTGGTTTGGGTTGAATTTTCTTTTTTATGTAGAGGAGCGAACAACGTTTCGACCTTATTCGGTCATCGTCAGGTTCACAAAGAAAGAGGTAACTGACCGATAGCTGACCACATGTTTGAAGGGGGTTGTGTAACTGAACTAGAAAAACTAAATGCAAACAACAGAAAAGACACCAACACGACAAACCGTTGACTAATCTCATAATTAACAGATCCAACCGACAATTAAACACAGACGATATACATCTACTTAACAAAGGACTCAACTTCACGATAGCACCTAGGTACATTCCAACCATAGAAATCAAAACATGTTTAGAAGATCTAGCCAGGAGACTTGTGATACATTCTACAGAAAACAAAAATAAGAAAACAACCAAAAACAACCACCAGAAAGAAGACAACTTAGATAATTTTATTGACATCCAACAGCCAAACTTCCCAGGTAAAAATTAAAAATTTATATTTTCCAGAAACACCTAAAAACAACATCTTAAACGATTTTTTCAAAGAATGTTCTCACAAAACCATCAACATAATTTCACAAAACAGAAAACTAAAAAACAATCTTACAAAAAGAGGCATTAATTTAATTAAAAACCTAAAACAAGACAAAAACATAAAAATTCTAAAACCAGATAAAGGAAACGCTGTAGTCATAATGAACACGAATGAATGCATCCAAAAAATGAAGAACATCCTATCAGACACTAACAAATTTAAACCAATATACACAATTCCAACAAAGACACACGAAACGCAACTAAACAAAATACTACTACAAATGAAAAAAAGCCAACACAATTTCACAGACACTTTATTCCTACCTACGTAAAACCGACTCATGCACACCACAAATATACGGCATCCTCAAACCTCATAAACCAGATTGTCCATTACGACCAATTATGTCCACATATGAATCGTTTAATTACAATCTTGGTAAATACATAGCATGGGCATTCTCCAAATATGTAACATCAGCCAGCTCAATCATCAAAGACTCTTTTAATTTCAAGTCTAATCTTAATCAACTTAATCATAAAGCCTTAATGGCCAGTTTCGATGTTATATCCCTCTTTACAGACGTCTTAACCGCTGAAGCCTGCAAGAAAGCCTTAGAACTATATATCCGAGACCTTGACCCATCAATAGACATTCCCAGCAACAAATTAGCAAGCCTCATGGAATTCACCACGATAAGGACAAACTTCATGTTCAACGACCACAACTATATACAAACAAATGGCCTAAGCATGGGCAACCCAGTATCACCAATTCTAGCCAATATTTTTATGACACAAGTTGAAACACAAGCAATTAACACAGCATTACATCCACCACTATACTGGTACAGATATGTAGATGACACGATTGCGGGATTCACATCTACAGAATACACACGTAATTTTTTTCAATCACATTAACTCTATACATCCCTACATTAACTTCGCATGTGAACAGGAAGAAAGCAATCAAATATCATTTCTTAACCTCAAAATTACAAGAACTGACACACAATTCAAAACAGAAATGCATCGAAAAATCACCCATACTGGACTATACATTCCTTGGGACTCAGCAAATGAAAAAAACCATAAACTAAACATACTAATAAACCAAATAAACACATCCATAAAACTATGCTCACCAGATAAGATTAACGATGAATTAGACAAAATAAAACAATACTTCATCAACATCAATAAGTTTCCTCCACAAACCGTAGAAAACATTATACACACACACCTAGACAGAAAGCAAAATCAACGAACAAAAGTAAATATATCTCACGAATCAAAAAATCACGAAACCATATACTGCTGTATACCATATATTCCCGACATCAGCAGACAAATAACCAACATTTGGCAAAAACTACTAACAAAATATGACATTCCAGTTAATACCAAATTTATTCAAAAACCAGGCACAAAACTAAGGTCTATACTATGTAAAAACTACACTGACAAACACCACACCAACATTATTTATAAAATACAATGTTATAACTGCCACGACTTCTATGTTGGAGAAACAAGTAGAAAAATGGAAACCAGATTCAAAGAACACAAAAAGTCACCTTTACACGTTTCCGAATACTGCAAATCAAATAAACATAACATAACCATAGAAAACACCCAAATGCTAATTAAAGAAACAAACATAAACAAACGCAAAATTAAAAAAGCCTTACTTATACAACAACTTAAACCCTAAATAAACCAATATAAAGGAACACTTAAGCGCGCCCTCTACATTCCTACACTCATATACATGTAAGAACGGCTGGTTTGGGTTGAGAAAATTGTTATGTAGATGAGCGAACAACGTTTCGACCTTCTTCGGCCATCGTGAGGTTCACAAAGAAAGAAAGAGGTAACTGACCGATAGCTGACCACATGTTTCAAGGGGGTTGTGTAATTGAGTGTAGGAATGTAGAGGGCGTGCTTAGCTGTTGGATATACTTATTAATATAGGTATAAAGGCGTTCCTTTGTGTTGGTTTATTTTGGGCTTGAGTTGTTGTAAAAGTAAGGCTTGTTTAATTTTGCGTTTGTTTATGTTTGTTTCTTTATTTAGTATTTGGGTGTTTTCTATGGTTATATTGTGTTTATTTGATTTGCATTGGTCAGCTATCGGTCAGTTACCTCGTTCTTTCTTTATATATATATCATATTCTTGTTGTTATGATAATTGTGTTTTTTTAAAAAGTAAAGTTTATTTAAATGAACTAATATAAAATAGTAAATAACCCTGAATTTCATTTAAGACGTAAAATACAGAAAAATATGATATGAAATGAAATAATGTTCACAATAACGAACTGTTAGTGGATAGGATGTTAAAAATATGAAAGATAAATGGTTACATTTATCAATGTATATAAAATGTAGGCCCGGCATGGTCAGGTGGGTTAAGGCGTTCGACTCGTAATCCGAGGGTTACGGGTTTGAATCCCGGTCGCGCCAAACATGCTCGCCCTCCCAGCCGTGGGGGCGTTATAATGTGACGATCAATCCCACTGTTCGTTGGTAAAAGACTAACCCAAGAATTGGCGGTGGGTGGTGATGACTAGCTGCCTGCCCTCTAATCTTACACTGCTAACTTAGGGACGGCTAGCGCAGATAGCCCTCGAGTAGCTTTGCGTGATATTCAAACAAACAAACAAACATATAAAATGTAAATATAAATTTATTGAAAGGGGTATAAATGTTTTGAGGCAAAATTCATAATGGATGTACTTATTATTTTTCTCTTTTGTGGATTCACTTCTGAGAGATTCACGTATATCAGGTAATTTTTTTAACATGTAAAGATTTAAATTAATCTAAACATAATAACGGCAAGCTTTTTTAAATCGTAATTCTAAAAACCTCTTAGCAACAAATCTATTACAGTTGGATGATAAAAAACAAATTATAGCATTGGATGCCTCTGTGTTAATTCCTGTTGTTCTCCAATAATCGTGTTGTACACGTATATGCATACCATGTAAGTTGTATGAATTACAGAGTCATTAAATTTGTTTGTTTTGTTTGTTTCTGAATTTCGCACAAAGCTACTCGAGGGCTATCTGTGCTAGCCGTCCCTAATCTAGCACTGTAAGACTAGAGGGAAGGCAGCTAGTCATCACCATCCACCGCCAACTGTTGGGCTACTCTTTTACCAACGAATAGTGGGATTGACCGTCACTTTATAACGCCCACACGGCTGAAAGGGCGAGCATGTTTGGCGCGACGGGGATGCGAATCCGTGATTTTTGGATTATGAGTTGCACGCCTTAACGCGCTAAGTTATTAAATAAGCGAGTTACGTTAAGCTTGTTTAGATAGATCCATATCAAAAGATTGTAAGTGAAAGCAAATCGATAACATTTCTTTGCGATATTTGATTTGTGTCCCTTTGAGAATATCTGTTGCAAAATTGAATTTTGTTGTTGGATGGAAGTTCATGAATTTAAATATTAACATTTACATACTTGATAAATATATAGTAAGATATACTGATATAATTGATATACTAGTTGATGATTGACAGTTATATCGAACACTTTAATATTTCTTTTAATGGCATTAAAACAAGTGCTAGGCATATACTTAAAAAAATGTATATTATATCATAATTTTAGTGTTAACTCAATGCCAAAATTCAATTTTAATCACTGTTTTGTGTTATATCAGGGGATATTTCGTTTATAAGTATTTTAGTTACTGGTTTCTTACTTCATGATTCTTCAATTAATGTCATGACTCTACTATTTCCAGAAGAATTTTCATATAAAATTACAAGTCATGTAAGTTAGTGGTAGTAAAACTGTAATAGGACATTGCCCTTTATAGGTTGATTGTGCATTAATTATCAAAAACATTAGCTTTAAATAAAATGTTTTTTTAACACCTGTTAATACTCATAAAAATTTATTTTACACGCAGTGTGCATGTTATGGAACTCGTATGGTTTCTCCCACTATTTTGTGATGAGACTGTTATTCAAGAGATTGTTCTATAATTTTAACGGTTCAATGGCAGTTGGCCGTCTGTAACTTGGTGAGCCTAAATTGTGAGAAGTACCTGTGTATACAAAGCTGAAATCAGTTTATTAGTATTAAACAATATTTATCTTTATAAATATACTAAATGACAATAATAATTTCAACTTCACTGAGTAAACACTTGCCAAATCATTAAAGGCATACATAATAAGTTGATTAGTATAAGATTACAGTGTATAAACATTAAATAGATTGATTTTGATCACCAATAACAGAGGAAATTGTTTGTGATTTTTCAATAAATGTTTCATGGGGTCACATATTTATATATTTTGATTGTTGTTGTTTTTTTGTTATGGTAAACATAGTGTACAAATGGTAATTTGGCTTTTGAAGAATAAGTTATTGTAGAAGACTGTGAGATAACTGAGTTTGAAATGTTCTCTTTTTGATATTAGTAATATTCGTAACCTTTATTCAAGGTTTCTAAAGGACAGGGGCGTAGATTTTTTACACCCGATAGGGGGGATGATTTTTGCAACCACTTATGTGGACTGTTCAATTTGCAAATTGGTAATCTCTGATTACGTGAACCTGAAAGTTGTAAACATACAGTCACAGAGTAATCTTGTTGCCACGATACTTCAAAGTTTCCATGTGGGTTTGTATAATTGAGGTGTTGTGAACAGTTTTCAAAATGTTAATAGAATAATGACAAATGTGTCACAAATTAACTGCCACATGAATTTATTCCTGCACACTGCACGGTAGTAAAGATGGCCATTATACCTGACAAGGTTACTAATAACTTTCATTGCATGAATTACGCTTTCAAATATTAATAAAATTGGTAATTACACTTGATAAGTTTATATCTACTGAAAAACTGTTCATGTTGTTTGATAACAATAATTAAAATGTCTTTGCGAACTCTTGAAAATTACACATCAGTTCAATGTAGCACATAATTATTCATACTTTTCATTGAAGTAATATTCATTCAGTCCTCTAGTCTACATGTTCCCAAACGTAGACTTCCTTTGTGATGATCTGTTTATGAATTCTTTCATAAGCTCTTCTATATTTATCTTGTCGACCTCATCTTTGTGAGTGTGACAAACTGCCACATGGTTGAGGCGGCACTGAGACATAGTTGACCTTAACCACCTCTTCAAATGTCATAATGCGCAAACGTTGCATTCACATTCGCAGCTGGATACTGGATATACAAGCAAAATTTTCATGAGAAGAAACACTTTACTGAACATCTTCTGGCTGGTTTCATGCATTTCACAGTAAGCATCTTTCGCACCTTTCAGAGATACTGCTTTTGTTGTTCCTTTGAACATGGACAACTGAAACTCGAGCCATTGTGCAGAGATTTCTGGATGGAAATTTATAACCAAGTTGTCAATCTTGTCAGATGTGATCATGTTCTCAAGTGCCAGATATTGCCTCAAGTCATTGTTGTCTGCATTGAATCTAGTAGTCAGATGTTCTATGACTGTGTCCACAAATTTGAAATATTGGCTTCTGTAGTAATCTCTAGCTGATGCAGAATGGTGTGCTGAGCCATCACCTGTGATCCTTCTAGGGGTTCTGCAAATGCGTGGTAGTTCAATAGGCACCAGATCTAGGGAAGTTAACTTTTTCTCAGCTTCATCAAATATCTTGACGTAATTTTCCTCTGTTTGTAATACCCACAGTTACTCAACTGTCATTGAAGATGCTTCAATCATGCCAGATACTGTCGCTGATTTTGCTTGGAATGCACGGTTTAGTTCCTCTAATGCAGCTGATGGATGCTGAGCCATCAACAATCCTAAAACTGTCTTTCCTTTGCCAAATCTGTCCAGCAGACCTTGTGCTTTCATTGCTACATCTGATTTTTCATTTGCTAATTCAGACAAAGATTCAACAATGTCACTGTAGTGATCATTAGCACATGTAATTGCAGATAGGCGGCACAACCAGAGTGTTGGACACAGTGGGCGGATGTATTTAACTGGACCATTGTGGCTGTCTGACGATACAATATTTTCAAAGATTGTCTTGTATTTGCCTGACCTCTGAAGCAAGACACCAAGTTCATGTATCCACTGGATAGAATTTCGAACACATTCACAAGCTTCAACTGCATGTTACATTATTAAATTAACTTTGTGTGCTCTGCAGCGAAAAAACAAAGCTGACGGTTGCTTCTCTTTTATTTTTGCCTGGCATCCACTGTACACACTACTCATGTTAGCGGCTCCATCATAAGTTTGTGCTCTTAATCCTGACAGTGGTAAATTGAGTCTAGTCAGTACATCAAGTATAGTCGAGGATATTGTTTCACCAGTTGTATTGGAAACACTGTATAAACCAAGAAACGTCTCATGGACGTCAAGGTTCTTATCTACATATCATACACATATTGCTTCCTGTTCGGCACCTGTAACATCTTGAGTGTCATCAACCATTAATGCAAAGATTTTACTTTGCTGCACTTCATGTGCTATGTTCCTCAGTATTTGATGGCTGAACATGTCCATTATTTCATTCTGAGCCTGGGATGATGTGAATGTAGTTTTTTTTTACAAGTAAGTTGTCAATTCAGGAGCTTTATTAAATTCAGGAAGTTCCCCTCCATATCAGTATGTCCACGTAATGCTAAACCTTGATGCAGTAAGAAACGTAAACTTCTGAATATTTTGGCTAGACTTCTTTTGCATTCTTCCTGCTGCTTATTTTTTCCATCATGTAGCTGGACAGTCACTGGAGTTACATCAAGTGAACCTTCTGGAGATATAGCGAATCTGTGCTGAGAGGAGGATTGGTGTTCGTTGAATTTCTGTTTTGCCTTTTTCCAGTTGCAAAAATCGGTGTATATGAAGGTATACTCCACTGGCATCTCCAATTTCCCTGTAAAAAGGCCTCTATTTTCCGCTTTGGCACAATGAAAGCATATGACTTTTTAAGTCTGATTGTCGAAGTGCAGCCATGGGAACTCATCAAACCATTTGCCCTGGAAGTTGATATTTTGAAATTTTGCTTTCTGTCGGGGTATTAGTTGTGAGTCTGGATGATATGGCTTTCCACAATGTATCTGTGGAGTATCAGATTTTTCATTACTGCACAAACTTGTTTCACAACTATCTGGTGGTTCATGATGAGCAATAGTTGCAGAAGCATTTTCAGACTCGTCCTCTGATGAACATGGTATTTCCTCTGTATGGCAAGTTTCTATTCCTTTGCTTGAGGTTGTTGGATTATCTGCATCTACATTGTCACTTGTAATACTAGTAACTGGCTTGCAGAACTGTCTAATATCGGAAAGTTTCAATCGCTTGTTTGTCATAATTGGAATCTGTTTCCCAGATGACTTAACAGACTAAAATACAGTCTTTATTGAAAAACTCTAACGTACAATGAACGATGATAGAACAAAATGGAAGTATGACTGAACTGTACAATGTATTTAAGTCGAACGCGCGAACTTCACAGTGACTACCGAACCGACTGACCGCTTGAGCATCGCTGGGACAATAATGTGTGCTAGTTACAACACAAGTAATTGCAAGTTTCTCGAAAAATACTTAAACAGTCACAAATATATTATATTCCTGTTAAAACTCATCAAAAGGCAAACACGTTGTGATATAATATCTATAAGCACGTCTATTAAATAAAAACACATAAACAAAAACTAGCAATACAATTCGAGTAGAGGCTTTAGGCCGTTGAAATCGCTCTTTTTGTGGTCAAAGGTCAGGTAGGGAAACCTGTCATTTTCATTTAGTACGTCAATAGACAGCAATCCGGTGGCTGTTACTTCTGTTGTTTCCTTTGGGAGAGGGTGAAGAAGGGTTGCTCTGAAAATTATAACATTTGAAAAAAGATGCTTTACAAACCAAATATGGTAACATTAAAGGCGATCAACAGGGAAATCTTGCTTTACTAATCTGATTGCTGTATTAATTGTAATCTAGACAATGGAAAGGCTATAGACTTAGTGTGCTTAGATTTTCATATTGTTTATGATAAGGGTTGGGGCAAGACAAGTTAATTGGATTAAAGGTTGATTGAATGGAAAAAAAATCAAAAGACTTATCAACGGATATCCTTATGACTAGTGGAGTGCCTCAAGATATTGATGGGGCATAGTTAGTCAATTAGTAAACTTAATCTCTTGGGTATTTCTAGTTGTATTGGGGTACTACAGAATGACTTGGATTAATTGCTAAGTTGAACAGACATATAACAAATTATCGTTAATTATTGTAAAGTGTAAGGTAATGTATGTGGATTATCATAATGTGAGTCAGATTATTTATTTAAATAGGACCCTATTTTCATTTTTTTTATGTATCAATTTTTTTTATTGTATGAAGTTTCTTAAACTTAATATTGTGAAAGGTCTCAAAATGCCATAATCTAGCACTATTAATGCTAACAGAATATTAAAGCTATTTGTACATATATTCGTTAGAAGTTATCAGAGGTAATTATATATCTATAAAAAAATTTGGTTGGTTAAGACCTCGCTAAGAATAGTGTTACAGTTTTGGTCTCCTAAACAAAGAAAAAATGTTGACCTACTGGAAAACGTTCAGAGGAGGGCTGCAAGTACAGAGGGATTATCTTATTGTAGAGTTAGGTTAAGGTTATTTTCTCTTGAGAAAAGAAGGATGAAACATGATGTTATAAATGTTTACAAGATTATGCTGGCTTTCTAATATCTTCATGTTGTACTCTGAAGACAGTAAAATGAGAGCAGGATATTTTGATTTGGAAAAGACAGGAAGGATGGCACTTTTATGAAATTTAAGAGCAAATTAATTATCTCCTGAAAAAATAAAGGATGGTTTATAATTCTAGTTTCCCTAACAGTAGGAGTGAAAAGACATCCTTGAAGGGCCAAGTGGTCCACCAGTGATGACGAGAAACCCATTTGAAGTAAAAATGCATTCTCAAGACAGCTGGTATAGGTATTAACACTTTAATTAAAATGAGGTACAGAACAGCATTTCATTTCAACCTGAAGATGACCTAAGAAGGTTACAATGCTCATACCCATATTAGCTGTCTTGAGAACAGAAGTGGTCCACTATTATCTCTATTTCATGTTATGCATCTGAATATCACCTGAACTTTTTCATGTTTTTGTTATGTGATTTTTTTGTAGTTGCTAATTAGATCAAGTGTTTATTAGTGGTACTTTATTATATGCAAGTAAAAACAGTTTTCCTTAGTTGAAGTTTCATTGTTGGTGTTCAGATGATATTTTATGAAATAAGAATTATGTTTTATATCAATTTAAGTTCAAATTATTTGCTTTCTAAATTTTCATAGGTAGCAATCAAAATTATAGACAAGACTCTGTTAGATGAAGAGAATTTAAGGAAAATTTTTAGGGAAATTCAAATAATGAAGTTGCTCAATCACCCCAACATAGTTCGTTTGTATCAGGTGGGTAATTTAACAAATTAAAAGTTGCAAGAATTTACTATTTAGCATTTATGTATTAGAGTAAGTTCATGCCATTGATAATGTTATTAGGATTTATGCTGTTCGTTTACCAAACTGGAAAAGGCCTGGCATGGCCAAGCGCGTAAGGCGTGCGACTCGTAATCCGAGGGTCGTGGGTTCGCGCCCGCGTCGCGCTAAACATGCTCGCCCTCCCAGCCGTGGGGGCGTTATAATGTGACAGTCAATCCCACTATTCGTTGGTAAAAGAGTAGCCCAAGAGTTGGCGGTGGGTGGTGATGACTAGCTGCCTTCCCTCTAGTCTTACACTGCAAAATTAGGGACGGCTAGCACAGATAGCCCTCGAGTAGCTTTGTGCGAAATTCCAAAAACAAACAAACCAAACTGGTAAAATTAAAACTGTTTTAATTTATTTATGTATTTTAATTGGTAAAAAACTATTATTTCAGAACTTACATTTGAGTCAAAATATTTGATGGCAAATATTTCATAGCTTTATGTGTTGTAAAGTTTTTGAAAGTACTTTTAAGGTAGATAATGTAAAAAAATTACAGGTTTTCTAGCTGCCTGGATTAATAATTATTTTATTAGCAGATTGTTCAAATACGTCCAGTGTATTATGTAGGAATTATGATACTTTAGCTCCAAAATGGTTGGAAGTAATGTACTTTATTTAACACCAGAATTACTAGTGACAAATCAAGATTTTAAACATGTAGCAACTGAACTGGGTATACAAACAAGTTAGTGATTTGAGAAATCAATAAGTACAAATATAAGTTTGTGAACCAAGACAGTTTTGTTTTATCACATGAAAGATGTTTGTTGGTCAAGGTAATACGTCTCTTTTCATAACCAGCTGCATATTTTAGCTTTGTATTTCTTGTTTGCCAGACATGAACTAAGGTTTCTTCAATAATAAGTTTGTTTTATTTTTAAGGTTATGGAAACAGAAAATATGATTTACTTAGTGACAGAATATGCTAGTCAGGGAGAAATATTTGGTAAGTGGTGTATGTTTAAAACTATTCTCAAGTATTTTTGTTTTCAAACCATTCTTCCATAACAAGTATTTGTATATGTATCATTACAATAGGAAAAATATTATGGAAAGGTTTTTGTAAGCCATATAAAGAGTTCTAAGAAACTGTGCCATTTCTTTAGTCACCATTTCTTGCCTAAGGACAGGCATTCTTACAAGGAAAGAAGACCTTGTGTAACCACATTTATTTTTAGCTTGTCCAGTAATGGTAAAGGTATTTGTACCTGTGGCTGAGGATGCTAAGTATCCATCATGCTAGTGGTTTGGGGCACAGAGTATGTATGAAGCTACGTCGTCGACAGCTTCCTTTATTAATATTAACAAGTGCCTTCAAAATTTTGTTCATTGGAGCTATTTTTAGATTCATTTGGGTTTGGATTACATGAGGTGGTGATTAATAATGTTAGGGTATGGGTGAAGGCAACATTCCTGCATGTATTTTAGAAATTAACTCTTTAAGTTTAATTAATATGTTCATTCAGGGATGTTTCAAGTTTTTGATTGTCAAATGAAAGACATAGTTTCATAAGGTATTTTGATTTGGAATCGAAATATGAAAAATTACATCTAATTGGAATTTATTTGTAAATGAGTTGTTTTAATACATTCTATGTAAAAATGTTAATTTTTAATTGTTGGTAATGTATGTATGTAGATATATAAAGTTGCATATTATGTTTGTTTGTCAATTTAAACACAAATAGTACATGTGTGTGTGTATATATAAGCAGAGGTGAAAAATACATTTAAAAATTAGGTTATTTCAATGTGCTTGGTGTGTATGTATTTGTATACATAGCATACAAGTCTTCAGCATTATTCAAAAGCTTATCTGGAGTGACTAATTAATTAATTGGGAGATATATTCTAATATTAAATGAAGTATGTAATAAAAGCACATTAAGAGTACAGTAAATATTTTATAAGAACGTATCACATACCATTATCAGCAATGTGATATGCAGTATAGTTATTAAATAAAAAAATGTACAGTGACCCCTGTGTACATGGGGTTAAGGTGATATGCTGTAATTTGAGTAGAGTTTATGAAAGGTTAGTTTTTAATCTCGGTGCAAAATCTTGTGGTGAAAAAAAGAAGAGAAATCTAATAGTTTGAATTATATCTGTACTTGTACTTCAGTCTAAAATGTGTTCTGTATCTAGTCAATAGAGTCAGGGGTGTAGTTAAATTATTTCTCTTCGATGCAGGATGTGCTTTTTAAACACCTTTGCAAATGTTTTGATATTTCTATGAATTCTAGTATACACATTTATTGTAAAGTTCATATATTGTGTTGTATTATAGTTCCTCTGTACGTTTCAACATTAAAGTTAGTATCAAAGTCCAACAAGGATATATATATATATATTTTCTCATGGTACTAACGACTGCTGATTTTATATATATTCTGTATTTTTTAAGTTATTTTTGATGAAAGTCATATCAACTTTGCATGATTTTATTAAAATCATTATAAAATATTCAACGAGTCTTGACAATATGCAGAACATTTCTTAACTTCAGACTTTACATGATGTATTACTTACTACATTTATGTGTTATACTGGAGGAACAAATTCATTATATTTTATTTATTACAAATTTGAATTATTTGAATGATATGCTTGTATTTCAGTGACGTTTTAGTAAGTTTGGGGGCACATCTTTTAATTTCAAGGTTTTAGTAAAATAAGGTCTATTTTAATTTTTTTGTGAGGCCAGATCACCTTGTAGTCAGTGGAAAAATGAGTGAAAGTGAGGCTCGGAAAAAGTTTCAACAGATTGTCGCTGCTGTTGGGTACTGTCATCAGCGAAATGTGGTACACCGAGACTTGAAAGCTGAGAATCTTCTTCTAGACTCAGAAATGAATATTAAAATAGCAGGTAAAAACAAATTATAACTAAAATTTAATCACAGTTATTAATATATTTAATTATTATAAAATAATAATTAAAGTGACAAAAATTTTACAAGTAGGTTAAAATCTAAGATTTAAAAACTGAAACTAGAAGACTGCTTAAAAGCTGTTTTAAAGGTCAAGCAGGCTTGTACACAGAATGTTTGGAAGGGGATTTCTGGTTTGTAAGGTCAAAAGCAGGTACATATTGTGTAAATAACAATTAGCATACTAATGCTATGGGAGTTTGGGACCATATTCCCCTAGAAAATATGTAAAAAGTAGGTGCCATAAGATTAAATCCAGAAGAACTTTTGCATGAAATATAACTTAAATAATTGCATGGCTTTTCATATAAAATGCACAAACATTTAATGAAAAGTTAACAAATGATCATTTTGTTCTAACACTGCATGGGTACATAAACGTAAATTAACATAAGGTTTTGTATGTTTGTTATAGTACTGTACTGTCTACATGTAGAGTAGTTATTAATTGTTAAATCATATGTTTAAACAACTCTGTACAACAATAATATACCAGGTATTTCTATCATTGTGTGTCATATAAATACATGTATGCAGCACTGAAATAATATTGGCATTCTCCATCAGTGTTTTTCCCATAAATAACTTACACAGAGTTTCAAAGTTTATAGCAGTGTCATAATGTTCATGTATTAAAACTAGAGCACTCAATCTTTCTTTGGTTTGTATACATCTCAGGTGGAGAGAAGACACTGAACATTTGCATGAGTATAAAATTAGTGTGGCAAGTAACATAAAGATATTTTAATGAAAAGAGAGAATTATTTGAAACTCTAGATGCAATTGTAATAACTAACAGTGTAATGAACATTTTTATATACGTTTGACTTGTTTTAATATATTACTTTAAAACAAGTGGATTGTGTTGCTGTTTTTTTTTTGTTGAAGTTTATCACCAACAAGTCACAGGCACCTACTGTAAAGAATCTGGCCAATAAAGCCTGGTATTAGCAGTACAGCTTACAGTTACAGATGGTCAACAGAAGTCATTGCATGCAACTATTTCAAGCCTAAAAATGTAATGCTGCATCAAAAGAATGTAGACCATGAAGAAAACATTTAACATCATAAGTTGCTGTGCTTTAACTATAATTTTTTTACACCATAAAAACAGCAGATATGAATGATTAATCTTGTGTACAAGTTACATAAGATACATACCATGTATGCATTTTGTAAATAAACTATCATACATATACAAATAGTATAGTTATGTGAATAATCTTCATAGACAATATAAAAACTTGGAGCAAAGTTCTATGTTGTAGTGTTTCTTTTGTAGATTTTGGTTTTAGCAACCATTTTGAACCTGGTAAGTCTCTTTCAACATGGTGTGGAAGTCCACCATATGCTGCACCAGAATTATTTGAAGGTAAACAGTATGATGGAACCAAAGCAGATATTTGGGTAAGCTTAAGTACTCAGTCAGTGGTTATTTTCTTTAGTTTGCGTGAAGAATCAAGATTAACTTTTGTTGTTGTTTCTTTTTCACTCCAATAAACTCATTAAAATACAACAAAACAAACTTACTCGGTCAAGTCTACATTTCATGCTGTATATTTAGAAGTTTTGCCTAATTCATAGCAGCAAACTTTGTAATTTTTTTGTATCTGATTCAAAAAAATATTTTTGACAGAGTATGGGAGTTGTGCTTTATGTGTTAGTTTGTGGAGCTCTCCCTTTTGATGCAAACACTCTTCAGAGTTTACGAACTCGAGTTCTGTCTGGAAAATTTAGAATACCCTATTTTATGTCTACAGGTAAGTTTATTTTCTACAAGTTTTCTACGTTTTTATTTAGTTTATTGTGACACTTTAATAAATCCAATTTAAACCTGAACTTTGTCAGAGTAATTTACAATAACGTTTATTTTGACACTTTACTACATCCATGCAAAACCTTAGCTTTGTCAGAGTAAGTGACAAAGGTTTATTGTGACACTTGAACTTTGTCAGAGCAAGTTACTAAGGTTTATTGTGACACTTGAACTTTGTCAGAGCAAGTTACTAAGGTTTATTGTGACACTTGAACTTTGTCAGAGTAATTTACAATAAGGTTTATTGGGACACTTGAACTTTGTCAGAGTAATTTACAATAAGGTTTATTGTGACACTTGAACTTTGTCAGAGTAAGTTACTAAGGTTTATTATGAGATTCAACAATTAAGTAAATTGTATGCACAAATTCTTTTAAAACGTATTTGAAGAGAGATGTTCCTTTAGTTACAGCTCAGTGACTAAAACAGAATGTCTCTGTGACCTTTGCTTTTAAGAGTATGATTGTAATATTTGAATTTGGACTTTGAAAGTAAGTATTGATTTTAGTCATATGTCTTAAAACCAACTAAACTAAGTCTATTACAAAACTTACTAAGAAGTTTAAACCTGATTATCAATATTCCAGGGGATCAGTGTAGTCTTTTATCCAAGATGTTACACAAATGTATATTTTCTTGCCAAAAAGCTGGTTTCAAAACTCCCAAATTTAGTGACATTTTTATGGTTTGACTTTTTGGACTCTGTTACTGATTGAGTGGCATTCTCCCCACTCTACTGTATGGTCAAGTCCAAAAGTTAAATAGTTGGTGCACACTTATCCTACATTAACTAACAATCTCTGAAGATCTGTATACAAGAAATTCCTGTTGTCAGCCATTGTACTATAGCACACATACCTTTGAACAAACAAATATGTACTATGCATATAAATTTACTGACACACTAATACTGATCTATTTCCATTTCTATAAACAGAGTTAATATTGTAATTAGAGATTCTTTAATGCATATAAATCGTTTTACATAACAAATTACTGTTTGAAAGATCTTACATTATTTTACAAAAAACTACTAAATGCATATATAAAATTTAAAGGTATATTGTATTTAAAGCGTTTTTCTTTGCAGACTGTGAACACTTGATACGCAACATGTTAGTTGTTGATCCAGAGAAGCGGTTTACTATACAGCAAATTCTCCACCACAAGTGGATTCAAATGGGTGAACTTGATCCTAAAGTTAAGATATTACTTGAGGAACAATCAAGATCTGTCCATGAAAATGAACCTATTGAGGAGTTAATAATAGAACATATGCTCCAGCTGCCAGGACTAACCAAAGAACAAATTATTAAAGTATCAGTTTTATATTCTACTGTAGAGAAAATATTTGCTTATCAAAAACATTTAATGTTTCCAAACCTTGTTAACATATTGGAACATATTCAAACTTAAATTTTAGTTTAACTACATAAATACTCTCTTTCTTAAAATTGATGACAGCATTACCTTTACCTTGTTTTTTTTAAAAAAATGAATTATTGTTATTATTATAGTTTCCAATGGCAGACAGAAGAGTTTAAAATATTTAGTAAACCATTTCTTTCAATATGTTGAATGGATTGTTTATTTCTTCAGTATAAATACTTTTCTGTTTTGTACATATACAAACACATGCACACACACTTTAAAAAATTAAAGAACTTCTATATTAATTTACTGTATTCCTTAAACAATAAACAGAGACTTGTTTGAAAGTAACATCTATACATTAAAATTAAATCTCACAGTTCATGTTTGTTTGATTTGTGTATGGGGTCTTTGGACAAGATCAGTGTTGTGACACAAATGTAATGTTGATTAGATGTGTCAAGAAATTTTCATATTTCAACCTTATTCTAATCAGGTTACAGAATTTTTGTCACATGTAGACGTAAGTATGTTAGGCAATTTAGGTGTTTTCCCTTGATATAATTATATTTATAGAAGTGTTTGTCATTCCTAGACATAATTTAATTATATTATCCAATTTACAAAATATTGGAGTATCTAGAATGTTACATAATTTAGCTTAAGTCACTCTATGATATATGGTTGAAATGTTTAATGCCTACATGAGGTTATCATTAGGTTACCTACATAGGTTAGAACTAAACGTAAATACAGTAATTAATATAGCCAATTTAACAAAACGCTTGCAAAGTCTACAAGAATTTCTGATATAATTATGATAGATTTTTTAACGAGAAGGGTTTAAATAAATTGTCAAGAATTTCCATGGTTTCGTTACCTTACATGCTTGTCTTTGTTATCTGTGATGGAAAACAGTTTACATGGTAAAATATGGTATTAACTTGTGTAATTTTGTGTTTGTAGATGACATTTAGAATACATGGTTTTGTATTTGACAGCTTATAACATTTAACCTCAGTATGGGTACCATGAAAAACAGTGATAACCTGATATAAATGTTGCATGTCTAACCATTAAATCACTAACTTGTTTTTTGTTATTTACTACTGGTAGGGTTCAAATATGGCATAAAATTATGCAGTTACATTTTTGTTAGTTACTATAGTGGTTTAAAGAACCATTAACCAAGTTTAGGTGAAATCATTGAATTTCTGATAAATACACAGAGTGATTAATAATGAATGGGATTTATTATAATTGATTAATTATTTTTAGTGTGACTCATGTTTTATTAAGTCAGGATCCTGTTATGGTAACTTGAGAATACACCTACCTCATAATCAGTGAATTTAAGATCTTAAGAAATCACTTTTTTAAACTTGAGTGCCAAGGCTATTGTGAAATGCCCCAGTAGGTAGCAGCACAAGGGCCTTAGGATGTGGTGTCTGTCATTTGTAAAGTTAATGATACCATTCTGCTGGACCAGGAGCACAGTCCCCAGGGCAAACATTCCTGTCTTACACCCTTTTTCTCTCTTTAACATTTTTAAGAACTTATTAAAAAGAGGATCCTAAGTTAGCAATAAACTCAATAAAAACAGCCAAGTCCTAACAGCAGCTGTTTTCAGCTAACTGTATCAGTTCAAAATCATGCTTTACAGCATAACCAGGTTTTATTGCTACAGCCCCTGTATCCTCCTGAGGGAATTGAAACCTAGATTTTGGTATGGTAAGTCCATAGATTTATCACTGTCTTATTGTGGGGCAGTGTTATATAACAGGCTAGGCAGATTACAGTTTAAAAGAAATGATGAATCAACACATTTTTAATGAAGATTTCATTGGTGTTTTTGGATATTTTGTTGTTTAAAACAAAACTATACAAATAAGGCTATGTATATAGTGTTAAAGATGTTTCGTTACTATTCTATATTCAGAGTTTCAAAAAAGTTACGTAATATGATAGATTTAAACAACTCAGTATTTGTGAACCATGCGATAAAGTATGTTACTTAATAGTTGTTTCTACGTAACATGAAATTATTGAAACCTAGGCAAAACTGATTTATTATACAAGAAGAAAACACATTTTATTTCATATAACATGAAATGTCTCGCCTGCTATTATACAGGTCTTGAAATCAGTTCATGTAAACTTAATTTTTAATTATGATCTGTTTTCCTTGATGATACTGAATTATCATTTTCAGTGTGTACAAGAAAAATATTTTGACAGCTGCAGTGCCATATATCACTTGCTTCATGATAAATTAAAAAACCACCAGAGGGCATCCTTGCTGCCCCAAAACTTGCCAGTTACAGCTCAACCACAAAGAAAATCAAGTATAACAACTGGAATTGGTAAGTATGCTATGATATAATGTCATATCTAATTTATGAAATACTCTTTTTATTTGTTAAATATACAACATTAAAATATCAACAAATAACATTTCAAACTTTTTTTTATTTTTAATGTCAAAATATGCAAATAAAAAAACAAAAATTTGTTACTGTTATTTTCAACATTTTGTCCAAAAATTTAGAATTTAAGAATTTTTAAGAAATAGTTTTTAATCCTATTATTAGTCACTGAATGTGTAATTGTTTTGAACTCAAATGTAAATATGTTAAATATTTAATCAGTTACAATATTAAGTCATTCCATTTTACAATAAGTAATTTTATAAAATATACCACTAAGCTTTGGTGAATTGTCTGATATTAAGATATGCGTTTTATGTTTTTTTAACTTTCTGTCCTTGAAAAATGTAACTTAAATTACCTGTTTTAATCATAATGATACATGCTCTCTTCATCTGATGTTTTTTCCAACACAAAAGTGAAAGCATCTTTTTTGTTCGACTTGGCAGTTGAACGAGGTTCACCTAACATGGAGAATGGTAACTCTGAACACCAATCTTTGTTGACTGTCAGTCCTACTCAGATGTGTGCCGGGAACCAAAACGTTGAAAATGTAAATCACAATACAAGCTCATATTTAATAAATAAATAGCTGTTTGCTAATTTAAGGAAAACAGTGAGTAGTTTACTTTGCTAAATTTTTTAATATATTTATTTGCAGAGATACAACCATGGTATTTTCACATACCCTTATGTTTGGTATTACTTTTTTATGTAATGTCCTAATTATCAAGTTAGGTCCAATATTCAATTTATAAAGTAACCAAACAGTAAGTTTTGTTACTATATTTATAATGATGTTTTCATTGATACATTATTCTTCTGTTTGATTATTATTAATTGAAAGGGGAGAATGTCCCTTCTTGATTTGGATCATACGTGTATGTAAACTTTAGATATTTTATACAAGAGGAGGAAGGGCAGATAAGGTATTCAGATAACAGACATTAGCATCATTTCACCATTACTAGGAAGGACAGATAAGGTAATCAGGTAACAGACATTAGCATCATTTCACCATTACTAGGAAGGACAGATAAGGTATTCAGGTGATAGACATTAGCATCATTTGACCATTACTAGGAAGGACAGATAAAGTATTCAGATAACAGACATTAGCATCATTTCACCATTACTAGGAAGGACAGATAAAGTATTCAGATAACAGACATTAGCATCATTTCACCATTACTAGGAAGGACAGATAAGGTATTCAGATAATAGACATTAGCATCATTTCACCATTACTAGGAAGGACAGATAAGGTATTCAGATAATAGACATTAGCATCATTTCACCATTACTAGGAAGGACAGATAAAGTATTCAGATAATAGACATTAGCATCATTTCACCATTACTCTTTGTGACACAATATTAAATATTAAACATCTTTACAAGCACTTGACAGATTATCTCAGTGTCTGAGAATAGCAACTGTGTAATGATTCTGTAATTTCTGTGCCAGATCTCATAATATTAACTTATTTAAAAAAATGATTGTGTTTCTACATTGAACAGTGCTTATTACTTTGTTGATACTGATTCAATCTCAAGATAATTATAAAACAAGGTTAAGTTTGACTGCTTTAGCATGAAGCCCACAACCTGTATTACTTCTTCATAAAATATAATTTTTCTGATAGTTTGGTGAGGTCAAGTTGGAATCTGATAGAGAAGAAACCATTAGAGAAACTACTCTTAATCACCAAATGATGCGTCGCCATACGGTTGGTCCAAGCGATACAAGGCATAAACACGTGTCGAAGACATCTGCCGAAAGTTTACCCGAAATCCAAACTGAGCCGAAATTTTAAACCTCTTCTTCCACCTACAAAGTTACCACTTAGTGCTTTGCCAAATACTAATCTCCCTCAAAATTTGCCACTTCTACAAAATTTCCATCCACAAAATTTCTGTGTGAAGGACCAACATTTACTGAAACCACCTCCAGTACTTGGAGCAGGTAAGTATGGAGAATATAGAATATACTTACTGTGATGACTTTATCAAGGGATATTTTGGAGAGTGAATATAGTGTATGATAGAAAACTTAAGGGTAAGTCAGTGCTGGAAATTTGTTAGTTTGTAATTTCCCACGAAGCTACATGAGGGCTATCTGTGGTAGCTGTCCCTAATTTAGCAGTGTTAGACTAGAGGGAAGGCAGCTAGTCATCACCACTCACCACCAACTCTTGGGCTACTCTTTTACCAATGAATAGTGGGATTGACTGTCACATTATAATGCTTCCAGGGCTGAAAGGGTGAGCATGTTTGGTGTGACGAGGATTTGAACCCGCAACTCTCAGATTATGAGTCAAGTGCTTTAACCACCTGGCCATGCTGGAAGTTATTGAATTAAATCTTATGATTATTGTGACGTGTATAGTTTTATTGTAAAAAAGTAAGCCAACACTTATTTATGCCCTTTCAATCTGTTTTTCGAGTTGAAATTTCCCTCTAACAGAAATTACCTTATCAATAACTAAGTCTGCAACACTTTAAATCAAATCAAATAGACAAAGATACTGAGGTCATATCAAACTAGATTGTAAATATTCAGCAATACCATGTTAGAATAATTATTTAGAACTTTTAATCAAAAGTAAGTTGAATATATACATTGAAACTAAAATGATTTAAAAATAACTCAGGAATCAGAAAAAAGACAAACTTATATAACACAGATTGACAAAAAATGTGTATTGTAATGGATTGTTTGTTAGGTTTACCCACAATTGTTCATCTGAGCAAACTCAGTTTTAACTCGTGACGAATCGTACACTTATGGGATACAAAAAAATTAATAACATTTGTGTCCAGAAGCCCATTTGGTGGTACTTGGTTGCCACTTTTATAGGCTTGCTTGTATGATATGCAGAATTAACACCTTTGGGACCTAGGGTCCTATGTTCCCACCCTACCATAATATTACTTGAAGCAGTTCTTAACATTGTTTTACATATTTTACTTATGTAACACTCACAGAGAGTTGCCTCAGGATCTTAGTGGAGTTATACTTTTACAGGTGTGGTAGGGGACATCTGTTTAATCAATACAGAACATAAAATACATTTTATGTATTTACGTCAAAAATGTATTTGACAGGTACTTACCTTTACTCACACATATTTATTTCCCTTTAAGCATTGCTAAAACGTTTTCACAATCACTGCACCAGTCTATATGCCCCCATCAATTTTGGGCTGTTTCAGAACATGTGGCTAATCTCAATCAGTACCACTGTGCCACTTACACTGGCACAACTAGTTTCTTCTGCTATTCCCACTCTGTTCTTATTTTCAAGAATTGGCAGACTCTGAAAGAACACTGCTAGTAGGGGAGGAATTATGGGAAAAGATAAATACCTGATTGAAGGCTGGAATCCCACATTACAAAGGTAGAGGGGCTGGTGTACAGGCACATAAATATGAAACTAAGTGAAAGGCAACCACCCAGAATGAATGGGTGTGCTCGGAGATGGAAAGTAACATACTGCACTGCTTTTGGAGCAGACAAACTCTTCACCAAACCAAAGTTGGAAATTAATCCAAAATGAGTGGAAAAGAAAAAAACAATTGGTCGAGTGTAATGTTTTGATATTTCAAGCAATAGCAACACATAAAGCCAGACAAGGTTCCATAACTCATCCTCAGCAGTAGAAAGTTGAGGGAAAAAAATTGTAACAACAAAACTGTAGCTAGGACTGAACCTTGATATGTATATATATATACACACACACACACACCCATAAATCCCAATCATAAGTAAACAAAGTCTTGTATGTTAAGCAACAGGAATTACAAAGGGGAAGTTACATTTAGGTCAAAACTGGACAAACTACCAAAACAATGATAGTAGCAAGAGGTATAAGAAACTAAACTTGGCATTATGAGGTCATGGTGTTGCTTCAGCTCAACTGGTAAGAACATGGTAATAGTTGTAACCAGTATTATGAGTAAAATCATAACTCAGTCAATTGTAAATGCAGGGAAGAGACATCTTGCACCTGGAGATATGAGGATGACAGAGAACATTTACCCAATCACAGGAAAAGAGTACATTCATCCTGTTACCAGTATTACAAAGCAGGAACAGTTTTCCAGAGTCAATGATAGAAGTAGAGAAAGAAATAACAATAACAGAGGCATATACTGAACACAGCTTTAGAAACAGGGCATTGTCATCCCAAACCCAGCATTATGAGGAGGACCCTGCACGAACCAAACCCATTCCACCTATGTTCACCTGGAAAAAAAGTTGTAATGGGAATGGAAGGAGAGAAACCACTTGTGCCCACTTTATCACTGTGTGGATAAACATTAGTATGGATGATAAAGTAACTTTCTAAACTCACTTTGCAAGAAGCATCCACAGTCCAGCATCCTAGTTAGGGGGATCTGGGAGGTGAGAAGTAGAAACATGGGGGGAGGTAGTAAACATGTTGAGGAATCTGGAGGAATGTCACACCAGAGAAGGTGCAGTGGGTATCTGCAATTCCCTATTTTGGAAGATAAACCAGCCCCAGTTTATTCAATCAAAGATTTGGCAGGGTTGGGTTGAAATCCCCTCTTGCTTTACTCATGTAGTCCATGAATGACTGTCCAGCAGAGACTGATGTAAAACAAAACTATTAAAGAAAGTTAAATGGCAAAAATCACATTTATAGACAGTAGTCACATGCAAAAAAACAAAACAAAAACATATTTAAACAATGCTGTACTAATTGAGAAAGAATGGCACATGGAGAGAGCTGTGCCAGTAGAGACAGCACAACACTATTAGTGGTCACACGATACCCACACGTTCAGAAATTGACAAAGTATATTCTTTTGACTGGTGTATGATCACAATTTTTTCTAGCAATGCTTACGGGGAAGATGAACATTGAAATAGCTGTGTGTGAATGAGATAAGACTGTATCTGAAACAATAGTTACACACAAAAGTGCTCGTGCTATGTCCTCATTATACATTTGTGTAGATCAACTTTCTCTAGCTGGGAAAGAACTGCAGCTCACCTGTGCCACAGATCATGCTATAAGTCCATCTCTTAGGTACAAATTTTCACAATAAGACACACTTACTTTCTGTTATAGATGGAATTGTATTTTTCCATTTAATTTATGTTGCACTTTTATTACCATGGTTACAATATGACATGTTGGAGATCTTTTCTGGATAATTATGGTTTCCTAAGTTTATCAATATTTTTTTATTGTCCTATGCTATTAATTACGAGAGAAATCACAAATTTCAATCCATTATTATGATCTGAGTAAATTTATGAATAGTTTGCATTGGAGTGGGCTGTTACGTAACCTTCCCAAAAGCAATTAGGTTTTGGTAGCATCATCTGACCTACAAAATGTTAATTAATTTCAAAATGTAGTTTTTATATGGGTCATTCCTCTATGACTTTATATGATTGCCACATTACTTGTTGATCTGCATATTCAAAATCACTGTAATGTAAAACATTCATGTTTTTTAATCCTTTTGTATAAAATACAAGTTTGGATACATATTATGCACATAAATACTCATAATTTTTTCATGCTCTATGTATATCTTCACAAAATTTGGTAGACTTAGTAATGATCACAAGTCTTTTGTACAGAGAAAATCAAAGTTTTTTAATGAAGTAATTTTACTAAAGATTTCTGTGTGAAAATATCTAGTCTGTTTCATTACTAGTCCATGTGAGAAGTGATTTTCATGTCATGATTAAAAAAATCTATTCTTTGTCCCAAAAATCTCAAATGTTATTTCTGTAATCTCTAAAACCTCCTAAGTACATTTTCAATTTTCGTTTTAAGTAAAAATTTATATTTTGTGTATTATTATCTCTACATAGTTATATGAGGTGTGATGTCTGTCAATTTGACCAGCCTTGTAATCACAATACAAAATTAGGAAAAAAATATAAATTATGATTTTTATCATTCTGGAATGGCCACTTATAACATAAAAATATAAATGTTCAGTCTAAATAGCTTAAATGTCATTACATTATACATTTATATTTATTTATTACATCAAATTGATCTTTTGGTTGTGTCTGGTAAACAGTACAAAAGTTAAAATGGTTCGTTGTATGTACACTTAATTTACTGCATCCATTAATATAGAACTGACCTTTAGTGTTTACAAAATGGACTGGTATTATGTAAAAGACAATTGCATTTCAGTTATTATTCATTATATATTATTCTTTATAAACAAGTTCTTAAACTTGTTTTTCTTAAAGCATAGAACAGTAAATGACAAAGAATAGCAAACAATTACCTTTTCTTTTTATGACCTTTGAGTATGTTTGCTGCTTCTTGTAGCTTGCTAAGCCTTAAGAAATTTCACACATGGAAGATGAGAAACAAAATTTATTTTAGGTTTTACACACCTTTGAATAACCAAAAAATCCTAAGTTACTTTATGAAAACCATAGAATTCCCTTGTAATTTATTAAGTTCAGTAAAACTAAGCAGTCTTTTGGTATAAAAAAATATGAAACTTTGAGCAGACTAAAGATACAACCCAATTTCTTGAAACCTTGTTTTTAAACAAAGGAAAATGGCTGAAGAAGCCATTATTGGGACAATCTGATGATTCTGATTGGTTTACATATCAGATATTAAAATGTGTATGAGGGTCCATTTCCAAAACTGGAAAAATGGTGAGTTACTTCACTGTATTTGATTCAATACACGAGTGACATCTCAGCAAACAAAAAAGATAGGAGGTTCGTATTTTATATTCTAGCTTGTTAATAAAGTAACTTGAGTTCTTAATTCATATGAAACTGTAAACTGAGTATTTGGACATGACAAACAACTAGCATGAACCACTGACACATTCAACATACTGTGACACAGAAAACTCAATGTACAAGTATTTTTAAAGTAAGAAATTGAAAAATGTATGATACTAAATTTTGAATTATAATCTACAGTTTGATACCAAACTTATTGGCATAATAAATTCATCAAAACAGTAGTTAAATAAATTTTGAATGTAAGTTAACAAACATATGACATTTGACCCGTCATAATAAGATTAAATAAAATATCTCTGAAAGTTATGGTTTGTTAATTTTCTCTGTTAAATTGTCAAAAATATAAATGAATCGAACCATTACCTAAATATATTTTTATAGGTTCACTCTCTGTGCCTGTTATTTCATAAAGAAATTTTATTATTAAAGTTTTTTAGTGTCAGAAAACTATTTTAAAAATCCCTTAAATATAGAGTAAAATACCTACCATTAAGTATCACCACGGGCATAGATCCTGGGGGGGATGGGGGGTATACATCCCCTTCATTTTAGGTGGGGGTATGGTGCATACAATCATCCCCCCTACAGTTTGGTCTGTTGAATTGTTTTATTGCATCACAGGCCTACAAATTGTGTGTTTGTTCTTGTCATTCTCGTGTTCTTACCAATCGAATTACATAATTAGGCCTAGATGTAGGCTTTTTCAGTAGCCGAAATGTACATCTTTAATATAGGCGTGCTTCTAAGCTTTTCGATCTAAGCGATAGTTTGTAAGTATCAGTCAGTAGGCCTAAGTATACATGCAAGTATCGTGGCAACAAGATTACTCTGTGACTGCATGTTCACAGCTTTCAGGTTCATGTAATCAGAGATTACCAATTTGTAAATTGAACAGTCCACATAAGTGGTTGCAAAAATCATCCCCTCCATTGGGTGTAAAAAATCTACACCCCTGAGTATCACAAACCTAGTCTTTATTAAGATTTTTATAATTAAAACCTTATGAACACCTACCAGTAGCAAGTATGCATTAGGTATAAACAAAAGTACAAAATGCTGCACAAATTAAAAGGAACCCAGGGTACAAGCTATAATGTGGGATATAAAATGTACCCTAGTTTTGGAGGTGACTGTGGAAGTAGGACCCACATTGTGGTGGGAATACACTGTCTATCAATATCAGTCTTATCCTCTGTTTGCTAGTCTCATATAAAGAATAATTAAATAATGAAATGAAGGAACAGGAATAAAAATTAGGAGAGCAAAATGTGGATGCTCAAGCCCATAATACATTTTTACTTTAGGCTCATAAACCAACACTCACTACACTTACAAGGTTGCACAAGATGTGGGTGCTCAAGCCAACAATGTATCTTTAGTTTAGGTTTATAAACCAACACTCACTAGACTTAGAAAGTTAACAGAATCCCCCCCCATATGCACTCCTGAACTTGTACTGAAATTATAAAATTAAATGTACAGACAAAAAAAAGGTAAAAATATTTGTTGATTTCTTAATTTAGAGTCTTCATTGATTAAAGAGGTTTCATTTTTTATTAAAAACGTTGATAATATAACAGAAAATACCTTAATTCAAAATAATTTAAGTTTAAAATTCAATTCATATTTTTTACTTTCATAATAAACTTTATGCACTTGCCTCCAGGATAGCTGGTTCTACACTATGTCTTTACTTTAGGCTTGTTTAAACCAACACTCACAACTCTTACAAGGTTTTCCAGCTCCCTTGCACCAACAACGTGCATATTGTAATGAGCAGACAGTAATCAAACTATTCTATCTAGATAAATGCATTTTGGCTTTCATAATTTCTATTTTGAGAAACCAAGTGTGGTGTAACAAACACTAGCTTTTATATGGGTAAAAGCATTTTTAATTACACTTAAATTTATTTTTTTTTTAAATATTTGAAAGTTAATGTTTTATTCATGTTTTTATCAGACTAAAAAATAAATAGTGAGTTTGGATCAAAATACTTTACTGCTATTTCACACAGATGAAGGATTAAGTCGCCGAGCATCTGATAGTGGAGCCAACATTCAGACTTTCTATCGGCAACACCTGTTACATGAATCACTTATCCTCCCTTCAAATCAGATTGTGTCTGTAAGTTTATTTACATAAGTGTAATATTACATTACAGGTACATAACTTACTGTATTTAGTTTTCAAATTAAGGTACCAGTTGCTTATGTTATATTTAACATGTTAAATGTACCTTGTAGTAATACCATCAGGACTCTTTATTATAAGTTTCTTGTTAAGTTTGTTATCAAAACATTCCTTTCTGTGAAATATCAATACCGATTCACTGAGAAGTTGAAAACAACAACAACCAGTTTCTTTATTAATCTGAAGATGACTTAAGAACGTCGAAACATTGTTCTCTACTTTAATTTAAACTTTTAATACCTGCAACAGTATACATTTAGAATACATTTCTTCCATTTTTTTCAGCAGACTTCAGCTTTTCTTCCTACTTCAGGAACATTACAAGCTCTAACTCCATGTGAATGTAAAATTCATGATGATGACAAACATGACACAGGAAGGTAAGAGTAATCTCTTATAACACCGTGTGACAAATTTTGTTCCTGGATAGCATGAGTTATTTCTTAATTGCTTATGAAATTTGTAAATTAACCTATTTTCTATGTAGAAACGGGCAAATTTGCACATTTTCATTTACATAAGGTCTCAACAAAACAACATCTGAATCAAGATTTACATGTATTTATACTAAAGTTGTACAAAATGTTTAGAAGTGAGTAGTTTTTTTTTAGATTTGCCACAGTAATGTACACCACTTTCACGTATCAGTCCCCAAATATAGTCTCCCATCTTGTTTTCATCATATGCTCCTTGGTAGTGGTATTCAAAGTCCAGTATATCTTGGTGGAAGTGCTCATCTTGCTCCTCTGTGTATGCTCCAATGTTCTCCATGAATTTATCAAGATGAGCATCTAGGATATGGACTTTCAGGGGCATCCTACAGCCCATTTTGGTGTAGTTCTTCACCAGAGCCTCAAGCAGTTTTACATAATTTTTGGCCTTGTGATTACTCAAGAAACTCCTAACCATTGCAACAAAGCTGCCCCAAACTTTTTTTTCCCTTCCTACTGAGCTTCTTGGGGAATTCTATGCACTCCAGGATTTTTTTTATATTTACGGTCCAGTGAAGACACCAGCTTTGACTTTTGCCTCAAACAGTGTAGGGAAGAAGTCTTGAAAGTACTTGAAGGCTGCAGACTCATTATGAAGAGCTGTGACAAATTGTTTCATAAGATCCAAATTTATGTGCAATGGTGGGAACAACACTTTCTAGAGGTCTGATAGTGGCTCACAATTGACATTGTGCCTCCCTTCAGAGAACTTGGTCCACTGTGGCCAGTGCTTATGTTGTAGTGTGCTGAGGTATCCCTGCTTTCCCAAAAGCAAAGATAACAGGAAAACTTGGTAAAACCTCCTTGGAGACCCATCAGGAATGTCACCATTTTGAAGTGTCCGATAACCTCCCAGCAATACATATCATACTTCAAGACTTCTAGCAAGATACTGATGCTTTTGTTTTCCTCTTTGAGGTGCACCAAAATATATTTAAATTTTAAGAGATCTAAAATGTGTATAATATAAAATCTTACTATTCAAGCAAGCAAAAATTGTCCATCTTACCTTCTAGAGTTTTTCTGCAGTGTTTGCTGGTAAAATGAGGTGTCTAGGATTTGTCTCAACCACGACAGGCTTGCCAAAATATGCCTTGTAGGCTTCACACATTTCAGCAGATGCTGTCACAGAGTACTTTTACGCTCTTGTCTTGATAAATTGCCCATATACATAGCAGAATGCATCTGGAGAATGCTTGCAGCTTCTTGATGCCATTTTTGATAAAATCAGATTGATCTATGTGTTCACTTAGGCAGGTAGAACTAAACTGAAGTGGTGAGCCCCTGTGTATATACATTACAATGGAAAGTTCTTGAAAGTTCTACAACATTCTAGAAAGTTCGAGAAAATTCTCTATCAGCTACTCAGCACTGAATCTACCTGGAATGTTCTGGAAAATGGGTAAATTTGAAAATTTCATTACCCAAGTTACAAAAACAAAGTTTGAATAGAAAATTAGGTCTTTTCCATTTAGTTTAGGCATCAGCAATTGGAAATAACAAAAAGTAAAAATTTTATTACATAGTGTAATTATATCACAAACTTAAATTGTAATTTCTCATTAATCAGTTTTTGGCATATGATAATATTTTATGGAAATTATGTGGTTAACAGTGAAATATAGTTAATTATTTATTCAAAAATTTCTGTTTAGAATTATTTGGGAAGTAATACAATTTCAATCTCTTTTAAATGTAAATTGTGTGTTATGTAATCTGTCAGGAGTGATTCTTTTTAGGCACATCCAGCCTCTAAACCACATGAAGCAACAACATATCTTACCAAGAAGCAGTGTAGAAGAAACTCCAGAATGTCAGAGGAGAATACAACCTCCAGTTAGGCAGAGAAGATCGGGGCTTCTAACAGTTATAGATAAACAGCCAGGTATATGGTTTCAGAAATCAGCACTCCATAAACCTTTTTGAACTATTCTTAAATTGCAAAAGATCTTATTGTGGGAAATCACCTAAATAAAGAATTGAAACATTATTATTAGTGATAATTGATCTAGATGTAAAGTGTTTACACACTTTCTTAAATTTATTAGCTCTTTTAATAAATTACAGAATTTCAACATTTTGTACTGAAATCATAAGATTAAATTAAAATAATTTTGAATCTTTTTTCTTCTAGACTTCTGAAATTTGATTCATGCTTTTAATAGAAGACTAAGTTTCTCGATATGATGCAAGCATAGGATTATAAATTGACATATAATTTCCATTGCCTTATTGTATCTTTCAAAATATACATAAAATACTTTCAACTAATTAATGATATAAATAAATTTGGATTTACAAAAGTAATCTTGTATAAATTGTTTTAAAAACATATACGTAAGCAAATAGCAATAATATATTTACAATCTTATTAATTTTTCAATTGTTTAGTAATGCGTCGAACAAGCGATGGGGGCACAACTGTTAGCCCTAACCGCTGCGTACAGGAGCGTCTTTATAACCAGTTATGGAATGAAGGAATTCCAACCATGAAATCTCTCCAGCAGGAATATCAACAGTTGCAGGTTTGAATAATTATACTTTTCGTTTATTTTTACATCTTTTACCATTTTTTAAAGAAATATGTTATGATGTGATTTCAGATTAGTGACATAATTATCAGTAAATCCCTCATTTTGAATTTTATTGGAATAGTTTTTTGTTAAATGTTTTTGTATTTTCTATATAGCTCGCATCTTGTACTCAGAACTTTTGGATTATGTGGTAAAAATAATGTCGTGCAGTACACTGAATGATAATGAATTAATTTATATTTTCAATAACGTTTGTTAAAGGTTGCTTCACTTTGACACAAATTGTTGGCCTGAGATCACAGATAATGTTTAAATAGAAAGTCTGTGACTACTGGTACGTATGTCTAATTTGGTTAGCTTTAATAGATAAACTAGCACATCACAAAGTAACTGTTTTGTATGTTTGTTTTTGAATTTCGCACAAAGCTACTCAAGGGTATCTGTCCCTAATTTAGCAGTGTAAGACTAGAAGGAAGGCAGCTAGTCATCACCACCCACTGCCAACTCTTTACCAATGAATAATATGATTGACCGTAACATTATAACACCCCCACGGCTGAAAGGGCGAGCATGTTTGGTGTGACGGTGATTCAAACCCGCAACCCTGAGATTACAAGTCAAATGAGGGGCCACAAAGTAATTGAATAGCAGAATTGACACAATAACAGCCACTAGTAACAATAAATTATTTGTCTGACACTGAATTGACTGAAGAGCACAGAACTAACTAATACTGAGTTTAACTTCTGCTCAATGCTTCAATTTCCTAGATTATTAAATTGTCATTCATTCCCTCAGGCAAACATTTCAAAGCAAAAAGTCTGAAAACAAGTTAAAATATTGGGCATATCCTTATCATCGTAAATGGTTACTAAAAACAAAAAATTAACTGTAAATAATGAATTTTAAAAATGAACTGATGAATACTTCCTTTGTTGGATCCAAAATGGGCATTTTGAGAGGAAGGGATATAGGACGTGTTAGCTTCCAACTTTTTGTAGCTTCCAACATATCAACTGTAAGGCTTGCTTTTGTTTTCAGTTTTAATTGTTTAAAATTTCTTGACATTACCAAAATCATTTTGTTTTTCCATATACAAATGTTCTGATAAGTTTTTATTATTTTCAGAGAGACACTGGAACTGTAGATTGCCAGATTCAAGCAGAGATGCAAAGACTGCATGCTCTTCATATACAGCAGATGTCTCATCTCCATTCTGGTCTACCTACCCCTTCCATCTCTTCACCCCCTTCAATTTCTGGGTCACCTATTCATCATGCTTCATCTAATATCATTCCTGCCCTCACTCAACACTTTCAACAACTCCACCATCAAGGTAGTCATGTTAGATTTGGAAGACAGGATTCACCCATCTATCCATTCCAAAGTTATGGAAATACATCCCATGTAATTTCCTCATCCTCACCACCAACAGGACAGTTCATTACAGAAGTACGTTCAGGAAGTACGTACTCTTGTGAAACTTCATCAATTCAACAGCAAACTTCTGTACTACAGCCTTTCCTTGATTCTGCTTCAAACTTGTCACCTATTTATCCTAGACTTCAAAGTCCAGTTGGCCAATACCCTCAGGACAACTCTTCTCCTGGTTTTCAGAATTTGGATATGATTGAGGAAGATGCTACTGAACATACTCACCAGAAAGATCCAAACCCAAAACCATTTCAAACTAGTCTGTATTTTTCAGCACACAGTCAAGAGTTTCCAAAGATAAGAATTACAGATGAGATGGGGGACGTACAGCTGTCTCCCACATCTGAATACCCTGGCACCATTGGTACAACAACAGTTTCACCATTAGAAAACAAGTCAGGTAAACTTCAGACTTTGGCCACAGGTTCATCCCAGTTCCTCCCAATGTCAGCATCACAATGTAGGAGCTTAGAAGATTTAAATGTTAACATGGATTGCAGTAAAAGAGAAACAGTTTATAACTTTCAACATTT
This sequence comes from Tachypleus tridentatus, assembly GCF_004210375.1. Lineage (NCBI taxonomy): Eukaryota > Metazoa > Arthropoda > Merostomata > Xiphosura > Limulidae > Tachypleus > Tachypleus tridentatus. Next base: position 8,360,110 of record NC_134835.1, on the reverse strand, counting down.
AGACCCAGCAGCCAATTTTAAATACAAGGATCAGGGATTAGTAAATTCATTAAAGGAAAAAGAAGGTATTTGTAATAAGTTAACATCATCCTTATTAACGTGGTCAAAATTTCACACCACTAATGAACAGTTAAGACAGACTTTTCCATCTCTTGCACTAGAAACTGTTAACCATGGAAGAGGAAGTGCATCACAGTTACTTGCTCATTGTATTTCTCATTCCCCTAAGTTTCTAGAGTTTGATATTAGTACTTCTGAGCTTCAGAAAACATCAAGTGGGAGCATCTGCTTAACAATTAATATTGAAGGTGACAAACTTGTATGTTGTGCAGAACTTCTTGAACAGATTCAACAAAGACTCGGGTCAAAAGGATTGCCACTGGTACTACAACCTTTGGAAAGAGGTTTTTCATTGGAGCATCCTGATGGTGTACAAATAGAGCTTGAAGTATACGATGGACCAAGGCCCTCAGATAGGGGACTGAAAATGAGGCGCATTTCGGGTGATAGTATGCAATATAACCAACTATGTCATGAACTCATCTCGTGTATGAGCTCATAATACATACAGTTTGTGGCTGCTGTAAACTTTGCCTTACTTGAACTGCATAATTTTACTTAAAAGCTTTTTTGTTAGTGTTGGATGGCCATGGCCACATTTTGAAAGTTGTTAGTGAATTTATAGACTGTTGAAATATTTCTTAGCCAATATCCTACTAATCAAACTAATGTAATCAAAGTTCACATGAATATAATTTTTGGATAGCCAGTTATTGTATATCAGTTAGATATAAAATTAAAAGTGATATTAATTTGCTCAACTTTATTATGTTACTATATAAATATTAAAACCTTGGGTTCTTGAGGTATGTTGATTCTTGTTGTTGGTAGTAAGACAAATATGATCTGTTAGTATTTTCATGTTCAAGAGTTTGTTAACACTGATTAGTTATGTTTTTGCATATCACTGACTTCTGATCACACTTTTTTGCATAAACTGTTATATGTGAAACAGCTAGACAAATAATAAACGTTCTCCTTCAACAAATCTTACTCATAACAACTGGTTAAATAAAATATTAACAAGGAGTTATCTGATAGCTTATTAAAAAAATGAATAAAAACTTAATATTATAAGCATGCACGCATGCTTAAACTAACACCATTATAATATATACTTAAAGGGAATAATAAAAATTACATTATTATTACTCGGCTACTCAGGAGATGTAAAACTTGAAGTTCAAATGCTTATAACAGTTAATTTTTGATGACCAGTAGACTACAGTGATATACACGTGGGTCTGTGCTTGTTAGCATAAGTGAGGCAACAACTAGAAATAATGAAATCACATTATTTTTGCACAGAAGCTTATTTGATAAATGTTTCAAATTAATTGACTGTTTTATATATGACAGTGTTAATGTTATTGGGAGTATTTATAAACTATCTAGAATTCAATGTTATGTTGTACCTATAAGTTTAAAACTTGGCAGTTTGAACCATATTCACTTGGATATGATTGTAATTTTTTGTTTTTCTTACTAGTATTTCTGATTTATTATCAAGTTATTGTGACATGACACGACATATAAAGCATTTAAAGATATTCTAACGGTAATGTCAGGTGTTTGTGATTTTTTACATATGTAACACCCTTGATCAAAGTTAATCTCTTGTATTCTTTAGATGTTTTTAAAAAGTTGAATAAAAATATTTAGGAAAGAACTGTAACAAATATCTAATTACAAATGTTATCACATTCCTTCAGGAAATAAATTAATATACAGTTTATCATAATTCATCGTCCAAGCCTCACCTGTATTTCTTTTATTAAGGTGGAATTCAAACAAAGCAATAGTGAAAACAAGGTATAAATAAATTATTTCCATACCAGTTAATATATATGACTAAACATTAATCATGTTGTAAATCTGAAACTAAATTAAAAGTAACAAAAGTTATGCACATGTGTTGAATTAAAAAAACTTGACAGTAAGAGAAAACACGCTACTTCTAATGAATATCATGTTTCCTCTTTTCTCAATAATTACTTAGTTTTGCCATTGAAGGCTGAACACCAAACAACAGAAATGAAAATTAAATTCTGCATACAGCTTCCACTGTGATGAACGAATCATTTCTAACCCTTAACAGTTGGAAGTGTGACTAAACCCTGAATAAGTAGATTTATTTATTTCAGGTTAATTATATTAACCTTGCCTAGTTTTTTACATTTAGAACTCAAACCTCAAACCCTTTTTCTAAAACTGTTCATGGAAGGACAATTAATGCATAGATGAAGGAAGATATGATAGGAGTTATTGATGATATTTAACAAAAATACAGTGGAGCGCCGTTAAGCCGCGGTTAAGCAGGTTGAACCCCCAAATACCGCGGCTTAAACCTTTGTGACTGAAAAGCCGAAGTCGCCAACAGCTCCGCCTAGGAGCCTCATCCGGGCCATTGCGTGATCATTATAATATTAATGTATGGACTATTCAGATACAATTGACAAGTGCCGTTTTAACACAAACGACCAATGCATTGTGATAGTTCGCTTTTCCTTGTAAAATTTCGTCTTCCCGTGTTACATGTTGGCCGCCATGTCAATATGATATGCTCGTTATTAATTCAGAAAATGAAGTTATATGTATTCGGTTTGTGGCCAATATTTATACAATTCCATAAAAATATCGGATTATCGAATTAAAAATAATACTTCAATTATTGATCACTTTTTTTCACGGATTAACTTTAATGTATGGAGAGGTGTGATTCGGTAACAATGACGGCCTACATAAAGCTGACATAGAGAGCGGATAAGGTAGATTAACGATCGATTTCTATTGTAATATATTTTATTTATTCCCCAAATTAAAGCAAATCCTTTTTAAATATCCCCTTGAAGTTATAAAGCCAGGATTAAATTCGTAAGCCGCGATAATCCTCGCTCACATTTGTCATGTCAGTTGTCAACGACATGGAGAGTGTGAGAAACTTTAAAAAGCCAGGTAGTAGATTTTATACATCAAAAATTTTGGGGCAAGACTTGCTACAGCGGCTTAAGCGATTTCGCGGTTTACTGGTCCGCGACTTAATGACGCTCCACTGTACAATTTTGTTTTACGTTTTTTCAAGCAAACATTATTAAAATGCAAACCCTCTGAACAAATGTGTGTAAAATGACATAAAAGACGTTGCAGTCTTCCTTGTTTCTACAAATCTGTTTTTTTTTTTTTTTATTGGTGTTAAAATTTGGCCCACAAGTAGGTTGCATCTTAAACTTTAATGGCGCTTTGTGATACTGGACTAAACAACCACACCAGAGAACCCTACTGAGAGAAGTACTCACTATCCAGCCCATGTACCTCAAATAGCACAGCTGTACTACACATACAGCTAACTGAAGTGGAGTGAATAGTGGCATGTCACAGCTGAAGCGTTGGTCACCAGACATCAGTTTCTTTGGTCAAAGGAATACCAGCAGCCAGATAAAAATGTGAAAACTCTTTTCTATACCTGAACTACATTAAATCCTTTAGATTTAGAACCTCTGTACTCAACAATGCATTCTTTTGCTATATTATTATATCACACTTACATGGGATTTTTAGGTTGCATATATTTTCCTTATCATCACGTTACCATTATGAATGAAGTGGACAATTATGTTTCAATCCCACAAATATTTGCAATGTAAAAAATTTGAGACAAAAGTGGACACAGAAAAGAAAAAATCAGTTTTAAATTTAAACCTTAACTTTTGTAGTATGGTAATAATGTAGTTTGTTCACTATGTTTAGTGTGAAACTTTTTATAAATCATAAATAACAACTCCCAACAAAACATAGGTTCTACCATAATACAATAATAATAGCTTCTGATAAAAAGTAAGCTATTATAGAGTAGAACTATAAGTATTTTATAAATTAATTAAAATAATTCTATAAAAAACTAAGTATGTAATATTATAAATTGAAAGAAATATAAAAGCCCATACTATTAGAATGTATTGAATAAACCATTAAATATGCATATGCTGTTAATTCTAGAATCCCAGCATATAGTCATTAGAAGCTCATATACTAAACTAACCATACTGGCATTCTAGGGTTGACAGAATGTTTTGGGATTGAAACCAATAAATAAATGATGTCCCAAAATTAACATTTGTACTATTTAAAATAACAAAATCTTTAAAGACTTGTAAGTTTCAGTTAATTAATAAAGTTCTACATACCTTCCACCATTATCTATAATTGAACTAATTCTGCACTCATATTCTGAGAACAGATCTTCCAACACAGATATAGAAATGCATATGACAGCATCACTGATACAAAGTTTCAATTCCTCAAGATACTTTGGTTTGTTATGATAGACTTTTTTCTCTTTAAAAAGCTCCAAAGAAGTAAAATCAGGGAAACTCTTCAAGAGTTATAAATTTTTGTTTTATCAAAAACAGGGTCAGTTCTCAAATCTACAATAAAACACTTTCATAAAGTATACTGATAATGTAATTAACTCCAGTAAAACTTAAGCCTCCCTTAGATGTATTATTTTGAAGTTTAACATCCAAAGTTATTCAACTTTTTCTTTTATATTCATTTTGGAACACCCTCTATATCATAAGGTTCAGTCAGGTGCAAAGTTAATTTTAGTTTATATGTTAAGCTATAATTTGAGATAATCTACATGAATGTACAATTTAAATAATAAAAACCTATAATGATATTCAAACTATTTTAAACATTATAATACAACAGATAGCCCTCTATACAAAACTTCTGAAACTAAAAGTTCCTTCACATACTCATTCCTAATTCTGAAATGATGGATAAGAAAGAAGATAACAATTGTAAGATCAAAATACATTTTACTGTACATACCCACAGTCCCAGTGTGCTAACCCCCATACTGATTTGATAGGAACCAAGAATTTAGTTAGCATTTTTAAGGATTTACAGTATTGTCTAGTTTCATTTTCACAGCCCTACACTATGGTCATACTATAAATACTATCTTGAATTCTCTCATGAAATAATTGCACTTTCATGGACAAATTCTGATACAAATGTTTGTAACAACCGAGATTATTTTATTATTATTATTATTATTAGAAAAAACAAAAGAAGTACCATTGTAATAACATTCTCTACTAGGCAGTATATACACATCATTACACAAGATCCTAATACATCTTTAATTAACACATACTTGTATTGCACTACACAATACATAATGTGGTTTCACTATGATGTCCATATAACTAAACCTACCAATGTCAAATTAATGCCCATTGACAAAAACTGTAATCAGTTATAAAAATCAAACTAAGTTACAACAAAATAATTTTCAGAATAATGTTCGTTTCTTTGTTTTTGAATTTCGCACAAAGCTACTCGAGGGCTATCTGTGCTAGCCGTCCCTAATTTAGCAGTGTAAGACCAGAGGGAAGGCAGCTAGTCATCATCACCCACTGCAAACTCTTGGACTACTCTTTTACCAACGAATAGTGGGATTGACCGTAACATTATAACGCCCCCACGGCTGAAAGGGCAAGCATGTTTGGCGCAACGGGGATGCGAACCCGCGACCCTCGGATTATGAGTCTCACGTTTTCAGAACAAGCAAGAATAAATGGAAGAACTTTTTAAAATTACTGTAGGTAAAGGTACTGAAAGATCTATGAAATAAATACACTATACCATTCAAATAGATTTTTAAAATATACACTGAAGATAAAATTGTTTGCAACTAATTTTTGCCCAATTATATTGTAGATTTTTGGAAAAGTTACTGTAACTCAGGCATTTGTTTTTATGAGAAAGTTTTTACAATTTTAAAATGTTAATAATCACAGTCTAAAAAAATTAAAACACTTCCTTTAAGAAAAATAACATTACAGTTTTGGTAATAAGAAAACACCTTATCTCAGGATCTGAAGGCATTTTTAAATTCTTCTATCAATATGGTTTGCACATCACTCAAAAAAAAGTTTTAGGTAACGTAACCAGTTTTAAAATTTCACTACTCTCACAAACTCATGCACTTCCCACAATTCTATTTCCTGTTTCATAAGTGTTTTAACTAACTGAATTTGTCACTAATGTATTTTTAGCTATTTCAGTGGACTATATATAAAGAGTGATAGAGTCCACTGCATGTAACACCTTGGTGATGAAGGTTTTCACACATTCATTGCATCTCAGAATAGTCGCCACAAATTACTCAGACTCAAACAAAACAAGTATTCATCAAAAAATCACCAAGAAAAAGGCTAGGCTACAAGAACTTTTGCAATTTTAAATGTCATATATATTTCCTTTTCAAAATTAAATAAATTTGAAGAACTTGCAGTTGTTAAGGGTTTAGGTCTTCTATAATTTCCCCAAAGTGACCAGTATTATACAGTAAGACCTGAAGGTTAATAAAAATGTGTTTAATCATCTTACAGAAAGGTATTTTTAACTAAGTATTTTTAACATTTAAACTTCAATCAAAATCTTGAAAACGAGTTAATACAATAAGAATATTTAACATACAATAACTAATGCAGAACTGCAGACATTTTAAAGATCATGACCGATACTTGCTACTGGCACTCAATGTGACAGATAGAAGATATTCACTTAAGTTTAACATCACATTACTTTATTCTTTTGAGATGTCTTGAAAAAATTATGTTTTTGCACAAAAGGAAGGTAATGTTTAAATGTTAAATCTGTTAGATAATTTTTATAATTTGCACGTTGCCATATTATTCATAAGATCATTTAAGTTTCTAGCATGTTGTATAAAAGGTTGCAAATAAAAACAAGCAACAAATAGAGCAAATGCAAAGAAATCCTTTAATGATGCTGTACAAGCCAGTCATAACAAATATTTCTTTTAGCAATATATACATAAACATTTTTAAAAAATAAACAAATAATATTTGCATAAAAGGTGGCAGCCCTCAATAATGCTTGGGTCTGAAGGTTATTCAGAACTTCTTTCTTGGTTACACCAACATGTACATTATTACAACTTTAAAGATGCATACACTTTTAACCCCATGCCCTGTGTTGTCATTAATTTTGGAACAAATTATGTTGCTAAAACTGACAAAATATACATGTTATTTACTATAAATACAAATAGAACAATAAAAACACTAATTCTTTGACATTTTTATAGCATGTAATGAGAGATTAATTTAAAACGTAAGAATAAACCAGCAAGATCAATTAGAAATACATTATTAAACAAAACCACTGCTTGAAAAACTAGAAACAGTAACACATTCAAGAGGAACTTCCATAAATCATTCACTTCAATAAACTCTGTAGTGTTACTGAATACTGATTATAATTCCAAACTCTCAAATAGTGCATATATTAAGTATGAGAAATGGAAAGTAATTTTACTTACTGTTGACCAGATCACAGGTTTTCAAGTCTTTTATTTCAGAGCAATTTATAATGTATGAATACTGTATAACACCATACATAACCTGATATATGTGAATAAAATATGTTTTCGGCAGTGTTATAATACAGTTGGCATACTTTTTTTAACATCATTTCATACTGATAAGCTGTTATAGACCAATTTAAGAGATGTATTGAAAATTTTTCTCATTCGTTTTTCCTTGACATGCCAGCTGTAGCACCACATTTCATACATTCAGTACTGCATAAAAGCACATAGCTACACTGTAAAAGGCCAATAAAGTTGTTGTAAAAATACACTGTAAAAAAAAAAAACAATTAAAATGTATCTTAATACACAGTGTGTAGATAGGATATTGGAAAATTACTAATCCACCATTTCATGTTTAGTGATCATTATTAGAAAGTACGATATTTAAACCCAATATGTGTGAATAGTAATATTAATGATTTTGCTCTGGTTCTCTAGAGGCTATGGTTTAGAATGTTTGAGAAAATAGGCTGGTTAATTGTTCTTAAAATAAACCAATACTCACCAGAAATTTTAAGCATTAAATAAAAGTAACTGATAATTAGATTTAAATATTAAGACAGAACTTGAAAAGTCTACAAGTACATAAAAGAAACAAAAGGGATGCAATGTTTTATATACAACTTCTTAGTAACAAGTACTATACTGAATTTTAATGTTTAAGAGGGCATAATTCTGTAAATCAGTTATATATTTACATATTTACATCAAATTCAAATGAGAAGTTCAAAACAACAAGAAAATCAATCAGATGAACAATATGAACAGTTCATAAAAACAGTACCTTGGAAATTTAAAATTCCCAACTTGTCTATGATTCATAGCTGGGAAACTTTTAAGAGGTTGGAATGCATTATTATACTGTACGTTTCTTATCAAGAAACTCCAACAGGTAACAGTCATCTTCTAAATTAAAAAGAGTATTTGACCATGAGATAAAGCACCACTTCAAATGGAATGACTACAAGTACGTACAGATGTCAAACAATTCCAAAGAAGTTAATTACCAATCAGATCATTTTTGAACTTGTGCAACCTACTAACAAACTATTTTGATAACACCGCTTGTAAGATTCTGCATGACCACACAAAAGAAACCATTACTGTAAGATAATTTACAACAATAAGACATTACAGGTACCATATTTCACAATATAATAGTTCAATTTAATAGGTGTTATGGAACTTGAAAAATAAAGTTTGAGCTTCAAAAGGTTTAGACTGTAATAGACCTAAAACAATTTTTGAAATCTCAACAATTAGAAGAATTTAATGACTCACTACATTTCTACAAACACTGAGAAAATTTATTATTTTAGAAAAAATAACAAGAAAAAATATTATTAAATATGAAAAAGTGTTAGCGTTTTCTATGTGAACATGTTTTCATATTCTCTAACTTCAAGTAAGATCCAAAGAGAACCGTTGTTACTCTAAGGTTTCACATCTTACTATTATATACTTTTTTTCTGTTTATCGACAGCATGATAACAGTTAAACAACTCTGAAATAAACCATTAGCTTCCGGATGTGAAAACTGTAATTTAAATTTTGGTTTTGAGATTATTTGGCACAATTTCTGAAATGTATTTTCTCACCAGAGTAGTCTATCTTCAACATTTACTTAAAACATCAGACCACAACGATGCACTATATAACTTTTTCGTTGTTAGCAACATCTTCCAGAATTCTCTTAGTAGGTTTTCCTACAATTACAACAGTAGTTTCTTTGATTATTCCAATTCTTCATCACTGACGTGAGGCTTACTCTCTTTTTGGTTTTGAGAGTATTCTCCAATTGTTCCTGAACTTTGACTTCGCTCTCTCTTTACTTTTGAGGAAAGAGGATCATCTGGACTAGTTACTGTTCTTGAAAGTGGAATGCTCGACCTCCACCGGGTTCCTGTGTGTTTCTTGTCGGGAATTTCCTTTTTGAAACTCTCAGACTGCCATCGTTCTCTCAGTTGAGCTCTCCTCTCCTCCTTATATCGATTTATTCTTTCCCTCCTAACAGTCTCACTGTCTGCAGTGACAGAATCTCTGTCTGAAGGTAAGTGCGGAAGAAGAGGAGCTGATAAAGATGGAACAGAAACATTTTCTCCATCTGCAGGATGCGATACAAGTGTACCTATCTTAGGAAGGTCTTCTAATCCAAGTTTTTTAACACTCTCTGGTTCCTTGCAAGTTGTCTTGTTAATATGTTTACTAGAAGAACTGACAATATTCAAGCCTGTTGTTTGTTTCTGAATAACTGGTTCTTTTTGATTAACTGGATCATCCAATTTTGATCCTTCAAGTCTATCATTGGATACACTTAAGTCACTTGAAATGTTTGAATTTACTTCATCTACATTGTCTTTAGATGTTAAAGGCTTATAAGCAGGTGAGAAAATCTGTTTTTCATAAACGTCTTGTGGATCAACCACACTATCTAGTATTGGGTCTGACCATGGATCATAAGGAACTGTTTCTTTGGTTGATTCTGGTGACTGGAAAGCTTGGAGTTTCAACACCTTAAGTTGTGTGAACAGACTAGGCTGGGAGGACTTAGAAGTGAGATATGTTCTTGGAGAATGTTCAGTACACAATGTAGTACCTATCGGAGCATTCTCTTCACGAATGTTCTTCTTGAATGCCCTATCATCACCTCTAGGATAACTATGTACCATACTGGACTCAACACTTTCAGGAAAAGATAATGAACTCATATCTAAATTTTCCATCTTTTCAGCAGCTTTATACAGCCGACCATTCTGTCTCCATGGAGATTTCTGAAATTCTACAAAACCACAAGTATTCTTTTTAAACTCTATCTCCTTTTTGTTGGAGGGAATAAGATCACAGTTTTTGGTCCTAAGTATTCGACTATCAATAACAGTAGCACAACTACTCTCATGAACCATGGACAACTTTTCCTCATCTACTGCAGATTTATAAATGTTTTGATAATTTCTTATATTCTTGCCCTCTCCTTTACTTCTAGCAGGAAAATCAGACATTTCAAGAAAATTTTGTCCATTTTTTGAGAAAGGTTTGCATTCCACGTTTTCTTTTAACTCAGGAATATTTTTCTGACTAGTTTCATTTTTGTCATTTATTATATTCAACCCACTTATAAATTCATCAGATCCACCAATGACAGTTTCGTCCTGCTCATCCAAGTACACTGTTTCTAAAGATACCTCATCTTGAAGCTGACAGCTTGCTTCCTGAAAATCAGTCTGATGAAACAAATTTGGAGTTATAATATTTTCCAAATCAGGTTCTTGTGAGGAAGTAATATTCTTTAAATCTACTTCTTCCATGTTACATTCTTCTGAAGTTGAGATATCTTCCACTTTACACCCAAAGTCATCATGGTCAGTACATTCCTTACATACAAACTCAACATGGTCAGTACCCAATGGAATGTTTGTTTCAGACTGCTGTTCCTCTGCACATGTTTGTTCTTGGTAGATATCATTAGGTTTTGTAGGTTGTTCTGTGGGTGCTTGGCTAACATCACAAACTAAGTATTTTTTATCACAGCAAGAAGGATGATTTAATTCTTCTGTTTTATTAAGATACAAGAAGGAAGTTTTATTTATTGAAGCCATTTCTAAGTTTGAGCTGGTATCTTTGTCACTAGTAGTAGAATCAGAAAAATTGCCTTGTTCACCAAGATGAGTGGCAGGTTTTATTTTACTGATTTCTACATTTCTATCATTCACTTCTAGGGGCATTTCCAATAATGCAGAACCACTGCTAATTCCTTTTTCTACAGAATTTTCGGTTCTAGAGTTTTCTGTCTCACGCTCTGCATTCCGAGCTCTTTCATTTTCTTCCTCTATTTTCTTTGCTACGGCTTGTAACATTTCATTAACAACATTCACACTATCATCCACTGCTTCGTCGTCTTCAATGTGAAGACATGAATCAAAAGCATGTATTTCAACTGTAACAGACTCATCCTCTTTACTTTCAGTGGATAAATTATAATCATTTTCACACATATTTACAGTTTCCTTACAAGTACTTTCTCCATCATTTTTAAAGTCCTCCAAGCATGAAGATTCCTTAACATTTTGATCTTCCACGTTTTCATTATTTGATTCTTGATGAATGTTAGACACATCAGATTCAGAACATTCACTTTTTGGAGACCCACTCTTACCTTCCATTCCAGGATATAACTTCTTATGCACAGAATCAGGAGTCAAAACTTGAAATATTTTTTCCTTTGTTTTGCGAAAACTTCCTCGTAAAGTATCTCGATCTTTAACAGGACACGTCCATTTGGAATCTTTTTTACTATCCTTACAAGAACCGTGACCTTTTCTATCAAACGAAGGTGAACTGAATGCTTGTCGAAAACGTTTAAAACTTAACTTCTGCACCTTTGGACTTGATACATCACTGTCTGAACTTATAAGTTTCTGTTTACGAGCCACTTTGTAAGAGTTTGAAGAATACTCCTGAGATGAATCTTTTGCTTCTTCTAAAGGAGAGCTAGTAGATTGAAGTGACCGAGAACTATCAAAATTAACAAAAGTGTCACTGTCCATATAAGAATCATACACATGTTCAAATGATGTGAGCGATTCATCACTATCAGGGAACTTGTCCAGAGTTTCAAGTCTGGTCTTTACTAGGTTGATGGTATTACTGTCTTCTATGGTACTGTCTCCTGGGAGTATTTTGTGAACTGAACCATGCTCAAAATACGATTCATGTGAGGATGAACGAACGTGCTTTTGTGAGTAAGAATTAGGCTCTAATGTTTTATCATGCAGCTGTTGGATTCCTTCTGTAATAAAAAAAAGTGATTTTAAAATACAAAGTTGATTATAAAGTAATTTCACTCTCATAGAAAGGTTTGTTTAAACTATTACATGTATTTCCAAAATGTTAATACCCCGATATTCCTTTTAAGTTCTTTAAATCTTGAATTTAACAAATTGTAGATATATATTAAAAAGGAAACAGAACAATAAAAAAACAAGAAAAGAATTCTGTATACAATGGTACCATATAACTGAGAACATAAAGGCTGATACAAAATTTATCTGGTAATTTTTATTTCATAGATCCAAAATAAATATTCATCTATTTCTTCCTTCATAAAATTCACTGATGCTTTGCCTTAAAAAAAGGTAACAATTAAAAACAGTTACTAATATTCAATAAAGGGAGAGATATATTTTTGTTGTCAACCACAAACCCACATAATCCACTGTCTGTCACCTGTGTCAAAGTTCAATTCAGCAGGACAAATAGTATAACAATACTTACAAAATAAAAAGAGAAATAAAGAAAACAAAATGAAACTAACCTACAGAACCAAAGGATTCTATAACAGAAGAGCTGCGACATGAACCGCCACCTGGTGTGGATAAAATAAATGACTCTGCACTCCTTACAGTTCTCAGTTTTTTTGTTTCTGTTATGGCTTTATCCTAAAAAGAAAAAAAAAATCTTAAAATTCAAAAAGGTACAAAGAAACTGGATTTGACAAAAGTAGAACATAGTACAGTGGAGTGCCGTTAAGCTGCGGTATTTGAGGGAAACTTGCTTAACCGTGGCTTAATGGCACTCCACTGTACTGGTGTAAATTAAGTGTATGTTAATTTGCAAAAATCATTTGATAAAGACTTACAGAAACATGGATGTAAGAAAACATGAATGTTTCTAAAATTATGTTAAAAGGAAATGACTCGTAAAATCTCTAAAACAAAACAGCTCTTTTTCAATCTTGTAATTAGGTGAATCTTAAGGTGAAGACTGGGGATCATCTGTGTAAAAGTGTTCACTCAGATGATGCTTCACTGTATATGGAGACAAGAAACGAAATTTTGGAAAGTACAGCAATTGAGGATTAAATATATTTAAATATTCATGATACATACAACATTCTGTAAAAGGGATAAAATAACATAATGTTCTAAATTTAGTTTTATGATGAGAAACTTAGATAAGTATCCAAGATCAAGGAAGATGGTTAATCAAGATATTAGGAAACTGATAAAAAAGGTTGGCTGAAAATTTAACAATTAACACTAATGTAAAAACTTCTTGAGAAATCACAAAGACATTTTTTATTATTATAAAATGGCTGTCTATCCAATTTAATTTTTTTCAATAAATTGTATACAGTACATCCTCATCATGAACAATTGATAGATGGAAATAACTTGATCACATTAATTAGAAGAAACTTAAAAGTTTAAAGGTCCATATAATATTTACCCCAAGGTTTAAGGAGGACAATATAATATTTACCCCAAGGTTTAAGGAGGACAATATAATATTTACCCCAAGGTTTAAGGAGGACAATATAATATTTACCCCAAGGTTTAAAAAGGACAATATAATATTTACCCCAAGGTTTAAGGAGGACAATATAATATTTACCCCAAGGTTTAAGAAGGACAAGGACTGGGTATGTTACTACTTTTTTTTTTGTACAAGTCCTTCAATAATGGGCAGATGTCAAAAGATCAAGATATAACTAATGTTACTTTTCTTTTCAACAGAAGTAACAAAAATTGTTATAGTACTTACAGGCTTATTAGCTTTACATCAAGTGTTGGAAAAGTTTTGAAAAGTCTAATAACAGATGTTTTGATTAGTCATTTAATACAATTTACAATTTTGTTGGACAGATATCATGATTTCACTATAGAGAAAAATCTTGTCTTATGAATGTTTTAAAAAAAATTATCTGGATGAGGGTACATGTGTGAATTTAGTGTGTATGGATTTTTAAAATCATTTGGCAAGACACCAGATGCTATAAAAATTATATCTTTTTGGTGTGAGGAATAGGTATCATTGGATAGAAAGATGGATAGATGTATGAAAGTAGGAGGAGGTGTTAAAAATGGGATTCATTCAGAATGTATTAATCTCATGATTGAGGTCCCTCAAGGCTTAATGTTAGGAGGAACTTTACTCTTTTTGATCTACATGAATGACACAGATAAAGGAATAACAAAAACATTAAATTTGTCAATTGCATCGAGATGTTGGGTTTTGCTGGCCACAAGAAAAAGGCAACTGCTTTACAGAAGAATTTAGATCCTTTTATAAAGTTAGGCCAATGTACAGTAGATGGCTCTTAATTATAAATTTGATAGATGAAACATTAATAATGTTAGTGGATAAAACTATTCAGAGTTCTTTCTTTGTGTGTAGAAATTATTGATTATATGTATAAAAAGTTATAATTCTATTGTAAAAGTCACTTGGTAAGCCCCAGTTGGAGTACTGTGTTCAGTCTCAGGAAGGACATTGAACTCTTGGAAGGGGTTCAGAACAGGTCTTACTAGTTTGATAATGACGTTGCAGGGACACTGTAAGATCTATGAAACTGTTCACTCTTGAAAAAATGAGCTGGAGGGAATTTGATATAGATTTCCAGGATTGTTATGGAAATTGAGATTGTTGAGGTATTATCAGTTCTTGTACTTAGTGGTGAGAATGGTTTATTGGAGGACACACATATTTTTGGTAAGAAGAGGAATCATCTTCAGCTAAGATAGCTTTATTTTTCTAACAGAGTGGCTGGCCTTATGAAAAAATTACCTTCACATGTGGTAGTTGCAACAACTTTAAGCAAAGGCTTGACAAATATTTAAATAATAATGTCAGCCTAGATAGATCAACATCCAATAGGTACCTTGTTGTCTTTAAATGTTAACATAATGTAAGTAGACATTAAATGTTAAGGTCTTTTAAATTAACTTCAAATGTATCTTGACAGTTCTTTACAGGACATTTTGAACATTAAAAATTTATTATTGATAATATTTGCTAACAAGAATATACCATGAAATACTCATGTAATATTAAAATACCCAGTTATTTTAAAAAAAAGGTCAGAAGTGAAATAAACCAACCTGCAGTGCAAGCCTTGTATGTTGTAAAGAACCTGTGCTACCTTTACGATAATTCTTCAAAGATCCTCTTTGGCTATCATCTTTCTCACTAGTGTTCCCAGATTGTGATCCTCGAGAGAAGAAGGACTTCCACCCTGAAGGAGATTTCTTCAATTTGGTACCATTTCGTTTACTGAGTTAAAAAACAATGAACAGTACAACAATTAAATTAGCATTTCTCACTGAATTTTGAAGATGTGTTTTTAACAAATTGCCAATAAAAGTTATTAATCAAATAATTTACTCTTTGACAAACCAAAACACATATTACTTATTCATCATTCAGACTTAAGTTTGCAACTGTTACATTTTAAGACAATTAAGAGAGAACCATACTTCAGGGTCTGATAATCTATCCAAATGGACCCGAGTTTAGTAAAAAGTTAAAAAGAGAAGGAAAATTTACAATGGGCAGAGAGATGGTGACCAAATTACAAATAATCACAATTTTACCTTAATAACTTAAATATATAAATATTTAGGTGTTACAGCTTTTTGTAATTTAGTTATTTTTCAATACATGTGTAGATTTATGATAAGCTGAGACCTCCTGTAGCCTATTTTATGGTAAATATTTCACTAAAATAAAAATTTATGCATAATTAAGTAATATAACAATTTGCAAATACAATTTTCATTTAGAAGTATTTGTATCAACTGTCTGAATACATTATTAATGTTGACAACACTTTTAGCAAAAGAAACACACATTTAATGCATCTAAGCAATGTTAGTGTATTAACTCTTTCACTACGGGTTCAGTATAATATATGCAAGTTTGTCTAACATTTATGCGTTAAGCACTTATACTATAAGATTTGATACAGCATGTGTATCTTCACAAAATTTGGTAGAATTGTCATAAATATTACAAGAATTTATGTACAAAAAATCAGATGTTTTAATGAAATACGTTTACCAAAGATTTGTTTTGTAAATAGTCTGTTTCATTACTAGTTGGAGCTAGTGATTTCATGTCATGATTAGCAACTATTCTTCATCCAAAAAATCTCAAATATTTGTGTAATCTCTAAAACCTCCTAAAAACACTTAACTAGTTTTGAGTAAGGCTTTACATTTTATATTATTAACTATACTCTAACTATGTGGGGTCTGTCACTCAACGTCCAACTTCAAACATAATAAAAAAATTATGAAATAAATATAAATTGATTTTTTATGCTACAATGAATATATAACATGAAAATACAAATGTTCAGTCTAAGTAGTATCATAAAGTTATATATGAACATACACATATTTATTATTTGTTTTATTATATTGACTTTCCAGTTATGCCTAGCTAACATTACATAATTTGTACTGATGTGGTACATGTGCACTTATATTATGCATCCAGTAATATATAAAACTGGCCTTTATTCTTTCCTAGTTTGGCTGTGTTTTTGTGGACTAATGGTTTGTAATATACAGTCACATTTCAATTATTATACATATACAGGGTGAGCCAAAAGTAGGTGGACAGTAAAAAAACATTTATTTTGAGATCACGTATACGTACAACTATATGTAATAAGACAATTATATTAATGAAAATAAAATGTTATTTATTAACCCAAATGCTCAAATTGTTGAGATTTCCAATACTCTTTTAACACCCATATTCTTTTGTCTGTATTTAAAGTATTTGACATTATGGGTTATATTAGCAATCTAAAAAAAGAAAACAGATTAAATTAAAACAAATGTAATTATACAATTGTAATTATATAACACAAATAATATAGTTGCAACATAGTTATAATATACAATTGCGTTAATATAACCGATACATAAACCTATTCCAAATGCTGTCCACCTACTTTTGGCTCACCCTGTATGTGTATATACATTATTACTGTTTCGAAATAAATTATTAAATTCATTTTTCTTAAAATATAGAACGATAAATAAAGAAGTAAAACAAACAATTATCTCTTTTAGTTACAACCTTTGAACCTGATTGATGCTGGACATAAGTTACTCAGCCTTTTAAAATTTCTGACATGAAGGATAACCAAAAAATGAATAACTACACTGATACCATAAAATTCCACAATAATGTATTAAGCTTAGTAACTAAGACATATTTAGATTTAAAAAAAATGAAACTTTGAGCAGACTCATTGAAATCTTGGATTGAAAAAACATGGTATCCTTTTCAAAGATTAAAATGGCTAAGAAAACCACTCTGAGGACATTCTAGACCAGTGGTGCTTAACCTTGTTGGAGGTACTGAACCAGACCAGTGGTTCTTAACCTTGTTGGAGGTACTGAACCCTGGAAGTTTCGTACTTACATTCACTGAACCCTTCGTAATTGGAAAAATAAAATATGATTTTTTCAAATTCAAAACATAAGTACATATTTTATTAGTGCACAAGATGAACCATGCATCAGTTGCACACAGTATCACTGTGTCCAAAGAACAAAACCAACAAAACATGAATTTCACACAAAAACAAAAACATAACTCAATGAATATTTACTGCAAATCAATGTGACTTTTGCTGTTGCCTTTCAGAGACAAGTTCAGAAATGCGCGACTTCACCCTGGCAAGTGCCACTCTCATATCATTTTCGCAACAAAGTCTGTTCCTTTTCTACGTTTTTACGTCTACCATCCTCGAAAAGGATTGCTCGCAAAAATACGTTGTAACAAACGGTATGAGTATTTCAAGGGCTTTCTTAGCAATAAGAAAGTACACTAAGACATGGTGACACCAAAATGTTGAGAGCGTTGTTGTTCTGAAAAGTTGCTGTTGAACCTGGCTCTGGTGAAGTTCAACAATTTCGTCGAGGTATTCATCATTGACATCTGCTGTTGCAACTAAATGTGAATGGCTGTCTCACCCATGCTGGATATGACTTTCTGGTAGGGAAGTTTCTGTCGAGAGAGTTTACAAGCTCATCTAAGTGCATGGCAATTGCTTACTTCAGTTCCCGGTACAGAAATGTCTCTGATTTCAGACAAATATTTGATCTCACTTACACAGTTGTCCAGCAGAGGAAAGTTTGTGAAGTTATCATTCTCTGTTTGTCATTTCCCCAAGGTAGCTTTTTTTAAAAACCTTCAGGTTTTCTTCTGCTTTGATGATGTTGACTCCACCACCCTGCATCTGTTGATTGAGATGGTTGAAAGCATTGTAGATATCAGCCATGTACGTCAAAATGAGAATGAACTCAGATTTTTGAAGCAACCTGCATGACAATGTTAGTGCTCTCGCAAAAACAGAACTAATTCCACACACATGGCAAAAACACGATTCAGCACCTTTCCCCAGGATAAACACCAAAACCAAAGTTTCATCCCAGCATGACTGGAGCTTCATCCCAACAAACTGCAGAAACCATATCTCATGAAAGATCGTTGTCTCTGAAGAAGTCATCCACAGTTCCTTCATGTCGGCTGCCTTAGTTGTTGTTGTAAGAGGCTTACAAAATAAAAAATCTTTTATCTTGTTCTTCACATAGTGCAGGAATACAACAGGCTGGCTTAGATTGGAAATATCAATGGTCTTGCCCAGTTGAAGACTGAAATTTGCTGGGCTTGAAATCAGATCTGCAACTACTTGAGCCATGATGTTGTAACTCATGTCATCTACTCTGCTGCTGATGGTGTCATTTGAAAGAGGAATTTGGGATAACTTATTTTCAGCAGCTTTTCCCAGCATGATATTCACCATCTTCGATGCAGCTGGTTTTACGAGTTCTTCACCAATGGTGTGTGGTTTGCCCTGCTTTGGGATCAAGTACACAACTTTGTACAATGCTGTGAGGATCGGTTTGTTGATGGGTACAAAGCCAAGAACAGGAAAAGTAACTTTTCATCGAACCTGGCTCTCTTTACCATTGAATTCAGCAAGTGTTGTGTGTTGTATTTTCCATCTCCATGCAGTTTTAGGGAGTGTTGTCTTAGTTTTGCCAGTGCTAGACTAGAATTGCTCAACTTGGCATTGCAAATCATGCATTGAGGACGCTGACTCCCACAATGTTCCGTTGTACAGGTGAATCCATATTGTACGTATTCATTTGACCACTTTCTGTTTTTGCTCAACATAGTTAGTATAAAGGGATTGAAAGATTAGGAAAAAAATCCCAAATGGCTCACGATTACTAGTCACAAGTCGACTGCTAAGCGCACAAAGTTTCCTGCAGCACAGATATTAAAACCAAGTGATGTGACGTGATCAGCCACAGCCAATGATGGCCAAGTGGAGCATGACGTCACGAATCATACGAGTGGGGTGAATGGAAAGGACACACACACAGTGTGTGTGTCCTGACCTCCACCGAACCCCTGGGGTTCAATTGAACCCAGGTTAAGAACCACTGCTCTAGACTGTTGATTGGTTGGTTACATTTACTAAAATGGAAAGAGGTGAAGGGGGTCGTTGTGACCGATTCAGTATGTAAGCCAAATCTGAGCAAAATAAAAATACAAGGTTATTTTACAATATTAGTAATTTGAGTTCATAATTTGTACAAAACTATAGACTTAGTACTTTGATATCACAAACATCTAATTTTAAACAGTGTTACATTCAACATACCATGTGACTCATTAAAATTCTATATTTGATGTTATTTTAATATTCACTTTTAAACTAAGAAATTGACTCATATATAATATTAAAGGTTAAAATATAATCTGTAAGATGTTTTCAAACTTATTTACTAAAAATTCATAAAATAGTACTTCAATAAAATCCTGAAAGCAAATCAACAAATGCAATGGCATGGCCTTTGACCTGTAAACTGTCACAAAAGGGTTACATCAGAGAAATTTGATATATTTTGTTATGTTGCTATAATTACTTTACATTAGTTGATAGTAAGAACAGTAACATGAACAGAAAACCTAATTAACTAAGAGAAGTTACACTGTCTGTTAGAATAATATTATTAGCTGTACATCAATTATTTCAATAGTTTTCACTTTGTTGAAACACAAAGCAGTTAATACAACAATAATGCATCATGTCTCTACATTAAGCAGTTAATACAACAATAATGCATCATGTCTCTACATTAAGCAGTTAATACAACAATAATGCATCATGTCTCTACATTAAGCAGTTAATACAACAATAATGCATCATGTCTCTACATTAAGCAGTTAATACATGAATATTACATTATGTCTGTATATATGAGATATTTTACTGTGTCAATTATAATAAATGTGTTGTACAGGAGTTTTGTATTTAAAGTGGTATGTTTTGTTATCTTATACTTAGTAATGTGACAAAGCTACTAATATCACCTGCCACTATTCCTAATTCTGACCTACTGACCACTGAAGGAGAATATATTCAGAAACACACAACCATCCATGCTAAAGGATTTACTGACACCTTTAAATGTATTCATAGCTGAAGTACAGGCAGTAAATAGTATTATCGCATAACAAATGCAGAGCTCTACCACACAGAGCCAACCTGTGATCTGGATCTTATTATCAAATTATGTTTTCTTAATTAATTGTATTTAAAGTATGTAACTAAAAAAAAAACGTTCATTGTATACAATATTTATCTTAATGTGACATCCTAGAAGTAAAATATTAACAGTTCAAAATCTTTGCTTATCATTGTATACAATATTTATCTTAATGTGACATCCTAGAAGTAAAATAAATGTGTATCATATTAACAGTTCATTTATACCTTGGTATCTTTGCTTATCTAACCTGTCTGGTAGATACTGAACCAGTGAAACTTACTTGAAAGGCAAGTCTATCAATATTAACCTTATATTAACTTATCTAACCTGTCTGGTAGATACTGAACCAGTGAAACTTACTTGAAAGGCAAGTCTATCAATATTAACCTTATATTAACTTATCTAACCTGTCTGGTAGATACTGAACCAGTGAAACTTACTTGAAAGGCAAGTCTATCAATATTAACCTTATATTAACTTATCTAACCTGTCTGGTAGATACTGAACCAGTGAAACTTACTTGAAAGGCAAGTCTATCATAGCATGGTATTTAGATGGCAGCTGATCTGGACCTCCTCCAACTTCAATATACTTCTGTTCTATTACGGGAAGATTGAGTGCCAGTGCTTTAGTTCGTGCTTCCTCTAAAGATAACAGTTTGGTTGGGGAAGATATGGTAAAAGACTTTGAACGTGGTCTCCTTGACATTTCTGGAAAGTAAACAATCTCATAGTTTTATACTAGAAGATATCTTGATATTGATGTATTATCAAGGTGTTACCTACTTTATTTTATTAGTTGTCATTTTCAAAACATTAATTTTCAACCAAAATTAGATTTACAGACATACAGTTACATATCAATTCAAGAAAAATAGTTCCAGTAGATGACATATTGTCAGGTTCCTGATACACTGTCAGAAGTGTGCCCTCCAAGCTGCACATGAAACAATTCATCTGCACACTGACTAAAAAAGTGGCTGTCGGTAAGATGACATGTCAGTTAGACAACATGTTAGGTACATGATATTGTCCTTTAAATAATGTTGTAATACAATTTGTTGTCAGTTGGATGGCACTGTCACTTAGGTAATATGTTGTTAGTAAGATGATGTTAGGTACTTGACATTGTCATTTAGATAGTACGTTGTCAGTAACATGAATGTTATATTACTGATCATGTGACAAGTACATTTTCAAAATACAACACACACTTTTAAGCACATCTTTGGTAATCACATTTATCACTTTTTTTACCTTCTTCATCTAAATGGTCAGGTAACTTTTCTCTAAAAATGAGATCCACGTATCTGATGAGATATTCTGTTAAAATTGCTTGTACTCCAACAACATGAAGAGCACCAACTCCACTCCCTGTTTCCATTTCTTTACACCTGAAACAAAAACAAATTAATTCTAGTTATGAAGATATAGCAGCTGCTTTATGCTGTTACTAAGTTTTGTTTTGAATAAATACCATTAACATCTTAAATAAAGAAATTACATTTCTACAACTATTAATAGATTTACTACAGGAATATATATACAAACTAAAACTCACAAGAGCATGCACATGTAATTAAATAACTACAGAATATCACAATCTAGGTTCTGTTCATGTGGTTATCAGACGAAGAAAAGTCATTATAAAATTCCGTAATTTGTTTTCATTGGAAGTTTTTCAAAGTTGCTTTTAGACAACAGTAGAGAATGTTTGAAAAGGTTTCTACTAAAGACAGCTTTGACAAAGAAATAGACATATCCATCATTATTTGTACAGTTCAAACTTAGCATTTTCAATTACTACACTGTTAGTGTAAATGACTCTAATATTGACTCTTACAGATATAAGTGTGAAAATCTATCACTGATGGCAAAGTGTTACTTAAAAAATGTTCTTAAAAACCACAAAAAGTCAATTTTTTTTTCAGCAGAGCAAATTTATTATTCATAGTTCCATTAACTTGACACTTCATAGGAACGGGGGTTCTCTGCATAACGAGTGGTCAAATAAGCTTGAATATAAGTTACATTATTTGGGTTAAAACTAAATTTAAATGAAGTAACAACCACAATTTCCCATTTTCAATCTTCAAGTTATAATATATATTATTTAAGATAATTTTTGTTTTCCTTTTTTGTTATCAAGCTATAAAACCATGTCTGGTAACTAATTTACATAAAACAACATTACACAGTTTAATATATTTATCTGACATTCAACAGCATTTGAAAACTGCATAGAAAGGATTTTGATTTATGAAAATCTTCTGAGGAACTTGTATCAGAACATTCCTCTCCAAACAAGACACACACATCACTTCTCCACTTTGGAGATTCTCACCCGTCTACCTGATGTGAATGATTTTCCTGATTGAAAAAATAACTCGCACCACACACACGCACAAACACTTGTATACCAAACAACTGCTTTACCCTCCAGCATGAACACTAGCATTATTAGATGAGAGTACATCTCATGTGGCAAGATACACTTTGAATGTTTCCTTGATAAACTAGCCAACAAATTATATGAATGTTGCTCAGTTGTCAAGACCACTGCCGTACGTGCACGATGCTGCAGCAAAACTTTGCAGGAAATCATTTTTTGCAGTACAGTAAAAACATGCTGATTCATTTAGGCATAATTTTCAAACAACACTAGAAATACTGATAGCAGTAAAGGCAAACTTTGTATGGGTACATTCTTTATACACATTATATGACGATGTGCTATTATATACCCAAAATGAAACAATTTCTAAGTCTTAATTTTTTAAAACAAATCAAAATATCCAATGAAATATCAAATTTCAAGACTTGCATGTAAAAACTGGGATTGAGGGCCAAATATACAATGGGAAAGCTAATTAACCAGATTTTAGTAAAATTCAAAATGAAATGGGAGGTCTAAAGTAAAACAATTACTGACTGGTGATTCCACATATCAGATTGTTTGTTATTCTCATAACCAATCAGTTATATCAGTTCTCACTTTATAAAATGTACAATTTAATTAACTTATCTACACGTATATGATTTAATTTGTTCCTGAAAACTAACATTACTCAAATGTTGTAACTTATCTACACGTATATGATTTATTTTTGTTCCTGAAAACTAACATTACTCAAATGTTGTAACTTATCTACACGTATATGATTTTATTTGTTCCTGAAAACTAACATTACTCAAATGTTGTAACTTATCTACACGTATATGATTTATTTTTGTTCCTGAAAACTAACATTACTCAAATGTTGTAACTTATCTACACGTATATGATTTATTTTTGTTCCTGAAAACTAACATTACTCAAATGTTGTAACTTATCTACACGTATATGATTTATTTTTGTTCCTGAAAACTAACATTACTCAAATGTTGTAACTTATCTACACGTATATGATTTATTTTTGTTCCTGAAAACTAACATTACTCAAATGTTGTAACTTATCTACACGTATATGATTTATTTTTGTTCCTGAAAACTAACATTACTCAAATGTTGTAACTTATCTACACGTGATATGATTTATTTTTGTTCCTGAAAACTAACATTACTCAAATGTTGTAACTTATCTACACGTATATGATTTATTTTGTTCCTGAAAACTAACATTACTCAAATGTTGTAACTTACGTATATGATTTATTTTTGTTCCTGAAAACTAACATTACTCAAATGTTGTAACTTATCTACACGTATATGATTTATTTTTGTTCCTGAAAACTAACATTACTCAAATGTTGTAACTTATCTACACTCAAATGTTGTAACTTATCTACACGTATATGATTTATTTTTGTTCCTGAAAACTAACATTACTCAAATGTTGTAACTTATCTACACGTATATGATTTATTTTTGTTCCTGAAAACTAACATTACTCAAATGTTGTGTTTTATGGTATTAAATACATTTTTTTTTAGTTCACTGACACATGCATACAAATAAACACAAGTTTCTAAACATTGAAATACCTAAGTAAATTTGGTGCCCACACAATAGCAACATTTTTGGGTGTCATTCCAGTCTGGTTTCCCCATGAAGCCACATTTGATAAATGTCTCATCAGATATTCCAGCGTTCGATAGTGAGGAGGTGGAAGTTGTTGTACGACATCTCGAATTTGGATCAGCTTAATATCATCATCAGTTTGGATTGCAGTCTAGCAATAAAACACATTTTTATTTAAATTTATCTCAAAAATATTATACACCTTAAGTAGAATATTAAATAGATGTCATAGATATTACAGAGCAATTATCAACATAATTATGTTTAGAGATTAATTAACCCTTTTGGCGCTGAATAAAAAATGTTAATATTTGGCATGGCGCTGAATATATATATGTTTGACACTTCAACTAATTACGGTATCAGTACTAAAAGCATGATATCTTGGCAATAATTCAACAAAAGTCCCTGAAATATTCAGTGATTGTACCCAATACTATATATGTTAAATTCAATGCATCAGAATAACAGGAATAAAGGTAGGTCACCTGCAGCACTAAGCCTTCAAGTCGACTACGGTCGCAAACTGCGTCAAAAGAGTTAATGGGTTTAGTGGTTCATGATTAATATTTTAAATCACTACACTACAGACAGACATCGTTTTATTAAATTTAAATGCTACAATTTACTTTTAGCAAAAAGACAAACTGTTATTTATTTCAAGATTTTATTAATATGAAGCTGATAAACTAAGTACTGTTTTTTTTTTCACTTTTCTTATGAACTAATTGATTTCAACTTCACAGTTTTACGGATGATGACTTCTGAAACAATTTTAATCAGATAAAATAAAAATGTATAAATATGCATATTCAGAATTTTGATAAAATATATGAAAAACAAATAACTGAGTGAAATGGACCAAGTGTATAATTTTTTGAGATCTAGAAATGTGGGAAAAAATTAATTAATATGACGAGATTGGTTCTAGAATTCTTTTGCTGTATTGTTGTTGTTTTTTTCTATCTCTCCAAAGGTAGCTATTTTCATTGTTTTGATCTCAACTCTGTCTAATAAACAGTTATCTCTACAACTACTCAACTGAAGCTTTAATTCTAGCTTACAATAGAACAACTTTATAGGAAAGTCTTTCTTTATCATGCATTCTTCTGCAGCCTCTTGTTCTCTCTTCATCACCACTAGTTACAATGTGCTATTCCACTACTCAAAGTAACCATCTTTATCTTCCCCTATGAAACCCATATCTAGTCTGGTTGACTCAGAAGTCCATTGTTAATAATATTTTGTTAATTTCTTAAAGTAAAACTGTTAACAACATCATAGTTTAATTGTACTTCTCTCACCACAAACTGTTCATATAACTGATACGTCAAAAGTGGGTTTGGAAGTTCTCTGAAGTACATCTTCAGCAGTGATGCAACACAGTGAATATCATGCAAGATCGCTTCATCATTCAGGTTTGGAGTTCTGTCTTCATCAAATACCAACCTACAAGAAAAGGGTTACTTGAAAGACGATTCCAAAAGATAAACTTTAGCAATTTTGAACTGCATTAAGATAATACTCTGTACACAATGTAAGTCTTCAAAATATTTAGCTATATATTTCAGTCATCTACTTGTACACAAGTATTACAAAACAACATATATTATTTAAAGTTATACACATTATTACTTTTTACGAACACAAACAGTAACCTAATGTGTTTCTGAAATCTAACTTAAAATAGTATTATCTTTACATAAATGCTCATGGTTCTCTAGGGATCACTATACAATTGATTACCATGCCATGAGCAAACAGAAAGCCATTAGAAATAGATGCTGGACCAGCACTTCCGAAACTTCTCGTATGCGATCTCCATTTTGTGGGTAATAATTTACATGACCAGAAACAGCACCCAAAACAACATAGCAATCAAAGCATTCAAGTGGAAGATTTTGAACCAATAACAAAAGGAAGCCTAAACTAATTGTTATGACACACCTTCCCATCCACAGTTTGTGAGCTACTGTACTACATCTTATGTTACAGTTGCTAGAATCTATTCATGCATATCATATATATACATAGGAGTGTTGGAAAATCTAAACAGTCTAAAAACCAACTTAATTTGAAGACAATTCATTGCATTTACAGAAATAAATAAATACTTTTCACAGCAACTTATTAACTCATCTCAACTGAGCCATATATTTTAATACCATCATATAGTTTCTAGGTTTATCATATTTAAAAATTATTTTATTAACTTTGAAAGAAAATAACTGAACTAGCAAGCCCCTACATAAAATATTTTCCTTCTATAAAGTACTTAAATAACATTTTAACCAACAAATATACGGTTCCATTTTAAAAATACATGGCTGAAAAATGTACAATATTACTTAACTCTCCCATTAAATCATTAACATAAAACAATGTTTTTATTGAACTAATCATACCATGAAATGGTCTCACAATAAAGTTATTCCATATTGTTCTTCTTTAAATCATTAACATAAAATAATGTTTTTATTGAACTAATCATACCATGAAATGGTCTCACAATATCAAGTTATTCCATATTGTTCTTCTTTAAATCATTAACATAAAACAAAGTTTTTATTGAACTAATCATACCATGAAATGGTCTCACAATAAAGTTATTCCATATTGTTCTTCTTTAAATCATTAACATAAAACAAAGTTTTTATTGAACTAATCATACCATGAAATGGTCTCACAATATCAAGTTATTCCATATTGTTCTTCTTTAAACCATTAACGTGAAACAATGTTTTTATTGAACTAATCATACCATGAAATGGTCTCACAATAAAGTTATTCCATATTGTTCTTCTTTAAACCATTAACATGAAACAATGTTTTTATTGAACTAATTGTACCATGAAATGGTCTCACAATAAAGTTATTCCATATTGTTCTTCTTTAAATCATTAACATGAAACAATGTTTTTATTGAACTAATTGTACCATGAAATGGTCTCACAATAAAGTTATTCCATATTGTTCTTCTTTATTTTGTTCTGTGAACAGTTTAAGATCAATCATTACAATAATGTCTTCTCAAGATAGCTGGTATGAGTGCTAGCACTTTAATTAAAATAAAGTACAGAATGTTTTGACCTTCTTAGGTCATTTTCAGGTCGAAACTTTGTTCTATACTTTATTTTAATTGAAGTGCTAACACCCGTAACAGCTGTTTTGAAAATACATTTTTACTTCAAGTGGGTTTCTCATCATGACAAATATTTACAACACAATTATTACATAAAACTAGTTAGGTACTAAGTTGCTAGAATGTTCACATATTTTACTGTCAAGATATTATGAAAAATAACCACCTCTACCTAAAATGGAATTACTCAATAAAATATATGGTGTAATTTAGAAAAACACTTTCCAAAGAAACTTCCAAGGCTTAAAACATGTGAAGTACACATGAGTACTTATGATACCACTTTATATGTACTTTGAAAAGAAATAAAGATGTTTGTTGGTAAAATATAAAACTGGTTAAAAGAGATTAACAAAATAAATCTGTAATAAACATTGGAAAAACTTTAAAAAAAACTTGGTAGTAAAACAGAACATACAATGATTGAATTCTATCAAAATTATTAAACAAGGATGCAAAATTTCAGCTGTTTAAAATTTACTTAAAGATATTCCTATAATAAGAAGAAAAGAAGATACCTGAGTTTCTGTATGTTGGAATTCACACCTGAGAGTCTGTAGATTCCATTCACAATCCCATGTTCTTCAATGAACTCTGCACAGCATTTCAAAACTAAGGGAACTTAAAAGAAAAAGGACATCAAATATTAATACTAATTTCTTCTAAGTAATCAGTTGAACAGACGTTAAAATAGCATTGAACCAAATGTTACCATTACCAAAAGAATACACGTATTCTCAAATTCCAAGAAATATGTCCGAACATTTAATAACTGGTATTAACTGATGTTTCTGATTCAACTCAATCAAAATTAAAAATATTTTGAGTAAAACTGTTGATGCTTCATCATAGGATTATGTTCTGTTCAAATATATTGATAAATATATTTAAAGAAAGTTAGTATAAAAGTTTTTAATTAACTTAGCTTGTTAAAAAGCAGACTAAATTATAAACAGCTCATTCTTGTAGTCATGAAACTAATTTATTGAATAATTAGGGTTAGTATTACCACTGGAGCTACAAAAAGACCCTTCATTAACATTGTTAATAATGCATCACTTACTGCAGTACTCAATCATTAAATTTATTATATTTTAATTTAACCCCTGTTATTCCTTGTCTTACTTTCTCTAGAAGTGTTCAACAAGTGTTCTCCAAGATCACAGCCAAACACTCTTTCTTTTAGGATTCCACTCTGCTTGAGTTTTCCTCGAGGAGGTCTAGATAGTAAAAACTGTCTGAAAAAGGCTATCAGCTTCCCTTGTTTTCTTAACACTTAAAGAAAAAGAGAGAGAACAACAGTTACAAACCACAAAAAACAAAATGTATACATCTTAAACATCATGGAAACTTATTTGAAATAGTTTCTCTGTTTCATCAAGCCAACATTTATCAAAAGTGGCTGTATTTTCCTGACAAAGTATTTTACTAAGTGACCTACAAGTTATACAGATAAATAGTGTTTAAAATTTTTGAAAAACTAGCCACTACATCAATTTTATTCTCCTGAAATTAAATAATTTAGAAAACACTGCCTATTTCTAATTTTATGCACAGAAAATACATGATATCTTATTACCTTGGTGTAATTAACTTTACTACCTTGTACATGAATTTCTTTTCTGACCTACATTATAGATTTGTTTCAGAGCAGGCATTACTGATAATTAGTATATGCTATTAGTTAAACAGTTTTCTTAAATTTGAAACTGTGGAAATGACCTATTTAGTAGTGTATAACACAAAGGGCAAACATTATCTTATATCAACACAGTATGTTGATACAAGATGAAGCTACTTCCAGTACAGAACCACCATATATACATATGGCTATCAATACGCTTAATGTAATGCTACATCATCTTACCAGGCTTAGTTGCAGAACTGGGAAGAGTCAGTGATCTAGGGATTTTCTGCCCAATTACTTCAACACATTCACTGGGAAAGAATCCAACCTTTCAATAATAACAACATTCACAATTAAAAAAAATCAGTGGACCCTAAAAACAAAATCTGTGACAAATCTAATAAAATGACCCATTACTTAATTACTTGTAAAGAAAATAATTTGATTTTTTTATGTTGATATACTGGATTTGGTTTTGTGAAGTTAACTTAAGTAATGAAAATTACAATATCTTATTTAACACTTAGATTACAGATTTCTATCAGAATTAATTAGCTTTACTTACACAGAGAGACTGGGGTTTAGGGTCTCTCAAAATACCCAAAATAATTCAATAGCTTGTCAGACAACCATTTCAGTTAAGATGGCTGACATTAAAGTAAATCTTTTAAATATTCCCAAAATCATATTTTAACTGAATGGTTAAGAATATCTTGCTAAAATAAAGCTAATTATATTGTTCCTGTGTTAACAACTATATATGAGACTGCCTAGAAAATTCAATATTAATAATAAACTTCTACTTATGGTACCATGATAAGTAAATTAACTGTTCAAAGTATTAGAGCTGTAATAGGATCGACACTTTTAACAATAGCACTTAACATTAAGTTTCTACAGTTTGTAATACATACTATCTGAGCTTGGTTATTATGAACTAAATATATTTACAAGATAGGCTGCATACAGTTTAGTAAGACAAATAAACAACATTTATAGCTTTTTAAAATACTGTTAACTGACCTTAACAAAAAGATGCACCATTTAAGCCAAACTCTACATAAGACTACTTAGGAAATAAGTCAATAACCTAATAAAGAAATTTAAAATTTGTCACGTCAAATTCTTACTTCAAAACCACGCTTTCCTCTCCACCAGGTGGACTCCTCTGGCGGTGGCATGTCAATTACTGAAATCATATCTCCCACCTATTAAACAAAATATTCTAGTAAGCCTAACATCCAATAAAATACAAAAAAGCCTTCAAAACATAAAATATGCAGATTATCATATAACTATGATATCATATAAGAACTACATATGAACTATGATATATATCATATAAAAACTATATATGAACTATGGTATGATATCATATATCATATAAGAACTACATGTACAATATAAATTATGCATCCTGATGTACCACAGTACCACATATTAAAAACAGTATAGAACTGACATTGTAACACAGGCTTATCTATTTTGTATTTAGTTTCTAAATTAATTTATTGTAGATTAATAAACTGCAAAAAATTTGGTGAACTAGGCTGTTTACTTTACTCATACCAACTTGATAAAAGGTTATCTCAACAGACACAGGAGATTTTATTTAGGTGTTGACACAGGACTGACAGTATTTGGTGAACAAGTTACATCAAGAATTTAAACCAAAAACACTGGTATGTAAAAAAACAAAACACCAGTAAAACATAATACATAAAACAAGTAGAATACACACAATAAATAAAACAAGCAAATTACAATACAGTGTCAAATTATTTGGACACAAAATAATTAACTTAGCTAAACAATTTTAACCAAAGTGATTTCTAACTTGTACCTACCAACAGAAAGGAAAGCTCACCAGTTTCAAGGATTTAATCGTGAAGTTTTGTCTACATCAAATACACAGTTTTATTGCTAATTGGTAATCACGTATTAATTGTTCGTCACATTATCTGAGAAAGAATATCCAACATCTGCATAAGAAAAATTCGACAAGATAACTTGCGTTAAGTACAGGCGAAGCTGTTGAATCACATTACACCCACACGAGACGGATGGAAGTTATATCACTTTTTAGTGACGATTAGCTCATTCTAAGAAGTGCTAAATTGAGCACAGGCAAGCTTCCGGCACATTTGCGTCTTCAGAAGGAAACTGCCATCTCCGTAAATCGTGACTTACGTCTTAGACCACTTCAAGTACTGTGTTGTCGTGCGCGTACAACGCTCAGCTCTATATTAATATAATACAAAGATTTTGCATGTGGTTCTTCGTGCAGCAGCAGTTACACTAAAAAAAAAGGTACTGACGTCATTAGCAAGCAAGAGACTCGAGAAGAGTCCACGTTCTGTCGTGGGAGGTTGTGGGAGATGTCTTGTGAGAAGGTTACCGAAACGTACTCGGTCACGCGTAGAAATGCTCCATTTTCCAAGACAGTTAACCTAAATTCGCTAAGCTTGGAGGCTGTGACAAGTCAGTCAACGTGTCGTGTAGACAGCCTTTATACTGGACCGAGATGTTCACGTGCTTTGAAACTGAGGGAAGGAAACATGCCGCGTCAGCACAAACATCTATTAATATAAACTAGCATTTTACACATACAAACATGCTTGCTTAACGAACAAAGTAAGGCGTTATAAGTTTCCACAATTATCAGTGTTCACTTGGTTATATTTATGTAGTAGAAACACATCTGTATTGCGTTACTATTATGCATTTAGACTATCGCTGTGCACTGTAAAACGTGAAATACAACACACGTCATATATGGATTTGATTAGTAAAGCAGAGGGTCACATTTAACAAAAACAAGCCACTCCTTAACGCTTAGCAACAAATACTGAAGCAACTGTATATATATATAAAAAAAAAAGAAGACCCAATCCGTGGGAAATACATGGATTTGCTAAGGTCAATGTCCTCCATTGACATTTCACAAATAATAATACTTATAAACATAATAATTCTAAACATTAGCATTTATAAAACGGTGATCGAACATTATTATTTGGTTAAATTGGTAACATATTTACAGTGCAAATGGTTTCTTCGCAGTTAATATTTTTCATATAGATTTTTTGCTTTATAAGTTCTATAAGAGTTGATGTTGTACCATTATTGGTGGGTCCTGGCCGAAGTATGAACTAATGTTCCACCCCACATTTATCCTTTCTATTAAGAAAATATCACACTTATTTTTAATCGAATTTATTAGGGATACAAAATTAAGGAAATAAAAAAAAGATACACATTTCCTTAACAAAAACGGTCTTTTTTTATTATTTTCTAATACGCAAGGTGTGCCGCAGGCAATTGTCACTTTCCCACAATGGATAAAACGTAGATGACTGTGATGCTCTCGTGTCAAAGCAGGGCTACACAAGTCGATGTGTCATACAGTTTCTTTATAGTTCTTATGTCAAAATATTGTAGGAGTTGATTTGAAACTGGTACTTTCAATTTCTAGTTAAAACAAGACTGTGGAAGTTGTGGTTATACTGTTACCATGAAGTTCTAGTTAAAGCAAGTCTGTATAAGTTGAGGATACTCAGACAGTAAATAAATATTTTAATCATGATATTTATTATGAAATGCCCTGGAGACTTACTAAAGTCACATAATATCTCATTATGTCATTGGTAATAGTGGTGGAGACTTACTAAAGTCACACAATACCTCATTATGTCATTGGTAATAGTGGTGGAGACTTACTAAAGTCACATAATATCTCATTATGTCATTGGTAATAGTGGTGGAGACTTACTAAAGTCACATAATATCTCATTATGTCATTGATAATAGTGGTGGAGACTTACTAAAGTCACATAATATCTCATTATGTCATTGATAATAGTGGTGGAGACTTACTAAAGTCATATAATATCTCATTATGTCATTGATAATAGTGGTGGAGACTTACTAAAGTCATATAATATCTCATTATGTCATTGATAATAGTGGTGGAGACTTACTAAAGTCACATAATATCTCATTATGTCATTGATAATAGTGGTGGAGACTTACTAAAGTCACATAATATCTCATTATGTCATTGGTAATAGTGGTGGAGACTTACTAAAGTCACATAATATCTCATTATGTCATTGGTAATAGTGGTGGAGACTTACTAAAGTCACATAATATCTCATTATGTCATTGGTAATAGTGGTGGAGACTTACTAAAGTCACACAATACCTCATTATGTCATTGGTAATAGTGGTGGAGACTTACTAAAGTCACATAATATCTCATTATGTCATTGGTAATAGTGGTGGAGACTTACTAAAGTCACATAATATCTCATTATGTCATTGGTAATAGTGGTGGAGACTTACTAAAGTCACATAATATCTCATTATGTCATTGGTAATAGTGGTGGAGACTTACTAAAGTCACATAATATCTCATTATGTCATTGGTAATAGTGGTGGAGACTTACTAAAGTCACACAATACCTCATTATGTCATTGGTAATAGTGGTGAAGACTTACTAAAGTCACATAATATCTCATTATGTCATTGGTAATAGTGGTGGAGACTTACTAAAGTCACATAATATCTCATTATGTCATTGGTAATAGTGGTGGAGACTTACTAAAGTCACATAATATCTCATTATGTCATTGGTAATAGTGGTGGAGACTTACTAAAGTCACATAATATCTCATTATGTCATTGGTAATAGTGGTGGAGACTTAATAAAGTCACATAATATCTCATTATGTCATTGGTAATAGTGGTGGAGACTTAATAAAGTCACATAATATCTCATTATGTCATTGGTAATAGTGGTGGAGACTTACTAAAGTCACATAATATCTCATTATGTCATTGGTAATAGTGGTGGAGACTTACTAAAGTCACATAATATCTCATTATGTCATTGGTAATAGTGGTGGAGACTTACTAAAGTCACATAATATCTCATTATGTCATTGGTAATAGTGGTGGAGACTTACTAAAGTCACATAATATCTCATTATGTCATTGGTAATAGTGGTGGAGACTAACTAAAGTCACATAATATCTCATTATGTCATTGGTAATAGTGGTGGAGACTTACTAAAGTCACATAATATCTCATTATGCCATTGGTAATAATGGTGGAGACTTACTAAAGTCACATAATATCATTATGTCATTGATAATAGTGGTGGAGACTTACTAAAGTCACATAATATCTCATTATGTCATTGGTAATAGTGGTGGAGACTTACTAAAGTCACATAATATCTCATTATGTCATTGGTAATAGTAGTGGAGACTTACTAAAGTCACATAATATCTCTATGTCATTGGTAATAGTGGTGGAGACTTACTAAAGTCACATAATATCTCATTATGTCATTGGTAATAGTGGTGGAGACTTAATAAAGTCACATAATATCTCATTATGTCATTGATAATAGTGGTGGAGACTTACTAAAGTCACATAATACCTCATTATGTCATTGGTAATAGTGGTGGAGACTTACTAAAGTCACATAATATCTCATATGTCATTGGTAATAGTGGTGGAGACTTACTAAAGTCACATAATATCTCATTATGTCATTGGTAATAGTGGTGGAGACTTACTAAAGTCACATAATATCTCATTATGTCATTGGTAATAGTGGTGGAGACTTACTAAAGTCACACAATATCTCATTATGTCATTGATAATAGTGGTGGAGACTTACTAAAGTCACACAATACCTCATTATGTCATTGGTAATAGTGGTGGAGACTTACTAAAGTCACATAATATCTCATTATGTCATTGTTAATAGTGGTGGAGACTTACTAAAGTCACATAATATCTCATTATGTCATTGGTAATAGTGGTGGAGACTTACTAAAGTCACATAATATCTCATTATGTCATTGATAATAGTGGTGGAGACTTACTAAAGTCACATAATATCTCATTATGTCATTGGTAATAGTGGTGGAGACTTACTAAAGTCACATAATATCTCATTATGTCATTGGTAATAGTGGTGGAGACTTACTAAAGTCACATAATATCTCATTATGTCATTGGTAATAGTGGTGGAGACTTACTAAAGTCACATAATACCTCATTATGTCATTGGTAATAGTGGTGGAGATTTCCAAAATCACATAATACCTCATTATGTCATTGGTAATAGTGGTGGAGACTTACTAAAGTCACATAATATCTCATTATGTCATTGATAATAGTGGTGGAGAGTTACTAAAGTCACATAATATCTCATTATGTCATTGGTAATAGTGACGGAGACTTACTAAAGTCACACAATACCTCATTATGTCATTGGTAATAGTGGTGGAGACTTACTAAAGTCACATAATATCTCATTATGTCATTGGTAATAGTGGTAGAGACTTACTAAAGTCACACAATATCTCATTATGTCATTGATAATAGTGGTGGAGACTTACTAAAGTCACATAATATCTCATTATGTCATTGGTAATAGTGGTGGAGACTTACTAATGTCACATAATATCTTATTATGTCATTGGTAATAGTGGTGGAGACTTACTAAAGTCACACAATACCTCATTATGTCATTGGTAATAGTGG
This sequence comes from Tachypleus tridentatus, assembly GCF_004210375.1. Lineage (NCBI taxonomy): Eukaryota > Metazoa > Arthropoda > Merostomata > Xiphosura > Limulidae > Tachypleus > Tachypleus tridentatus. Next base: position 8,323,929 of record NC_134835.1, on the reverse strand, counting down.
TGGAGACTTACTAAAGTCACATAATATCTCATTATGTCATTGATAATAGTGGTGGAGACTTACTAAAGTCACATAATATCTCATTATGTCATTGGTAATAGTGGTGGAGACTTAATAAAGTCACATAATATCTCATTATGTCATTGGTAATAGTGGTGGAGACTTAATAAAGTCACATAATATCTCATTATGTCATTGGTAATAGTGGTGGAGACTTACTAAAGTCACATAATATCTCATTATGTCATTGGTAATAGTGGTGGAGACTTACTAAAGTCACATAATATCTCATTATGTCATTGGTAATAGTGGTGGAGACTTACTAAAGTCACATAATATCTCATTATGTCATTGGTAATAGTGGTGGAGACTTACTAAAGTCACATAATATCTCATTATGTCATTGGTAATAGTGGTGGAGACTAACTAAAGTCACATAATATCTCATTATGTCATTGGTAATAGTGGTGGAGACTTACTAAAGTCACATAATATCTCATTATGCCATTGGTAATAATGGTGGAGACTTACTAAAGTCACATAATATCATTATGTCATTGATAATGGTGGTGGAGACTTACTAAAGTCACATAATATCTCATTATGTCATTGGTAATAGTGGTGGAGACTTACTAAAGTCACATAATATCTCATTATGTCATTGGTAATAGTAGTGGAGACTTACTAAAGTCACATAATATCTCTATGTCATTGGTAATAGTGGTGGAGACTTACTAAAGTCACATAATATCTCATTATGTCATTGGTAATAGTGGTGGAGACTTACTAAAGTCACATAATATCATTATGTCATTGATAATAGTGGTGGAGACTTAATAAAGTCACATAATATCTCATTATGTCATTGATAATAGTGGTGGAGACTTACTAAAGTCACATAATACCTCATTATGTCATTGGTAATAGTGGTGGAGACTTACTAAAGTCACATAATATCTCATATGTCATTGGTAATAGTGGTGGAGACTTACTAAAGTCACATAATATCTCATTATGTCATTGGTAATAGTGGTGGAGACTTACTAAAGTCACATAATATCTCATTATGTCATTGATAATAGTGGTGGAGACTTACTAAAGTCACACAATACCTCATTATGTCATTGGTAATAGTGGTGGAGACTTACTAAAGTCACATAATATCTCATTATGTCATTGTTAATAGTGGTGGAGACTTACTAAAGTCACATAATATCTCATTATGTCATTGGTAATAGTGGTGGAGACTTACTAAAGTCACATAATATCTCATTATGTCATTGATAATAGTGGTGGAGACTTACTAAAGTCACATAATATCTCATTATGTCATTGATAATAGTGGTGGAGACTTACTAAAGTCACATAATATCTCATTATGTCATTGGTAATAGTGGTGGAGACTTACTAAAGTCACATAATATCTCATTATGTCATTGGTAATAGTGGTGGAGACTTACTAAAGTCACATAATATCTCATTATGTCATTGGTAATAGTGGTGGAGACTTACTAAAGTCACATAATACCTCATTATGTCATTGGTAATAGTGGTGGAGATTTCCAAAATCACATAATACCTCATTATGTCATTGGTAATAGTGGTGGAGACTTACTAAAGTCACATAATATCTCATTATGTCATTGATAATAGTGGTGGAGAGTTACTAAAGTCACATAATATCTCATTATGTCATTGGTAATAGTGACGGAGACTTACTAAAGTCACACAATACCTCATTATGTCATTGGTAATAGTGGTGGAGACTTACTAAAGTCACATAATATCTCATTATGTCATTGGTAATAGTGGTAGAGACTTACTAAAGTCACACAATATCTCATTATGTCATTGATAATAGTGGTGGAGACTTACTAAAGTCACATAATATCTCATTATGTCATTGGTAATAGTGGTGGAGACTTACTAATGTCACATAATATCTTATTATGTCATTGGTAATAGTGGTGGAGACTTACTAAAGTCACACAATACCTCATTATGTCATTGGTAATAGTGGTGGAGACTTACTAAAGTCACATAATATCTCATTATGTCATTGATAATAGTGGTGGAGACTTACTAAAGTCACATAATATCTCATTATGTCATTGGTAATAGTGGTGGAGACTTACTAAAGTCACATAATATCTCATTATGTCATTGATAATAGTGGTGGAGACTTACTAAAGTCACATAATATCTCATTATGTCATTGGTAATAGTGGTGGAGACTTACTAAAGTCACATAATATCTCATTATGTCATTGATAATAGTGGTGGAGACTTACTAAAGTCACATAATATCTCATTATGTCATTGATAATAGTGGTGGAGACTTACTAAAGTCACATAATATCTCATTATGTCATTGGTAATAGTGGTGGAGACTTACTAAAGTCACATAATATCTCATTATGTCATTGGTAATAGTAGTGGAGACTTACTAAAGTCACATAATATCTCTATGTCATTGGTAATAGTGGTGGAGACTTACTAAAGTCACATAATATCTCATTATGTCATTGGTAATAGTGGTGAAGACTTACTAAAGTCACATAATATCATTATGTCATTGATAATAGTGGTGGAGACTTACTAAAGTCATATAATATCTCATTATGTCATTGATAATAGTGGTGGAGACTTATTAAAGTCACACAATACCTCATTATGTCATTGGTAATAGTGGTGGAGACTTACTAAAGTCACATAATATCTCATTATGTCATTGATAATAGTGGTGGAGACTTACTAAAGTCACATAATATCTCATTATGTCATTGGTAATAGTGGTGGAGACTTACTAAAGTCACATAATATCTCATTATGTCATTGGTAATAGTGGTGGAGACTTACTAAAGTCACATAATATCTCATTATGTCATTGGTAATAGTGGTGGAGACTTACTAAAGTCACATAATATCTCATTATGCCATTGGTAATAATGGTGGAGACTTACTAAAGTCACATAATATCATTATGTCATTGATAATAGTGGTGGAGACTTACTAAAGTCACATAATATCTCATTATGTCATTGGTAATAGTGGTGGAGACTTACTAAAGTCACATAATATCTCATTATGTCATTGATAATAGTGGTGGAGACTTACTAAAGTCACATAATATCTCATTATGTCATTGGTAATAGTGGTGGAGACTTACTAAAGTCACATAATATCTCATTATGTCATTGATAATAGTGGTGGAGACTTACTAAAGTCACATAATATCTCATTATGTCATTGATAATAGTGGTGGAGACTTACTAAAGTCACATAATATCTCATTATGCCATTGGTAATAGTGGTGGAGACTTACTAAAGTCACATAATATCTCATTATGTCATTGGTAATAGTAGTGGAGACTTACTAAAGTCACATAATATCTCTATGTCATTGGTAATAGTGGTGGAGACTTACTAAAGTCACATAATATCTCATTATGTCATTGGTAATAGTGGTGAAGACTTACTAAAGTCACATAATATCATTATGTCATTGATAATAGTGGTGGAGACTTACTAAAGTCACATAATATCTCATTATGTCATTGGTAATAGTGGTGGAGACTTACTAAAGTCACATAATATCTCATTATGTCATTGATAATAGTGGTGGAGACTTACTAAAGTCACATAATATCTCATTATGTCATTGGTAATAGTGGTGGAGACTTACTAAAGTCACATAATATCTCTATGTCATTGGTAATAGCGGTGGAGACTTACTAAAGTCACATATCTCATTATGTCATTGGTAATAGTGGTGGAGACTTACTAAAGTCACATAATATCTCATTATGTCATTGATAATAGTGGTGGAGACTTACTAAAGTCACATAATATCTCATTATGTCATTGGTAATAGTGGTGGAGACTTACTAAAGTCACATAATATCTCATTATGTCATTGATAATAGTGGTGGAGACTTACTAAAGTCACATAATATCTCATTATGTCATTGGTAATAGTGGTGGAGACTTACTAAAGTCACATAATATCTCTATGTCATTGGTAATAGTGGTGGAGACTTACTAAAGTCACACAATACCTCATTATGTCATTGGTAATAGTGGGACAGCAAAGACAATAAAATACATACAACTACACAATACCCAAAAGAGTCACAAGTAGTCATGATGTAGTAAGTATAAACTAATCACCAACAGCCAACTGGTGCCATATGTAAACCAATTTATTAACAGGATTAGAACACTACAGGTAACAAATTACAAAGAAACCATGCAATAGACAAAGCAGTCAGTGATAAGCATGACAGTAAGTAAACCTATTTAAAACAATAAATTAGAGATAAAAACAAGATATCATGAAACTAGAATATTCAAAATGGTCAACTATTACAAAGAATACAACATGGTTGTATTAACATGCCAATATAACACAAGCATTAAAGAAGGTAGGGCTGGTCTCCCATGTCAAATACATGATAGATCAACATCCATTTCATTCACCCATAAATTTTAATAGCCTTACATTTTCTCCACTTGATTTTGAATTTTCTGGTGCATGACAATGACTTATTGTAAACAGATAATGTTCACTAATTTGATAGTAGGGTAAAATGCACAAGTACGAAATGGTTATGAGGTCAGTTAATGAAACTGACCTTCTAGTCAGTCTCCAGTAACAATACAGACTTTGAATCAACTTCATTTTTCTTGTACGCAAGTTCTGCACTCTTAGTTACATTTTTTTATGCCCACCAAGACATGACCATGATATTACGATAAACAAACTGCACACCAACAGTCAGGAATATGCATCTTTCAAGTGCAGTTATATCAAAATCGTGTATGTAGTTTAAAGTGTAACATAAAATTTAACACTGAATGTCGTATAGGATGATCCACGTACAGCTGTATCATCCCTATATAATTGTATTATCGAGATGGCTGGTCAAAATGTTGTTTTGTACTTTGTTTTAATTACAGTTTCAATACCCATACCAGCCGTCTCGAGAATACATTTTTACTTTAAGTGGGTTTCTCCTCGTTACGAATCCCTATATAATTGTTTGCATTCTTTTTGTCACTGCCACCTCTACGTGATTTTTACATTTACAAAATGTTTGTATTACATGTTTTGGGATGCTATTTCCCCTAACTGTAAGTTAGTGTATTCAATGAATGTCTGTAATAAAATGTAAAATAATGTTTTCCTTACTCCTTCACTTTACATGTAACATAGGAGTTAACTCCCTAAAAACACCAACTGTACAGTGTACAAAGCATTGAGTATTCTACATGTTACACTGATATATCAATAGGTCTGGGTCTAAATGGAACACAGATACATGTACAGAGATGTGTGAATATCATAATATTTTATTAATACTACAGCTACACTGATTGAGTTACCAGGAACAGATAAGGTAACCTACAGAATAATGTGGTAGAATAAATAACCATTACCAACAGTGGTACCTATATGGAGTTGCATCTTTCAAGACAGAGTCTGCAATAGATTTACTTCATGAGTACAAAGTGGCATTTGGATATATTTTATACACTACGTACACTTAAGTTTATATATTATTCAACAGAGTTGTTTAATCAATAATTGTTACGAAGTGTCTGCTTTTTACATGCTAGCAAAGTGTTATTATATTTGTCACACAATATTAATTTTAGGCGTACAATATTTTTAAACACTACAATTTTTCATCTAAACTGATGAGCTTTGGATTGAGAAAAACACATTGCTATCATGCAAACATACTGTTGGAATACTATTATCACAGAGTTTCCAACTGTTGAGAATCCCCAAGGGACTAGACCAGAACGTTTAAAAATATATAACAGGCCTAATGTAATGTCCTGTTACAAATATAAAAGTTGTAGAAATATTTATTTTCTTGTACATACGAGGTTTAAATTCAGGGAATATGATAATAAAAACTAAAACAGTATTCCAAATATCTAAATAAATTCAATGATCAACCAACAAATGTAATCAATTTTCATGTGTGTTTTTAGATGAGATTGTTTTTTGTTGCAACCTAAGAAATTAATATTTGATTTAACACAAGATCATTCAGTATTCAGAGTAGATGGAAATGAGCCCCTTGTTCATGTTTCTTCCAGAGAACATACAGTCACTCAAAACTGAGACATCAGCTACAGAGTACATCAAGTATAGATATTAACATGAAAATTGTGTTGAAGATATACACTTATATTGTGCTATGTACAAAATGAATGAAGCTCACTACAACACATGCTGGTGTTTCTGAACAGTGAACAAATTCTAACTTCACATACCATTACTCAGGTCAGACACAGTTGTATGAAATACTATTTGAAAACCAATTAGAGAGAAAACTACATTCAACAACATCTGAAAGCTAATAAGTTGAAAAATACATTCAACAACATCTGAAAGCTAATAAGTGAAAAAACTACATTCAACAACATCTGAAAGCTAATAAGTGAGAATACTGCATTCAACAATATTTGAAAGCTAATAAGTGAAAAAACTACATTCAACAACATCTGAAAGCTAATAAGTGAGAAAACTACATTCAACAATACCTGAAAGCTAATAAGTGAGAAAACTACATTCAACAACATCTGAAAGCTAATAAGTTGAAAACTACATTCAACAACATCTGAAAGCTAATAAGTGAGAATACTGCATTCAACAATATTTGAAAGCTAATAAGTGAGAAAACTACATTCAACAGCATCTGAAAGCTAATAAGTTGAAAACTGCATTCAACAATATTTGAAAGCTAATAAGTGAGAAAACTACATTCAACAACATCTGAAAGCTAATAAGTTGAAAACTACATTCAACAACATCTGAAAGCTATTAAGTTGAAACTGCATTCAACAACATTTGAAAGCTAATAAGTGAGAATACTGCATTCAACAATATTTGAAAGCTAATAAGTGAGAAAACTACATTCAACAACATCTGAAAGCTAATAAGTTGAAAACTACATTCAACAACATCTGAAAGCTATTAAGTTGAAACTGCATTCAACAACATTTGAAAGCTAATAAGTGAGAATACTGCATTCAACAATATCTGAAAGCTAATAAGTGAGAAAACTACATTCAACAATACCTGAAAGCTAATAAGCGAGAATACTGCATTCAACAATATTTGAAAGCTAATAAGTTGAAAACTACATTCAACAACATATGAAAGCTAATAAGTGAGAAAACTGCATTCAACAATATTTGAAAGCTAATAAGTTGAAAACTACATTCAACATCTGAAAGCTATTAAGTTCAAAATGCATTCAACAACATTTGAAAGCTAATAAGCGAGAAAACTACATTCAACAATACCTGAAAGCTAATAAGTTGAAAACTACATTCAACAACATCTGAAAGCTATTAAGTTGAAAACTACATTCAACAACATCTGAAAGCTATTAAGTTGAAACTGCATTCAACAACATTTGAAAGCTAATAAGCGAGAATACTGCATTCAACAATATTTGAAAGTTAATAAGTGAGAAAACTGCATTCAACAATACCTGAAAGCTAATAAGTGAGAAAACTACATTCAACAATACCTGAAAGCTAATAAGTGATAAAACTACATTCAACAATACCTGAAAGCTAATAAGTGAGAAACTGCATTCAACAATACCTGAAAGCTAATAAGTGAGAAACTGCATTCAACAATAACTGAAAGCTAATAAGCGAGAATACTGCATTCAACAATATTTGAAAGCTAATAAGTGAGAAAACTACATTCAACAACATCTGAAAGCTAATAAGTAAGAAAACTACATTCAACAATACCTGAAAGCTAATAAGTGAGAAAACTACATTCAACAATACCTGAAAGCTAATAAGTGAGAATACTGCATTCAACAATATTTGAAAGTTAATAAGTGAGAAAACTACATTCAACAATACCTGAAAGCTAATAAGTGAGAAAACTGCATTCAACAATATTTGAAAGCTAATAAGTGAGAAAACTACATTCAACAATACCTGAAAGCTAATAAGTGAGAAAACTGCATTCAACAATATCTGAAAGCTAATAAGTGAGAAAACTGCATTCAACAATATCTGAAAGCTAATAAGTGAGAAAACTGCATTCAACAATATTTGAAAGCTAATAAGTGAGAAAACTACATTCAACAATACCTGAAAGCTAATAAGTGAGAAAACTACATTCAACAATACCTGAAAGCTAATAAGTGAGAAACTGCATTCAACAATAACTGAAAGCTAATAAGCGAGAATACTGCATTCAACAATAACTGAAAGCTAATAAGCGAGAATACTGCATTCAACAATATTTGAAAGCTAATAAGTGAGAAAACTACATTCAACAACATCTGAAAGCTAATAAGTAAGAAAACTACATTCAACAATACCTGAAAGCTAATAAGTGAGAAAACTACATTCAACAATACCTGAAAGCTAATAAGTGAGAATACTGCATTCAACAATATTTGAAAGTTAATAAGTGAGAAAACTACATTCAACAATACCTGAAAGCTAATAAGTTGAAAACTACATTCAACAATATTTGAAAGCTAATAAGTGAGAAAACTACATTCAACAATACCTGAAAGCTAATAAGTGAGAAAACTGCATTCAACAATATCTGAAAGCTAATAAGTGAGAAAACTGCATTCAACAGTACCTGAAAGCCAATTAGTGAGAAAACTACATTAAAACTTATTATAAAGTTGTCAAAAGCCCTACCTCAAATGATATCTCGTCCGTAGCCTGGGCTGTATATCGTTTGATGACGTAAACTGCCGCTATGGCGGGTGTATTAATAGCTGCCTCGTCTGTTACGATCAATCTGTTACCTCGATTGTCCAGCTAATTAAAAAAACAATCGTCATATAAGTAAGTATTACATTCAAAGTAAAGTGGTCACACATTTCGTGTACCACGGCAGATAAGTAATTCACCGTGTTATAGCGACACGACCTAACGAACTAGCAAGAAGTTAAGGCCGGTCCCGGTCCACCTACCTCCAATGCAGTTACTCCAACATTATTGCATATACCAACGTCTCTATGATCACTAGAAATGTCTACACATTGGTTAAATTTACAATAATTTTACTGGCTAATTAAATCACTAAATATGTGCAGTAGATATGTTTTAACGTTAAAACATTGAAACAAACATCCCTCCTTCACACAGCCAAGTATAAAGGACAACTTATATAACAGTTCAAGAATTCCTTTCTTTATGACCACTCCGAAACTCAAGCTGTGTTTCTACAATTCAGGTTTTAAGCACGTGTTTAATTAATTTTCACTTTGACAATCTTATACAATTAACGAAATAAACTGGCTATTTCAGAATTCTCTTAGTTTGCAGCAACATACAAGAGAACCCATATGTTTGTTCGTTATTAAGCATAAAGTTACACTATAGGTATCGAAACCAGAATTTTAGTGTTGTAGATTGTAGGAGTTACCGCTAGAAACCGAAATGCCAGATAATCAAGACATATAGTGTACAAACAAAGAACAAACCTGTTAAGAAATAGTGTGTTCACATAAAAAGACGGAAGTATCGACGCATAATACTGAGCTTGTTGAAGTTTCTAATTAACCGACAAACTTACGTTACCAACTCCACCACAGTCCCAGCTAATAACAACGAGTGCGAAGTAAACACACACGAAAGAAACAAAATACTAGTTGTGAACAGCAATTAGATTATTAATATACAATCTTGAGTTGTACTAGTTACACTGGAACTGATGATCTACCACTGTTGAATATAACAACATGTCTACGAGTGCTGAAGCTGCCATTTCGTTCGGTTATCACATTTTCCTCTAACCAACTATAAAAAAAGAAAGAAGAAAAAAACACGTTGGATATAAAATGACACCCAGACACTAAATCAAAGGATTATTTTCCATGCCGCAGAAGTTCGCAGTACGCTACAGTAATAAACACAACAACACGAAGCTATAGGCTTAACTTTCGACATCAGCAGGATCTGACAGTTCAACTTCTAACACAACAATCCACTGTTTGTTTTAACATCTACGAGATGCCTCATTCCTGGCACATGATCTCACAACTTAAAACTGAAATATCAACTATCACGAAAATCATGTGGTATTTGTTTTGCTCACGCTAAAAAACAATTTTGGAATAAACATTTAAAGTTATCAAACGCAGTTCTTGATCAATTATATATACACAATAAACTTCCAACATATGTTCTTTTTCTATTACTAAAATTTTTCGGAAGTTACAATATGATATACATTATTTATCGTTACATACATAGATAAATAACGTTTTAAAGTTTCAAATACTATTTACCAATGTTCTGTTAGATTTAAAAAAACAAGTTAAAGTTGTATTGTTATGGGTGAATCCAAATTATATTTCCCTTTAAGAAAACAAAACCGTGAACATTTTAAATCATCGACCAAAATCAGGAAAGCAGTTGTCTGAATTTTGTAGACGTCAGAAAACAAGGTCGTGATGTTAATCATCTCATGATAAACTTTTACGTACGCAAAACGTAAATTTTTCAGGAACATGAAACAAAAATTGAACCACTTCGCATTTCGTTTTCCTGTTGAAAGAAACTTAACCCTTTGATGACTAATAACATAGAACAGCCAACCCAACCTTCTTAAATTTGAGATGCTTTTATAAGGTCTTCGATAATTCACAAGGCGCTGCTTTTAAAAACAGTGAATCAACTTGACTGACAATGTATCACAAGTTCATACAGCACTTGTGTTCTGTAAAAAAAATTTAAAAGTGTTCACCACCAACAACTTATTAATCGTACGTAAATAGACATTTTCATGTGAATTCAACGATAGCATTTCTGTATTGACTCTGGTGTGTTAAATTCAAAGGTGGACGTAGTTAGGTGATAGGCGTTGCCTTATTTGTGTTAAAACAAAACAGAAAACTTAAATCAGAACTTTATTTGTGGAGGCTGCTCCAAAGTTCTTTGAAATATCGGACATAACAGGTTTCACTCGTCGAATATAAGATTGTTGTCGAGTAGGCCTAACGACTCGAATGAAAAACTAGTTTTTATGCTCACAATTGTAGCTTTCATGTCTGAACAACATAAGTTGATATTCAATAAACTATCTCTACATGCCATTAAAAAAAAAAGCAGATAAGACGCCATTAAATTATCCAATCTCTGTCTTTGCTCTAACCAGTTTCGTATTGTTGACAGACAAAGAAATGCCCAGTTCACTCGTCACTCTATTCAACTATCAATTTTCAAAAAGTAGAAATTTATTCTAATATTCATTATATTTAGCAATAGAATCAAATAAAGAAACTAGCCTAGATTTCCTTCTGCACTTTTTTTTTGCAGGATTCTGTTACGAAAGGACTTAAAGAAACGTCCAAGTAAACTCACAGTTTCACCAAGAAATCCTATGCTATTTTACAGATTTTTCCCACTTTGTATATGTGTTAAGTACCAGACAAGCCTTCACTCAACACAACGCTGTTCAATCTTCATCTGTCTATGCCAAATGCTATACTATAAACACAACATTCAACAACTGTGCTGGACTTCTGGGCACATAATCCAATAACAGCAGCTTTGGAAAAACACTGATCTTACAAGGAAGGAGCCTCAGAAGGACCACAAAAAGAAGTGTCAGCTTCTAAGACACTATTTTTCCGTCAGCATATACAGACACTTACTTTCACAGATTGCAACATAAAACAGTGGCACCAAACTTTATAGTACTACTACATACACACATAACCTGCAAATATTTGACTGCTCACAAAATAGTTGAAGCACAACGCTTCTGATTTCCAACTTAACAACAAAGCAAACCCATTCTGGGTTAGGCCATGTTACGAAAAAGTGCTAAATATGATAGTATAGTTCTACAAATTTCAGAGTGCATATTTTTAAAATTAATATTTTGTAATAATATTAAATTATTTTGAATAGTAATTAACGGATGTGGAATGGAGTTCATGATAAGAAATTATTAATTTTGAGGTAGATGTTTAGGTTATCAAAAATTAAACAGGCCTCACGAGTGTCCAATCCGTATCTGTGGAGTACGGTGTTAAGTGAAACTTACCTCAAGCCAGTTGAGTACGGGGCCACAGCTTATGAGTCCCCCCGCAAGATCCGAGAACCGATTCAAGTATTCTGTCAGCATGCTTCGTAAGCCGTCCTAAAATTCAAATTAGAACAACTGTAAACATGACCATCACTTACACTGCACATGCGCAGAGGTTAATAAGAGCGGCATGTTATAAAAACAAAAACCTAACAATGAGAATGTGAAAACTGTAGCACTTGTATAAACAAGGCAAGATTACATCCAATTTGCTTCTTCAAGTAACTTATCACCATGAACTCTAACCCCTGAAAATACATACGCTAATGTGCATGCTAGTTCAACTTAATTCAACATTCAACTGTAAAGAACTTTGCACTTCAACCTCTTGACCAATAAGGTTGAAACATGAAATACAACGCAAACACAATTTGACCTTAAAAGTTTCTAACAGTTTTGCTAAATGAACGAAACTGACCTTCGTCAGTAATTAATAAATAGGTAATAAAGAAACACATCCGTTACATAAATATAATGTGTGTTTTGCCTATCACATCCATAACTACGTGTTTTCATGGTATTATGCACAAGTTACTGAGCTTAAGTTCGCCTGATTTTCTGTTGGAGGGATACCAGGTTTTAAATGAAAATAAACTTGTGTATTCTATGAATACAACACAAAGTTTTCCTACAGACTGAAATTTGTACGTTACAAATGATATAAACATTAGAAAAAAACGCTCGTACGTTTGAACCAGGTGGAGATATATTTAGGCCGACAAAGTGGGATATAACCCACACGATAATGTACGTGGGCAGAAGACTCCTTTAACATGGCCCGAAATGGAAAGTTTGACATGAAAACGTGGGGTGGATGTAGTTGAATAGTCCCGACTTCTAAAACTGGTAGTTGTAACCGTCCTTTATGTGTCACGACCCTTTGTAAAGTTCATTTCAGTGGCTCAGTTGTACAACGTATCTACAATAATGTAATTTTATTATACATACGTATTAAGGTGTCTCGATACAGCGACACGATTTATGTATCTTCACAAAACATGGCAAACTTTTAATAAACGAGTCTTTTGTACACCAAAAATAAAAATAAAGTATTATTGTTAAAAATTAACGAGTTAAAGAATAGAGTAGCACATGTTGTGTTCACTTCTTTTATCAAAAACATTACATGTAAAGTAACACGACAAATTAACAATAACTAAATATATATTAACTTTTAAGTTCAGTTCGCTTGCAACCTGACGTTTAGTTGAACAAACCTGATAATTTGTTTTTGTTTTGTTTTTGAATTTCGCGCAAAGCTACACGAGGGCTAATTTAGCAGTGTAAGACTAGAGGGAAGGCAGCTAGTCATCACCACCCACCGCCAACTCTTGGGCTACGCTTTTACCAACGAATAGTGGGATTGATTGAAACATTATAACGTCCCCACGGCTAAAAGGGTGAGCATGTTTGGTGTGACGGGGCTGGTAATTTCGAAGATCTCTAAGAAGCCGATAATAAATTACAAACAAGACTGTTAAACTTTGTAAAAAAAAAAAAAAAAAACCGTTGGTTAAGCTTCTGTATCTACATACCTATCCTATCAACTAGTATGAGTTGAAGTGTCAACTCATCCCTCAAAACAGTAGATTACATGAGATATAACCCCCTATTATATAAACTTATTAACTGGTTATACAAATGTGTTGGGTAAAATTACAAGTCTTGCGAGCTTCTGTTACAATTCTTCTGTGGTTTTCTATTTCAGATATTCGTACAATGCTACACAAGAAATACTTGCAACTACAGTCCCTAATTTTTTAACTGACTGAATAGACAGAAGGCAACTAGTCAATAACCTAACACCCACCTCCAACTGTATAGCTACCCTGACCAAGTAATGTGCTTTGACGTCACACATATAACGAAACCAAGTACAGTGTGAGCTTTATTTTTGTTCAGTTTGCTGTAATGTGAGCGAACCATGTCCCTCAGACCCTAAGCCCGATACGCTAACTACTACACCACGATTGACTTTGTCCAATGTTTTAAGATAATCAAGAAAACAAGGGAACTTTAGAATTAACTTACACTGTTTCATTTATTATATTTTCCGTCATTTGCCTACTTTACCTTTAACCTGCAAGTATATTACAAATGTGGATTTGTTTTAGAATGTTAAGATAAACGGTTTTCAAACACGTTTTCCTGACGTCACAACAGTAGAAATTGCGACTTTAAAGTGTCCCTTAAATGGCATCACTATAGTGTCTTCATACTGACTGATAATACACTATTGTAACGTGGCGTGAGTGATTAAAATGCACTGCAGTACCTCTCTTTCGGGAAAATATATTTGCTACATTAGTTAAACAAATTATTACAGGCAATTGTTTATAATAGTTGCTTTCACTTGTTGGTTTTAAGGTCCTCAAAAGGGGAATAAAAGTGTACAATTAATATACGTTTAATGTACACATCGTTAAGTACAACCATGATCGCACATATTTACAAACGTTCTCATCACACTAGAAATTCTCAGAGAAGAGAAATCGCTAATATACAAATGGGGCCTTACTTTATAATATTTCTTCAAGTTTAACACGTGGAAAGTTAAATTCGTGAAATCGAAAGATGTTAGGGTTAGCGAAGCTCATGTGACAAAGTTCTAGAGAACAAACATACCACTTCAAAACTTTCGGCTAAACATCAATGAAACTGAAAAGGTATGGCTTGAACCGAAGAAAGTTTATCGTATTATTGTACAATAAACTGTCATGTGTGATTCACCAATTTACCGCGTCCCCTCTAGTGTAACCATTAACTAACCGCCTTATAATCGTAGTTGTAGATGCAATTATACTTTGTTTCCGAAAGTACAAGGGCACAGTACATAAATTATTTAATTGACGTCATATAGCTATAGAATTTCATCTTCAGGGGGTTGTCGGAAACTTTTTCTTTGTTTCTACGCAAATACTGCATTCAAAACCACACTTAATAACACACCAATTATGGACTCAGCCCCCTTTACTGACACAACGCACAAAACCCATTAACTAGGTTTGTATAGAAAACAAACAACACTTAAAAATGAAGATCATGAACTGGTCTTAAACGAGGATATTACCAAAAAGTTAAACTACCTCTTACAGACTAACTTATTTCAATATTGCGTCATTCTTCTACGTCACAGAAGTGGCTAATAAATATAACTTTTCTAACACAGCCTGATGGTTAAAGCACTCGGGTTCAAATTCAGTCATCGAACATACTCGCCCTTTCAACCGTGGATGCTCTATAATGTGACGGTCAGTACCAGTCTTCGCTGGTAAAAAGAGTCGCCAAAAGTTGGTGGTGGGTGGTATTAATTAACTGCTTTCCTTCTAGTCTCTCCATTCTAAATTAGGGACGTCTATTGCAAACAGTTCTGCGCGAACTTCCACAAACAAACTTATAAAAAACAACTCTTCTTGATTCTTTCGAGGCCCAAACCACATCTTTCGGAAACAGACAATATTAAGATACTTTAGATCTAGTTAAGGCATCGATTTTTTTTTGTTTGTGTGTTAACATCTGTCATATGAGGAGTGGGGAAGGGAGCAAACGGCCACCCCTGAAACATGACTAGCTGTATATCGTTGGAATCCAACATCTATTACATTGTACATCACCGATATTCAACATCCATGACACATTTTCCAGTTCTCACAATACGTATCAAAACAACATAATATATAAAGAGGATTGCATCTACAAGGTCGTTCCATGAACATATATCGTAAAGTAATTTGAATAAATTATATATATCGTTAGCTGCCTCTATGTACTCCTGATGCGGTAACAAAAACTGCAGATATTTAATTGAAATATAATTTATAGAATAAAAACAGTTTTTCATGAAATTAAAACACATAATGAAGAAGGGATGTTTACCAGTCGGTTTCTGAAATACGTAACAAGTGAGTATATTTAGTTTTATTATTATACTTTAAACGTATGAATAACAAACAACAACAAACAACTGAAACAATGGTTTCAAAAAGAGTGTGTTGGAGGAAAGGTACCGAAACGGTACAACACGGTTTCAACGCACTTGTTGACATGGGGCACAACTTGTACGTCTTAAAACCGAAACGGTACAGCACGGTTTTAACGCACTTGTTGACATGGGGCACAACTTGCATGTCTTAAAACCGAAACAGTACAACACGGTTTTAACGCACTTGTTGACATGGGGCACAACTTGTACGTCTTAAAACCGAAATGATACAGCACGGTTTTAACGCACTTGTTCACATGGGACACAACCTGCATGTCTTAAAACTATGGAAAATGATGTAAAACTTTGTGTACATTGTTAAAGATTCAAGATGTAGTTTTGCTAATGAGTTAAAAATAAAAGTCAAATACTCAATGCATGCACATTTAAAAAAACAAACAAACAAACACGATACGGTATTTGGGAGGTGGCGGACATTTATTAAAATTATTTCTGAAACATACATTTCAATCCATATGTTATGTAACAGTTTAAGTTTGTTTGTGGTTTGTTTTGAATTTTGCGCAAAGCTACACGAGGGCTATCTGCACTAGCCGTCCCTAATTGAGCAGTGTAAGACTAAAGGGAAAGCAGCTAGTCATCACCATCCACCACCAACTCTTGGGTTACTATTTTACCAACTAATAGTGGGACTGACCGTCACTTTTTAACATCCCCACGGCTGAAAGGGCGAGCATGTTTGGTGCGACCCTCAGATTACAAGTCGAATGCCTTAACCACCTGGCCACACCGGGTTCAAAAAAACACGTAGAACATAACACTACTACTATATCGGTAATGTGATGTCTCTTCCCGCCAGCAAAAGGTCAAATACTTATTTTTATATCCTTGTAATTAGACCCTTACGAGAGATTTCACTTAAAAAATCACTTGTCATGGCAACAAATGACAAATGAATAAAACTTGATTGTCTAAACTCAAGCATACGTTAGAGGTTCAAGTGTCATAAAGGTTTGATATTACGTTGGTTTGGAAAGGTTTTCTTCTATCTTCCAAAATGTCTTCTGTTTAGCAAAGACTAAGCTATTAACAGTTTATTCATTACATAATACTTAGATAATAGTTGAGAGTAAAAATAGCTATAAATTCAGACAGTTTGATATGCTGGGCCTAACATCAAAAGTGGGTGAATTTCCATTGGATTATATGCATGGGTTCCTTCAGTAAATTATCTTCTCTGGTTTAAAAATATATATAATGTAATTTAATACATTTCTTAAAGTTCAATTATATATAAATTAAATGCAAATACCATTTATAAATGTTTGTCCATTTTTGGTTTAATTAATCATTCAAATCAATACATTATCAAAAGAAAAACTTAGAAACTAATAAAACTGAAGTATGCATGGAAGCCGGATATCACAGTGAAATTATAGATGGTAAACTTACGTATTAAATCATCTGTGAGGTATCGATGTCCAATCCAATCACGTTTTTCATCAGTATGTTAAGTGTCGACGGCACATGTAGCCGTGAAGGAAGTTAGTGTATCTCTTCTGCTCAGTTCACATAATTGAAATGTACATAATTATCAGAAATCAGCATCGATTTCCGAATGAATATTAAACAGGACGACACTGTATATGGTCAGCTATAACAAAACCACGTGCTAGTGATCACGTACATATGGTTAGAGACAGCTTAAGTCTTATTTGAAGCATGAGGTGAATATATATATGTGAGAGGCTCCATGTCAGAGGCATCACTTGTCAATTCCATCGTTAATCCAAAGTTGTCAAGGGTATGGCCTACTATAGCTGTTCAAATGAAAGCATTTGTAGCAGAGTTCGAAAGCCTTGGAAATAAATTCGTTTGACACAAATCCCCTGACCCGATAACAACGTTATGATCTAGACGTGAATAGCCTTCTCTATGTTAACCTTTGTATTCTTCCAGATGTTTCATGAGCAACTGTGGTTCATGACGAACCGCAAGATTGGAAGACATTTATTTATACACACGGGTCAGTAACGTGGTCTACATCACTACACGATCAATTTCCAAAAAAAAAAAAAGTTATACAAGCATAATAAAATTCAAGATTAAATTACAATTAAACAGCAGATTATTTGAAATAAAAATAATGAAATTTCCCGCACTTATGAATATTTGTTACTCTAATACATTAGTTTATAATATAGTACAATATCACGTAAAGAAGCTGGTGTAACATTTGACATTTTTGTTCGAAACTAACCTGATATTTGATCTAACAAAATGGTGTCTGTCTACTCAAGTATTTAGTGTTAAACAAATACTTATAAAAAATATTACTTTCATTTTTAATATGCGGTTTCCATCACTTTTCTGTTCTTCATAAGTATTCATTATGGAGGATTCCTGAAGCCCAACAAATAAGACTCAACTTCACTAAACATGGATTGTTTTGAAGCGATTTAAACTTGATTTTGTCAAAATATGTTGGTAAGCACCACTTATCGCTATTTCTCTATTAAAACCGATTTATGGAGTTTTCTTTATCCAATGCAAACATATTAGAAACATACATGTATAATCAACACCCTCACTTTTAAACCTGTCTGTCGGATTATTTTAAATTTATAGAATATCATTTCTTTACACACGTTGAAGTTCACAACGTTATAACGTGGAAATACATTTTTTCAGAAGTATTATTTGACCACAAAACCAATGACCAATTGAAAACAAAATCAGAGAATATTTAAACCAGCAGTTTTTTGGACATCATTAAATAACACACCCACGTTTTTCGGTAAATCAGTTTTTGTTTATTCGCGCAAGGCTACATAAGGACTAACACCAGCTCTTTTCTGACCGATACGACTGTTACTACTATTTTAACGCATTCACGGCTTGGAAGTTCAGAACGCGACTTTTGGACCTGAAAACCAATACAGTGTTGTGTAAGCTAAACACAGAGCTATAATACATTCGTCTGGTCACTTACGTATAAAGTTACAAGCACGTTTCCATGATTTTGAACGAATATTTTCTATTTAGTTTAGGAATGTAATTCACTGACACTGGAGTTAATACTCAGGTAAGATCATATTGAATATTTCTTACTATGTAACTTCCAACACACAGCTTACATAAGAAGCTCTACAGTTGTTAAAACTGAGAAGAATATTTTAAAACTTCATTTTTTATACTATTACAAATAGATTATATTTAGAACTCGTGATTACGCCGTTTTTGGTTTTATTAAGTTCTAACATTATTCAGGTCAAACAAGTTTTTGTGCGTTTATTTGAATAAAATACTCAGAGAAATACATTGTATCCATTAGATCGGCAAAATACGCCAGAATAAAAGGACTGGGTAAAAACAGCTACAAGAATACACAAAAGGACCCACACACTAAATGGATATGTGTTTGTCATACACAAAATGTTATTTACAGTTGATCCAAAAAGGAAAGACCCGTGCTGGCAGAAAATGAGGGTTCTTGTACTGTTTACCTAAGATGAAACCGGAATACTTTAAGGGCTGTATAAAAATACAACAAATTCGATCTCTACGATAAGTTATCTTTGTTTGTGAGAAAAGCACTCAGTTTCCAATTAAATCCGAAAAGTTCCCCACACAAGGAACTTTGTTCTGCTTCAGGCTCGACTTAATGATTAAGAGGGCCAGTTGAAGAAAGAACACTTGAAACTTTCCAACAATTAATTCATATGAAAAGTTTAATATATATATAAAAATATATATAATGTGTGTGTGTATATATACATACATATAAAGCCAACTTCTACAGTATACACTAATTCCATTTACTTTAGTGCTGCTGTTCTTTTTAATTTCGCGCAAAGCTACACGAGGGCTATCTGCGCTAGCCGTCCCTAATTTAGCAGTGTAAGACTAGAGGGAAAACAGCTAGTCATAACCACCCACCGCAAACTCTTGGACTACTCTTTTACCAACGAATAGTGGGATTGACCGTCACATTATAACGCTCCCACGGCTAAAAAGGGCGAGCATGTTTGGTGTGACAGGGATGCGAACCTGCGATCCTCAGATTACGAGTCGCACGCCTTAACACGCTTGGCCATGCCGGGCCAAACACATTAGTGTGTTAAAAATTTATCCAAGCATAATTTTTTTTCAGTCGCATTAACTATTGATCATTTTAAATAACGTTTTTTATAATATTATTTTGTTCTAAACTTTATAGTTAACTCTTGAATAAAAGAAGTAGAACAAACAAACATGAATAATAAGGAATGTCATATAAGTGTCGAACATAACAAACTATACACTTGATTGATTGTTTACTATGTCCACCACACACTTAAGTGTCGAACATAACAAACTATACACTTGGTTGATTGTTTACTATGCCCACCACACACTTAAGTGTCGAACATAACAAACTATACACTTGGTTGATTGTTTACTATGTCCACCACACACTTAAGTGTCGAACATAACAAACTATACACTTGGTTGATTGTTTACTATGTCCACCACACACTTAAGTATCGAACAAAACAAACTATACATTTGATTGATTGTTTACTATGTCCACCACACACTTAAGTGTCGAACAAAACAAACTATACACTTGATTGATTGTTTACTATGTCCACCACACACTTAAGTGTCGAACAAAACAAACTATACACTTGATTGATTGTTTACTATGTCCACCACACACTTAAGTGTCGAACATAACAAACTATACACTTGGTTGATTGTTTACTATGCCCACCACACACTTAAGTGTCGAACATAACAAACTATACACTTGGTTGATTGTTTACTATGTCCACCACACACTTAAGTATCGAACAAAACAAACTATACATTTGATTGATTGTTTACTATGTCCACCACACACTTAAGTATCGAACAAAACAAACTATACATTTGATTGATTGTTTACTATGTCCACCACACACTTAAGTGTCGAACAAAACAAACTATACACTTGATTGATTGTTTACTATGTCCACCACACACTTAAGTGTCGAACAAAACAAACTATACACTTGATTGATTGTTTACTATGTCCACCACACACTTAAGTGTCGAACATAACAAACTATACACTTGTTTGATTGTTTACTATGTCCACCACACACTTAAGTGTCGAACATGTAAATATTGTCATTTTTTTCTATTGTCACCGAACTTCGTTACTAAATACACAGGAGTCGGCGTAATTAAAAATACATTAGTTTAGGGTGTTTTAGTAATCTGTGGTACACGACAGAAGCAGTATATCTTAGTTGATCACGTGCAACAAATGATTCTACAAATAAAAAGCCCATTAAAACAATTTGTTAATCGGCTGTATAAATCTTGTCAGTGTTCACAACCATACACAAGACAGTAATGATGCCATAAAATACTGGTATGAGGTTTAAATGGAACTAAAAAAAACATCTATGTGGAGGTCACAAAAGGTCAAATTCCACATGACACACACGCAGATGTATATATGGGCACGCAGTGTGAAATCATAATTACACGTGGGCTCTGGCCACCCTACACTAAATAACACATGATATTTTGCAGGCAGACAGACCCGAATACACTTACTCATTAAAACGCACGTTTAAGCGTTACTTTAGCCAAGCTCACGTAGAGTAGACAAGAGACTTGTGATTCATTGTTGTCTGTCACGTGATCTATGTGTACGTCAAAAATTCACAAGAAAAAAGTAATGGCGTGGCACGACGTTTAAAAAGAAAGAAACGTTAAATACGTTTTTATGTCTGGTACACCAACGTAAGATATATATATACATATAAATATAAACATCGTGCTAGCTTGTACTTATAGTCAACCACGATAGGGATGTACATGTACAATGAATACAGTTTGGGGTTCTTTATCATGAATAATCTGATATTTTCCTCACAGAACCAAAATTTTTAAACCTTTCTTACACAAAACCATATACAGGTTTTACAATAGAAAAGTTAAAAATATATATGGCGTATGTTTTCCTGGTAACTTGTGAAAATAAGAATACGTGGAGACCATTTGCGACACTGATATACCACGTGTTTTATTTTTGTTTTTACTGGAACTTTATCAATCAAACTATACTGCCTACTCCATACTTACATCATTGGACGGAAGGATCAGAAAAGTGTTCCACAAAGAGAGGTTTGTTTAATTTACACTAGCAAAGTGGGTAAACTGATATTGTTCCGTGGAACACAGCAGTCCTTCCTATCAGGTCTCTACACCCACACACATATTAGAAGGATACAACTAACTCTAAGCTCGCCTCTGGCTGTCCTGAGTTTCAACACCTCCATTCCTCATAGAATTGTACAAAATATATATATATCATATTAATATCTATCTCGCGTTGAATAACTCAGATTAAGTTTCAATCGTATGCAGCTCATACTATGTGCTATCCGTATATTTTTGTTCATAATAACTTTACTGACATATCTTACATACATGACAATACAATGAAACTGTTCTGATTAATAATCAGGTCACCTACTTAAGGTACGTCGTCATGATGAATGTAATTATTTATGATGACGAGAAACCCATTTGAAGTAAAAATGCATTCTACAGACATCTGGTATGGGTATTAAAACCTTAACTAAAATAAAGCACAGAACAATGCTTCGACCTCTGTAGGTCATTTTCACGTTTAAAAAAGGTTAGCAAATAACCGTTGATGGGCACGTCTTGGGAACGAGTGTGTGAACGGGTACGAGACTAGGTGGCGTTACAATTAGATGTTAAGTTATCAGTATAATTTAGTTTTCTTTGATGGTGTTACATCACTTGAAATTGCTGCTGTTTTGCTTAAAAAAACACGTGCCACAAAACACCCATTTTTTAAAGTAGTTGAACTACCAAAGGAAGATGACTTTAAACGCCATATTAAACAAAGCTTCACAATAAATAATCACGAATATTCTATTCTTTATTCAGCGTTTAAACCACAACTGTTAAAATATTATACTGCATATATAAATAAACACTTCACATAACAGTTTTTCTTACCACCAACCCAGATAAGTTATGGTTCTAACGAAAGTCCTCTTGGACAGTAACTAGTGGAAAATAACAGATGGACAGTATCTAGTGGAATTCTCAAAAGTTATTTTACACACCTACGATTTTCAATCCGAAAGAGACATAAAGAAGAATATGGAGAGAATCATCCAATTCAAGTAAACTTTATCAGATATTTTAGGCCTATTCGTTTTTATTTTGATGAATATAAATACATTATTAGGTCTGCAACAGCACTTAAAATATTATGTTAGCATTATTCAGAAAAGTAGTCCAGAGAAACTATTCGACAAACAATTTCTACTTCCGTATCATGTTAAACATGAAATTATCAAAAACATTCGTTAGACAGAGTACGAGCAACCTGAGTCAAATAATAAATAAAATATTTAGTAGCTCTCAGCTTCTAGCATTGACTCACTAACACCACCTACTGTACAACATTAATGTTACTTTATCACTCTTACATTTCATGAAATTATCACAGCTGTAGATTGATCGTTCACAACTAGTACATGAAACTTAACGAAGCCAGAACCGAGTTGCAAGTACGTCCATTGTTACAAGCGAGAACAAGATTACACACCATCGCTGTACACAGAAAGTTAATGATGGGAAATATTTGGAAGAACAAAACCAGTTGTTTAACAAACTGCACGTACAATATTAAAAAGTTATTGCTTTTGTCGGGATTTAAAGGCTTTTCTTCCCTACAATTCTTTAAAACTTACAAAAGTCCATCACAGTGAAAGCTCGTGTTATCCACGTGATCATCACTCAACCGATGTGGCTATAAAGTTATGTCGAGTATAGTAGTTTAGTTATAACTATCCCTCCCTGTAAGCCTATTTTTCAATTTTCAACACTTACGTTAATATTGTATTTTTTCACGCACTTACGTAAAGTTCTTCAAACCTTAAACTTTTACAACAGGTAACTTACATAAAAGAGATATGGAATTAATATTATTATTATGACTTTCTTACAGAATCAGGATTGGTACATACAAACAAAACAGAATTGAAACAAATTTCGCCAGTAACACACACGTATACCGAGAAAAGCTGGAACGAATTACTTGTTTTCCGCTTATCCATAAAATGGTAAATATGCTATATGGTGTCTTCTACGTGAAAACCTTATGAACTGATGTCTTTGAATATGTAACTGGATTACACATGTATCCTAATTTCGATATCCGAAGCCACCTCATAAATCAAACTTGGATTCTTTAATTTAGTAACATTACTCTGAAACTGACTTCCAACCAACTGGTCTTTGTTCCCAGCCTTATAATAAAAAAAACAAAACCAAAACCTTTCTCCACACAACAAAGTCACCCGCTTATGCTAATATTTTAACAATAGTACGTGGAACATATTCATACAATTACAACAGTCAATCAACAATAAATATAATAGTACAAATTTGTATGCTAATAAATTCAATGAAAAAAAAATCTAAATAACTAAATACGATTTCAACACGTAGTGTTACAAGTTAATTACTAAAAACCGTTTGTACGTAAATTTCGTATACAGCCAAGAAAAGAGAAATTAAAGTTATAAAGGATCTCTTGCAGCTATTATTGGAAACACACTATTTCCTAATACTGTCAAACACACACTAGTAAAGTTGAAATGGTATAATTTATTAAACACATAATGAAATTAGATACACAACTTTTATTTTATTGTCCATGACACACAAATATCGCAAAAATAGGCCAATAGGTAATCGAGACTCGTTAGATAAACGTCCTAATTTTACTCAAAACAACAGGGGTTGTCTGTCCCATGCACTGTCATTAAAAAAAATCAACATTCGTCTTCTCAATCTATAGTATTACACTAGTGTATAGGCCTAACCTCAAATTGCATAGGTAATAAACAGATTTAAACAACAAGCAGACAGAAAAGTACAGTTTAGCAAGTTACACATCTATAAGTTCCTTTGTGAGTAATTTAAAATTATGATCATTCACATAATAATTATTGATACAAAATCAGTTAAATAGACAACTTTCAAGCTATAGAAAAGAAACTGTGTTTTAGTTCGCTACATTTTAACAATGACTTTTATGTAATGTTGCTTAGCAACAAAAGTATAATCTAATACTGTTGGTGATCTATGAACTGAAAGTATAAAATAAAATGTATAGCCAGCAAAAAAAAAAAAAATGTTTGCTTAACTATCAATCTCCGTTGATTAGACATTTCTGTATTTAAGATGTTGGTTATATGATAGTTTGTTTTTGTTTTAAATTTCGCGCAAAGCTACTTGAAGGCTATCTGCACTAGCCGTCCCTAATTTAACAGTGTAAAACTAGAGGGAAGGCAACTAGTCATCACCACCCACCACCAACTCTTGGGCTACTCTTTTACCTACGAATAGTGGCATCGAGCGTCACATTATAACGCCCCCACGGCTGAAAGGGCGAACATGTTTGGTGTGACGAGGATTCGAACCTGCGGCCCTCAGATTAGAAGTCGAACACCTTAACCCACCTGGCCATACCGGGCTGATATAACAGAAAATAGTTTAATTCAGTTTAAATTAATAACTGAATCGATATTTTTTTATTTCATGATAAATATTATCCGTTTGGCTCATTTTAGATTTGTACAACTCACTACAGTTGCAAGGTTTCGTAAAATCGTGACGAACTATTCTATCTTGATAAATGCATTTTCGCTTTTATGATTCACCCCATTTCATAAAAGCAAGAAAAATCAAACGTGACGTCACACACTCTGCCTTTTAGAAAGTTTAGATGAAGGGCTATGTTCTAGCTATCGCAAACTTTTATTAGCTGCGACATATCGGCTCACAGAACAGCTCCGAGTTTTTCAAGTACAAACACTGACTCATAACTTCGTCATCTCTTGACCGATTCGAGATCTAGTTACAGTTTTGGACTCAGGTTGCCAAATCAATTCGATTGGTGTATATGACTATGCTCGAGATCTCACATTATTCGAATCTTGGCTAAAAGAATTTCAATTTGAGGGTAGGCTGGTTGAGACCTAGGTGAGTAGTAAAACAGAATCAGGAACGATATGTGTAAAAAACGGCTCGTTTGGGTTGAGAAAATATTTTACGTAGAGGAGCGAACAACGTTTCGACCTTCTACGGTCATCATCAGGTTCACAAAGAAAGAAAGCTGTAACTGACCAGAAGCTGACCACATGTTTGAAAGGGGTTGTGTAACTGAGTGTCGGAATGTAGAGGGCGTGCTTAGATGTTTGATTATATAATTTTATATTATTTATTTTATTATTTTTAATACAGGTGTAAAGGTGTTCCTTTGTATTGGTTTATTTTGGGTTTACGTTACACAACCCGTTTCAAACATGTGGTCAGCTTCTGGTCAGTTACCTCTTTCTTTCTTTGTGAACCTGTACGCTCCTCTACGTAAAATATTTTCTCAACCCAAACGAGCCGTTTTTACATATATATATTTTTCTTTACAACTGGGTTTTCTCGACATCTCTGAGAATGAGGAACGAACACGCCTCACGCTTAGTATGGCTGGCGCATAAAAATACAGCTAACAAATCCTTCCTAAAACAATTTCACGAGCCACAGCTATTGAGGGCTCCCTCTTGATTATGATATTCTAGTTTTACTTAACTTTTTCAATAAACTAAATTAAATCCCTAAAGCTGCAGCACGTGCATATATAACATCGTACGCCCTCTAGTGGTTCAGCGGCTAGTAAAAAGGCTAAGATAAATGTATGATTGGACCAACAAACAATCAACCCTTTAATTAGTTTATTGCCGCGAGGAAGACAACTTAATAATATAATGAATAGTGAAAAAACATAAATGGCTATAATATTTTTAAGCTATTAGAATTATTCTGAAAACAAAGTACAGGTGGATTTGAGCAAACATTCTCAGTTTACAGGGAACCCTTTTGAGTTTCTGTTTTATGAATGCAGTATTCCACGAAATTCTTTGTTACGATACTTTAACGAATTTTGAACGTACGACTTCCTAGCAGCAAATAGTACACACAACACAGGCTTTCACGATCCTTCTTAAAAATCCATCACATGCTGTACATAGGATCCTTCATTCCCTCTCAAATATAGCCCGTCCAACTGGAATAGGGAAGTGATTTATCGGTGTTAATGCGCAAGTCCGTTTTGTCTTCCGAACTTACAATAATCAAAGTTCTAATTTACGCATCAAGCAAGCCGATATATAATTAAACACAACAACCTTATTGTTTACTGAAATTCCTTGTCGGATATCTGCTATACCTTTGAGTAGCGGTTATTGTTGTGAAAATTGAGAGTTGGCGGGTGGGCAGAGAACTTTGAAATCAACCATATCGAGTTACAATCATTCATCAGATTAGGTTATGAAAAAAACACAAAACAGATATTTAACTGAAATAAGGGAAGACAATTATAAACAGTTTCTTGAAACTGTCAAGTGGTTTTTCTCACAGCATCAACTACTTTGTTTTTTAAATAAAAGAATGCGCAACGTTGACATTAAATTGCACATTTTCGCCACTAAATTTCATAACAATACACACACGTGCTTTAAAACTCACAATAATTTAAGTTTTATCACGAGACATTTAGTCAACTTTTCCGTTTCACTAAAACCCACATTTGCTCATGGTGAATTCTAGTTACGTAATGTTTTCTTTTTCAGACATAGAGGGCCCTTAACTGTTCATGCAAGAATAACTTATACAGTCCAAACAATTAATCCAAGAACAACTGAACTGGTAATGAAAGATTTTAAGTAAAACAGATTATTTACCGATTCATCAGTGGGTTCTGGAAAACAAAAGAAACAAAATCACAAGCTCTACACAAGTTGCCTAAATGGTCAAGTTAGAGATTAATTCTGAATTATTCACTAGTTGGAGGCTAGCAAGCAACACCTGTCGACTACACAAGTGACAATATCGTTATTTACTCTCACTTTAATAACGCACAGAATTGAAGGTGCGAAGTATGTTCCTCAAAATTATGTTTTTATCCCTAAGACGCACACAAACCACGAGGCCACACCCGATACAGTAGGGAGGATAAAAAAAAAAAAGAGGGTTTATGAGGATCATTACAATGAAGTATTGTGTGTACCAATTATGACAGCAGAAATATATATTAAAAACGTTAATTTCATTACATTTATCCGAGAAACATTCAAATGATACAATAACTAGCATAAGTCCCCCCTAATTTAAAACTCAGTTTGTAAAATGGTTTTACCATAACTAGCAGTCGATGCATTTCTAGTCTGATAAAATAAGGTCACAACTCTTGTGTGTTTTAACCAGACACTGCTAAACCACAAAATATATTTTTACAGCACTTTTAAACACGTTAGCCATAACTTATGCCGTCAGAGTACCTCTGTTTTTATGGACTGTATGGCTACCAACACGTGGCGTTACTTTTGAGATGTTTTTATGGTTGTAAAATACTTCCACCTCGAGGTTTAAAGAAAGTAGGTTAGTCAAATAAATATACCGTGAATAGTATTCCAAATTAAAGTACGGACGAAATCAGATAACAAAAAGAAAAAGGCTTAGCTGTAGATAGTAAGCAAAAAAACCCTTCAGACCTCAAATTTAAAACTACATGAAGATAAAGTGTGAGTAAACATAACGAGAGATGATAATGATGTCAAGGGTAATCACTGTTAAGTCAACATCTTAAACGGACTGCAACTCTTTGACCTCACTTCTACCTTCTTCAACTATGTACTTTGCATCTAAATATCTGAACTCGACGTTTACGTCTAAACGGTTATTTCTGCACACTAGTTACACAAATCTGGATATAATTAGTGATAAAAGATAAAATTGATGGAAAAAACATCAACATGGTGTAACGAACCCATGTCAATTAAGACGATTTATTCTCAGAAACCCTTACGACTGGTGTAATTAACAGAAGTGCTAGGCGGTATTTCGCAGAGTACCAGTCCAGAGAATACATTAAAAAGTGTATAATGCATCGAAATCTTACTCTTTGGAGAGACGTGCACCATGAATTATCCATAGACAACTGTACCTTACATCAGAAAATTATTTTTTTTTAAATTAAACTTTGACTACGGTTTGTTTTTCAGAAACGCAACCACGTATGTATTTGTGTCGATTCAATGGAACCTTGTATAGCATTGAAAGTTGGAGACTGAACGTTAAACAGTGTGGTGTATGTACTATAAACCCACGCGAGATTTCCAGAGATGAGATTCGAACAAAAACATACTCTTTCATAACAACTTCCATGACATTACACGTATAACTTGTTAAAGTATAACCTATCAGTTCGTGTAAACGTTAGTTACAAATTACTATTTGTATAACTTTTATAATCCTCTAGAAATATAACTCTTCAGTTTATGTAAAAATTGGTTAACATTAGTTACAGTTTGCCAGTCACGTTCCAGACAACGTTAACAAAATAACATTTTGAAACGCACACAAAATTCCCGAGCAATAAGGAGCAGTTAAAATGTTTAATATTTTGTCTCTATTAACTATGAATAATTACTTCGACATAAATACAAAAATATACTGATTTCAGAGCCTTCTAATTCCTTGTTTCAAGCCATTATATTTATTAAAATGAATAAATATTGTCGTACTTTGGTCCCATCTCAGGATGAAAATTTTTAAAACAAAATAGTTTACTTTTAGGTTTTATGACACAATATACTTTAATAATAACAATAAAAACATCACCTGTTTCATCGCTGATTCATCAGGTAAGTTTTCCCCAGCTGGAAGTTCTTGAAGAACACTAAATTTACGGTCGTACACACAACGATGAAGTTGTTTGTCTAACATTCGAAAGTTCTCATAAGTCCGTCTGATGACCCATGACCGGCCGTTGCTTGAAACTTTTATATAGAACCACCACTGGCTTGATTCGTTTTCTTTATCCGGAGAGTTAGCCGAAGCTAGCGCCACCTTGCTGCTGTCGGGCCGTTTGTCACAGAGCTCGGCCTGGATTTATCAAAGTAAAAAAGAACAGTCTTTCTCAAACCACAACAAGAACTCTCGGTAAAATTGTGATTCTTAAATACAGCAGTTCTATATAACGAAACGTCCGACACTGCTTTGTTCTCTATCGGCTTAATCTAATATAAATATTTCATTTATCCAAGTAACGAGTATCTGAGCAACGAAGTGTGGCCAAATATAACTTGTCACAGTCAAAAGTTTCTTCAAATGTACAAAACATTCATAAATAACCAGCGACTGGACGAACATATTAAGATACGAAACTGTTTAAAACTCTCCAGCCACAAATACAGAACACCAATTCAAACGTCGTCTTGAAACTGATAGATCTTTATGATATTGAGTATAATTTCAGAGGCAGGTGTTTGATTAACTTATTGGTTAAATTAGCAAGAGCTTGTCCAATGCACAAGTGTGATTTAATGTAACAATCCAATAAAGAATAGATGAAAAATATTACATTTGGAGAACTATACATGCTTCAAGTAAGCTACTCAAGTCATCTGTAGGAACAAAAAAAACTTTCAAAAAATCACTGCTCTCCTGAGAGTGACTGGGTGGCCTACTTAAAACATGTAGTTATTTTAAATTTTGGTTAAGTTTTATTACATTGTGTGTTAAAAAGTGTCAAATTAACCATGAAGCAGCAAGAAGATTCCTTAATCAACGAAGTTGATAAGTGGCTGTGACATTCTATATGTGTTTAGAGAAAGGTGTTAGGTGATTGTGATATTCTTTATAGGTTCAGAGGAAAGTATCAGACACCTGTTAATCTGTGTGGGTTCAAAGGAAGGTATTAGATACCTGTGAATCTGTATGGGTTCAGAGGAAGGTATTAGATACCTGCGAATCTGTATGGGTTCAGAGGAAGGTATTAGATACCTGCGAATCTGTATGGGTTCAGAGGAAGGTATTAGATACCTGCGAATCTGTATGGGTTCAGAGGAAGGTATTAGATACCTGCGAATCTGTATGGGTTCAGAGGAAGGTATTAGATACCTGCGAATCTGTATGGGTTCAGAGGAAGGTATTAGATACCTGCGAATCTGTATGGGTTCAGAGGAAGGTATTAGATACCTGTGAATCTGTATGGGTTCAGAGGAAAGTATTAGATACCTGTGTATCTGTATGGGTTCAGAGGAAGGTGTCAGGTGATTGCAATACTCTTTATGGGTTCAGAGGAAGGTATTGGATGACTGGTACTCTGTACAGGTTCAGGAGAAGGTGTTAGACGACTGTGATACAAAGGATATAGGGCGTGGTTTGGTGGTTTAAATATTTTGAAATAAACTGGCAGCAGATAAAAAGGTTCGTGTGATGTGTTTTGTTTCGTGAACTTTAATTTTTGATATTCTAGTTAGCAGTACCAGTCATAATTGTTAAAATATTTTTGTAGAGGTAGTTTTTATTGCACGTTATATTGATGTGAAGTTAGACCTTAGAAGTTCCGACACACGAAAGAGTTCCGACAGGGAACAGAAAGCCAGTGTAATTAAATCAAGCTTCATAAAAACAATCTTGCTAAGTTATTTGATATTTTACTTGTAAACTACTGCGGTGAACGTAAAGAGATGCAGTAGCAACCATACGTTCGGTAAGACGAGAAAACAATTTGAAATAAAAACGTCCATATATAACGACCTACGTCATTAGCTATTCAAC
This sequence comes from Tachypleus tridentatus, assembly GCF_004210375.1. NCBI lineage: Eukaryota > Metazoa > Arthropoda > Merostomata > Xiphosura > Limulidae > Tachypleus > Tachypleus tridentatus. The sequence goes on along the minus strand of NC_134835.1, from coordinate 8,292,172 downwards.
TGTTACTACAAAGAAATAAACAAAATATTAATTTGTTCGAGAACATGTCCGAGAACAATTAAAATTATTTTCATTCAAACTAGTGATGTTATAAGTGATTATCTCAGAATACCTTACATGTTAAAGCCTGGCATGGCCAAGCGCGTAAGGCGTGCGACTCGTAATCCGAGGGTCGCAGGTTCGCGCCCGCGTCGCGCTAAACATGCTCGCCCTCCCAGCCGTGGGGGTGTATAATGTGACGGTCAATCCCACTATTCGTTGGTAAAAGAGTAGCCCAAGAGTTGGCGGTGGGTGATGATGACTAGCTGCCTTCCCTCTAGTCTTACACTGCTAAATTAGGGACGGCTAGCACAGATAGCCCTCGAGTAGCTTTGTGCGAAATTCCAAAAAAACAAACAAACAAACTTACATGTTAAACAGGCACGATGCTGATCTTATACTTTTCAACTGTTTTATTTACGATGTCAAAAATATATCATCACATAATGTAAATGTTTAATCTGTGAGTCTATAGTCTAATTATTTTAATTCATAACCGTTACGACGAATGAGTTATATTTCCTGTGCACCATCTTATAACTTGAAGTTCTTTAAAGCAAAACATACAGAAAATACTGAAACAAAGCTTCCTTAAATGGTGTGTTACTCGTATTTATTTAGTAGAGAGCGTTTCAAGAGAACGTTTATATCTGAGAAATTGCATACCGCCATTTAAAAACGTGCACTATTCCTTGTATAGGTTGTAGGCACAGTTGTAATGTTATGTACACGTATTTCAAGGAGTTTTACATTTGTCTTTAATTTTCAGTTTGTTTTTGGTAAAGCTCGCATTAATTTCATGTTAGGTTTTTAGTTTTATTAAACAATTTTAAAGACTGACCACAGAACATAATTATTGAGAGCTGAACACAATGTGTGTTTGGCGGTTTTATAAGTTAGTTTAGCCACACTTTTCTATGGATTCATCTCTTGTGGCTTTCTGTTTTTTTTTTTTATTAAGCAGAAAACTCCATATGGGTTGTCCACACTGTGCCCAGAGCAGGTACTGAAAGCTGATTTTTCGCGTTACAAACCCTCAAAGCTACCAGACGACTCCACAGTTCTTAAGTAAATATGTATATTATACGGCGAAATGAGTTCCAGTTAATTAAAAACACAGTGAGTAAATGGTAATAAGAAATGAAATAACATTCTGTACGAAATGTATCTTTACAGATTTTGGATTTCTTTTGTTTGTTTGAAAAGTACAGCACAAAGCGACACAATGGGCTATCTGTGGTCCGCCCACAACGGGTATCGAAAACCGGTTTCTAGCGTTATAAGTCCGCAGACATTCGGCTGTGCTACTGGTGGCCAATTTTATAGCAATGTTTTATTTAGATCATGATTCGTTAGTGTCGGAAAGGTTCTCATGATTGACGTTCACTAAAACAAACAACACGAGTTTTGTGTAGAAGAACAGGTTTAAACATACGAATGCTCTTGAATAATTAACATATTTTAACTTCTGGAAGTAGTGAGTAAGAAACCATTTGTTCCGAGCTAGTTAATGAGATAATAACCACCAAGAGAAGTTATTTAGGCTGTTAACAAATGGTTATAGATGTAGAAGATTTATACAGCTACCTTGTGGTAACTATCTCAACAACACGTTAGAGTGGTATACTGCACTAATGGAGATGTAGACGTTCAGTCGGATACTCGAGTCTAGCGTCTATGTTAATCAATTACTGATGCTATAAATGTGTAATACTTATGATAGAAACACAGTTTAGAAGAATACCATATAATATAATGTAATGATTCACCCAAAATTTCAATTACGTAGTGGATATTTTGTCAATGTAATATTGCTGGTTTTAAAAGTGAATTTAGCCAGAAGTTTCTTGAATTAGATGTGGGTCTCATAAATTTAACTTCGAACTGATTATCCACAAGTCCTTATCAATTTAATTAAGCTTTAACACTGGAGGATATGTCAGTGAATTTATCTGTCAGTTACGTTTAGTTTCAACGATACTGTTAGTTTTCATCCGACACGGTTTGTGTAACGTACTTACATAGATGAAATACTTACCGTTATTGGTCCTAGTTCTATATGCTCGTAGTGAAAATGGGCACATTCATTAAGTTTCGGAAAACGAATCGTTCCTTCGGGGCTTCTGTAAAGTAGAAAGTATTAGTTAATATCAAGATAGTAAACAAGTTGTGTAATGTTGACAGACGAATAGATAAACGACCATCAATAGAGACGGATCAAATGTTTATAATTCAACAGACACAAACTGTCTTTGCATTTTGATGTTTTCTATATTCTCATTTAGAAGTATATGCATCCAAACTTATTTGCTGGTCTGTACCGGTTATTTATCAAGTCAACCAATCTATTGGTGAATAGTTTTAAACAACCCACAGAAAGGTTACTCAGTTTTATTCTTAAAAAAACAAAACAAACGCATATATATAAATAAGAGACACAAAGCGTGTATTGTAAGTTAACAAATTAGTAAACTCCGAGAAATATGATTCTTTCTTATACTTATATCTTAAATTCTTCCTTAATTAGACTTACAATACTTTCTTACACGAACGTTAACTAACTTTACTCACAATTAAAAATAAACGGATGTTCTTGGTGTTTTAAAACGTTGCTACCTTTAGCGAACTGATAACATTATGTTGCATTACTACTTTTATGTAGAAAACAACAGTAAAATGTATTATATTGACACTAACTGGCAGAAAGCTGCAAAATTATACTTTATTAAAGCAATAAAAGAAACTTCATTAACTGAATTAGGCACAAAATGAAGTTTGGGATTACTTTTTTATCGTGCAGCAATACTTCTCAGTTACTGAAAGGTACACGACTAAGTTATGTTGCTTTACCTGGAATTATTTCAACGGCATGATGGTGGATCGTGTGTGTGTGTGTGTGTGTAATAAGTCAGAATGGGTTTTTAGAGAAAGAAACATTACGTGACTACATGTTATATCGAACATCTTGTCACCAGATATACGAACTTATTTAAAACAGTGTTCTGCAAATTAATGTTACATCGTGTAACGATAAAAACAGTCAAACCAAAATAATTCCCGTGCTTTACGTTACCAGTGACGTTAAAAGTGGTTGAATTTTAAAACACTAAGTTGAGAAGTGTAAGTAATGCTGACAAAGAAACGAAACTACCTATATTGATTAGAACTATATATCAACACAGTAATAAATGAAGGTAGTTTAATATACCATCTTATTTATAACTATTAGAATGCTTCGATTCGTAAATCAGGCACCCTCACCGTTAGCAACATTTTCGACCATAATCCTACATCATGAGATTCGATCATTCGAAGAAGTTTAATTTAGTTCAATATACACCGAGATAAAAGTGCAAAGTAACTTATAATAAACAGATGTTCTTGTTATCACGTTTACAATTAGTTTATAAACTCCGCCATTTCTTAGTGTTTATAAAGCCAAGCGAACATAATAAACGACTACTGAAAAGATTGTTAAAAAATACGTGAACGTCAATAACAGTAAGATGACACGAATCCTACAACACCGAGCACAACTTGTGTCTTGATTGTGATGGCTTTTCAAACTGATTTTACTTTATTTCTAAAACGCACATTGCTATTCCTGTATACTAATTCCATAATTCTCAGTTATCTTTAGAGCAAAAACACCGAAGTCCAACTGGGTACATACTTGACTCGCGACATTACGAACATTACAAACTGTTCATTTCTAGTGTTACCAGTGTTAATGAACCATGTTTTGATTACCTATCTCCTCAAGAGGCAGGAGATATCAATATGGCGCAAGATGACATATCAGAAATAAGATGAAATCGAACCATTGCAATATCACGACGGCCCACTACGTTTTCACGAAGGTTTCTCTTTCCAATATCATTCCAGGTTAACGACGTGTCACAAAATTATTGTAATGGATGAACTTGCAAACATCACGTGGTGACGTATTTTGCGTCACGCTTTATTTCATCTTATTTCATATTTTTATTTAATTAAACAATCTAACTGAATACAACCCGTTCACGTGTTGTATCAAGTCTCGTTAATTTAACTGTTCTTTTACAAATGGTTTAACGTGGAAGAGTAGGGCTGAGAGACACAATAAACTAATACGATACTACGTGCAAGTCACTAGTTGTCACTATCGGGTATTTCATTCCTACAACTTTAAGTGCTACAGATGTAACTCGTAAAGTAAACAAAATACCGCTGCGTAAGACCGACTATGAGTCGATGGATAGATTAATGAATTTAATAGAATATATTAAACACGATTTTATTCACATATTCGTTCGCACGAAAGAAGTTCTGGAATAGACAGTAACGAATGACTTTTAATAATGCAGATATATGCTATTACTGTTCATTGAATAGTTCATTCAAAAGTATTTTTTTTGTTCTTAGGGCAACCGTTAGTTTCAACTATTTATTACACACTCAGCAGAATAAAATTTTACGGAATGCTACAACGAATTTCACAAAGACGTTGCGATAAAACAGAACCAATAACGAATTTTAGAGTTCAGAAAGTCTTACTGAATGAAGTATAACCGAGTCTAGCAAGTTTACTGAAAGGCCGGATCAAAACAAAAGTACCACTTCGCAGGTTTTCTAGTCGGGTGAGACTGAATTTCGCGCAAAGCTACATGAGTACTATGTGCGCTATCCGTCCCTAATTTAGCAGCGTAAGACTGGAGGGAAAACAGCTAGTCATCACCACCTAGCGCCTACTCTTGGGCTACTATGCCACCAACGGATTGACTGTCACATTATAACGCTTCCACGGCTGAAAGGGCGAACATGTTTGGTGTGACGGGGATTCGAATCAGCGGCCCTCAGATTACAAGTCGAACACCTTAACCCACCTGGCTGATATAACAGAAAATAGTTTAAGTTAATAAACACCCGCAGATTGCGAATCGAGCGCCCTAAAAACCTGGCTTATTGTACACTGACATACGGAAGATAAAAGGATAGATCCGAAATGATATACCTCTAATTTCGAGTCGTTAAGAACAAATAGCGAGGAACGTGGAAAAACAAACAAACAAATTGCACGTGCAAGTTAACTCAAGGGCGAGGTGGTGGTTGTTTTCATTATGTAATCACATAAAATATTCAGCTGGGTTAGTTAACTTGTATATATCTGCTTTTAATTAACTGAAATTACCACGTACAGCTATTTGTAGGTGGCGCCTAGTTTGTTTTGGAATTTCACACAAAGCTACTAGAGGGCTATCTATGATAGCCGTCCCTAATTTAGCAGTGTAAGACTAGAGGGAAGGCAGCTAGTCATCACCACCCACCGCCAACTCTTGGGCTACTCTTTTACAAACGAATAGTGCGATTGACCGTCACATTATAACGCCCCCACGGCTGAAAGGGCGAGCATGTTTGGCGCGACCCTCAGATTACGAGTCGTACGCCTAGTTTTAAAGCTACCACAAGTATATCTGGCCGCTATCCATGAACGAAAAGATACGGGTGAGTGAGTGTCTTAAACAAGCTCGAATTCCAAACATTAACTAAACGTAATTTTTGGTTTCCAGTACTTGACAACTTGTGATTTGTGCTTGAAACTTGTCCGGTCATGAAAGAGACAATGAAAACTATAGCAGACATTTTGGAATAAGATACGACTTTTTGGTTGGTTCCGTTTTATTTATTTAACTGTTCATGTGGTAATGTGATTAAAAATAAGTTACCATTATTTTATAACATGATTTTTAAAAACTTTAATGGTCATATGTTATACGTTCTATATAAAATACCAAGGTTAATATTTGAAAGAGACTGACACGAAACTGTTGAAACGAGTTTATAAGCCTTTTTTTTTTAATTGTGATTATTTATATGTCAAAGGTTAAATTACTGTTTCCTCACATCTAACATGTATAATTGAAACATGAATGCTAAGAGATAGTATAAGATTATTGTTAACGTATCTTCCATATAATGCTGGTTTATAATCGGAGGGACCACAATAAGCCATTCAACGTTCATAATTAGAGAAAAAAACATCTGAAACTGTCAGACCTGTGGTGATCTCACCGCTAACCCAATCAATGTGATCGTAAAGTTGAACATTACAACTAGCTAACTGCCCTTGGGAACTAATTAAAAAAAACTACTACGAGTTTTTGTCGGTTAAAGACTGTTGTTAATTGACTTTCAAAAATTCAAAACTGCTGACAGAATTTGAAACAATTCAAAATATCCGCAATAATTTTTTTTGGCATTACCGTGTTTCAGCCCCCTCCTGACAGTTAAGATACAAACAAATATTTTAATTTTTTCTAAATTTTATGTTTCGCCGTCATCTAGACATCATTATGTTGAACACAAAACTTAGATATATTCCTTTTCTTTAATTTTCAATTCATTAAAAGATATATATCTTATTCACCCTTTACTGGTTGCTCAACAAACTTTTATTATGAGGATTATTTTACACTGAGAATACGAATTTAGGTCTGACCTAAACTTCATAAGTGGAATTGACTTAAATTGGCTTCATCAATTGCTTGGTTAATGCTTATATCTGATCAACGAAGGTAGTTCGAAAATGGGATACTAAGTCTGTAACGTAGGGAGCGTCCTATCTAGAAAGTTCTAGTTCCTTTTAATGAAAATACACGAGTTGTCTTACAGGGTTAAAATGTTCTTATACACTGGATTTCAACTGAAACATTTTGACACCACGGACTTATTGTGGGTTTGTTTGTTTGTTTGTTTTGATTTTCGCGCAAAGCCACTCGAGGGTTATCTGCGCTAGCTGTCCCAAATTTAGCAGTGTAAGATTAGAGGGAAGGCGGCTAGCCCAACTCTTGGGCTTCTCTTTTACCAACGAATAGTGGGATTGACCGTCACATTACAACGCCCGCATGGTGCGACCGGGATTCGAACCCGCGGCCCTCGGATTACAAGTCGAACGCCTTAACACGCTTGGCCATGCCGGGCCTCATGGACTTATTACTAAGAGTTAAAACAAGTGCATAATATTATGTGATACATAATAAAAACGCAACAACTTAAAATTAATTGCAGAAAATGTCTAAACTTTCAACTACTCAGAGATCTAAATAAATTAGTAATGTTTTATTATGGTAGAAATACCATTTTTAGTCAATTATTAAAATGTCGAATCAACAAGCTGTACACTTTTTACACTTGCGTCACGCTGTCTGCATTTAACAGACACTGACTGCAGATTTCGGTTTAGTTATTTCCTCTGAAGAAGTGGTTCTATGTAAAACTAAAGTTGTAACTTTGCCAGTAAACATTCAATGTGGTTAAAACCCGGTTTATGTTTCTCATTTATCCAGCTTTTCAAGGACAAAGGTCGACAAATAATTATTAATCATTGCATGTTCCAGGTGCAAATAAGGTGACAAAGGAAATGTAACAAGGTTTCCTTTTACCTTGATATTTTAGGCCTAGTTTCTTCAGTAGCTCTGTATTTCTTAACGGCAATGTGACAGAACGACATCTTATGTAAATTACGACTAAACTAACAACAACAAAAAAATAACACATGGTTAATTGAAACTTGTCTGTGAAATAACCGGTCAAACCTGATCTACTAACACTTTCTACAACTGAAAATAACAACTGGTACGGATTTGGGATTATTTTTAACTAAACAACCCTGCAGTCTGAATACTGGGCCAACATAAAAACCAAAGTTTTCATCCATGGTGATCTCATATTTACAGTTCAACGAACTTTGGAAATACAGCTTGTTTTAATTTGTGCTATTTTTTAAGGGTATATTACATGGATTTTGTATTATTTGTTGTGGAACACTGATGCTACAGTGTACCAACCAAGGCTGTGAAACCAACACTGTATGTGGCTCATTAGAAACATTAGTCTGTTATTTCAAAACATGCAACAAATTAATAAACGGTATTCAAAGTAAAAAACAAAAACCAACTAAACCACAAAATATAAACAAGCCACTCAGCCAATGTCCTGACTGGTATCTTACGTGCACTTTACATTATTATTAACCTTAAACAAGGCACTCAGTGTCCCAACTGGTATCTCACGTACACTTTACATTATTATTAACCTTAAACAAGGCACTCAGTGTCCCGACTGGTATCTCACGTACACTTTACATTATTATTAACCTGGAACAAGACACTCAGTGTCCCGACTGGTATCTCACGTACACTTTATATTATTAAACTGCAATCAAACCTCAGCTGAACAATAGAGATCAGAAATGATCTTTGTTTCATGGAACCCAATTGTGTTTAAATACCTGACAATAAGTATTAAACTAATCGTAGATACTGAAAACTACAAGTACTAAAGTTTTGAGTGCCGAGTAACAAACTGGTCAGTAATATGTACCGACCTTTTTTTACTGTTATTCCGAAATTAGGCTTAAGTACAATTTTACTCCACGAATTAGCCTTGTCCTAAATTACTCAGACTGTTCACATACAATACTAACAGCGGCTGGAAGAAACTTTATTACAGATGTACGAAGTTAAGACGAGATTATGTCATTTATTTCTCTCACCATCCACTGAAGTATTCTGGAAAATTTATTCTCTACAAACCGGGTTTCTCATCACAGAGTTTGAACGTTTGTTAGTTCTTTCACCTACGATTCTGACCAATGACCCTATCGCAGGTGGTGTCCAGCTGCGTCACTTTAACCATTAGAATTTTGTGTTAAAGGAAGAATGGAATTTTAAATCGTTCAATTTCCTCCTCTACGAAAATCAAGTTAACCTGATGCACAGCTGGTATGTTGGAGATGACAAACTTGGTAGTTTTACAACTTCTGTGTAAGGAATCAAGTTAACCTGATGCACAGCTGGTATGTTGGAGATGACAAACTTGGTAGTTTTACAACTTCTGTGTAAGGAATCAAGTTAACCTGATGCACAGCTGGTATGTTGGAGATGACAAACTTGGTAGTTTTACAACTTCTGTGTAAGGAATCAAGTTAACCTGATGCACAGCTGGTATGTTGGAGATGACAAACTTGATAGTTTTACAACTTCTGTGTAAGGGAGAATACGATAATTCTGAACATTCTGATTTAATATTTATACCATAGTTTCAAGTTCAAGGTCTAAGTATCACCATATTCATGTCATACCGTGAACAGGTACATTTTGTAATAATGATTTGTACTTGCTAATACAATGGCGTGTCGCAGTAGAATCATGCCACAACACTACTAGCGACATGTCTATCACTTTGTATTTAGTTCACGTCAAATTACCGACCATTCAGGGGTGAAACGGCGCCACAGGTAGGTCTACATCTGGAAGATTAACAAGTCATTCCATCACCTAATAACGATAGCATCTGATAATGGTATTAACCATGGTGCAGGTAACTGGATATCTTAGTTACTCCAGAAAGGTACTGCGAACAAATTACTTAAATTATTTTGTAGAAAAATGTACGGACACGTTGTTTTAAGTGTGCAATTTACCTGACTTACTAGAGGCTTTACCATGTTTGGCAACACAATTTGTAGTACTACTACTAAAGAAATTCTAACAAAAAGTGTTTTAAATTAATTTAACATAAAAAATATATATTCCAAAAAGTTCTTCAAATTTGTCATGTAGATTAAAACCCAAAAGTTTTCCGATATAAAAACCTAACTCTTTGATTAATCAACCAGAACTGTTTCACAATTGTGGTCAGAATTACTACATAATTAAACTAAAACTAGTAACTATATAATACACAACAAAGGTTAGTGCTATCATAAAACAAACTAAAACTAATAACAATATAATACACAACAAAGGTTAGTGCTATCATAAAACAAACTAAAACTAGTAACTATATAATACACAACAAAGGTTAGTGTTATCATAAAACAAACTAAAACTAGGAACAATATAATACACAACAAAGGTTAGTGCTGTCATAAGACAAACTAAAACTAGTAACTATACAATACAGAACGGTTAGTACCATAACAGAACAAACTAAAACTAGTAACTACAGAAAATACAAAAAAGGTCAGTTCTACCATAAAACATGCTAAAACTAGTAACTACACTCTGCACAGCATCAGTTGGTTGTATCCTAAAACACGTACATGAACACAATTCTTCGAGTTTGGAGTTTAACAATCGCTTGTCGTCACTTTACCATTAAGTTCGTGTCATTCTCTAATGAACACATGTTAATTAAATCTATGTACTAACCGACAACACACAAAACTATTTAAACGTTGAAACACACTCCATCCTTGGCACTTATCCGATCTCAGCATGCGAGTTGATGTTTATGTTTGCTTTTTTTTTTTAATTTCGCGTAAAGTTACACGAGAGCTATCTGCCCTAGCCGTCCCTAATTTAGCAATGTAAGACTAGAGGGATGGCAGAGCTAACTCTTGGACTACTTTTTTACCAACGAACAGTGGTACTGAACGTCACATTATAACATCCCTATAGCTGAAAGGGCAAGCGTGTTTGGTACGACGGGGATTCGAACCCGTGACCCTCAGATTACTAATGTTTATGAATCATCTTAATTTACGAACAAATACACATAATCGTAAATCAATACTATACGTGCAAATGATATATGTATATATACTGAAAACCAGTAAGAAACAAACAAACAACTGTTAAATAACTACAAGTTTATATTGTGCATAAGATCCCAAGGAAACTAAATCAAATACTCTATTTTTATGCGAGCTTATATCAGTGGTGACAAACGGTTGTCTGCCTTGTGCCTACCACAGGATATGGAGCATTTATATTTTAATGAGCGTCTGCCAGCTCAATCCGTTTTTAATTATAACATAACTGCCTATTTTGTGTATGTGTTTATAAATCTACCTTCAATGTTGTAAATTATTACGCGGCCCTAATTCAGTCTGAATGACTTTACTGCGACGAAAGATCAAAGTACACGATATTAGGGACCGTTGAAATATCAACAAAAGCCAATGTTTCACGGTCATTATTTTCAATTTTATTTTTGTGCCAAATGATTATGTTACAAATACACCATGTTTAACTAGTAAATCAAAATCGAATGTTAATTGTTATACAAAAAGAGTCGCACATTATGTTTTTCTGTGACAAAACAAGTCAGGCCTAACCTCACCAGCCGTTGTTTCCAAGTGCACTGTTTAACCTACATCATATCAAAATATTTCCTTAAGTGGTTATGCGCATAATCTATTTTCATGACGTCATTATCAAGCATGTACAATATTCACATGTCTTTTGGGTTCTACGCTTTCCAAGGTAGGTTTCTTTTACTTTTTGAATATTAATTCACACCACAGGGTAATACAATGCTGGATAGTGTTATATTTTCAAATGTTACTTTTTCTACGCGAAAATTTTACGTACGGATAGCAATTTTAGCAGCTTTGGTAACGTGAACACAGGAACTGTGTTGACGAGCCGAAATAGCTCATGCTAAATAAATCTATGTTTAAGTAGTTTATTTAAAGAAGCAATGTAAAGAAACGAGAAGCTTATGAAACATCTACAAAAAAATAGACTGAATTATATAAACAGAAAAAAACACCGACCTCACGCTATCTTGAACTATGCACTTAGATTTTCTGTAAACGAAAACTTGTAAGTTGTCTAAGTTGATGCTAAACATTAATTATACATTCACAGTAAGTGGGTGTAACCCATTACTACATTCAGTTTTATACTAGATAGTATATAATTATTAAATGCTTTTATAAATAGCATTTTGCCAAGGATGAATGTGCAGGGCAATCATTTTTACTAAACTACACAAGACGAAAGTCAAATACAGAACTGAAACAAATATTCAGTGTTTACATGACAGACAGTCAAGTGGACGAGCGCTTCATTCGACACTACTCTCTCATAAACCTACACTTTCAATGCGTGTTATCAGGCTTGAAACCTAAATAATAATAATGAGGCTTCGCAACATGTATTTATCGAAGCATGTAGGCGAAAGCAACGTAAGTTAGCTTACCCACTTTAAGGAATCCTGGAAGTGCCATCAGCAATGTAAGTTAGCTTACCCACTCTAAGAAATCCTGGAAGCGCCATCAGCAATGTAAGTTAGCTTACCCACTCTAAGAAATCCTGGAAGCGCCATCAGCAACGTTAGTTAGCTTACCCACTCTAAGGAATCCTGGAAATGCCATCAGCAACGTAAGTTAGTTTACCCACTCTAAGGAGTGCCATCAGCAACGTAAGTTAGTTTACCCACTCTAAGGAATCCTGGAAGTGCCATCAGCAACGTAAGTTAGTTTACCCACTCTAAGGAATCCTGGAAGTGCCATCAACAACGTAAGTTAGTTTACCCACTCTAAGGAATCCTGGAAGTGCCATCAGCAACGTAAGTTAGTTACAACACTCTAAGAAATGTTGGAAGTTTCATCAGTTTACTTGTGATTACCCACGATGTGGAGAGCTGTGTATTTAATAAAATTTTAAATTATTCAAAAGATGAAACTGAGCTACACACAGATGTCTGATTATTGAAACTAATGTCTTTAATTACTAAAGCTTTAGTCCCATTTGTTGTTCCGTTAGAACTACAGGCACAATATACAAAAGTTTAGTAACTTTAACGGATTGGAAATACCTTATGAAGAAATATAATATGACGTTAGCTTTTCATTTGAAAGACAGTTGCAGCCCATCAAGTATCTCAAATGTTAGTTATGAACTACTTTATAATAAAGTTCTATTCGTATACTTTAACCAGGACAAGAACAACTCGTTCAACTGGATTGAACTCCCCAGAATTTGTTTTCAACACGTGGTTTTCTATAGATGAGTAACACGTGAAATTATAGGGCACCTTATGTGTAGTCTTGTCTTAGGGTAACCTCTTCCCAATTTGCCTTGTTTCTAAGCAACATTTATTACATAACTCAGACTATTAAAAGTATGTCATCAGAAATGTACAAGTACAATAACGAGATGAGTTCAGCCTTATATCATATTCACAGTGCCTTTAGAATGGAAGAAAAAATTAGATAATACTTCACCATTAATATGTAATGTTCATATTCGCTGTTAAACAGGTTACTAGAATGTAGACTGGTCACTTTTATATTTACTGTTAAACAGGTTAGTAGAATGTAGACTGGTCACTTTATATTCGCTATTAAACAGGTTACTAGAATGCAGAATGGTCACTTCATATTCACTATTGAAATTTCCACAAAAAATTACGTTCCAGATATAACCAATGAAAGTTGCAAACAAATAGTAAGTTTTAAATATAAAACAGTTAAAAACAAGCTTAAAAGAAATATTCCTTTTTCTTTAGTGAAAATCTCACGAGTTTTATAACAGAAAAGCAGGACACTTTCATTGATAACTGGGTCTACACAGAAATACTTCAATAAAATCATTTTTCTCGTGCATGGTAAACATTATTGAATATCAAACATGAGAACATTGTTGTAGAACAGTGAAATAATTCTAGAAAAGGCCAAAGGCCCAATTGCCTTCTGCGGGAATAAGCAGTCATACCTGCTTGGGGTACGGGTATTTCTGCTAGTATCTATAAAAATAGAACACAAAGCGTTTCACTTCACTATATTTTGCACGTGAGAAACGTCACTAGCACTGTGACATTTAAAGCATTCAACAATGCAATACGTCAGTAATGTAACCGACTATAATGAATACGAAATGTTTAAGTTTCATTATGTTCTACAGTACAAAAACACACGATGTATATTAATAAAACTTCAAAACACATGACGATATTGAAGGACTCGAGTTTCAGATGCTATGCCTAAAAACCTAGTTCATAGCCCTGACATTTTTATCCATTTCTGAATTATATACCACAAGGCTACACTACATGTTGAAAATATATATCACCTTTTAAAACGATATGTTGTTTATTAAACGATAAAAAGTTAACATTATTTTTACCCCTATAATATCTGCACCTATACTGAGAAACATGTAACTTATTTTTTCCCATGTAGTAATTCATGTAAATCCATATGATATTGACTGTAAGGCAGCTACTGTCATGGGTGGTTTTTAAGTCATAATAATAAACTATTAACTTATAAAGAAAAACAACAAAACAACTTAACAAACAATGAGCTACTCTTGGTTGTGTTTAATACGCAACTTATAACACAGTCAATAACTGATCTTAATGGAAAGATAAAATGATTTCATTCCGCTCAAACAAACAAATGTTAGTACAATGTTCACACTACTATAAAAACAAAACTTAAAACATTATTTCTAATGATATAACACACAATCCTAAAGTTCAGTGCAAAAATCGGTTGACTTTTTGTCAGTCCCAAAGGGATTAAAAGATTACAGCACTGAGTGGTTACAGAATTATTGGAAGAGACGCCAGCATTTCTCAGTACAGCGGGTTTGAACGTTACAATAACCCCTGATAATGAGACGTTTTAATTAACTGTTCGGGAAAGATGTGCAACAGACAAGGGTATGTGAAGCAGCAACAACAACAACAACAAAAAAAGGAGTTAGAAACAGGGTGGTGTGAAAATGGATAATAATAAAAAACGGAAAACAAGAGGTGCAGTAAGTCATAACTAGTTATAAACCTAATTTGTTATTGATATAGCAATAAATAGGGCTGACTTAGTTTCATTTAAAGTTGCTTATGAGTCAACTCCTAAAATAGTTAAAGGGAAAGTCGACCTGTAATCAAGGTAATCAAAAACGCCACATCAGAAGAATGACCCACAATACTCTCGACATGTAAACTTGTCGTGTTTTATCTTTCGAACGTGATTTCTCAAATTTTAAACCTTACTATTAACATTCTCATTTCTAGTTAATGTTTAAGAATACATTTAACAATATATTTTAATTACCATATCTGAAATAGTTCATTGTTATCAAATATGCCAATCAATATTTTCACAATCAATTGAAATCAGAGAGAGAATACAAGTCTCGGACAAATCCATTTATTTTCGGGATTTCACGTTCTTATGTTTATCCTAGTGAAGTTTTACAAAACTAAAGACTAGTTCTTAGTAAATAGATTCAAAAGTGGTGTTAACTGCATTTTTGTAATGTTTTGTAAGAAGACATGTTGAAGCTTTTACAGTTTGTGCCGCTAGGTTTCCTACAGTTCTGTATTCATTGTACATAAGCTTCTGTTACTCAAATATAATTATACTACAGGAATTCGATACACTATCACAATGAACCAACGTATTAAGTGCCAATTAAAAGTGATTGCATAGATAGAAAAAAACATCCTTATGGTTGAGCGGTGAGCTTTTATAACGTTAAACATCTGAGTAGTAGGAGACGGTCACAGCGCAGAGAGCAAGTTGTCCGTGGACACAAACAAGTAAATGAACATTTCGAATGTTATTACCGTGGCGAGATATTTGAAAAAATTCATGAAACTTTTAACACTTATTTCTGTCACTGAAAATACATTAAAAAGTTCAATTACTATGAATTTTGACTAATATTCTAGCTGAATACCTTAAATATTAAAATACTATAATAAAAAACAAATGTCCTATAGTTCTGACTGAGACGAATGGGAAGCCTTTACAGCAGTGCTATTCATTTACTCGCTGTAACTCGACGCACAAAATGGAAAAAGATAACAGTAATAGACTACAAAGTAAACATGTGTCATTGCTCAATAAGCAAGCCTACACTCATAAACAGATATTCGAAAGATGTGCCTTACACTTACACAGATCCTAACATTTTACTCCACTACGAAGTAATAAGGTCATTCTGGAACCAGTGGTGTATGACTAACAAAAGTATTCATAAAAACTTGAGGTATCACTGAGCATTCTGGCAGCTTGCAGGGCATTTTAACCCCAACTGCTTCTTTGGGATTCAAGTCTAATGAACATATAGTCAATTACCTATTGTTTCAGAAATGTCATCTAGTTTAACACAGTGAGATGATCAGGTTAAAGTCATGGCTAATTGCACCAGTATATGATAGTACAAAGAACTACCGCACGTGGTACATTATACTTAATAGGACTGTTTCCTATAGCAGAGAAGGCATTACAATGCTCCTTACCCAGTTCCCCACCGCACCCTGCCACATTCCAGTACGAAATTGCTGTTAAAATTGGACCAAAACCTACTTCCAATAAGCATGCACATTTCATGGCAGTTTATTTGTGTAAAAACACTAGATTTGTTCTTGGTGAGCTATTTTCTGCCTAGTTGTAAGTACCTCATATTGAATATTTCGGATTCACATCAGTATTGTGAATTATGATTATTGATATCACAACATATCTTATAAATACTTTAAAGTAGGTATCTTACAGTAAGAGCAAACTTGTTTGAGTTAAGATGTCTGAGAAACCATACCACAAGTTCTTAGAATACTATCACAGTAGCATTCTGCAGTTGGCTGGCTTCTGTTAGATTTTTATATTATTAGCTCACAATAGAGATGTAGGATTAAGCTAAATCTCTTAAGTCAGCTAAGCCATTTGACATATTGACTAGGATTATGGTCAAAAGTACCACCAACAACACGAGTTGCCAACTGATGTTCTAATCATTATAAAAAACAAAACAAAAAAACAACGGTCAAATAAATTAGCAATATTTATTAGTTTGTTCTGATCTTTGTAGGTAACTTGATTTTTTGTCATAGTTAATAATAATAATAGACATAATATTTGTAAATCACAACTATTATTTAACTGTTTACACAAATAATTCACGAACTATGTCAGTACTGACACATGCAGAAAGCAACAGATATATCTATTTTAACACAACATTATGTGGTTCCTTTTGTGAACAGTAGGAGTCCAATAAAGTTCGTATGCTAGCTCTAGGAAGAACATACAACACAGTAAAAAATGTCATATCACAACCAAATTAAGAAAACCATAATTTCTTTACTAGTTCGTATGAAGGCATCATATACTAAAGACTGAATGTTATTAAAATACCCAAACAAATGTACATGTGAACTGCTCAGGTGTAAAAACTAGTATGAACCATTCCCATTAAAGTTAAGTAGCCAATGATACTGTTTTGATTGTATTCGGTACTAGTTAAAAGCAAAGCACTTGATGTTATATTAATTTTCTGTGTATTTTGTGGAATGAAGAGTACAGTTTAGTTTAGAATAACTATATTTTCTCTCTTTCACATACATTAGTGAATTAGGCAAGTTTTCAAATATAAAAAAAGCAAAATTAGGCATAACAAATACTTTCACTGTTTAACAAGCGTGAGAAAAGTTTAGAAAACCACTTTCAATCTCTATGATTTGGGTTAACTTCTACCTGAGTTATAAATATACAAGAAATGTGGATGATTTCCTTCAACCTTCTGCAGAAGACTGATCTGGTTATAACAGATGTTGCTGACAATTATTAGCCGAGGAAGTTAACTTCCATTTAAGGAAATTAAACATTACAACGTAAAGTTTAAAACTTTTTTTCAGTGTGAAATCTGAATGCTGAAAATAGAAACTGAAGTCGGTAATACGACAACATCAAACTGAAACAAAACTGATTCCATTTCATCAGAGGTTATCATAAAATAAAAAGATTCCTAGTGAGGTTGATGCCCGCCCACCTTTTTGTGGATTTCATTCTTGATTTTGATGGTAAAGGACTATTTCCTATGACTCTCAGGTTTTCCATCGTGTCCGACATAGAACACATTCCACCCTAGAATAAAAAGTATCGTTTATTATCAGTCAGATATAAAAACACAAACAGGGCCTGAAAAACAGTAGTAGGGTAAAGTGTTAAATAAACATTTTATTTAGAAATTAACAGTGCAGAACTAAAGTATACATTTCCACGCTGGTCTAACCACGTGCTAAAGTGTGATACTATTCAGTTCAAAACCTAACTAGTACATTCCTATAAATGTCAAACCTCAGTATCAAAGGACACTAGGTTAAACACACCATTCAAAACATTGTTTACCTTTTGTTTGTTTTTTTTGAAAGACCAGTTACATTAAACCACTGCAACCAACACATATTATAATTATTATAAGCTATGAATGAAGTGGTTTCATATCAAGGGTGACGAATAATAGGCTCAACACGAGCACAGAAACAAAACCCAGTGACATTTCTGTCTTCTGTAACTGTTTACTTTCTCTTGTCCAGAGGGAAAATATTAGCGAGGTAAACTAAACCGAGTAAAGTGGAAGAAACCACTTCATTCAAAAAAACAAACTTACTATGTTGTCAGTCCAATTCTAAGATAAGTAACACTTATTTTACACTTTCTTGTCATTCGTCAGATGCCTGGAAATGGTTAAAAAAACGTCAGATAACTTTGAACTACCATAAACGGGTTTATTACACACATAAACATGTCAAAACGTAGCTCGAAGGAATGTTTTCATTTTAAAGCTAAGACATAACTAATTCCTGCATATCCATATTTTAATAAGTTACGTTGTAAATAATAATAAAAAAATTATTCAAGATAAAACAAGATGCAAATTCCTAGCCTACTATATTTAATGAACTGTTTAGTATATAAAGGGTTAAGAGCACTTTGCAGAACGAATGGCTTTATCTCCGCCTGCTGTTAACTACAATCGAAAATTAAACACGAAACTAAACACAAGTATATCTGGGGAAGTAACGCTGTCAGGACGTGGGTGACCTTGGGTTGTTCATTAATATTCATGATTAACTTGAAGATGACCTAAGGTTAAAACGTAGTCCTGTACTTAATGTTAAAGTTTTTAATACCCATACTACACGTCTTTAGAATACATGTTCGTTACAGTTTATTAAAATGAAACTCCGAAAACTGCAGTCTAATGAACATTCACACAGAGCGGGTGCTACTGTAGCAGCAAGTGATACCATAATGTTTATGTGTATTGAGTTTTATTAATGAATAATTTAGTAAACACATTCACACAGTGGTTGCTACTGTAGCAGCAAGTGATACCATAATGTTTATGCGTTTTAATTAATTTAATTAATTACACAATTTAATTTACTTGTGTCGCTGTATTGTATAAAAAATTATAGGTGGCGTGATCTCAGAGTTTAACACACGCGCAAAGGTCGACTGATTGCAAATTATGGACATTGTCTCGAGAGGATGAGTCAAGCAAATAAGGTGGTAACCAAAACATGGTATACTTTTATGATGGTTAATTTCGTATCTATAGGTGATACGACACCTATAGGCGAAATGTTAAAACAATGAAAACATGCAACTATATAAATCATATCATTTGTACATGAGATTTGGTATTATTTTGTTTGCTAATATCAATATATTGTCAATAAGCTACGAGTGTGAAAACAAGTCTTACACTGTTATGCCTAAACACTTAAATATACGAGTAATATTCACCTATAAATATTTATAAGTAAAAGCTATGCTGTCATGCCTAAACATATGTAGCCTGTGCCTACTTGTACATACAAGTAAGGTGTGACTATAAATATATAAAACATAAGAACACAGGAGAAGCAAAAAATATGATTTTGAATATTCTTATATTTGTACACAAACTAGAATAGTGTGGTTAGTTTTGAATTTCGCCCAAAACTACACGAGGGCTAATTGCGCTAACCGTTCCCAAATTAGCAGTGTAAGATTGGAAAGAAGGCAGCTAGTCATCACCGCCGACTCTTGGGCTACTCTTTTACCAACGAATAGTGGGATTGACCGACTAAAGCGAGCATGTTTAGTATGACGGGGATTCGAACCCGCGACCCTCAGATTACGAGTCGAGTGCCTTAACCATCTGGCCATGCCGGGCCACCTAGAATAGCAGAGGATTTAGAAGTAAAATCCTTTTTTCAAGTTTATAAATACGTAATTCAAATAACAATTTTATAAAAAGCATAAATGATAGGTAGTGACTGAAATTTTTGAAAGATAAACCAGAAAGCAATGTCATTTTTCTTTAAAAAAATGAAAAACATCATGATTTTTAAACTTTTTGTTCAATTAACTCTTTTGTAAATAAAGGAAAGTTTTAAACAATATATAGGTTAAATTTAGTTCATAAACGTTTAGTTCTTTTCACACATTTAAGTGATGTCTAATAATGGTCAAATGAATAATTATCGTTGAAATATTTAGGCCTAAATATCAGGAGTTAGGTTGGGTTCGGTTGGATCCATCTTCAATAACTGGGGAAAAAAAAAGTGTACGAGGGCCATTAGCCATGACTCTGTTTGAATCGGTGAAAATCCCCCCCTTGAATAAAGAACATGATGTTTCATTGGAGTTTACTCACCACAAACAAACATTGTAATGGGACACAAAGGGAATTTGGATGTTCAGTGCAGTCTAGATTTATATACATAATTAAGTGCGAATAGAATTCTAGCTGGTTTTTCTACAGACCGTGAATGGTGGCCATGATGGTTGCGAAGAAACGTTACAATAAATTTATAACACGGATAGGTAGAGAGGGCAACTCCCATACAAATATCCCGTTACTTTTCAATAGCAAAATAATTATACAGTAATTTTAGTCGTCTAAAATCACACGGGTAACCAAATTCCTTAGTTTATATGTTACAGTTAAAACTATTGAAATACTGACGTTCCTCAGCTCTCTGCTATATAACCAACACGAATACAAATAGCATTAATATTTTTATCATACTTTGACATCAGTTAACAATCATGAGTTTTGGCGATACAACAGTAGAAAATACAGTATTATTAGCAATTAACAACATTACACTGCAGTACTACCCTATTAACACTAACAACATTACACTGCAGAACTAGGTTAAAAATAACATTGTTTCACCTGCCTGCATGTATCGGTTGGTGAGAACGAAATTCTTTAAATCAGCGTTACCAAGAACTTTCTTACCCTAAGCACTAACCTACCAACAGGTAACTAATCGTAGTAAAATAAACAGGTTTCTAATCTTAAAATAAAACAAAACAAGTCAGTATATACTTCTATAGTTACCATACGACACAGAAAGTGGGGTTTGATGTTTTCTGATGGAGAACAAGTACATATTTCTAAACTGTTTTTTTTTTTTCTTGGTTAATATGTAGCTCTATGTACCAGAAAGTATGTGAAACGTTTTCCCAATGTACCGTACCTTACAGAAGTGTATTGGTGCTAAAAAATGTATATTAATATAATTTATTACATTTGATACCTATGGGTGAAACTCTTACTGTGTGTAAAAGTAGTTAGCTGCACTGAAGAAATTACTACATTAAAATACACTCTCCATATGCATACCGTTTAAATATTACTGATAATTAGAGGTGGACTGAAAACAGTTTCGTAATATTACATGCGGGAGTGTTTTTTTTTTCTTGGTTAATATGTAGCTCTATGTACCAGAAAGTATGTGAAACGTTTTCCCAATGTACCGTACCTTACAGAAGTGTATTGGTGCTAAAAATGTATATTAATATAATTTATTACATTTGATACCTATGGGTGAAACTCTTACTGTGTGTAAAAGTAGTTAGCTGCACTGAAGAAATTACTACATTAAAATACACTCTCCATATGCATACCGTTTAAATATTACTGATAATTAGAGGTGGACTGAAAACAGTTTCGTAATATTACATGCGGGAGTGTTATCTCCCGCAGGTTAAAGAAAGCCTAGAGGGGTCATATTCCAACGTGTTTTGTCACTGTCGCCTGAATCGTGGTGGCCTCGTCAACTCTAAGTTTCTACAAACGTTTAGCAATCCTATTATTATGCACGGGTTTTCGAACAAGTCAAAAAACTAGCACTGTCAGTTAGTGAACCCCTGTAAGATTGTGAAAACGATAGAATAACAGGTTCGACCGGTGTGGACCTCTACCGAGAATACATAATTACTGAACGACCTTCTCAGCTAACTTCTTATCTTAAACACGAAAGAAACGACCGACATGTTTAACATTTCGTATCCTTATAATCTTCCATTATATTGGTTTCTCTTCGCTGATCGTAGCTCTTTTATAATTGTTTTTATTTTCGCGCTCGCTACTCGAGGGCTACTTTAGGCCGTTGTTCATAACCCCATAGTGACAGACTGAGGTGGGGTGGGGCAGATATTCAACATCATCTACCTTGGGCGACTCTTTTACCAACGAGTAATATGATTAACCATCACTTTATAACGTTCCCATGGCTAAAAATTTAGAACGTCCATGAACGGTGACAGGGATTCGAACCGGAAACCTTGAACTTGCGAATCAAGCGACTTACTCCACAGGCCATGCCAGGTCCTCCGTTTATAAACAGGCACATAATGCAAAATGATTTTACAAATATCAATATGGATAAAAAAATAATTGCCAGTCAAAGTTTATCTTGCCACAAACAAAAATATTAGTTTTTTTTGTTTTTTTTAATGGGCTATCACTTAAGATAACTTACAGAAAGGGAAACGCATGCCTCACTTTACAAGCAAACTTTTCCACGAGTATATGCTGTTGCTTGCGTAACAGTCCCACTTGGAATAACACAGTGAAACCCAGAAGGTTCACATAACATCAGAGACGATTTGATTCCTCTTAACTGTCCTTCCACATTCACCGCTAATAACAAATAAAATTTGCTTTTTAGTTTTCATGAAACTATACATGTTTCTTAAAAAATGTAATGGTCAGCCTCCACTATTTCTGGGGCCTGGCATGGCCAAGAGTGTTAAGGCGTGAGACTCGTAATCTGAGGGTCGCGGGTTCGCATCCCAGTCGCGCCAAACATGCTCGCTCTTTCAGCCGTGGGGGCGTTATAATGTGACAGTCAATCCCATTATTCGTTGGTAAATGAGTAGCCCAAGAGTTGGCGGTGGGTGGTGATGACTAGCTGCCTTCCCTCTAGTCTTACACTGCAAAATTAGGGACGGCTAGCACTGATAGCCCTCAAGTAGCTTTGTGCAAAAGTACATACAAACCACTATTTCTGACTACACGCAACACACTCCATGAGTTAACCACCATGTTAGCAAGAGACAAACCTGTCTTCTCCAGTCTTTAAACTTGTATCTGTACGTCTTTATTGCTTCAAAAAAAAAAAAAAGGATAAATAAATTAGAAGAAACGGTTATTTAAGCTACTGAGGATAATTTTTTGTTGCCAATAGTAAACTAATATATATCTTAGAAGTGGATTTATAGGCACACTTATTACACACAAGAAAAAGGTCTCACTTAAACTTCTGTTACAGTTTTGGTTTCCTTATCAGGAACTCCACATTAACTTATTGTAAATGGTTCAGAAGAGAACGATGAAAGGATTATGTAGAAATAGACGAAAATTCCTGACTTATATGACCTTGATAAGAGGTCATATTATTATATAGGGTTAAAGAGATTTTATTTATTTATATAGAAACTTCTTGAACGCCATGAACGTAGCATTATTAATATTCGCAGGATTACATAAAGAATCAGGGTAACAATATCAGATGTCTTTATTCTGAAGACAATAAGACGAAAATACCACAACTTTTAAGATTTTATTTAACATGTCTGTCTTCTGGGACCAGTTGCTGGACCTTCGAAAGGTTTGATGCAGAATTGGTAGTTTCTAGAAAAATAGAGCGGGTTTTGATTTTTACTTTTGCCAGAGATAGTTATGCAAGAAGAGCTTATAATTAAGTGGTTCCTTGTTGTCACAATCACTTCCTACCTTTCTTTCCTATATAGAAAGTAACCGAGTTCAACACGCCCTCGTTTTAGTTGTATTCATCGATTTATATTAATTTCACTGTGTAGTCTGCGGATACTCACCACTAAAAACCGTGTTTCGATATCCGTGGTGGGCAGAGCACAGACAGCCCATTGTACAGTGACGGGAGGCTTGCAGTAATTTCAAGTTATTGAAACTTAAATTAATATAAATACAGTGTGTACACTAATTATAATAATATTCGTAATAAATATCATTAATATTATTCTAACATGGGTTTTATATATTTAGAGCGTATTCGTTACACACAAAATTTAAAAAAGTGATACTTCTACGAGGTTAACACTTAATTCTTGTATAGGATTTATGTATGTATGTATGTATGTATTATAACAAAAGCGACATCTAGCACATGAATCTGTATCACTATCGCATACTTCTTGGCCACGGAAATGTCTTTAATTAATTAAAATAATCGTAGACATAGCAACAAGATAATTGCGTTGACGAGACTTGAACCACTAATTAAACTTTAATAGTTAATAAATACTAATGTCTAACGACTTAATGTGGAAATTACTAAATAACTGACATCCTCTTCTTACACCTTCTTAGGTTAGACAATAAACATACGCTCATCCAATGTAAAACATTTAATAATCGTTAATTTTAGTTATTTAATGCAACACTAGAGCATACTAAACTCGTAGCTTTAGGCCTAATAAATACAAATAACACTTATGATTTAACACATAGATAACCTAATAGTGAATCAAAATTTTTAAATATATATATATAATTATAGCTAATATTAGTAAGCTTTAAAAACTCTCTCTTTGTTCATACTTCGGTACAATTAGTGTTTAACTTATTTTCCAATACACTGATTTATACACACATATAGCGATAACAACAGAATGAATAAGATGGTACTTACACAATGTAAAGCTAACTCACTCAATCCGGAAGGCATGGTTGACAATGAAATATTCGCTAACAAACTATTAATAGGTTCCACCACGAATAAACAGAAAAATTATTTTATAATGACCACACAATCATTGATGCTGGCTACACTCGCACGGGAGTTAGAATAAAACATGGACCTCACAATCAGCACACACATGCTAGCGATTTTCACGTTACGATAAACGAAATAACAGGTTGTAGGAACAAATCGTTATAATGCCTCACTGCGGAAAATTTCCTTAGGAATGGAGACCCGCACATTTTCGCAAGCCATTTCCAAAGTAGGAAATGGTTACAAATGTTACTGTAGTCGTTGTGGTTCGTCTGTCAAGGTCAGAATACTACGTGTTTCAACCATAACACTTGCCTATCTCGAGCAAAATAGCAGGTGTAAGAAGTGTGACACTGACTAAGTCTTGGTTGGCTCTCACGTGCCATATACGTCATCAAGTGTGGTTTAGGACGACAGAAGTAATTCCGCGAAG
This sequence comes from Tachypleus tridentatus, assembly GCF_004210375.1. Taxonomy (NCBI): domain Eukaryota; kingdom Metazoa; phylum Arthropoda; class Merostomata; order Xiphosura; family Limulidae; genus Tachypleus; species Tachypleus tridentatus. Next base: position 8,267,091 of record NC_134835.1, on the reverse strand, counting down.
TATTCAAATCCATTGGAAATTTATTATTTTGATACTGTTTCAAGAGGGCACTAACAGATATACGCACAAAAGGGTAAAAAAAAAAAACTTTCTGTCGCCTACGATTTCAAATAAAGTTCAAATAAAATCAAACACGCTTAAGCAATTATGAACCCAGAACAAATTATTTGAGTACAAATTCTGTTCTCCTATGATCAGCTAGTCTGGTGTGTGTGCGTTATTATAAAACATGTAAAATAGTGGAATAGTTGGTGGCTTAGGTTCACGTTACATCAATAGGCTATAATAAAAATCAACTCTGCAGTCCTGGTAAATAAATCGTTCAGCTCAGTTCAACTTTCGGTAACGACTGAAAACTATTACAAACTATTGAAACTGAAATCTACAAGACCCTTTCTGGAAAAATAACACACCGTTATCTTTTACCAACAACCACGAAAACTAGCATTACTTTAAGATACCGATTAAAACAAACATATCAAACACCATACAACACAACTATTTATTTTTACAAGTTTTACCATGTAACCACGCTATCTTTGGATGGAAAAATTAAAACTTGTTGATAGTTTATACAAAGTTATAATGTTATGGCGTCTAAAACTGGTTGTGGTACGTATAATTTACTATCAGACTACACACTCGCATTTATGAACTATAACGAATTTTGTCTACAAAACTGTAACTCATTCGAACAACCTGAAACTAGAAAAAGACATATTTCAAACCAGCTTGAATGGCCAACGAAACCGTGAGAACCCAAGTCATGAGGGATGTGTCATTTCGGAAATATATAAAACACGGAGTTACCTTCACTGTTGTAATTTACACCAATTACATTTTGTTAAAATTCACATTATAATTTCAGTCATACAAAAACAGGGGATTTTAATAAAACTAGTTCCAAATTATACCACTTTTCTCGGCAATTTGACGAAATATTCCGCTGTTTCTAAATAGTTACATTAATAATAGCAATAACTAGTTGTTACGGTTCTAAAATTAATAAACTGTAAAGCTGAGTATATAAACACGAAAGTTTTTATTTGTAAATGAAAATATTCCATGAAAAGACATTTGATATATATCACATTTTCTGTCTTATACGCTTCCTGGTGTTATATCTTACCAAAATTCATCTATACAATTCTCGTGAGCTTTGTTGAAGTATTACAGAAAATATGGTCATAGTTTGTAATTCAAATTTACGAGGTGTTTGTTTTTATGAAAGCTATACCTTCTCGGAATTATTAAGTCGAACGACATTTGTAACAATTGTATCTTAAAAATAACATACATTCTGTATTCGGTGCTATTTAATCTTACAATAGAAAAATCCAAGTGAAAGAAATATTAACCTTAAGTTAAAATAAATTTTAACCTGAACAAAGTACGTGGTTTTGACATTATATACAACAGAATTCAATGTACTAAGTGATAAAAGAAATTATTTGATATATTACTTATAATGTTTGGCTTAAATTTACCATAATACTACAATTATGTCTGCAAATACACCGAGAATTACAGTTACTTGTTCAGATAACTGTTTATATGTTACGTTTCTGGGGTCGATGTGAAACTGACATGACATGTACATGCGCACTAAACCTGTTGTATAAAAACCTCTACCCTGCAGTTGCTTTCAGCGCTGAATAAGGAATGGGTTTTATTGATCGGGTAAACTTACTTCCTCTTACAGCGAAATATTAAGTTAATTAACTCGAAATCTTATTCAAGTAACGTAACAAGGATGTCGCATTTATAAACGATGACGTAACGGATTGATGTGAAATCAAAAATGGCTAAACGTAAACTACAAGCAGGAATAATAAAATGTTAAAAACAAATAAATTATTTGGAAAATTAAAAATAAAGGTGCAAAGAACTTGATGGTTTCCTATTTCTTGACTAAGATGTCTTTCCCTTTCAATGATAAACACTATTATATACAGTTAATTCTAAATGTTATCATTTTTTATACAATTAAACAGTAAAAACAATTGTTTTTTTCTTCACAATAGTTTTAGATGAATACACAAATTAATATCATCTACCCATTATCTGTATATGTGATTACGTAATCTCGTTTGTGAGAAAGACACGATCTATTTACGTTTAATTCTACTGTTATACGGCATTCTACATGCTTGTTCAATCTCAGATTAGATCCTAGGTTTCGGTCTCGCACTGGTGTGATAAGTTTGTGTCTTCTTGAATTTCTTGCAAAGCTATACGAGGGCTACCCGAGTTACCCGCCCCTATTTTAACATTGTAAAAGTAGAGAGAAGACAGTGAATCATCACTACCCACCCTCAACTCTTTTACTAACGAATAGTGGAATTGAACATCACTTATAACGCCCCCACGGCTGAAAGGGCGAGCATGTTTGGTGTAACGGGGATTCGAACTGGCGACCCTCAGATTGCGAGAGGGAGCTTTAATCACCTGGCCATGTCGGGCCTAGGAGTGATAAGAAAGATAATTATATGCAGTCTAGTAAATATTTATAATGTTTTGACATTTGTAACATGAGTTGTATTGAAAACATTTGCTGACGAAACATGAATTGAATACTGATCAAAGATTCACACACAAAACGCTACTGGTGTCATTATTTATGTAGTAACGTTTAACACTGCCACTATTAAAGCATACACGTGGTTCTTTCACTGTTTTCTAAAGTGACGTAATAGACGAACTGAAGTGACATGCATCGAAATATAAAATTGCTTCCACATACTTGAACACGTTTGGTAAACAATTGAACTAAACGAAAAGTCAAGCTATCCTCTCCTAAAAATACAAAGTCATGTTTTCTATATACAACGGTCATTACCCTATACAATGAAACTAGTCGTCTTCTAATGAAACTTTGAATAATTTTAAAATGCCGTGAGAACAATACTGGTAATTAACTCTGTGAGAACAATAGCGGTAATTAACCCTGTGAGAACAATACTGGTAATTAACTCTGTGAGAACAATAGCGGTAATTAACTCTGTGATAACAATACTGGTAATTAACTCTGTGAGAACAATAGTGGTAATTAACTCTGTGAGAACAATACTGGTAATTAATTCTGTGAGAACAATACTGGTAATTAATTCTGTGAGAACAATACTGGTAATTAACTCTATGTTGGTTTAGTAACATTTTCAGTCGTCATTAGACGTAAACGTCTAATTAAATGTATTTATTCTCTCAAATCTATCTGTACTGTAGATGCGTGTGTCTCAGGAGTTCTGTCTGTTCACTGACTGTGTATCGGTAAATATTACATTACTTACTTTTTGAAAATGGATATTTTAGTACAACTAAAACGCCGCTTCAAGAAAACTAGAATTTATATTTTGACTGCGATTAGTTTCAGAAAAGAAACCTGCCTGACTGCTTGTTTAAAGCAAATTCCGAACGTTCAGTGAACTTTAATACATAAAATACATATAGTGTTTGGATAAATGAACGCAACAGTATAACATTACAAAGAAAACAAATCGTCATTTATCAACAACTGAACGATGAACTTACCCTGGTTCTGGGATATACTTTAAGATGGCCGCTGTCGAACTGTTGAGTGCCAATAGCTGTTGGGTGACTACGAGAGATAATCCCTCCATCATAGTGTTTCTCGTCGGGATTTCTGTGATATAACATTCTTACTTCAGTAACAGATCTTTGTCAGTTAATTTATCAAATATAATTTAGTTCAAAAGAAAACACAATAACTACCTATTGGGCGAAACGCATCACATGCACCAACACGTTTTTGTCGAAAAACACTGTATTTACTTTCGAGTACGCTAAAATACATATTTTTACACAATACCTATGATACTGTATTTCTGTTGATTTAATTACGTTATTACAAATAGCAGACATCAACTTTCCATATTAGTAATATGAAATATATATTCAAGCCATTTTAACTTCTATCTGTGCTTTTTAAATAAATCAAAATATTATTCGCTATGGTAATTTCGAGAACTTACAATTATACAAGTTTTGTTCGATCCAAACCATTCTATAAAACTTGGATGTGTTAATTACAGCTACTGCCTTATTGTCACAGTTGAGTGCTTGAAGAAACAAGTACTGTTTGTATCATTTAAAATATGTTCGTTTTTTTTTTAATCTTTCGACTGGAAAGTTGTTGTTTTGAATTAAGCACAAAGCTACACAATGGGCTATCTGTGCTCTGCCCACCACGGGTATCGAAACCTGCGTTGTAAGTCCGCAGACATACCGCTGAGCCACTGGGGGGCCCGACTGGAAAGATACACAAGAAATTTTTCTAATAAAGTAGGGGTATTTAACGCATGCGTCAAGTCTGGACTTGAAGTATATTCATGCATTGAATACACAAACAGATTAAAAACAGACATGATTAATTTTCTTAGGTTCATTTCAAATTTAAGCTACAAAACAACCGTAAATGTGCTTTCTTATGGACATCAAAATGTGTCGGGTTACTCAACTTTGACAGTTTCATTTTAACTAAGACTTCTTGGAAATTACTGAGGTTACTCACTGGTCATCGTAATTAAACACTTACGATTATCCTGTTGGCAGGAGACATAAATTGATACGACTGACTGAGTTATTTTTATTTGTTTGAAATGTATGGCCTTTTCACCTCTATAGAAATCAAAGTCAATGGTAATATAAAGTGTGCTTTGAAATTTAAAAACAACAAAACAAAAACGCTATTAGTTATTGAATTCAAAGAAAAAATAAGTATATGAAAACGTGGTTCATTATATTACATCATGTAATGTTAAATCACTTCAACGGACGGAAACGTGTACCACGCTTTCCCATTCTTTACCAAACAAACACACACACTCAGTATGCGAGGTGACAGTGAGTGTGTTTTATATTTAAAATTACACAATATTTTAAATGAAATAAAAACATAACTCTCTTAAACTCAAACCTAATCTTTCACAAATTTAATTCTTCGTTAATAACTGAATAAAACGGTTTGATAAAAAATAAATATACGTGACTCGTGTTTTAATTCATCGATTAAAGATTGCAACAATTGTATAGCTCTTTATAAAATGGCAGGTTAAAAAATAACAGGTACATCAGAAGTAATCCAGTTCATAGTGTACAGGTTTTAACAACTCATCAACTTTGTCAAATATTAATACATATACACGAGATCATTCACAGAATTTATATAATATACACACATGGCAAGCAGTAACTCTCTCATTGGGAAATTTTTTTAACGATGACACATGTTAAATTGTGTTTCATAAAGGAAACTTTAAAATGTTCGTCAGGTAATTTGGGCAATTAATATAAGCAGAAACATTTAGGATTAAAACGTCAGTAATCAGGTAAAAATACTGTAATATTTATTAACTGATTCTTGGTTACGTGCTCTAATTCAAGTTAAAATTGCATTGCATACCTTTGCTACAGATTGCTCAGTTGAAAGCATCTGTCCCCAAACTGAACTATATCTAAATTTTAACAAACAATCGAAACTATTTACTTTTACTGAGTTAGAACGTGAGAAAAGTATATTTAGGTATTTATACGAATCACGTCGAGTTTCAGCTTTATTCTTATACATGCGTTAGGGATAATTTTTGTTTACACAAAAATTCTATATTTATATTATTTTAGTATATGAATTAACGGACCCTTCCTTTTCTCCCAGGAAGTAATTTGTGCAAAAAAAGAAAAAAAAATGTTGTTTACACAAAACGAGGTGAAAATCCATTATAAATCCTCATGCAAGATGTAAAGCTAAAAACAAGCTAGTAACGTGTTTGAAAATAACTTTTGAGAACTACTCAAGCGTACCATAAAGGTTTAAAATTCGTTTTAAGTTGAAGTCTATAAAATACATATCTGACAACCTCTGTAGATGAGAAAAAAATTAAAAATGGCCTAGACTATGAACTTGTTTCAAGCCGCTCGCGCACATCAAGAAACTGCATCAATACCTAAGATCAACCAGTGGAACACTGGACAGACGAGTTCTGTGTCGGCGCACGACTCCTGGGGTCGAGGCTGTTGATGATGGAGATGCCATTGATCTAAATGTCTCCACTTCCAGCATTCTGATGCCTAAGTAAAGATGACGATGTCATTATTTACGATACATTCTAGAAAAAAAAAACGACTATTTACTGAACAGGCTATTTAAATGTCAAACTTACACAAGATTAGCATATCGAAAAGTGGAATGTACAATAAGAAAAACAAAGTTTTGAAACAATGTCTACAGTATTTTGGGTAAGGAAAATGTACTTTTCATTTTAGTTTTCTTAGAATATATTTACAAAACCATATATTTTTTTTTAATACTGGTGTTACGCCACATCGACAGAAATGTTTTAGAAAAGAAATAGAATGTGTTGGTAAATCAACACCACACAAAACAATTATTGTATACGTTCTGTCACAGTTAAAATACAGATAATAAAGGGTTACGTTGTTACAAAAATATGGGAATCTCTTCCACGCAATAAATTAGTTCCTTCTTAGTTTCTTCGTGAGATTGGCTCAACTGAAAATCTTCGTTTCATACACAATTGTAAATGTGATAAACATTAGGAGTACTTAAACACGTTACTTTAAGTAGATACTGAGCAGCCAACAGCCATCCCAAACTATATATACACATATTGTTTTCAGTTCGTAACTAATAAACACTAATTCACTTGAGTGAATTTTAGAGACAAATTAGATCTCACTTTAATAAATATAACTTGTCATATAATTCTTAACATTAAAACTATATATTAAAATTTATTAGAAAAGAAACGGTCGAAATAGCATACGTGAAAAATCACGTCCCAATTTACATAAACGATGCTGCTTTTCATAGGTTGATAAGATTTAAACAGAGCATGCATAGGTATAAATAACCCTGCAGCAAATAGCATTTCTAACACCTAAATACTCTTTAATCAAGGCACTACAATCATGAAGCAACTTTTATCCAGAAGAGAACTCTTTGTTGGTTGAAACTTAAGACGCATTAATTTTCTAATAGAAGTAAAACATTATTGATAAAGTACTGTGTGTTGTATATATTTATAACCCTAATTGTTATTTCATGATTATTTTCAGAGTTATAAATGTACCTACCTGAACGAACGGAAGGCAATCATTCGACACAAGGTTCTTTCAATAATGCACTTAGAAATTTAATGATATTTTGATTAAACTTTTGTTATATTTCAACAAACACAGGCAATATGAAAACTGTGCCCATGTCTGAGTGTACGTTGAATGCAATAAAAATCATACTTTGTATTTCTGTACAGGCACAACACCTGTCCGATAACCCACTTTTTGTCCAACTTTGTAGATTTAACTAGCGTGCAATCCTACAAAAAAAAAAATAATAATAATAACTACTAGTGTCATCTGGCGGATTTGATGTTGAATAATAATAATAAACAATAACTTTTCCATACTAAAAATAAAAAAAACGAATGTGTAATCTATTTCGCAAATATTTTACACTTACAAATGTAGAGCAAGACTCGTAAATTAAAAAAACCGATTAAATTAAAATAACAGTAATAAATAAAACAAAAATAACAAAAAGTTTACAATAAACCGACACTGTAACCCTAGAAAGCAGTGAACATTAGATACTTTGAGTTCTAGGGTCATTATTTAATGAAAATTTTATTACACGATTACTTTTACACCAATGAGGTTTAATTTCACTAAATACGTGCTATAATAAATAGTTTCATTGGTGGATCTTAACAATGAATCGTTACATTCATAATGTAATTACACAAAGGTCTATTCTTAATTTTGAACTAATTAAATTAGTCTAAACAATATATATTGCCAACTGTCTGACTACATTTATCTGACCAAAAAGTGTGATTTGACTTCCATTCTTATAACGCACCTACAACCTCAAAATGCGGAGCGCACTCGGGGTTAAATCTTTAACAATTATATCTGGCCTGGCCTAAACATCGTTATTTAATGTAAATAAATTTACATATAAGATAACTATGTATTTTCTGTTATTAATAATAAGGCTTCAACCTAAAAGAAGCGCTATACTCAGTTGGGTAATAATGATTAACATAAAGTTGAATAAATTAAATAAATTATTATTCCAATTCTTTACTAATCTTTATATGTTCTTTTATCAAAATTAAGAATTCTAAATATCAAATGCCGTTGAGAATCTCAAGATAAAAATATATTTCTTATTACACGAAATGGTTTTTGGTTTGCTTTTCATTTCGCGCAAAGCTACGCAAAGGCTATCTGCGTTATCCGTCCCTAATTTTGCAGTATACGACTAGAGAAAAGCAGCTAGTCATCATCACCCACTGCCAACTGTTGGATTACTCTTTTACCAACGAATAGTGGGATTGATCTTCAGATTATATTGCTCCCACGGCTGAAAGGGTGAGCATATTTCGCATGATGAGGATTCAAGCCCGTTACCTTCAGCTTACGAGTCGAGTGCCTTAACCAACTGGCCATGCCGGTCCATTACAGAAAATTATATTAGAGAATTTTTTTAAAGTCAGTATGACTTACAGATATTTAATCTGGATAAACTATCAAAAACATTTCAAAATGTCGGTAATAGTGTGACCCAAAGTTTAACCAATTTTAACCGTTTGGTTTTAAGGCTTTTATTAAAATTACCCATTCACGAAGACTTCAAATTTATTAAACTTCATCATTTACGCAGTAATATTAAGCAGCCATTAATTTATAATTAACAATATTATTTTTGTGTTGATCGGAGGTATCGGAGCCTCATTTTTATCGTGATTAGTCTTTAGTCTTGCCACTGAGTCATGGAGGGGGCATTAAATACGTCAATCTATACTATGTTCCATGTGCATATCAACACATACAAATCTTAAACATGATACATGGTGTATCTGAACGTCTTTTGATAACCCTTAACTTAAGGTACGTAATGTTTAATATAAGAAAGTTTCACTCCGAGAACCTGTAAACTTATTTTATACTTACATAAAGCTGAATATTATTATTAAATACTAAAAACTTCTTTATTATCATTTATATCGTTTACCAGGCGTCTCGAGCCACGGGTGTGAGCTTCTAACTTTAATTAATTTCTCTAGAGTTATGACTTACTGTACTAAAGTTTTCATAGTATCACGTACAGGGGCGTAGATTTTTTACATCCGATGGGGGAAACGATTTTTGCAACCACTTATATGAATTGTTCAATTTGCAAATTGGTAATCTCTGATTACATGAACCTGAAAGCTGTGAACATGCAGTCACAGAGTAATCTTGTTGCCACGATACTTGCATGTATACTTAGGCCTACTGACTGATACTTACGAACTATCGCTTAGATCAAAAAGCTTAGAAGCACGCCTATATTAAAGATGTACATTTCGGCAACTGAAAAAGCCTACATCTAGGCCTAATTATGTAATTCGATTGGTAAGAACACGAGAATCACAAGAACAAACACACAATTTGTAGGCCTGTGATGCAATAAAACAATTCAACAGACCAAACTGTAGGGGGGGGGGATAATTGTATGCACCATACCCCCACCTACAATGAAGGGGGGGATTATACCCTTCATCGCCCCAGGATCTACGCCCCTGATCACGTACATGTTTACAGGCTTTGCCTAGAATTTCACAAGTTACGTATGACCTCCTGCTCTTTAGTATCTGAATGGTGTTATAAAAACGTGCTGCATTGTGTTATAGCTAATTATATTTTTTGTATAATGTACTTCCGCGATGTTACCAAGTATGTAATCGGTAAAAAGACAACTAACTTTTTTTATTATAACAATACCATCACTAAAATTTGTGAGGGAAAATTAAACTGTTGGTTTAATTGTTTTTCTACACTTTGTATTTTATCCCCCCCGCTTGTGTAGCGGTAAGTCTACAGATTTAGGACGCTAAAATCAGGGGTTAGATTCCCCTCGGAGGGCTCAGCAGATAGCCCGATGTGGCTTTGCTGTAAGGACACATAAACACTTGTATATTTTTTTTAAATTTCGCACAAAGCTACACGAGGGCTATCTGCGCTAGTAGGGCCTAATTCAGAAGTGTAACATTAGATAGCAGGTAGCTAATCATCACTACCCACCGCCAACGTCTTTTACCAACGAATAGTGGGATTGATCATTAATATAATAACGGCTGAAAGGGTGAGCATCTTTGATATGACAGGGATTCGATTCCGCGATTCTCAGATTGCAAGTCGAGCGTCCTTAACCACATGGCCATGCTGGGCCTACACTTTCTAAACGAATGTATTAAAATGTGCGCTTACTACGTATTACTTATGAAGTCGATTTTCCAACTCTGTTGACAAACTAGTAAAATATTTATAAACTGAACGTGTTAAACAGTATTGAAAAGTGTTTATTAAATACAAATAATAGTAACTGAAATAAAATTATAAACCGTGATTCAAAAGGCTAATAAGAAAAATGAAATATATAAAACATAGTCTCACTAAACTTTACCAGTGATATTGAAATTTTGTTTTTCTTGGAGCACACAAAAGTTCGTAATATTAAGCATAACGCATGTGTTGATGCAGATCCATAAATGTATATTTACACCACTATCATTAAAAGTAACACAACAAACACTTTCATTGAAACTTTTCATGACGTTAGGTTAACATCACGCCATTCTTCTGATGTATCAAGATAACGTTGACAGATGACAAACAACTGATACACACCATTAGTACTGTACTAACTGAAAGTTTTTGTTTCTGAGTCAGGCTGTTACAAATTTCTGCCTAAAACACGGCCATCTGGTGTTCTAAAAATCAAGGGGCGCTATTTATACACTGGTCATGTATCACAGAAATCCCCAAAATAAAATATGTACATAGATATTCAAAAGTGAAAACGGAAACCCTGTAAATATTTCATATAGCACGGGAGTGGAACGAATATAACGTATTGCTTGGTTCTCAAGAAACACATGATGAATTAACAAAAGATTACACACGACGAATTTACAGCTGCACTGTCTCATTCAATGGTGGACTAGTGTGTTTTATTTAGGTGTGACATAAAGAAATTAGTTAATTAAATCTGAGAAATGCTTTCTACTTTTAAAATAATTTATGCACTTATGTCCCTATGAGTCTGCCAATTTTAAGTTTTTTTTATTTAGCCTTTCTGTGAAAAATTACTATATCTTTCAACAACCATGGTAGTATTGGAAGGTAATTCCAGTAGGAGATTATCACAAGTCTCATTCTCCCCAGGATATGACCTGCTTTGACCAGCAGATCTGCCTTCTTATAGTCCCAAAACGAATCAACTGTACCAAGAAGACTGGATGGTTATGGCAGATGGACAACACTAATTATAGTCAGCCCAGCTGGGTAAAGTTCTTTCTGATTCCAAGGTTGTATGTATCAACTAGACATCTCGTGTTGAAGAGGGGTAAATGTGAGGGAAGAAGCAAAACCCCACATTTGGTATGCACCATAAGAGAAAAAACATTGCAAGATCAACCTCACTAAGAAAACCTCTCTTGAGCCACTTAAATTCTACTTTTATAAAGCAGATGAGCCTTTCCACCTTCTAAGAAATGGCAAGGAAAAATCTTGTTTACTAGAGTCATAGCAAAGTAGCAGCCTGATATGCATTCCTCTGTCACAAATGAACTGTCCTAGATGTTGTAAACCACTGTTTTAGCAGTGGTAATGACCACCAAATCTCCTCCAAAATGAATAAAACACATTAAAATGAAAAGTGCTCAAGACAATACAGTAAAGCATCTCAGTTTGATTTGGATTAGCAGGCTTCATGTTGAATACTGTTAATAACTTATTAGAAACAGCTAATTCTGCTTGGTCAGTGGAGTAGTCAATTTTGTCACAACATTACTGGTATTAATATACATGTGTGGACATGTAATTTCTGGTTTATGTTGAAATTACCAAAACTCTAATGAACTTCCTTGTCCACTGAACACACACACACATACAAAAAATGTGCACAGCTATCTCACCCATGAATTAAGTCTCAAAGTGCTGGAAGAGATCATGTAAAGCTATCCACTAGTATTATCCTCTCTACATGATGCAAGATAACGATTGTTGACCTTGTTCCCTGGACTGGTATTCTTAAAACGGATAAGCTTAATGTCAGTTTAGCCTGTGAAACAGACATGTTGAAGCCTTGTGAGTAGAAGATTCACTGCCAATAACCACACACAACAGAACAGTGGACAGCACAGGGATATTTAAAGGATAAGTAATATTTCTTTCTCACACTCTTAAACAGGTGTTCTGTAATGCTATGGAACTGTTCACATGAAAGTTTCCCTGCTACTGTGGTCACTGAACCTGTTTCCTAGCTACATTATACAGAAAATATGGTAATAAATAATGCTTGATTGGTGTGAGAGATGATGAGGCTACAACATAAGAACCCCAAATCTTTAGGAGCTCTATCAACTTTGAAAAATTTGTGAAATATACAAACAATTCCATCAATGGGATCTTAAAAACACATTAGTTCCTGGGCCTGTACTAGACTTAAAGCAGCCTTAAGTACACTGCATGGAATAGTGGTCAAAGAAGTGTAAGAAGGGAAATCGCAGAACTTACCAATACCACTAATATTGCTATAAATACACTTCTATGTAAATAAACCACATTTAGTTTTCAAAGTATTTAAAGTAGAGCTAGAAAAGCTTAAATATTTAAATAGTAAGGCAACAAAAATATTTTTTATTTTAATTTCTGGTTATACATACTGCTGTCTAAACAAAAAAAATGTACATTCCTGTTATGTTTGTCTCTGATCTTTAGTTACACCCCTCCTCTCTTCTAGCATACAATGTAACCAATATTCAGCCATTTTGAAAAAACTAGTTGAATGCAATAAATAATTTTAACATTTTAGATGTCACTGAAGTTAGTACAAACTGAAAAAAGTACATAATTTTACACTCAAAAATTAACATAGAAGTCCAGTTCTACATATTTTTAAAAAGTTAATCACAAGGTTGAGAAATGGACAATTCGTTCGTATGTTATCAAGGAAGTTCGGTCAATACAATACTAATTAGTTCCATTTGAAACACCCTCAATGCCAGTTAGATGAAGATTCCAGGAGGACTAATATATTTATGATAAAAATCACATAAACTACTTTTTATTTAATTAGTTTCTCTAAATTTGTTCACTTTGAATTTCAAATCAGAAATGTTTAAAAAAAAAGCATTTCTGGTCAATCTTTGGTCCTCCGCAAGAGCCCTTTACTTCAGTTCCAGAATTCATCAGATGGACTAGATGTGGAAGAAAAATTTTTTATCTGAAATGCTCTTTGTATGTATAGTACAACAGTTTAAATGTGGTGAAGCATTAGAAACTAATGAACTTATCTTTTGTTATAAAAATCACAAAGTGATAAATCAGACTTATGATCTTGTCACAACATTATAAAGGTGTGAAAAGTATACATTTTGTACATAGTAATGAAAATATATATGTCAATACCAAATCGAAAAGTACGATTTAAAATGAAGCTTGTAATTAACATATAAATATGGGGCATAGCTTTGGAGATATTGTATTTAATATTAGCCATGATGAAAGAATTAGAACAAAGGATCTGCACACATATCTAGTAAGTTTGTAACAGGCCAGAAATTGGAACATTTTCAAATAGTTGACTATTCTTCTTTGGGAGTAAAAAGGACAGCCATACTGTGACAACGTAACTTGTACATCACCAAATACCTAAACAGTTCTAATGTATATTCATTTAAACATAGATTTACAAAACCAGTTTAGAGCAACATGTCTGCATACTTTTGTTGATGGAAAGTTCTGAAAGCTCCACATGTTGCTGAGAGAGCGATTGGTTATTTTTATATATTAGTAAATGTAATGCATTATCTATAGGTAGCCACTTAAATTTCTCGACTTGAAACATGGCAAATGTAGAGATCACTCAAGAGCAGTGGAAAAAAATAACAAAGCAAACAGAGCTTCTAAACTTTGTAATTAGTTATTGTAATATAGGAAAATATGATATAACTCTTCACAAAGAGAATGTGATAATGTGAGGTGATGTATTACTACATATGAACAGATAAATACTACATACAGAAAGATTCTGTACTGTCCTTCATAAAGAGAATGTGATAATGTGAGGTGATGTATTACTACATATGAACAGATAAATACCACATACAGAAAAGTTCTGTCCTGTCCTTCATAAAGAGAATGTGATAATGTGAGGTGATGTATTCCTACATATGAACAGATAAATACTACATACAGAAAGGTTCTGTATAGTCTCATAAAAACAATGTGATAATGTGAGGTGATGTATTACTACATATGAACAGATAAATACTACATACAGAAAGGTTCTGTATAGTCTCATAAAGAGAATGTGATAATGTTAGGTGATGTATTACTACATATGAACAGATAAATACTACATACAGAAAGGTTCTGTATAGTATCATAAAGAGAATGTGATAATGTGAGGTGATGTATTACTACATATGAACAGATAAATACTACATACAGAAAGGTTCTGTACTGTCCTTCATAAAGAGAATGTGATAATGTTAGGTGATGCATTACTACATATGAACAGATAAATATTACATACAGAAAGGTTCTGTATAGTATCATAAAGAGAATGTGATAATGTTAGGTGATGTATTACTACATATGAACAGATAAATATTACATACAGAAAGGTTCTGTATAGTATCATAAAGAGAATGTGATAATGTTAGGTGATGTATTACTACATATGAACAGATAAATACCACATACAGAAAGGTTCTGTATAGTCTCATAAAGAGAATGTGATAATGTTAGGTGATGTATTACTACATATGAACAGATAAATATTACATACAGAAAGGTTCTGTACTGTCCTTCATAAAGAGAATGTGATAATGTTAGGTGATGCATTACTACATATGAACAGATAAATATTACATACAGAAAGGTTCTGTATAGTATCATAAAGAGAATGTGATAATGTTAGGTGATGTATTACTACATATGAACAGATAAATATTACATACAGAAAGGTTCTGTACTGTCCTTCATAAAGAGAATGTGATAATGGTAGGTGATGTATTACTACATATGAACAGATAAATATTACATACAGAAAGGTTCTGTACTGTCCTTCATAAAGAGAATGTGATAATGTGAGGTGATGTATTACTACATATGAACAGATAAATACTACATACAGAAAGGTTCTGTATAGTCCTTCATAAAGAGAATGTGATAATGGTAGGTGATGTATTACTACATATGAACAGATAAATACTACATACAGAAAGGTTCTGTACTGATAAAGAGAATGTGATAATGGTAGGTGATGTATTACTACATATGAACAGATAAATATTACATACAGAAAGGTTCTGTATAGTCCTTCATAAAGAGAATGTGATAATGGTAGGTGATGTATTACTACATATGAACAGATAAATACTACATACAGAAAGGTTCTGTACTGTCCTTCATAAAGAGAATGTGATAATGTTAGGTGATGTATTACTACATATGAACAGATAAATACTACATACAGAAAGATTCTGTACTGTATCATAAAGAAAATGTGATAATGTGAGGTGATGTATTACTACATATGAACAGATAAATATTACATACAGAAAGGTTCTGTACTGTCCTTCATAAAGAGAATGTGATAATGTGAGGTGATGTATTACTACATATGAACAGATAAATATTACATACAGAAAGGTTCTGTATAGTCCTTCATAAAGAGAATGTGATAATGGTAGGTGATGTATTACTACATATGAACAGATAAATATTACATACAGAAAGGTTCTGTACTGTCCTTCATAAAGAGAATGTGATAATGTGAGGTGATGTATTACTACATATGAACAGATAAATACTACATACAGAAAGGTTCTGTACTGTCCTTAATAAAGAGAATGTGATAATGTGAGGTGATGTATTACTACATATGAACAGATAAATACTACATACAGAAAGATTCTGTACTGTCCTTAATAAAGAGAATGTGATAATGTGAGGTGATGTATTCCTACATGTGAACAGGTACTTTTGAGGCAGTAGACAGTTTCAGTTATTTGGTACTGTAGATTGGGTTGGATAAAGAAAGGCATTATAAGATGACTTTTCCATTTATGCAGGACTGTGTTAAATATAAATAATGCCCTACAATAAGTATAATGCATCAAAATCTTTGAAACATTCTTGGAGCTGGTACTGCATTACATTAGGAATACAGCTTTGCCTATGTCTTCCTCTGAAGAAAGAACTTCAAAGTTACCACTGACTCGATTATGTTTATTAATAAGTAAGAGGCACAGAGTTTAAGTAAAATCCATGAATGTGTGTATTGTGGAACACAATGAAATCATGCTTAACCTTGCTATAGTACCAGCCATCATAGTGTGTGACTGGCTCATGTCTAAGATGGATAGTATGTAACTTTATGAACTTCACATCTTGATACTGACAATGTGTATGCAACCTTTCCACTCTAGCCTCACAACTGTTAAGCACTTCTGATGGATCAATGATCATTTACTGACATTTCCTTTAGGTAACGAATTGGTACTGGACTGTGCCTATATGTAAATGGATTAGTTATAATTGCTACCACAATGAATCCCACTTTCAAACCCAAACTAACTGAGATTAGTAACCAAGAAATTCTGGATGTAGAACCACACATGATGATCAGCTAACATCAATACTACCAGACCCAGTTTGTCTAGTCAATAGAAGCCTGAGAAATAACCCTGTAAAATAAGGACTACTACAAGAAACACAATTGAGAACTACCATCAAGGGAGATTTATATCAAAAGAAACTTATATTGTAACCTTATAAATAAAGTTTTATGATGCCTCTATTACTGTACCGTTTTTTTAAAATACTTCTTTAACTGGAATTCCATTCATAAATGATTTGGTACAAAAATTCTTTATGTTACCTTATTATATTTCTTATGGACTTAAACTCAGCTTATATTGTGTATGATTGTTAATAATATACTGACAACGATAACCTGATCATATGTTACTAGCTTTCATGTTCCAGTTATGTATTTTAAACTAAGTTATTAAGTACAACAAGTGCCCTTGTTTAGAGATGTGTGTGATAGACTTTTATATAACATATTCTACTGAACGATAACAAACGTTGAAATTGAAGTAACTGTTTTCTGTTTTGTAGTCTTAAGATTTTGAGTTACTCACAGTGGATAAACAGTATTGGTAACTGGAATATTACTTTTAATTTCAATGACACTTGGAATGAAGAATAATATAAGTATCAAACATACAATTTTTAAACTTCATTATAAACTTTATTTGTGTGTGAAGTTGTCGTAAAGCATTACTTTTCACGTTTGAACTACCTCTGTGTTCTCATTAGTTGAATAAACTATAGAAACTTAACAGTTCAACTTCTTAGGTTGTTGGTACTTACTTTCATCTGATTGGTAGACTTAATAGTTTCGCTACAAGTCTCCAAGCAGAAAAGTTTAAGTTCATATTTTGTCCAGCTACAAGTGTAGAGTTGTTAGAGTATGTTACATTATTGTGTTGTCATGACTTAAGAGTACATATTTACATAAAGCATGTGTTAAAAGCTTTGTATGTTATCTGCCTAGGAAAGCATGAAAATGGTTAATTTATTTTACTGTAAACTTACATGAAGACAATATTGCATTCTAAAAGATCCTCTTTCGCTATATTTTCTCTTACTTATTGTACTGCCTGCCAATCAAGACCTATTTATCTTACTTGTATACAGACCTCTAAATAAAAGTTGATAACAGTGTAAATCAAAACAAGTTTTCTTTCATACGAATGAGCAGGTTAATAAATTTATTACAATGTTGTTGTGATCGAATAATGAACAGAATAATATTATAGATATCAGTGCTACAATGATTTTAAATATTACTTTCTATTGTTTTGGGTACTATTAATATATAATAATACAGTTCACCTCTTACCACATGGTTATACTTACAATGACATAGTGTTTTAAACAGTGATGTAGAAGTCATGTACTTATAGAGACAGACTCATATTTATACATATTTTAGTATTGTATTCAAATCTTAAATATTTTTTCTGAATAACTGTTTTCAAACAGACAAGACAACCATTTTCTACAGTTAAATGTAAAGATAACAGTGATGTAAGCAAAAATGTATATCAAACATAATAATATCTACAAAGACTCAGCTAAGGGAAATCCTGTCTCACTAATATATTATTTTTATTTATATACATAATATTTAGAAGTTAATAAAGAGGTTATTCTCTCTCTTTAAATCACTGGAACACTGTGTACAGTTTTGATCTTATTACAATAGAAAGGATGTTAGCTTCCTGGAGAAAACAAAAGTTTAGAGTAAGGTCACAAAGATATAAAGGTTATCTTATACAGATAATTTCGTGGCTTAACTTACTGTTACTTGAAAACAAATGAGTAAGAGATGAGTTTGTTGTATTTTATAAGGATAATTCTGAGGTTTTATACCATAACCACTTCTGGCTTCTTTGTGCTATATTCTGGAGAGAAGAGAAGCTTTAGGTCCAGAGAATGAAATGTCATTAGCAGGAGGTTATAGGGGAATAGACATTTTTCTTAGAAATAAAAAGTGGGTTATAAGTCTTACTTTTGTCAAGGGTGGATGTGCAAGGATAGACATAAACAGGGCTGGGTATTAGTGGAATCTGATAATAAATTAATTGTCAAGCTCACTAATCACCTATATTCATCTAATTGATTACTGCAAGAAAAACTGGACAGTTGGATAAATTGAAAATAGTACTGACTGGAAACACTAATTTTGATTTGTTACTTATTTTAATGAAACTAAATGATTTAATCACTATTTTTGAGTGATTGATTATGTTACATGGTCCTAACTGATGTAACAACTGCTTAAAGTTATCAATGAATCAAGTCCATCATTCATTTTTAATGTCCGCTGCAAGATAATGTATCTGAAATACTAGTATTTACATATGATTATAAAAAAACAGTATTTTACCACGTGTTCTTTACAAGTAACCATTCCGAGAGCTAGGTTTTAAATATCTGCTGTGAAACTATCTTGTTTTTATCAGATGGTTGATTGTTCATTCCATTACTTCTACAAAGTTTTGTTATAAATCTACAGAAAAGTTTAGTGAAAAATAGGGGCACTTTTATAAGGAGTACCACAACAGTTTTTCATGAATAACTTAAAAATGTTTCTTTTTATGGAAGGTATACGATAAGGCAAATCAAACCAGTGTACTTATAAATTTTATATATTAGTTACAAATTAGACCAAAAAAGAAAATATTTTACGTCTTCTGTTATAGTGTACGACTTTTACAAGCTGACGGTGAATTATTACAATGTATTAGTTAGTCCTAATAGTAATGTCTTACGACAAGTATCATTATTGTTCTCACATATACTTTAAAACCGAATTACACCTAATTAATACCACTGGGTTTTGCGGAGTTAAATCTGCAACTTGTGTATCTCTACCAACGTCTTAGACTTGAAAAGAAAGTCAGAAAAAATCATGGATATCGATAAATATTTACGTACTAACACAAAAATAACGAAACGTTGAAGTTACTACATACGTCATTCTTTCAGTATGAACTTAGAAAAATTGGAATTTTATGTACGGTCTGTGATAAAGGGTCAAATAGAAGTTCAAATATCGTAAATATATTTTGTGCAATTTTATTTTTGGCAAAATTTCAAACGTTTAATATGTTTTACTAAATTAACAATTGCGTAATTATATTCTTTTTTTGTGAAAGTAACAGTCGTTTCTTTTGTATACATAACTTATATATTGAAATACTAGATTAATGCAGCTTTGTAGAGATATTTCTACACAAAAAATTGTGTAAGTAAAAACTATTTTTGCGTTTCCTGTTGCTTTTTTGTGTGTCACGAACAAAATTATCACTAACTATACATGTGTTTTTTTATATCAATATAATCATTTTTTAAACAATGAAGTCATTGATTGCTATTTAAGTTTCAGAAGAAGTGATTCTATGCCTCTTTCTGTCAGGGAAACACGCGTGGTTCTTCAGTTTAAACTGGCATTAGCCATCATATTACGAAAGGTCCATATGTGCTCAAACATGAAATTTCAAACCTCATTAACTGGAATAATCGATAAAACACAAGCCACACTGGAATGAAGTCTTCCCAAGTAAGAGAAACGTGATTCATGCGCAGGCTTGTGACTTTTAGAGGGAAAGATCGTTTCACACGTGACGTCAGTTTCCGAACTGTACGAGCATTTAGAATGGTTTTGCCAAGACGTAAGATGTTACATAGAGAAACGCATCCATGTTACGTTTTCCTTATTCTTTCTAAAGAAACATTTTAGTTAACCTAAGAAGTTAATACCAAACAGTATAAACATTTTAGAGTATACAACTTTAGAAAAGGAAACACTGGATATAATATTTTACACACAAAATTATGATAGAGCCTCCTTATTGTAATTATAAACGAGAGGAAATCTTCGGTTATTGTGGCACTAGAAATTCTTTCAGACAGGATTATAGCAAATTAATACAAAACCTGATGTGCACGTATACCCGATTCCACTTTATTACTCATCAGGATCTCTATGAGTCTATTTCAAATTAAATTTTCTTTAGGCAGGATTACAATGAATTAAGCTGAGACCTTGGGTGTGGTCATATGTATCAATCGAAAAGGTTTGGCGTTCTGAGTAAAACACTGTAATTAGATACCAAATCGGTCGAGAGATGACGGATTATGAGCTAAACGTTTGTACTTAAGAAAAACAAAACAACAAAGAATCGATTTATGAGCCGAGGGTTAAAAATCAGTGCTTTTACTCATCCGAGTTCTTGTTTATCGAAGCGCCATCTTCACCCTCATCTTTATAAAAAGGAGAATTTTGTTACTGTTTAATAAATCTGAATATTTTGACTGATTGTTTGTTTTTGAATTTTCGCGGAAAGCTACATGAGGGTTGCCTACCCTAGTTGTCCCTAATTTAGTGTGTAAGAGTAGAGGGAATACAACTAGTCATCACCCCCCCCCCCCACCGCCAAACCCTAGTTGTCCCTAATTTAGTGAGTAAGAGTAGAGGGAATACAGCTAGTCATCATCTTGTCAAGCTTTTTACCAACGAATAGTGGGGTGGTCGTGACTTTATAACGCTCCCATGGCTGAAAGGGCGAGCATGTTTTGTGTGACGGGGTTTCGAACCCACGACTCTCAGGTTACGAGTCGAGCGCCCTAACCACCTGACCATGCCAAGCCTAAATATTTTGAAAACGCTAGTGAAATTGAACTAGCGTTAGTCATCTCTCCCATGAAAGACTTTACACTAAAAGTGATTAGGTGACAATTTATTATTTTTAAATAACGAACATAATTTTGTGAACATTGTTATTCAAGGAAAGTAATGATAAACATATCAAAAGTTTTAAGAAGTATCCTAACCACCAACACGAGTCCTAATGTTAAGCACAAGGCACAGGATATAGCAGATATAGTGTTGTTGACATAACATTTTTTGTTAATTTCACTATGAAATTCTTATAATTACTGACACTTAAAATGAAATATTTTATTGTGTTTGACTAAAAAGAAAAAGTTATAAAAACACATTATTTATAAAATACATTACTAAATTCTGGTCAACTTTACGTAAAGTTATGAGAAATATTTGATAATACCATCTTTATACACAGACCTGCGATGGTTTTACTGTTTTGAAATGTTCATGTTCTGCACTAATTCCTGTAAGCTGAATCGTGAAATGCTATCTGTTTTTCTCCATCACATGTTACAGCTCCCTCTATGTTAGTGTGTAATTTTCAATGAAATCATGTTATATTTTATTATACTTAAAATGTTGACAGACACTGGCTACAAGTCTCTCCAGGTCAACTGCGATATGAGAGTCTTACCAATCGTTCTATAACTCATGAGAAACAGACCGTTAGTATTTTAACGGTTAAAGGGCCACATGATGTGTCATATCTGAATAGTATTTGTTTGTGTGTATCCTTTGACATTTTTTTTTCTTTCGAATATTATTTTTCGTCGTTATGGTAACAAGAGGTTGTGTAAATCATCCAAACATATTCTGTTATATTGTGAAAAATTTGTGGTAATGAAACAAAAGCGGATTACACGTATTTCGAAATAAAACTTGAGGACTAAGACAAATGGGCTCCACACGAAGTTTGGACTATTTGTTTCAGAGATTCGAAATAATGGACTAAAGATAAGAAAAAGCTATTTGTTTTTGTAATTCTAATGGTGTGCCGTTAGCCTAGAAACCACGGAACTAAATGTTCTTTTTGTTTATCTAACGTTCAAGGCTACAACGCTCGAAACAAAAAAACAAATATGTGAGTCTTCAATCTGCTATAAGACCTGTTGCCCATGGACCTGACGTAATTGTACCTACTCTTGATACAGTTTCACCTGAATCTGATGTTAATAGAAACAATAATAGGGATTGTTTTCAACATGAAACGTCCGGTGAACCACAACTTTTCACAGAAGGATAACTTAATGATTTGATGAGAGCTTTGGACCACCTAAAGGATTCTTCAGATACTTAGTGTCCAAATTTCGAGCCAAGAACTCACTTTCTCCAGGGACATCATCTTACTGGTACAGAAATCTTAAGAAAGAGTTTTAAACTTTTCACAAGAAGGTTAACAGGTTAACAATATTACTAAATTAATACTAGTGCTAGAAGCTGCATTCTATGAAGCGAGTAGCGATTGTTCATTGATTATCCATAAAATGTTTAAAAGCTGGTTTCCTTCACAATGGTAACACATCTGGTTCCTATTGCTCATTCCGTTCACTTGAAGGAAATGTACGAAAATCTAAAACTTCTTAATTAGATCAAATACCAAAAACACGGTTGGCTACTTTGTAAAGACTTTAAACTGCTTTGCATGTTGCTGGGTCAACAAGTTTGTTACATAAAATGTCCATGTTTTTTTGTGTGAATGACACAGATAGCATGAAATTAGCACCGGATAAAGATGTAATGGCTATGAAGATACAGCATGATATCAGGATAGAAAAACATCAACTGTGATAGTTTGGTTGACATAAAGAAAGTCTCATTACCTCCACTTCATGTAAATCTGACCTTGATGAAGTACTCGGTAAATGTTACAGATAAAGCTGGCGACGATTTCAAGTATCTATGTGTGTAATTTCCAGCTCTTTCTTTTGTTGGCCTTCAGATTAGAAAACTATCTTCAAATAAACAGTTTGAGAGGACAATGAGGACAGTTAATAAAAAAGCGTGGGTTGCTTTTAAAGATGTCATTGACAAAGTTTTAGGAAACAACAAGAACCCAAATTAACAAAATATTATCAATAAGATACTTCATAAATTCAAAGAGATGATTTGTTATATGAACTAGAAAGATCATTTTTATCAGTTACGTACTGACTATTTCCCTGGAAACTTGATGCTGTCAATGAAGTAAAAGGAAAAAACGTTTCATCAAGACATCAGGGAAATGACGAGGAGGTATCAGTATGATGGCTGTTTCATCAAGACATCAGGGAAATGACGAGGAGGTATCAGTATGATGGCTGTTTCATCAAGACATCAGGGAAATGACGAGGAGGTATCAGTATGATGGCTGTTTCATCAAGACATCAGGGAAATGACGAGGAGGTATCAGTATGATGGCTGTTTCATCAAGACATCAGGGAAATGATGAGGAGGTATCAGTATGATGGCTGATTATTGCTGGTCGTTGAAGCAAGATGCAACAGATGCAATACATGAAATACCACAACATGCCATTTTGAGATTAAAAGACGTAATTTAAAACAACACCAAAAAACAAGATGAATGAGGATGTTATTTGTTTGACATCGATGTTATTCGATTTTAGTTAGTTCGTTTTTATTTTTGTTAACAAACATAGTAATGAAAAGTGTTCATTAGGGTAATAATAATGTTATTTAAGTAATGCTTTTTCTTCCCGATTTATAAAAAATCTTTACGTGACATAAAAAATGGACAATATTTTCAAAAGCTGCGAAGCTGAATTATAGAAAATCTGTTATTAAAACCAAAACAACTTTTATGTAGTTTGAATTCACAGTCTTGTGTTATTTTCCAGAGTTTCACAGTTTGACGACAAGTTGATACAATTAGTATGTTGAGTTTAATTTAGTTGATGGCAAGGTATATAATTAAACAGTCACCGACAGCAGAACGACATTTAACCTAGTTGAAACACGCGTAAAATTAATGACAAAGTAAGTTAAAACTAAAATGAAGTTAATTTGAACAAGCATATTCATTTTAAAAACAAATCTGTAATCCAATCATCGGAATTGAAATTTTTCAAAATTAATGAGAACTTGTACACACGTGGATTAGACGTTGACACAGCTTTTTATCAATAATTCCCTCCAATCATTAGTACATTTGTATATTGAAATATATGCCACTCTTGTTGTAAAACGATTCTCAGGTTTGGGGTCCCGGAGGAAACATTTCTAAATGTCCAACACCTGTTTCACCCGGATTCAAGTTAGGCCTTATGTATACATGCCAAGGCACATTCTTATTATGACGTATCAAATGGAAGGTTATCATGATGAAATGTCCTTCCCATCAAATTTATCGACATACAACAAGTTACGGTTGGAATTTCATTTGGTAAAACGGAATTCATGACTCTCTCCAATATTGCCAGCAGACATAATTTAAACCACACGTCAGAATCAAAACAGAATCATACAAAATATTGTATTTCTGCGTCTCATCCATCTGTGAGAAACAGGATCGCTGGCTTTTCATTATCCAATTTTGACACTCATAACACTGCTAATGTCCATACTTTATATCTATGGCTGAGATTTACAGCTAACGGGATGCAACACTTCCTGTAATGGCCTAAAGACTTAAAATGGGATATTCTTGATGACGAGAAATCCACTTAAAATAAAGTTTGTTAACCTGAAGATGGCCAAGGAAGGTCGAAACGTTGTTTGGTTTGAATTTCGCGCTTAGCTACACGAGGGCTATCTGCGCTAGCCGCTAACTTAGCAGTGTAAGACTAAAGGGAAGGCAGCTAGTCATTATCACCCACCGGCTGCTCTTTTACCAACGAATAGTGGGATTAACTGTCACATTATAACGCCTTCACGGCTGAAAGAACAAGCATGTTTGGTGTGAAGGGTTTCGAACCCGCGACCCTCGGATTACGAGTCGAGTGCTTTAACCACATGGCCATGCCAGGCCCGAAACGTTGTTCTCTGCTTATCAGTAAAAGTGTTAGTACCCATACCACCCGTTCTGAGATACATCAAAATAGGGGTCTTGGGTCAAGCTAGATGTGTGTGTTTTTCATTCACAATAAAGTAAATATGACCTGAAGAGTCATAAGTTTCAGATAAAATAAGAATTTGGCTGTATTTAATTTTTTAGTTTTTTACCCATATAGTATGCCTCGGTGGGTTATGAGATCTCGGAAACTCGCGTCAACAACGCTACATTTAATTTTTTTTTTTTTTAAATTCATGAGCTCCACTCCTGGTGTATTTTGACACTAAATATAACAGCTGTTGAACGTTATGAACACTGTCCAGCATGGGAACCACATATAAGTTTCATAAGAACAAACATTACATGCACATAAGCTGTTTCGATATATTTCAGAAATACAGTGCATGAGCGGTTATATTCTATACAAGGAACTTCAGTTCTGCGTTTCACATTTCTACTAAGTAGTTTACGGCCGTACTGCATTGCAAAATAATATTCATAACATAATAGTGTACTGTATAATATTTAATCTAATACGCATGTAATTTTAGTCTTAACGCTTGTGGGCAAATATTACAGTTTTTTGTTGTTTGTTTTTTTTTCTCCACAGATATAGCAAATATTACTAGGAAACATTAGCGTATAGAAAAACAACTAGTAATGAATTAGTGAAATAGAACTGCAGGTGATTATAACATTAGTTCTATCAGTTTGATACTATATACGTTTCTCAAAGACTCGAGTCATAGATTCCTTTTTATTCAGAAGTTATTCTGTTTAATAAAGTATTCTTATTCCATTGCTAATTAGGTATTTTTTATAATAAAAAAGACACAGACTTCTTTGTTACGACAGAAAAAGAACATTTAAAAGCCACTACATTAACAAGTATCTGTACTGAGAAAAGCTTATATGAGCTTAACAAAAGTTCAGAAATCCATCAAATAATTACGGCTGTTTTCAGGTCATCACTACAGTTTAATTGGTCATTAGTCCACAGTGGTTTATTATAAATTGACGTTAACCTATCGCAACATCTTTCTACTAAACCATGTCTGTACAGTATATACTATTCTACCAATGAAAATTAAGCAAGACCATCACTTACAACTCCCCTTCCAGTGATTGACACGTTGGGAATCGAGTGCACTCACTAAAGCCAACATCTATTCAAGCTGAAACGTTTATAAAGTTATTATTACTTTTACTGTAAAATCAAAATCGAATTTCGAGGTTTTATAAATTTAACACAGCACATAAAATTGCCAAATATTAAGAAAAGTTGTACCCAACACTCGTTATAAATATGATATATAGGTGGGTTTGTTTACTGAAGCCTTTTTGTTACGGTTATTTTAGGGGAAAAAATAACCAATTTGATATTTTACGAACTTATCTTAACTATCTTAGTTAAAAGTACAAAGTCTTTGGACTATACATATTATTACATATTGTTCATAAACCTCGTGTCTCCTCCCTATAAATTTTATAATTTATTTTGCTTACAATCTGCACAAAGGAAGAGAAACTTTGTTGGGTGTAACTTTATCCATGGGAAACACGTAGTAACATAGAGAGTAACGCAGAGATACATCTGTTTACATATATGCCCTAGAAGCTGGTACATTGGCACACTGCCAACTTCCTGTGCCTACACATCTGAGTAACACTGTCCTTTAAGGTGTTAAATGTTTGTTTCAAAAGACATTGTGTCACGTGAAAAATTAGCCTCGTAATGTTTTACACAAGTAGCTCCTACTGCAAATTACCCGATGTGTCAAATTAACTTGTCATCAAAAGCAAATCTCATGTCAGGATTTTAAATTATTCTTCAATATGGAATCCAAATTATGTTTACTTCGCCTCACACCCCGTCCTCCAGGAATGTGACTTCGGTTTCCTTGCGGCTACAGACTTAAAGACATTCTATTGCCATTACTACCTAGTGTGGAGTCCGGATATTTGGAAGCAAAGAATTTTTACATTTGGATGGCTGGTCCAGTTGGCAACCATACAAGATGAGTAAGTTCTGTGAGGGAGATTCGAACTAGCGACCCTCATATTGCGAGTTGAGCGCACTAACTCCCAGGCCTTGTCACACCCAGATACATGAATCAATCTCTTTAAACTCAGCCAAAGGTTCTAAAGTACATCCACCCAGTATTTCTGTGTACTTTACGAATTTCACCCAAACTATGACATTCTTTTTTTCAGATTTAAGAACTGATGATAACTACATGTTTTTTCATGAAATAATATTTGAAATATCTTTCGTAAAAACTTGAAAGAGTTTCAGTCTTATCAAATAGGTCCAGCAAGAAGTAATACATCAAACACTTGTACTCGATAACTCGAAAGTCTTGTTCCCATGGTAATTACTTTTAACTCATCTAGGTGTTCACCCAGAGTTACTGAAGTCAGTATTTGGGTAAATGGTTATTATTAATTATTCAATACATTCACTAATTTTTTTCTTTAATTTTGCACATAAGCTACACGAGGGCTAGCCGTCTCTAATTTAGCAGTGTAAGACTAGAGGGAAGGCAGATAGTCATTACCACCCACCGCCAACTCTTGGGCTACTCTTTTGCCAACGAATAGTTGGATTGACCGTAACGTTATAACGCCCCCACGGCTGAAAAAGCGAGCATGTTTGGTGTGATGGGGTTTTGAAATCTGTACATAGTTCTGTGCCCGAAAAATACCTTCAAACCTAAGACTAAAGCCCCCACCTAGTTCTTAGACTAATTGCAATGTATCTTTATGTATCTATGCGCAATTATTTTAGCACAATTACATTTCACACAGTAGTGGTTCCCAAATTTTTCATAGAGCGTGATCCAACATTTAAAAAATTACAAAAAAATTGTAACAATAATAATAATAAAATTTTAATTTATCGAATTTTTCGTCAGAGAAATTGATACAATAGAACACTGAATTACAGATTATAAAAATGTTATTACGCCAGTTGAAAAGCATTGAAAAAAAAATATGACTTAACACGAAGTTTCTTCAAGCATGGTTGAAGACTTGTTAGTCCTAGTTGCCACAATCTAATAAACTATAAAATATTGATAGTATTTTTCTGTACGTTCCACAAAAAAATTCTTTTCTTGAGCGACACAAAACTGGGGAAAGCCTGACCTGAAACATCGAAGGCAGTGTTGTCAAAAAGATAATTTGTTCTGTATGTGTTATCACTGGTCAAATTTCTAAAATGATAAACGAAACAGATGCAATGGTGGCTCCAGATTTGTAATTTAAACTTTGATTTCTGTAAAAGCATGTACTTTTTGTTTTTATAAAATTCAATAGTGTTATAGTGGTTATTACTAATCCTTTTGTGAATGCTTAACTTTAATATCAGGCAAGCGAGCGAGAACGAGATGAAACATGTTTAACAGATTAAACCTAACATTTTGTTTGTGCAGCTACTTTCAAAACAAAGCAAACTAGATAGAAAAGTAACATATCTAAAGACAAAAGAAATTTAAGCAGTTTCGTCGTGAAACAGAAGATTAACATCGCTAATATTACCATATTTATACTAAATCCTTTGCTAGTCGAACGCCTTAACCCACCTGGCTATAAATAGAGAAATACGTAAGGTGTCACTATATTCATAAGAGGGGTGTGTAGACACCGTGCATTGGAAAGAAAATGATAATTGAGGAATGGCTGTGTTATGTCTCAATTATGATATCGGTGTTTTAATTTGTCAATTTCTTCATTTCCTTATAAAGTACTGGGTACCGCTAGTCTCTTAAGTTTTAATACTCCATCCTGACATCAGGGTTTTGAAAACGTCAGTAGATACGTCAGTTTATTTCTAATTTTTTAATCAGATCATTCGGCTCAGTGTCTTTTGTACTAAAAGTGTTTTGAAGGTATCAGGTGCTGTAGAATAAGTTTAACCTCACAGTCACTGAGATGGTCGCACAGCCATCAGAACTCTACGTACTTAATATTGTACGTTAGCAATCTAGACTGGTAGCTTAAATGTTTTAATTATTTGAAATACGTATAACAAATTTTACGCTTACGTTTATTTTTGTGCCTCTGTTTTCGTATAGTTTTCTATTTGCCTGTGACCTATATTGTTGATTATGTATTGCGCAAGTCCTGCCTGTTCTCGAAATTTGTAGAACGTTTTTGAGTGTAAAAATCAACAATACTTGTTTACGAAAACTCGCTAGAATATTGTTAAAAATTCTAGAAACTCGCGTGATTGGTACATAAAAATGACGCGCCGAGAGACAGGAAGAACATTATTGGGCAGCTACAGTCAGTACACTATGGGGATAGAAAGCTATGACTGTAATTAACGTCTATTAAACGGAAAACTACAGAATGTGATCACGAACGTTCATGGATTTCGAACATTACAACCCGTTCAACTTCAGTGAATTACTTCGGTCGCAACAATATCAACTCTGAATTAATTTGTTCGTCGATAAAACATTCAGTTCTAGATAGGAGACAGAATATAAGACTCAGTATTGTTTGTAAGTCTTTAAACTTTTGTATATAAACCATCACTTCCAATAACTAATAGTAATAACTGTTATTATAAATTGTATTGTTTTCATGTTTGTACATTAAAATATATTTGTGTTAAACATTGTGTGTATCAATCTTATTGGCAAATAACATAAATTTAATACATATTAACATTTAATTAACTTTAAAGCTCAAATTCATGTTTCCAGTTATTTGTACATAACGTAATAAATCGAGGTCTCGTACGAAATAAACTATAGTACGTAAAATACACAATACTGTCTTTACATTTTATAATCTGTGTATATTCAACTATAAAACACCACATCAAAAATGTCCCATACGCTCAACCTAGTCTTGGCAAGGAGCTCACCCTGATATCCTCCTTGGAGCATATGCCAATTATTATTCATTTCTGATACAAGACTGATACTTTACCAAAAATTTCGGACTACTGCACAATGGGCTATCTGTACTCTGCCCATTACAGGAATCAAAGCCCGGATTCTAGCGCGTAAGTCCGCAGATATACCGCTCTACCACTAACTGGCCATCATTTTTGTAAATCAGTTTGTATACATTCACTGTATACTTATTAAAAGTTTTGTATTTTAATCGTGTTTCTTTAAGTTTAAAAATATGATGACGCAAATTTCCACAATAAGGAAAAAAATATCTGTGGTTTCAAGAGCGTGACAAAGTTAAGTCTGGGGCCTGTGAAATGCAAATATTACCATATTAAACATGGAGGTTCTTAATTTTGAAAGCAGCATAATGGTTGGTCTAACAAATTACACAGCTAGACCAGACCACTCGTAACAGAACTAACAGTAATATCTATTAATCTCGACCCCTCACCAAAATGTGGAAGATACGTCCGTTTTTTTACATCACGCAGATCTGCAAAATTAATCTATATAAACGACAACCCAAGGACACGAGCCAACGAATACTTCCTGGTCAGTTTCCACGCCGTGACGGTTCCATATGGTTCAACAAACATCCGTGGTTCTAACCAAGAAAGCATCTCAAACAACGCCGACAGTGTAGTTGTTGAGTGAAATAGGGAAGTTTCATGGTTCGCGTTTTCGTTTCGGTCATTCACTCTCGTCCTTAAAATTATAGACGTTGATAACAGGCCTGGCTCTGTCAACAGGAAATGATTTTAAACCCCTAATTTCTCGTTAACATTGAATTCTGTACGGCCATGCATTTATTTTTAAATATAAATATTCCTACACAAAACATATATTATCATGGAATATTATACTTGCTATAAACAAAAAAATATTTTTTTTTAGGTTTCGTATTTAATTAAATAAAATTAAGTGCAAGTCTATTTAGTTTCGGCTGTTATTCATGAAAGCAGGCATACGACATCCACTTATTTACCACAACAATGTTAAGAGCTGGATGACTAACCATAAATTTCTTTAAATTTCCCTTTGCCACGTCATTTCAAATTATATTTCGAGTGAATAAAACAAACAGCAACATGGAGGAACATTTATCGTCATCAGTCTGAAGAAGTGAGAAGCGGTGTAGCAAATTTACGCTCAAGATCAAAATATATACTTCGTTCTTTTACATTATTTAAGAAAATCAATAATAATAACATCCAACTTAATTAGCTATAAGGATATTCTGACACACAATTAGATTCGAAGAGAGAATGCGATGGTGACAGAACTGAAGTAAAAACAAGTAAAATAATATTATCAAGGAAAAAGAAAAACTACAAACTAGGTTGGCCAACCTTAAGCCTATCCCTACAACGGGCGATAGGCTTAAACAAATAGCTTAATTTTTGACAGTATACTTAGTATTTGATGAAGCTCTTTATAATATAGCCTAATTATAATTATTGCTAATATACACATATATAGAACTAAGTAAGACTACATCTTATTTGAAAAAACTTAATTAACTATAATGACAATAAACGTTTTTTTTTATGAATGTTTTTGGCGGGTAACGTTAAAAGCTGCAACATGAACTTTGTTCGTGAAGTCAATTTTTAGTTCAGTTTGTTGTTATTTTTAAGTGACAAGTGGCGTCATCTCTTAATTAGTAAATAAATTAAATATACTATAATTGCTTCACAGAAGGCCTAGAAACGCTTCTACACATGGAAGATAAAAACTAACAATATTACACACATATATTTTGAAAACAAACACTTGCTTAAACGTTTCGTACGTACATCTGGAAATGCACATGTACATAGACCAGTTAAGCAGACGCCAATACAAAAAGTCGCTGTAACGTGTTCTATCCACATTAATGCAATTATTAAAAAAATAATAATCAAATTCAACCCAAATGGCGCCAACTATACGAGATTCAGAAAAGTAACTTTTACTCTTAATCTACATGTTTTATTTATTCCTCACTATTGAATTTACTGCCGTGCGGGTTTGAAAAGAACTTACTATAATTATTACGCAAATAATATATAAATATTTTATGTTTGTGATTCTTTATTTCATCAGTAATAAGATTAGAAAGTAGTATACTGAAATAGGTTAAAGAAGTGTGACATGAGACAATGAATACAAAAAACGATTAGTCACGAGAGGTCTCGAATTTAAGACTGTAACAGACGATGACACACGGTACAGTATATTTATACAAATAAACTTAAAGCTAGAATACGCCACACGTATTGACAGAACACTTACAATCACATATCGCTTGAATATTTATCGTAAATTTCTGTGGTAATTTTATTAAGTCCAAGCAACGGCTGTCACCTACAAAACCGACTGCGTCGTCACAATTCCCCAGACGCTCACAAGTTAGTAGTGAATTTCAACACTCGATGACTTTAAAAACCTACGTCATTTACTGACGTCATGTTGGATGAAGCAGTGATATAAATCTTTAGATTCCCCCAGTGATAAGTATGGCCGTAATTTACTCACACCTTCAGTTGTTTTTTTTTAACAAATACCTTAACATCCTTAAAATGTTTTATACTATCTCGTTTTTAACAGCTTCTACTTTACTTTCATAAATATAAAGTGGTTGAGAAATGAGGTCTGTAAATACTGTACGACAGAAGATTATCATGGCGACTATAATATTCAATTTCGTTTCAATGACACGCAACCAAAATGAAATCCGTGTGTTTTTTGGCCAAGAAGTCACTTTGTTGTCTCTTTGTCATAACTTGGAAGAGCACAAGTGGAGGTACGCATGTCCAACATGGTGAAGATATAAACAACGAGGATGTTATTCACCCTTCAAACCTTCCTCACACCATTACATGACAGTTCCTACCGTCAGAATAACATAACAGCGACATTATGTAGACTTCTCCCTAATTTTACTGCTGCTAGTACGGAAAAGTTAAATACCACTTACGAGACAATGTAACATGTTTTCAGTCCTGCAATGTTCAAAAGTGTTTCAAACTCTGCTAGTTGCCATGCGATACCTTTGTAATGTACTTCGCATAATACGGCTTGAGATAGTCGAGTCCTTCAAACCAGAAAGAGTACAACATGCCAGTGTTACATTTTACAAGCTCGCTCACTCGACTCTCTCTCTTCTGTAAGTCACGAGTACTTGAAGGAAACTTTATTTTTTCAAGAAGCAGACGTATCCCCTTTCAGTTCTCATTGTAAACAGGGTATGGTGGTAGATGTCCTTAAACAGCCTGTACAAAAGTGGACCTCACTTTCACACCCCTTTTAAAGTCGAAGAGATTCACGCTCTTACCAATATTTTGTGGACTGCCCATAATATCACTGCATCTCTGGACTTATAACATTCAAAAATCCAATTGACTATTAGTGCAATTATTTTACATCTTACAGATATAAACCTGAGTGTACTGAAGAAAACATCATCACTAAAACATATCGTGTAACGTAAACGACGTTTGTCCTTCCAAACATAGTATGATTTACATCGTGCTATTAAAGACCTGATGTGGTCCGTCTACTTAGGTTCTAAAGTGCCATACTGCTTATATCTATACAAGTTGTAAACTACAAAACCAATTAAATCTATTTACGTTCTAAAGCACCATACTAAATATAACTATTTAGGTTTTACAATTCCACACCATATCAATCTATTTAGGTTCTAAAACACCACATCGCTTAAATCTATTTAGGTTCTAAACTTCCACACCATTTAGATCTATTTAGGTTCTAAAACTCCACAGCATTTAAATCTATTTAGGTTCTAAAACTCCACAGCATTTAAATCTATTTAGGTTCTAAACCTCCACACTATTTAAATCTATTTAGGTTCTAAAACTCCACAGCATTTAGATCTATTTAGGTTCTAAAACTCCACAGCATTTAGATCTATTTACGTTCTAAAACTCCACACTATTTACATCTACTTAGGTTCCAAAACTCCACACTATTTAAATCTATTTAGGTTCTAAAACTCCACAGCATTTAGATCTATTTAGGTTCTAAAATTCCACACTATTTAAATCTACTTAGGTTCCAAAACTCCACACTATTTAAATCTACTTAGGTTCTAAAACTCCACACCATTTAAATCTATTTAGATTCTAAAACTCCACACCATTTAAATCTATTTAGATTCTAAAACTCCACAGCATTTAGATCTATTCAGGTTCTAAACCTCCACAACATTTAAATCTACTTAGGTTCTAAAGCACCACACCATTCAAATCTACTTAGGTTCTAAAGCACCACACCATTTAGATCTATTTAAGTTCTAAACCTCCACACTATTTAGATCTATTTAGGTTGTAAAGCACCATATACACATAACTATTTAGGTTCTAAAGCACCACGGCATTTAGATCTACTTGGGTTATAAAACTCCATACCATTTGAATCTATCCAGGTTCTAAAACTCCACCTAATTTAAATCTATTTACGTTCCAAACCACAACACCAGTTAAGTCTATTTAGATTCTAAAACGCCACACCAGTTAAGTCGATTTAGGATCTGAAGTACTACTCCATTTAGATCTATTTAGGTTCTAAAGCACGATGTTACTTATATGTATTTAGATTCTAAAGTACCAAACC
The DNA here is from genome assembly GCF_004210375.1 of Tachypleus tridentatus. Classification (NCBI taxonomy): domain Eukaryota; kingdom Metazoa; phylum Arthropoda; class Merostomata; order Xiphosura; family Limulidae; genus Tachypleus; species Tachypleus tridentatus. The sequence goes on along the minus strand of NC_134835.1, from coordinate 8,232,231 downwards.
AGTTAAATCTAGTTACGTCCTAACGCACACCACCACCTATGTCTATTTAGGTTCTAAAGCACCACACCGTATAGTTCTATTTAGTTTCTGAAGCATTATACCAGTTAAGTCTATTTTGCACATGTAAATAAATAAGGTGTTCTAAAAGCGTGCAATGAGTTCCATGAAAGTGATAATCCAGGCGTAGAAAGAAAGCTTGTGCACAGAAACTCAGATACTTTACGTTATAATGTTGAACAATGTTATTCAGTTATTTTCTAACGAGATCTGTGAATAACAGATTTCTACAGAGTGTTCTATGACATCAAGAGAATCTTTGTATGATGTTTCATGCACAAAAATTCCGTTGAATTTCTAAAAGTCTCTGAAATATAAAAAAAAGGCTTTGAATATTAACCGAATATTGATAAAATAATCCATAAAAGCTAACAGTTTGTTTTAAACTATTATAGTGGATACAAAAATAGCATTTCATAAAAAGCTATTGTCTTTCACCTTCTGGCCCAAGTGATGAGTTCCAGTATCAAACGAAAGGCATCTTGGGCAGCGACATGTGAAATCAAGTGATATTCGTGAAGTGTTATTTTTATTTCATCGATGAAACCCTTAACTTTATAACACCATCTTTTACTACCCGTGGATAGCTAACATTATAAACGGGTAACATATATGTTAATTAGTTTCACCAGCACAGCTGTTTACCACTTGTTATACACAAATTTAGGCCCACATTTATAAAAACGGTGTAATAGTTATATCTCAGTATTCAACTTCGAAATAATATATTTATTTTCAGACTTGCTAAGGTTTCATGAGTAAATAACTGCGGGTGCCTAAAGTCGGTTCAGTCATATATATATATTCAACTTTTACCACCTACAAAGAATTAACTGAAAATTAGCTTGGCTTATAAAAACACAATGAATATATTGTTTACATATTACTGTCGACCATTCCTACCATGGGGATTTCTTTACAGTTTGTAGACTCAATATCATGATAACTGTAGTTATACTTTAAGTTATATAAATTAATTTAGGTGACGGTGGATAAAATATCGTGGGGTCAGACGTATAGTAACGCAGACCTAAATTAAATACTAAATATTTATTTCCCAACTTACTCCGCTCACTAAAGGAGTGAGGCCTCGTGTTTTCCTCATTCTTCATTCGCACGATGTACGTTACAAGATCTGGGCTATCATCATCTCATCAGCAAAGAGATTTTGTTGCGAGCTTTTTCGGAAAAAAATAATTCTTTTTTTTTACATAAATTTTTAAATTCTATGGGCCTCTACCCCACCTTAGAAACCAAAATACAATACGAAGATAATCGCGTTTCCTTGACACGTACAGAGGGTTCAGTTGTAGCTCGATTATTTCTACTCTCGGCCCAGTTTAACTTGAGAATACACACTGCTCATTTGCTCCAGCACTGCGGAATCACGCTCCGCAGTTTTAACCGGGTTATGACATCACATCCTTCTGAGATCCACGAAGATGGTGGAGAAAAGTTTTAATCAAAATATCTGAGAACCAGTTCTGCAATCTATTCTACGGACTATCCGATTAAGTATAAGAATGCCTAAAGTTACGAAACACAGACGTTACTATTCTGTGTTATTCGCAAAATTAATTTGTAAGTTACTTTTGCGCATCCACCTATACGTCATATGTACTATTACGCATCACATAAAAAACGATCTCGCTGCGTCACAAGTAGGGTGAGACCGACATATGCGAGCATCTATGTAGTCTCAAAATATATCTAAATACCAAAACAAGCATTGGAACTGCTTTTGAGACTAATTTTACAAAAAAAAAAAAAGATCAAGAGATGGTGGGATTATGAGCTAAAATATTCCTATTGACAACAACAAACGAGAAAACATGGTCGTTCTATGAACAGCGGCTAAAGTTAATGAAAATACGCAAAACGACACACAATCTTATTGAATGTTTACAGGGAAATAAAGTTACACCAATCAGCTTTCAACCATAAAACAGCCGAATAAAATACATTACGTGATTTGTTCATCGTAAAATATTAGTTTGATTTGTAGAAGGCCTGTTGTGATTGGGCGTGTGTATATATTGAAGTTATAAGTTTAATATGCTTATATATAGTTATAACAATTATCTATATACAAAATCATAACGGTTATCTATATATATATATACAAACAGTCATAACAGTTATCTATATGCATAGGTATAAATGTTATTTATCTATCAATATATAGTCATAATGGTAATGTCTACATGGTCATAAGGGTAAGTTACAAATGGTCGTAACGCTAACCTATGTACAGGCATAACACTTCACTATGTACGATCAAAACATTTATCTACACTTATCTACATACAGTTCTATCGCATATCACATAGACATAACGATTATCTACATATGGTCATAACAGTTATCTATTTATAGGCATATGGCTCATCTAGATATAGTTTGTTTGTTTTTCATTTCGCGCTAGCCGTGAGTAATTTAGTAACGTAAGATCAGAAGGAAGGCAGCTGCTAGTCATCACCATCCGACGCCAAATCTTAGGCTACTCTTCTACCAAAGAATAGTGGGATTGATCGTGACTTTTTTACGCCGTTACGGCTGAAAGGGCAAGCATTTTAGTGTGACGGGGATTTGAACTCGCAATCCTCAGATTATGAGTCGAGCGCCCTAACCATCTAGCCATGCCTGGTTGTACATATAAAGCCTATCTACATATGGTCATAATGCTTATCTATATGTTGGCATAACGACTATTTATATAAATTCATAGCGATTATCTACATACAGCCATAACACCTGTGTACTAAACCTTTCTATAAATATCCGTGTGTAGCTGAGTGGGTTCCAAGTATTACCACCTTCCCTTAGGGGTATAACTTGGTGATCATAAAGTATTAATATAGTTTTAATAACTAGGTGATCAAAGTATCAATACAGTGTTAATAACTAAGTGATCATAAAGTATTAATATAGTTTTATTAACTAAGTGATCATAAAGTATTAATATAGTTTTATTAACTAGGTGATCATAAAGTATTAATATAGTTTTAATAACTAGGTGATCATAAAGTATTAATATAGTTTTAATAACTAGGTGATCATAAAGTATTAATACAGTGTTAATAATTAAATGATGATAAAGTATTAATATAGTTTTAATAACTAAGTGATCATAAAGTATTAATACAGTGTTAATAACTAAGTGATCATGAAGTATTAATATAGTTTTAATAACTAGGTGATCAAAGTATCAATACAGTGTTAATAACTAAGTGATCATAAAGTATTAATATAGTTTTATTAACTAAGTGATCATAAAGTATTAATATAGTTTTATTAACTAGGTGATCATAAAGTATTAATATAGTTTTAATAACTAAGTGATCATAAAGTATTAATACAGTGTTAATAACTAAGTGATCAAAGTATCAATACAGTGTTAATAACTAAGTGATCATAAAGTATTAATACAGTTTTAATAACTAGCTGATCAAAGTATCAATACAGTGTTAATAACTAAGTGATCATAAAGTATTAATACAGTTTTATTAACAAGGTGATTATAAAGTATTAATAGTGTTAATAACTAGGTGATCATAAAGTATTAATACAGTGTTAAAACTAGGTGATCATAAAGTATTAATACAGTTTTAATAACTAGCTGATCAAAGTATTAATACAGTGTTAAAACTAGGTGATCATAAAGTATTAATACAGTGTTATTAACTAAGTGATCATAAAGTATTAATACAGTTTTAATAACTAGCTGATCAAAGTATTAATACAGTGTTATTAACTAGGTGATCATAAAGTATTAATACAGTGTTATTAACTAGGTGATCATAAAGTATTAATACAGTGTTATTAACTAGGTGATCATAAAGTATTAATACAGTGTTATTAACTAGGTGATCATAAAGTATTAATACAGTGTTATTAACTAGGTGATCATAAAGTATTAATACAGTGTTATTAACTAGGTGATCATAAAGTATTAATACAGTGTTAAAACTAGGTGATCATAAAGTATTAATAGTGTTAATAACTAGGTGATCATAAAGTATTAATACACTGTTGGTTGACTGATTGATTTAGTGTTTTATGGCACAAAGCAGCTAGGCTATCTGCGCCAAACGTCTGGTAAAAAGGTAAAAGTAAAGTAAATGTAGTAAAATTTATAAAAAAATGAAGGTAAAACAAAACAACATTTAAAATCATAAATAGCATAAAACTAATGTTGACATCCAGTCTACAATGTTAAGAAAGAAACCACAGTAAGAGAAGTTGTAAATGACTTTCTGAAGCATAAAGATAATGATCATAACCCACCAGGAAGACTAACAGGTAAGTACAAGAACCACCGTCAGTCACCTGAAGTTGGCCTTTCCAGTCCTGGTGTCGAGTTATTTAATATTACGGCCATTTATGGCTTTTCAAATCGAACTAGAGAGACTGTGATTCTTAAAAAGGAACCACATTAAAAAAAAAAGTTTAATGTACAAATTTAAAACACTTAAATGACATTAAAAAGATTAATGGCCTTTAAAAACACTAAAAACTTTATCAAGGTGTCACCATCACCAATAACACTGTCTTATGTTACGGATAAACCTTGGGGCAGAACATGTTTAAAATGGTGTCGTCGTTGAGAGTCGTAACGATGGCAAGAAAGTAAAATGTGGCTTACAGTGACCTGAGTGTTACACAAACTACACATTGGTGCATCAGTTCCTGATAAAAGAAAACGATGAGTTAAGAAACTGTGACCAATGCGTAGTCTAGTTAGAACAACTTCCTCCTTCCGAACATTACGGAAGCTAGATGACCAAAGTCCAATATAGGATTTTATTTGGAAAAGCTTGTTTTACGGGTTGCTCACTCCAAGTGGACTGCCAGCTGGCACGGAGCCGAGCCTTGAATACAGGACCATAGCCTATGTATGGAATGGGCAAAGTGGTGATAGTACCATAGCAGATAGATTTAGCTGTCATGTCTGCAAGCTCGTTCCCGCGAATACCAACGTGGCCTGGTATCCAAAACCTGGATAGAAGTAGATGTTAAAGAGAAATGGGCCAGTCGGTTTTGAATATCAGCGAGAACAGGGTGTGAACCAACGTGAAGTGATTCCAGGGCCAGTAGAGAACTAAGTGAGTCAATATAAATAGTGCAGTTTGAGTACTGTTTAGCTTCAATATGATCCAGGGCAAGAGAAATGGCATGCAGTTCAGCAGTGAACACAAAAGCTGTAGAGGGGATTCTGCGCGCAACCACCGAACCGCAACAAACCATGGCAGAGCCCACAGAGTCACCTGATTTTGAACCATCCGTATAAATTGGGATGGAAAGATTGTTCGAAAGATGTTCAGTAAATAAAAGACGGTACTTCCAATCGGGAGTATCTGTTTACTCGGATGACTTAAAGAAAGGTCACATTTGGGGACTGTAATAAGCCATGGTGAGATGGGCTGACCAGTGGATTCTGCAATTTTATCCAAGGACAGATCTAATTCATCCAATTGCGTCTGGACGCGAAGGCCAAAAGCAGCAATGGCAGATCATCTGTTTTGACAACGTATGGCCAACCGAAAAAGGAAAACACAACCCCAGGTAGGATGCTTTGGTAAAGAACAAAGTTTAGAAGAATATAGTAAAGACAATTGCAAACGGCGAAGATGCAAAGAAGGTTCATGAGATTCTACGAATAAGTTCTGAACTGGGGAGGTCGGAAAGCCCCAGTGCAGAGTCGAAGTTCCTTGATGATGAATGGGGCCCAGCATCGTTAAGGCCGAGGGTCTGGCAGACCCATAGACCAGTGATCCACAGTCGAGTTTCGATCGAATAAGAGCACGACATATCTTTAACAAAAAACATCAATCCGCTCTTCAACTAGTGGTAGAGAGGACACGGAGGATGTTCAGTGCTCTTGTGCACTTAACTTGTAGCTGCTTAATGTGTGGTATAAAGGTCAGCTTACGGTCAAAGATAAGCCCCAAGAACTTGGTCTCAGGGACCACAGGCAGAGAAACTTCACCGATACTTATTGACTGTTTTTTCACTATTTTATTTAAATTTTTATTTGGAGGATCCATAGGAAAAAAGAAAATTTCGGTGCCCACTGACCCCACCCAACATGGAGCCTTACGAGGGGACGCACTACAATGTCAAGCAAGGAAACTGCAGCAACGCCAGGGTTTCGTGAGCACTATACCCAAACACCAGCATCAGACACAATGTTCACAACACCAACACTGGTACTCGATTGACCCTAGCCCAAGTGGACCAGCCGATTGTCCCAAGAGGAGCCACCCAAACGGCACCCGTCTACAGGAACTCAAGGCCAAAATGGTGTGTTAGGGTTGGACCCCTCAACCACCAGGATCCTCTACTCCCCTTCACGGGTTGCCACGCATGGCAAACACGTGGGTGGATGTTTAGATTCTAGAGGAGGTAAACTGAAAGAACAAAACCTTCCCTGGAAGGTCCCCTCATCACGTACAGAAATCCACACCGAGGGGTAATACAATGTTAATAACTAGGCAATCATAAATGTATTACTATAGTTTTAATAACTAGGTTATCAAAGTATTAATACAGTGTTAATAACTAGGTGATCATAAAATATTAATACAGTGTTAATAACTAAGCAATCATATAGTTTCAATAACTAGGTGATCAAAGTATTAATACAGTGTTAATAACTAGGTGATCAAAGTATTAATACAGTGTTAATAACTAGGTGATCATAAAATATTAATACAGTGTTAATAACTAGGTGATCATAAAATATTAATACAGTGTTAATAACTAGGCAATCATAAAGTATTACTATAGTGTTAATAACTCGATGATTAAAGTATTAATGCAGTGTTAATAACTCGATGATTATAAAGTATTAATACAGTGTTAATAACTAGGTGATCATAAAGTATTAATACAGTGTTAATAACTAGGTGATTATAAAATATTAATACAGTGTTAATAACTAGGCAATCATAAAGTATTACTATAGTGTTAATAACTCGATGATTAAAGTATTAATACAGTGTTAATAACTCGATGATTATAAAGTATTAATACAGTGTTAATAACTAGGTGATTATAAAGTATTAATACAATGTTAATAACCAAGTGATCATAAAGTATTACTATAGTTTTAATAACTATGTTATCAAAGTATTAATACAGTGTTAATAACTAGGTGATCATAAAGTATTACTATAGTTTTAATAACTATGTTATCAAAGTATTAATACAGTGTTAATAACTAGGTGATCATAAAGTATTACTATAGTTTTAATGACTATGTTATCCAAGTATTAATACAGTGTTAATAACTAGGTGATCATAAAGTATTACTATAGTTTTAATGACTATGTTATCCAAGTATTAATACAGTGTTAATAACTAGGTGATCATAAAGTATTACTATAGTTTTAATGACTATGTTATCAAAGTATTAATACAGTGTTAATAACTAGGTGATCATAAAGTATTACTATAGTTTTAATAACTATGTTATCAAAGTATTAATACAGTGTTAATAACTTGGTGATCATAAAGTATTACTATAGTTTTAATAACTAAGTTATCAAAGTATTAATACAGTGTTAATAACTTGGTGATCATAAAGTATTACTATAGTTTTAATAACTATGTTATCAAAGTATTAATACAGTGTTAATAACTAGGCAATCATAAAGTATTACTATAGTGTTAATAACTCGATGATTAAAGTATTAATACAGTGTTAATAACTCGATGATTATAAAGTATTAATACAGTGTTAATAACTAGGTGATCATAAAGTATTACTATAGTTTTAATAACTATGTAGGTGATCATAAAGTATTAATAGTGTTATTAACAAGGTGATCACAAATTATTAATCCAATTTTGGTAACTAGGTCATCAAATACTTTCGAACAATACCCTATCAAATAACAGTTGGTAAACAGTACCGAAAATGCCAACCGTATAGCGAGTGTCGTCGTGCATAGATAGATAGAGCCGCGTGCTAGTGTATCACGTGCGCCACGTTAATTTTAAAGGTTCTACTAAACACCTATAAATCACACAATTACACGTGCGGCTGCATGCCGAGCAGCGTCGAACCATAAATATTTGATCCATATACTGGAGGGTCCCATGTGTTACTACGAATACGTCAAACAGTTTCCAACTTTATATGCTTACAATTACAAAACCTACAAGCAGCAATGGTGGTTACGTTAGTAAAATTACTACAACAATCCTAATTTTTTGGTATGCCAGTTCTTGAGTATAATATTAAAATTAATTCTAGCAAATTACAATAAAGTTAATAAATTACAAGCGTTGAAATAAAAATTATGTTGCGCTATTAATTCTTATCTATAAATCTGACTTATAAACGACTTATTTAAAACTGATAATTATAATTCACATTGTAACAGATCCTTCTACACCAAAATATGTCTACTGTATCCCAGACGGCCCGATGAGCTCAATAATTAGGAGAAATGTCTCTTTGGCACTGTATATAAGAAATGAAGCGTTTATGACCACTTATAATCTCCTTTGAATTCGTCCCGGCACGGCCAAGCGTGTTAAGGCGTTCGACTCGTAATCCGAGGGTGGCGGGTTCGGATGCCGGTCGCACCAAACATACTGCTCTTTCAACCGTGGGTGCGTTATAATGTGACGGTCAATCCCACTATTCGTTGGTAAAAGAGTAGCCCAAGAGTTGGGCTAGTTGCCTTCCCTCTAGTCTTACACTGCTAAATTAGGGACGGCTAGCGCAGATAGCCCTCGTGTAGCTTTGCGCGAAAATCAAAACAAACAAATTTGAATTCACTCGAGAATTTTCAGAAGTACGTAAAACTTATCAAACTATCCCTCAGGAGATGTATTTTCCACGAAACATGTATAAAATCTTTTATGTAAGTATTATACTTCAAATGGACTAATACTTAACTAATTTAAGTTTTAACAATAAGTATGCAGATAAACATTACTAGATGACCGTATGGAACTGATAGTGAAACCACAGCAAACACTTAGAAGCCGATAAACTTTGGACTTATCACGAACACTAGTTATTATGCTATGAGAATTTTCTACCATCGTAAAGTGTCTCTCTCTTTCTTGTCATCTTATCACTGAATACTAAACTTCCGAATAAAGTATCACTTATTCAGTGCTAATTTTATAGACGCAGTATCGCACGATAATTATTATATAAAACATGTTTTCAAACCCCTTATGTTAGCTTTAAGATACATAGCACTGTGTAAAAATGTTAGCACAAAGTCAACAACTAGATTACAGGCTACTTTCAAAAAACAATGGAAGGTAAATCACAGGTGAAACATGAAAAGTTTATTTATTTTCATATTTAGTACAACAGAAACTCAGTGGAAGTGCTTGAGTTCAGCAAATAGTTAATTGTGTTTGTTGCTTTAATAACTACAGATGGTCTTTCAGCCATTGTTGTATCATATTTAATTAAAATTTTCTTTGGTATTTTACATCAGATGTCTCTAATATATTCCCATAAAGTGTTTTTGAAAGTAACTTTTGATTTTTCAAGTTTTTGATTTATCAAATCTCACATCTTCTGAATTGGGTTGATATCAGATCTCTGTGATGGCCATTGCATCATTTTGAATGACTTCAGCAGCTACTTTCTTAGCTGAGTAATCTAAGAATAGGTTAGATGAGAGTCTGGGTTCATTATCTTCTTGGAAGTAGAATCCTTTACCAATAATACCCAAACCACTAGGTATACTTTGACAGATCAGTATCAATCCTTTACCAACAATACACAAACTACTGGGTATACCATGATGGATCAGTATCAATCCTTTACCAATAATACACAAACCACTAGGTATACTTTGATAGATCAGTATCAATCCTTTACCAATAATACACAAACCACTAGGTATACTTTGATAGATCAGTATCAATCCTTTACCAATAACACAAACCACTGGGTATACCATGACTGATCAGTATCAATCCTTTAACAATAATACCCAAACCACTAGGTATACCATGATGGATCAGTATCAATCCTTTACCAATAATACCCAAAACACTAGATATACCATGATGGATCAGTATGAATCCTTTACCAATAATACCCAAACCACTAGGTATACCATGATGGATCAGTATCAATCCTTTACCAATAATACCCAAAACACTAGGTATACCATGATGGATCAGTATCAATCCTTTACCAATAATATACAAACCACTAGGTATACCATGATGGATCAGTATGAATCCTTTACCAATAACATACAAACCACTAGGTATACCATGATGGATCAGTATGAATCCTTTACCAATAATACCCAAACCACTAGATATACCATGATGGATCAGTATTAATCCTTTACCAATAATACCCAAACCACTAGGTATACCATGATGGATCAGTATCAATCCTTTACCAATAATACCCAAACCACTAGATATACCATGATGGATCAGTATCAATCCTTTACCAATAACATACAAACCACTAGGTATACCATGATGGATCAGTATGAATCCTTTACCAATAATACCCAAACCACTAGATATACCATGATGGATCAGTATCAATCCTTTACCAATAATACCCAAACCACTAGATATACCATGATGGATCAGTATCAATCCTTTACCAATAATATACAAACCACTAGGTATACCATGACAGATCAGTATCAATCCTTTACCAATAATACACAAACCACTAGGTATACCATGATGGATCAGTATCAATCCTTTACCAATAATACCCAAACCACTAGATATACCAAGATGGATCAGTATCAATCCTTTACCAATAATACCCAAACCACTAGATATACCATGATTGCACTTGTGCTGGTCCGTAATTCCATTTATTTTACAAACATCTCCTGTCACCTCAGCAGAAACACATTACCAAAACATCAAACTGTCTCCCAGCATACTTTGTGGTAGGTACTATGTATTGAGGTACATATATTTTACCTTTCTTCCATTTGATGTACAACCTTTGCTTTCATGTAAGTATTTCAAACTTGAACTCATCTATCCGTAACATCCTTTTCCAATCATCAACAGTCCAGTTTTTGTACTTTTTAGCAAATTTCAATATCTTCACAATATTTGGAGATAAAAGTAAAGGTTTCTAACTGCTATACAACCAAATATTTTAATCTCATTGAGTCTTCTTCATACTGTAGATCAGGACACTTCTCTGGTTCATGGTTGTTTATCTCATGCTTGAGATGGATAGCAAGCTTCCTTCTATCCTAAAAGCTGCATAAACAAAGATACTTAATAACAGTACCATTATATTTAGGTGTTCTACCTCTTACTTTACTATTTTCAAATTCGCCTGTCTCTGTCTCACGATCCATGATGTACTTGACAGTGTTTAAGGAACATTTCAAATTTACAGTAATTTGTAGGAGTCCACCCAGCATCACAAATAGCTTTTATGTTAACTCTCTTCTCTACTGACAATTCTCTACGATTGCTTGGCCAAGAAATGACAACAAAACTTAATATATAGAGTTAAATACTGACTTTATCAAGGTTTATTTCTTGAATGATATTACGTTGATTTCTCCTAGCATGTACCGCTACCATATGCTAACTCCTTGCTAGCTTCTTTCTATATAGTTAAGACACAACATAGGGTACCATGACAGTTATTTCATACCCAAAATTTGATTAGTATGTTCATTCAAAGAGAACACTTATGATATATCCTTGGTACAAGTACAGAGAAATCCCATAGGATGATAAGTATTCTCACCAGGGTTCAATCAACTGTGAAAAGGAACGAAGTATAACCACAATGCTACAATTTACATTATGTTATAGTATGGGAAAATAGGACCCATAAAACGGAAAGAACAACAAAATATTCTCATGTCCTAACACTTTTACTCAGTATTTTGTACCCGTAGAAATCATATCTTTATCTCCTTTTATCAACATCAAGATAAATGAAGGTGCAATTCATATATATAACTGTACACGGCACTTATGTCCTGTGAAGGAAGCGAGATAAACAGCTTCTAAAATGACTCATTAATGTCTTTCCTAACTCAATGTTCATTATTATTGAATATCTACAGTATATAAAACTTTCTTTGTTCAGGAGATAACAGTAACACTACTTACAAACCATCCTTAGCAGCACTTGGCAATTGTGACTTCTCACAATCAACAAAACTTATTTAAAATAATTTTAATTTTTTAAAGTATATTAGAACAAATACAAAAAACCAGTACATAAATCAGGAATCATAACGTAAGTACACATTTTCTACTAGTTGCATGCATTTAAATAGATACATTCTTATAGCTGACTGCATTCAAATAGATACATTCTACTAGTTGATTAGGTATCAATAGACACATTCTACTAGTTAATTAAATATAAGTAGATACATTCTACTAGTTGACTGAGTGTAAATAAGCATATTCTACTAGGTCTTTGAGCGTACATATTTCATAAAAAATATAGAACTAACATTGTAAATACCTGGTGCAATGCAGTAATGTACTAAATATAGAACCAACATTGTAAATACCCGGTGCACTGCAGCAATATACTACATATAGAACCAACATTGCAAATACCCGGTGCACTGCAGTAAGATACTAAATATAGAACTAACATTGCAAATGATCGGTGCAATGCAGTAATGTACTGAATATAGAACCAACATTGTAAATACCTGGTGCACTGCAGTAATATACTACATATAGATCTAACATTGTAAATACCCGGTGCACTGCAGTAATATACTAAATATAGAACTGACATTGTAAATATCTGGTATATTACAGTAATATACTGCATATGGAACCAACATTGCAAATACCCGGTGCAATGCAGTAATATGCTAAATATAGAACTAACATTGTAAATACCCGGTGCACTGCAGTAATATACTAAATATAGAACTGACATTGTAAATATCTGGTATATTACAGTAATATACTGCATATGGAACAAACATTGCAAATACCCGGTGCAATGCAGTAATATGCTAAATATAGAACTAACATTGTAAATACCTGGTGCAATGCAGTAATGTACTGAATATAGAACCAACATTGTAAATACCCAGTGCACTGCAGTAATATACTACAAAAAAACTAACATTGTAAATACCCGGTTTATTACAGTAATATACTAAATATAGAACTAACATTGCAAATACCCAGTGCACTGCAGTAATATATTAAATATAGAGCCAACATTGTAAATATCTGGTGTATTACAGTAAAAAACTACATATAGAACCAACATTGCAAATATCTGGTACACTCCAGTAATATACTACAGATAGAACTAACATTGTAAATACCTTGTGTATTACAATAATATACTAAATATAGAACTTACATTGTAAATACCCAGTGCACTGCAGTAATATACTAAATATAGAACTAACATTGTAAATACCCGGTGCAATGCAGTAATGTTCTGAATATAGAACCAACATTGTAAATACCCGGTGCACTGCAGTAATATACTACATATAGAACTAACATTGTAAATACCCGGTGTATTACAGTAATATACTAAATAAAACACCAACATTGTAAATACCCAGTGCACTGCAGTAATATACTACATATAGAACCAACATTGCAAATACCCAGTGCAATGCAGTAAGATACTAAATATAGAACTAACATTGTAAATAATTGGTGCAATGCAGTAATGTACTGAATATAGAACCAACATTGTAAATACCCAGTGCACTGCAGTAATATACTACATATAGAACTAACATTGTAAATACCCGGTGTATTACAGTAATATACTAAATATAGAACTAACATCGTAAATACCAGGTGCACTGCAGCAATATACTACATATAGAACTAACATTGTAAATATCCGGTGTATTACAGTAATATACTAAATATAGAACTAACATTGCAAATACCCGGTGCACTGCAGTAATATATTAAATATAGAACCAACATTGTAAATATCTTATGTATTACAGTAATATACTAAATATAGAACCAACATTGCAAATACCCAGTGCAATGCAGTAATATACTAAATATAGAACCAACATTGTAAATACCTGGTACACTGCAGTAATATACTACAGATAGAACTAACATTGTAAATACCCAGTGTATTACAGTAATATACTAAATATAGAACCACCATTGTAAATACTGGTGCACTGCAGTAATATTCTACACATAGAACTAACATTGTAAATACCCGGTGTATTACAGTAATATACTAAATATAGAACTTACATTGTAAATACCCGGTGCACTGCAGTGATATACTAAATATAGAACTGACATTGTAAATATCTGGTATATTACAGTAATATACTGCATATGGAACCAACATTGCAAATACCCGGTGCACTGCAGTAAGATACTAAATATAGAACTAACATTGCAAATAATCGGTGCAATGCAGTAATGTACTGAATATAGAACCAACATTGTAAATACCTGGTGCACTGCAGTAATATACTACATATAGATCTAACATTGTAAATACCCGGTGCACTGCAGTAATATACTAAATATAGAACTGACATTGTAAATATCTGGTATATTACAGTAATATACTGCATATGGAACCAACATTGCAAATACCCGGTGAAAAGCAGTAATATACTACAGAAAGATCCAACATTGTAAATACCCGGTGTATTACAGTAATATACTAAAATAGAACTTACATTGTAAATACCCGGTGTGTTACAGTAATATACTACATATAGAACTAATATTGTAAATACCCGGTGCAATGCAGTAATATACTAAATATAGAACTAACATTGTAAATACCCGGTGCAATGCAGTAATATACTAAATATAGAACTAACATTGTAAATACCCGGTGTATTACAGTAATATACTAAATTTAGAACTAACATTGTAAATACCCAAGGTATTACAGCAATATACTAAATATAGAACCAACATTGTAAATACCTGGTAAACTGCAGTAATATGCTAAATATAGAACCAACATTGTAAATACCCGGTGCACTGCAGTAATATACTACATATAGATCCAACATTGCAAATACTCGGTGGAAAGCAGTAATATACTACAGAAAGATCCAACATTCTAAATACCCGGTGCAATGCAGTAATATACTAAATATAGAACTAACATTGTAAATACCCGGTGCAATGCAGTAATATACTAAATATAGAACTAACATAGTAAATACCCGGTGTATTATAGTAATATACTAAATATAGAACTAACATAGTAAATACCCGGTGTATTATAGTAATATACTAAATATAGAACTAACATAGTAAATACCCGGTGTATTACAGTAATATACTAAATATAGTACTAACATTGTAAATACCCGGTGTATTACAGTAATATACTAAATATAGAACTAACATTGTAAATACCCGATGTATTACAGTAATATACTAAATATAGAACTAACATTGTAAATACCCGATGTATTACAGTAATATACTACATATAGAACCAACATTGTAAATACCCGGTGGAAAGCAGTAATATACTACAGAAAGATCCAACATTGTAAATTGCCGGTGTACTGCAGTATTATACTACATATAGAATCAGAGAGAACATAAATAAACTCTACTTGCAAATAGTCCAATGATCTGTTAATCCCAATTTAGAGACTGTTAAATCCTAACAAATATTTTTACTACTTTCGACACAGTAATACCATAACTTACGTCGGCTCAATCCCCACATGACTACAACAGTACAAAGAAACCATAAAACAACTTACCATGAAACAAGGGCACGATTTACAGTCGATGTTCGTCGACAACTGAATGCCAGTATAGTCTCAGGACATGACGGGTACAGATTCATCTGTTACTGTTTAACAGCCCTATGCGAGATAGTTTCGATTAAAAACTTACGTCACCACCAACATCACTCACTCTAGATACGACATAGTTCCGTAAAAGCAAAAAAACAAACTTATATTATCACAAATAGCACTCAACTATTACATTCAGGACAATTTGAGTAAAAAAAATTTAAATCAACACAAATATCATTCACCAAGAGATCGAGGCACTGTCAAAAAATATTTCAAATTATCAGAAAAATGACAAGTAACTCATCAGGACTATTTATCACAACGTATGGAGTATACTGTTATAAATAAACATTGTTACTTTCATGTTTTCAGTATTTTAGCTTTAAAAATATACAATTCACAGAGGTAACATGAACATTTATTTCAGTAAGAAGAAACAGGAGAGACATGAAGAAAGAATATCTGATCAAAAAGTGGAAGAAAACCAAATATACAAGTATGAACATAAATAATTAAGTTCTAAGTATTTGGTCTTCAGTCTCTCGTTTTAAACCTGTGTGAGGAGACTCTACAAGTACTTTTATAATAATAAGTAATTACCAAAAGTATGAGTGAAACGTTAAATCATATTATATATTATTATATACCACCTTGCTTTATTTATATGTATCATTTAAATAATATCACCTTCCTTTATTGCTAAGTGTAATTTTGTTGGTCCATCTCAGTTGCCTATCCTTTAAACCAAACTAAAACTATTAACTAAAAGAAAAAAAAAAAAAGAAGCCAGCTTTCTTTTAAATTCAAATTTGCTGTCTCCTCAACATTTGAAGGCAAACCATTCATAGGCAAACTACCTTATTTAAAAAATACAACCGTCTTAGCTAAAGATGGCTTCTACCTTGCCTGAATCCATATATGTGTGTTCCCTAGTTCTATGATTCTCACTGTTGAGTGTGAAAAATATTTATACATTAACATTATGAATTCCTTTTACAATCTTAAATACTTCAATCAGATCTCCTCTAACTTTCAACAGAAAACAAATTTAAGTATCTTAATCTCTCCTCATATACCAATCCTTTCATCCCAGGTACCATTTTATTAACCCTCCTCTGAATCATTACCAGCAATTCAATCTCTTTCCTAAGATAAGACCAAGACTGAACACATTATCCCAAATGTAACCTATTCAATGAAATTGTAACCTCTTTAGACTTGTATTAAATATTTCTCTAGTAGCAACCTAAAATAATATTTGTCCTACTACTAACAACAACACACTGCTTGGATGGCTTAAGAGACTGACCAAACATTACACCAAGATCCTTTTCTTTCATAATACTGTTAAGGTTATTTCCGTTCAATTTACACTTGTAATTCAAAGTAAGATTTTCCCTTAGTGAAACCATGTTGACTATCCAATACAATTCTAAACTTTGTTAAATGAGTTTGAAAAGCATCTATCAACAGATTTTCCAAACCTTTTCCCACAACTGATGTAAAACTCACAGACATAATTACTGACACAACTTTTATTACCTAACTTCAAGACAGGAGTAACACAATCCAATTTCCAATCTGTTGGTACTTGCCAACTCTTCAAGGACTTGTAAAAAATATTGTGGCACATGGCTCACATATCTGGTCTTTAACCTCCATTAAAATCATCAAGGAAATATTATTTAGTCCAGGAACCTTATCATTCTTTAAACTTCCAAAGTGTATCTTAACAAGTTCAGAAGTTATGCAAGTCCCTGGTTCAACTTTGTTTTCATTTGTCAATTGCTCAAGATGAGGAATACTGCTTAAGTCTTTATTAGTAAGAACTGAAGATAAAACAGAATTTATTATCCAAGCCATTTTATAATCAACAGAAACAAGCCTTCCTTTATCATCTCTCAGGGGGTCCTATCCCCATTCTAACATTTTGTTTACCCCTAATGTACTTTAAAAATCCTTATTGTTAATTTTTATGCTTTCACACAAATATTTTACAGATATCCTTTTGGATGTTCTAATTACCTGTTGGACCAACTTTCTTAACTTTCTACATCTTCTATAATACCAGTCAATTTAATTTTTCAAATTTGTGATGATTTTCTTTAATTTCGTCTCTCATACTATTTGTGAGCCAACATGGAATTTTACTTCCAGCTGCTATTTTCTTTCTGTAAGGAATATATTAGTTTTGAATATTGGATTTTCTTTTAATTCTTCACATTTACTCAGTGTGTCCAAATAACTCAGCTGTCCAATTGACAACAGGTAATTCCTGTTGCATTTCTTCAAAATATATATATTTTTTTAAATTTGGAATCAAAATACCATTATTCCCAATTTCTATATGCAGCAAAACATCAAACCCAATACAAATTTCCATCCTCTCAACCATTTCTACATTACAAGTTAACAATGCTAAAATAGCATTCAGTTACTTCCTTGACTAACTGGTTAACTAATAATAGTTTTTTTCCTTTATATCCACTAACAGAAACCCAAATGGATTCAATCTCCTTGTTATTATCCTTATTATTCTCAAATACAACATCATGTAATTCACACTTTGTTTCATTTATCTTTGCCCTCACCACTTCTAGTCCTAGTTTAAAGCTTTCCTTACAGCTGAATTAATAGCCCTTGCAAACATGCCAAACCCTTTCCTATTTAAGTGTAAACAGTCTATTTCAAATAGTTCTCTCTTCCCACTGAACTAATCCCACAAGTCCAACCAGCTAATCTGCTCATCTTTACATATTAATTTCAGCCTAGTATTTAGCTCTAATGACCTACTTACAATTTCATCTCCACAATTATTTCTTGGCAGTATCCCTGACACAATTAATTTATGTTCTTTAAATGCTGTTATCACCCACTTGTACTGATTAATTTACTCCTCTGACTTATGTTTCCCCTATGTTATTAGTCCGTATGTGCACAACATAAACTGCATCATTGTCAGTCCCCCTCATTATATCTCTTTCTTTGTCAGTTATGTCTTCCACCTATGCCCTAGGATGGCACCTATGTATTTTCTCCCTGTTTACCTCAAAGAATATTCTGTCCTCATACGGTGTTAAGGAATCACCTATAACATATTTAAGTTCATAATCTATATCCTTTTTCTATTCCTTTTGCTTTCCCTCCCTCCAACAGTTCCTAGTCTACATAAGCCAAGGGTTTAAATATCTTGCTCAACAGAATAGGGTCTTTACAATTGAGTTCACTACTTTTAACCCTAATACTTCTCTTTATAACTTCCTGAATTTCATTGTTAATCTTAGCTGACGCCTCCCTTGCATGTATATGTTTAAGCTCTTCTTGATGTCCTGCTGTCATTCTTATAGTTTATACTTCTATTTATATATTTAATTAGCTTTAGTTAGGATAGCTTCCAACTTTTCTTACAACCTGAAAACTATATATATAAATTGAATATCCTCACTACTAGTATCCTTAAAATGAATAGTAGTCCAGAGTGCCCAACTAAAACCCATTTGATGCATCTATTGCACCGAACAAACCAGGAATGCTTAATCTCCAAACTAGTCTTAATCATTGTATTATTTATAGAATAAAAATAAACACTTAATATTACGATTAAATACTAATACCGTGTTAAGCCGAAGTTTGACAATCAACTAATTTTTATACTATATTTATTAACTAACACAATGTATTTAATTTGCTTTATAATGTCACTGCAAGTTGAATATTATCTAAGCCTAAAGAACCCTTACATGTACTAATTCTTATCTAGCATTATACTATACGTTACACAACTAAAATCTCAATTAAAAGCTTATTCCTACTATTTTAGGCCCCAATCTTACTAAATTTATTTATTTTTTATTATTCAAGTTTAATTTCTAAAGATAAAAATAAAAACAACTAGTATTCAATAATCCACAATATTACCAGAACATAGTTTTCTAACCTCTTCTTTCCAAATAATGCCCTCTACAAAATTTAAGTATTAAACTTGTTTTACTACAAAGTGTGATTTAAACAATAGAGGTAACTTTGAATATTGATTTCAATATTTCTTAACATTCACATCAATTATAAGATTGATATGTCATGTACACAAGTCACTCGTATTTCAACTATGAACTGAAACATAATACGAGAAATTCTTCTGTGTTGTTGAATAGAGTATTTAAAGTTTGATCTACTTTATAAAGTCAAGTAATATTTCAGTCACCTTTAACAAGCCTCGTTCATATTTGACAGTCTTGGAAGTTAAATGAATTATTCATATTGATAAATATATATCAAAGTGACGCGCGTGTGTACAATGAAGTTAATAATCATATCTTTAACGTTATTTTAAAGTACTATAAACGTAAATAAAGATCGACTCTATATAAATCCATCAATAAAGTAAAACACTTTCGTTTTATAGATGGTGGACACTTCTTTCATGATACACTCCATGCTTTACGTACGATTCTAGCTCAGTATGTACGAAGGTCATTTTAAAATACGATCTGCATTTCAGTTACAGATAATTAAAATAGATGTTACACGTATTGCATCAAGAACAGACACGCGCCCCCAACGCAATCGACTTTGTCCTTGAACGTACTCAACAGAAGTAGAACTTAACCTGTACTGGACACTATTTTTCCTTCAGTATTATAAAAGTTAGGTGATAATGTTACAAACAGTGATGAATTATCAGATAATATTCCACATGTTGCTGTGGCAACCTGACATATTAAAGTACTGAAAGTTTCGTTGATCGATTATAATATTACAAAATTTCTGGAAAGCTGTGCAAAGTTTCAGAGATCCTAATTCTATTCTATTCTAATTGTCTATTAACAGAAATACTATAAAGTCTATACGCCTCATATATGATAATTGGAAAAAAAACTGCATATATACATATAACACTGACGGTTTACTTAGTCTCTGACATCGCAAGAAGCCATTTATTATGTTTTTCAGAAATTTCTGATTACTCATAATGAAAAACATTCTATCGTAATTGCTCTTTTTTGAAGTATCACAATGATAAACGTATGCGTCTTAAGTTTCAAAATAGTGTAAGTATGGCTTCATCTAATATTTTATAGGTTTGATATACAGTAAAGTTCAGAGAGTACAGTTGCTTGAAATAACGTTATCAGTGGCGACTTCTCGCAAGCTTGCATTGCAGTGAATGTACGTTTATATCTTACTAAATAGCATGTCAGCTTGCTTTAACATAAATTTATGTTTAAAGTATAATACAAGAGTTCAAAGCGTTTCATATTCTGTTGTTGTTGTTTTCTGTAGCATTAAATGAACCGTTTCTGTACGCATGCCTGGTATTAAAGAGTAAATATATGCACTTCAGGGGTTAACGTACACACAGAATATACATCCACATTCTAATTTGTACCCATCATCTAAGTACATTTCACAGTAAAACAATTACATTAGTGGAATTAGCCGAGTTTGTTGCCAGCTAGAAATTGGAAGTTACAGTTATATATCAACTAAGCATTCTATGAACGTGGACATGTTTCATTGAAAGTTAATATTGAACAGATAGGTTGGTATTGTCAGCACGCACCCAAGATAGAAACACGACATGAACCTGATAGAATAGGGTTTACAACCTTCTAAAACATTTAATCATGAGGCCATATTGAAGGAAAATAAGTAAACACGAAAAGAAACTCCTGTTGCTCATAAACCTAAAAGAGGGGAATTTTTTTTCTTTGTGGTACAAGTCCCTATCAATACACGCATGCGTGCGCTATTTTCAATGTCAACCACGCCGTTAGGCTATACTAGAAACTTATCACTAATCGACTATTTCTATAAGTGGCGACACTATTAAACACCTGAAAATAGACATGTGAAAAAAAAAGTCAAAATCGACGGTAGTTTATATATGCAGGCGCTCATGAGAATTTAAGTGTCCTTAGCTATGCATGAATTAATGTGTATCATGAAATCCAACAAAAAGTTATTGGGAATTTGACATTAAAACATCTAAAAACTGTCAGGTGAACTGTAAGTGCTATCAGTGCGTTTCATTTTGTTAGGCTGTTTGAAGTAATTCGTTGTTAATCAGAGATTCGCGGGTTCGAATTCCCTTCATCGAAAATTCTCGCCCTTTTAGGCGTCGGGGCATTATAATGTTACTGTCAAACCTTTGTAATTTATTGGTAAGAGAGCAGCCCAAGGGTTGGCAGTGGATGATATTGATTTGCTTCTGCCTTCCATCTAGTCTTCCACTGTTAAATTAGGGAAGGCTAGCGCAGACAGCCCTTATGTAGCTTTGTGCGAAATTCAAAACAAGACAAGAATAGCTCAATCTGTAGCGACTCGGCCAAATGATTAAAGCACTCGACTCATAATCCGAGAGTCGCGGATTTTATTGAAAACAAGAAAACTTAGCTTGTTAATAATATGTGGCATTATGTGATCTTCAACACAGTACAAGTTTTATGTAACCTGTCCCAAGTTATTCTCAAGTATTAACAGTCAGAGATAGATAATTCAGTACTTAAAGACTTCAGTAATTTATTATGATTTTTCACCACATGTTACATGATACAAGACACTAGCTTGGTGGTATCAATGGCATCACTTGAGAAACAACCTGAATTACAGCTTGAGATTATAAACAAGAATGGTAATTATATAACTTCTTAATCCTTACAATAAAAAAAAACTTGGAGTGAATTGTAGAAAAGAAACCAAATTTAAAGTCTAAATGTATCTCAAAATGGCTAGCATGGGTATTAACAGTATTAACATCCATATCACCTGTTCTCAGATACATTTTTACTTCAAGTGGGTTTCTCATCATCATGAATTACCTCACAAAATTAAAATCATTTTATATATAACAGAGCTGAGTGAGTAACTTAACCAATTATTCATAAGCATTGTTTAAATAAATTATTAACAGAAAAATAATTAGCTAAAGAAGATTAATTCTTCTTATTAGTTTTTAATTATTCCAACTATCTATCATGAGTATTGTTAAATAAATTATTAACAGAAAAATAATTAACTACAGAAGATTAATTCTTCTCCTTATTACTGTTTTTAATTATTCCAACTATCTATCATGAGCATTGTTTAAATAAATTAACAAAAAAATAATTAACTAAAGAAGATTAGTTCTTCTCCTTATTACTGTTTTTAATTATTCCAACTATCTATCATGAGTATTGTTTAAATAAATTAACAGAAAAATAATTAACTAAAGAAGATTAGTTATTCTCCTTATAACTGTTCTTAATTATTCCAACTATCTATCATGAGCATTGTTTAAATAAATTATTAACAGAAAAATAATTAACTAAAGAAGATTAGTTCTCCTTATTACTGTTTTTAATTATTCCAACTATCTATCATGAGTATTGTTTAAATAAATTAACAGAAAAATAATTAACTACAGAAGATTAATTTTTCTCCTTATTACTGTTTTTAATTATTCCAGCTATCTAATTTCATGAGAATAGTCAATTATCAAATTTCATCAATCTCTCAATTGTAATATGCAGTGTCAAACAGTTGTTACACTATAACAGTGTTGATTAGGCCTATACTCTATACCTGTGGTATATTGACATACTAAGTGCTTTTATCCTTTTGTAATATTATGGTATTTATTCTTTGTTTTGTATATATACAGGTTTCATGCAACTGTTTTCATTAAATGCTTGTGATACCTACCACTGATAACATGCTATTTACTCTAGCAGTGTTTGTTTTCATTTAACATATAATTTTTCCTGCAAATCAGTGAAATAACCAAAGTACACAACTTTTTGAGGAAAATTTAAGAAACTTCTAATTTTTGGTGCCCACTTAATGAGTTTCCAGGAAATAATACTTTGATGAAATTCAAAAAAAATTCCAAGAATGAGTGAATCATATATTTAAAGGCTATTTTCATTGTTTTACATATTTCTTTCTTCATTTCTGTAAAAGTCAGAGAAGTTAAGATTTGTATTGTATATTGTATTTTACTGAATATCCTCTTATTAAGATGACCTATCCCATTGCTCTGTTAACTCAGTTTTATCTAAAAATACAACATACCGACTTACTTAGCTAGCAACGATACACAAAAATAACATTGGTTAGAGAAATTTCTCAACAACACATTTTGTTTGTTATCTCACACCAAATTATTAAGTTGGTTGGTTTGGTGTTTCATGGCGCAAAGCAATTAGGCTATCTGCCCCAAACATCCGGTAAAAGGTTAAAGTAAAATTAGTAAAATTTATAAAATGAGATTGAGATAAAACAAGGCAATGTTTAATTTTTGAATTAAAAACATAAATAGCATTAAATCCAATTTTTACATCTAGTCCACAGAGGTAAGAGAACAACTACAGTAATACAAGTTGTAAAGGGCTTTCTGTAGTATAATTGTAATTATCATAACTTGCCAGGAAGACTAACAGGTAAGTTCAAAAACCACTGTTAAGTCACCTGAAATTGGCCTTTCCAGTCCTGATTCTGATTTATTTGATGTTACGGCCATTTTCTAATTTCAAGTCGAACTAGATGGACTTTGATTCTTAAAAGGGAATCACATTAAAAAAAAGGTCTAATGTATAAATTCAAAAACTTAAATAGCATAAAAAAATTAATGGCCTTTAAAAAACTAAAAATAGTTCTAACGTGGACAGCGTCACCATCGCCAATAACACTGTCTAACGTTACCGATAAACCTTGGGGAAGAACATGTTTAAAATGGTGCCGTCGTTGAGAGTCATAACGACGGCGAGACAGTAAAATGTGACTTATTGTGACCCGAGTGTTACACAGACTACACATTGGTGCATCAGTTCCAGATAAAAGAAAACGACGAGTTAAAAAACTGTGACAAATGCGGAGTCTAGGTAGAACAAGTTCCTCTTTCCAATCCTTACGGTAACAAAACGGCCAAAGTCCAATAGAGGGTTTTATTTGGAAAAGCTTGTTTTCACGTTGCTCTCTCCAAGTCGACTGCCAACTGACACAAAACCGAGTCTTGAATAAAGAACCACAGTCCATGTATGGAACAGGCACAACAGTGACAGTGCAAGAGCAAATAGATTTAGCTGCAGTGTCGGCGAGCTCGATCCCGCGAATACCAATGTAGCCCGGTATCCAGAAAAACTGGATAAAAGTACATGTTAAAGAGAAATGGGACAACCGGTTTTGAACATTGGCGAGAACAGGGCGTGAATTAACGTGAAGCAATTTCAGGGCCAATAGAGAGCTAAGCGAGTCAGTATAAATAGTGCAATTTGAGTACTGCTTAACTTCTATGTGATCCAGGGCAAGAGAAATGGCGTACCTTTCAGCAGTAAACACAGAAGCTGTAGAGGAGGATTCTGCACGCAACTACCGAACCACAACAAACCATGGCAGAGCCCACAGAGTCACCTGATTTCAAACTATCTGTATAAATAGGAATGGAAAGATGGTTTGAAAAATCTTCGGCAAATAACAGACAGTATTTCCAATTAGGAGTGTCTGCTTTTCTCAGATGACTTAAAGATAGGTCACATTTGGTGACTGTAAGAAGCCATGGTGGGATGAGCTGACCAGTGGATACAGCAATGTTAACCAAAGACAGACCCAATTCATTCAATTGCACCTGAATACGAACGCCAAAAGAGCCAATTGCAAATCATCTGATCTGAAAAAGTATGACTTACCAAGGAAGGAAAACACAACTCCAGGTGGGATACTTTGGTAAGGAACGAAGTTTCGAAGCTCATAGTAAAGGAATTTGCAAACAGCAGAGGTGCAAAGAAGGTTCATGAGACTCTGTGTATAAGCTCTAAATTTGGGA
This sequence comes from Tachypleus tridentatus, assembly GCF_004210375.1. Classification (NCBI taxonomy): domain Eukaryota; kingdom Metazoa; phylum Arthropoda; class Merostomata; order Xiphosura; family Limulidae; genus Tachypleus; species Tachypleus tridentatus. The sequence goes on along the minus strand of NC_134835.1, from coordinate 8,206,608 downwards.
AGTTCGGAAACCCCAGTGCAGAGATAAAGTCCTTGATGATGAATGGGATCCAGCATCTTTGAGGCTGAGGTCCAGGCAGAACCATAGACCAGTGATCCATACTCTAGTTTCTATCTAAATAGTGCACGATATATCTTTAGTATAGAACATTGATCTGCTCCCCATGTAGTGGAAGAGAGGGCATGGAGGATGTTCAGTACTCTTGTACATTTGACCCGTAGCTGCTTGATGTATTGTGTACAGGTCAGCTTATGGTCAAAGATAAGCCCCAAGAATTTTGTCTCAGGGGCCACAGGCGGCACAACTTCAGGATAAAGGTGAATACTCTGTTGGTGGCAAAAGTACATGCAAACAGTTTTAGAGAGAGAGACGTTAAAGCCGTTTGCTGTGGTCCACTTCAATAAATGTACCTCATGTTCGACGACTGACATGAGATGTGAAAATTGTTGACATAGAGCCCATAAGAGAGAGTTTTTTAGTGATAACATTAATCTTTATACTGAAAAGTGTGACACTCAAAACACAGCTCTGAGGGACTCCAAGTTCCTGTAGAAAAGATTGGGAAAGTGTCGAATCAACACGGACTTGGAATTTCCTGTTCATTAAAATTTTTTAAATAAAAATGGGTAAATGGCCACGTAACCTATATATATGGAGGTCTTGCAAAATGCCATACCTCCATGTTGTGTCATAAGCCTTCTCAATGTCAAAGAATATTGATACAAGATGTTGTCATTTGTGAAAGGCTTCTCTGATTGACGTTTCAAGTCGAATCAGGTGATCCATGGTGGAGTGCTGCCAGCAGAACTCACACTAGGTGGATGAGAGGAGGTTGTTTGATTCGAGAAACCAAACAAGGTAAGCATTAACCATCCTCTCTAAGGTCTTAGAGAGACAGCTCGTCAAAGCAATTGGACAATAGTTTGAAGATATCTTGGGATCCTTCCCAGGCTTAGAGAAAGGTAGGGCAATAGTCTGGCACCAGGCATCAGGAAAAATATTCTCCTGCTAGATACAGTTAAAAACAATCAGAAAAATAGCAAGAGAAACAGGAGATAGATGGTGCAGCATTTCATAGGGTACATCATCAGGTCCGACCAATGTACTGCCAGACCAAGGAAGGGCCAGTTTGAGTTCCACTAGTGTAAAGAGTCTTGATGGCTAAGAAGGTAGAGGAAGAAGCAGAAGTGCTAGATACTCAGCAAAAGCTTTCACCTAGAGTTCCAATGATGCTCCAGGTATCAGCTACGTCTTGGCCATCAGAGATTAAGATTAAGAGGGTGACAGAATTATATTGCCCACTGACCTTTTGAACCTTGTCCCATATGACTTTGGAACTGGTGGTAGAAGATATGCTGGTTGTGAGCTTAATCCAAGAGTCCTTCTGGTTTAGACGTATTACCCAACAAGCATGTGTACGGGCCTGCTGGAAAGCAATGCAGTGCGAGAGTGTGGAGTACCTACAAAAAGTATCCCAGGTCCATTTTTGAGCCTTCCGTGCCATGTGGCACGTAATAGCGGTAAAGGACTGACTAGATGCATGAAAATAAGTATAAAAACCAGTTTTGAAAAGATAATGGTTGTGATAAGAGAATATACACTCTACGAAATGACCCCTCCTATCAATATCAGCACTTCCCCAAAGAGGATGATGCCCATTAAAGTCCCCTAGGATTAAAAAGGGAGATAGCAACTGTTGAATGATAGCATCAAGGCCAGATTCATCATAGGTCTTTTGAGGCGAAAGGTAGAGAGAACAAAGAGTGATGGTACGACTATAGCCTCCAAGGGTGTGTCGAGTGGAAAAAGATAGGGTGGGCACATGCTGATCAATCAACAGTGCCACCACTCCATGCGATCATCCATCACATAGCCTGTCATTTCTTTACAAACAAAACTGCCAAAAGGTGACTGTATCAGTAGGTTTCAGAAATATTTCCGTAAAAAAAGATTTACAGGATGTAGGAAGCAATCAGTGTTTCGATGTCATCTATAATAGAGCATAAACCTCGACAGTTCCATTGTATCTAGGTGGCAATTTTTATTTATGTGCAGGTAAATTGGGTGGAGAGCCCTTTTGATTATGACTACGTCTTTTTTCTTTATTGTATTTAATTGAGGGAGGTCTGTCGACCTCCATCGACCCTGCCCTGGGTAGAATGGGCATGTCTTTGTTGTTGGAAGAGGATTCCAGCGACTGAGGACGTAATGAATGATCGTTTTGCATCTTGGGGTGGGAGAATAAGATGTATTCAAGGAAATGCCCGTACCCAAGAACCAAAGGAAGTGGATTTTGGGGTTTTCTTGAATGTAGGTTAGAAACAGAGATGGGTATTGAAGTTGATTCATCAACTTTTTTAACCATGGAGGTCAAAAGACTTTTCATTTGGTTTGAGAACTATTCTTTTGGAGGCACAGAGATCTGTCTGCAGTCCCACTGTGATAGTAGAATGAAGTGCAGCAGCATTTGTTTGAGATGAAGTGTTGGACAACAACGTTCGAATTTCAGGGTAAGTAATGTTTTAAATCTTTTTCAAAAGCTGCACCTATTTTTCTTCCAACCATTTAGGGCAAGAACAAAGGTAGGATGGGTGAGAACCATTGCAATTGACACAATAAGGGTCTGTTTCACACTCATAGGCATCATGGTCCTTGCCACCACAACAAGCACACGTCAAGGAATCATGACATGATGTCTTTGAGTGACCAAACTGCTAACATTGGAAACATCTGGGAGGGTTTGGAATGTATGACCATATCTTGCAATTAAGATAACCTGCCTTGATGATGGCAGGTGGACGTAGTGATGTAAATGTCAGAATGAGGACATTGGCTAGCATAATAATTCCATCCTTGCATGTGGAGATATGCCTCATTGCAGAATCTCTTTGGGTGGAGAAACCTACAAGAATCTCTGACTTGGGGGATGTTCTTCAAATCCCTATCAACAATAACTCCATGTGATGAATTCAAAGTAGCATGAGGTGTAACCTCAATAGGTATATCTTCAATCACCTTTGAATGCTAGAGGAGTTCACTGTGTTGAGATGTGAATGTTTCCACCAATATGTCAACAACGCAAAGCTTTTTTACTGACTTTGGAGAGGAAGCAAGTCCCTCTAGTCTCTTCTGAATGAAAAAGGAGATATATGCCCTAAAGGTTTGTCTGAAAGAGAATGTAGTAAAAGAAAAGAGGTACAGGTGTTACAGATGTTGAAGATTGCTGCTCAGAATCTTCAAGACATGGTTGCTTACCAATTGACTGTTTTCACTATTTTAGTGAAGTTTTTATTTGGAGGATCCATAATAAAAAAAAAGAATATTTCAGTGCCCACTGACTCCACCCACCATGGAGCCCTATGAGGGGATGCACTACAATGCCAAACAAGGACACTGCAGCAATACCAGGGTTTCGTGAGCACTATACCCAAACACCAGCATCAGATACAATGTCCATAACACCAGTTGAAAACATCCAACACTGGTACTTGTTTGACCCTAACCCAAGTGGACCAACTGATGATACTAAGGGGCCACCTCAAGGCTGCCTGTCTACAGAAATTCAAGGCCAAAGTGGTGTGTTCAGGTTGGACCCCTCTACCACCAGGATCCTCTCCTCTCCTTCATGGGTCACCACAAACAGCAACGATGTGGGTGGATGTTTAGATCTCAGAGGAGGTAAACTGAAAGAACAAAACCTTCTCTGGGAGGTCCCCTCACCACGTACAGAAATCCACACTGAAAAGGATACTGAGGAATAAACATCCTTCATTATAAGACCATTTTATTAGTAACAACCATATTATTTTACTTGTGACAAACACTGACCAACTATGAAACTCTTAACCAAAGAAAAAAACTTATAAACATATAAACATAGAAATAATGATAAAGTTGTAGTTGGGATAATAACATAGACACCATTACAAATGTGTGTGAATCTGTCTGACAGCAAAATAAATTTTAAGAATTTTCTTTCTGGGCTTTCCAAATTTTCAAAGTATCAGCTTTTTCCTAAAGAATTGTTGGCATTTAATGATATGGTTCTCTGTACGGACATCTAGAGTTATTGTACAATACTTTTCTTAAAGAATCATTGACATTTAATGGTATGGTTCTCTGTAGAGACATCTAGTGTTACTGTACAATACTTTTCCTAAAGAATCATTGACATTTAATGATATGGTTCTCCATATAAACATCTAATGTTAGTGGTACAACCTTCATGTTGTTTTTTAATAACTGTAAACAGATATTTCTAAGATGGATATATACCACAGCAAACATAATATGTACAACAGCAAATGTGTGAATCTCAGGAACATGTTATGCAACTGACTTACAACATGACAAACTTCTAGCTTGTTTGCTAAACATGTTTGGTTTCATTATAAATCTTCAAATCTGATCTGTACAGTCAGCTTACTCCCAATAAGAAACTATTAATAATTCAAATTCACATTTCCAAAATATCAATTTCATCACTCAAAGAAATTACCTACATTTTACAATTATGAACACCTGATTCAAATAAAGTTTCTGTATACTCTTGGAAAAACATAAGAAAAATTGAAAACCATCTTTATATAATTTTAAGCCAGGTATTATTCTCATATTTATCAGATTTTTTCTCTCACACATACACATGCTTAATATCCTTGGCAGTGAGGACCAAATTATGTTTTATTATTACCTTAACAGGGTTACAGTAACCTTTTTCCTATTATATACATATAAATTATGTTTTATTATTACCTTAACAGGGTTACAGTAACCTTTTTCCTATTATATACATATAAATTATGTTTTATTATTACATTAACAGGGTTACAGTAACATTTTTACTATTATATACATATAAATTATGTTTTATATTATTACCTTAACAGGGTTACACTAACCTTTTTCCTATTATATACATATAAATTATGTTTTATTATTACCTTAACAGGGTTATAGTAACCTTTTTCCTATTATATACATATAAATTATGTTTTATTATTACCTTAACAGGGTTACAGTAACCTTTTTCCTATTATATACATATAAAAAGATTCAAGGATTATTTTACACATTCTTCACACAGATTCAGCTCCAAAGTTTCAGAACAACTGTTCTCTTTCTTCCTCATACTTCAATTCTCCAGTCCACTTAAACAAAAACAAACGTACTTAACGAATAACCACACCCCAGGTGATTCAATTACACTCTTTAACACTGAAACCTGTTATAACATTCTGGCCCAGTTACTAAGATTTTGCAGGTCCTTCTGAATAAACAAAACAAGAACAATGTGAGATGACTTGAAATATCTTACCACATTCACTGAATATGGAGGTAACTCATGCCACACAATATGAACTCTTACCACATTCACTGAATATGGAGGTAACTCATGCCACACTATATGAACTCTTACCACATTCACTGAATATGGAGGTAACTCATACCACACTATATAAACTCTTACATTCACTGAATATGGAGGTAACTCATGCCACACTATATGAACTCTTACCACATTCACTGAATATAGAGACAACTCATGCCACACTATATGAACTCTTACCACATTCACTGAATATAGAGACAACTCATGCCACACTATATGAACTCTTACCACATTCACTGAATATGGAGGTAACTCATGCCACACTATATGAACTCTTACATTCACTGAATATGGAGACAACTCATGCCATACTATATGAACTCTTACCACATTCACTGAATATGGAGGTAACTCATGCCACACTATATGAACTCTTACCACATTCACTGAATATGGAGACAACTCATGCCACACTATATGAACTCTTACATTCACTGAATATAGAGACAACTCATGCCACACTATATGAACTCTTACCACATTCACTGAATATGGAGACAACTCATGCCACACTATATGAACTCTTACATTCACTGAATATGGAGGTAACTCATGCCACACTATATGAACTCTTACATTCACTGAATATGGAGACAACTCATGCCACACTATATGAACTCTTACCACATTCACTGAATATGGAGGTAACTCATGCCACACTATATGAACTCTTACATTCACTGAACATGGAGGTAACTCATGCCACACTATATGAACTCTTACCACATTCACTGAATATGGAGGCAACTCATGCCACACTATATGAACTCTTACATTCACTGAATATGGAGACAACTCATGCCACACTATATGAACTCTTACCACATTCACTGAATATGGAGGCAACTCATGCCACACTATATGAACTCTTACATTCACTGAATATGGAGACAACTCATGCCACACTATATGAACTCTTACCACATTCACTGAATATGGAGGCAACTCATGCCACACTATATGAACTCTTACATTCACTGAATATGGAGACAACTCATGACACACTATATGAACTCTTACATTCACTGAATATGGAGACAACTCATGCCACACTATATGAACTCTTACATTCACTGAATATGGAGGCAACTCATGCCACACTATATGAACTCTTACATTCACTGAATATGGAGACAACTCATGCCACACTATATGAACTCTTACATTCACTGAATATGGAGACAACTCATGCCACACTATATGAACTCTTACATTCACTGAATATGGAGACAACTCATGCCACACTATATGAACTCTTACATTCACTGAATATGGAGGCAACTCATGCCACACTATATGAACTCTTACATTCACTGAATATGGAGACAACTCATGCCACACTATATGAACTCTTACATTCACTGAATATGGAGACAACTCATGCCACACTATATGAACTCTTACATTCACTGAATATGGAGACAACTCATGCCACACTATATGAACTCTTACCACATTCACTGAATATGGAGACAACTCATGCCACACTATATGAACTCTTACATTCACTGAATATGGAGACAACTCATGCCACACTATATGAACTCTTACCACATTCACTGAATATGGAGACAACTCATGCCACACTATATGAACTCTTACATTCACTGAATATGGAGACAACTCATGCCACACTATATGAACTCTTACCACATTCACTGAATATGGAGACAACTCATGCCACACTATATGAACTCTTACATTCACTGAATATGGAGACAACTCATGCCACACTATATGAACTCTTACATTCACTGAATATGGAGACAACTCATGCCACACTATATGAACTCTTACCACATTCACTGAATATGGAGACAACTCATGCCACACTATATGAACTCTTACATTCACTGAATATGGAGACAACTCACGCCACACTATATGAACTCTTACATTCACTGAATATGGAGACAACTCATGCCACACTATATGAACTCTTACATTCACTGAATATGGAGACAACTCATGCCACACTATATGAACTCTTACCACATTCACTGAATATGGAGACAACTCATGCCACACTATATGAACTCTTACATTCACTGAATATGGAGACAACTCATGCCACACTATATGAACTCTTACATTCACTGAATATGGAGGTAACTCATGCCACACTATATGAACTCTTATCACATTCACTGAATATGGAGACAACTCATGCCACACTATATGAACTCTTACCACATTCACTGAATATGGAGACAACTCATGCCGCACTATATGAACTCTTACATTCACTGAATATGGAGACAACTCATGCCACACTATATGAACTCTTACATTCACTGAATATGGAGACAACTCATGCCACACTATATGAACTCTTACATTCACTGAATATGGAGACAACTCATGCCACACTATATGAACTCTTACCACATTCACTGAATATGGAGGCAACTCATGCCACACTATATGAACTCTTACATTCACTGAATATGGAGACAACTCATGCCACACTATATGAACTCTTACCACATTCACTGAATATGGAGACAACTCATGCCACACTATATGAACTCTTACATTCACTGAATATGGAGACAACTCATGCCACACTATATGAACTCTTACATTCACTGAATATGGAGACAACTCATGCCACACTATATGAACTCTTACCACATTCACTGAATATGGAGACAACTCATGCCACACTATATGAACTCTTACCACATTCACTGAATATGGAGACAACTCATGCCACACTATATGAACTCTTACATTCACTGAATATGGAGACAACTCATGCCACACTATATGAACTCTTACATTCACTGAATATGGAGACAACTCATGCCACACTATATGAACTCTTACATTCACTGAATATGGAGACAACTCATGCCACACTATATGAACTCTTACCACATTCACTGAATATGGAGACAACTCATGCCACACTATATGAACTCTTACATTCACTGAATATGGAGACAACTCATGCCACACTATATGAACTCTTACCACATTCACTGAATATGGAGACAACTCATGCCACACTATATGAACTCTTACATTCACTGAATATGGAGACAACTCATGCCACACTATATGAACTCTTACCACATTCACTGAATATGGAGACAACTCATGCCACACTATATGAACTCTTACATTCACTGAATATGGAGACAACTCATGCCACACTATATGAACTCTTACATTCACTGAATATGGAGACAACTCATGCCACACTATATGAACTCTTACATTCACTGAATATGGAACTCATACCACATTCACTGAATATGGAGACAACTCATGCCACACTATATGAACTCTTACATTCACTGAATATGGAGACAACTCATGCCACACTATATGAACTCTTACATTCACTGAATATGGAGACAACTCATGCCACACTATATGAACTCTTACCACATTCACTGAATATGGAGACAACTCATGCCACACTATATGAACTCTTACCACATTCACTGAATATGGAGACAACTCATGCCACACTATATGAACTCTTACATTCACTGAATATGGAGACAACTCATGCCACACTATATGAACTCTTACCACATTCACTGAATATGGAGACAACTCATGCCACACTATATGAACTCTTACATTCACTGAATATGGAGACAACTCATGCCACACTATATGAACTCTTACATTCACTGAATATGGAGACAACTCATGCCACACTATATGAACTCTTACATTCACTGAATATGGAGACAACTCATGCCACACTATATGAACTCTTACATTCACTGAATATGGAGACAACTCATGCCACACTATATGAACTCTTACCACATTCACTGAATATGGAGACAACTCATGCCACACTATATGAACTCTTACATTCACTGAATATGGAGACAACTCATGCCACACTATATGAACTCTTACATTCACTGAATATGGAGACAACTCATGCCACACTATATGAACTCTTACCACATTCACTGAATATGGAGACAACTCATGCCACACTATATGAACTCTTACCACATTCACTGAATATGGAGACAACTCATGCCACACTATATGAACTCTTACATTCACTGAATATGGAGACAACTCATGCCACACTATATGAACTCTTACATTCACTGAATATGGAGACAACTCATGCCACACTATATGAACTCTTACATTCACTGAATATGGAGACAACTCATGCCACACTATATGAACTCTTACCACATTCACTGAATATGGATGCCACACAACTCATGCACACACTATATGAACTCTATATGAACTCACATTCACTGAATATGGAGACAACTCATGCCACACTATATGAACTCTACCACATTCACTGAATATGGAGACAACTCATGCCACACTATATGAACTCTTACCACATTCACTGAATATGGAGACAACTCATGCCACACTATATGAACTCTTACATTCACTGAATATGGAGACAACTCATGCCACACTATATGAACTCTTACCACATTCACTGAATATGGAGACAACTCATGCCACACTATATGAACTCTTACATTCACTGAATATGGAGACAACTCATGCCACACTATATGAACTCTTACCACATTCACTGAATATGGAGACAACTCATGCCACACTATATGAACTCTTACATTCACTGAATATGGAGACAACTCATGCCACACTATATGAACTCTTACCACATTCACTGAATATGGAGACAACTCATGCCACACTATATGAACTCTTACATTCACTGAATATGGAGACAACTCATGCCACACTATATGAACTCTTACATTCACATTCACTGAATATGGAGACAACTCATGCCACACTATATGAACTCTTACATTCACTGAATATGGAGACAACTCATGCCACACTATATGAACTCTTACATTCACTGAATATGGAGACAACTCATGCCACACTATATGAACTCTTACATTCACTGAATATGGAGACAACTCATGCCACACTATATGAACTCTTACCACATTCACTGAATATGGAGACAACTCATGCCACACTATATGAACTCTTACATTCACTGAATATGGAGACAACTCATGCCACACTATATGAACTCTTACATTCACTGAATATGGAGACAACTCATGCCACACTATATGAACTCTTACCACATTCACTGAATATGGAGACAACTCATGCCACACTATATGAACTCTTACATTCACTGAATATGGAGACAACTCATGCCACACTATATGAACTCTTACATTCACTGAATATGGAGACAACTCATGCCACACTATATGAACTCTTACATTCACTGAATATGGAGACAACTCATGCCACACTATATGAACTCTTACATTCACTGAATATGGAGACAACTCATGCCACACTATATGAACTCTTACCACATTCACTGAATATGGAGACAACTCATGCCACACTATATGAACTCTTACATTCACTGAATATGGAGACAACTCATGCCACACTATATGAACTCTTACATTCACTGAATATGGAGACAACTCATGCCACACTATATGAACTCTTACATTCACTGAATATGGAGACAACTCATGCCACACTATATGAACTCTTACATTCACTGAATATGGAGACAACTCATGCCACACTATATGAACTCTTACATTCACTGAATATGGAGACAACTCATGCCACACTATATGAACTCTTACATTCACTGAATATGGAGACAACTCATGCCACACTATATGAACTCTTACATTCACTGAATATGGAGACAACTCATGCCACACTATATGAACTCTTACATTCACTGAATATGGAGACAACTCATGCCACACTATATGAACTCTTACCACATTCACTGAATATGGAGACAACTCATGCCACACTATATGAACTCTTACATTCACTGAATATGGAGACAACTCATGCCACACTATATGAACTCTTACATTCACTGAATATGGAGACAACTCATGCCACACTATATGAACTCTTACATTCACTGAATATGGAGACAACTCATGCCACACTATATGAACTCTTACCACATTCACTGAATATGGAGACAACTCATGCCACACTATATGAACTCTTACATTCACTGAATATGGAGACAACTCATGCCACACTATATGAACTCTTACATTCACTGAATATGGAGACAACTCATGCCACACTATATGAACTCTTACATTCACATTCACTGAATATGGACTCTTACAACTCATGCCACACTATATGAACTCTTACATTCACTGAATATGGAGACAACTCATGCCACACTATATGAACTCTTACATTCACTGAATATGGAGACAACTCATGCCACACTATATGAACTCTTACATTCACTGAATATGGAGACAACTCATGCCACACTATATGAACTCTTACATTCACTGAATATGGAGACAACTCATGCCACACTATATGAACTCTTACCACATTCACTGAATATGGAGACAACTCATGCCACACTATATGAACTCTTACATTCACTGAATATGGAGACAACTCATGCCACACTATATGAACTCTTACCACATTCACTGAATATGGAGACAACTCATGCCACACTATATGAACTCTTACATTCACTGAATATGGAGACAACTCATGCCACACTATATGAACTCTTACATTCACTGAATATGGAGACAACTCATGCCACACTATATGAACTCTTACATTCACTGAATATGGAGACAACTCATGCCACACTATATGAACTCTTACATTCACTGAATATGGAGACAACTCATGCCACACTATATGAACTCTTACATTCACTGAATATGGAGACAACTCATGCCACACTATATGAACTCTTACATTCACTGAATATGGAGACAACTCATGCCACACTATATGAACTCTTACATTCACTGAATATGGAGACAACTCATGCCACACTATATGAACTCTTACATTCACTGAATATGGAGACAACTCATGCCACACTATATGAACTCTTACCACATTCACTGAATATGGAGACAACTCATGCCACACTATATGAACTCTTACATTCACTGAATATGGAGACAACTCATGCCACACTATATGAACTCTTACATTCACTGAATATGGAGACAACTCATGCCACACTATATGAACTCTTACCACATTCACTGAATATGGAGACAACTCATGCCACACTATATGAACTCTTACATTCACTGAATATGGAGGTAACTCATGCCACACTATATGAACTCTTATCACATTCACTGAATATGGAGGTAACTCATGCCACACTATATGAACTCTTACCACATTCACTGAATATGGAGACAACTCATGCCACACTATATGAACTCTTACATTCACTGAATATGGAGACAACTCATGCCACACTATATGAACTCTTACATTCACTGAATATGTAACTCATGCCACACTATATGAACTCTTACCACATTCACTGAATATGGAGACAACTCATGCCACACTATATGAACTCTTACATTCACTGAATATGGAGACAACTCATGCCACACTATATGAACTCTTACATTCACTGAATATGGAGGTAACTCATGCCACACTATATGAACTCTTACATTCACTGAATATGGAGACAACTCATGCCACACTATATGAAAAATAAAACTGTCTCACTTAATGATGTGTCCTATGGTACCAAAATTTATATTTGTGTTGCTTTGTCACTTTCACCATTAAGTATGAAAAACTAAGGTTCAACACAATGATTTCTCATAAAAATCTTAAATACAGTCACATCCACTCTAACTTCTTTGTTTTTAAGAAAAAGCAATTTCAGAGAACGTGGTATGTCCTCATATAATAACCTTTCTATCCAAGATATCCTACTGGACCATTTTAACCATTTTCAACAATTTAATGACCTTTTTAAGGTGATGAACACAGTATTTTAAGTGTCATCTAACCAATGACACAACTTCTTTAGACTTCTATTTGATATTCCTGTAAGCTCAACCTAAATTTCTATTTGCCTTACCATTAGTTACAACATTTTGCTTGGATGGCTTAAGATATTGATCAATCAAACACCAAGATTCATCAAAGTTATACTTATAACTGTGGCTTCTTAAATTAAAAGCCATCTGCCATTTACTCAGCCAACTCACCAAATAATCTAAATATTTTCCTAAATCAGCAACATCATCTTCACAGTGAGCAACACCGAAGATCTGAATATCATCTATAAGTTTGTGTAATTTATTGACTAATCTTTATCTATGTCACTGATGTAAATTAAAAAGAGCAATGGTATAACACTGAGCTCTGAGGTACCCCACTTTTGATATTAATCCATTTTGACTGAAAACCATTTATAACAACTCTCTGCTTTCTTCCACCCAGCCAGTTTTAAATCCAACGAGTCAACATATCCCACATACCCACACATATAATTATGATTTATTTAACAAGCTTTTCATGTGGCAACATGTCAAATACCTTCTTTAAATTTAGATACAATAAATCCACACCCTTACCCTCATCTGCACAGGCAAAGAATGTGTAAACATTAGAAAGGCAAGACCTTCTCATTGTGAAACCATATTGACTATCCAATAAAATTTAAAAAAAACTCTTAAACTTTGTTAAGTAAACTTGAAAAGCATCTTTCATCAGACCTGCAAATCAGTTTCTTACCACTGATGTAAGGTTTATAGGCCTATTATTACCTGAAGTATTTTTTATCACCTTCCTCCCAATTATTCAAGAACTTGCACAAAATAATAGCACATGCCAAATCCTTAACTTCTTTCAACCTCCTTGGTCCAGGTGTTTTTTATCCTTTAAACTTTTGAATTGTTTTCTGAGAAACAATTAATATGATGTCTCATTTGATCAAGCTTCCATCTATTAATTATTCAGGATAAGAAATACTTTTCAAATCTTCAATACAAAAAAAAAGTATTAATTAGTAACCAAGCCATCCGATTATAATCAAAAATAAACTTCCTTATATCATTCATCAAGGGCCCATCCTAACATTTTGCTTACCCTGAATGTATTTAAAGAAATTCTTTCAGCTAATATTTACATTTTCATTTCAAATACCCTTTTCAACTGCTCAATTTCTATTTTATCAACTCTCTTGAATCTTTTAATTCTCTCATCATAGAAATAAATTTAAACTTTTAAAATTCTAGTAATTTTATCTTTTCCATCAAATTCTTTTTCAGACAACCTGCTCTTTCACTGGCACATGTTTTTCCAATAAGGTCCATGTTTATCTTGCATAAAACCCTCTAGCTGTTGATACATGTCACAAATAAGGCACATCTCTAGGCCTAATTTTAGGGTTGTGGGATAACCATCAGTTTTTTGGCAATGCAATTTATTTTATTTCATCAACCTAGCATGAAACGTGATACACCTTACAATGCACAAAGCACGATCTACCAACTGGACTAAAGAGTTAACCCTTAGCTATTGCTAGTAAGGTATTTTTGTACAAACTAAGACACCCATTCTAAGATCAACAAAACTGAAGACAACACTCCCGTTTGAAATACTAATAAATAAGAAGAGTTTTTTATCTGTTTCATTTTATTATAAAGAATTTACTATGTCACTATGGGGATTAACAAAAGTGTTATGTATTAATGTTTTGAATAGAAGTGTTGTACTATTGTACTGAGTTCTGTTGATCTTAGAACAGTTCATAGTTCTAGATTGTCTCCTGAATTCACTTTCATGAGATAAGTTAGGGACTGTTCTCAAAATACATTCACTTAACAGTGCAGTAATATAATTCTCTGACACTTAAAACATTTGGTGTCTACTATGTAATGTCTATTAAAACTTCAAGTGTGACAAAAACAAAACAACTTATATACTCCAATGATATTTTCAGTTGTTTATAAACTCAACTGAGAAATTTAATTGGTAAACCTAGTTTTGAGACTGAGTGTTTGTCAGTAAAGACACTCAGATATCAAATGAAGAAAATACTTATTGATAAGTAAAAATAAGAAAAACTACAAGTACTTTCAAGTATGTAACAGTATACGTGTGTCAGCCATTAATCTGTTGTGAAGTCCAATATTAGTATTGCTAAAGAACACTGTTATTTAATGAAACTATCTTCAGTCATTATCTACAACTCTGATTAGCATGCAACTCCAGCACGTACCGTACAAAGGCCAAGATTCACTCAAAAAAAAAGTAAACATAGCACAAATGTTTATAGTTAGTTTTATCTTCCCCTAGAGATTTCAAATAGAATAATTTCAATATTTATCTAGTACTTATAAGCTCTACGGATAAAAAAAAAATGTTATAAGATCAAAGTAAATATCTAGCACTACAGCATGTTCCCTGTTGAGTAATACATGTGTAATATACTCTGACAAAAATGATTTATAAACCAGTATGTGGTCATGCATCAGTGTGGCTTTCAAGTGAGAAACATTAAACAAGAAAATTTCTAAGATTTGGGAAGCTACTCCATTAGGTAATGAATAAGTTTATTTACTTAAGTTAATGGTTCAAGAGCTGCAAGCTAGATGGTATCATATATCTCTTGAATAGACCAAGGTCAATGTACATACCCCTACCTTAATCCTGTTTAACCAATCATCATCAACCAACTAGTATATAAGTGTATTTACTCATAAATCTATGTCACTCATCACATTTAAAAATCTCGGTCTCTAGAATATGTTAATTAAAGTCCCATAGATGGTGTCAAGTGTTTTAAAACACCACTTTTAAAGCTTTTTCTGGAGGAAATTAAAGATATATGTAACATGAAATGTTCTTCAATGTTCATGCTCTTTGTTCCTGTGAGGGTAATTCATGTTTAATCCCTTATCTCTTAAATATATTTTTTTTACTAGAAGAAATAATACAAGTTCTTTCCAATATTTAACATTTTCAGAAAACAAGTTACTGAGCAGGAGATAGAACAGGTTTGTAAAATATATAATTATTCAGTTTTATAATGAT
Organism: Tachypleus tridentatus; assembly: GCF_004210375.1. NCBI lineage: Eukaryota > Metazoa > Arthropoda > Merostomata > Xiphosura > Limulidae > Tachypleus > Tachypleus tridentatus. The sequence continues at coordinate 8,190,359 of NC_134835.1, read as the reverse complement.
AAATAGTTTGTTTTGTTAATGAATATGTACTTCTGTTTGTTTTTTTTCTATAGGAAAACATTACAAGCTGATAGTACTAGTTTCCATATCAACCATACCTTTGTTTATATAACTTATCAGTAACCTCAGAATTTTCCACAATTATACAATATTCTCGTGATGATTATAAATAGTTAACAGAAGCTTGTAAGTTAAAAAAAAGATAAAGGAGACAGAAAACTCTTCTAACCATCAAGAGTAAAGAAAATTTAAATTAACCAATTCATACTGGTAATATTACAATTAAAAGTTATTCCTGAAACCTATTTGAGGTTTGAAAACAATAAACTGTCATGCTCATATATTTTCATATTTTCCAATTTTACGAAGGAACGTGAAACTTTCAGTTTTAATAAATAAACGCATTCCAAATGTAACTGGCATATACAATACATTCAGTTTAATAAATTCAATTAGCCAACTTCAAAAACAACTTTTCATTCCATTCCTTTTAAAGCTTGAATATTACTTATTCCTGGTTCACATCACTATAATTCTTTTAACTTTTAAAAAGTTCAGACGCCCAGACATTGTATTGTTTGTGTTTATAAAAGTATTCACCATTGACGCCTGGCTTTTTTATTTAATTGACCAAAGCAATTAATTATTATTATTATTATTATTAGTTAACCGACAATTATTAGTAATACCATGTTGCCTTGTCTTCACTAAAATTAAAAGAATTTAATGGCTGGTTTTAAGAAACATTAACTTACCACTCTAAAAGTTAATATTCAAAATATTAGTAAACACGGGTCTTTCCATGGTCTTTCTTTTGCATTGTATTTATCTGTAATCTCCGAACAGTGAAGGCACTGTTGGCGATAATTATCATTTGCTCGAACAAAAACTAAGCAAACAAAATATTAAACTCGTTACAATAACAATATTTAAGTTCTAACTGCACAGTTAACAACTATCAGCGAAACTGTTAATTCATAGTTTACAATGTCACAAGAGATGATTGTTCCGCCTTTGAAATGTTGATGCTTACTAGTGCCCTCTCTCGATTATAAATAATACTAAATTATTTTAAAAGAAACAAAAATATAAAGTTTTATTAGTTATTTTAAAGGTTTTTGGATATTTGCACAAAGGAACACTTAAGTTATCTGCGTACGCATCCAAATTTTGATTCGATAGATTATCAGGAAAGCAACAAGTCAACAGCACGCATAGCCGACTCTTTTATTTCTCTTGTATGGGAACCATAGTCCAGAACATGTTGTATACTCGATAACACAATCCATTTCTAATATTAAAATAATAATAATTTATGAATCGGCTCAAAGAGGAAATGCTTTTAATCTTTCGAAAGCACTTTACAAGGGAAACGTTAAAATTCTAAATGTTTTCTGAAGGGTTTAGCGGTAAGTCTGGAGACTTATGACACTAAAATTTGGCTTTCGATACTGTAGCAAGCACATAAGGGTTTGGTTTGGTGTGGTTTGATTTTCGCACAAAGGTACTCGAAGAATATCTGCATTACCCGTTCCGTCCCTAATTTAGCAGTGTAAGACAAGAGGGAAGATAGCTAGTCATCACTACCCACCACCAATACGTTGGCTACTCTTTTACCAACAAATAGTGTGACTTACTGTCACATTATAACGCCCCTACGGCCGAAAGGGCGAGGATATTTGGTGTGATTAGGATTCGAACCCGTGACCTTCGGATAACGAGTCGAGTGCCTTAACCACCTGGCCATGCTGGGCCGAGTCACAGGAGGGTGTAGCTCATTATGTTATACTGCCATTAGTAAGAAAACAACAGGATTTTTAAGAGCTATTTTTCTCAGTAATTTGTTTTTAAAGGCATGTGTTATTCACTTTTTAAAAAGCAAGTGGAAAATATAAATATTCTTAAAGGAACTATTCGGTTAGGAATAATATTTCAGTGCCAGTGAAAAATGTTTGTACCTTGTTATTTCACTGTATAAAAGAAAACAAAAATGTTGATTCTTGTTTATTTACTCATCACCTATATTATAGTCGCACTGAAGTTACAGTGAGATGTTAAATAACACTAACATCTCAATATATTTTTCGACATTTCCCATTACATGAAATTATTTGTTTTGTGTTTGAATTTCACGCAAAGCTACACGAGGACTATTTGCATTAGCCGTCCATAATTTAGTAGTGTAAGACTAGAGCAGTGGTTCTTAACCTTGTTGGAGGTACTGAATCCCGGAAGTAACGTATTGCATTCGTAATTGGAAAAATAAAATACGATTTTTTCAAATTCAAAACATAAGTAGATATTTTATTAGTGCACAAAATGAACCATGCATCAGTTGCACACAGTATCATTGTGTTCAAAGAACAAAACCAACAAAACATGAATTTCACACAAAAACCAAAACATAACTCAATGAATATTTACTGCAAATCAATGTGACTTTTGCTGTTGCCTTTCAGAGACAAGTTCAGAAATGCGCGGCTTCACCTTGGCAAGTGCAGCTCTTATATCATTTTCGCAACAAAGTCTGTTCCTTTTCTTCATTTTTATGTCTACCATCCTCGAAAAGGATTGCTCGCAAAGATACGTTGTAACAAACGGTATTAGTATCTCAAGGGCTTTCTTACCAAAAAGAGGATGGTACACTATGATTTGGTGACACCAAAACGTTGAGAGCATTGTTGTTCTAAAAAGTTGCTGTTGAACTTGGCTCTGCTGAAGTTCAATGATTTCGTCGAGGTATTCATCATTGACATCTATTGTCGCAACTAAATGTGAATGGCTGTTTCACCCATGCTGGATATGACTTTCTGGAAGGGAAGTATCTGTCGAAAGACTTTGCGAGCTCATCTAAGTGCATGGCAATTGCTTGTATCAGTTCCCCGGGTACAGACACATCTTGAATCTTACTTACACAGTCGTCCAGCTGGGAAAAGTTTGAGAAGTTATCATTCTCTGTTAGTCGTTTCCATAAAGGTAGCTTTTATGAAAAGCCTTCAGGTTTTCTTCCGCTTCGATGATGTTGACTCCACCGCCCTACATTTGTTGATTCAGATGATTGAGAGCATTAAAGATATCGGTCATGTTCGCCAAAATGAGAATGAACTGAGATTTTTCAAAGCAATTTGCATGACAATGTTGGCGCTCTCGCAAAAACAGGGCTAATTCCACACGCATGGCAAAAACACGATTCAGCACCTTTCCCCGGGAAATCCACCGAATGCTAGAATGGTACAGAAGTACTTCGAATTCAAAGTCCATTTCATTACACAGTTCTTTGAAGATGCTGTGCTTCAGGGCACTATTTCGCACAAAGTTCACACATTCCACAACAATTTTTGATACTTCTGCCAGTTTTGAAGGCAAGGTTTTTGTTGTCAACGCATGCCTTTGCAGAACACAGTGCGTTACAATAATATGTGGTGTATCGGCTTTCACCAGCGCACCGAAACCAGAGTTTCGTCCCAGCATGACTGGAGCTTCGTCCGAAAAAACTGCAGAAACCATATCCCAAGAAAGATCGTTGTTTCTGGAGAAGTCATCCACAAGTTTCTTTACGTCGGCTGCCTTAGTTGTTGTTGTAAGAGGCAACAAAATAAAAAATATCCTTTTATCTCGTCGTTCTTCACATAGCGCACGAATACAACAAGCTGACTTAGATTGGAAACGTCGGTGGTCTCGTCGAATTGAAGGCTGAATTTTGCTGGGCTTGAAATCAGATCTGCAACTACTTGAGCCAAGATGTCATCGCTCATGTCATCTATTTTGCTGCTGATGGTGTCATTTGAAAGAGGAATTTGGGATAACTTATTTTCAGCAGCTTTTCCCAGCATGATATTCGCCATCTTCAACGCAGCTGGTTTTACGAGTGCTTCACCAATGGTGTGTAGTTTGTCCTGCTTTGCAATTAAGTACGCAACTTCGTACGATGCTGTGAGAATCGGTTTGTCGATGGATACAAAGCCAAGGACAGGCAAAGTAGCCTTTTCATCGAACCTGGCTCTCTTTGAATTTCTCTTTGGCTTTTTTTGAATTCAGCAAACGTTGTGTTCTTGTATTTCCCATCTCCATGCAGCTTCAGAAAGTGTTCTCTTAGTTTTGCTGGTGCTAGACTAGAATTGCTCAACTTGGCATTGCAAATCATTCATTGAGGATGCTGACTCCCATCATGTTCCATTATACACGTGAATTTATATTGTACGTATTCGTCCGACCACTTTCTGTTTTTGATCGACATAGTCAGTATGAAGGGATTGAAAGATTAAGAAAAAATCCCAAATGACGTACGATTACTACAGTTACAAGTCGACTGCTAAGAGTACAAAGTTGCCTGTAACACAAATACTAAGGCCAAGTGATGTGACGTGATCAGCCGCAGCAAATGATGGCCAAGTGGAGCATCACGTCACGAATCATACGAGTGGGGTGAACGGCGTGTGTGTCTTGACCTCCACCGAACTCCTAAGACTGACTCACCGAACCCCTGGGGTTCGATTGAACCCAGTATAAGAACCACTGGACTAGAGAGAAAGCAACTAGTCATCACCACCCACCACCAACTCTTTGGTTACTCTTTTGCCAACGAATAGTGGGACTGACCGAAATATTATAAAACTCACATGTCTGAGAGAGCGAGCATGTTTGGTGCTACGGGGACTCGAATCTGCGACCCTAAGATTAAGAGTCAAGTGCCCTAATCACCTGGCCATATTAAAATAATTTAAATACATTGTAAAATTAAACACATATTATATTATATAAGGTATTTTGTACAATGAAAAAAAGGTTTGTTTGTTTTGGAATTTCGCACAAAGCTACTCGAGGGCTATCTGTGCTAGCCGTCCCTAATTTAGCAGTGTAAGACTAGAGGGAAGGCAGCTAGTCATCACCACCCACCGCCAACTCTTGGGCTGCTCTTTTACCAACGAATAGTGGGATTGGCCGCACGTTATAACGCCACTATGGCTGAAAGGGCGAACATGTTTGGTATGACGGTGATTCGAACCCGCGACCCTCAGGTTACGAGTCGAACGCCTTAATCCACCTGGCCTAATGTTGTAATATTACTAGCCTTACTGGATGGTTAATCAAAAATTATTACAGAGTGCAAACGGTTGAAATGAAACTGATGGAAATAGTACGAAACTGTAAAGAAAGAAAGAAAAGGAACATAAGTTACACAACAATATTATATTACACGACAGACTTGTTAAACATGTTAAGATAGCAGAAACGTTAAATCAACTCAAAGAAAAGGTGTCAAAGCTCACCATTATGTACAAATATCTATCTGTTCTTGACAAATAAAAATTATTTCTTTCCTTGCTGAGGGTCGCGGGTTCGAATCCCTGTCACACAAAACATGCTCGCCCTTTCAGCCGTGGGGGCGTTATATTGTGACGGTCAATCCCATTATTCGTTGGTAAAAGAGTAGTCCAAGAGTTGGCGGTGGGTGGTGATGACTAGCTGCCTTCCCTCTAGTCTTACACTGCTAAATTAGGGACGGCTAGCACAGATAGCCCTCGAGTAGCTTTGCGCAAGATTAAAAAATAACAAGAACAATCTTTCGTTGTTAGCGCTATTGAAAATTAGAAATAACTCTCGCGTGTTTCGAAATTTAAGCCAAACTTGGTTGCACCAAAGGACAGTCATTATGATCACATATCTATGTTTACTTCTCCTTTTGTTAACTTCACTTTTTCATTTCAGTTTACTTTTTTATTTTCATTTAATTTTTTCTCTTATGTTCCGTATCCATTTTTACGTCAATACCAAAATAAAATTCACCATATTTTGAGGTTGTTTTCGATGTTGTTTTGTTTCCTTTTCTATGATTTGTTTAGAAACGAAACGTTTCAGACGAGCATCCAATTTAATATGCAGTGTATTACGATTTCAAATAGCCAGAAACTGAAATAAATTGTAATTCATTTGTTTGTTTTTTGGAATTTCGTGCAAAGCTACACAAGGGCTATCTGCGCTAGCCGTCCCTAATTTAGCAGTGTAAGACTAAAAGGAAGGCAACTAGTCATCATCACTCACCGCCAACTCTTGGGCTACTCTTTTATCAACGAATAGTGGAATTGACCGTTACATTATAACGCTCCCATGGCTGAAAGGAGCGAGCATGTTTGGTGCGCCGGGGATTCGAACCCGCGACTCTTAGATTGCTAGTTGAACGCCTCAACCCACTTGGCGATGCCAGGTCTAATTGTAATTTAGATTTAGAAGTTAATTATATGAAGAGACGTATCGAATTTGTACTTGCCGACAAGATCGCTACACACAAACACAGTTTTCTTTCTTAATACAGATATCTTAAAATACACAAACAATAATACAATTTATAATAACTGTTATTACAAATAATGATTCATATTCAAAAATTTACAAACTTACAAACAATATTGAGTCTTCTATCCGATCCGGAACATTCTTGATATCTTATCGAGGGTTCACGACGGACGAATCAATTCTGAGTTAATATAGTCACAATTTACTCAATGGAAAGCTAACTAACTTTTCACTGATCGCACGTGAATTGGAGAACTTGGCTGTGGCTTACTACTGCATGATCTAAGTAAACAACTTAAGCCTCTCCGAAACACCACGAAATACACATAAGTGCTCTTTCCAGGTGTCACTGTAAATCACAACATCGTCAACATAAATGTCAACATCTGATAAATTGTTGAGACATTGATTCATTCTTCACTGAAAAGTTGCTTGAGAATTTTTTTTATCCGAGAATATATTAGTACTGGTATAATCTATCAAGAGTAAGAAAAGGGGAAATTTATTTTGCCCTTTTCGGTTAGTGAAACAGCCCAGTTATCCTTTAGTTGATCACACTTTGTGATATATTTGGCTTTTCCAATTTCATAAGTACAATCCCCCATTCTCGGAATGGAATAGAAATATGTCTTTGTCAAAGCATTTACTTTGTGAAAGTTTGTTTGTTTGTTTTTTTGGAATTTCGCACAAAGCTACTCGAGAGCTATCTGTGCTAGCCGTCCCTAATTTAGCAGTGTAAGACTAGAGGGAAGGCAGCTAGTCATCACCACCCACCGCCAACTCTTGGGCTACTCTTTTACCAACGAATAGTGGGATTGACTGTGACATTATAACGCCCCTACGGCTGAAAGGGCGAGCATGTTTGGCGCGACCGGGATGCGAACCCGCGACCCTCAGATTACGAAGCGCACGCCTTAACGCGCTAGGCCATGCCAGGCCTCTTTGTGAAAGTCTGTACAGAATCTAACTAAACCATCAGATTTAGTAACCAATACACAAGGTGAAGACCAATCACTTTTTCTAGGTTCTATGATACCATCTTATAACATACATATATTTTTTTACGTATTTTATCAACTTTGATTGAATTCTTACAATAGAGACGGTTTTTTTGATAAGAAAAGCATCAGCTATATCAACATCATGAACAGCAATGTTGGTATGATTACGAATATCCGGAAATATACATTCATATTCAATCAATAAATAAGAAAGTCGAGTTTTCTTTTCACGAGACAAGTGATCGAATTTTGCCAAAATGGACCAGAATATGAGAAGTATTTAGTATGATATTCTGTTCATCTCTAATATTTTCATATTTAAGGGTGTCTGGATTAAAGAGACTGTCATCAATATCACTAGAAAACTCAACAACTAAAATGTCTTCAGATAATTTTGGATGTGGCAAAGCTACAATGTAACGATATGGCACAGCTGCGCAGTCTTTCGACAATCAGGTATTTTTACAACATAGTCTCTCTCATTAACTTTCCAATCAACCTTACAAGTACCATGGTACCTAGCTTTGAGTGGATGTCCAATAGGGGGTAACAAGACTAAGACCATGTCATCAGGACAGAACTTACGCTCTATAGCCTTGAGGTCGTAAACGTTTTCTATTCTAGTTTGGGAAGACTTCAAATTTTCTTCAGCCACTTCACAAGCGCATAAGAATCTGGAATGAAACTTGGAAGCGTAATCCAATAATTGCGTTTCTTTCGGGTCATCCTCTGACCATTGTTCCTTCAGCAACTTCAAAGGACCACACAGTGAATGATGATGAAACACCAACTGAAACAGTCTAAGCCCTAACGACTCTTGAACCAATTCCTGAAGAGCAAATACCAGTAAATCAACCTCTTCATCTCACTATCGAGACAAAGTCCACATCATGACTCATTGACGTTTTTGAACTAAGAGAAGGGCAAAAATAGAAGACTGTTAAACTGGAGTTTAACATTACAAGGGTGTGATTGAAAGATAATCCAAGCCAAAGTGAATCATATCATCTGTAACTTTACGATCATAAGGTTATTTGTATTGATTGTGCTGTATACCTTTATGATTATCGAAGTTATGTAACTCTTTGATAGTTTATTGTTATTTAACGGCAATTTTTAATTCTCTGAGGAGGGTGATGTGACGGAGTTACTGTTATACATTTATTTCAATATCTGCGTTTGTTTCAGCTAAATATATATTTAGAAATGCATACAAATTATATTGTTAAACTTGTATTGCGAAATTTCCTCTAATTCACTAAAGTTGTAGGAGATTCTCGAGCATAGAAATCCACGTGCGCACGCATAAACTAGTGACAACCAGTATTGTTGCTTTAGGTGAAATTTCTAGAAACTCTCTTCTCAAGCTTACAAAAAATAACCAACAAAGTTCGAAGAGATGTTACATATTGTTGGTTTGCTACAGTTGGTATACAATAAACTCAGAAGCTATAAGTGTGATTAACGCTTAATGATAGGGAAATTACAGATGACTGACCAGGAACATTTATAGATTTCAAACATTACAAACCGTTTAGCTTCAGTGAATTGGCGTTGGGACTTTAGTATTTTAAAGACGATATTATATAACTTTAGCGATAAAAACTCACGTGTGATCAGCGAATATCTAGCTCGCTCCCCTCATTAAGTGAATCGTATTTTTATCAACTCAGAATTAATTCGTTCGACGTGAATCCTCGATAAGATATCAAGGAAGTTCCGGATCAGATAAAAGACTGATTATTGTTTGTAGGTTTGTAAAACGTTTGTATATAAATCATTATTTGTAATGACAGTTATTATAAATTGTATTACTATATGTATATTGAGATATTTACAAAGAAAACTATATGTATTAATCTTGTTGACAAATATTATAAAGTTGATACATCTCGACACTTATTATTAACTTATAAATTCAAATTTAACTTAGTTTTAAACTAGTTGAAATCGCAATATGTAACTTAATAAGTTGGAGGCTCGTCCAAAATAAATTATAATGCGTGACATAGTGAACAGGTGAGAATTTCGCAATACAGATCTAACAATTTAACATGTATTTCTAAACGTATATTTAACTGAAACAAACATCAATGTTAATACACAATAGTAAAGATTAATTGAGCTCAAAGTTTCATAACTAAAAATACGCATATATATTCGGCTAGAAACTTTTATGAAATAAATTTACGATTTTTAATGCAGGGTTAAGAGATAGTGAAACATAGCCATAAAAAAACAAAACTTGTTTGAATGTTTCTCTCATAGATGTCGTTACTTTATCGTAATTGTTGTGTGATTTGTTTTTCGCTGTTGGCACACAATTACACAATGAGCTCAGTGGGTATCAATAACCACTTTTTTTTTATTGCAGTATAAACTTTCAGACTTACTTCTGAGCAGCCAGAAGATAATTTTCCACGAAGAACATTACAATAACACATGCTTGCCACAATTACCAAAAGCGGTTAATTAAACTTTCGAATTACAACGTTCGGAGAACAGTTGCAATTATATCTTTTTTAATTAGGGAAGGATGTACGTCCCGAAATGTTAATCTTAAACTGATAGACATGTCTTCCAGCAATGTAGCTTCAATGTTAAGCATGGTGTATAGATTTGGTGTAATTATAAAAAATAAATAATTAAAGTGTTCTGTTGCGTAAAATTTAAAAGTTGTTTATGGACAGGAATACAGAGTATAATGTTTATGGTGACAGCGTTTCATCATGTTAACCTGACAGCATCAAATACAACAACGCTTGTTCTAATTAGCACGTGTGCTTATGTCTTCTCAGCATTGATACGATTAGAGTGTTGTAATGTTTTGTTTGTTTGTTTTTTGAATTTCGCGCAAAGCTACACGAGGGCTATCTGCGCTAGCCGTCCCTAATTTAGCAGTGTAAGACTAGAGGGAAGGCAGATAGTCATCAGCACCCACCGCCAACTCTTGGGCTGCTCTTTTACCAACGAATAGTGGGATTGGCCGCACATTATAACGCCACTATGGCTGAAAGGGCGAACATGTTTGGTATGACGGAGATTCGAACCCGCGACCCTCAGGTTACGAGTCGAACGCCTTAACCCACCTGGCCTAATGTTGTAATATTACTAGTCTTAATGGATGGTTAACCAAAAATTATTACAGAGTTCAAACGGTTGAAATAAAACTGATGGAAATAGTACGAAACTGTAGAGCTTTTCGGCATTTTAATTTTCAAGTACACAAACTTACAATACGTATTATTCATAATTATTGAAGTAATATATACAGTCATGTGAAAAAATTAGGACACCCTATAATTGTTTGTTTGTTTGTTTGTTTGTTTGGAAATTTCGCACAAAGCTACTCCGAGGGCTATCTGTGCTAGCCGTCCCTAATTTAGCAGTGTAAGACTAGAGGGAAGGCAGCTAGTCATCACCACCCACCGCCAACTCTTGGGCTACTCTTTACCAACGAATAGTGGGATTGACCGTCACATTATACACCCCCACGGCTAGGAGGGCGAGCATGTTCAGCGCACGCGGGCGCGAACTCGCGACCCTCGGATTACGAGTCGCGCGCCTTACGCGCTAGGCCATGCCGGGCCAAGACACCCTATAAAAGCCTGTGTATTTTTAAAACATTTTTGGATATATAGATATTTAATCTTAATTTTAACTATACTGAGAGGTTATAGGAATATAACTAAACAATTAAAACTGAAGAAAAGACTTTTCAAGACATTCTGTAAATGTAATTCTACAAAAATGCATATTCTAACTGAGGAAAAAGTTAGAACACTCTACACCCTAACAGCTAGTGTTACCCCCTTTGACTGAAATAACTGCAGTGAGACGCTTCTTGCAGCCATCTACCAGTCTCTGACATCGGTCTGAAGAAAGTTCGCCCCACTCCTCAATACATAATTCTTTCAGCTGTGATGTGTTTGAGGGGTTTCTTGCATGTACAGCCCGTTTCAAGTCACCCCACAGCATCTCAATGGGATTAAGATCTGGACTTTGACTTGGCCATTCCAGGACTCTCCATTTCTTAGTTTTCAGCCAGTCCTTGGTGGATTTACTGGTATGTTTTGGGTCATTGTCGTGTTGCAGGGTCCAATTCCACTACAGCTTTAATTTTCGTACAGATGTTTTCACATGATCCTCAAGCACCCTCTGATACACAGTAGAATTCATGGTGGATTCTATGATTATGAGCTGTCCAGGTCCTGCTGCAGCAAAGCAGCTCCAAACCATGACACTTTCACCTCCATGCTTCACAGTTGGTATGAGGTTCTTTTCCTGGAATGCTGTATTTGGTTTACGCCAAATATGTCCTTTGTTCTTGTGTCCAAATTATTCAATTTTGGACTCATCTGTCCAAAGAACATTATTCCAGAAGTCCTGGTCTTTATCTACATTCTCTCTGACAAACTTCAGTCTGGCCTTGATGTTTCTCTTAGAGAACAAAGGTTTCCTCCTTGCATACTTCCCATGCAAGTTAAACTTGTGCAGTCCCTTTCTGATCGTAGAGGCATGCACTTTCACATCAACAGTAGCCAGAGCCTGCTGTAGGTCCCGTGATGACATGTTAGGGTGTTTGGAGACCTATTTTAGCATCTTGCGGTCTGCTCTCGGGGTGAACTTGCTTGGACGACCAGACCTGGGCATGTTGGCAGTTGTTTTGAAAGCCCTCCACTTGTTTACTATTTTCCAGACAGTGGAATGGCTGATTTCAAAATCTTTTGGGATCTTTTTAAATCCCGTACCAGACTCATAAGCTGCTACAATTTTCTTTCTGAAGGCCTCAGACAGCTCTTTTGTTCTCACCATGGTGCTCACTCTCACTTCAACAGTCAGGAGCACACCAAAATAAACGTTTGAGGTTTAAATAGGGCAAGTCTCATTCAAAATGCTGAGTAACGATCTTCTAATCATGTGCACCTGATGTGATACACATGTGTGTGAGTTGAGCCATTTTATGTGGGCATAAATGTGGGGTGTCTTAACTGTTTCCTCAGTTGGAATATGCATTTTTGTAGAATTACATTTACAGAAGATCTTGAAAAGTCTTTTCTTCAGTTTTAAAGTCTTTTCTTCAGTTTTAATTGTTTAGTTATATTCATATAATGGAACCTTCTCAGTATAGTTAAAATTGAGATTAAATATCTACATATCCGATTTACGAAAAAATTGTTACGTTAGATTTATTTTAAAACAAAATAATCTTGGAAAATTGTAATACAGGCTTGCATAGGGTGTGCAGAAAGGGCTGTCTCTGCCTACACATGACTGTATAAGCTGTTTAAAATTCAAACAAGATGGAACCTTCAACAGCTATGACCATAATTTGTTCACAAAACGCTGGATCCCAACTCAGCCCAGAGAGGGAGCCATGAGATAAAAGTTTGTAAATATAAATATATATTTCTAAAAATATAATATAATTGTTAATAGCAACGTAACCATGGTTTTCTTTACCAGTCGATTTACGAAATGGTTGATTGCTAATTGTTATATTTTCGTCGTTAGATTTATTTTAAAACATAAAATAATCTTGGAAAATTGTAATATCCCTACTGGCTTTGAATAACTATGCAAACACAAGCAACAGGTAATACGCATATGAGAGTCTCAAACAAATAACTATGATCGTTAAACAATAAGTTTATTAACGGTACAAAACGTTGCCATAGAAACACACACACAAAAAGCAAATCCCATTTATAATCTAACGGAACTTTATATGGCGGGGTCTTCCGTTTGACACAGAACATTTACGCCTTGCTTTTAACCAACTCTTCGATATATGATTGATATATTTTAATCCAAATGTCTCAGAATTTAGTCGTATGATGCGTTCTTTTAGCCTCTTCAATTTTTAAGCACGTTCATTACATCTCTAAAAACGTTCATGTCAGAATGTTTTGCTGGACAAGAGATGGTTGTGGGTATTTGGTTATTTTCGCTCTCGTCAACATACTTTTACACGCTTTATACTGGCGTGGCACTTTCTTATTGGCTGATCGACGACCAATCACAATGTAACCTATCAACAACACGTAACTATACTCTGTTGCAGTTACCTTCTAAAAGGTGAACGTGTTTGTCTTTTGTACCTATCTTTTTCGTCGTTTCTACAGTTATATCTATAGTATCTTAAAGATACTAAACGTTTCTGACAAGTTTGCAAGAGATGAGAGATAGTCTATTCGTGCTTTGTTCGTCACAAATGTATATATTTATTAATATGGGTCTAACCATGTTAAGGGTTTTCCTTTGTTTCGTTCACTCTGCTGAATTTTAATTTAAGTTAAGCAAAGTATAGTGAAATTTCGCACAAATATATTTAAGTTTAGCAAATCGTATAGTGACACCACCCAGCCAACTCTTGGGCTACTCTTTTACCAACGAATAGTGGATTGACCGTCACATTATACACCCCACGGCTGGGAGGGCGAGCATGTTTTGACGCGGGCGCGAACCCGCGACCCTTTTCATACGCGCTTGGCCATGCCAGTGACAACAGTGCATTTTTGTTTTTCAGATAAGCCAAACCGGCATTAAGATATATAACACAGAAACGTCATTCACGTTTCTTTAACTTGTCATTTTTACCCTGAAGCCAGTTGATGCTACTGACACGAACATAAATTGATTGTTTTCTACGAGTGACTGTCCCAGAATAATAAATTCAACAACAAAAATAGTAACACCTAATGGCAGGTGGCAGCCATGCTTCCTTTGTTGCTGTTTTTTATCTACTGTACGCTAATCAATATTCAGACCCAGAGGGCGCTCTCAAATTAAAAAGGTTTATTGAGGGAAAATAAACAAATTCCACTTTTCGTAACCGTTTAATTTGTTTTCATACCAGTCACGCTACTTTCTGTTTGCCTGCGGTAGATCTGTGGGTTTATAACCCTAGAAACCGTGTTCGATACCTGTAGTGGGCAGAGCAGAGATAGCTCATTGTGCATCTTTGTGCTTAATTACAAACGAACAGTCTTTCGGTTTTGAAAAAAAAACCATAAAGTAAGAAAATTAATTTGCTAAACAAAGTTTATTGTCCTCCGTATAAAAAAAACTTATGATTCTTCTATTTTATTTTCTTACGTTTAAGATGTCTAAATAATTGTTCAATATAAAGTATTATTAAACAACAGAGCATGTGGGATATTTATATTGTTATACGGCGACAAAGGCTAAAGTGCTGATTTTTCAGTTTATGTAAGAGTTAAAATTCATTGATAATTCTAAGTGTACCATTATCAACAACTCCTTAAGATCTTTAATACCAGACTGTAGCTGTCGTTAGGAGTGTCTTTTAAACAACTGCCTGTTAAAAACTACATTGTTGCTCCTTAAAGGTTGAGAACTCAGCTTACGGAAACGTGTATAACATAGTGACAGTGAACATTACTTGTGTATTTTAACACTTTTATTTATGTTACTTGCCACATTTCTATTTATTTCTTATCATCAGACAGATCAGATATACAGAGAAAGATGTAACTATTGTGTTTTTCAAAATGAAAATATTTTGTATTATAAATTACTTAGCATTTAGTTTCACTGTAAAAATATTAAACACTTAGATCTAACGGATAATTTCTAAAACCATTAGAGTCAATACTCGAGTCTGGTTCAGTTATTCCTGGGATCTATTCATGAACATTTTGATTTTTCTTTATAAACGTATCTTACGATAACAAGAATACCTACAAATGACTGTAATCTTGTATCATAACTTAAGTAATTATTCAGACGTGTCTTACAATTCTGAGACATTTAATACTCAATTAAAGTAAATAAAAATGAAAACTGTGTTAGTTTTTTTAGTGGCTGTTTAATATCCTTCTACAGTTCTGTAACATATGATTGCATTCTTTTTCGAGAACAAAATATTCAAAGAAACTGTGCATGCATGCACTATATTTCGCGCACCACAACGTTGCGGAAAACACGTGTATTGATAGCCTGGATCAAAGGATTTGAAATTGGCAAAATGTTCCACATTCGTGGAATTAGCTGGTGCTATAAATCAAGTTTTATAGAACGTGGATATGAAAAATATCCATGTTAGTGCTCTATTATAGAAACAGAAACTGATATGTTTACAATTATATATGCAAAAACGGTTCGTTTGGGTTGAGAAAATATTTTACATAGAAGAGCGAACAACGTTTCGACCTTCTTCGGTCGTCGTCAGGTTCACAAAGAAAGAGGTAACTGACCGGAAGCTGACCACATGTTTGAAAGGGGTTGTGTAACCGAGTGTCGGAATGTAGAGGGCGTGTTAGATGTTTGAATATATAATTTTATTTATTTTATTATATTAATATAGGTATAAAGGCGTTCCTTTATATTGGTTTATTTTGGGTTTAAGTTGTTGTATAAGTAAGGCTTCTTTAATTTTGCGTTTGTTTATGTTTGTTTCTTTATTTAGTATTTGAGTGTTTTCTATGGTTATGTTGTGTTTATTTGACTTGCAGTGTTCGAAAACGTGTGAAGGTGACTTTTTATGTTCTTTGAATCTGGTTTCCATTTTTCTACTTGTTTCTCCAATATAGAAGTCGAGGCAGTTATAACATTGTATTTTATAAATAATGTTGGTGTGGTGTTTGTCAGTGTAGTTTTTACACAGTATAGACCTCAGTTTTGTGCCTGGTTTTTGAATAAATTTGGTATTAACTGGAATGTCATATTTTGTTACTAGTTTTTGCCAAATGTTGATTATTTGTTTGCTGATGTCAGGAATATATGGTATACAGCAGTATATGGTTTCGTGATTTTTTGATATAATATAATATAATAAAATAAATAAAATTATATATTCAGACATCTAACACCGCCCTCTATATTCCGACACTCAGTTACACAACCCCTTCCAAACATGTGGTCAGCTTCCGGTCAGTTACCTCTTTCTTTGTGAACCTGACGATGACGTTGTTTGCTCTTCTAGGTAAAATATTTTCTCAACCCAAATGAGCCGTTTTTACATATATATTTATCTACAAGTGGGTTTTCTCGACATCACTGATGTTTACAATTGTAAAATTGTAACAGCCGTTAAAGTTTAATAACAGATTTAACTCCAATGTTTTTTAACCGTAAGAATTATTTAAATGGACGATGTGTGTCAGCTCTTTAATGGGGGCCCGGCATGGCCAGGTGGGTTAAGGCGTTCGACTCGTAATCCGAGGGTCACGGGTTCGAAACCCTGTCGCACCAAACATACTCGCCCTTTCAGCCGTGGGAGCGTTATAATGTGATGGTCAATCCAACTATTCGTTGGTAAAAGAGTAGTCCAAGAGTTGGCGGTGGGTAGTGATGACTAGCTGCCTTCCCTCTAGTCTTACACTGCTATATTAGGGACAGATAGCCCTCGTGTAGCTTTGCACAAAATTCAAAACAAACTAAATAAACCAAGCCTAAAACCCCTTGTTCACTCATATATTGAGGCCCGGAATGGCCAAGTGGTTAAGGCACTCAAATGGTAATCGTCACGAGTTCGAATCCCAGTCATATTAAATATGCTCGTTATTTCAGCCGTGGGGGCGTTATAAAGTGATAATCAATTTCACTATTCGTTGGTAAAAGAGTTGTGGGTGGGTGGTGATGATTAACTGCCTTCCCTCTTGTCTTACACTGCTAAATCAGGGACGGCTACCGTAGATAGCCCTCGTGTAGCTATGCGCGAAATTAAAAAAAAAAACAAGCAAACAAACAATACAACTTGATTTGAACAAATTCAAAAACAAACAAACGATGCTACTTGATTTGAAGAATTTCTCAAGAACTTTGCACAGTTATACTTTATATAATACACGAAGTGATAAAAATTATAAAAAATTCACTATGTGTACTGGTAGGTGTCGCTTCTTTTTACACTTACTAAAGTGATTGTATTATTATCATTACGTATACATTACTATAAAAAAGGTCTGATTCGTACATGTTATCACTTTTTTATGTTGGAATAAAATAAACATTTGAAACTTTATAAAATCAGAGTTGTAACTGTCGAGGTAATTTAAAGTCACAACATATTTGAAGGATGTTACTTTAGATTTTCTTCTAAGAGATACTATTTTCCGTGTATTATCATTTAATAACACTGACTATTGGAAATTGAGTTCTATTTTTCTTGAGCGCACGTATACATAAAATATTGAAATGTCTGAAATCCTGTATCTAAATTAGCGAAACAAATATTACATGCAAAAAACTTATAAATTCGGAGTGAAGGCTCAACACTTCATCTAATAAGTATGCTTCGGAAGATATGACAATTTGTAATGTAGCAAACAGTCTCAGATGAATGACATTCAGATAGAAGCACGGGTTTTCATAAGTAATTCATCTAGTTTGAAAATGTCATCCTGTCACATATGGCAGATGATTAATCTGTAATACGACATTAGCTTTGTTATGTTTAGTTAGAACGCCACTAAATCGTGCGCTACTTTGTAGACAACAAGACGTGTTTTGCTTGTTTGAAGCCAAGGAGCGGTGTTGGCACCTGGCAGACGAACTGTCTTTCCAGGGCACGTCGTTGGTACAAAGACAGCAGATGATTGTACAATACAATGTTTAAAGAATCAAAGTACGTCTAGAATACACTTTGGATGGAATTTCTCCGTATTTCACAGCTACAACAGGATCCTAGTATTAATTAGCGATGAATTTCTATTTCTAGGTGTTTGGGAAACACTGGGAAAGTAATTTGTATACTGGTCATACGTCACGACAACAACACGAGCACGAGAATTGCAAGCGCGTCTGTTTCCCTTTCAGCTGGTTTAAATATGTTTTTTCAATGAATCATGATGAACTATAGTCCAAGATCAAACATTTATACGAATATATCGTTTTTTTTAAAAGAGATGGAAATAAATAAGTTATATTTTTCTTTACTATTATTTGCTGTTACGTTTAAACCAAGTTATCAATAAAAGTTTGAAATAATACACTAAAACTGGTATAATGTGCTATGAGCACATAACGTTTTTACTTTATAGGTTTGATTTTTTTTGTAAATAAATTTACACGTCCGTGAAATGCAAAATTGTTCTTTCACAATTAAGTTGTGAATTTTCTTTCGTAAAATTCTAACGAAAAATTGTTTGTTTCTTTGTTTATGAATTTCGCGCAAAGCTACACAATGGCTATCTGCGCTAGCCGTCCATAATTTAACAGTGTAAGACTAGAGGGAAGGCAGCTAGTCATTACCACCCACCGCCAACTCTTGGGCTACTCTTTTACCGACGAATAGTGGGATTGACCGTCACATTATAACGTCCCAACAACTGAAAGGGCGAGCATGTTTGGTGCGACGGGGATTCGAACCCGCCACCATCAGATGACGAGTCGAACGCCTTAACCCACTTAGCCATGCCGTGCATTGTGGAAGCTGAACAAAGTCTGATGATTAAGAAATAACGTAGACTGGTGTTATAATCTTGTCTTAGAATCATGAGAACAATAGCGGAGTTTATAGTGAATTTCAAATAAAACTTTTGAACCGTTAACTCTTATAAATTTCTCTACTTTCAGTCCTAATTGTTTGCATCATTTCTAATTTGTGTGTTTTATTTTTACAAAATTTATTCGTTTTAAGCACAAAGTCGCAAAATATGTTTTTTGCAGATAGTGAATAAAAATATGTTATTGTTAGAAGTTGACAACTTTACCTGTGAAGAGAGATAATAGCTTGAATAATGAAAATAATATATTTTGTATAGAACTCTTTAAATTCGAATTTTTAAAACACTTATCGTTTCTTTTGCTGTATCTTAATTTATGGACTAAAATACCATATATGGCTAAAAATTCATTGTTTTTATAGTCCATATTCTTAACGCACGTTACTAAGAATAATTTTCACACTAAGATATATGTATAAATATTATAACTGGAATGTAAATTAGAGGGTGTTGATACAGTGCTGGATTTGTGAGCTGCCGAATCGGGTTCAAATTCGAGCGATACCACATAATACGTTTTTATTTGAAGTTGTGGGTGCATTAGAAGTGTTGCAGTCAATTTCTCAGTGTGAATGTAATGTGTGGTACATTACATGAACCATGAACTCACAGTGTAATGTACCCGAACTCGACTGTCTCAGAATAATATTCTGACACTACGGTTGTTTATTCTGTTAACTGGACCTTACTCTAATGTAAACCTTCCTTGAACATTAATCATGTTCGAAACAGCAGTCACTCTCAACCTAAACACTAAACGGACGCATTAAGCCTATTTGGAATAATGGTTTGAGTGCGCATTTATCTCTGTCAGTTTTTGGACATAAGCAACGGTTCACCACAGCACCAGCAGAAACAAAAGAACTAATCTCAACAGAAGACCATCTGGAACCTATCCAACAGCCGTGGTTATTGAGAACTGTCGATCAGTATTTTTCTTTTTCTTGTTATAATCGAACGCTGACTTCAGATATAATAAAATCATAGAAAATCATCAAACTTCTCTATGATGACCGTGCAAGTAAAACATATATAAAAACCGTTTTAAGGGTTTGATGACAAATTATTTACAAAAGAAGTGCATTGTTATAGTACTTTTGTATATATTAATAGCCTTCTGGTGGTACAGCGGTAAGTCTGCGGACGTACAACGCTAGAAACCAGGTTTCGATACCCGTGGTGGGTAGAGCACAGATAGCCCCTCATGTATTTTTGTGTTTAACTTCGAAACAAACAAGATAATGTTCTTTCCCTCCGACTTATATGAATGTGTTCATGTTGACCAGAAACATAAAACATCTGTTCCTGCTATAAAACTAGTTCTTTCCACTAGGTGGCAGCCGAAACAATGTTTTATCATTATTTAAATAAACAAATACTCGATTCTATTCAAATTGTACAGATCTAAACTAGAAGTGTTTAAAACCATTTACCGTCTGGAAACCTATAAGAACTTAATAGAGCCAACTACAATTACGAAAAGACACAATTTACTCAAAATCCATGTTACTCAATGTCCTTGTTCGATAGTTTACAGTGGGTGCGTTTAAAATATTACTTTGCCATTTTAAATTTTATTACGTTTACGAAATGTTTTTTTTTTTATTTGAATGGTCGTTACTTCGTTCTACAAACATTAAACGAATAAGACTTAGAGGTTTCACAATCGAGCCTTCTAGATCATTGGCAATTTAACATGCAACTAGGTAATGGGCTATTCATGCTATGCCCATCATGTTCACATTATTTTGCACAAAAAGAGTTAAACAAGTAAAACTATAAATTAATTAATTTAATGTTTATGTAGTTCGCAATTTTTATCGGTGTATTATGTTTCCTTGCAAAATATTTCAGTGACATAAATGCATTGAATTTGTAATTCTTCGGTTTCGTTATATATAAATATATACAAAATCGTACGTATCTACACATTCTTAAACGGCTTAAAACTGTTTTTGGTTTTTTTACGTAAACCCTTAAGAAACTGAATTGAGTTATTTTCCCAGTAATGTATGTTTTAATTCACAATTAGAAATGCTCTATACTCACAAGTAAGTCTTAAATGTAAAGGTGAAAACATTATTATCAATTTGAAACATATGTAATATTTTAGAATAAAAACGAAGTTATTTGCTCACTGGTCGAGTTGGGAAGATGAGAGGTTAATATTATAGTTAATTTACTGTTATTTTTATTATTATTATGCCTCTCGATTCCATGAAGGAACATAGGGCCGCAATCGCTTGCGGATTCATTAACAGGCTGGTTTTTTAAGTGAGTAGATTGTTAGCCTACTGTACAACCCCCAATCAAGAGGAGAAACCTGAGCCGTCCCTAATTTATCAGTGTAAGACTAGAGGGAAGGCAGCTAGTCATCACCACCCACCGCTAACTCTTGGGCTACTCTTGTACCAACGAATAGTGTGGTTGACTGTCACATTATAACGCCCCCACGGCTGAAAGGGCGAGCATGTTTAGCGCGACTGAGATGCGAACCCGCGACCCTTGGATTACGAGTCTCACGCCAAACGCGCTCGGCCATGCCGGGCACTAATTTAATGTAGAACAGACTTTTTACTTTAACACGAGTATGCATTTTCAATCACCATAGAAGTAAAAAGATTGTTTTGCAATGAGTAAGATAGACAGTGAGGTCTTCTTGGCTACAATAATTTATAAATTATTTGTGGACAAAATGATTTGTTTATTTAAATGTATATTTCATAGGCTTAGGTAACGAGTAGTGCTACACAAACAAAAAATTCATTTCATATTCTGTTACGTGGAAATAAAAACAGCTTTTCTCAGAGACATTTGCTCATGAATGTTTATGATTGCAAACCTGTAACGTTTCAGAAGGCGAGCAGCATGTTACCGAGGTTACCAAGTCTAGTGCAGGGTATATTTCACGAGAGTAATTGTTGCATCAGATAAGATTCTTTTAGAAACATCACGTGTTGTGACGGGTAAACTGATTATAAGAGTGAATGTTAGTGTTGAGGTTTCTAATATTTTTTTTCGCTGGCGTATTTACAATTTTAAAGTTTGTTTGTTTGTTTTTGAATTTCGCCCAAAGCTACTCGAGAGCTATCTGCGCTAGCCGTCCATAATTTAACAGTGTAAGACTAGAGGGAAGGCAGCTAGTCATCACCATCCACCGCCAACTTTTGGGCTACTCATTCACCAACAAATAGTGGGATTGACCGTAACATTATAACGCCTCCATGGCTGAAAGGGCAAGCGTGTTTGGTGTGAGGGAGATTCGAACCCGCGACAGTCAGATTACGAGTCGAACGCCTTAACCCACCTGGCCATGCCGGGGACCAGTTTTTAAGTACATGTACATTATGAAACTACCTGGTTCCGTTTTATACATAAACATTTAATTTTAAAGAAAGACACCTTGTGTGATGGTATGGACCCAACCAGGTCAAAGATCTTAAATTTTAGGCATTTTTTCTGATCAAGAACTATTGACAATAGGAAGGGGTGTGTGTCGGAAACATACATAACCTAGGCAGGGAATTACGTGCTCGAACTTTGGATCTCTTAACTCATAATCCACTGTGTTAACCACAATACCATGGCCAGTGGAGGTAGTGAGAGCTCAAAGATTAAAACCGAAACAAAAATGAGTTAATGAACAAGGTACCACGCCGAAGTTAGACATTTTGTTATGTTTAGTTCTGGTCATTTTTATACGGGTGGATATTTAACTCATAGTTTAAAAGGATATCTTTCGCTCTAATCAGATGTTTTCTAAAGTTTTGAAACAGTGGTGAACACATGTTCTCACCGCTATGGTATAAGTTTGCAAGTTTTCTCTTGAGTTGAATTTTCTTATGTTCTTTTTTAGTTCGAATTCTACCACCCTACACGCTTACATTTTCTGCTGAAGGGGCGTTATAATGTGACAGTAAATTTCACTGTTTGTTAATACATATTTGGCGCTGACTAGCTGCCTTTCATTTAGTTTGTCATAAGAAAGACTTGAGCAGTTAATTCTCGAGTAGTTTTGTAATGTGGTCCACCAGTGAGTCAGCACTAAATTAACAGGCTTATACAACATCAAATTATTGGACTTGATTTCCTGCAACGCGCTAAAAGAAAGAAACAGATTCTGTAATATTACATCGCATTCAGATAAAAATCTGAGACACATTTTATGTGTTAATACCTTAAATAACATAGAAAACCTTACATTTAATCTTACTGGCTATCGTGAGTTGATGGTTTGTTTGTTTTTGAATTTCGCACAAAGCTAGTCGAGGGCTATCTGTGCTAGCCGTCCCTAATTTAGCAGTGTAAGACTAGAGGGAAGGCAGCTAGTCATCACCACCCACCGCCAACTCTTGGGCTACTTTTTTACCAACGAATAGTGGGATTGACCGTTACGTTATAACGCCCCCACGGCTGAAAGGGCGAGAATGTTTGGCGCGATGGGGATGCGAAGTGAGTTGATGGATATGTATTTATTTAAACTATCTTCTTCAATGTTTAGTCTTCACCAGTTGTGTGTTACTGAAAGTGTTTCAACTTCACATCACTTGTGTGCCACTGAAAACGTTTTGTTTTCACAGTGATAGCTATTTATATGAGATTAGTGCCACTTTAAACTATCGTGGACCATTAAAGTACAAGATAATTCGTCACAAGTTACTTAAGAAAATTCTGTCAATTTGTGTTTGTTTTTGTGAAACCCCACCAAGCGACCACGTAATCAAGAAACACTGTTTCGAATGATATGAGTGAAAGTTAAGAACTCTGTGCAGAAAATAAGATTTTATTTTACTTTTATTAAATTCAAAGAGCGATTCATTCACCACAACAACGAACTTATGCAGTTCAAAATAAAACTTAAATAATCAGTATTAAGTTATTTATTTATTTACTGTACTAAAAATATGTAATTAAACTGTTTGAGCTTTAGAAATGAGAACCATTTGTTCAGAGATATTTCTTTTACTTGAAGTAAAATGTTACAACTAGGCCTAGTTTTTCATGTTGTGAACACAGTTTTAAATATATCCACAACTAAATATATATTAATAATCAAAACTTTATTTTGATCTCCA
Source organism: Tachypleus tridentatus (assembly GCF_004210375.1). Classification (NCBI taxonomy): domain Eukaryota; kingdom Metazoa; phylum Arthropoda; class Merostomata; order Xiphosura; family Limulidae; genus Tachypleus; species Tachypleus tridentatus. The sequence goes on along the minus strand of NC_134835.1, from coordinate 8,166,518 downwards.
AGAATATTGAAATGAAATAAAATATATTCAGAAAGAGAACATGGTTTTATTTAAGAGTGAATATTTAGAAGTGAATATTTAGGAGTGAATATTGGTAATTCATTTTATATCCATTATGTTAGCAAAAGCATTAGGCTTGAGCATATAGAATTTCATATTAACAGCATTAGGCTTGAGCATATAGAATTTCATATTAACAACAACTCCAACGTTGGACCTAATACTTATCGCTAATCGTTGGTACATATTTAGTGGATTAGACTGTCACTACGTTCTGGCTGCCAGATGGCATTACAGAACATCCCAGGTCAGTCAAGTGGATTTTCATCATGGCCGTTTGTTAAGGAAAGTTGTGAATGTTATCTCTGTACATTGACATTGCATGAATCATACATTGTTATAGTGAAAAACCTACGGACTTTCTCATAGAGTTTCGTCAATGCATATCGTAAAGCACTGACCAGAATTTCATAGTACAACAAAGTCCTAACAGGATATTTAGTATTATTATAGAATAAATTTAACAGAAGAGACTCAAACCATGATTTTAGTCTCACTACCTAATACTCTTCACAGTTTGGACGACACAGTCATGTTTGAAGAATATTATAGATAGCGTTCCAGTTCAGATTTACACACATAAAGTAAAATATAAAGAGTGCTTGTGTTACTGAGTTTTTCATTCCACTTCGGACCCGACGTGGGCAGGTGGGTTAAGGCGTTCGACTCGTAATCCTAGGGTCGCGGGTTCGAATCCCCGTCATACCAAACATGATCGCCCTTTCAGCCGTTGGGGCATTATAAAGTGACGATCAATCTCACTATTTGTTAGTAAAAGAGTAGCCCAAGAATTGGCGGTGGGCGATGATGACTAATTGCCTTCCCTCTAGTCCTACACTACTAAATTAGGGACGGCTAATGAAGATAGCCCTCGTGTAGCTTTGCGCGAAATTCAAAAACAAACAAAGAAACCATTCCACTTCCGACGCTCAATACATTCGAAATATCGATTATGGTTTTGTTTAGGGGCTTATAAGTTGTAGCCCGCTCATCATATACAAACTTAAAGAACTGTGTGTACACAGTAACTGGTTTATTTTCCTTAAGTCTGCCCCATGATGAATGTTATGCCAAATCTATGGTCATATTTCAAAAACATTTTTAATTACACACGAAGTGATTAATTTTGGGCGTCTGAGCTTTTAGCTCGTTCATCTGCTTTCGGTTTCAGTACATTACCAATTAAAGTTGCGTGTGAATTAGCGATATATAAACTGAGAACAAATGCTGATGTTAATAAACATTCGTTTTGAAAGAAAGTGGTATTACAGGTGAGTAAGGGAATGACTTTCATTCTGCGGATTCAGGGTTCGAGTCCCGTCACGAAACATGTTCGTGGGAATACTATAGCGCTGTAACGATGTAAAGCAATACGCCTGTGCAGTCCGGGTTGAGCCAAAAAGCAAACAGACAAAAGACACAATTCAGTCTGTAAGAACAATTCCTGATTGACTGCCATCAGTGAGACTTTCATTCGATAAACTTATAAATTATGGAACGTTGAATTTAGTGAAAGAGAATTTGTAAAGTGTATAATATCACAATTTGATGTTTCTTTACAAGAATACCTGGTTGCCACTTTGTTATATCTATTTCTCATGTGCTAAAATTTAGTAAACAATACAACCATCACTGAAACAGTAATAAACAATCTTTTAATAGTGAAGTGATTAAAACTGAACAAGGTAACAGATCTATGTGATGTTATACTTGTGACCTAATGGAGCATTTATGTATGTATTGTCCCAGTAAAATGAAATATGTAAAAGTAAACAAAAACAAATAAACAAACAAGGAACAGTAGTCAGGAAACGACAGCAGGGATCGAAGAAGGATGTTCTGAGTCCGGTGAAAGAACCCCACCCACCATTAACTATCTAACAACAACTGCTACCGATTAATGGTGTGAAAATACTTGGTTGTATATATACTGGGTCTGATTAGTCAACAAGTCGAGAGAGATGACCTAACACTTCAACTAAAAACTTGATAACACGTGTCTTGTTGATGGAATGACGAATTGCTGACAGTTAGGATATTTTGAATAAAACTGTTTACTACAAAGAGCACTGTGAATGTTGTCGTCAACAGTTTGGCTTTGTCTTGTCTCAATGGATCTTCATTCAACCAAACGAAGTAACTCACTCTGAACTACTTCACGGTTATTCTTGAATCATCTGTTAGGTAAGACTACAGCAGCAAAATGTTGACATTTAAAGAGTAAATACTGCGAACAATAAAAACATATCGTGTCAAAATATGCCGATATTTTTAACAATAAACCTGGATTCATACACGTGTCCAAGCATAGCATTGTAACCACGACATAAAAGTCGTGTTTGGTAAATCTTACCGCCACTACATGATCACGTGATGAAATGTTTAATGTGATTTTCAACTGCTTCTTGGACTCTCCAGTAGTTATTGTCAGGAAGTCTAATGATTTCAGGTTCGATATGGACTATAGGAAGTTAATTCAAGTTTCAGAATCTGACCATAATATTTTTATTTATTAATCCGAATATTTATTAACCTGAATTGATACACAGTGCTCTTCATTTACAGCTGTTTCAAGTCCTCGCGAGGCACGTGTTTCTTTATTGCGTATCAGTAAGTTATCAACTTTGTATTTCAGTTGTTTTAAAGCCACATTTTAATTTCTGTGGTTGTCAAAGTATAATGGATTCGATTTTTTTTAGTCCAGTTCTGACCGTAGCGGTGAGTTATTTTTGACGGTAAATCCCGCTTTTCAGTGGTAAAGAGAAAATAGCATAGAAGTTGGTGACAGGAAACGTTCACAACATGTCTATCTATAGAGCAACTTTGTGTGGAACTCAACAAAAATTACTTGTTCATTGACCTGTGTTTCAAGTGTTTTAAGTCGCATAAGTCGAACAGCTTTTAACAGCAAAATATTTCAATAACAGCGGATAATTGGATCTTTCCGTCTGTAACACAGATCTAAATATAAAAAAATACCTAGAAATACTTAGAAACGTCTTTCTTCTTTCTGCGTTACTTTCAAAATATAAAATAACTCCAAATCTTCCATCTTTAGGAAACATCTTGCACGAGACCGAGAATAGACCAATAGTTTCTTGTTTCATTTCTGTGTATAAGATACTTGGACAGTTTCAATGGATAGCAGAGTTTTGTTATTTGTATTCAAAGGACTCCTTCATTTCAGTCCGTATTAGATGTATATTTGTTACCTCTTTTTGTTGTTTTTTCTCCCCTCAACTATCTGAACTTTATTCTTGGTTCTCTCTCCTACGGATGACTTACAGTGTCAGAAGAGCTCTATTCATGATACAATACCGTCTAATGCTCTATCCTTTAAATGTTGGTCTGAAACAAGTGTTTTTACCTTTTCGGATTTTTATCGGTTTGCTATCGAAGCAAATATCTCTTCGCAATATTTATCCATATTACTGTGGAGAACCAAACGTAGATCATTTGTCATGTAGAGAAAACGAGTGTATCTTATGCTAGGTGTTTTGCAATACCTTCTTGAATATTAATAGAGAACAGTTACTGTCGGGTGAGAAAACAAACATATTAATAACGTCGACAAGTGTCATCCACCACGTAACGTTAATAAAATATTAGTAGAGAACAGTTACTGTCGGGTGAGAAAACAAACATATTAATAACGTCGACAAGTGTCATCCACCACGTAACATTAATAAAATATTAATAGAGAACAGTTACTGTCGGGTGAGAAAACAAACATATTAATAACGTCGACAAGTGTCATCCACCACGTAACATTAATAAAATATTAATAGAGAACAGTTACTGTCGGGTGAGAAAACAAACATATTAATAACGTCGACAAGTGTCATCCACCACGTAACATTAATAAAATATTAATAGAGAACAGTTACTGTCGGGTGAGAAAACAAACATATTAATAACGTCGACAAGTGTCATCCACCACGTAACATTAATAAAATATTAGTAGAGAACAGTTACTGTCGGGTGAGAAAACAAACATATTAATCACGTCGACAAGTGTCATCCACCACGTAACATTAATAAAATATTAGTAGAGAACAGTTACTGTCCGGTGAGAAAACAAACATATTAATAACGTCGACAAGTGTCATCCACTACGTAACATTAATAAAATATTAATAGAGAACAGTTACTGTCGGGTGAGAAAACAAACATATTAATAACGTCGACAAGTGTCATCCACCACGTAACATTAATAAAATATTAATAGAGAACAGTTACTGTCGGGTGAGAAAACAAACATATTAATAACGTCGACAAGTGTCATCTACCACGTAACATTAATAAAATATTAATAGAGAACAGTTACTGTCGGGTGAGAAAACAAACATATTAATAACGTCGACAAGTGTCATCCACTACGTAACATTAATAAAATATTAGTAGAGAACAGTTACTGTCGGGTGAGAAAACAAACATATTAATAACGTCGACAAGTGTCATCCACCACGTAACATTAATAAAATATTAATAGAGAACAGTTACTGTCGGGTGAGAAAACAAACATATTAATAACGTCGACAAGTGTCATCCACCACGTAACATTAATAAAATATTAATAGAGAACAGTTACTGTCGGGTGAGAAAACAAACATATTAATAACGTCGACAAGTGTCATCCACCACGTAACATTAATAAAATATTAATAGAGAACAGTTACTGTCGGGTGAGAAAACAAACATATTAATAACGTCGACAAGTGTCATCCACCACGTAACATTAATAAAATATTAGTAGAGAACAGTTACTGTCGGGTGAGAAAACAAACATATTAATAACGTCGACAAGTGTCATCCACCACGTAACATTAATGAAATATTAATAGAGAACAGTTACTGTCGGGTGAGAAAACAAACATATTAATAACGTCGACAAGTGTCATCCACCACGTAACATTAATAAAATATTAATAGAGAACAGTTACTGTCCGGTGAGAAAACAAATATATTAATAACGTCAACAAGTGTCATCCACCACGTAACATTAATAAAATATTAATAGAGAACAGTTACTGTCGGGTGAGAAAAGAAACATATTAATAACGTCGACAAGTGTCATCCACCACGTAACAGTAATAATAATTGGTCGTCTCTCGCACACAATATATTTTTTTCACAGCTTTGCACTAGATAAAAATACACTGATATTTTAGAAACTTATTATTCGAACCAAAGCGAAACGGTTGTATTTTTTTTATACACAAATCCATTGTTTACTATTTTCAACAAAAACTGTCCTAAAACTACGATGAAATGCTTTGTATTTATATTATTATTTTATAACGAAAGAAAGTGTTTAAGAGTCTATAAACATATCACATAATCAATATTACAAAGTTTTGTAGTATTAAAGACAACAAAATTTGAAATTTCCATTAGACAATAGACGTTAACAGATGGCGACACAAGCGAATCAGTCAACTTGTGGGTAAAGATCTAAGAAACAAAGTGCAAACTGAACGAAAGAGGTCTCGTAAAAAGTAAAGTGTTTTAAGATCGATGTTCTGCAGCTAAAGAGATAAATAGAAATAAACTGGATATTTTCATTTCGTATCTTTTCTAACAGACTTCCAGCTTCACATGAAGAAAGTAACGTTACTTGTTATAACAACTTTTCCCAAATGAATTAACTACTTATGCAGCATTGGGCGTTTGATTTAGAATTCTATATACACACAGTTAAATTAAAATGATGTACATTGAACATTAAAAGTTCAGTTCTAAGTTCAAGAGGACGGTTCTTATCTTTCATAGCACATGGGAAGAGACCCAACACACACGTTAAGGCAATCCACTCGGGCTGCTTTCCATGTATGACAGAATATAATCAAAGTGTTTTTGCTCTAACAGTGAAATTATTATTATTAGTTTTCATGGTTGCACGTGCTTTCAAATATGCGACTTCTGAGCAGTTACTTTTTTAGATGTTTTAGTTGACAGTTATAGAAGAGACGGATAACTTGATTCAGTTACGGATACACTGCAACTCGTTGGAGATCTGGAAGGTTTCAGATGTGTAAGTTCTGCTATGTTCGAATCTTCTAAGTATTATAAAAAACTGTCCAGTGTAACACTATATTTTTCAGGTCTCAAGAAAGTTAGACATTTATCGTTTTGAAAGTAGCAGGTTATTATTAATTCCAGTGTTTTCAAACATAGACAGTGTTTCTATAATTTGCATTTATTATATTTTCTGAGCAATATCCATGAAGAAAAGCAATATCCATGTTTTATTTGTTCTCTTGTCTGTTTCTCCTATTTATCTTACAGTGTTTAGCGAAAACCTAATTTATTCTTGGTTTTATGATGACATCTCGTAAGCTTATACAAATTCATAATTTACTTGGTATGTGAAATATTTTGAATATCTTCTATTGTATATGTATTATTAAACTAAAAATATCGTGTGTTTTTTTCTCTATGTAAAACTACAGAAAGAAGTGTTAAATTGTATGTTAACTTTTATACCAAGTAGAACTTGTCTACAAGAACGCCAGCAACGTATCAATTTAAATATACAACAATGTTACTGTGCCAACACCAATAATGTATCAGTTTAAATATAAAACAAACGTCATTGTGCCACCAGCAATAATGTATCAGTTTAACTATAAAACAAACGTCGCTGTGCCAACACCAATAATGTATCAGTTTAAATATAAAACAAACGTCATTGTGCCAACACCAATAATGTATCAGTTTAAATATAAAACAAACGTCACTGTGCCAACAACAATAATATATCAATTTAAATATAAAACAAACGTCGCTGTGCCAACAACAATAATGTATCAGTTTAAATATAAAACAAACGTCACTGTGCCAACAACAATAATGTATCAGTTTAAATATAAAACAAACGTCACTGTGCCAACACCAATAATGTATCAGTTTAAATATAAAACAAACGTCACTGTGTCAGTTTAAATATAAAACAAAGTCACTGTGCCAACACCAATAACATATCAGTTTAAATATAAAACAAAGTCACTGTGCCAACACCAATAACATATCAGTTTAAATATAAAACAAAGTCACTGTGCCAACAGAAATTGTGTAAACTAAACAATAAACTTGCCATCAGTTTGTTAAATCAGTTTAAATATAAAGCTTCCAACAGCTGCACTGTGCCAACACCAATAACATAGCAGTTTAAATATAAAACAAAGTCACTGTGCCAACAGAAATTGTGTAAACTAAACAATAAACTTGCCATCAGTTTGTTAAATATTTAAAGCTTCCAACAGCTGCATTAATTTTTTCTACAGAAGTTTTAGTACTTGTAGAATACCAAAGTGATGTACAGTCTTCTTAGTTCATTCACGACGTTTTAAAAAAACACGTTAATTCAAGAAATCTTGATAGAAATTAATAAAATCCGAGCGTTTTCGAAAGGTGGATCTTTCTTCTTTCTATGAACATTGGAAACGCTCGGGCTTTTGTTTCGTTTTTCTTAGTTAATATATATATTCGATGCTGGCTCACTGTTACAGGACACTTTATTTTGTTTCCTGACAATTAATAATTAACTGGAATGAGCTGCAACTTTGTGCATTTCATGACATCTAGCGGCATGTTTTATAACCTTGGTGTTGGCGTTTCTTCAGTTCTTTGATTCTGTCATATAAGCGCTTTTAGAAATTTAATTTATAGTCATATTATCAAAAGACAGTTAGAGCTTACAAAGATACTTCAGTTAGAAAAGCTTTGAACTAAGATACAAAAATATAAATGAGATATTTTAAGTTTTATAGAATATAACTTGAAATTTTGCATAGCCTGGTGTCATAACAAAGGACTCCCACTCTGAGGGGCACGGGTTTCGATCCACGTCACGAACATACTTGCCCTTTAGGGTTAGTAACCTGAGTGTAAAAATTCTTGCTTAATATAAAATACTCGAGCGCCGGAACCCAAAACTGGATGTGATTAAGGTAAAACGAAGCAGAAAAAGTAACTTTGAAGAATTATTGATTTGAAATTTCGCGCAAAGCTACAAGAGGACTATTTGTGCTAGGTGTCCCTAATTTAGCAGTGTAAGACTAGAGGGAAGGCAGCTAGTCAACATCACCCACCGCCAACTCTTGGGCTACCCTTTTACCAACGAATAGTTGAATTGGTGGTCACATTATAATGCACCATAGTTGAAAGGGCGAGCCTGTTTGGTGTCACAGGGATCCAAACTGGTAACGCTAAGGTTACGAGTAGAGCCCCCTAACCACTTGACCATGCCGAGCTAAGAATTATTGAACTGTTATAACGTGAGGCATTCTCTGAGATTTTTATATGAATGGAAATTTATATTTTTATGTAATAATAAGAAGGAATATAAAATACATTAATGTACAAAATTATGAATATAATAATCTAAGTTATTCTTAGAGTAGTGAATAAGTTATGAAACCAAGAATGCTTTATTAATAACTGTTTCATCTGTTTCTTTGAAATGTATAAAATCATTAATACTCAGTTAAGTGAATTTCGAATTGTAGTTCCTTGAAGTCATAAAGATATCTATAAAGATGTCAAAGAAATTAAAGTAAGTCTGGCATATTCCATGTCATCAAGTTCTCTTCGTTAACCTGAAGTTGACTTAAGAAGGTTGAAACATTGTTCTCTGCTTTATTAATAAAAGTATTAATACCCATACCAGACGTCCTGAAATACATCATCAAGTTCAGTTACATTCTCTTTGAATCATGTGAATTTTGATACTAGCTCTGTAGCATAGTTTCAGTTAAAAGAGGTTCCATAATTAGGTAGTCACATCCAAAGCCCACCACAGGTCTTTGCGCGCTCTACATAACCCGCATAATGTAAGTAGATGACGCTTTTTCAGCGACCATATTAACAGCTCGATCGCACAGAAATCCGGCAACACGTTGAAGCAGAGAATAGCATCAACACTCTTCTTTATTCTCCAGCTGGCTAAGGTATGCGAAGGTTGAACATGAGGTATGACTGGATGTCCTAAGTTAGAGAACTCATATACCAGTTGCCTTATTTCGTTTATGATTGGATTGTGTCAAATCGTTTGCGGAATGTAGATAGCTTTAATCACTGATTTAGTGGATAATAAGACGCCACATTTTGCTTACCAGGGTTGAGGTACGACTTTTGTAGGCTTCTTTCTTCACAGTTCTGGTGATCGAAAATGATTCATGTTCCTTTACTTTTCGCTGTCATTTAGCTCAAGGAATATCCTCGTCTTGGATATTATTAATTCTTATCTCAACCCATTTTTATGATATGACGACGGAAAGAACCCTCTCATACCATTCTCAAAACATATCAATGACGTCACATTATCCACGAAACGCTAAGCAATATTAAAATACCGTCTGTTGTTGAGTCGTGTTATTATAACACACTCAACCTTTTTGCATAAATCATCTATTAAATCCAAGTTGATAATTTGTTCTTTGAAGAACACAGATTTGTTTAGCTTTGTGTAATTTTTGCTCAAGAACAGACAAGAACGCGTTATTTGAAGATGTTTACAAATCATATTGCTATTTGTTTAAAATAAATGTATAGACATGCCAGTAAAACTATAAAAAAAAAAACTCATTTTTTTCTGAAGACATTTATTTGTGTCGGATTACAGACAATAACCAATTAGTTCTTTCTGTGCCTAAATATCTATCTCAGTTTAGATATAGCAATTTGATTCGTAGATACTAATTTAGTTTTGCAAATTTCTATATGAAAACGACTTGAACTAGTTGAAGCTATTTCATTTCTAAAAGAATATTTTCTAAAATATGAGATTAAATTATAGCAACTACATTGTAGCCTCAGTTAAGTTGAAAACACTCTTTTTTTTTTACAATATTTGTTACGTTTGTTGATTTTTGGAGATGATGTTAAGTTGGTTACCGGTCTACCAATGGCTGTTACTTGTTCACCTAACTTAGCAAATTTCTATTTATTTGTACAAAAGAAAATTGATAAAAACTTGACTATTTTGTATTTTCTTTTGTTCCGTTATATCTATAGGATGATGACTTCAAGGTTTTGAAATTTGTGCTCAAACTTAAATCACTTTTTTGTGTCGAAAACTCAAAATTTCAGACCTAAAACTTTGATAAAAAACAAATAACTTTATTAATTCACAGACTTCACTGACTAAATAATTAACTAACGCAATAATAAATAATCCATATGCTCTAGCCTAACTTGCGTTTTACATTATTCAAACTGTTCTAAAGCTTTTGGAGAAAAATTCCACACGGTTATTAAGTGATGCTAAACTTCCTGCCAGCTATACAACAACACAAGTTTCCAGAAACTTCTAGATTGACAAAATAACCTATAGAAATACAATGTAGGTAAAACAGTTACAATTATAGCAGCTAGGTTTTGATAGAAACGATTGATTCCTTTTTAAGAATGTTTTGTTTGTTTGTTTGTTTTTGAATTTCGCACAAAGCTACTCGAGGGCTAGCCGTCCCTAATTTAGCAGTGTAAGACTAGAGGGAAGGCAGCTAGTCATCACCACCCACCGCCAACTCTTGGGCTACTCTTTTACCAACGAACAGTGGGATTGACCGTAACATTGTAACGCCCTCACGGCTGAAAAGGCGAGCATGTTTGGCGCGACTGGGATGCGAACCCGCGACCCTCAGATTACGAGTCGCATGCCTTAACACGCTTGGCCATGCCGAGCCTTTTAAGAATGACTAGATAAACGTAAACAGAGTCAATGGACCACACGTTTGCTTACACTTCTGAGTATTAAGTAATTTTTTCTTTTGAAATAAAATAAAATATACAAAAGTGAGTGATTAGGCAGTACTACTGTTCCATTTACTTTGTTCTGCATAATACATAAGGGGAAAACAAGGTAGTCCAATGGAGCCATGTGTTAACGGGTTATTTTAACGTCATTTTAAAGTAATTAACTCGCGTGTTCAGCTGTTATTCTTATATCATGTGTTACTTCATTATGGTTACTTTCAAGTGTTTTTTACGTATTTTTAAACATACGTTTTCCAGAGTCGCTAATTGTTATCATATCAAACCACAAAATGTTGTAACATAAGACAGCAGAGAAAATGAACAATCATTACATGCATTTTAAAAAATAAGTGCTGGAGCATTAGATTACTTCTTTAAAAATGTAGAAACATAATTCGATATTTTAGACAAGAACAGTTGTTACAAAACATAAATGGTGGTCATTCTTTTATCAGCGTCATGAAATTGGTCATTATACTTCGGACAAAGGTTTAAGTTTCTATACAGCATAAGCTCTGATGGGTTACCGACATGTCTAAGGGCTTATAACTCTAAAATTCTGGTTTCGATATTTGCAATAAGCAGACCACATAGAACCAACTTTGTGCTTAACTGCAAACAACAAACAAATTATACGAGATAATTAATACGTGTCTTTAAGTTCCTAAACCACCTGTGTTTGTAAGACCGGTAGGTATACCACGTGAAAAGGGCACTGCATGGCCAGGTGGGTTAAGGCGTTTGAAAATGGCACGGCATGGCCAGGTAAGTTAAGGCGTTCGACTCGTAATCTGAGGGTCGCGGGTTCGAATCCCCATCGCACCAAACATGCTCGCCCTTTCAACCATGTTATAATGTGATGGGCAATCCTACAATCTGTTGGGTGGTGATGACTAGCTGCCTTCTCTCTAGTCTTACACTGCTAAATTGGGGACGGCTAGCGCAGATAGCCCTCGAGTAGCTTTGTGCAAAATTCAAAAAACAAACATACAAATCACGTGAAAACTACTGTTGTTGTTTTCTGTCAAGGACAAAGCTACACAGTGGTTTGTTTGCTGTCTATCTACTTCGGAGAACCGAATTTTATATTTAATTGTTGCAAGATTATAAACTTACCGTTACCTCGCTGAAGAACACGTTAAATGGAAGGTTAGAAGAAAATAAGCAGCTATGTGGGTTATGTCTCACTATAAATAAATCTGTTTCATTTTAACAACTTCTGGGTTTCCTACGAGTTTTGCGAAAATTTGTACCTGTAGTAGAGACGAAAGTTCGTATATTTTTGAGTAAATCGACCTTCCACTAATTCATCCACTGTCTTCAAAATCATGAATTAATCCATAGTGTTCCTAAACTGTTTCGTCTCGGGTGTGTTTTCATAATTTACGGCACGTTCATAAGAACGACGTTTCGCTTTCCCTGCTATCGTCAGTTTGTCAGTCACTTTTTCTATCATCAGTCGTCCATAAACATTGACATTTGTAAAAAAACTTTTGAATAATACAAGGTCACTTGTAGATCATTTGGACAAAATATTCAGGCAGACGCACTTCGCCGTAAGTATACGACCCATTCTGAACCACATTTATAAGGTCAAAGGTTCAGACGTCTCTTCAAGCAGCACTGGGAGATATGGAAGCCTTCGATCGAATGGAAATGCTTTAAATCAACTTGATTCGGTCATCGAAAATTGTTGTTGATTTAGAAGTGTGAGACATCGCTCGTTTATTTGGAAACTTGTCTGGATTTATGGCAGTGAATTTCTGTATAGTCTTCATAAACGTACCTTTTATGTTGAGACGTGTTTGTTGTTTCGAAAGGAGTTGAAATTTTGCTTCAAAGTTTTCCTAGGAGAACAATAAAAGTTCCGTTCTTCAAAATGTCATGCCTTACATCGTTTACCAACCTTGTTATACGAATATAATGAACAATAAAAGTATCATATATGTGTAGGTGTGTTTTTATTATAGCAAGACCACAACGGGATATCTGCTGTGTCCACTGAGCAGAATCGAACTCTTGATTTTAGTGTCGTAAATACCTGCCGCTGTTCGGGGGAAGGGGTTGAACAGTATGGTACATACATATAAATAGATACTCATTAAACCATAAGTCTAGCTTTGCGGCGCTGCAATATGGGATTGTAATCGTGGACCAAAACCGAAGGCCCAACACACTTTGTTTTGTTTTCATCTGCAATGAAATTTTGCTCCATTAGCATTTTGAAATCATTCTTTGAAACATGAAAACTCTTTGTATAGCATTCCAAACATAAACTGTACTCAACAGTTTACTTTGAAAGGAGAGAAACAAAAGCTGTATACATTAATTTCTTATACTACACCCTGAGAATGAAGGCGTTCGACTCGTAATCCGAGGGTCGCAGGTTCGAATTCCGGTCGCACCAAACATGCTAGCCCCTTCAGCCGTGGTGACGTTATAATGTGACGGTCAATCCCACGATTCGTTGGTAAAAGAGTAGCCCAAGAGTTGGCGGTGGGTGGTGATGACTAGCTGCCTTCCCTCTAGTCTTACACTGCTAAATTAGGGACGGCTAGCACAAATAGCCCTCATGTAGCTTTGCGCGAAATTCAAAACAAACAAACAAACCCTGATAATGATAAGTTGAAACTTTTCCGTGATTCAGCTGAAGATAATTTTCCTTGCGTGATATCTAACTCAAGACAAAATTATTTTTATATTTTCACGTAATTTGTAAGATTGGAAATATCTTTAGCTTTTCAAATATGAGATAACTGATTTTATTGTCACTAGTTCCTGTTATATGCTGTTTTTTAAGAAACTCACACAATTGTTACCATAAAAGTTAAATATTTTCATCAACCTTTACCTGAGAACTGACAAAGAAATATGTCTGAAGATTTTATTACAAAACGACGATTTTATCCAACATGTAATGAGTGACTCTAACTTTTAACATTTCTTGGCATCGAGGAAACATGTGAACATTTCGAAATATGGATGGCGTAAGACATCTTTTACAGTCATATAGGAAGTTAACTTCTTTATTATTTAGCAAGTCAAATTACTGTTGGTTGTAGTTGCTAGCGAAATGGTAAAAAACCTAAAATCAATGGATACGCACAGAAGAACTCCTTGACGATGGGAAGACTTTTAAGGAGAAGAAATAACCTACATGAATGCACAATTCAGACACTTATCTACAGGCCATGTTTGGATATATTCCAGGTTTTGGAAGAATGGATTTGTTTCTTACTAATGGAGGTTTTGAAAATAGGGATATTTGAGAAGTCTTCTACATAAAGCATTTTATACTTTTTATTGTCGAAATGTATCTATGGAAATCTTCGAAGCATCTTTATATTTTTATTCGTAAAGAACAAAACTCGACTTCTTTTAATAGTTTTCGTGGCTCAGAAAATACAGAGACTGTTTTATGTTTTTCATACTGAACTCAGATTATATGCAATCTACAGAAGATCTGTCCACAAGAGCATTTTATGTAGTGAAATGACGCAAAATATTCATACGTGACTATTTCATCACATCTGACACGTGTAGTACACCTTAGGGTATTTTGTATAACACTACTTTGGAAGATATAGATTTGGAAGTTTCGCTGATTTTGTCATCAAACAATGAGTCCTCAATTTAAACAAATCAACAACAATAAAAAACAGCGCGCTGAAAATCAGAGCGTTGAAAGTTTTTCAATCAAACAAATAACTATTCCTATATTTCCTTGTCCTCCAGGTATTCTACTAGACAGTAACTTATTATTTTTAGATAAACATCAGTAGAAATATAAATATTCTTCCGTGGAACAACATAATCTCTGAGGTTGGAGTAAGATTTATCAACACGATAAAAGTTTCAACTATAAATCATTTTTATCCATTTATAGAGCTTCTTGGGCCAATAAATAATTTATTTTGCGCCAAAAGAGACTTAATGAAACATGGTGCAAAGTCGTTGCTTTAACATGTTGTTTTAGCTTCGATATAAGGATACCAACATGTTACTGGTATATTAATATATATGTGTAGTCTTACAATGAAGAGTCTTTCTTTAACGTAACATTTTTCTTTATTTTTATTTATCATTTCGCAACTGTTAAAAAATGTGAATTTTTTATTTTTTAGAATGTAGTTTCGATTTTTTTTCTCTTCTTGATGAAATCAAGTGCATCTAGAAACAAAAACAAAATCTAAAATTTAATCAGTGCAGAAAAACATTAAACTTAAAGTCTTGGCTTGTAAGTCCAGAGTCATAAAAAATTCTCTATTTGTGTTTCTTAAGTAGAGCAAATTTCACCACTTGCTTAGAAGCCATTGAAAATGTAATGCTGCAGTTTACGCTTAGCAAGTGTCGCTGATTAGTACATTATTCTATAACGTAATCTTCAACCCATGAACTCCTGAGGGATTCTTAAGCCTAGGGCACAAAGCTACAATTCTGTTGATTGCAGATACGAATAAAATACTAGGAACTAAAACAGAGCCTAACAAGGGGAGAAGACTGCTTTTAGATAATGGAAAGACAAGAGAAATAAAAACGAAACAACGACAAATGTTTGTGTCTCGCATTAGGTTTTGTCAGGCGTAAGATATATCGAACGTGTTAAAAATTCCTTTTATTTGATGTAAAACTGCGTGTTCTATTGAAAACAATTATGCTAAAATATCAGAAAACTTCAACAATTTAACCACGTGTCATTTCAGCAGCGCATTTTTTAGGTGTGTAAGCGAAACATGGAATTATAAGTTATGTGTCGGCCCGGCGTGGCCAAGCGTGTTAAGGCGTTCGACTCGTAATCCGAGCGTCGCGGGTTCGAATCCCGGTCGCACCAAACATGCTCGTCCTTTCAGCCGTGGGGGCGTTATAATTTGACGGTCAACCACACTATTCGTTGGTAAAAGAGTAGCCCAAGAGTTGGCGGTGGGTGGTGATGACTAGCTGCCTTCCCTCTAGTCTTACGCTGCTAAATTAGGGACGGCTGCCGCAGATAGCTCTCGAGTAGCTTTGCGCGAAATTAAAAACAAACAAACGAGTTATGTGTTTCGTTAGAAAACCGTTACAACTTTTGTAAGTGCTAATGTTTTAATCAGAATTTAAATATTATTTATGGTTTTCACTCCAAATGATTTTTGTCAAGTATAAATAAAACAGCTTTAAAATAAGTAGGTTCATATATGAACATTTCTAATTGTAATATTCTTCAAGTGTTGCAGGAAGTATTACGAACCAGAAGAATCACCTTTCATGTGTTAAATCTAACATATATGTGTATATTATTGTACATACATAACACAAAGTGTCCATATGACGCACATAGAAACAGGTTTTCTTAATTCGGTTGTTCAGTAAATGCCCGACGAGTAACATTCCCACCGTCTGAAATTCTGGATTCTAGAAAGTTGTTATACTGTTGGTCACATGTGGTCATTAAAGTTGGGATTTAATACAGCAAAGAACAGTTTAATTACATTAAAACTTGTGAGAACCAACATATAATATCTATAGAGACAAACTCCACATTTAGTACGCCAAGAGATAAGGCGCAAAACTACGACATAAGGTAATTAAGGTTGTAAAAATTAGTTTTATCTTTTTCGCTGTTAGCCATAATTAATTTCTTTTTTGCTTATTTATTCATTAACATTCAAGACTTTATTTGACTCACTGGCAGCTTCAAAATAAATATTAATCATTTTAAACTCTTAAAACGTTCAGGAGTTTCATTTCCTTTATGAAAATGTATATACAATTTAGTAAATATATGGAACAATATGCATATAGTCTTCGTCTTATTCTATATCGACTTTAAACATTTCAAATAAAAACATTAATTTCTGGAAAGTTATGCACTTGAAATTTGCAAAACAGCAGGAACAACAAACAAACTAACATTATCGTACGTTTTGTTAACTGAAACAACAAACCGAACTTGAATGTGTAATTAAATGGTTAGAGTTTAATAGAATTACAAACACTAAACTGTTAAGTTGAGAATATGTAAAGTAGAAATCCATATTTTTATTACTGCTGTATTTTGAAGCAAAGTCAAAGAAAAAAATTCTTGTGAACTTTTATTGGTTTGCAGACCAAGTTACGTATTGTAAGTCTTAAATTTTAATTCTCTAAAGGTTTGTTGGTTGTAAATAGCTCGAACCACAAGAAAATGTTTGATATAAATATTTACATAGAGAACGATGACAAATAGTTATACTACAGAAAGAAAAACCGGTTTTCGATACCCGTGGCAGGTAGAGCACAGATTGTCCTTGGCGTAGCTCTGTGTTTGGCTACAAACAACCACAAATCAGAGGAAATTACGAGTAACAGTTAATATATTTCGTATATTCGCGCATAACTACACAAGAACTCTTTGGGTCGTCCATAATTTTGAACTGTTGGACTAGAAGGAAGGCAGTTAGTCAAAATTATCCACCGTCCTAACTCTCGTGCTACTGTAATTAGACAAGTAGATTTGACTGTGACCCCTATAACGCAACAACGGCTTAAAAATTCAGAACGAGGTGTAGCATCAACGGGACTAAAACCAGGGACCCTCAGATTCAGGGTCCTTTACGCTAAGCACACAGGAATGGATCTCTGTGTTAAGTAAGAATCAGAGAGAGAGAAAAAAAGATTGAATTTCTTTTTTCTGTCAAACACTAAGCCAAACAGTGAGTCATCTGTTCTTCTATAACCACGTTATAAGCCTCTAATATTTACCGTTGAACAACTGGGAAATCAGGACAAAAACATGTTGATATTCATATAATAATGATCTTAGTTTACCTGTCTGTCTGTGGCTTAGAAATAATCAAAAAAGAAACTTAAGCATATCTTTAATGTGATGGATTACACGTTTTTCCTCATACAGATAAAAAAGTACACAACACAAACACAAAGGAATGAAAGTGTTAATTGTAGCAATGTTTAGATAATGTATATAGCAGTGAAAGCTATTTCAATGAACCAGCGTACACATGTTTTACAAGCTTCCCTTTTAAATGTTTCCGTCTCATTTAGTTAGCAGATTGAACCAGTGCATTTCTGGTCGATTTCAAACTGATTTCAGAGCCACTTATGTACTGAACACCCTAAATAACGACTTCGAAATCCTAAATGACCAAACGTGAAAGAACGCCATTCAGGAAAGTAAGGAAATTCTTTCGTGATTAATAATGCACTGGTTCCGCTACAACATTCGTTATTTCCCGAAGTCCGTGTAGCTGGTTATTTTCACTAGGAGGTGAGATCAGGAACAGATGGATCCTGGTAACCGGAGTCTCAGTTGAACCAAACATCTATTACATGTTGCGGAAGAAAACAACACGCCAATATCACCAGTTTAACCTCGAGAAATCGGCTTTTATTACAGCGTTTAAGTGAACGATTCCTAGATGCTAGAAAAGAAAATAGAAACAAATGTTTCATCATACTGCAGCGAATGGAGATTTATCTGGAAAATAATTTCATAGTTTCATATTTGTACGCAATCAGAACAAGTAAACAATACGTAATAAACTGAACCGTGTATTAAACGCATTTTTAGTTTGGCTTTTTTTGGAATTTATTTCACGCAAAGCTACAAGGGGGCTTTCTGTTCTAGCTGTCACTAATTTTGCAGTGAAAGACTAGAGGGAGGGCAGCTAGTTTTTGGCAGCTAGTCTTTACCACGCACTGTCAAAACTTGAGCTACTCTTCTGCCAACGAAAAGTAGGCTTGACAGTAATTTTATAACACCTCTAAGGCTGAAGAGCCGAGCATATTTGATGAGACGGTGATTCGAAACCAGGACCAGCAGATTGTGAGTCGAGCGGCCTAACCCACCTGGCCATGCCACGTCCGAACGATTTTTTTTTATATTCATGTATATCGAAAATGTCTGTTTCTAGAATTTTTTGTTTTATTTGTTTTATTGTGAATCATCGTCAGTAGTTCAAAGTTTGTTTGTTTGTTTGTTTGTTTGTTTGTTTGTTTGTTTGTTTGTAAGTAAGCACAAAACTAAGCAAAGGGCTATCTGGACTCTGTCCACCACGGGTATCGAAATTCGGTTTCCAGCATTGTAGGTACGCAGACATATCGCTGTACCACTGAAGGCACTGGTTAATGTGCAAAGAGAACGTTTGACAAACGTAAAAAGTGAATCTTTATATTATTTATTTCTTTACTATTGAATATATATGCTAACCATTAGACTCTTGTCTTTTGTTTAAAAAATATATATATACAGGAATCTGATGTGTTACATTAAAATATTTTGTAGCCTTACTACGTCGTTACGTCTCGTGTCGCAACGTGCGGTCTCGTTCTATCTGACATCTTAACAATAGATGTGCACCATAATTCTAACATACGAGGCTTTGTGGTATTTCTGTCACATTCAAAGCACACCACATATCCCTGTAAATTCTACACAGTCAATTTAGTGTACGAGAATAATTGCTTCCTCGTGCCCGTTTCAACAGTCCAGTTGTACGTGAATTATTACGTCAGGCAATTTGATCGCTATGTCTTTATATGGAAGATTATGAATACTTATTTCAACGGATAGATTGAAGAAGCACCTGTGTTTATTTGACCTGCGCCATTTTGTCACTCAGATATCATTTCTGATTACGTTGTGTTCTACTGCTTCATAAACAGCTTTTTCACATCTTTGTATTCGTGTATCCGTTAAAAGATCCCACACTTTCTGTAGATACCTTTAACAGGTCTCTTTCTGAATCGTCTTCATAAATCGCATCGATCCATATTCTTTTATTTTCCAGTACCACTAAGTACACGCGATATTCCCATCTTGGAAATTCTAAATCCGACCCTGAACACATATTTGTGATTTGAGTGTAAGAATACACCGTGTAGGAAATAACCGTTACATATACTCTTCCCCAAAGCGACCAATTTTCTGTGGCATCGCACTGTGTACAACACGTTAAATATCTCGAAATATATTTCTTTAAATTTCTTTCCGTCACGAATTTATGACGTTTTTATTTGTCACATGACCTGCTGATCTGCATATTGAAAATCGTTTTAAAATGTCTGCGCTGGCCGTCCCTTAATTAGCAGTGTAGTAAATATTTATCATTCGAAAACAATCGGCCCGGCCTGGCCAGGTGGGTTAAGACGTTCGACTCGTAATCTGAGGGTCGCTGGTTCTAATCCCCGTCGCACCAAACATACTCACCCTTTCAGACGTGTAGGGTGTTATAAGGTGACGGTCAATCCCACTATTCGTTGGTAAAAGAGTAGCCCAAGAGTTGGCGGTAGGTGGTGATGACTAGCTGCCTTCCCTCTAGTCTTACGCTGCTAAATTAGGGATGGCTAGCATAAATAGCCCTCGTGTAGCTTTGTGCGAAATTAAAAAAACAAACAAACAAACAATCAAAGATACTCCAGAGGTTAATTAGTTCTTTGGATTTTAGGGCCATTGAAGAAAGATATTAAGTTTACTTTTGAAAGAAACAATAAAGCTTTTCCCTTTTAGACATGTTGATAGCAGATAAGCTTGTAAATGACATTTGTTTTTATAAAACCACAGACTCTAATCGGTATTCAGATTTTTTACTTTAAAAATCATTTCAAACATATAAAATTAAATGTTCCGGTGAATCTTGTAAGTAGATTAAATCGTCTGTTTTCCAATGAAGAAATCAGAGTTAATAGATTGTAACTAAACATTTCAGTTCAATATTACTATTTGGAAGAAGACATATTTTGTGACTTTGAATCTTATAAGAATAACGGTTTTAAAAAAACAAATGTTTAATTAGAGAGATTACTAAGCCTAAAGATAAATTTGCGCATATTGTTATGATTTGTTGTGTGTGAATAACGTATTGATAGTTCATTTGTTAATATGATTCGTTGTATAAATATACGTATTTAAATTTCATTTACTAATATGATTTATTATGTAAATAGACATATTTATATTTTATTTGTTAATGCAAGAAGACAACCAGAGATTTCTACAGATCAGTTAATATTCCTAAAAATAAATATTCAATTGTGAGAAAATGTTTTTTACAACTTAGGCTTCTCGATGTTACCAAAACAATACAGAAGAACAATAAAAACATTTTATTTTTATTAATACCTCATCTAATGGTATTCTAATACCATAATATATATTCTAAATTTAAGGTTAAGGACAAACATACATAACGTTCACGTCCCAAAGACGTGAACGTCATCAAATATATTAAAGAATGTGTTTTAAGAAAATTAATAAGTCTAAACAAAACATATTTTCAGGTTTTTCACTTTTAAGTCTGTGATATAAAACATAATTTTTGGTGCCACTTCAAATAAATAGAAGTGAAAAGGCAGAAATAGCTGGTTACTTATTAGGAATTGTGAAACCGTGAAACCATTACAGAAAGGACAACAAAGTAAGACAGTGTAGATTGTTTGGAATTTGGTACAAAGTTACACGAGGGCTATCCGCCCTTGTCCCTAATTTAGCAGTATAAGACTAGAGGGAAAGCAGCAAGTCATCATCACCCACGGCTAACGTTTGGGCTACTCGTTTACCAACCGACAGTGGAATTGGCTATCACATTATAACGCCTGAAAGAACAAACACGTTTTTGTAAGTAAGTAAGGTGTATCAAGATATGAAATATTATTAAAAACATTGTATTTCTATGATGACAACAGAAATAATAATTAGAATAAGAATTTAATTAATAAAATCAGAGCTAATTGGATAAACCTAATGTTTTATATATTTTAATCGTTTTAATATATTTAATGTATGCAAACAGTAGATTACATGCTTGTATGTGTGAAAACCTGGTATATTTTATTTAAGTTATTTATATATTATTGAAAAGCTGTATTTAAATGTTTTGTGTCAGACTGTGAAATATAACCTTGCAAGTTACACAGCTGGTTGAAGAACTTCATAGTTTACATATAAATAAAGTTAACAATGACATGAATGTTGTGGACGAACGTCTTTAGTTTTATAGTACATTGTATGTAATGATAGTCTTTAGTTTTATAGTACATTGTATGTAACGATAGTCTTTAGTTTTATTGTACATTGTATGTAACGATTATCTTCAGTTTTAGATAACAATGTGTCTAAAGACCTTATTTAGTTTTAGAGTACACTGCATGTAAAGACCGTATTTAGTTTTAGAGTACACTGCATGTAAAGACCGTATTTAGTTTTAGAATACACTGCATGTAAAGACCGTATTTAGTTTTAGAGTACACTGCATGTAAAGACCGTATTTAGTTTTAGAGTACACTGCATGTAAAGACCGTATTTATTGTAGACCACACTGTAGTCGGTTGTGCATTATTTGGGTTTCTTTTAAAAACACTTAAGGTATTTGTTCAGATAACTGATAATTTTTACTTTAAGTGGGTTTCTCGTGATCACGAATTATTATCCTGCGGAAATAAAGCTCGTAAGCAAACAATTCAAACAAAAACTCTTAGAAAAATATTCATATATATCAAGTTATATGCTGATTTTAATCTATAAAAATACTGTATGCTAAAGAATAATGACGTAATATATATACAACTCCATAGCCGGCCTTAATTATGTTAATGATGTATCATAAATAGAACATTACATTCTGCCCCAACTGTATTAAAACGAGTATTGTATATACGACAGCATAATCATTCTTAATTATGATAATTATGCATCATATGTATGACACAACACCAGAACCAGCCTTAGCTAGGATAATAATGTATCATACATATAATAGCATAACCTGTCTTAACTATATTACAGTTATGGCATATGATATGTAATGGTGATGACAGCACATCTGCCACAGCTTTGTTACAATAAAGACAGTCATGGACGCGATAACAGTGTAACCGACCATAGCTGTGCATACAGCTGATGTTTTTGTTTTTAGCCACAAGAAGGAATTTCTACCTTTTATAAACTGTAAACATAAATTATTTTAGGTTTCAGTTTTTGTTTTCTTATGTAAATATTTGTACATCTATTGTGATAACTAATTGTATAATCCATTCTCTCTAAATAAAGGAAATATACTGATTTTGAAGACACACGTGGGAGAAGATTTGGAGAATGATATTAATATATTTAGTTTTATTTTAGAACTATGTTTTAGTGTATTTGTAAATTATTATCTTTGTAATTTTTGTGCTTTGTCCAAATAAACGAATTTTAGAAGAATCATTATAATTACGTCGTGACGTTTGTCGAAAGAGCAAAACTGTAGAGTTAAATGTAACGTTGTGTTGAAATGTAACTAATTACAGAACTGACAAAATCCACTGATTACGCAGTCAAGCTATGTTAAGAAATAAGTTCTGACTACAGGTGATCAGATACACAGAAAATTACAATTCAGTTTTGATGTAGTTATATTTACTATTTGTTTAGAAAACGGTTATTTCATATGTAGTAAATATAGATTTAAAAATTAAATAACTTGAAAAATGTCTCTAGGTTAATAAAAACTACAGAAAGATATTTGAGATCTGTAGCCAATCCAAACAGTTTTTCAGTGACGTTACAGACCGTCGTGGTAGAGTTGTTCGTCTAAGCCTTGGTAGACAGATCTTTCTTGTTTTTTCTAAATTTATATTTAAAATTTCTATAGCATTATACGTGTGATATTTTTATATTATTGTTAATTCTAATGCTACTAAGCTACTCAAACGTCATGAAATATTATAGAAAGTAGAACCAATGTTATCGTTAACAGCCAGTCAATGACACAGTAGAAGGATCGTGATGTACCTGAAATGCCTTAGAGGTTTTGGTTTCTGGTTCATTGTTTTGTAACATGAAGTATTTCTAATTATTTTGTTTACGGTGTTGCTATCGGTAATTTATAGGTTATTTGTAAACTAAGAGGCACAAGACGTGTATTTGTATCTAAATAAATTATATCTTGAAGTGATAACGTTAATGTTTCATATTTCTATATTGTTTATTTATTAACACTATACGTGCATTAATGAATTTGTTTGAATGTAAGCACAAAACTACACGACGGACTACGTGTACTCTGCCAATCATGAGTATCGAAACCCGGTTTCCAGAGTTGTAAGTCATAGATATTCCTCTGTATCGCAGAGTGCCTGTTATGAGTTACATTAGCATCTGTATTTGCACTATATATATATATATATATATATATGTTACTTGGACATTAGAAACAGTATATATTTCATTCTACTTCAATGGTCATTAGATAAGGCCTACAAAGAGCTGCGTATAGAGAGCTGCAAACACAAACCCGTGAAACAGTACACACGACTTTGAGACTAAAGCTAATAACTCAATGTATTTAGTCACGAGCAAGGTATTGATAAGTCAACTTCCGGTGGCAGCTAATCTAATGCAAACTAATTCATAAGTGATCGGCAAGCAAATGGATCCATTTCCTCCAAGATTACATCCGCTACAGGTTACATAAGATATCGATTAAAGGTGAGAGACATACCTTATTAAAACTACAGCTTTCATCTACGTATAGCGTAGAGAAACGTTCACCGTAACGAGTTAAAATATTATTTAATGTACGTTACTGCTCCAACGCTACAGCGATAATGACAAAGGTTATGAAAGGGTGCTTACACTAGAAGTTATATTCATTTGAAGGTACTATGACTGTTTTATCGAAAATTAGATTATAGGCTGTACTGAAACTTAGCAGTGATGAAATAATACGTTTTCAGAAGAGCTCGTGTATCAACAATGATTATTTTCGAAACTCTGAATCTTTTTTTTAATCAGGTCATAAGGATGTTGAGTTGGTTGTGGCTAGAGTTAGAATGCCCGTACAGTGAATCCGAATTTTCTTAGCCTCGCGTCCTATTAATGAACAATAGCTATAGTTATATAGTTATACACTGAATTATTACAGCGACAATTGACTCTTACTGTTCATTTAGACATTATTTTAGTAACTCGAAAGTTAGCGGTTCGTGTTATGGACTAGACTGTATTCCCTAGCACCTACCAATTTAAATTTAAGTTTAGCTATGCGCAAATGGTCCGTTGTATGGTTTTACAAATATATATATATATAAAGATTATTTTATTTTAAATTGCAGATAAATCTTAAACATGTTCAATTTTTGGGAAGTTCAAATGATTGTGAGCGAACAAAATGTTGCGTATTAAAGCTTAGGTTGATATGATAAGTTTTCAAAGTTTTAAAGGAACAAATTGTTATTTGAACTTCAAGACAACAGCGGGATCTAGAACTCAGTAGCTTTCCGTCACAGTATGAAGTTCTGTTAGTTTAGTTTGAATTTCGCGCAAAGCTACACGATGGCTATCTGCGCTAACCGTCCCTAATTTAGCAGTGTAAGACTAGAGAGAAGGCAGCTAGTCATCACCACCCACCGTCAACTCTTGGATTACTCTTTTACCAACGAATACTGGGATTGACTGTACATTATAACGCCCTCACGGCTGAAAAAGGCAAGCATGTTTTGTGTGACGGGGATTCGAACCCATGATCCTCGGATTGCGAGTCCTGTCCATGCCGGGCCGTAGTTCTGTTAGTATATCTTTAGAAGCATAAATATACACTTATATGAAAACACATGCTTACCAGAGAAAGATATTCATCTATGTAATGATTTAGTTTTATTTACTTTAGGATTGTGTGTTTCTACTTTACACATTAGTCCACCTTTGATACAGCAGTAGGTAAACAAATTTATAACGCTAAAATCAGACGTTCTATTCCCCTCGATGGACTCAGCAGATAGCAAGATGTGGCTTTGCTGTTAAAAAACACACCCACCTAGCCACCCTCACATCCACACACGCACTCTTTGTATTTTATTTTTTCACCCCTTTTGCTGTTGGCAATCCTTCACCCACGTTGATTTTAACTGGGTAGAAGTTATGCGTGCAAGTTGTTTTGTAATATTTTCAGATAATTGTTTTAAAACAATAGTATTGTAAATATACATGTAATATCTGACATTATATCTTCCTAAAACTTCCACATCTTCTCTAGAAATGCGGATTTTCATTCAGCCAAGAATTCTTTAGTCCATTAAGAAACAACCTGTCATTGAAACCATTAATCGACACCACATATTATTACTCACAGATGGAAACTATCCCAAATCACTATCATTCCTGGTAAGATAACTATTGTCCTGATGATAATGGACCAAAGTGTGACTGTCTATCTTTCAGCTAACGGACCTTTTATTCTACGTCTTTGGTAACGGCTGTGATGCACGAGTTAACAGAAATATAAGAAATCAATGATAACTGAATAAAAATCACATTTCTACGTCACTAGATGCTGTATTTCGAGATGGATGATTGGTGGAAAATATAAACATTTTTGATTTAAGTTTTCTGGTATTCGGTAATAATTCTATGACGTCATTTATTATAAGAAGTGTGTTTGCATAAACATGTGTTATTACTATACATATTGTTACAACATCTGAGCTAATTAAACATAAGTTATAATGATATTTGTGCTAATTACGCATTTGTTAGTACCATTATTTATCACAACATCTGTGCTATTTAAATATATGTCAGTACGATCATTTATCACAACATATATGTTGAATAAATGTATGTTAGTACCACCATTTATCACGATATCTGTGCTGATTAAATGTTTGTTAGTACCATCATTTATTACGATATCTGTGCTGATTAAATGTATGTTAGTACCACTATTTATCACGATATCAGTGTTGATTAAATGTATGTTAGTTTCATTATTTACAATAATATTTGTGCTTGATTAATATGTGTTAGTGCATTCATTTATCATAACACCTGTTATACTTAAACGTACAGCACTGTGCAAAGTTGTTAAGACAAAGTCAACAATTAGATTTCAGGCTACTTTCAAAGAACAATGGAAGGTAAATCACAGGTGAAACATGAAAAGTTTGTTAATTTTCATATTTGGTACAACAGAAACTCAGTGGAAGTGCTTGAGTTCAGCAAATAGAATAGTTAATATATTTGTGTCTCCTTTTGCTTTAATAACTGCAGTCAGTCTTTTAGCTATCGTTGCAACGTATTTAATTAAAGTTTTATTTGTTATTTCACACCAGATGTCTCTAATATACCCCCATAAAGTGTTTTTGGAAGTAACATTCAATTTATTACGTTTTTGATTTACCAACTTCCATATCAACTCAATTAAGTTAAAATCATGGTTGTATTGGGTGCCACTGTATCGTTTGAATGACTCCAATAGTTTCTTTTTTAGCTAAGAATTTATGTGAGTGTTTGGAGTTCTTGGTAGTTGAATTCTTTAACAATAATACCATGAGGGATCAGTATCTGATGGTACTTGCACTGGTTCATTATTTCATCTATTTTGCAAATATCTCCTGTCACCCCAGCAGAAGAATATCCCCCATACCATCACACTACCTCTCCCATACCTCATGGTAGGTGCTATGCATTGAGGTATTTTTTTCCGCCGGACGTACAACTTACACTTTGAAACAGATATTTCTAACTTAGACTCATCTGTCCATAACATCCTTTTTCAATCATCAACAGTCCAGTTTTTTTTTTTATTTAGCAAATTTCAGTATCTTCAGAATATCTGGAGATAAAAGTAAAGGTTTCTAACTGCTATACGACCAAATATTCTAATCTCATTGAGTCTTCTTCATACTGTAGATCTGGACACTTCTCTGTCATTTGGTTCATGGTTGTTTATCTCATGCTTGAGATGGATAGCAAGCTTCCTTCTATCCTAAAAGCTGCATAAACAAAGATACTTAATAACAGTACCATTATATTTAGGTGTTCTACCTCTTACTTTACTATTTTCGAAATCACCTGTCTCTGTCTCACGATCCATGATGTACATGACAGTGTTTAAGAAACATTTCAAATTTACAGTAAATTGTAGGAGAGTCCACCCAGCATCACAAATAGCTTTTGTGTTAACTCTCTTCTCTACTGACAATTCTCTACGATTTCTGGCCCAAGGAATGACAACAAAACTTAATAATAGAGTTAAAAACTGATTTTATTTCTTGAATGGTATTACATTGATTTCTTCTAGCATCATACCACAACCTTATTCTAGCTCCTTTCTGTATAGTTAAGACACTGAATGAGGTGCTAAAACAGTTATTTCAGGCCCTAAGTTTGACCAGTATATTCATTCAATCAAAACCCTTATGACATAGCCTTGGTACAAGTACATAGGAATTCTAAACCTTTATGACATAGCCTTGGTGCAAGTACATAGGAATCTAAACCATCTTTGACATAGCCTTGGTACAAGTACATAGGAATTCTAAACCTTTATGAC
Organism: Tachypleus tridentatus; assembly: GCF_004210375.1. Taxonomy (NCBI): domain Eukaryota; kingdom Metazoa; phylum Arthropoda; class Merostomata; order Xiphosura; family Limulidae; genus Tachypleus; species Tachypleus tridentatus. Next base: position 8,138,415 of record NC_134835.1, on the reverse strand, counting down.
ATAGCTTTGGTACAAGTACATAGGAATCTAAACCATCTTTGACATAGCCTTGGTACAAGTACATAGGAATTCTAAACCTTTATGACATAGCTTTGGTACAAGTACATAGGAATCTAAACCATCTTTGACATAGCCTTGGTACAAGTACATAGGAATTCTAAACCTTTATGACATAGCTTTGGTACAAGTACATAGGAATCTAAACCATCTTTGACATAGCCTTGGTACAAGTACATAGGAATTCTAAACCTTTATGACATAACCTTGGTACAAGTACATAGGAATCTAAACCATCTTTGACATAGCCTTGGTACAAGTACATAGGAATTCTAAACCTTTATGACATAGCTTTGGTACAAGTACATAGGAATCTAAACCATCTTTGACATAGCCTTGGTACAAGTACATAGGAATTCTAAACCTTTATGACATAGCTTTGGTACAAGTACATAGGAATCTAAACCTTTATGACATAACCTTGGTACAAGTACATAGGAATCCTAAACCTTTATGACATAGCCTTGGTACAAGTACATAGGAATCCTAAACCTTTATGACATAGCCTTGGTACAAGTACATAGGAATTCTAAACCCTTATGACATAGCCTTGGTACAAGTACATAGGAATTCTGAACCCTTATGACATAGCCTTGGTACAAGTACATAGGAATTCTAAACCCTTATGACATAGCCTTGGTACAAGTACATAGGAATTCTGAACCCTTATGACATAGTCTTGGTACAAGTACATAGGAATTCTAAACCCTTATGACATAGCCTTGGTACAAGTACATAGGAATTCTAAACCTTTATGACATAGCTTTGGTACAAGTACATAGGAATCTAAACCATCTTTGACATAGCCTTGGTACAAGTACATAGGAATTCTAAACCTTTATGACATAGCTTTGGTACAAGTACATAGGAATCTAAACCATCTTTGACATAGCCTTGGTACAAGTACATAGGAATTCTAAACCTTTATGACATAACCTTGGTACAAGTACATAGGAATCTAAACCATCTTTGACATAGCCTTGGTACAAGTACATAGGAATTCTAAACCTTTATGACATAGCTTTGGTACAAGTACATAGGAATCTAAACCATCTTTGACATAGCCTTGGTACAAGTACATAGGAATTCTAAACCTTTATGACATAGCCTTGGTACAAGTACATAGGAATCCTAAACCTTTATGACATAACATTGGTACAAGTACATAGGAATTCTAAACCCTTATGACATAGCCTTGGTACAAGTACATAGGAATTCTGAACCCTTATGACATAGCCTTGGTACAAGTACATAGGAATTCTAAACCCTTATGACATAGCCTTGGTACAAGTACATAGGAATTCTGAACCCTTATGACATAGTCTTGGTACAAGTACATAGGAATTCTAAACCCTTATGACATAGCCTTGGTACAAGTACATAGGAATTCTAAACCTTTATGACATAGCTTTGGTACAAGTACATAGGAATCTAAACCATCTTTGACATAGCCTTGGTACAAGTACATAGGAATTCTAAACCTTTATGACATAGCTTTGGTACAAGTACATAGGAATCTAAACCATCTTTGACATAGCCTTGGTACAAGTACATAGGAATTCTAAACCTATATGACATAACCTTGGTACAAGTACATAGGAATCTAAACCATCTTTGACATAGCCTTGGTACAAGTACATAGAATTCTAAACCTTTATGACATAGCTTTGTTACAAGTACATAGGAATCTAAACCATCTTTGACATAGCCTTGGTACAAGTACATAGGAATTCTAAACCTTTGTGACATAGCTTTGGTACAAGTACATAGGAATCTAAACCTTTATGACATAACCTTGGTACAAGTACATAGGAATCCTAAACCTTTATGACATAGCCTTGGTACAAGTACATAGGAATCCTAAACCTTTATGACATAGCCTTGGTACAAGTACATAGGAATTCTAAACCCTTATGACATAGCCTTGGTACAAGTACATAGAATTCTGAACCCTTATGACATAGCCTTGGTACAAGTACATAGGAATTCTAAACCCTTATGACATAGCCTTGGTACAAGTACATAGGAATTCTGAACCCTTATGACATAGTCTTGGTACAAGTACATAGGAATTCTAAACCCTTATGACATAGCCTTGGTACAAGTACATAGGAATTCTAAACCTTTATGACATAGCTTTGGTACAAGTACATAGGAATCTAAACCATCTTTGACATAGCCTTGGTACAAGTACATAGGAATTCTAAACCTTTATGACATAGCTTTGGTACAAGTACATAGGAATCTAAACCATCTTTGACATAGCCTTGGTACAAGTACATAGGAATTCTAAACCTTTATGACATAACCTTGGTACAAGTACATAGGAATCTAAACCATCTTTGACATAGCCTTGGTACAAGTACATAGGAATTCTAAACCTTTATGACATAGCTTTGTTACAAGTACATAGGAATCTAAACCATCTTTGACATAGCCTTGGTACAAGTACATAGGAATTCTAAACCTTTGTGACATAGCTTTGGTACAAGTACATAGGAATCTAAACCTTTATGACATAACCTTGGTACAAGTACATAGGAATCCTAAACCTTTATGACATAGCCTTGGTACAAGTACATAGGAATCCTAAACCTTTATGACATAGCCTTGGTACAAGTACATAGGAATTCTAAACCCTTATGACATAGCCTTGGTACAAGTACATAGGAATTCTGAACCCTTATGACATAGCCTTGGTACAAGTACATAGAATTCTAAACCCTTATGACATAGCCTTGGTACAAGTACATAGGAATTCTGAACCCTTATGACATAGCCTTGGTACAAGTACATAGGAATTCTAAACCCTTATGACATAGCCTTGGTACAAGTACATAGGAATTCTAAACCTTTATGACATAGCTTTGGTACAAGTACATAGGAATCTAAACCATCTTTGACATAGCCTTGGTACAAGTACATAGGAATTCTAAACCTTTATGACATAGCTTTGGTACAAGTACATAGGAATCTAAACCATCTTTGACATAGCCTTGGTACAAGTACATAGGAATTCTAAACCTTTATGACATAACCTTGGTACAAGTACATAGGAATCTAAACCATCTTTGACATAGCCTTGGTACAAGTACATAGGAATTCTAAACCTTTATGACATAGCTTTGGTACAAGTACATAGGAATCTAAACCATCTTTGACATAGCCTTGGTACAAGTACATAGGAATTCTAAACCTTTATGACATAACCTTGGTACAAGTACATAGGAATTCTAAACCCTTATGACATAGCCTTGGTACAAGTACATAGGAATTCTAAACCCTTATGACATAGTCTTGGTACAAGTACATATGAATTCTAAACCCTTATGACATAGCATTGGTACAAGTACATAGGAATTCTAAACCCTTATGACATAGCCTTGGTGCAAGTACATAGGAATTCTAAACCCTTATGACATAGCCTTGGTACAAGTACATAGGAATTCTAAACCCTTATGACATAGCCTTGGTGCAAGTACATATGAATTCTAAACCCTTATGACATAGGAATTCTAAAGAATGATAAGTATTCTCACCATTGTTCATTCAGTTGTCGACACAGATCAATGAAGTATAACCACAGTGCTAAACCTGACATTATGTAATGGCGTGGAAAAATTATCCACATAAAATGACAAAATACTCTCTTGTCATAACACTTTTGCCCAGTACTGTTAGTGTCATGACATATCACAACATCTGTTCTGATTAACCATATGTTACTACAATCATGTTTTTTGTTGCTAAACATAGATGACTCATCAGTATTTTATCTTCGTACTTATAAGTAACAAAGTGATTTAAAACTGGCTAAAACAGATCATATGTTGCGTCTATGAAAACTAAATTTTTTAACTGTAATTTCTGTGTAAAGGTGTTTCATGTGGACGTATTCTATATTCTAATATGTTCTTTATTCAATATTTTATATATCAAAGCTCATAATTCACATAGCACGCAACTGAAAACTCAAATTCATGTTGCCACGAACTCTTAAAAAATTAAAAAAACAAACTCTCCAAATATCCTATGTGTTAAGATATATAGTTGTACTCGGTATCTAATAATTTTCTAATTACAAATGTAAAGTTCATTTTAACTCTTTGAGCACATTTTACGAAAATGTTCTGTTCGGAAATGTGCGTCGGTGTCTTTGACATATGAACATGTATGGCTTTTCTGAGCAACGTTTTAAGTTAGGCCAATTCAACATACAGCTGAACCCTGACAAATAATGTCCACTACATCTGTTACAATGTTAAATGACCACTTAATGATCTGGCGAAAACCAAAGTTGTTAAATGAAGAGAATCACGAATGTGTGAACGAAACGGTAGCACATGTAGAGAACACATGAGCCATGACTGTATTCAAATGTAATAGTTAACAGATACAAGATTTAATAACATTATTTATGTTTTTAAGTATTGTTTTATCCAAACAAATAGCTTATGATAAAAAAGTAAAACGGTATAATTTCTACAATTGTCTTTTTTATGTTATGTTGTTGACCGAAATTTGAGACGTCATGCATTTTAGAATTAACACAATTTTTTATTGAATCCTATATTTTAACAGGATTTTATCATTCTTATAATATTATTGCTACTGCTTTATTCGGTTAAGGAAATTTTGATAAAGTTATCTCAATAAATTAATTTATTTTTTTACCACTTTTACTGACCAGAAAATACAATCGTTGTATTAAAATATGTATCAACAGCAGTTCACTTGAACTACAAAAGGTTCACCACATGAACTACAAAATGTTCACTACAAGAACTACAAATACTTCATTAAAGGAATCACTAAAAGTTCATTTCAAAACTACTAGTAATTTAATTCAAAAACTACAACCAGTTTGAACTACAAGCAAGTTCACTTTAAGAACTTTTGGTAATTCGTTATAAAACTACTCGAAATTCATTACAAGAACTGCTAGAAGTTCACTTCAAGAGCTACTTACAATTCATTATAAAACTACTGACAATTCGTTACAAGAACTACTAGAAGTTCACTTCAAGAGCTACTTACAATTCATTATAAAACTACTGACAATTCGTTACAAGAACTACTAGAAGTTCACTTCAAGAGCTACTTACAATTCATTATAAAACTACTGACAATTCGTTACAAGAACTACTAGAAGTTCACTTCAAGAGCTACTTACAATTCATTATAAAACTACTGACAATTCGTTATAAAACTACTAGAAATTCACTTCAAGAGCTACTTACAATTCATTATAAAACTACTGACAATTCGTTATAAAACTACTAGAAATTCACTTCAAGAGCTACTTACAATTCATTATAAAACTACTGACAATTCGTTACAAGAACTACTAGAAGTTCACTTCAAGAGCTACTTACAATTCATTATAAAACTACTGACAATTCGTTATAAAACTACTAGAAATTCACTTCAAGAGCTACTTACAATTCATTATAAAACTACTGACAATTCGTTATAAAACTACTAGAAATTCACTTCAAGAGCTACTTACAATTCATTATAAAACTACTGACAATTCGTTACAAGAACTACTAGAAGTTCACTTCAAGAGCTACTTACAATTCATTATAAAACTACTGACAATTCGTTATAAAACTACTAGAAATTCACTTCAAGAGCTACTTACAATTCATTATAAAACTACTGACAATTCGTTATAAAACTACTAGAAATTCACTTCAAGAGCTACTTACAATTCATTATAAAACTACTGACAATTCGTTATAAAACTACTAGAAATTCACTTCAAGAGCTACTTACAATTCATTATAAAACTACTGACAATTCGTTACAAGAACTACTAGAAGTTCACTTCAAGAGCTACTTACAATTCATTATAAAACTACTGACAATTCGTTATAAAACTACTAGAAATTCACTTCAAGAACTACTAGTAGTTCGTTACAAGAACTACCAGAAGTTCACTTCAAGAGCTACTTACAATTCATTATAAAACTACTGACAATTCGTTATAAAACTACTAGAAATTCACTTCAAGAACTACTAGTAGTTCGTTACAAGAACTACCAGAAGTTCACTTCAAGAGCTACTTACAATTCATTATAAAACTACTAGAAATTCACTTCAAGAACTACTAGTAGTTCGTTACAAGAACTACCAGAAGTTCACTTCAAGAGCTACTTACAATTCATTATAAAACTACTAGAAATTCACCACGAGAACTACTAAAAGTTTACTACAAGAGCTACTAGCAGTTCACTAAAATATAACTTATTCTATAATAAAGAACTTTTACAGTGTTGTTTCTGGTTTACTTCGAAACGTCAGTCTACACATTGTAAGAGTTGTTGTAAAAAAAAAAATCTTTAGTCATGAATCCTGGTTTACAAAATGATCAAATCTTAGTTGCATTGAAGCATTTTGAAGTATTATATTTCAAAAGAAATGGAGATGGTTTCCTCAGATTACAGATTTCACTTCCTAACATTATGATGTCTTATCTCCGCACCAGATTAGTGCTTTGGACAATTCCATGTTTTGTACCTTACCTCAGAGTATTATAATCTTGGAATTTATTATACTCCCCATTTCATAATTTTCACAGTTCTTTCCTACAGAGACCTCTATTTTCATCTCTTTCATGTCTGATGATGTTTATAGGTGGAGTTTCAAACCTTTTTACGACATTAATAGCTTTGTAGGAAATCAATAACTGAGAAAGACCAAAATCGTCCACTGCCGCATATTTTATAATGTAATTTAAATACAGCACGAATTTACACTCAAAACTAATTACTTATTAGCCACTGGTCGATAAATCACTCCAAACTGTTCTTGTCCTATTCATCAATCCAAATTTCATCATCTTATATTCCTAAATGGTGGACTAAGGACACCTTATAACAACGATGTTCTAACTTTTCTTTGTCGTTGAAACTACCGTATCTGTTATCAAACCGTCTAAAGGCCTGCTAATTCGCTGCCAAACAGAGCAGTTTCTATTGTAACAAACTTATGCAAATGATTATGAGTTCTATTTTAAAGTATACATAGAGACACGTTTTAAACTAATCTTCCAGAATAAGAGAAAGTCTTTTTTAACGTTAAGGAAGTGCAAGTGTCTGCAAGAAATGGTTTTGAATAGGAATACTGTGGTTATATGTTTCATGAAAACGCTGTTAATTTGGAGATGTGACTAGAAATTTGTTTAAGTTTTGGTTATAAATCTTCTTTAAGTTCAAATCCGTTTTGAAAACTTATTAACGATAGCAGAATATATATGGGCAGTAAAGAGAAGTCAAATGATTCTCTTTTATAACCGTAACTTTCGTGTATGGTTTCGAAGCCTGTCTCCCTGTCATTATTTGTACTTTCTTTAAGCAATTTAAAGACTGTTGCCATTTGTTTAAACGTGCGTGAAGATTCGTAGTTCGAAACGTGCAGAAATTATGTGTAATTTTTAACAACAGAATGACTTTAAGTAGGATGTTACCTTAACGTTTAGGGGAATAATTTATTCACAACGGGCTGCAGACATGAAGTGGCGGTACTTGTTGAAATGTTGTGGCTTAAAGCACACAACACTTAACTCCTCACTGGTCTTCTGTGCCAACTCTTAATAATTTATTCACAACGGGCTGCAGACATGAAGTGGCGGTACTTGTTGAAATGTTGTGGCTTAAAACACACAACACTTAACTCCTCACTGGTCTTCTGTGCCAACTCTTAATAATTTATTCACAATGGGCTGCAGACATGAAGTGGCGGTACTTGTTGAAATGTTGTGGCTTAAAGCACACAACACTTAACTCCTCACTGGTCTTCTGTGCCAACTCTTAATAATTTATTCACAACGGGCTGCAGACATGAAGTGGCGGTACTTGTTGAAATGTTGTGGCTTAAAGCACACAACACTTAACTCCTCACTGGTCTTCTGTGCCAACTCTTAATAATTTATTCACAACAGGCTGCAGACATGAAGTGGCGGTACTTGTTGAAATGTTGTGGCTTAAAGCACACAACACTTAACTCCTCACTGGTCTTCTGTGCCAACTCTTAATAATTTATTCACAACGGGCTGCAGACATGAAGTGGCGGTACTTGTTGAAATGTTGTGGCTTAAAGCACACAACACTTAACTCCTCACTGGTCTTCTGTGCCAACTCTTAATAATTTATTCACAACGGGCTGCAGACATGAAGTGGCGGTACTTGTTGAAATGTTGTGGCTTAAAGCACACAACACTTAACTCCTCACTGGTCTTCTGTGCCAACTCTTAATAATTTATTCACAACGGGCTGCAGACATGAAGTGGCGGTACTTGTTGAAATGTTGTGGCTTAAAGCACACAACACTTAACTCCTCACTGGTCTTCTGTGCCAACTCTCTGTCGTTTTGTTTATCTGAATTTTTGTCTGGTAGTCGAGGTATTTCTAACTATTTTGAGATCTATAACTGTTTACATTTTTTATTAAATTTACTATTTTTTACTTTTCTTAGTGCAACTGTTAATTTTATTCCTTAATGTGACACCAGCCCGACGGTGGATTAATATTATGTTCATGAATTTATAATTTCGAATTTAGTTGTGTTACAGCTCAATTTTCATGTTGCACTCTTCATGTTTAGGTTTTGGTTTCTATATTTTTTCGTGATGTTGCTATCGCCTAAGAAATTTCGAATTGCTATTCAGAAGTGTAATGACATGACATAGTATTAAAATATACAAATCGCTCTTTCAAATTGCGGTTACTCGGCTGTAGTGTTTATCACCATACCATTAGGCTAAGTGTTTTCAACCAAATCAATCGACAAACAAAACAAAAGGACATTAAATTTTGAATTAAATAAAAGACCACCATAGTATCGCTCGCCTTATCTGAATTCTTCACTTTCAAAGCTAATGCATTTACTTTAAAGTACTTACATCTGTAAATGTCGTAGTAACTGAAGTCAAGGAACACAGGGAAGAAATAATGCTAATATTTCATTTCGTTCTACGTACAAAACACAATATAAACTCTTATGTAAGAGAGAGTGTGGAAAGAAAGTATTTATAAGACTATTATTCTCCATTGTAAACTTTGTAACTAAATGCATTTCATGTACGTTGGGCCCACAATAAAATTCTCCTTACTGGTTATAAGTTTTGTTCAGCACTAAACCAATTTGGCCAGAACTACCTAACAGTAATCACGTGTCAACTACAGACTACCACAGAATTTACAATGAACACTTCAGTACATATAATGGTGTTTATCATCATTTATAGGCAGAAGATAAATTAGTTATAACAGGACTGAATATGTTTCAGTTTTTCTGTGTTTTTTGAACTGTGTAAATGAGCAGTCTTAAGTAGATTAGGACTAAACTCATTCTGTTTGCAAAACATTCTTTGAAATTAATGTTTGTATGTACAGAAGCGTATATACATATATCTTCAGTACTCGATGTGGATATTTAGAAACGACAATTTAAAATATTTGTTTTGTCTTCAGGATAAACTTCATTAACCCTATGAAACATTCTACTTACGGATTCGGCTCCCAAAGTAGATTATTTGATTATCGTTTGTTCATTTTATTGTACTAAACAAAATACCCTAATAATTGACTTTGTTATTATATGTTTAATAAAATAAATGTGTTCATTCCGTAAAAATTATTATGAGAAGAAAAAGATGGAAGTCGGTCGAAAATTATTGTATTAATGACTTGTGTGCAGTTACACTGATAACCATGTTACTTTAGAGTTAATTAGAATTTAACTACACTAATTGCTTGCTAAATTAGATCAAAGAAGGAAGTAGCTCTTAGTGTTTTATTAAACCTAAAAAACAATTTAATTTGTTATTTTCTACAGAGAGAAAACTGGTGGAGTTTTTTTTTTTAAAGAAAACGATCTAATTTTGAATTAAAAAATAACGTTTTCTTGTTCTCAGGAAAACATCAGTGAAATTAATGAAACCAAAACCTAATAACACTCGTTCGTGAATATTATGAAACTCCAGTGAGAGTCAAGTTGCTCATGATGATGTGTTATAAAGACTGCTAGTGTGGGTGTTCATACTTTAATTAAAATAATAGAATATAAGATCCATTGTTTTGATGTTTCATGCAAGGTGTCTCAGAGCTCCTGTCCGTAAAACACAAGTAAGAACGTTTAATATAAATTACGACACCCTTTACAACATAAACGTATTTATGCTAAAAACGTTATCCTTTTTGGTATAGAGCTACATAAATGGACGATTTGCGATGTACTCACGACGGATAACGAAATTCGGTTGGTATCGTTTTGACTCTTCATACTGTTGAGCCTCTGGGAACCAAGAGACATCATACATAAAGAGCAAAAAGTATTTCATATTTCACAATCTTTTATCACACTGTTTTACAGTTTTTTATCATACTATTTTTACAGCTTTTTATTACACTGTTTTCACAGATTTTTATCACACTTCTTTCTCTTGTTTTTTTATCATACTATTTTCACAGGTTTTTATCACACTATTTTCACTGTTTTTTATCATACTGTTTTCACAGGTTTTTTTATCACACTGTTTTAACTGTTCTTTATCCCACTATTTTCACTGTTTTCTATAACACTGTTTTCAAAGTTTTTATCACACTGTTTTCACAGGATTTTTTATCACACTGTTTTAACTGTTCTTTATCCCACTATTTTCACTGTTTTCTATAACACTGTTTTCAAAGTTTTTATCACACTGTTTTCACAGGATTTTTTATCACACTGTTTTAACTGTTCTTTATCCCACTATTTTCACTGTTTTCTATAACACTGTTTTCAAAGTTTTTATCACACTGTTTTCACAGGATTTTTATCACACTGTTTTAACTGTTCTTTATCCCACTATTTTCACTGTTTTCTATAACACTGTTTTCAAAGTTTTTATCACACTGTTTTCACAGGATTTTTATCACACTGTTTTAACTGTTCTTTATCCCACTATTTTCACTGTTTTCTATAACACTGTTTTCAAAGTTTTTATCACACTGTTTTCACAGGATTTTTTATCACACTGTTTTAACTGTTCTTTATCCCACTATTTTCACTGTTTTCTATAACACTGTTTTCAAAGTTTTTATCACACTGTTTTCACAGATTTTTTTATCACACTGTTTTAACTGTTCTTTATCCCACTATTTTCACTGTTTTCTATAACACTGTTTTCAAAGTTTTTATCACACTGTTTTCACAGGATTTTTTATCACACTGTTTTAACTGTTCTTTATCCCACTATTTTCACTGTTTTCTATAACACTGTTTTCAAAGTTTTTATTACACTATTTTTACAGGATTTTTATAACGTTATTTTTACAGGTTTTCTATCACACTGTTTTCACCAGTTTTTGTCACACTTTTTCACAATTTTTTTATCACACTATTTTCACAGGTTTTTATCACACTGTTTTCACCAGTTTTTGTCACACTTTTTCACAGATTTTTTTATCACACTATTTTCACAGGTTTTTTATCACAATATTCTCACAGGTTTTTTGTCACACTATTTTCACAGGTTTTTTAAGACACTATTTTTTATCCCACTGTTTTCACAGTTTCTTATTACACTGTTTTCACAGGTTCTCTCACACTATTTTAACTGTTTTTTATCACACTGTTTTCACAGTTTCTTATTACACTGTGTTCACAGGTTTTTTCACACTATTTTCACAGGTTTTTCTGACTTTTCACTCTTTTTCATCTCACTATTTTCACAATTTTTGTCAGACTATTTGAGGAAATAAGCTCAAAAGAAGGCCAAAAGATGGCTAGATCTTTCGAAGTAAGTTTCCTCATAAATAAATGTTGTCAAGACATTATTACTGAAAATAGAAGTTTTAATTTATATGTTCAGTACTTAAAATTCGAAGAGGATATGCATGTTAGAATAAAGTCTAATAAAGTAGAAAGTCCACTCGGATGACGCACCTAGCCTCACTAGTAGAAAGTCCACTCGGATGACGCACATAGTCTCACCGGAATCTTGTACGTACCAAACAGTTTACGCTAGTTTACAAAACTGATAATTTATAATGACTTTATGATGGAGTTTTCAATAATTTTTGGCATTCTTTGTTTTCATGCGTATATATATATAAGATGATAAAACTGATGTATATATATATATATGAAATAAGTACATACACTTAGACTAAGATAGGTTCGTAATTAATCGGATCATATTACTACGTATACAATATGTTGCTTATATAATATTTTTTCATCAGTTGTAATATATAGAATTTTAGTTTTCATAAAGGACTAGTAACTGAGATGGTTTACTACTGATTTGGAAGCTGGTAAAATATATGGGCTGTCATTTATTTTGTGTGTGTATATATAAGTACCTTTCGGTTTTGCTATGGACTGAAACATCAATGGAGACATTTCTATAGACGTATCCAGAAGAAGAAAAAAACAACAACTCGTGTCATATGCTCCAGGCATATAAGGATTTTTTTTGTTCAAATATTCATCATAAACCCATGTAATTTTGAAAACTCTGAAACGCCAAGATGAATGGGTTTATATGTGACAGGTACACAACTTACTCTCTCCGTGATTAATTCTCAGCACGTGAGCATGTTCTATAGTCTGAACTCTTCATCCCAGGAATAGGATACGTGGGCTGCTCTTTATTTTTCCCACGGTTTGTAAGGAAAGATAGAAAGTTTTTAAGAAAAGCCGTTGTCGTGGGTATAGCTTAACAACGAGGCCTGTTTCATCTTATGTTCTCTTAACTATCTTCTTTCTATAATTAAACATCTGTTTTTCAAATCTCAATAAAGATAAAGAGCGAAAAGAACAAACGAACCTTGATTTAACTGGTGAAATCGTTCTTTTGTATAATCTCCTTTAATGATATTGCATTTGTAGTTTTTGTTTGAACAACGAATGCTTAAGTTGCCTTTGTTACTTCCAGTTTAATAGGTAAACGTTTAATAGCTATTCGAAGGCTATACAGTTTGTGCCTGTTACGACATTTACTTTTCAGAGCAAATCGTGTTTATTTCTTTGTTTTTAATAACATTATTTCGCAAGTGAAAACTTTGTAATTGTGAAATTTAACATCAGATCAAACAAGCATTAGTTACTGTACGAACATTTACCTTGATACTGTTAGAGTGATCCAGTTCGGTTAAAAATAACATCTTTGTCAGAACCACAGTAAAATATAAGTACTACAGTAATGTGAATGGAAATCAGCTCTATAAATTATAACGTACGTCACTTTGAATAAGTCTTTCAATGGAGTAGAAGAAACCGATTGGGTTTGGGCAGTTGGACCTTTATTAATTAACGGTTAATTAAGAATTATGTACAATAACCTTGATGGGTGATTAAATAACAAATATAAATAAACTCTATTTATTTATACATGTTATTACATAAAGCTGTTGCTGTAACGACTTGTTACCTGTTGTGTTATTTCTTTTACTCGTTTTAATGGAGTAACTTTTCCCATTGTGTATTAATAAAGAGATAAAGTGGTCACACGTAAATTAGTATCTATGTAAGTTTTCCTCACGTATACCTATAGATATGAGAGATTAAGTAAAAAACAACAACACTGTTTTCACTTAGCTCAAAAAACGAGTTTTAGTGGCTTTTGATGTTAAATATTTTGTATTTTAAACGTAAACGGCACTTAATGTGAAACATGCTTTAAACAGCCACAAAATACTGATAAGCAGTCATAAGCACCAGTAATCTAGATGTCACTCGGCCAGCTTACTAATTACCGTCAACCACTAACTTACTGTTACTCGGCCAGCTCAGAAATTACCGAAAAACGGTAACCTACATGTTGCTCAGCCAACTAACAAATTACGAACAACCAGTAACCTACATGTTACCTGTCCGGGCCACAAATTACCGACAACCAGTAACCTACATGTTACCTGTCCGGGCCACAAATTACTGATGACCAGTAACCTACATGTTACTTTTAATAAAAATGAGACTGATTGCTACTTTTACAACGCACCCACAACTGAATGTGTGATGTATGCTCTATATATGCATCAGACCTTATACGTTAACGTCTCGTTGACTGACACCATAACCACCAGGTCATCCATGGCTTTTGAGGTTGGGTAAACTGGGCTGATATTGAAACTTAAACTAATTTTTCTCAATAATTAAAGAACAGAGCGTTGTCTTATTATCTGTGATTGAAAATAGGAACATAATAAGTTGAACTGATTTATAGTTCGACTTATCCAGGAAGCTTTGCTTTCAGCAAAATTACACTTACATATTGTAATGCAATTAGTATAGAGTTTATGATTGGTTTAAGCACCCATAAATAACTAAACAACTGGTGTCACACATGTGCTTCAGGATTACATTCGTAATCCGTATTTCATACACCGGAAAGTGTTTTAGAGATATAAAAGTATACGAACATGACGTGGTTATGACAATCACCAATACGTTAGGCCCGGAGATGCATCAGAGTTCACCATTTATTCTAGGACTAACGTTTCCAAACCATGTGAAATACTATTGAAAACATTCCATTATCCGAAAGCTTCTTTACCTTTATACATTTGCGAACAAAAATATAAGATGACGTTAAATATTTATGTTCTGAAAAAGCAAATTATTATCGATCAGGAAATGCGTATTTTGTTTATTTCTCAAGTTACTTTACAAGAAGTTAAGACATTTAAAGTGAAAACAAAGTAATTATTTTAATAACTTGTTACTTTATAATAACTAATTATAACATTTAAAAAACACATGTTCACATTGACAATCGTGTCTAGAAACAATTACAAGCCAAAACATTAAAATATCTTCTGTTTCTGAAGTTTAATACAAAGAATGAACTAAGTAAAACAAATGTATCTTGCTAATTGTTTTCAAAATGTAATTGCCGTTTCACATGTTTTAATGATATTTTATTATAGTTTATTAAAATATATTTCTCTCAAAGCTACAAGGTAGTTATGTTTGTTGTGTTTTAATGTAGACTTTACAGATTACACCTTTAACCTCTTTTTCTAACTTTGTCGTGTCTTTTCGGTTTTTCGTGGAATATCTTGTTTGGTTTGTTTGTTTGTTTTTGAATTTTGCGCAATGCTACTCGAGGGCTATCTGCGCTAGCCGTCCCTAATTTAGCAGTGTAAGACTAGAGGGAAGGCAGCTAGTCATCACCACCCACCGCCAACTCTTGGGCTGCTCTCTTACCAACGAATAGTGGGATTGACCATTACATTATAACGCTTCCATGTCTGAAAGGGCGAGCATGTTTGATGTGATAGGGATTCGAACCCACGACCGTCGAATTAGGAATCGAGTGCCTAAACCACGTGGCCATGCCGGGTCTAAGTGCTGGAAATGCTAGAAACTTTTGTTGAGAATATTCAGCACTGAACAAAGATTCACTTTTCAGTATTTGTGAATGAGTCCAGCGAATATGAAGAAATGTCTCAGGTGAACAGTTGTCACTTAGGATAGCTAATTCAGGTTGAACAGTTGTTTTCATTAGAATTGTTTTTTGCGTGAATCCACTATAGTTGAACTACGAAGTTTTTTTAGTTAAATATACAAACCGTTAAGTCATATACATGCATATGTTAACATATACCTCTGATTATATTAGGTTTAATAGACTTTATGCTGACAACTTTGAGATTCTAAAAATACATTGTTACACATATTCATTACTGTGTATCTTTACAAGTGGACGCCACAACATCGAGTTCGTACAATATTCAAGAGCAGGTATATTTTACTAATGATACAGTGGAAGACGTGGCGACAGTTAGTAGCGTATAAGTATTATCACTAGACTGAGGAAGCTTTATGGTTGTGGAAAAAGACGAGCATTCTTTTTGGGTCATCGACAAGTTTTGATATATTTTTATGTAGGATATTATAATAATACTAAAGGGTAAGTTCTAGGATTTTCACAGAAGAGTGGTGCTTTTCATATCAGTCAACGTTTCGCACTAATATTCACAGCTAAGTTTCATGTTCTTTCTTTAACCACATTTGATCACTTTGGATCATGAGTTGTATAAAGTTTTCATAAACTTAATTACACCGGAACATTGAAGGATGAAATAATGATTATTTACCGAAAATTTAATGTTCTTTGAAGTTACAACTTACAACCATATTGACTGTGGTTCTTCCTTGAAATGAACTAATTTCTTTATTCTATACGAATATTTGTTTCAATCTAGCTTCAAAATACTCTCGTCACAGACTCTCAAGACGAAACTTACATTCAGTTTCCTTGGTTGTGTATAATATAATACAAGTTTATTTGTAACTTTTTTATAAAATACACCTCGATAAAGGTTTCAGAGCACAGTGGAAAATGGAAATTTTCTTATTCCTGGCATCAGTCATGATATGATAACACATTCGAACTGCACGTGCAGAAATAATATGGTCTCTTGTAACTTCAGCGGATATAATATTTATTATACAGTAACGTGCAGACGTTGAGACAAAAAAGTTAACTGAATTAAATAGTTCGTGTTATTTTGTTGCCCAAAACAGACATCATAAAATAATGATATTAAGAACAAAAACAACGAAAAATTTGCCCTCAAGAGTTAGTTTTAATTATACTTCTGACGTGTCGTTACCTTAATCTCCATGACAGCGAAGTGTTTGTGACGATAACTGATCTATGCGTTCCTTACGTCTCTTAAAAATAAATGAGAATTCATACATACAAATACATTCTGATGTATAGTATATTTTAGTAGGTGTACGAGAAAACCAAGGTCGCAATTTTCTTAGCAGTTAATAATACCACATGGTTGTGATGTGCTGATTAAGATACTGTTTACACGAGAAAAATTACATATGAACAAGCTGTTGTATTAGTGTAAATTTTCAAGTCTTAAGGGTCATGACAATTAACGCTGAATGGTATTGATTTGTTAACACCAGACAGTATACATTGTTAACACTATAGAGAAAATTTTTGAACGAAAAATACGGTACAACTGACATGAATTTGCTTGAAAGGTAGGACACCCTATGAAAGCCTGTGTATTTTTGTAACATTTTTGGATATATAGATATTTAATCTCAATTTTAACTATATTGAGAGATTATAGGAATATAACTAAAGAATTAAAACTGAAGAAAAGACTTTTCAAGATCTTCTGTAAATGTAATTCTACAAAAATGCATATTCTAACTGAGGAAAAAGTTAGGACATCCTACCCCCTAATAGCTAGTGTTACCCCCTTTGGCTGAAGTAACTGCAGTGAGTCGCTTCTTGTAGCCATCTACCAGTCTCTGACATTGGTCTGAAGAAAGTTTGCCCCACTCCTCAATGCAGAATTCTTTCAGCTGTGAGATGTTTGAGGGGTTTCTTACATGCACAGCCCGTTTCAAGTCACCCACAGCATCTCAATGGGATTAATATCTGGGCTTTGACTTGGCCATTCCAGGACTCTCCATTTCTTAGTTTTCAGCCAGTCCTTGGTGGATTTACTGGTATGTTTTGGATCATTGTCGTGTTGCAGGGTCCAGTTCCGCTACAGCTTTAATTTTCGTACAGATGTTTTCACATGATCCTCAAGCACCCTCTAATACACAGTAGAATTCATGGTGGATTCTATGATTGTGAGCTGTCCAGGTCCTGCTGCAGCAAAGAAGACCCAAACCATGACACTTCTACCTCCATGCTTCACAGTTGGTATGAGGTTCTATTCCTGGAATGCTATATTTGGTTTACGCCAAACATGCCCCCTGTTTTTGTTATCAAATAATTCAATTTTGGACTTATCTGTCCAAAGAACATTATTCCAGTAGTCCTGGTCTTTGTCTACATTCTCTCTGACAAACTTCAGTCTGGCCTTGATGTTTTTCTCAGAGAGCAAAGGTTTCCTTCTTGCACACCTCCCATGCAAGTTAAACTTGTACAGTCTCTTTCTGATTGCAGAGGCATGCACTTTCACATCAACTGTAGCCAGAGCCTGTTGTAGGTCCCGTGATGACATGTTAGGGTATTTGGAGACCTCTTTTAGCATCTTTCGGTCTGCTCTCGGGGTGAACTTGCTTGGATGACCAGATCTGGGTATGCTGGCAGTTGTTTTGAAAGGCATCCACTTGTTGACTATTTTCCGGACAGTGGAATGGCTGATTTGAAAATTTCTTGGGATAATTTTAAATCCCTTACCAGACTCATAAGCTGCTACAATTTTCTTTCTGAAGGCCTCAGACAGCTCTTTTGCTCTCACCATGGTGCTCACTCTCACTTCAACAGTCAGAGGCACACCTAACTAAATGTCTGAGGTTTAAATAGAGCAAACCTCATTCAAAATGCTGAGTAACGATCTTCTAATCATGTGCACCTAGTGTGATACACACGTGTGTGAGCTGAGCCATTTTATGTGGGTATAAATGTGGGGTGTCTTAACTGTTTCCTCAGTTAGAATATGCATTTTTGTGGAATTACATTTACAGAAGATCTTGAAAAGTCTTTTCTTCAGTTTTAACTGTTTAGTTATATTCATATAATCTCTCAGTATTGTTAAAATTGAGATTAAATATTTATATATCCAAAAATGTTACAAAAATACTCAGGCTTTCATAGGGTGTCCTAACACATGACTGTATATGCTGTTTTGTATCTCAGAACGGCTGGTATGGGTATTAACACTTTTACTGATAAGTAGAAAACAAAGTTTCAACCTTCTTAGGTCATCTACAGGTTAACTGCTTACTAAATATTACCCTATCCAAAAATATCATAATTTAATTTATAAAAGTATTAGGTTTACCCAACTTGTTAAACTAATTTATCTGAAAATCATGATTAAACCGGTAAGTGTTAAATATATACTGTGTTCTTAGAACCTACAGAAAAGAAAATTTTGGGCGAAATGAAACTTTGAAATATAAAACTCTAGGTGTTATACAATGTGGGTTAAAGTGAAGGTAATTTTAAAACAGGTTATACTCGTTAAGTAATATATATAAAATCATATATTTTACTCAGAAAAGTTCCCATACTTTCTTTCTTCAGTTCATTATTTATCCAAAGCGTCTTGGCTTGTGTGATATTTTGAGGACATTGTTCATAAAGATATTGGTAAATAAAATCTTCATTTTTCCTATAACATTGTTTGAATAGATATAAAATTAAAACTCTAACATTGTTAGAATAGTTTTGAAATTAACCTCTAACATTATTTGAACAGCTTTAAAATTAAACTCTAACATTGTTTGAATAGCTTTGAAATTAAACTTTAACATTGTTTGAATAGCTTTGAAATTAACCTCTAACATTATTTGAACAGCTTTAAAATTAAACTTTAACATTGTTTGAATAGCTATAAATTTTCAGTTGCAATTGGCTGAATGACATTATTTATCCGAGGAATATATTTCGTACTGAAACCATACAGGGTTATTTACTTTGCTTTTCTTAAACATTAGTGTTAGATTCCTGAAGTAAAAAATAATATTACTGCTGTTTACTTCTGAATATAAGTTAGCTAATAATAGGTATTAGAATTTGAACTGAACGTATAGTTAAGTAAGTCATTCCATATGACAAACTGACTGGAAGTAAACAATGCTATAAATTAATATACAAGAAAACTAAAATATATAATAATTAGAATGTATTTGATCGCCAGAAACCCTCGCTGTTAACGACACTTACGTCAACACTTTTTAAAAAAAACGTCAATTTTTGATGGTGAACTTCTCAAAGTTTCGCTCTGTGCTATAATTTTGGATATTCTTAGGTAAGTGCTAGTGTTTTTAAGAATAAGTGTCATCTGCTAATGTTACACGATCCTTCTTCTGTATTCAGGAGTTACACGATCCTTCTTCTGTATTCAGGAGTTACACGATCCTTCTTCTGTATTCAGGAGCTACACGATCCTTCTTCTGTATTCAGGAGTTACACGATCCTTCTTCTGTATTCAGGAGTTACACGATCCTTCTTCTGTATTCAGGAGTTACACGATCCTTCTTCTGTATTCAGGAGTTACACGATCCTTCTTCTGTATTCAGGAGCTACACGATCCTTCTTCTGTATTCAGGAGTTACACGATCCTTCTTCTGTATTCAGGAGTTACACGATCCTTCTTCTGTATTCAGGAAAAGAAAATTATAAGGTTTAACTTCGACTTTTAAGAACTTAAGATAATACTTTTTAAATGAAATGATTAACAGAAATGGAATACACAGTTTTAATTTATGCAAAGTATTTTCCAGATGTATCTTACTCACAAGGGAATGTCAGCAGGTTCTCAGTTAGCATTTTTTAAAAGCAGCATTCGATTATAGGATAAAATGTTCCTTTCGCTGGATTTGTTCTCAACGTAGGAACATCGGATGTTAATAATTCACCATGGCAACAAAAAAATCTTGCCAAAGTTGGGAAATTATTTTGTTCTTAATTAGTAGTTGAGAAAACACGAATGAGAAAAAAAACAACTAAGACGTATATAAAAATGAAAATGTAATTTGAAATTATAGTTTTGCAATAAGAATTATGAATGCAAAATACCGTCTTTTAGTTTACAATATGGAAAGGCTATAGGTGATCATTTTTATGAATTATTATGTAACATTGTAAAAGTAAAATATTACAAACAGTTTGTAATGTCAAACAAAAATATTTGTGAGGTCATATAAAAATATGTTGCAAGACAACCCATCCATAAAATAATGTAGAAGAAAAATATACCGTATATATATATTGTTCTAGATAGAAGTGTATGTATCAGATAACCGTGTGAAGCTATGACCCTCTGCCCTAGCCGTACGTATCCTTGCGCCAACACATTAGACAGAAGATAGAGAACTACACCCACTACTAAATCGTGAACTGCTTCAGTCGAATAGTGGGACTCGAATGTATCTCTTATAAAGTTCTCACGGCCCAAAAGTGCGAAGTGTAATTTTGTGACAATGAGATACGAGCCATGAATCCTAGGGTTTATAGTTCAACAATTAGTCCACGCCAAACTCTATTTTAAAGTGACAGTCCTTGATAAACCAATACCAAACAGTCAGCAAAACTGAGAAGTGATAGTAATAACCACAAGCTGGTTAAACACTGTCTTTTAAAAGTACTGTGAAATATATACAGAATTATTATTAAGAATGTTATTAGGAAGGTTGTACTGGACTTTCAAGTTCATGCTGAACTGCACACCGTTAACATCACGGTCTAGCACTGCTTTCTTTTTCTCTCTCGTTTAATGATAAGAGATTCGAAAGAACTACTGACAGGATTTTGTGAAGTTTAATTCCAGGACAGATGGCGGTATTTTTAAAGATAGGACTCAGATGCTGATAACAGAATATAGATGTCATCTTGTGAGTATGTTTTGTGACGGTGTTTAAAACGTTCTCTAGCACGTCTGGACATTCTGGAGTGACATTTATACTTCCTGGAGTTCCTCTAATAAAGTAAGCGATCTCAAGACGGTAGGTTTTATGGTATGGAGTATGCTGTACAATCACATACGATATAAAATGAATAATTAAAACTGTTCTGCTATACCGAAACGTTACTAGTTTTAGATTTGTTTGATTTGAATTTCGCGGAAAGCTACACGAGGGCTATCTGCTCTAACTGTTCCTAATTTAGCAGTGTTAAAATAGAGGAAAAGCAGCTAGTTATCACACCACCCACCGCCAACTCTTGGGCTACACTTTTACCAACGAATAGTGGAATTGACCGTCACATTATAACGCCCCCATGGCTGAAAGGGCGAGCATATTTGGCGCGACGGGGATGCGAGCCCGCGACCCTCAGATTACGAGTCGCACGCCTTAACACGCTTGGCCATGCCGGGCCATAAAATAAATAGATGTGTATTTTAGGATACAAAAACAAATATGATATTTATGAGCTACGAAACATTGCTAACGTTCCAACATGTTTTTACATAAATTTGCTGAAAGATCAGACGATTTGATTTCACCATTTGACACGTAGCGAGAGGACTTAACGTTTTCAAATAATATTTATAGAAGTCGATATGAGATCGGAATATTTAATATTTTTGTATACATTGGGTCTATTTTAAACTTAATATTTTCCTATTAAATATTTGAAAAACTTTCTTACCCGACGTTTTCTGGATCTCAATGAGTAAATCCGAGTATTTATAAAAACATTTCATCTAGTATTTCTTTATAAAATAAAAAAAATCCCATATTTTCTCCTTGAGATGCTCGCGAATGCGATCTCAGTGAAGACTCAGAGTCTGGCTTAGAATAAACTTATTCCTTGGGTTGGATTTTCTGAAAAAAAGCTTTGAAGCATGTTAGAATGACTATTTATTATCAGGAAAGTCTTAAATGACAGATGCTTTTTTTATATCCTTATGTTCCTTGAACAAAAGGGATCTAAAAGGACGTACGACTGTGTAGTAAGCCGAAATAGAATCTAAATAATGTGACCAATGCATGCTTTTTCATGTTTAGACGAAAAGGTTGTTTTCTTTATCCTCTATAAAGAGACTCTGCTATTGACTTCTGTATTTAAAAATGTATTATTATTTCACTAGTTTAGTATCCTGTAACAGTAACAGATATTTGATGATTTCTTTTATAGTTTCGCGCAAAGGGCTATCTGCGCTAGCCGTCCCTAATTTAGCAGTGTAAGACCAGAGGGAAGGCACCTAGTCATCACCACCCACCGCCAACTCTTGGGCTACTCTTTTAAAAACGAATAGTGGGATTGACCATCACATTATAACACACTATTTGTTGAAAGGGCGAGTATGTTTGGTGTGATGGGATTCGAACCCGCGACCCTCAGATTACGAGTTGAACGCCTTAAACCACCCCACCATGCCGGGCCTACTTTATGATAACAATTACCAATATATAATGTTCAACTCTGAATAATGAAAACGTTTCGTTTTTTTCCGTGTATTAGATTATTAGCAATTCTTGCAAAATTCTACGATCGTTACAACGTTTCAAAGATATCATATTACAACAGTTTTAGGATAATTAAAACTTTATAATAGATACATATATAATTAAACACATATTGTTTTTGAGATCCGCTCGAAAACTGGACAGTAGGTATAACGACCCTGTCTTTACTCTATCTGTTCTTGTGAATCAATTATTGTACACAGGAAGCTAACAGGAGAGTTCTAGCATCAAACTAACGAGTTAAAATGAAATTTTGTTGAAATCGCCTTTTTTTGTTACTCTTTTTAATTATCATCAAAACATAAAATCTATCCGAGATAGCCATTATCGCAACAAAGACTAATGACCCTATTAAATAAACGCGCCACTTGACCTTTTGTGTATAAATACATCATGTTTCTGACAGTATAGAAGACAATAAGAATGGGATATTAAAAGAAGGGTTTTCAGGATAAACTCCCAATAATTCATCGGTTTTTTTCACACCTCTCTTTGAGAACATTAGAGTAGGTTATAGTTTTATAGCTTGGCGCCAACTGATTACTCAACTTATATAGATGAACTTTTGTTTTTTCATGATACTCTCTCGTTGTATATTAGTAAGAAAATGCCACGTTTTAAAAAACAAGTATCTCAACTTTCTAACTGACATTCTTGATGTATTATTATTATCTAAAGAGATTTAAGAGCTGAGTGGATGGTATTTATAAGAAAGCTCCAAATGTAGACGTACGATGGTAAATAGAAATAGAAATATTAATGTTTTCTTTTTCTATTAATGATGGACTACAACTAAAAATTTTACTGAAAAAAACAGTTTAATCGTTTTATACGTTAGATAATGTACACCATCTGATGTGTAATAATTTATTATCACTCCATTTGATGATGTTCACTGCAGCATTAGACATGGGTTAAAAGATGGTTGGGTGTTAATAAGGACAAAAATACACGATGGGCTATCTGTACTCTGCCCACCAAAGCAAATGAAACCCAGTTTTTAGAGTTGTAAGACTGCAGACATACCGATGTGCTAGTGGGAGGGCGGTAAAAAAATTACAACTTGTTTTTCGTAACTTTGGAACCGATATTTTAATTCGTCAAAAATATACCAGATGTGAAACAGTCCGCTTCAAGATAAGCTGTTATATAGAGATTACGTAATTAACGCTGTTTTACGTGGGGGTGGATACCAAAAGTGAAGACAAAAAAACATGTGTTTGTTTGTTTACTGTTATACACAAAGCTATATCAATCTAGCTAACTGTATCTACTCACCACGGGTATCGAAGCACGATTCTCAGGATTATAAACCCTCAGACGTAACACTCGGCCAACAAGAAGTTTCTGTGAGCATAACGCCCAGTGTTGGTGAAATTTTGCTGGCTTAGTGGACTACCATGGCTTCATTCCACGGATTTATTTTTAATAAATTAATACTTTACGAGAACCTCTGATGACGTCAATTGTACGTTAACATGAACATATTGTGCTGGTTTAGTGTTCATTGAAAAATAATTTATATGTGGATATTTTGTTCGCCACATCATGTTTTTCTACAATACAGGAAACAACACCAAAACATATGTTCCATATGATGATACTTGTCACCTTGACTAACTGAATATTTAATATACTCCCAACCAGCGCTTAACCCTCTTTATAATACATTATTGTGTTGTAATTATAAAACGTGTGGAAGAATAAGATAATAGAACAGAAAGAGCGAGCGATGTTAAGTATCTTTCATTATTCGAATTCCGCTGCAGCCATTAATAGAATATTTATAGCTTTTAAGCTTGGTTTCTCTACTGTTAGTGTTTCTAGTGGTTGGTTTATCGCGAGAAAATATTACCTGGAAGTTAAGTTTAAACAAGTTACTTAAACAATTTAAAAAGTCTATGAATTAGCACAACTTGACTTTCGCGGTGACGAGAAAACCAACTTGTAGAGAAAAATATATATGTAAAAACCAGCCGTTTTTACATATATACAATCTGACTTTGTTTACTCTAACCTAACACCTAAACTGTGACAGGTGCACAACACCAGACTTAGACGAGTTATTCTAATCAAACACCTAAACTGTGACAGGTGCACAACACCAGACTTAGACAAACACCTAGACTGTGTTATTCTATCAGACCAAACACCTAGACTGTGACAGGTGCACAACACCAGACTTAGACGAGTTATTCTAACCAAACACCTAGACTGTGACAGGTGCACAACACCAGACTTAGACGAGTTATTCTAATCAAACACCTAGACTGTGACAGGTGCACAACACCAGACTTAAACGAGTTATTCTAACCAAACACCTAGACTGTGACAGGTGCACAAAACCAGACTTAAACGAGTTACTCTAACCAAACACCTAGACTGTGACAGGTGCACAAAACCAGACTTAAACTAGTTACTCTAACCAAACACCTAGACTGTGAAAGGCTAGCATTATCACTCTTACCTTTTTCATTTGTTAAAACTATCCCTCTTCACTCCTTCGTAGATAAAAGACGAAAAAATATTTCTCCGCTACTTGTACAACTTGGTTTTCTTTCACTTTCCAGCTTCATTATGTTTTTGAGAAATTTACACACAGAAATTTCATAGAAACTGAGTTAATTTTTAAAATTTCAACACGATTTGAGATTTCAGTCCATTCAAGTTTAGTATCCCAGTGAATGAGAGAAAGTTATAAAAAGAAGTGACTTAAATTACGCGTAAAGAACTTCCGAAAGAGGAATGTTTTGTATTTTAGATATATTGTAGAGTAGGAAAATATATATCGTAAGGGCTGGTATGGTTATTAACACTTTTATTGATAAAAGAGTTAATACCCATACCAGCCGTTCTGAGATAAATGCTTATTTCAAGTGGGTTTCTCGTTATCAAGAGTAGAATAATGTTGTCTTACCAATAACAAATACACTTTGGTAAGAATTTTGTCCTATTTTTAGGGTTCAACGATAATGCTATTTATAAATATGAATACTAAATACTTTATACTGTGCAGAACAATGATAGTTCATTGCAATAATATTTCTACGCTTAACCTTTGCTTCACCAGAGGTCGTAATGAATAATCTGATCGACTTCTGCTTGTTTGTTTCTTGAATTTCGCACAAAGCTACTTGAGGGTTATCTGTGCTAACCGTCCCTAATTTAGTAGTGTAAGACTAGAGAGAAGGCAGCTAGTCATCACCACCCACCGCCAACTCTTGGGCTACTCTTTTACCAACGAATAGTGGGATTGACCGTAACATTATAACGCCCATCACGGCTGAAAGTTTGATTGGTTCGAAGGGGACGCGAACCCGCGACCCTTAGATTATGAGTCGCACGCCTCAACATTTTTCGTCCAAGTTGCATGTCACACTGTAAAAATACACAGGCAGTCTTAGTTTTAAGATGATTTATGCCAACATAAAATGTTTTGAGCCTATAATTATAATTATCGACTGTTCAGGTGATTTCAGTTGCTATAATGGCATTAGCCGTTTAAATTATTTCTAAATGTGATTATTGTTTTAAGAAGATGAGTCCCTCAGAACAGATTTTAATGTCATTATAAGTGTTCAGAGTTTTATAAATGTATTATTATTATTATAAATTGGTTAACAAAGACGTTGATTCCTCTTCACTATGTTGGGTAAAGTTGCTTAGAAGAAGTGGTTAGCTTTGTGCTTGTAGATTCTTACCTGTTATAAAATACCGTATTTTGTTTATAGTGCCTGTTAAAGGTTTCTTTCTGGATGGTCTTGGCACCCTAAGTTGATTCATATTTCTTTGTTTTCCATTAAAGGATATCCCCGTCTTGGAAATTCAAAACCACTGACCTGAAAACATATTTATGATCTGAGTGTATGGATATTTTTCGTCGGAAAGGTCTTTTACACATACGTCTCCCCAAAGAGGTAAATATTCTGTGCCATTACTGCCTATATGACCGTCACACAATGTCAAAATGTAGTTCTGATACATCCTATTCCACCCTCACTTTATATCGGCTGTAGTTTTAATGCTACTTGCTGATTTGCATATCGAAATCGTTTTGGTATAGCGTATTATAATACTCTATTGACTTGGAATGGATTTATTTAATTTGTTTTAAAATTATTATAATTTTGTCGTAATAATATTGTGGCTGTACTGATGTGCCATCTATATACTATTACAGCTAACGACATTGTTTATACGAAAAAGAGAAATCTCAAATATTTATGAATAATTTTTACATTGTCGCCTCGTTACGAAATGTACATAATAAAGTAGAATAACGTTTTTTTTATTTCATTTTTACTTAAGGATTTCATATTTGTATCTAAAAAGTTTTAACTTACATGAACTAAGTAACTGTTATCTAGAAAATTAATTATTATTTTTAATGCAACAGTGTTTTAAATTAATAAGTTTTTTCCAACAAAGACTCACCATTGGTAAAACTGTGATAACACCAACATTCACAGAACATAGAGAGTAAGGCAGTTGCGTTCTCGTAATAACTCATTACAATGAATTCACGAGCTATGACGTCATGCCAACGTAAAGATAATATTTGTACCAGTGTTTATTATACAAAAGGAACAGAGCTTTCATTTGGCGAGCTGAACGTCAACTGGAATTACTCCGGTCATTAAAAACAGCGCATGGAGATTGGTTTTGTTATTCTGATCCCAGCACTACAGAAATACGTGTTGTTAAAAAACTAATCTAACTCGTATTTTGTTTTAAGCGAGAAGAATCTTTAAAGATAAAATAAAAAGCCATTAGAGAAACTATTCTGATGAAGTAATGACTTATATCAGTTTATACCAGTGGTTTTCTATTCACACAGTAAATGAATTACTAAATAGTTTATTGACCTAATGATATTTTAAATCTATCTTTATAACTGAATGTCAGTTACCAATGTTTACGTTGGTAGAGATCCGTGTTTGGAAACATATACTGTTTGTTTTGTTTGTATATTTCGTATAAGTCCCGCTACCATAAATTTTGACTCCAAATATACAAAGATTTCAAAGTAGTCACATTCATATGTTTTTTCTTTCACACTAATGTCTGATCTCATAATATGTCGGTTTTATTAAACACTTTAAACAGGTTTTTATAATCTTTTATTGAACAACATGTTTTTTTCAATATAGTAAATGAATGGTTATGAACAGTTTGCTGTCATTTCTTTTATTATCGACCAACTAGTCAGATGAGGGTTGGTTCCTATGGTCATAACACTGACATCAGCTTCTTCTAATGTACTGCTGTTTTTATTATATGTCATGAAGAATTCTATGTTTTTCTACTTTATCAGCTGTAAACTTTCGTAGTTAATGAAGGGCCTACTGTTAACTGTTTGTTTGTTTTTTAATTTCGCACAAAGCTACTCGAGGGCTATCTGTGCTAGCCGTCCCTAATTTAGCAGTGTAAGACTAAAGGGAAAGCAGCCAGTCATCACCACCTACCGCCAACTCTTATGCTACTCTTTTACCAACGAATAGTTGGATTGACCAGTTGTGTGTTACTGAAAGTGTTTCAACTCCACATCACTTGTGTGCCACACTTATAACACCCCCACGGCTGAAATGGCGAGCATGTTTGGTGCGACCGGGATTCAAACCCACGACCCTCAGATTACGAGTCGAGTGCCTTAACCCACCTGGCCCTGCCGGTCGTTAATGACAGCTGCTTTACTAAACGTTTTTATAGCTATATGTGGAAGATTCGAGTGATATACTTCAATTACTTAACTATTATAACAAATTATATTATTTTCATATTGTTCGCTTCTCTTGTAAGTGGTAAAAAACTATTTATTTTTGAAATATTAATTTATTTCATTAATATTTACATAAGTGTCAGATGACATGAAATTAGAGATTTTAATGCAATTGAAAATGAGGTGGTTTCTTCAAGTACAGACATGTATTAGAAAGTTGAATGGCTTGTGTACAAGGGAACAAATATCTAAAGTACTATGGATCTCAGGTTCGTGCCACGTTATCATATCCGTTGGAAATTTAATTTGTCAATTGTTACTAGCCAAGTGTAATTTTAAAAAAAAAACGATGTTCTGCCCCGATGACGTCAGGAAAGTTAGGAATTAGATGTAACGTCACAAAAAATATACTTTCAATGTTCTGGCCTAAAGATGAACAGAAGACTTCCGAAAAGTCGACTTTTTTTACATGAATTACTAACGTAGATTAGTCTTAGAAGACATTCTCTATAAGCATCACTTTGATTGAGGCAGTTTATCATGAAACTTTCGATGAATGGACTATAAAAGACCGTTTTTACTCGGGCACATTTAAACATTGAAGTTCTAACACCACATTAAAGTTCTGCTCTCCGGAAACGTTGTAAGACGTGAAGTATAAACAACGGAAGCGTATGATACGTATCTGATGCAACCGGACTGGTTAGATCTTCCTGTTTGTTGACGAAATGTTGGATCTTCTCGAAAAAAAATAGAGAAGAAACACATTTTTTTAGAAGTCTCTAGAAGTATAAATCTATGTAAACTTCATAGAAAATTCAATTTTCTGGTCTAGCAAATCTGAAACATTTATACTTATGTTTTTTTTATTTTTTATAAATTTTATACTAATAACAGGAAATGAATGGAATCTGTCGAAATCCAACTTGGTGTCTGGACACTATTCTTTCCGAAATACTCCACAGTTCATTCATTATTCATGAGTGAATTCGCAAGTGCAGATTTAATGTCAATCGATATACAACTGAATTTGTAAATGAACACCCCGATTTTCCAATACTGCAGAACTCGGAAACCTTTTAAGTGATGCGTAGAGAGTTTTCTAGTCACGTTTGCTATTTGTTATCCAATGCACTCTTGGAATAAAAAAACTTCTTAATTGTGCTCCTATACATAATTCTTTGTTGAACCAGCAGAACTCTCTATTGTTTTTGGAAGCTCACGTTCTTTTTTTATCTCATTCTTTGCTTCTGCAATCTTAATGCAGACAAAAAGTAATTACCAGTTTGGGAAGCCATTAAAGAAGCTCAAAGATAGTCTTTAGAACTATAACAACGTTTTACAAGAGACCACTTGCTTTAGGTTTCGTTTTCTCTGTTTTCATAACCTGGATTGTTATAAAATATTGAAGTTCACAGATTATCCAACCAATCAGGACAACGTTATTATGAATACAGTTAACAAGCGGTTAATCATATTACATTTAATTATATATCAGGTTAATAAAATAATATATAAAATATACATATTGAGATTTATTTGCTATCTATAGAAGTGTTTACAAGAACTAACATGATTGTAACGTAAATCAAATAATTTAAAATGTTTAGAAAATGTAAACGCATTTCCGTTTTGGTGATTTATTTATTTGAAATTAAGCACAAAGCTACACAAAGGGCTCTCTGTGCTTTTCCCACCACGGGTATCAAAACTCCATTTTAGAGGTTTGAGTCCACCATCATATCGCTGTGCCACTGAAGGAGGGGGCTCCGTTTCGGTATATTATTGATATAATATTAAGTCATCTATACGTTTTATGTATATTGATTTAGCTATATGCATTCATGGTACTGTCAAGTCAACTATAATGTTTGTTTATATATTATAAAGTAGATGTATTATTTATGTAGTGTTAAGTCATATACAGTGTTGTTCATATATTACACGCTAGACGTTTTAATTATGATGTGTTAAGTCACCCACGATGTGTAGTATACGATTAAAAGTGAAATATATATGACACTTATGTCTTGCAAGTTCGCTCCTGAAGATGGTAAACGTCGAAACATGTAGAGAACACAAGTTTGAAAACGTTTATAAATTCATATCGATTTTAACGTTGTTTGTTTTTTGGTTATTAGTTTGTTCATATATTACTCATTAGGTGTATTATTTATATAATGTTAAATCACATGCAATGTTTGTTCGTTTATCACATACTAAATGTATTACTTGTATAATTTTAAGTCCTCCTCAAAGTTTGTTTGTATATTACACGTTAGACGTATTCATGTTAATGTTAAGCCACATACAATGTTTGTTCGTATATTATAATCTAGATGTATTATTCACACAGCATTAAATCATATACAACGTACTGTCTTTTATTACATGCTAGATATATGTACAATGATATAATGGCGTGTCTGTTTATTTGTGTATGTGACAGTCATAACTCCAAGAGGAAGAACCTAAAAACCTGATTTTTTTGCACAAATAGTAAATTGACTCTGAGGGTATGCATCTGGGTATTATTACTTGTCCACGTGCGCATCTTTTTGTAAAGCAAGTAAGTGAAAACCATAGCATTGAAACCTAATAACCTAGAAGCCTGAAATTTTGCACCAATACTAAGTGGATCCCGAGGGTGTGCACCTGGGTGTTATTACTTATCTTATCCATGAGTGTGCGTGCATATGCTTGCGCTGTGCATCTTTTTTAACGGGGTAAACAGATAAAGAATCAAATAGGAAAAAAGTGGTTCCTTATGTAACAACTCCTAATATATAGAAAATACAGTGCGTTTATGTGGCCACGTCTTCCAAAAAGTGACTTTTCTATGATGCTCTTAGTAACAAAGATATGTCCTAATATTATTGTTAGTTTATGTACTGAATGTATAAATTACAATACTGGAAAAATGTTTGTTGATTTTTTTATGTTAGATTCTCTGTTGATTAAATTCAGAAACGGAATAAATTTAAAATTTAATCGATATTACTACTTTCACGATAATTTTACGTAATTGGCTCGAGACTAGGTGATCCCACACTACGTCTTTACTTTAGGCGTATTTATAAATTTATCAAATCATACCAACATTCATTACACTTATAAGGTTTCATGCAACCCTCTTCATGACCCCTTACTGACATCGTAATAAGTAGGCATTAAACGAACTATTTTATGTGTACAAATGCATTTTGGCTTTCATGACTCTTTTATATGGAGAAGTAAAGAGGATAAAACACATATTGCCTTTTATATGAATTAGATGACGTGACGTATAGTGAGTAGCATTTATAACTATCAATAATAATGTTATTATTATCGGACATTTACGACTTGTTATGTTTCTGAATAAAAATGTTTAAAGTACTTTTGACAGTTTTTCTTCCGTGCCAGAATAGGTTCAGAATACACACACTGATAGAGTTTTCTAGAATATATCAGTCTAATAATCAGAGCGATATCGGATACTTCACTAGTTATTGATGGTGTTTTTTCATATATCACACGCTAATTTATTATTTATATGGTGTTAATTAAACCACGATTTTGGGCTAGGCATGGCCAGGTGGTTTATTTAGGGCGCTCGACTCGCAATCTTAGAGCTGTGAGTTCGAGTTTCCGTCACACCAAACATGTTCGCCCTTTAAACCGTGGGGACGTTACAATATAACGGTCAATCTCACTATTCGTTGGTAAAAGAGTAGCCCAAGAGTTGGCGGTGGGTGGTGATGACTAACTGCCTTCCCTCTAGTCTTACACTGCTAAATTAGGGACCGCTAGTGCAGATAGTCTTCATGTAGCTTTGCACGAAATTCAAAACAAATAAACCCAAGACGTTTGTTCGTACAAAATACGCTAGACGTGTTATTTACATAGTGTTAAGTTACATACAGTGTTTGTTCATATATTACACGCTACATATATCATTTATATAGTGTTAAGTATTATACAGTGTTTGTTAGTGTTCTGTAGTCCAGATGTATTGTTTATATAGTGTTATATATATTATTTATATAGTGTTAAGTATTATACGGTGTTTGTTAGTGTTCTGTAGTCCAGATGTATTGTTTATATAGTGTTATATATATTATTTATATAGTGTTAAGTATTATACGGTGTTTGTTTGTGTTCTGTAGTCCAGATGTATTGTTTATATAGTGTTATATATATTATTTATATAGTGTTAAGTATTATACGGTGTTTGTTAGTGTTCTGTAGTCCAGATGTATTGTTTATATAGTGTTAAACCGTATACAGTGTTTGTTAGTGTGTTGTAGTGCAGATCTATTGTTTATATAGTGTTAAATTATATACAATAAAATACATTGTGTCAATATAATGGTTGAAGTGGATACTAGGAAAAAAAACATTTAATGAGTCAAAGTTTGGCCGCATTCACTTTCATCCGGGGTCTTTTTCTCTAAGTTATATACTTAGTTTTCTGATATGTTGTGTTGTGATAATTTTTAACACTCTAGTAAATCCAGTTGAGAATAATTATACACCATAGGCCTAAAGGGAGTTATAAAATCATGATTGGTGTTAGAGTTAAATATTAGTAAAGTTTCTTTAGAAGGAAATTTTATTTCAGACAAGGTTCAATAACTCGTAGAAGGCTTTTGACTTTCAGTTTAAGTTTAAATAAGTGTTAAACGGAGAAGAAAATAGATAGAATCGTACAATGTATGGGTGGTTTGAATCATTTAAAAACAACAAATAACAGGGCGTATAAATAAATAAATTGTTTATATTGTGTAAGACAAAAAGTGTTTAACTTATTGGTTCTGGTGTAGATTGTGCGGTGGACATGGTTGGTCGCCTAATAATTGTTTTCATTTCCGCATCATTAATACCATTTGTACCAGTTCACAGACATAAAATACCAAGACCTGAAAATCGATATTCGTGGTGCACACTGTCCACTTATAAACATACTGAACTAGAATAAGTTTTAAATTTTTCAGTTTATTAACAAATTTATACCACTTGTATAATACTTGTCTATACTTCTGTTTGTAGCTATTAACAGTGACTTTTAAAGGTTTTGTGTTCAACGCGATTTCAGACGAATTGAGAATTACAAAATATTATCTCTTTTTGATTTGACTTTTAACCATTTCATATATTCTTTTACCCTTCGTTATACCACACTAATTTTTGCTACAGAATTTATCAGTTAATATTTTGCTTTACAAAGTTATATTTTTTCGGAAGCCAAGAATTTACTGATAAGAACGCGTTTGTTCGAAATTTTTATCACAATTTTTTTAAACTTCTCCAAGTCTTTATATTTATTTTGTTATATATACCAAGAATGCTTAGGAAAGCAAATAACAATTAGAAGTTCAGGAAAAATAAAAAAAAATTTGGAGCACGACACGAGAAACCGTCTTCAACCTCGCAGGAACCTCGCGAGAATTAATAATATCGATTTTTAATTTACACAATAAAACTGTGCTTCGTTATATCTTAAGACGAATTTTTCAGTTTATCTTTGAGGCCAAGCTAATGAAGAAGAGAAAAGGAAAACCGAAAATGGAACATTAAATCTTTAACTATACGCAGCACCTAATGCAACCTCAGATATGAATATAAACACTTTATTGGAGTTGGTTATCGCTGTAGATTGTTTAGGTTGTCTATCAAATAACTTGTGCGAGTTTTGTTTAAAGTTATAATTGTGTTGTTTAAATACGTTATAATAAATGGCTTTTGGACATGTAAATCAGCAAGTCACGTGATTACTATAGCCGATATAAATACGCTGAGAAACGGAATATATCAGAACTACAAAAATTAGAAAATGTTAAATATCTTAGAAGAATAATAATTAGAATTTATTGGACTCAGTCAGTTAACGAAACAATTAACAACTGTTGCAGTAAGGGAATGAAAAACAGCTATAATGCTGGTTTCATTCAGTTTTACAGTATGATATAGGCTCTTAGCCAGGCCCGACATGGCCAGGTGGGTTAAGGCGTACGACTCGTAATCTAAGAGTCGCAGGTCCGATTCCCGCTCGCACCTAACATGCTCTCCTTTTCAACCGTGGGGGTGTTATAATGTGATCGTTAATCCCATTATTTGTTCGTAAAAGAGTAGCCCAAGAGTTGGCGGTGGGTGGTGATGACAACTACCTTCCCTCTAGTCTTACACAGCTAAATTAGGGACGGCTAGCGCAGATAGCCCTCGAGTAGCTTTACGCGAAATTAAACAAACAAACAAACAAAACTGTCAGGGATGTGCTATAAGCTGTAATACGAATATAAACATATTGTAAGGTGTATGTCATATTATCACAGTAGTATGATACAAAATTACGTTTAAACACTTGAATATATTACTGCTACGCATATTATATATTTATAAAGATTAAAAACAAATCAGCAATGATGTGTGGAATTGCAAGAAATACATTTAAAGGAGCTACAAATATCTTATGTGAACAAAGTCAATATGAAGTAGGTGCTCAAACTTAACAATGTAGCAACTCGTCGCTTAATAAACTTTGTTAGATATCGTACAAAAGTTGTATTTATACGTTGAAAACTGTACTACAATGAAATATTTCTCTTTACGAACTCTCCTACAGTTGAAAATTGTGTAATGAAGTTCAGTTTTGACTCAGTTCGACTTCATAACGGTTTCATTCTGTTTCCTTCTCGAGTAATTTCCTATAACTGGTTGTTGGTTGTCTTGAGATTGAAGCTGGCTGTTTATTCCAGGTTGAAGTCTTTGTGTGTTGTTCTGAGAATTGGACAATGAAAGTCGGATAACCTTACAAAAAAGTGACACTAGATTTAGGAGGTATAGGTTATACTTGTACGATGACATTCATGTTTGGTTCAATGGTTGAAAATAACCATGAGAAACATTCCACTAAAACAAACAAAGATAAAGTAACCAAAGAGTTCTTACTGGTTTTAAATATTTATTAAAGGTTCGAGAAGGCTTTCGTTGATTAACATCAGTGGTAAGAAACTGACAAAGGGTATGTAATTCAGCAGATTTTCCGATAGGAGGGGCGATAGGTTTAGTAATAAATTAACGTTTTATCCAAATTAAATCTCTAGAACACACTTCATTACATAAATCACTTCTGTTGAATCTAATTATAATTACATTGTTTAAGTTACTTTTTACACAGAAAATGTGTGTGAAAAGTATTTTTAAAACTTTCGCTGGTCGTATTTTGTTTTATTTTAGTTCATTAAAATAATTGGGGAACTTGGGTGTGGTGTTGAGACTGGTGTTCTTCGTTCCTTTTCTTATGAACAAAATTAGTTTCTTTTCAGCAGATCATATTGCTGGGTGATTTCTTAATGAAGGTGGAAATGACCAGTTAATTTTCTTATAATGTTGGCTGCTTCTAATAGTGTAAGACGTCATATCTGACATGTGGATCAACTAAATCAAAATGTCCGAAACAGTGCTGTAGTATATGATATATTTGTTAGAAATTTATTATTTCAGTCCATCTTTATCTCTTGTTATTCATATTTTAGTGTCGTGAAAGGATTAAAAGTATCGCTAATAACTGGATCAATTTTCAGGATCATAACGAAGCGGAAGATGAAGTCAGTAGATGAACCGTATTAACACTTACAGAGATTTGGTCGACTGAAAACCTATTTTAGCTGAACCGGAAAGCTCACGAAAAGCTTTATAATATGTAGCATTTACATATAATAACTTTTCTTGGAAAATAAAGTGGAAATTTTATATCCTAAACTACGCTTACGTGATGTGTGTGTGCTATAAACAAGCTATTAGCGTCGATCGATAAATTCTATTATCTGATCACTTGTCAGTGCTATTAACAAAATCCACAACGTTCTTCCTGTATGTTTTCAAGCCGTACATGACTCACAAAAGTCTCTAACACCCAATGTGTTTGAGTAAGCTCTAGCTTCCATACATAAGGGGTCGTATACTCAAGTCCCTTGAGGAAAATGAAACAGAAGTAATCTTACTCTGTAAAAATCGATGAATATTTACGTATTTAAATATAGGTTTCTTCCCCAGCCTTTTACTTACTAAAGTAGAACGTAAACTATTTGTAAATATGGAATTTTCACTGCGTGTATAGACTTGAAGTATATGTTTGGAATTTCGCGCAAAACTACGCGAGGGCTATCTGCGCTAATCTTTCCTAATTTAGCAGTGTAAGACTAGAGAGAAGGCAACTAGTCATCACCACTTACCTTCACTATTGGGCTACTCTTTTGCCAACAAATAATGGGATTGATCGAAACATTATTGTGCTCCTACGGTTGAAAGGGCGAGCATGTATGGTGAAACGGGGATTCGAACTCGCAACTCTCAGATTGCGATTTGAACGCCCTCACCAACTAGCAATGCCGGACCAAATGGACTGACTATCTATATTCTGGCCAAGTATCTAAACCTGATTTCTGGCGTTTGTAAGTCTGCAAACATACCATTGTGCCACTGGGGGAGCTGAATAGAATCTTGGGGTGGCTCGGGAAAACGTGTATATATTCATTAAACACACCTTTTTAAGGGTGTATAATGTAAATATGACAAATGTAACTTCAAACTATTTCCAGTGCCAAAAGTTTCGTATCTGATGTATATGACCAATCACAGCCTGATACTGTCACAAGCATGGATCTTGTATTTTAACAAACAATCTAACTACCTATCAATATTATATATATAACTATAGCTAGGCCTCAGGAGTAATCAAGTTATCAGATAGTTGTAACGAATAATCCTTAAGTAACTATTTATTAAAGTTGTATATATATATATATAACTCTAGCTAAGCATGAGGGATAATTAAGTTATCACATAATTGTAACGTATACTCGTTAAATAACTACCTATTAAAGTTATATATATAACTCTAGCTAGGCCTCAGAAATAATTTATCAGATAATTTTAAGGTATAACCCTTAAGTAAAATTACTTCCTTCTCATTAGTTGAGATAGACTACTGTTTTTATTCATGAATACAAGCACAGTTTCAAGATTTGTTAAACGACACGAAACGTTCAATGACCAAACATTTCATCTCAAGATCGAACCCTCATTGAAGTGTCAACAGTCAATTAAGCAGTAATAAGATCTTTACATTGAGAAGTTATTCAATAATGGAATATAGTTTTTGTTTGTTGTTAAAGAACAAATATTCTTATAAATAAACTACGAAATGATATCAGATGTCTAGATTATTCATAGAAATAATAACTTATAACTCAATTCATCTGGAGTGATTAACACGAATCACCAGTTTAACAACAAACTTTGTGTGGAAATACGTAAAAGCTCAAAACAATCACAATTGATGAGTATACTATATAATCTACTGTATACATATACTTATAATCCGTTTTAAGATATATCTTAGGATAGCCACATAACTGTATGTAAATGTACAAGGTTTAACTTTTTGGTTTCCACCATTGAAAATTAATTACTCATTGGACACCAGCTGCGAGTGAATAAACTAAAAAAAAATGTTTTATTTATTGTTCCATACTAAAACTTACACATATTTAAAAGACTCTTCATAATGTTTACCATATACAAGAATATTTACAGTACATAAAAGTTGATGCACCATTTCATACAAGGTTAACGTTTTTATCCTTAAGAATAGAATGCTCTTTCGACCAGCAGGATGAATATCAGACCTCAGTCTATTAATCAGAAGGTACTCTGTCGTATGCAGATATCCTTCATCACTAAACCTAGCTCAGGTATTAAGCAAATTACACGTGATAACTACGTCACTATATCCTATAGCATGTTCGATTCTATAAGATTTGGTGGGTGATTCAAAAGATGGATGTTCTTCTTTATGTGTTTTTAATTTCCTTTTCTTAGATTCAATATAACCTTACTGACAACAAGAACAAGTAGTTTTGTAGACTAATAGAAAGGACTGTAATATAAGAATATATATATATGTATATGGTCCTTTATTTTACATAAATACCGATATGCCAATTAGGTTTGAAAACACACAACAGGTTGTAGGTTTACCCTATCAATATTTTGTCTTAATTACTTGTAACTAAGAAAGTGAAAAATAAAATAATAACATTTGAAAGAAAACTTTCAAAATGTCGCAATTCTTGATGTTCTATAGTGAACTTTATGTTATCATTGTTAATGTTCTACATTAAACTTCGAGTTGTTATTGTTTATGTTCTACAGTAAACTTTATGTGTTATTGTTGATGTTCTACAGTAAGCTTTATGTTGTTATTGTTGATGTTCTGCAGTAAGCTTTATGTTGTTATTGTTGATGTTCTACAGTAAACGTTATGTTGTTATTGTTGATGTTCTACAGTAAGCTTCATGCTGTTATTGTTGATGTTCTACAGTAAGCTTTATGTTGTTATTGTTGATGTTCTACGGTAAGCTTTATGTTGTTATTGTTGATGTTCTGCAGTAAGCTTTATGTTGTTATTGTTGATGTTCTGCAGTAAGCTTTATGTTGTTATTGTTGATGTTCTACAGTAAACGTTATGTTGTTATTGTTGATGTTCTACAGTAAGCTTTATGTTGTTATTGTTAATGTTCTACATTAAACCTCGAGTTGTTATTATTGATGTTCTACAGTAAGCTTTATGTTGTTATTGTTGGTGTTCTACAGTAAACGTTATGTTGTTATTGTTGATGTTCTACAGTAAGCTTTATGTTGTTATTGTTAATGTTCTACATTAAACCTCGAGTTGTTATTGTTGATGTTCTACAGTAAGCTTCATGTTGTTATTGTTGGTGTTCTAGAGTGAACTTTATGCTATTATTTCTACTGTTTAAATAATGTAAAATGTGATTAAAACCTAAAATCAATAATGCTGATTC
This sequence comes from Tachypleus tridentatus, assembly GCF_004210375.1. Classification (NCBI taxonomy): domain Eukaryota; kingdom Metazoa; phylum Arthropoda; class Merostomata; order Xiphosura; family Limulidae; genus Tachypleus; species Tachypleus tridentatus. The sequence continues at coordinate 8,098,890 of NC_134835.1, read as the reverse complement.
AATCGGTAATCAATACTATTTTCTGTGTTGCAGTAAAACGATTTTCCACTTTGTTATTACAGACCACGTTTTTACGTTTGGTGGTATTTTACCTATAGAAAGCTTCATCTTAAGATTGTCATGTTCAAAGAACACCACTTCTTCCTGCAAGATCCATATATTGTACAAAGTTGACAAAGTTGTATAAAAATTTTCTGTCCTCACTGTGACAGTTATTTCGCGCAAAATTTCATAGACGTTGCTTCCTTGACTCAAATGTACGTCTTCATATGTAATAGTAAGAATAATTGTTTCATTCTCTAGCTTAGTGAAGTATGCGACAGTTGAACGGAAGGTATGACTAGATGTCTTATTACGGTAAAGCTATGCCCATTTGGATTCATTTTCAGATGGAGATCTTTCTTGACAGTATATTATACTGAAGTCCATGGCTTTTGCCACTGACCTTTGTGTTCATGTGTTTACAGCTATTAAAAGGTGTCGCATTGTGCTTACCATAATTGGGGTACGACTTGCTGTAGGTATCTTTCTGGATGGCCCAAGTTTCCAAAATTGATCAATATACCCATTTTTATGTGGCATCACATTAGTTGCATACCGAAAAAAACCAAACAATGTAATTCTGGAACGTTCCAATGCATTTTTATATTAAAAACAAGACGCTCAAATACAAACAATATAGAGATGTGGTTTTCAAGCATGAAGTTCCACTGCATTTTTACATCTGTTTGTTTTCTGGATTTCGCGCAAAGCTACATGAGGGCTATCTGCGCTAGTTGTCCCTAATTTAGCAGTGTAAGAGTATAGGGAGGGAAGCTAGTCACTACTACCCACTGCCAACTCTTGGGCTACTCTTTTACCAACGAATAGTGGAATTAATCGTAACATTATAACACCCCCATGGGTGAAAGGACGAGCACGGTTGGTGTGACAGGGATTCGAACCCGCGACCCTCAATTACGAGTCGATTTCCTTAACTACCTGGCCATGCCGGGCCAATTCTTAAGAAAAATACAACGTTCATCGTGCCTATTTCCAGTTAGAAATTAGATTTGTTTACAATAAGTAATATTACTTTCGTCTTAAAAGAAGAACGTAGAGACGAGGATTAGTTTCAGATATCTTTGAAAGTTTCATTAGGTAGTTCTGGCTTCAAACTAAAGATATAACAAATATTAAACTACGTCACAAGAAGTTTTACAAACAAAATAGAATTTTCAAAAGAAAAAAATATTCGTTAGGCTGTGCGAATGACCTGAAGTGATGTAGACATATTTGAGATTTATAAGTTTCAATATCCAGACTTGGAAACGTGTAGTCTTCATACGTAATAGTGTTTATTTTCATCAGCAAGATAACATATTTCAAACCTTGTTACTAAGGATAGATATTGTTTTTTTGCAAATAAGTGTAAATCTACCCAAAGGCATACATCTATCCCTAATTTTCAACTGATATACTAGAGGAACGCAGGAGATCATCAAACCTTGGGCTTCTCTAACTGACCGTCATTCTAATAATGCATCCATCGTTCAAAGTACGGAGTGAGCTTTCGACGAAACAGGTATCAAACTGCACACTCTAGAACGCTTAGTCCATATACGTTTTTAAAAGTATTCAGCACATTATGTCATATTGAATAAGTTTGTCCATCTGAATTATACTTTATGCATAAAACGAGAGAAAAGTTATGTCAGAGACAACCATGATTCAACCTTGAATCTGAAAAGCCAACCAGTTGATAGAACTCATCGCTCGAAGCAGTTACTATTAACCAAATGTTGTGCTGGACTGTTACTCTTATAATACACCAACAGTTGAAGCGTATTTAGTAATGCCACGTCTCAAGCCTGAAATTCTCAAATCTCCTCCAGTCTGACAAGGAGCTCTAATAACTTGTTATTATGTCGATTTTCTGGTCAAAAGTAAGCCAGAGGTACCGATCAGTAGTTAAAATGATGTAAAACTAAAGTAACTAATAGTTGATAGATGTCAATAATGATGTTGTCATAATATATATAATATATTATAATAATGATGTTGTCATAATATATATAATATATTATAATAATGATGTTGTCATAATATATAATAACGTAGAGTTACGTTCACTTAGTTTTTAAAGTTCCTAGTTGTATCTTTGGAATCAGGAATTACTTTACAGACACTTGAAAATCTGTACTGGAGATGCAGATTTTAAGATAATGCCCAACTGATAACACTTTTAGCACCGCATTGGTATTTGTGGGATGTTGTATAGAACTCTTTGATTATCTGTTCCTTTGTTTTTTATAAACGTTGTACGTTATAGGTGACTGCATATATAGTGTCCTTTGCAGATCATGAAATCCACATGTTTAAATGTATCGGTTTTGTAAAATTAGGTTTTTTACAGTAAGTGTCTGTAATTTCTTGGCGATAAACTTCAATAATAAATGGACAACACACAATTCACTCAATTTAAAATAATATACTCAATACAAGTCTGTACAACATATGTACAAAACTTCGTCACGCTATTGGTTATCACATTTGTATACAGAGTTTTAAATAATCGTCTATTTCCGTTAAAATCCACGGCAAATTATTCTCTACTATTTCCGTTATTACAATATACATTGTGAAACTCACTTAAGAAATGATCCTTTTTTGGCTAAACTAACATAAAATTTAAACTTCATATTTATTTTCACTTCCCTTAACTTAATTTACTTGGTGAACAGTAGGCTGACTTCAAAAGCAAAATAATTATAGCTTTTAACTTTGACTTCTTTTTATAAGATCTCTCATCACATAAGGCATTTGGTAATAGAGCTTCACGTTTACAGAATCTATTATCGCAGTCTGAACCTTTTTTTTCACACGGCCTGTCTTGTCTGGTTTATCTGTGAAGACATTTATATAGTGACATAGTAGACCTTGTAGCTATTTCATTTGCTTACCACTTACTTCTTCACAGATAGTGATGTCTTTGTATTTCTCATCTTTACTCAGTGGTCCCATCCTCTTTCACTATATATAGTACATTCTGTTGATCACTTTCTACTCGTCAATGGGTCCTTTCTACTGCAGAATGGTTTGTTTTTGTTTGAAAGTAACTAAACCAAGACCTTTTGACCGATACTGAAGTGTCAATTTTGGGCTTTCTTGTCACACAAATAATTATGATTGCTTTGAGCTGCTTACAAGATCTTTTAATCAAGTTGACATGTGTTCTCCAGTTGGTTTCTGAGGTGTAATATATGCTGGTATGTGTTTCTTACTTCTGCCTATTCTTGTCTTGTTTATAGTTCCTTCTACATCTGCATTAGACCTTACACTATCCTCCCGTACAGTAACTAGAAGGATGAAAATAACTTACTTGATTGTGGGACAACTAGGTAACCAAGTAATACTGCCTGAAGGTATCGATCCTAGTCACGTGTCTCTCCTGGTACATTTTTAGCATGCTATATAATACTCCATTGAATCTCTCACAAAGTCCATTACAACTTGATTTTACGTATTGGTAGAAAGTGACCTAGTACTGACGAGTCTGCACACTTCTTGCATCAGTTCTGAGGTAAACGTGGTCATTCTAACACTCAAGACATATTTTGGGAAGTTAACTTTAAAGAATACTTCCAGGAAGGATTCACCTGCTCTATCCGACTCTATCTTTGACAGTGCCATAGCTTCTGGATAACGAGTCACATGGCCTATTGTCAAAACTTAACAGTTTTCCTTTTCAGGTACAGATGCTGGTGGTACAATCGAGCCCAAAGCAACTTTACTGATCGGTTCTTCTACGAGAGGCATCTCATCAAGTGGCATCATTGGCTACCTTCCTTCTAGGTACTGCCCTTTGACAGATGTCACATGACCTGCAGAATCAGATCACGTCTCTGATGATCCCTGGCCAGTGGATGTGGCTGGTGATTCTCTGCCAGTGGATGTGGCTGGTGATCCCTGCCAGTAGATGTGGCTGGTGATTCTCTTTGCCATTTTCTTTTGCTTTTAGATGTTCTACCAAAACTGACTCAAAGCTAGCTTCATCACTCAAATCTCTTATTATGACTCAAAGCTAGCTTCATCACTCAAATCTCTTATTATGTTGGAACTATCATTTTTTTAATTTTCCCAGTTTAACTACCTTTATATAACTGGTACAAAACTGCTTTTTGATCTCTGTGAATCTCGTTCTGTCTTTTTTGCTCTACTCTCACGGACAGTGTTCCAATGTTTCTCACTGAAGGGTCTTTTTTCTGTGCTTTCCTGAGTTCACATAAACCTACATTTGTAATGTCACCTGTCAATACTTGTAGAAGCTTGATGTCTTGCTTACTTCTCTTTTATTGAGCTCTTGTGATAACTGCAGATGCCTCATCAGTCTTGGAGGAACCTCTAATACTTAATTTATTTCAAGTAATCAAGTCATAGATGGATGCCTTCATACAAATAGCCTCGAGGTCTTCCATGTAGTATGGAGTGTCCAACTTTACTCGTTCGTGTCTTGGAAAGTTTCCTCACTCTACCATCAATTTTCACACACACAGATGGAACCTTGTCGTTACCTGGACACCATATAATAGTCTGGTTCTCACTGTTTTACTTTTGTCTTCAAGGTCTCATAGGAACTCAACTTTCTTGTCCCTAACAAAACCTTTCCTAACCAACATTTTATGGTTGTTTAGCACCTCTCAATGTTCGCCACATTATCCATTCACCACTGGAACTGTGGATCTGTTTGCTAACTTGAGTTGACTACCAGTCATGCTCTGTTTAATCATGAAGATAATATTTTCTTATTGTGGTGAATCTAATGTATCGTTTCTATTCTATTTTTCCTCTCAGCAGAAGTCATGGTGGTTGCTACTTTTTCTTATCTCTTTCCAGCGCTCTATCTTTGTAGATAGTTCCAGTTGCTTTATGTTCATCCCCCTTAAGTGTACTATTATACTTGGTGAGGGGACTTTCCAAAGAAAGGTTCTCTACTTTCAGTTTACCTCTCTGGGGTTTAAACACACCCCCACGTGTTTGCCGTGTATAGCGACCCGTGAAGGAAAGAAGATGATTCTGGTAGTTGAGGGATCCACTTTGGCTTTAAATTTCTATAAACGGATGGCCTTGGTGGTGGCTTCCGAGGGTCAATCAGCTGGTCTGCTGAGACTAGAGTCGGACGTTCTCAACAGGTGTGGCGGACACTTTTTCTGATGTTGGTGTTTGGATATAGTGCTCATGAAACCATGGTGTTGTTGCAATACCCTTGTTTGGCATTGCAATATGTCGCTTCGAAGGGCTCAATGATTCGGGGTCTGTGGGCACTGAAATGTTCTTTCTTTATTATGGATCCCCGAAATTTAAATAAAAACACAAAAAAAACAACAGATCACATGTAAACGACCACGTCTTGAAGATGATTAATAGCAATCTCTACCTTCTTCAACACCTGTATCTAATTTTCTGATACTATATTTTTATCAGCCAAATCCTGAGGACAAACTATTTCCTTTTTTATTCAGAAGAGACTAAAGGAGCTTACTGACTCTCCTAAGTCAGTCAGATAGCTACGTTCCAGAGACATCTTGGTGGACACATCTAAAAAACAATGAATTCCTCTTGAATTTGAAGGCCATTGGGAATACACTCATTGAGGCTACTCCCCATGCTACCATGAATTCGGTACGAGGACTTATTGTTGAGAGGGATTTGAAGAGCAGCCCCGAGTAAGAGATTCTTGCTGGTTTCTCTCTTCAAGGAGTTTCTGCAGGGAGGTGTATGTCCATTTACAAAGATGGGATTATGCTGCAGATCAATGTCCTAATTTTGACGCTTACATCAACACTACTACCTGCCACCATGTAGGCAGGTTCCCTAAATTGCAAGGTACAGTCACATATTCCGAACCTTCTCAGATTTTTCCAATGTCAGTGATTCAGTCCCTCGAAGGCATCATACCATGGTTTCCTGACATGTGCTCGTTGACAAGGACCATGATACCTACGAGTACAAAATAGACCATCATTGTATTCATTGTAGTGGCTCTCACCCCCCTTACGTTCGTTCTTGCTCTAAGTGAGTGGAGGAAAAAAGAGGTACAACATTTGAAAATGGTTCACAACACTTCTTACACCGAAGCTTAAAAAGGTACTGTCCATCACTTCATCTCGGACATATGCTGCTACACTCCATTCCACTGCTAGAGTGGAAGTGCAGAATAATCTTTCTGTGACTCTATCAGAGTCGTTCTCCAACTATGTGAAGATTCTTTTGCCCTCCATGGTTAAGAGAGTAGACGAATCAACGTCTGTTCCAATCCAGTTTCTGGCGTATGCGTGGGACTATTATTATTCGTTCTCAACACTGGTTGCTGGACTCGACATCTGCTGACAGAGACCTGCCCACTCGATCCAGGGCAAAATCCATGGAGGTCAAAAGATCTTCTAATAAAGAAAAACGACATGATCATAAACCAAAATGGTCTTCACTCAGTTCTCCACCAAAATAAAAGTTGCCACATTGATAAAATGGAACTGTCGAGGTTTCTGTCCGAATATAGATGACATTTTGAATTTGATTGATTATTATCATTCTATGTGTCTTTTCTTACAAAAAACGTTTCTGAAACTTGCTTATGCCACCACCTTTTCGCAGTTTTTTTTTTGTACAGAAATGACAGGTTGTGTGATGGAGGAGTGGCACAGTTGGTCAATCAACATGTGCCCGCCCTGTCTTTGCTACTCGTTACACCCATGAAGGCCGTAGCCATCCTTGTTTCCTTGGGTCGTACCATCACTGTCTGTTTTCTATACCTATGATCAATCAGACTTTGATGCTCTCGTTCAACAGTTGCCAATTCCCTTCTTACTCCTGGGGAATTTATAGTACTTAAACCTATTTTCATATACCTAGTCAGTCTTTTACTGCTGTTGATCTTTCTATCTGCTTCTTTCACTTTTCTCTCACTTCTCTTGGGGGCTTAACAATGACCCACGGGACAGTGATTATTTTCTTATCATATCGAGGGAGACTGGCCGTGGTCGATACCACCCAATGCCTCGGTAGAAGATGGATCAGGCAAACTGGCCCTTTTCACAGTTCTCTCAGAACTTGATCCTGTCGTTGTCTGTAAACTATCGATAGATGATTGCAATGCAGCAGTGTCTGACTGTATTATCCAGGCCGCTAGCTGCTTAATGTTTTCTTAAAACCTTGAAACGTTTCACATGGTATCCTCGTCCATGGTGGGATCTTGCCTGTCACTTGGCACAGAAATCAAAACGGAACTGAGATACCTTTGGTAGGTATTTCGCCTTTTAAAGCCACATTACTTTCCATTGGGCCCGTGCACATGCTCGGCAGGTCAAACGTTAAAGCCAGAAGGATTATTGTTTTAAGCACACAACTAGCATCTCTTCTACTCCAATTCCAAAGTCATATGGGACAAGATTCGGAAGGTCAATTAGTAGTATTCTTCTGAACCCCTTCTTTTGAATGTCCAGGAAGTTGCTGATATTCCTCGTGTAAACTTGTCTCGTGCAAATGTGTACTTATTTGAGACGTGCCAATTTTATAACAAATATAGCATCTCTTCTCTCTTTTGTATAAGGAACTCTTGTCATTTTTGCTGGTTCCCTGTTTATGGTCAGCCACATCTGGTTTCTATTTTAAATGGTTATTCTTGGGATTATCAATTATATTCCCTCCATGGGATTCCATATATTTTTCAACCAGCTTTATCATCACATCCACATATCTAGGAACATTGACATGTCAGTGGAGCACATGATTGTTTGTTTGTTTGTTTTGGAATTTCGCACAAAGCTACACGAGGACTATCTGTGCTAGCCGTCCCTAATTTAGCAGTGTAAGACTAGAGGGAAGGCAGCTAGTCATCACCACCCACCGTCAACTCTTGGGCTACTCTTTTACCAACGAATAGTGGGATTGACCGTCACATTATACACCCCCACGGCTGGGAGGGCAAGCATATTTAGCGCAACACAGGCGCGAACCCGCGACCCTCGGATTACGAATCGCACGCCTTACGCGCTTGGCCATGCCGGGCCTTGGAGCACATGGCCATGGGTTTTCTATATATTTCTAGATCTGCTGGTCCTTCAAGTACACATTGTAAAGTATCACTGTAGACATTCCACAAACGGAAGCAGTCTCAGGTTTGACTTTTATAAACTTTGAACAAAAACTTTTCTTGGTAAATTCACAGAATTTCAAATGGCCACTTTAATTTGCCTTCTTCTGACATCATGCCTGTAGACACTTATTGTTTTTTTTCCTCTGAAAGTGGGATGAGACAGATTATCCAGTCACGTGTCCCAGTTCAGAGTTTGGGCGAATCTTTGATACCTCTCCAAGAAAGTATACATGTCAATTTACTATTTATCAAATTTGGGTAGTTTGGGTAAGCTGATCCTGGCTCTAGTTTCATTCTCAGGTTTTTTATCCTTGTGTTGGGATAATCTCCGTATATAATTTTATTCTCTCTATTTCCAGCCTTTTCTCTCTCTCTTTTTTCTTTTCCTGTTCTTATTCTCTCTTCTCTGTTGAAGATCTAGAAACCATTAATAATTTACGTGGTAATTCCCCACGTTCTTCTTTATAGGACAAATACAAACAACGTTCCTATGTGCTTCACTCTTCTTAAATATCTTAAATATCTGACTATTCACACCCTATCTTTTAATTCTTATCTTAAATATCTGATTTCTCACACTTGAGTTTGGTCATTACTTATTAACGATATTATAATACTTCGAAACAGGTTGTTTGTAAATAAGCAGAAAGATACACAATGGATTACTTGTAGTCTTCCCACCACGGGTATTGAAACCCGGATTCTAGCATTGTAAGTCCACAGATAAACCGCTTTGCTACTGGGGGCGCTTCGAAACAGAAACTTATTGAATATACTGTTTTACTAAAGTAACCTCTAAACAGTAATGTAGTGTATACATGTCACTATATTAAAGTAACCTCTAAACAGTAATGTAGTGTATACATGTCACTATATTAAAGTAACCTCTAAACAGTAATGTAGTGTATACATGTCACTATATTAAAGTAATCTCTCAACAGTAATGTAGTGTATCATGTTACTATATTAAAGTAATCTCTCAACAGTAATGTAGTGTATCATGTCACTATATTAAAGTAACCTCTAAACAGTAATGTAGTGTATACATCTCAATATATTAAAGTAACCTCTGAACAGTAATGTATTGTATACATGTCACTATATTAAAGTAACCTCTAAACAGTAATGTAGTGTATACATGTCACTATATTAAAGTAACCTCTAAACAGTAATGTAGTGTATACATGTCACTATATTAAAGTAACCTCTAAACAGTAATGTAGTGTATACATGTCACTATATTAAAGTAACCTCTAAACAGTAATGTAGTGTATACATGTCACTATATTAAAGTAACCTCTAAACAGTAATGTAGTGTATACATGTCACTATATTAAAGTAACCTCTAAACAGTAATGTAGTGTATACATGTCACTATATTAAAGTAACCTCTAAACAGTAATGTAGTGTATACATGTCACTATATTAAAGTAACCTCTAAACAGTAATGTAGTGTATACATGTCACTATATTAAAGTAACCTCTAAACAGTAATGTAGTGTATACATGTCACTATATTAAAGTAACCTCTAAACAGTAATGTAGTGTATACATGTCACTGTATTAAAGTAACCTCTAAACAGTAATGTAGTGTATACATGTCACTATATTAAAGTAATCTCTCAACAGTAATGTAGTGTATCATGTTACTATATTAAAGTAACCTCTCAACAGTAATGTAGTGTATCATGTCACTATATTAAAGTAACCTCTAAACAGTAATGTAGTGTATACATGTCACTATATTAAAGTAACCTCTAAACAGTAATGTAGTGTATACATGTCACTATATTAAAGTAACCTCTAAACAGTAATGTAGTGTATACATGTCACTATATTAAAGTAACCTCTAAACAGTAATGTAGTGTATACATATCACTATATTAAAGTAACCTCTAAACAGTAATGTAGTGTATACATGTCACTATATTAAAGTAACCTCTAAACAGTAATGTAGTGTATACATGTCACTATATTAAAGTAACCTCTAAACAGTAATGTAGTGTATACATGTCACTATATTAAAGTAACCTCTAAACAGTAATGTAGTGTATACATGTCACTATATTAAAGTAACCTCTAAACAGTAATGTAGTGTATACATGTCACTATATTAAAGTAACCTCTAAACAGTAATGTAGTGTATACATGTCACTATATTAAAGTAACCTCTAAACAGTAATGTAGTGTATACATGTCACTATATTAAAGTAACCTCTAAACAGTAATGTAGTGTATACATGTCACTATATTAAAGTAACCTCTAAACAGTAATGTAGTGTATACATGTCACTATATTAAAGTAACCTCTAAACAGTAATGTATTGTATACATGTCACTATATTAAAGTAACCTCTAAACAGTAATGTAGTGTATACATGTCACTATATTAAAGTAACATCTAAACAGTAATGTATTGTGTACATGTCACTATATTAAAGTAACCTCTATACATCTCAATATATTAAAGTAACCTCTGAACAGTAGTGTATTGTATACATGTCACTATATTAAAGTAACCTCTATACATCTCAATATATTAAAGTAACCTCTAAACAGTAAATTGTAGTGTCACTATATTAACGTAACCTCTATACATCTCAATATATTAAAGTAACATCTAAACAGTAATGTATTGTGTACATGTCACTATATTAAAGTAACCTCCATACATCTCAATATATTAAAGTAACCTCTGAACAGTAATGTATTGTATACATGTCACTATATTAAAGTAACTCTAAACAGTAATGTAGTGTATACATGTCACTATATTAAAGTGACATCTAAACAGTAATGTATTGTGTACATGTCACTATATTAAAGTAACCTCTATACATCTCAATATATTAAAGTAACCTCTGAACAGTAATGTATTGTGTACATGTCACTATATTAAAGTAACCTCTAAACTGTGATGTAGTTTATACATGTCACTATATTAAAGTAACCTCTAAACTGTGATGTAGTTTATACATGTCACTATATTAAAGTAACCTCTAAACTGTGATGTAGTTTATACATGTCACTATATTAAAGTAACCTCTAAACTGTGATGTAGTTTATACATGTCACTATATTAAAGTAACCTCTAAACAGTAATGTAGTGTATACATCTCAATATATTAAAGTAACCTCTGAACAGTAATGTATTGTGTACATGTCACTATATTAAATTAACCTCTGAACAGTAATGTATTGTGTACATGTCACTATATTAAAGTAATCTCTATACATCTCAATATATTAAAGTAACCTCTGAACAGTAATGTATTGTATACATGTCACTATATTAAAGTAACCTTTAAACTGTGATGTAGTTTATACATGTCACTATATTAAAGTAACCTCTAAACAGTAATGTAGTGTATACATGTCACTATATTAAAGTAACATCTAAACAGTAATGTAGTGTATACATGTCACTATATTAAAGTAACCTCTGAACAGTAATGTATTGTGTACATGTCACTATATTAAAGTAACCTCTATACATCTCAATATATTAAAGTAACCTCTCAACAGTAATGTAGTGTATACATGTCACTATATTAAAGTAACCTCTGAACAGTAATGTATTGTGTACATGTCACTATATTAAATTAACCTCTGAACAGTAATGTATTGTGTACATGTCACTATATTAAAGTAACCTCTATACATCTCAATATATTAAAGTAACCTCTGAACAGTAATGTATTGTATACATGTCACTATATTAAAGTAACCTTTAAACTGTGATGTAGTTTATACATGTCACTATATTAAAGTAACCTCTAAACAGTAATGTAGTGTACACATGTCACTATATTAAAGTAACATCTAAACAGTAATGTAGTGTATACATGTCACTATATTAAAGTAACCTCTGAACAGTAATGTATTGTGTACATGTCACTATATTAAAGTAACCTCTATACATCTCAATATATTAAAGTAACCTCTGAACAGTAATGTATTGTATACATGTCACTATATTAAAGTAACCTTTAAACTGTGATGTAGTTTATACATGTCACTATATTAAAGTAACCTCTAAACAGTAATGTAGTGTATACATGTCACTATATTAAAGTAACATCTAAACAGTAATGTAGTGTATACATGTCACTATATTAAAGTAACCTCTGAACAGTAATGTATTGTGTACATGTCACTATATTAAAGTAACCTCTATACATCTCAATATATTAAAGTAACCTCTATACATCTCAATATATTAAAGTAACCTCTCAACAGTAATGTAGTGTATACATATTACTTTATGTTTATTGATATTATATAAATTAAAAATGAAGAAAAAATTCAAAATTCGTCTGTAAACACCACATCACTGAATTAACATTCTTTCTTGCTTTATCTGTAAGAACTGTATCATTCAGAGAAGATTCTTTCATAATTTACCTGTAAACACTAAATAATTCAGATAACATTCTTTCATAATTTATCTGTAAACGCTGAATAAGTAATCGTCACTTTATTTATTCAGCTGACAGTTTTTCACTACATTGTAACATTATTTAGTTTATGCATAAATAAAAACTATACTTCCCAACAAACATTACCTACCACAAGCAAGAAACCTGAAAAGACTCTCCAGAACTGGGGCATGTTTGTACATGTTAAAATCATTGATCTACCAAACGAGACTGTAACATTCGTGATAGAGATTTCACTAAGTAAAGGGTGTTTTAAAATATTCTATACACAAATATATTATTATTTTAAGAATTACTATTAATTTCAGTAAGCTATTAGAACAAAATGTAATCCTTTGTCGTACATATCTCTCACAATATAATGATTCTCTCTTCTTTATGACCACTATCGACCCCAAATGATACAGCTGTGTGTTTGCGGACTTACATCGCTAAAATCTAGGTTTCGATATGGGCAGAGCATAGATAGCCCATTGTGTAGCTTTGTGCTTAATTCTCAACAAACAAACTACTATCTAATACCTCTTTTAAAACTAAATATTCTGTTTCTTTACTCTATTTTTGGTTCATTTTACTCCAGTCCTAAAATATTAGGTTGTACGAATAATAAGAGCGGATTTTTATATCAAAATTTTAGTCAAGGATACGAAGCCTGCATTTTTAATAAATTCATTCATACCAGTGAAAATTAAAGCTTATTTATATTTATTAATGCTTTTATTCTTTTATAAAACTTTATTTCTAACATTTCAAACTTCTAAGATTAATGATGGAAAAAAATTGTACATCATTTTATTTTCGTGTATTCAAACTTGGCCATAAAACATCACAAACAGCTCACAATATCAACCAAGAATGGGTCGAAAGAACTACCTCCGAACGTACAATACAGAGTTGGTTCCAAAAGTTTCGTGAAGAAGATTTGAGTCTTGAAGATAAGGAAGGCAGAGGACGTCCTTCTGTTGTTAAAAACGACCAACTGAGAACATTAGTGGAAAGAAACCCGCTCCAAACTATTCGAGAAATGTTACAAGAATTGGATGTCGGCATTTCCACAGTTTTGTATCACTTCGAGCAAATTGGAAAAAATGATAAAGCTACATAAGTGGGTTTTACACGAAATCAATGAAAAATCAGAAAAATCGCCGTTTTTGGTAATTTTGTGCAACAAAAATGACCCATTTTTGATCGAATTGTCACTGTAATGAAAAGTGGATCCTTCATGACAACAAAAAGAGATCTGGGGAGTAACTCAACGTGACAAAGTTCAAAAACACTTTCCAAAGCCAAAGGTGCACCAACAGGAGACTATAGTCACTGTATGGTGGTCGGAGGTCAGTATTATCCATTACAACTTGCTCAACCAGGAGGTTTACTGTGACGAATTTGAAGAAATGCATAGAAAGTTGCGTGAGAAAAATGCCAGCATCAGCCAGTCAACTACCAATCATCCTTCATTCGGCCACACGTTGTTCAACTGACATTCCAGAAGCTCAACTAATTGAGCTATGAAACACTTAAAATCTGTCATTACTTTTCGAACAACCGAATGCTATTCCTCTGTCATGATTCTCTTGACATAATAAAATATCATTTATAAATTTAATATTTTTTATAGAAATTCGTTTGAAGAAGATGTATATTTACACAAAAAATTTAGTTTTTTTGTATTCTATGTTCTAAGTAATTATTTTTATTCAATATTCTAGGTCTTTAAGTTTGTATTCTATATCCTAAATATTTAGTTGTTGTACACTCTGATCTAGATATTTAGTTCTGGTATTCTATGTTCTAGATTTTCAGTTTTTGTATTCTATGTTTTAGGTAATTAATATTTTTGTTTTCTATATTCTAGGTTTCTAAGTTTTGTATTATATGTTCTAGGTAAATAATTTTTTGTATTCTATATTCTAAATCTTTAGTTTTTTTATTATTTTTTCTAGATCTGTAGTTCCTGTATTTTATATTGTACGTAATTAACTTTTTTCGATATTCGATATTCTAGGTCTTTAGTTTTTGTATTCTATATTGTAGATATAACATTATAACACGTCACATTATAACGCCCCCACAGCTGAAAGGGCGAGCATGCCTGGCGCGACGGGGATGCGAACCCGCGACCCTTATAATTACGAGTCGCACGCCTTAACATGCTTGGCCATGCCGGGCCCTGTGTGTCAAGGAAAAGCCAGTTTGTACGCTGTCGGCCCGAGTAATGACCCCTTGTGTGAGAAAGCAAGACAGTTGCTTCCTTTTTGCATAAGTAATAAACATTTCTGATAAACATGGTCAGTATGTCCCTTTTCGCCTGGTATAACAACTCATAAGAAACACTGTTTTTCTTTACTGCTTGTTGTATTTACATATGTTTCCTTTGAGGGTTATCACTAGACTGATAACCTGAATGGAATACTTCTGGGGTATGATTTGACAAATACTTCAAATTATTGCTTTTGTAATATCGATATTTTCGGTGTCTTAAACAAGTTAGAAAAGTAAAAATTTAAAACCAACATTCACGCCTCATGATGTTTCTTTTCTGTTTTATATCATAATAAAGTTTCACAAAATTTGAAGGATGTAATTATGAATTATTCATCACACAACGTTTGAATGAAACATATGGATCACACGTATTTGGATGAAAGTTTAGTGGTACATGGATTACGTATATTAACATTGCAAAGACGAGTGCAGCTGTTTGTAGTAATGAGTTATTATTTGGTATTTACAGCATAAACGACTCGTTATGCAAATATCTGAATCGAATAGCGGAACTGGCAGTCACTTTAACTGTTTATCCACAGCTAAGAATGTCAGACGTGTTCAGTGGCATATTAGGGGCTCAACTCCATCCTAATTATTCCGACATATAGCTAGAAATATTAACCAGCTGGCCATAAGAAGAGACGTCTTCATTTTTTTTATAAAGGTATCTGATATACAACATCAAGCACATTATATACTCTATTTTTAAATGCGTTTTGACTCAGCTCAAAAATTGTTTGTGTTTGCCCATGTTTTCGGCGTCAGTTGAAAGTTACTGACTCTTCAATTCCAATAATCTTCTTGAACACCACTAAAAACTTGTGAAAAGTGTAACCGCCGTCCATAAAATTCGGAGCGAAGAATTGACAGTCTCATAGGTTACGCTCGTATAAAAACTCCCTTATTTCATTCTAGCAATTCAAAACATGATTTGTTCTAATTCTCTCGTATCATCGATCTAAACGTTAAAAGTGTTGGAGCGATCTTTATTTTATTGTGATGTGTCCATTGAGACAAGTGATATATTCCTATGGATAAGAGAAACATTTGAGGCAGAAAACAAAACTGTAAGCAAATATATTGTTGTTTATAATGGGTTTGAAATATTTTACATGTGGTACATGAGAAAGATTGGTATAAATTACAGAAAAAGTCACGTGTCGTATACTTGGAATCCCACGAAGAAATTCGGAGCCTGAAGACCTTTACAAGAGTTATAAAGCGACACAATTTTCTAAATGATATGCAAATTTAAGTCAAAGCATCGCATATGAGACCAGTTGTTTCAGACAGCCGTGTTGTTGAACTAATAATTTTAGAGTATTTTGGTTTTAAAAAAGGATAGTTACTAATTGGTTAATTATTTCGATAAATAGTTCTTAATAAAAGTATGTTCACAGCTTAAACAAATATGTATTTTCATTTTAGAAAAAGATAGCATAAGTTTACTCATTGTATGTACTTTTATAAAGACCGATTCCAGTCCTCAGAAACTTATGATTAAAACATTGGGCTATTCAATAGTATATTAAATATTTGCACTAACATTTCAGAAAATGAGCACGTGAGATAAGACAAGCAACACCAATTGAAGATTTGATTAATCGGTTAGGTTTTAAAAACTTCTGTTTTCGTTGAACAGAGAAAAATTTTTAGAGAGATGAAACCTAACAGTTTCTTATCAAATGAACGTATTTTTAAACCATTTAAACAAATATATCGCCAAGTTCATATTCCCGGAATTAGTAGTTAATATAAACGATAAACAATAAAATTCTTGGTTTTCAAGTTGTTGAGTAAAGTAAGAAAACGTGTTTATTTAGCTTGAAAGGAACGAGTTACATGGTTTGTTTGAAAGGAACGAGTCACATGGTTTGCTTGAAAGGAACGAGTCACATGGTTTGCTTGAAAGGAACGAGTCACATGGTTTGCTTGAAAGGAACGAGTCACATGGTTAGCTTGAAAGGAACGAGTCACATGGTTTGCTTGAAAGGAACGAGTCACATGGTTTGCTAACTTGGAAAATGAATCACGAAAGAAAATTTATACGCCCATTTGCAAGGTGGCGTTAGGGTAATTTATCAGAAATCTATAAATAAAGACAGATAGCTTTATGTTTCGCAGACATAACAGAAAAAGAATTAGAAACATATTCAAGTATTGCATTCGTAGCGAATACTCACCTAATGTAATGAACATCTTTCAGTATATGGTAAAAGATAGCCTCGTATGTGTTTTCATTTAGTTCTAACATTCTCTCACTACCAAACACAACAATATTCATAAGAAAATATTTTGAGTAAAAATTAAAAGGCTTTGATAATACATGAGCACACACACACACATATATGTTAATATGTTTAATAACTTATGTGCCATAGATGGACGATCAAATGACAAAAAAGATTTTCCATATAGAAAAAAGTTTTAGTTTACATGAACCAAACTATCCAATAAGTGTTAAAATATACACGTAATTACATTCACCCACACGTATCTATATTCATATACACGCTCGTGATCTATTTCCAGATATATGATGATTACAAAATCAATGGAAAAATAATGCAAAATTACAGAAGCCACTACTAGGTGTCTCTCCTTTATTTGAAATCCATCACATACCTATCAAACAGTGTTGTCAGTGGCAATTAATATTTTGCTACTTACAAGGAATAAGAAAATATGATATTTCTAAGCCGAGAAAGAAGCAACCAAACATTTACTATAGGGGAGAAAGACTGAAACAAAGTAGATGTTAACACAGCTTTTATCTTATACACGTAACAACTATTAGGTGGATAAAAACATGAACAGCTTGAGACAGCTGTGGAAGATAAAGTTATTGTAAAATTGTTTTCTTCAATAAATCTACTACTAGTCTTTGATTACAATAACGTTCGAAAATAAAACCCTTTGAAACGAGGCAATTTTTAAACGAATACAAATATATTATTACATACAGATACATTACCTAAAATAATCACAGGTATCGATTTTCTTCATACAGAAACATCACGTTAAATAATAATTTGTATTTCTTGATTGCGAGAAACTCATTTGAAATAAAAATGTAACTCAGAACAAACCTTTGTTCACCTGAAATTATTTAGGAAGTTCGAAACGTTGTTCTTTGCTTATCAATAAAAGTATTAATACCCATACCAGCCGTTCTGAGACGCAATAACTTGTATCGATTTTCTTCATATAGATAATCACCGGTATTGATTTTTTCCATACACGTACATCACGTAGATAATCACCGGTATTGATTTTGTCCATACAGCTACATCGCGCAAAGTAATCACAGGTACTGATTTCCTTCATGTAGATACATCACGTAAAATAATCATAGGTACTGATTTTTCCATACACATACATCACGTAAATAATCACCGGTATTGACTGTCTTCATATAGATACATCACGTAAGATAATCACTTCTATTGATTTCTTCATTTAGAAACATCACGTAAATAATCACTGTTATTGATTTTTTTCCATACAGATATATCACGTAGAATAATCACAGGTATTGATTTTCTACATAGAGATACGTCACATGACATAATCATTGGTATTGATTTCTCTGCAGTATACAACTGACTGCTTTGATCATGCTAGTTTGACAACCAGAGAAGTTCACATATTTTTTTCTAATTAACATGTTCACTGCTTTTCATCAGACGTCATAGCCTAACCGCCTCCCATCAGCTCTGCGATAAGTTTATAAGCTTATAATGTTAAAAATCTAGTTTCGACTTCCGAGCTGGGCACAGCAAAGTTAACCCATCGTACATCGTACATTATTTCAATAAATAATCGAGGTCTGAAAATAAAATCATGTTTTCCAGTACCAGAAACCTTGATTTCAGTAAAGCGTTAAAGTTCTTTACATTGCATTAGGAAAATTAATTGTTTTGTTTGTTTGTTTTTCTTAATTTCGCGCAAAGCTACACGAGGGCTATCTGCGCTAGCCGTCCCTAATTTAGTAGCGTAAGACAAGAGGAAAGGCAGCTAGTCATCACCACCCATCACCAACTCCTGGGCTACTCTTTTACCAACGAATACTGGGATTGACCGTCACATTATAACGCCCCCACGGCTGTAAGGGCGAGAAAATTAAATCACCAAAACATTGTAAAAAGAAACCCAAAACAAACAGATATTTAAAATAAGTACAATCTTCTTATTTTAGTCTCATAATGTATAATCGTTTTATAATTTGCAGGTGTATTCCGTCTAAAAAAAAAGTTTTAATTATTTTGAGACGGTTCAATTCATTGCAGTCCCATTATAAAATACCACTTAAGTGTATTTAGTAAGATATAATCGTTACGTAGAGCTATAAACAGACCAATCAAGTCGAAGATGATAATAGTTAAACATTCCAACATATAAGGTTCGTGGGCGCGGCATGGCCCAGCGTGTTAAGGCGTGCGCTTCGTAATCTGAGGGTCTCGGGTTCGCATCCCGGTCGCGCCAAACATACTCGCCCTCCCAGCCGTGTGGGCGTTATAATGTGACGGTCAATCCCACTATTCGTTAGTAAAAAAGTAGCCCAAGAGTTGGCGGTGGGTGGTGATGACTAGCTGCCTTCCCTCTAGTCTTACACTGCTAAATTAGGGACGGCTAGCACAGATAGCCCTCGAGTAGCTTTGTGCGAAATTCAAAACAAACAAACAAACAAGGTTCTGTGTATTAACTTCTCATGTAGAAAGATATGTGTCCTCTAAATCTTCACTTATCGAAGATTTCTTTTTGTGTGTGTGTGTGTGTTTTAGAAAGTGATTTCAATAGTTTTATGCGTTATTTGCAAATGGAATGTTTGTTTTGCACTAATTGTACCGAACTGATTTGATTTCTTTTGTCCGATTCTTTACCTTAGAGCACGTGGGAAAAACATTACAGCGCAGTGTTCCTTGAACAATACGTAACTGTCATGGGTTTTAATTAGCAGTAGGATGAGAAAAATACGTCAAAAAATCTACATTAATCTATTTAACTTTAATTTCTTACGACTCTTGAAAATCTGTTGATTTTTATTTACAGTTTTGTATTTTACTTCGCTGCTCAACTTATTCATAAAGTTAATTAAATTACAAGTCATAAATGAAAGTGTTAATACATTTATATGTAGGACAGTTTTTTAAAGTAATTTATAAATAAAACTGCACGAACTAGTTTAAATTATTAAACATTATGTTAACCATGTTTTTTTTTATTTTGATGATTTGTTATAAACTTAAGATTTTTTAGCAAACTTTCTTCAGAATAGTTTTCTTCTCCGTGAGGTCAACCAGCTTAGTTTTGACAAGGGTTTAGATCACACAGCTTTCCACGGAAATGACTCTAGTGAAGCTGAAAATATTGTGTTTTGAAAAGGGACTGGAAAGAGGTTTGATATGAAAGGTTTAGAATACGGACGTGATTACAAACTTTGGGGAAAGACAACTGACGATGTCTACTAGTGCAAAGAATGTCTTATACTCGTTTAAACAGTCGAATATTTCCTATATTATAAGACACGAGAAGGCAGTGGATTGTCTTTATGATTGAAGTTTTTCCTGTAGACGATCACATGGAATATTTTGATGCCTGACTTCAGGAAGCAATCGGTTTATCCTAATAAGAGAGTCGACATAGGTGGAGATTAATGCGAACATGGTATGTCAAGAAAGTAAAAAAAAAAAAAATCCAACTTCATAACCTCTGTAAGTGCAGATAATAAATCATGACTGAGAGAAATGCATACATATGTATATATAACACTGTTGTAGATGTGAATTATTGACATAGACATATATATGTCAGTTTCAATACGTGGACATCGCTTTCTGGAATGACGTACAAACGTTATAATGCGCAAGGCTTTAACCGGATTTGTGAAATTTATGTTATCCCTAATGAATAACTGAAGTTACATGACACTGAATTATTACATAAAATAGTAGAGTTATTTTGCAAATTATGTATCTTTTATAATCAGCAAGGCGCCCCCTTCCGGCAAGGGCTGTATTAGTTTTTTGTTTGTTTGTTTTTGAATTTCGCACAAAGCTACTCGAGGGCTATCAGTGCTAGTCATCTTTAATTTAGCAGTGTAAGACTAGAGGGAAGGCAGCTAGTCATCACCACTTACCGCCAACTCTTGGGCTACTCTTTTACCAACGAATAGTGGGATTGACCGTCACATTATAACGCCCCCACGGCTGGGAGGGCGAGCATGTTTGGCGCGACAGGGATGCGAACCCGCGACTCTCAGATTACGAGTCGCTCGCCTTAACACGCTTGGGCATGCCGGGCCCACAGTATTAGTTTAATATAAAAAAAAAATGTTGGCAGAGAAATCTGAACGTACACGAATGTCTTCTGTGGGTTAGATATCTTTGTATTATCAACACTAGTGTTTGATAAGATAACACATATGGTATATACATATCTTTTAATTACAATATAAAGAACTAGCAACGTAAAATACATATCTCTTCAAATATAGCGCAGAGAACTACAAAAACAGGGTTTTTAATTATACTATTTTCAAATTCAACGCAAAGTAGACAAATACTTTAGAATAGAGAGAACAAAACACGTATGTGTTACATTCTCATCTAATTAAAATGTAACACATATGGAGAAACAAAGTGTTATATACATATCTAGTTCCAATAAAATATAAACACCTTTAAAAACATGAAGTTCTGTAATAACATTTAGATAACGTAAAACATGAATGTTATATAACTCTTTACGTCGCATACAATACTAAGGTTAAAAAAACAACAGTAAAACATACGCATATAGCAGAAAGTATTGGAAATACACCCTCCTAGCTCAAACATACAAGTTATTTACTTGAGCTGAGAAGGTTTATCCTCACTGTACTGAGTCAGAAGCAGTAGGCCTGAAAGAGATAAACTGAGATAGATCTTGATTTATTATGATAGAACATGATTGCTGTTGTGTTCAAGTAAAACCAGGGACTCTATTTCACTTGTTCTCGAATATAATTAACAGAGAAACTGACATTCTGATAAGTTGCAAAGAAATGGCGGGAAACTCTAACATGTTTTAGCGCTGTTGAGAAGTCAGCGAGCGGGGCAGTCTAGTCTCGACCACACAAAACGTTACTTTGAAGCCTTCCAATTTATACACTAGAGAAACTGTTTCTTTGTCAGTATGTTCTTAATTCTATCTACCCAGACAGCAGGTTCACTTGAAGTGCATTAATGTTATTTTACTCTAGATATAAATATAATCTCAAAAATGGAACTTAATGTCTAGTGTATAATAACGTACATTACGATTTCTTATACCGAACTACAAAATGTAATCTTAAGTGGTTTTTTGTTGAGTAATATACTTCCAAAATCAGCAGAAAACATATATCTAAGTTTAGCTACGATGTCATCAGTTCACACTACATTTTAAAGTTCAGCTACGATGTCATTAGGTCAGCTGTGGTTTAAAGTTCAGCTATGATGTCAGCAGTTTACATTGTATTTTAAAGTTCAGCTACGATGTCATTAGGTCAGCTGTGGTTTAAAGTTCAGCTATGATGTCAGCAGTTTACATTGTATTTTAAAGTTCAGCTACGATGTCATTAGGTCAGCTATGGTTTAAAGTTCAGCTACGATGTCATTAGGTCAGCTGTGGTTTAAAGTTCAGCTATGATGTCAGCAGTTTACATTGTATTTTAAAGTTCAGCTACAATGTCATTAGGTCAGCTATGGTTTAAAGTTCAGCTACGATGTTATTAGGTCAGCTATGGTTTAAAGTTCAGCTATGATGTCAGCAGTTTACATTGTATTTTAAAGTTCAGCTACGAAGTCATTAGGTCAGCTATGGTTTAAAGTTCAGCTACGATGTCAGCAGTTTACATTGTATTTTAAAGTTCAGCTACGATGTCATTAGGTCAGCTATGGCTTAAAGTTCAGCTATGATGTCAGCAGTTTACATTGTATTTTAAAGTTCAGCTACGATAGTTTATATTATTTTAAAGAATTACCTTCCTGAAACTGAACTGTGATAATAACTATATTCTTGTAATTAATATAAAACAGATGAAGATTAAAACACAAAAAAATACTACACTGCTCTGCTGTTACATAATTTTACCACTTTGTATGTTAATATTTTAGGAAAGAAATGAATAATTTGATGTAGAGAAGATATAAGTGTTTGATACGTTGATTCTATAATACAAAGACAATACCTGCAGAAAGTGATTAATTAGATTGGAACACAATCACGTTGATAACAGGTTTAGGTCTGTCAGATTGGATGGCACAGATTAGTTTATAATCGAATATAGAGTTTGTAATAACTATGTTTTGAAATCAAAAATAAGTTTAATTGATTAGATAAGTGTATTTAACATACAAGAGATGTTACAGTGAAAGCATGACACAACGTCAATTACGCGACGTCATCAGATTCTTTATAATGTGCACCTTTCAAAGCTGTTGATAATTTTAATAAAATAATTACAATATTTACACAATTATTTACAAATAATTGCAATTACGTCAGCACACAGGACCATACAGAAAGGTCATTACGTATACTTAAATAAATAGCAACAGCTGATACAGAAACATTTCTTTCTTGAAGTTTTGTTTGTTTGTGTAAAGCTACACGAGCGCTATCTGCACTAGCCGTCCCTAACTTAGCAGTGTAAGACTAGAGGGAAGACAGCTTGTCATCACCACCCACCGCCAACTCTTAGGCTAATCTTTTACCAACAAAAATATGGGATTGAACGATATAATTATAACGACCTCACGGCTGAATAGTTCAGTGCGCGAATTCGAACCAGCGACCCTCAGATTAAAAGTCGAGCACCCTAGCCACCTGGCCATGCCATGCCCCTTTTTTGACGTTAGATATACTTTTATAGCTAATTCAAAATACTGTATCTGTAACATAACTATTGTGTTATAATGAGTTAAACGAAGCACTTATCTGCACTACTGCCTAACATTCAAGGTTTTACTGTTACTAACGTTGCCCTTGAAGAGCTGTTGAATGTAGAAAGAAGAATAAAAAAAAGACATTGACGAATAAGCTAAATCAGAGCCAACTTTTACAGCTCCACCTACGTGTTTGATAAATAAAACAAAGTCAATTAAAAATATTCAACAGACGTAATTATATGTTTATTTATTTTGTTTTTTTAACTATCGTCTTCCACATCCAAGACAAAATAATCGAGTTATTGTATAAGCTAGGCTGCTACTTAATCATACAAAAAGTACAAAACTGTTAGAATTAAATAAGATTTGTGTTGTTGAGAAGACTATATTTTTAGTTAATAACCAGCGACAATACTTCCTGTTAGATAAACACGACTGTTTATGTTTAATGCGAGTGTTAAATTTAGTTATCTTTGATGGTTTATGGTAGGTTTCTTAACGTAATTTTTTAATCTTGTTTTGTCTGGTTCATTTGTTATGAAATAGTAATTGTTTGCTATGTTTTCAGAACTTTCTAAGCTTTTCTCGTTGTTTTAATTGATTATTATTGTATTACAGTATCTCGTATCATGTATAACGTTCTAGTCCTCGGTTGGGCAATAAATACGTCTCCAAAATGTATTTGAAGTTAATTAAATAGATAAAGATAACTAGATTTAGACTGCGTGATTATGAGTTTAGCCGTAAAGAGCATGCAGTGTTGATTTTTAAAGTAATATTATCACAGATTGAATTATAGTAACAGAGTAGAGAAGAATAATCCATTTTGTATTGCAGAGATAGTTGGTATACGTATTAAAATCTTTAATTAAAATAAATTCGTCTAGCATTGCATTTTAACTTGTTTCTCATCATAATGAATAATCCATCTCGTCTGTTATGTTCTAAAGTGATTAAAGTAAAATTATCACAGACTATATTGTAATAACAGAGTAGAAAAGAATAATCCGTCTTGTCAGTTGTGTTCTAAATTGATTAAACTAATCTGTTTGGACTTTAACGAAAAAAGAAAAAATATATTTAAAGTTCTGGATACAACTGTGGTAAAAACAGTATAACGAACATTTGTATGTACGTTTGCTTTTTTAGATGAATTATTTTAAAATAAATGAACTACATGCTGTTTATTTACTGTCAATAAGTTACAAACGCCTGCTGTAAAGAATCCAGTCCATAACTAAAACCTTCCATTTTTCATTTTCTCGAAGATGTTTTGTTTACATTTGACGTCAGAAGTCCCCACGGATGTGAATTAAAGTATTTTTTACTGATTTCTTTTAATGTTAAGCAGTTTTAATTAGCAAACACAGGGATGTATTTTAATGATTTTCACAAATTTTTGATTTTTTGTTAGTGTGTTGATTACTTTAATTAAAATAACTAACTTTTTATGCCATACTATTGCATATTTTTCTAAAAAAAACATATTTTGCTCTTTGTTTAAATATGATCTTACACTAAAAGTTATTCAAAAACAACAATCGAGAATAATGTAAATCACATTATGCAACTATAAGCATTATTATGGCTGAGTTCCATTTTTTTGTAGACGGAGCGGGCGTAGCCTGTTGGTTTGCGCATGCGAACTTTATATCTGAAGGTTCAGGAAGTTCACAAAGCTTTATGGTCTTTGGTATGTTATAAAAGTAAGAGACATATTCCATTATTCTGTAAGGTAAATATAGCTCAGTTGACTCTGGGTACTCTTGTTAACTGTCGATTTGGGTTAACTCTAAGCACTCTTGTAATCTACCAGTTTAAGTTAACTCTGGGCACTTTTGTAATCTGTCAGATTTAGTTGACTCTGAGCACTCTTGTAGTCTATCAGTTTAAGTTGACTCTCGATACTTTTGTAATATGTCAGTTTTAATTGAAGTTGAGCACTCTTGTGGTCTATCAGTTTAAGCTGACTCTGGGCACTCTTGTAATCTGTCAGTTTTAATTGAAGTTGAGCACTCTTGTGGTCTATCAGTTTAAGTTGAATCTTGGTACTCTTGGAATCTGTCAGTTTAATATTAGAAATACCAGTTAGTCCTGTCTGTACAATATTCAAGTATAAAATCTAAAATGGTGTCTTTAAATAATTCACAAATGTTGTTTTGATATTAAATTGTGTATTAAATTGTGTATTCATTATTTTTTATCTGAACGGCGCCTTAGGTTGAGAGAGATGAGATTTTTCAAAGGAACAAATATCAGTATCGTTAACTTAGAACTTCTGATCAGATTGTTTATTAGTAATACCTGTCACTTGTTATAGATTAAACCAAATAACGATAATTATTGTCACTCTTATAAGGCACTTTCGTGAAATGTAGATTTTTTCTCACTTGACAGTTTAATCACTATTTTGCGTCAACTTGACAGTTTAACCCTTATTTTGCGTCAACTTGATAGTTTAACCCTTATTTTGCGTCAACTTGATAGTTTAACCCTTATTTTGCGTCAACTTGACAATTTAACCCTTATTTTGCGTCAACTTGATAGTTTAACCCTTATTTTGCGTCAACTTGGCAGTTTAACCCTTATTTTGCGTCAACATGATAGTTTAACCCTTATTTTGCGTCAACTTGATAGTTTAACCCTTATTTTGCGTCAACTTGCTAGTTTAACCCTTATTTTGCGTCAACTTGGCAGTTTAACCCTTATTTTGCGTCAACTTGATAGTTTAACCCTTATTTTGCGTCAACTTGGCAGTTTAACCCTTATTTTGCGTCAACTTGATAGTTTAACCCTTATTTTGCGTCAACTTGACAGTTTAACCCTTATTTTGCGTCAACTTGACAGTTTAACCCTTATTTTGCGTCAACTTGATAGTTTAACCCTTATTTTGCGTCAACTTGGCAGTTTAACCCTTATTTTGCGTCAACTTGATAGTTTAACCCTTATTTTGCGTCAACTTGACAGTTTAACCCTTATTTTGCGTCAACTTGATAGTTTAACCCTTATTTTGCGTCCCACTCTAAAGCATGAACACACCAATAAAAAGAATGTTCTGTTTCTATAGTAAGAATACATAAATGAATGTTCAGCGGCATAAACGTTTTGTAACATTTAAACGCTTTGAACTGTTTAATCTGCTGAAACATAAATTCTACAATATGTTAGTTTGGGCACAGGTAACAAATATTTAATGTTTTGTTTTCATTTAGAGGTAATAAATACGTTTGTACCGTGTTAACATCCTCAGAAAATGTATTAATATTTTGTTTATACTTATAATACGACTATCGCTTGTGAAACTTTAGTAATACGCACGTTTGATCTAACGAAGTGTAAATGGGTGATCAAGATTTTGTATGCAGTAAATGTAAACATATTACGGTCAGTGATCTTTAAGGTGACCCTAAATGTGAGTACAGATATCCTCTTGGTCACGGCGATTGGAGGATTAGGGGTGATCTAGGAAGGCCACGGGGAGCAGGGATTTGCCCTCGCTCAGTGGAGTTAAATGTGAATAATTTATATTTTGAGTTTTTGTTTCGTGAGGGTCAGTTTATTTAACTTCCTGGCCTACAAATCCTAGAATAACGTAACTTCTGTATAAGTATTTCTTAGCGACTGATAAGTAGGCGACATTTTCGTCACATTAGTTATTAATGGTGTAAGAACATATCATAAGAGTAAGCCTGAACGCCCTCTTGTGGAAGTTACGTTAGCTTTGTTTAAAAATAATCTTATTTGCTTCAATAAATAATAATAAAGTAAAAATCAGTAAATAACGCTATTAATAAAAAAGAGAACATCATGTCTTATCAAAGAGTTATAACACGAAATTCATTTGTGAAATTTATCTGTCAACATTTGAAGATGTAAAACCAACGTAACAACATTAGAACATCCATTTAATATGTAATTATTTACTACACAGTAGTATTTTCAGCTTTCTTCAATGATTTTCTTTTCCTTGAATGTTTTAACCACGTATTTTATATTCCTTTACACGAATGATAACAAGAATAAATATGCTAAAGCACATCCACCACGTTTTCTTGTTCTCATTGGTCGACAGAGATGATGACGTAAATTTGACCTTGTTCAATAAATGTGCAATCGGTTAAGAAAAGTGAATTTGAAAGGTTTTATATCAGTAAGCTATCAGTCACAAGTATCAAAGTTCCAGAAAAATAATTACAGTCTACCACTTCATATTATTATATCGTTAAGGAGACTGGACTTCAGTCACTAAAAGGATATAATTAAAAGTCCATCATGATATAAGCTCTTAACGACAACAAACTTATTAACTTTCGTGGAAGGTTTTATTACAAAAATAAAGTAATTGGATTTTTTTTAATAACAGAATTTCTGATGGATTGTTATAATAATCTTATTCTAGCACTAACAATGATCTTGCTCTACTGTCCAATCAAAAGGAAATACATAATAACCGAGAGTTTTAAACTAGGCTCGGGATGACCAGGTGGGTTAAGGTGTTCGACTCGTAATCCGAGGGTTGCGGGTTCGAATCCCGGTCGCACAAAACGTGCTCGTCCTATCAGCCGTGGGGACGTTATAATGTGACGGTCAATCTCACTATTCCTTGATAAAAAAGTAGCCCGAGAGTTGGCGGTGACGACTAGCTGCCTTCCGTCTAGTCTTACACTGCTAAATTAGGGAAGGCTAGCGCAGATAGCTCTCGTGTAGCTTTGCGCGAAATTCAACAAAGCAAACAAACAGTTTTAAACTAAATAAACATGGCGACCTGACAGGATTCCTGTTCACAGGAGAAACTGCCACTAGTATATTTCATTCATTACTCACTGATTTATTTTTAAACTAGGGAGGCAGTTTTTAGATAGTTCTTTGGATATGACAGAGATTCTAAGGAACAGTAACTAGAATTATTCTCAACAGAGAGATGACTGGTTTGCAATCAATCGTATAATCGTGGGATTGGAGAATAAACGTGTTATTTGTTTGTTTTCAAACCTACATTTTCTTTAAACTTGTTTTATAGAGCTATATATTTGTTGGTGTTGTTTTGAATTAAGCACAAACCTACAATCTGTGCTCTGCCCACCACGGGTATCGAAACCCGGTTTTTAGCGTTGTAAGTCCGTAGACATATCGCTGAGCCACTGGGAGGCAAAGCTATATATATATTAAAAAAAAAACAACTTATCTCCCATACCAATAACTTTTGTATAAATGCCCGAGTTTAAGATATTAAAATACGTATACTAGCTTTCCTATAAGCGGGCCTGGCATGGCCAAGCGCGTAAGCCGTGCGACTTGTAATCCGAGGGTCGCGGGTTCGCGCCCGCGTCGCGCTAAACATGCTCGCCCTCCCAGCCGTGGGGGTGTATAATGTGACGGTCAATCCTACTATTCGTTGGTAAAAAGTAGCCCAAGAGTTGGCGGTGGGTGGTGATGACTAGCTGCCTTCCCTCTAGACTTACACTGCTAAATTAGGGACGGCTAGCACAGATAGCCCTCGAGTAGCTTTGTGCGAAATTCCAAAACAAACAAACAAACAATCCTAGAAGCGATGTTTTATCACATACGAACGTGACGTTCACTTTCTTCTATACTAGAAGCAGAATAATCTGTAAACTTGTAAAGGTAAAACTTTAAGAATGTAAACAATGTGCAGAAGCTAAGACGTTGGATGATAGACTTGTTTGTATGCAGCAGTGATAAAATATAATGATGCCCGAAGAAAGAGATACAAAGTTACAAACATTACGAAAGAAAAGAACGAACTATGTCTAACGATATCCGCAGCCACCTCATTAATAAGTTGTATTCATGCTAGATGTTTGTCTAATATAATTATACAAGTGTTACGTTCTTTCCCATTTCTCCTGAAAAGTCAAAATCTAATGAAAGATAAGGTAACTATTATCTACGTCCATCAGATAACTCGTAAGCTGAGCCATACAAGCGAACAAGAACCAGAAGAAATGTATCTCAAATATCAATCAATTATATACGCAAGATCTGTTCATATGCAGTTTACGTTTGTTCTACTTACCAATTATAAAATATGTAAACAGCAGAATGTTGTTTGGGGCTTCATCTCTTATTTTCTTCACTGTTTCTTGGAATTAAGCTACTAGACGTTAAAACATGTTTAACGTAGACCTGTTATTTACTTTAACATTTCATCCTTTACTTATAATTATTTTAATATAACTTCAATATGTGAATGAAAGTTTCTTTATTGCTTCTTTTTAAATCTTGCAGTATGAGCTTCTTCTGAAATCTGGTGGTTTTAATCTGGATATTTAGTTCTAGAAAATTCTAAAGTTCGATGTGCGTACTTGGTGCTTATAAAATACACATCCACATTAATGGACACACTAATAATCTCACTGATATCTTTAGCTGAAACTATATGGTAACACCAGCTCCTCAAAGTGCATTAGCATATGAGGGTTGTAATTAGTTTTTTACAGCGATGAGTGTATGGTTTTAAATACAGGCGTATTACAGTCTATACATCTGCGGAGGGAATATTTTCTGATCTATTTTAATCACCCAAGGGAGATACATTTGTATATATGTACACAAACACACACTAATTATCCCTGTAGCAACATAATATACAATTATTACTGAGTTTTGATGAAAATATTATTAAATATTTCAAAGTTCATACTCAGCTTATTAACTGTTTGTTTATTCAAAAATGTTTCATTATCGAACAACGTGGCGGACTTTCACAATAACATCTTAAGTGATGTTGAAAGAGTGGGAAACTTACTACCATCGTAGACAGAAACCGATGTAAAAATATTCTCTTTTAACAATTCTTATCTTGTTTCTTAAAGTTACCAGAGAAAACTATTTTCGAGTTCAAGTTAAGTCTTGTAACATACGAAGTTATAGCATACGAATGAGTTATAGTCGTTTTAATATCAGCTTAAAAATATATTAAATCCTAGCAATATTGATACATTCTCGAGTGACTCACTGATATGTATCTGTGAATGTAAATCACTTCAACAAACATTTTCACCAAACTACGAAGTAAATACGTACCTGTTCCACAGACAAAAATTCGTTTTTCTTAAACGTTTCCTATTTGCAGGTTTTGCTCCAGATTAATGTTATTCTGCCATATTAGAAACTAAAACTTCAAATTATAAGCATCCTGCCATGTTAGGAAATGTGACTGACTTCATTTTGAAGTAACTCCAAATCAAGATAATTTTATATTTTTAGGAAGTTTAACGCAGATTGAGAACATTCTGTGTTGTCAGGAAGTTTCACCCAGATTAAGAACATTCTGTGTCGTTAGGAAGTTTCACCCAGATTAAGAACAGTATGTGTCGTTAGAAAAATTTACTCAGATTAAGAACACCTGCGTCATTAGAAATGTTCACCCAGATTAAGAACATTCTGTGTTGTTAGAAATGTTCATCCAGATTGAAAGCATTTTATGTTGTTAGACAATGTTCACCCAGATTAAGAACATTCTGTGTTGTTAGAAAATTTTCACCCAGATTAAGAACATTCTGTGTTGTTAGACAATGTCCACCCAGATTAAGAACATTCTGTGTTGTTAGAAAATGTTCACCCAGATTAAGAACATTCTGTGTTGTTACAAAGTTTCACTCAGATTAAGAAAACATTGTGTTGTTAGAAAATGTTACTCAGGTTAAGAACATTCTATGTTGTTAGAAAGTTTCACTCAGATTAAAAACATTTTGTGTTGTTAGAAAGCATTTTTTAATCTAAAATTATTTTTACTTTAATACATGTAAATGTGTATATGGATAATTATTTTTCAATTCAAACTATATATAATTTTACGTAGATCCTGAAGTTCAGATTTTTTTTAAAGTTTGTTACATTTATACCTTATTTCATATATTTTTTAGGAAGTCCTTTGTTATATTTATAATTTATTATTTATATTTTTAGGAAGTCCTTTGTTATATTTATAATTTATTATTTATATTTTTAGGAAGTCCTTTTTATCATTTATATTTTTAGAAAGCCCTTAGTTATACTTAATTGTGTGTTTTTTCATAGAGCAAAGCCACATTGGGCTAACTGCAGCGTCCACCAAGAAGAATCGATCCCTGATTTTAACGTTTTAAGTCCGTAAACTGTAGCAGCGGTGGACGATATACTTGAAATTTATTACTTATATTTCAGTAAGTTCTTTGTTATGTTTATAATTTATAATTTTAAAAGTCTGTTGTAATATTTATAATCTATATTTTTTAAAAAGTCTTTTGTTATACACTGCTGGCCAAAATCTTAAGGCCAATGAACATAAAGAAAAAATATGCATTTTGCGTTGTTAGATTCAACCACTTATTTGACTAGATTGTTTGTTTGATTGTTCTTGAATTTCGCACAAAGCCATCCGAGGGCTATCTGTGCTAGCCGTCCTTAATTTAAGACTAGAGGGAATGCGGCTAGTCATCAGCACCCACCGCCAACTCTTGGGCTACTCTTTTACCAACGAATAGTTGGATTGACCATCACATTATAACGTCCCCACGACTGAAAGGGCGAGCATGTTTGCTGCGACCGGGATTATTTGAGTAGAGCTTCAAAAGATGAAAATAGAAAAAATAAAATAAATATAAAAACCTTTTAGCATTTAATAGAGAAAATGTAAACACTATGAAATTACCCTAAATACTAGCTGGTCAAAAGTTTAAGACCACACCAAAAAGAAGTCCTAAACAGGGTAGGAAATGCCCAACAAGAGGCCTCAGTAGTGAGTTGCACGGCCGTCATTGCGAATAACTTCAAACATTCGCTTTGGCATGGTCAATATAAGCGTTTGCAGATGACTGGCTGGAATGTTATTCCCAGTGGTGAAGATGGCTTCACGAAGATCATGCACTGTTTTGAAGTGACGTCCATTTCTATAAACTTCCCTTTACATCCACCCCCAAACATTTTCAAGGGGGTTCAGTTCGGGCGAACACGCTGGATGGATCGAAAAGGATAACGCTATTCGCCATTAAAGGTCCTTTGTCCTGCGGGTATTGTGGATTGCAGCGTTGTTCTGTTGAAAGATCCAGTCATTTCCATACAAGCGAGGGCCTTCAGTCAATGTAGCCAACCGCTGTTTGACACCCCTGTATAACCTGAAGCTCCATTGTTCCATGAGAAAGCACCCCAGATCATGATGGAACCTCCTCCACTGTGTCTCCGGTAGGATATCCTTATCGTGCCAGTAACGTTGGAAGCCATCTGGACCATCCAGGTTTACTTTTTTCTCATCAAAGAACAAAACGTTCGTCCTCTTTTATACGTTCCATGTTTGGTGCTTCTCAGCAAAGTTTAACCGAACTGTTTTGTGGTGTGGAAGGAAGCGTGGCCTTTAAAGACGTTTATGGTTTTTAAAGCCTTTCTCTCATAGATGTCGTCTTATTGTCATTGAGCTGCATTCTGCGTCTGTAAGGGCCTTACTCTGGTTCGACGATCGGTCGTTCTTGCCGGACAACCTGATGAATCTTCTTGCTCAACGTCAGCGAAATTTTCTTCGACCAATCCATTGAAATTCTCGTTCCGTATCCTTCAGGGTCTTTTAAGAAATTTGCAACAGCAGTTTTAATATGCCCAATCTCACCGGCGATGACACATTGAGAGAGACCTCGCTTTTGCACCTCAACAATTCTGCCACGTTCAAACTCTGTCAACTTTTTAGTCTTTGCCATGTTTTTACCCAATGTAACACAGGAGATGTTAGTGGGAGATGTTGACAACGCTAATGCTTGAACACAAATAACTAAATTTCGTTACGTGTTTTCCGATTAGCGCTTCGTTTCAGTGTGGTCTTAAACATTTGATCAGCTAGTATATAGGCTAATTTCATAGTGTTCACATTTTGCCTATTAAATGCTAAAAAGTTTATTTTTATTTTCCATTTTCTTATTTTCATCTTTCGAAGCTCTACTCAAATAAGTGGTTGTGTCTAACAACGCAAAATGCATATTTTGTCTTAGGCACATCGGCTTTAAGACTTTGGCCAGCAGTGTATTTATAATTTATTACTTATATATTTTTTAGAAAATCCTTCGTTATATTTGAAATTTATCACTCATAATTTTAGAAAGTCCTTCGTTGTGATTATAATTTATTTATATTTTAGAATGTCCGTCCCATTAAATAAATATCTGAATAACCAGCGCTGCTGAAACATGCCTACATCACACAACTGATAGAGATTTCTGATGTACCTCATTAGTGATATAACAGGTGATTTGAAGTAAACATTAGCTCGAACTGAGCCAACTTAATATGAATTATCTATATCTCAACTGGGAATACAGTTCAAAGAAGACACAATAAAGTAATGAGAAGACGTCAAGAACATCGGAGTAGATTACGGTCGTTAATCTCCAATTGTCATTATTTCCAAACAGATATGTATCACTATCAGAACTTTTAAATACATTTACTGATTATCATTGTTATTATGTGTTTTATTCTCACTGGAGATAATTTAGGACGTGTTGATTAGTTGAGTAAAGAATTAAATGAGAAACTTCGTCATTTTAAAACAAATGGATATTAATAACTGTTTGGTGGGTTCTTTGGTCATTTGTTAGAATAAGTAGTGGAGTAGATAACGTAAAAATACCTTTTTATGTTAAATAACGCCTGACGTTGACGAAATGTGCTGATTTCTAGAGTAATAATTCATGTTTGATGAGACATAACACGCCTGACAATGTCAAAAGAGCTGGTAATTTAAACTTAGAATTCTCACGAAACGATACACAAAGGTCATCTGCACTTAGTTCTAACTTTAAATTGATAGAGTGTAAGGTGTATGATAGTACACACTCTCAACTTTTGGGCTACTCTTTCTGATTCAATAGTGAGAACTGACCACAAATCTTACACAAAACATATGCTTCCAAAGTGAGTGACAAAACACAGTTTTAGAGCAACGAAATGAGATCTATATACTCTCATATTCCCAGTCTGAACATTTTAGGCTAAGGATTGTGGTGTTAAATATTCCATGATCCACCTTAGCTCGGACACAGGATAACGACCTAGCATTACCAGATGGTTTGGGATCTCTCGACTCGTAATGTGACGGTCGCGGCGATTCGAATCCCCGTCACACCAAATATGTTCGCCCTTTCATCCATTGGGGCTTTATAATTTGACATTCAATCCCACTATTCGTTGTTAAAAGAGTAGCCCAAACGTTGGCGGTGGGTGGTGAAGACTAGCTGCCTTCCCTCTGGTCTTACACTATTAAATTGGGGACTAGGACGGATATCCCTTGTGTAGCTTTGCGCGAAATTCAAAACAGACAGACAGACAGACACAGGATAACTTCATGAATTAATGTCTTTTGTTAAGTGGAAGAGGTCTTCATTCTGGTTATTTTCAATATTATAGAAATTTAAAAAATTAATACAAGTATACAATTGTGTCGATTTCTACAGTTTCGTGATACGATTTGGTAAAATAGGTCATTGGGTAAAAGGAAACGATATTTAGATTAAAAAAAATTATATACTGTATGTAAACATTTTTTTGTATTTTGTGTTTAAACTGATATGATATACTGGGCAGCCCGACTTTTAATGTTCTTAACACCATGATATAAGCGGACAGTTACTAATAACGAACATTTATTATAATTTCGTTAACTTAAAACAATACCATCGTTATCATTATTGTTACATATAATTTTATTGTTCTGCAAACTGAAAGTAACATTGCACGTAATGCTCTGTGATTTTAACAATCTCATGATTGTTTGTTTGTTTTGGAATTTCGCACAAAGCTACTCGAGGGCTATCTGTGCTAGCCGTCCCTAATTTAGCAGTGTAAGACTAGAGGGAAGGCAGCTAGTCATCACCACCCACCGCCAACTCTTGGGCTACTCTTTTACCAACGAATAGTGGGATTGACCGTCACATTATACACCCCCACGGCTGGGAGGGCGAGCAT
The DNA here is from genome assembly GCF_004210375.1 of Tachypleus tridentatus. NCBI lineage: Eukaryota > Metazoa > Arthropoda > Merostomata > Xiphosura > Limulidae > Tachypleus > Tachypleus tridentatus. Next base: position 8,063,185 of record NC_134835.1, on the reverse strand, counting down.
GTTTAGCGCGACGCGGGCGCGAACCCGCGACCCTCGGATTACGAGTCGCACGCCTTACGCGCTTGGCCATGCCAGGCCAAAACAATCTCATGAAGTGGGAAAGTAATTCGAGTTAATTAGTTCACCATTTTAATTTTTCTTCCTATTTAATCTATGAATTAACATCAAAGTTAATTAGTATTAATTATTAATTAGTATTTCGCCTTTTAAGGAACACTAGTTAACATTTGTTTGTTCATTCTCACAGATGTTTCGAATAGGAACTATATTAAAACAATATTTTGTGATTTGGGTTTATTCGCTAGTGAATACAGTTCTAAATAATATTACCAGTACGTACCTGGTTACTAGTCTTAAGTTCATAATTTTAGTTACTTGAAAATAGCAAAGTAAACAAGGACTTGGCTTTTAAAAATAAGTTGATCAATTTGCACAGAAACTAAAACAAGAACCCCCATCCTAAAACTATGATTGTAACCCTAAAGTTCATATGAATTCGAAGAGTTTTTGTATCTAAGAAAATCAACGCCATATAGGTTGTCAGTTTTTTTTTAAAAAGGTATGTTTTATTTCATGGGTTCATTTCTCCACAGGTGAATTATTTCCAGTTTATTAAAGTGTGTGTTAGTAGGTCTTATTTTATTGTTTGTTGACAATTAACCATTAAATAATAATTAAAAATGTTACTTGTGTAATGAACTCATTACTTAATGTAATTAAGAAAGTTAGATACAAATGTTTGTACCTTCAAACTATCTTATATACATAAGAATAGCTTGTATGGAACTGAATATTTATGAATAAAAATAAAGTTTTGTATCCTAAGATTCAGTTCTTTATTGAACATTGTTCTGTGTGTATTTATTAAGACGTGCACCCAAAACAAAGCAACTAAATCAAGCAAATAATAAAGCAAACTAATTATGACGTATTTATAACAACTGTTTTAGAAAAAAACATAAATTCCTAAGATATATTACCTTAAAACAGTTTCAAATGATTTTATCTATTCTATTCTGTTGTTGGATTCATCACGTTCTTTAACACGTGATTGTACGTCACTGATTTCGTAACGTGCTTAGACAAAATGCAACTATAATAATGTAGACATCAAAAACACACAACGGAAACACTTTTTTGCGTAAAGAAATGTTTAATAGAACCACAGTGTGATATCACAACATAAGGTGCCCTAGCATCCAATTCTGCTTCAAGAATTAACGATTACAGAGGACTGGTGCTTAAAATATAATAGAAAAACAAGAAAGGTAAATACCACAAAACATTCAGTTTTATCACAGGAACACACCTCGTGCAATGACTAGAGCAAAATGTCACCAAAGTCACTAGAAAGCTGAATAATAAAAGTCACTTTCAATGAAACTAATCCGCTTGATTATTTAGATATATTGACAACTTATCATTCAAGTTTTCAAGGTTTTAAACAATTACTTCTGTAAATGTAATATCCAAATTTTGATGGGTGACCGAACTACAATCAAAATCTTTGAATGATGTGTGGTGTCTCGGTATACCTTCCTCAACTGTTTCCTGTCCCATTTCTTATCCTACAACAACGTTTAAAATATTTTTCTGGATCTGAGACTGAAAACTAGTAAGTAGCCGAAACTTGAACGATTAGAATGAGATAGAAAAATGAACTGTATATATTACACAAAACCCTACAACGTGACGATAATATAAATCACTGAAACTTGTAATTCTAACTTACGTCATGTTCGTATCCTCAGTCTAAATGGAAAATAAAATATGTTTACTAAATTTCAATACTAGTAATAAACGACCTTATGACACCATATTTATTTTTATTTATTTGGACAATCAACGTTCCGCTTTACAGCTGCTTGAGCGGTCCATTAAAACACAAGTGTCTTTTATGAACTAATATGTGCTACAGAAATTATTGTTGTTTTGAATTAAGCACAAAGCTACTTAAAGGGCTATCGAAACCCGGTTTTTAGCGTTGCAAGTCCGCAGGCATATCGCTAAGCCACTGGTGGGCTACAGAAATTAAATAATTTATTTAACTGTATACTGTTCGAAGAAAAACAAACAGAACAGCTTTTACATATAGAAATACAAGGAGATTTTTTAAAGGTGAGTCATTCTTAGAAATACATTTCACTGTTTTATTGAAATATATAATTTTAATGTGCATGCAAAAACATTAGTGGATGAATTCTGATTCTTCATGGTAGGAAAACACGCACAGCTAGTCTTGTTTTGTCTATTACTTGATAAAGCCATGAAAGTGCTTGAGCTAATCATCTGAATATTTCATTAGTATTCCACAAAATAATAAACTGTGAAACTGAATGACAAATATAAGGAATTATATGAAGTGAACTGCCACAAGTGACAATAAAGTAATGTACGTTTTACTATTAAACATATTAATAGTTCAGGTATTAAACTGATTTTGAATCTAAATTTATTTATTAAACACTTACCATCATCGTGAAATAAAAATAAAGCTGGAATTGAAATTTTATTTCTAATTTTACTGTAATTGTGAACTTAAGTTCTAAGCAAGCTTGTCAAGTGATACGATTTTTTAAACACCTAACTTTCCACAACATTTTAATGCATCTGTCGTAATGAGGCGAAACTACGTGTATCTAATAATTAAAATAAAATAATATACAATAATATTATATTAAGATGAATTTCAAAAGTAAACTTCATAAACTATCTTCTAATAGAATGAAATTAAATATTGTGTAAAATCTACTATATTTCTTTGGTAATTTTTAAAAATAAAAATAAAATAAGACGTTAAATTAATAGATTGGTTTAAAACCAAAGAACTAAACAATTATTAATATCTTTAAATACATTTAATACTAAAAGCAAAAGTTTGCAATTAAACCTATTGAACGTAACACTTATAAAAGTGAATATCATAAAGAACATGCTATACAAAACGTTATGACGAGGATTACATGATGATTGTTTTGTTTAATATAATGAAAATATTTATACACTCCTCACCACTACATCCTTCATACACGATCACATATCCAGCATAAATACATTTCATAGAGTTTAATTTCTTCTTATTAATTTCACTCTCACCAGATTGTTAAAAAAAAATCATTTTACCGAGTACAAATTTATTGTCCTTTTCAGGAGAATCTTAATTTACATCGACACGTTAAGTGAAAGACATCGAATAACTTTATGACGTCATACCACAGGACAAACAGTTGTATTATACGCTCCACACTTAGAGACATCGTAGGCCTACTTTAACTTATTCACTGAAGATAATATTCCTCGATTATCAGTCCTTATGTAAAAGACTTGTTGGCCTGCACCATCACAATGTTCAAAATGGTCGTAATGTCACGAGGCAAACATGTAACTTACAAGTTAAAAATGAAAGCATCAAAATACATTTTCCAATCTTTACTTATTTTGCTTGCCTTTGATATCAGGGGTGCCTAATTTTTAGGAATCGTTAAATTGAAAATAATAATAATAATAATTAAAATCACGAAAAAACATTTTACTATTTTACCCCTTTCTTTATCTTCTCTTGTAGAGACAAAAGATAGACGTTGATTGGCTTTCTTTAGCCATCATACTGCCGTTTAATAACATTTCCAAGGTTATAATAGAAATATTTTATGAAGCGTTTATACGAAGATAGTAACTTAGAGAAGTAGAATGTAAGCATCTACAACACTACTAAATAAATTTACCTTTTTGGCGTTGTATTAATGACAAAAAATACATGTAGTTTCATCTGTTAGGTTCATCACCACAACTGGGTCCCATCCTTTGGTTCTCAGTAGAAGATGACATATCATTACATTCACAAAAACATTAATAACACACAGTCAATTCGAACTCTCCTGACTTTAGTTATATTGTCAGAATTAAAATAAGAGTATAATTACAAAACATGTTGAAACTATAGACACCCAACTGGCCGTAGAGGATCTGCTTCCATTGTTGTGAACTGAAAAACAAAACAAAATAAGCGACATGTTAAACTGACGTACGTGAAGCTTCGATCAAAAGAATTTAATATGTCAAACATTAATATATTTGTTCTTCCGGATAACAAAGGATCAGCTACGCTACATAAGTAAAGACGTATAATAGAATATGAGGTCACAATAAATTCACTTTTATCACTGAAATTTTAATGAACCGTTTCATAACCGGAGGTTCGTGTGAACTGCTTGCTTGTTATTCCATTTCGAATCGTTTTACAGAAGCCAAGTAAGACCATTCCAACTATTAACCCATGATCTGGCGCTACCTTTATTCTACTTTATCACTTCAAAATCTAGAATAGTCAACACGGACATCTCTGTTGTAGCTTTGCAAGAAACTCAACAAAGAAACAAAAACAATACATCAACTGCCAACAGAGCTGCCCATAAAGTATTGTGGTAACTAGAACTCAGTGTATTCTACGAGATTCTTTTATTATACTTTAACTGAAAAAAAATCAAACTAATTGCTTATAGATAATAGCTGTTTGATCTTTTTAACGATCTGAAGAAAAATTCAATTAAAGAACCAACAGCTTCATATCAATAAACTAATTCTAGTTTTTGTAAATGAACTGCAAGCTGTGGTCAATAAACCGTTATTTGACGTTGAGAAATGTAGACTCAGCGTGTCTTTCTTCCAATATTATTTATTATCTTTTTTTAATTTTTCCTCCAGTGGCTAAAAGACGAAATGGTTCAGGTATTAAGGACAATAGTTTCATTTTAGATCACGTCGATAAATATCAGTTTTTCATTCATAATGTTAAAAAACAACAACACGTAGGTTCAGAAATGATGAAATAAAAACCCTATAACTCTAGCGCTTTTGAAAGGTGGACCCTTCTTCTTCAGGGGCAAACTGGGAGGTTTTCATGATATCATGAAGAAGCTGAAATAATATCACGGACTGGTTTTATTTACATGTATTCGTTTTAAATATAAAAGAACGTTAAAAGTCGTTACATATAACTTCAAATATTTTAATTTTAGTTTACGTAAACAAAATTTGAACAAAAAATACACAACGAAGTTTGTTTATTCAATATCGATTTTCTATCTTCAATAGAAGAGATAATTTTGACAGCTCTAATTAACCAAAACAAGAGTGTCATCTTAAAAACACGTTCTCAATTCAACTAATTATTTAATGTTGTTTACCGAGTTTCTGTCTTCAATAGCAGAGATAATTTTGACAGCTCTAATTAACCAAAACAAGAGTGTCATCTTAAAAACACGTTCTCAATTCAACTAATTATTTAATGTTGTTTACCGAGTTTCTGTCTTCAATAGCAGAAATAATTTTGACAGCTCTAATTAACCAAAACAAGAGTGTCATCTTAAAAACACGTTCTCAATTCAACTAATTATTTAATGTTGTTTACCGAGTTTCTGTCTTCAATAGCAGAGATAATTTTGACAGCTCTAATTAACCAAAACAAGAGTGTCATCTTAAAAACACGTTCTCAATTCAACTAATTATTTAATGTTGTTTACCGAGTTTCTGTCTTCAAAATCCGAAATAATTTTCTCAGTGTTAGTTAACGAAAATACGAATATTAGATATATTTACTGTGAATTTAAAACACAATAAAATATTTTCCCGATTTAAATAAGGAGTTAGCTAATTGTTTCAGTTTTTGTTGCGTCTGTAATAACAGAAACATTAAAAAGTAACAAATGTAATTTCAATCATATGCTTGGCGAAAATTCATTAAGTCCAAACCTTTATTTTAAACATTTTGAATATAAAGCTAACACAAAGACGATTTAAACGTACAAAATATAAATTACACAAGTTTATAATGAATATTATTCTCATCCGTCCATTGAAACGTCAACTATTGCTTTCAAATTTTGTTTCCAACGAAACTATTACACTAGTATTTAAATAACGGGTCTTATCTGTTCCTGAAACAAGTACAGTGTTCGAATTCTTTAAAAAGAGCTTTCCTTTTTACAAACTTTTAACAGTTTGAAAATGGAAGATAAAATAAATGATTTAATTCGTTATTCTATTATCTGTGGAGTTCTATTTCTTTACACTTTATAGTTTCTATAGTGAAACCTGTTTAAGATTTGTTCCTCGTAAAGCTAAGTACTTAACGTTTTTTGTTCTAAACTCGGAAAGCAGTCTCAATACATAAAAGTGACTGTTTTAGTTTCAACTACATAATTTAACCTAATTTTCGTTTCAGCGAAAGCTTACTGCAAGCTTTGCTCACTGCAGGGATCAAACCACAAATGTAACGTTATAAACTCGACAGATTCTCATCGAAACACCAAATAATTTTAAGTTGAAATTGTTCTGGTATTTAGCTAAATGTGTCTTTGGCAGTGGCTAACACACTACACTTTAACACAAGTTAAAGTGTTATTAATAAACGGTTCTTAAATAGAAACCTGTATTGAAACAGTAAAATAATATGTAGTTGAAATTATCGTTTCTCATACAGTAACATAATACTAAGCGTATTACCAATTATCGATTAATAGTGACAAAACGTGGATCGCCAGAAATATTTGTTGATAACAATAAAACATTGAAATCACATTAACTGTTTTTCTCTAATTTACCTTTCTCCGAATTTTCCAAAACATGGAGTCCGGAACTGAGATGGCTGACTCCTATTACCGTTTCTTCACTACTGGTGTTGATGACTTTATATAAGGTAGCAGTACATTTCAGTCTCATCTCTCCTTTATGAAAGTGTTCGGCCTTCACTGTAAACTTTAACTCCAACACTGAGGCCTTTAGTCCCATATTGTCGACAACCGGTGGTTGATACACCGTCAGATCGGGGCTTGCCTGAGTATCAGGGATTATCATTACATTAGTCTAATTATTCTGAGCTCCGACTGAAAATCTGGGAGAGAGTCAGTGACAAAAATTTACGTTTTTAGATTGATTTTACAGAAGAAAGATTTGACGCGTGAGAAAAGTACACGGATTCATCGTTTTAAACAATGTATAGAAAGTTCACATCTTATGGAAATGTCATATGAGAGTCGTTGTAGTTTTTATTATATCTCTGTAGTCAGACATCCACTATAAGAAATACTTTATATTGATAGTTGTATACTTAATAGTATGTTTGAGTGTAAGGTAGGAAGTGACTGCTTACCTTAAGGTGAAAAGAAACAAACCCCGATAATTAAACTACTGCTGGTTAGAACCTGAAACTCCGATAATTAAACTACTGCTGGTAAGAAACTAAAAACTTTACCATCTTATCGTTGATAGACCAAGCCAGTTTTGCTGGGTTCTGTGATTTAGAAGACGTACACCCTACATCTACAAGGTCGCCAACTTGATACTTAGGAAGCCCTCCGCTAATGGTGGGGCCGTCTGCCGCTATAAAATATAAAAGCGCGTGTAATACAATTCGTGGTTTTTATTCTATTTAATTAAAAAGTAAATTCGTCTTCTCGTTTTAGAGTTTATTGAGAGTCTAAGGTATCTGATGTTTTCTATTATCAGTTTGCTTTATTTAAACTGGTTTAAAGACATTCCATTTGAACTTAATAAAAATAAGTTCGTGACTAACATTTATATGAGAAGAAAAACAATACGTATTACAAGTGCTTTAGTTTAAGAAAAACAATACGTATTACAAGTGCTTTAGTTTAAGAAAAACAATACGTATTACAAGTGCTTTAGTGTATGTAAAAACAATACGTATTACAAGTGCTTTAGTTTAAGTAAAAACAATACGTATTACAAGTGCTTTAGTTTAATAAAAACAAAAACAAACTGCTGGATATCATTACGGTGAGAAGACGATATAGGAAAACATTATTACATAATCTGATATAACCAGGTGAGAGTATAAAACTGAAAATTAAAAAAAATTATAATGAAATAACAGCCACTTAATATCGTATCTTAACTAGGTTGAATACCATTATAATCAAATATTCTAAATATATAATATTTTTACAACAAAAAGCTAATGTGTAATGAAACCGTATAATACAACTTTTAGTTAATATGGAGTAAGATAATATTTTAGCCTTGCAGCTGTAAACCGAGTCTTTTTTTTTTTCGCGCAAAGCTACACAAGACCTATCTGTGCTAGCCGTCCCTAATTTACCAGTGTAAGACTAGAGGGAAGGCAGCTAGTCATCACCACCCATCGCCAATTCTTAGGCTACTCTTTTACTAACGAATAGTGGGATTGACCATCACATAATAACGCCCACGCGGCTGAAAGGGCGAGCATGTTTGACGCAACGAGTCGAATGACGGGCCAAAACCGAGTTTTGAAATTTATTTCTTTATTTTTTTGACAAATGTTTTCATTAGGCATTGAGAGAGACATTAACAATAATGAAAAGCAAACACATTTTTATGTTTTCTTGAAGTGACAGAAAAGCGCCATCTATATTGTCAATTATGTCTTGATATTTGCCTTTTTTATTTTTGTTTACTGGGAGAGTGGGGGGAAGGGGGGGAGAGAGAGCTGAAATAGGTGTATGATACATACTTTATTTGAATTTATATTAATATGACTACTTCAGATACGATTTGAGATAATTACGTTAGGATGTCACGTTAAAGATAGCTTTAACGTGTAGGCACCACGAGTTGATCAAAGTTTGAGATACAGTGACGTAACTAGCTGATTGTTCAGCTTAGGTTGTAAATTATCAATTAGGACAGCTTCCTTTTTTCATAGCGTCCATCATCTTTCGCTGAGTCCATTATTCTGAAGGGTTCACTCTTTGGTTTCTCTTAACAGTCTAGAATAATTTAAGGGGCTTTTAAGCGCATGCGCCTTCATTCTGGTAGCTATTGTTCGAGTCGTTGATCTAATACAGACTTGCCTGAAGCAAGGATATAAATATTTGTATATTACCAGCGGCATTTTTTATTACTTTAGAAAAACCTTGAAACAAATACGTCGCTATGACGTCAAAGAAATAAATACGTTATCTCGATTTATCTCAGTTAGTTCAGGAAACAATGAGCCACACAAGTTGTATAATTATAATTAAGAAACAAGTGTGTCATCTAGACTTATTTGATTATCATATGGCACGTTATTTGCCTTTGTGCTATCACGTGTCACGAAGGAAATTGCATTTCTTCTTTTTTGGTTTGATATATTGTAAGTTAAAAGCATCATAAAACAACTAGGTATTACTAAAGATAAATCACTTTTGTTTTAGATTCATTGGCTAATTTCAGTTTACAGCTTTGTGGCGCAAATAGTTAATTATTTATGACAAAGTTAAGCATTAATTAATATTTTTAATTAAACACGTTTATGAAAGATATACAATTACACAAGGCTGAAAAACTTTGTTTAAACATGCACTATAAGATTGTGAGTGAATATAAGAAATGTGTAATCTTTCTGTATTGAATTCGAAAACGTACTATTGAACAACGATATTGTAGGGACGTAATCCATTGGTAAAGTGAAAGTCTGTTAGATCTCTTATGTCAACGGTTCATTTACCCCTGAAACTGACAGTTTGTTATAATAGTAATTACACCTATGTTTGATTGTATTTCTAATGCAACACTATTAGATAATGTATTAACGTACAGTGGTCTGGAGAAATAGAATCTGAAGTGGTGATGAAGGCTAGAAGATGACTCACCAGTATACAAACCAGAGGGCCTAACCGTGTTCCCAATTATAATTTCTTTGCTTTTCATAGAGTAGGCCTGGGAGATTATTGCTGTACAACGCAACTTAAGAGCATTGTTTTTCAAATGGGAAGGAAGAACGTTGAAACGTAAAGCGGACTTGGAGCTCTGGAGTCCATCAGGATGTCGTTTTGTGGCGAGAGCTTTAACGCTATTTTCTGGAGCCTGGAAACAGAGAAACAAATTTAAACATCAAAATTCATTGAATAGCAAACTGCGTATTACGGACTTTACAGGAGTGCTCTTCACGGTCTGATAATTAACATTACAAAATTAATATGTATTTTTAAAGATCTGGTGAAATAGACGCACTTAAAAAAAAACAACCAATGATAAACCTTTCTAATCCAATTAGTACAAACATTTTCCTATTAGGAGTCGAAATATTTATAACAGATCATAAAATAGTGTTTGGAATATTATTACTCACGTTCGAGTGTGTGTGTGTGTGTCTGCTCGTGTTTTCGCGCGCGCATAGTAAAAGTTAATAAAATGACGATCACACACACACGAACAAAACAAAATGACATAAAATGTGAAGACAGCATGCCACATTCCTCCATTAATTTGGTCCAGTCCTTCATCCAGATCCGGATTCTAGATCACTTCGGATATTTTTTTTTTATATAATTTCTGGAGATAGGATATTTTCGCGGTTTTGGATTAATAAGGATCGGATTTTTACTAAATGTCGTGGGCACTTTAAGTTTGAGATCCTTCATCACACTATAAAAACTGATCCAGAACTTTGTGAATCTGAGATGGATTTTCTGAGTTTTAGAAAATTAAATTTAATATAAGCGAATGCAGTATCGAAAAGGAGAAACCAGGCGAGGGTGTGGAACGTCTCTGATTGTTTTTGTTGTTTGCAAACGAGCTTAAACAATAATATATTGTTAACATTATTGATTAATACTTTTCTTGAGGCTGTGGTAAGGAAGGGGACAGAACTGAACATCAAATAATAATACATTGGAAATAGTTAAGAAACTGTGAATAAAATTCTAGAATTACAGTACTTCTCCTTTATGAACAGAAACTGTACCAGTGTCAAGTAACATGTCGATAGCTTACACTGTGTTTGTCTGACATAAAACCACGACAGTCTAACTATTCCCAGCAGTAGTAGCACTCATGGCTTGCGAGAGAAAAATGTTATTTGGGAAATGTATAGAAATATCTGTCGATGAAAGTAATTTCCAGGAGAAATCTGTGAACATCTGATGAAGATACGTGGAACTTTTCAAAAGTAATGTGAAGTAACTAAGGACAGACTATTTACGTGATAATATAATAAATATATTTTCAGTGAGCTAGCTATAAAAAAAACTGGCCTATTATCTCAAAAAATGCCATCAAATCGCCCTGAATTTACTTAGAAATTACTGTGTAGGAGAACGTGTCCCCCGCTAGTACAGCGACAAGTCTACGGATTTTACAATGCTAAAATCATGGGCTCGATTCACCTCGGTGTGCTCAGAAGAAACCCGGATGTGGCTTTGCTATAAGAAAACACACACACACACACATACGAATAACCATAGGGCTAACATAGTCCTCATCAATTAACAATAATAGGTGTAAACAATGCATTATAAAAGAATAATCATAGAGCTAAAACAGGTATCATAAATTAATAATCATAGGGTTAAAGTAGGAATCACAAAATTACAATTATAGGGCTAAACTAGTCATCATAAAATAATAATAGGTCTAAACTAGACACAAAATAATAAACACTAAACCAGTCACAGTAATTTAATAACCATAGGGCTAAACTAGGAATCATAAAACAATAACCATATCATAAATTAATAATCATAGGGATAATATAATCATCATAAAATAATAATCATAGCTAAACTAGACACAAAATAATAAACACTAAACCAGTCACAGTAATTTAATAACCATAGGGCTAAACTAGGAATCATAAAACAATAACCATAGACGTAGGCATCATAAAGTAATAATCATAGGGATAATATAATCATCATAAAATAATAATCATACGGCTAAACTAGTCATAATAAATTAATAATCATAGGGCTAAACTAGGCATAATAAAATACTGAGATTAGCAAAACTGGAGTATGGTGTTCTTTACAGACGAATAGAAATTCAAATAGTATCGACAGGTGTTGTATGACAGAGAAGAGAAACACGGTTAACGTACAACATCTACAGTAAATCATGTTAGGTGGCATCTTCATCGGACATGACAGAAGTTTACACAAAATTGATTGCAGCTTGACTATTAGGAGGTCCAGGAGATTCTTATCCATTATGCAATTTCTCCTTAAATAGAAAATTCTTGGCAGAGATTAAGCTTCCAATAAGACAGTAATCTTAAGCGTCAGAAAATGTGAGGAAATAATACCTGTGAGGAGATATACACTCACATCTTGAACAAAACTCCGGTACAAACACAAGTAAGGAAAACTGAGAACGTAACAAGGCAACCACACAGCTTGGCTAAATTATATCACAGAAATCTGGAATGTCTCATATTATACTTGATTACAATTATGGTAGCATAAAACAAGGTGAAATTATCTGCACAACGAAAATATAACATCCTAGTGAGTTGCACAAGTTATTTATATTTTATATGATTAAAATATACGTATTCAAGATAAAAATGAATAATTACATATTGATTGTTATTTTTGTACATTTGTCGTCTGTTCTATATTGTTATTTTTCCTCATTAGATGTAGTTTGAATTTCTATTATAGGAAAAACAAGTATAAATTGTCTTTTTGAAGCAAGATTGGTCCTTTCTTGAATTTCTTCTAATTCTTCACAGTAAACTTTCGCAGCGATATTCTGGTCTTGGTTGAACAAGCTGTAATGGATAATGCAGGCCACAAGCCATCATACAGTGACCATAATTTTTCGTTGGTGCAACTTTGGCTTTGGGAAGTGTTTTGGAGCCTCATGACGGTTAAGCCATTGTACAGATCTCTTTCTGTTGTCATAAAGGATCCACTTTTCGTCACAGTGATAATTCCATCAAAAATGGGTCATTTTTGTTGCACAAAATTACCAAAAACGGTGATTTTTCTGATTTTTCATTGATTTCGTGTAAAACCCACTTATGGAGCTTTATCATTTTTCCAATTTGCTCGAAGTGATACAAAACTGTGGAAATGCCGACATCCAATTCTTGTATCATTTCTCAAATAGTTTGGCGCGAGTTTCTTTCCACTAATGTTCTCAGTTGGTCGTTTTTAACTACAGAAGGATGTCCTCTGCCTTCCTTATCTTCAAAACTCAAATCTTCTTCACGAAACTTTTGGAACCAACTCTGTATTGTACGTTCGGAGGTGGTTCTTTCGATCAATTCTTGGTTGATATTGTGAGCTGTTTGTGATGTTTTATGGCCAAGTTTGAATACACAAAAACAAAATGATGTACAATTTTTTCCATCATTAATCTTAGAAGTTTGAAATGTTAGAAATAAAGTTTTATAAAAGAATAAAAGCACCAATTAATAGAAGCTTTGATTTGTTACTGGTATATATGAAGTTGCTAAAAATACAGGTTTCGTATCCATACGAATGACTAAAATTTCAGTATAAAAGTCCGCCATTATTTTCAAACAACCTAACAGAACATCATAAAAGTATAAAGAGTATTTTGTTACCTGTTTAGTGGACGCTTTTATTTCTTTTTACAATTTTACCTTCAATGTCTGAGCGATAAAAGTTTCTTTAAGTGCAGAATTTCTTTAATAACCAGTTTTATCTCTAAATCTCCATTTAATAAACTTCGATAAAGGTAGGAAGTTTTGTGTTCCTACCTTTTCATCGTTAATATACCACTTGATTACTGCAACAGGCTTAGAGGGAGCTGCGGTGCAAGTGACGTTAACCTCGTCCCCAGGACTGTATTGTGCTTTCGTACCATGTATTTTTGGTCCTCCTTTAGGGAGCGCTAAAGAAAAAAACAAAAATGTTTGAAACCGGAAATGGCGATTTGAATATAATAGAAATTATTTTATTTTTCAAAGTGCTAAAAAGTAACGAAAAATAAAACCACTGATATGTGAGAAGCTTGGTTAGCTGATTGGTCAATTTAAGTGTTTTTATGGCACAAAGCAGCTAGGCTATCTGCGCCAAACATCCAGTAAAAAGTTAAAAATAAAGTAAATGTAGTAAAATTCATAAAAGGAAATGAAGGTAAAACAAAACATTATTGAAAAACATAAATAGCATAAAACCAATATTGACATCTAGTCTACAATGTTAAGAGAGAAACTACAGTCAGAGAAGATGTAAAAGACTTTCTGTACCAGAATGGTAGTTATTACAACCCACCAGGAAGATTAACAGGTAAGTATAAGAACCACCATCAGTCACCTGAAATTGGCCTTTCCAGTCCTGGTTTCGAGTTATGTGTCATTATGGCCAGTACCAAAAGGTAAAGTTACGAAAATGTGAAAAGACATGCAGCAAAAGTGTAATAACAACTCGCCAGGACGACTAACAGGTAGTTCAGACGGATAGTTCAAACAGCAGCGTCAGTCACTTGAAGTTGGCCTTTCCAGTCATGGTGTTGAGCAACTTAATGTTATTTTCCAATTTCAAATCGAACTAGAGAGATTTTGACTCTTAAATGGGAACCACAATAAAAAAGGTTTAATGAATAAATATAAAACACTTAAATGACATCAAAAAAATTAATGGTCATTAAAAAACTAAAAAGTTTATTAAGGTGGACAGTGTCACCATCACCAATAACACTATCCAATGTTACAGACAAACCCTGGTACAGAACATGTTTAAAATGGTGTCGTCGTTGAGAGTCGTAACGATAGCAAGAAAGTAAAATGTGGCTTATTGTGACCTGAGTATTACACAAACTACACACTGGTGCATCAGTTCCAGGTAAAAGAAAACGATGAGTTAAAAAACTGTGACCAATGTGTAGTCTAGTTAGAACAACTTCCTCCTTCCGAACCTTACGGAAGCTAGATGGCCAAAGTCCAATATAGGATTTTATTTGGAAAAGCTTGTTTTCGGGTTGCTCACTCCAAGTCGACTGCCAGCTGGCACGGAGCCGAGCCTTGAATACAGAACCATAGTCCATGTATGGAACAGGCACAACAGTGATAGTGCAAGAGCAAATAGATTTAGCTGCAGTGTCGGCGAGCTCGATCCCGCGAATACCAATGTGGCCCGGTATCCAAAAAAACTGGATAAAAGTACATGCTAAAAAGAAATGGGACAACCGGTTTTGTGATATCGGCGAGAACAGGGCGTGAATTAACGTGAAGCAATTTCAGGGCCAATAGAGAGCTAAGCGAGTCAGTATAAATAGTGCAATTTGAGTACTGCTTAACTTCCATGTGATCCAGGACAAGAGAAATGGCATACAGTTCAGCAGTGAACACAAAAGCTGTAGAGGGATTCTGCACGAAACCACCGAACCACAACAAACCATAGCAGAGCCCAAACAGTTACCTGATTTTGAACCATCTGTATAAATTGGAATGGAAAGATGTTAGAAAGATGTTCAGTAAATAAAAGTCGGCACTTCCAATCGGCAGTATCTTACTTTCTCAGATGAATTAAAGAAATGTTACATTTAGGGACTGTAATAAGCCATGGTGGGATTGGCTGACCAGTGGATTCTCCAATCTTATCCAAGAAAAGATCTAATTCACCCAATTGCGTCTGGTCGCGAAGGCCAAAAGGAGCAATTGCAGATCGTCTGTTTTGAAAACGTATGGCCAACCGAGGAAGGAAAACACAACCCCAGGTGGGATGCTTTGGTAAGGAACGAACGTTTTGAAGAATATACTAAAGATAGTTGGAAACGGCGAAGGTACAGAGAAGGTTCACGAGATCCCACGTATAACTGGGGAGGTGCAGAGAGCCCCAGTGCAGAGTCGAAGTTTTGACGATGTCCAGCATCTTTAAGGCCGAAGGCCATAGACCAGTGATCCACAATCGAATTTCGATTGAATAAGAGCACGATATATCTTTAACATAGATCATGGATCCGCTCCCCAACTGGTGGTAGATAGGAGATGGAGGATGTTCAGTACTCTTGTGCATTTGACCTGTAGCTGCTTTAAGTGTGGTATAAAGGTCAGCTTACGGTCAAAGATAAGCCCCAAGAACTTTGTCTCAGGGACCACTGGCAGCGAAATTTAACCAATATGAAGTTCAGGATCAGGGTGATTGTTTGTTTGTTTGTTTTAGAATTTTGCACAAAGCTACTCGAGGGCTATCTGTGCTAGCCGTCCCTAATTTAGCAGTGTAAAACTAGAGGGAAGGCAGCTAGTCATCACTACCCACCGCCAACTCTTGGGTTACTCTTTTACCAACGAATAGTGGGATTGACCGTCACATTATAACGCCCCCACGGCTGGGAGGGCGAGCATGTTTGGCGCGACGCGGGCGCGAACCCGCGACCCTCGGATTACGAGTCGCACGCCTTTCGCGCTTGGCCATGCCAGGCCAGGATCAGGGCGAATACCCCGTTGGCGGCAAAAGTGCATGCAAACGGTTTTAGAGAGAGAGAAATTAAAGCCGTTAGCCGTGGTTCACTTCAGTACACGATTGAGGGCAGTTTGTAGCTGCCACTCAATATACCTTATGTTCGACGACTGACATGAGATGTGAAAGTCCTCGACATAGAGCCCGTTTGCAACAGTGAGAGGAAGTTGTTCAGTGATGGCATTAATCTTTATACTGAAAAGTGTGACACTGAAAACACAGCCCTGAGGAACTCTAAGTTCCTGTACAAAAGAACGAAAAAGTGTCGAACCCATACAAACTTGGAATCTTCTGTCCGTTAAATTTTTTTAATAAAAATGGGTAAATGGCCATGTAACCCATATATATGGAGGTCTCGCAAAATGACATACCTTCATGTTGTGTCATAAGCCTTCTCAATGTCAAAGAATATTGATACAAGATGTTGTCGTTCGAAAAAGACTTCTCTGATTGACGTTTCAAGTCTAATTAGGTGGTCCATGGTGGTGTGCTGTCGTCGGAACCAAAACTGGGTGGGCGAGAGGAGGTTGTTTGATTTGAGGAACCAAACAAGATGAGCATTAACTATCCTCTCTAAGGCTTACAGAGATAGTTTGTCAAAGCAATTGGACGGTAGTTTGAAGGAACTTTGGGATCTTTCCCAGGCTTAGAGAAAGGTAAGATAATAGCTTGGTGCCAGGCATTAGGAAAAACATTCTCCTGCCAGATCCAGTTAAAGACAATTAGAAGAATATCAAGAGAAGCAGGAGAGAGATGGCACAGCATGTCATAGTGTACATCATCTGGTTCAACAGATGTACTGCCAGACTAATGACAGTTACAATGAAGGGCCATTTAGTTTTCCACCCGAGTCTTGATGGCTAAAAAGGTGTAGGAACAAGCAGAAATGCTAGATACTAGGCAAGAACTTTCACCTAGAGTATCGGCGATACTCCGGACATCGCTACTTCTTGGCTATGAGAGAGTAAGATAAAGAGGGGGACAGAATTGTAATGCCCACTGACCTTTGGAACCCTGTCCCATATGATATTGGAACTGGTGGTAGAAGAAATGCCAGTTGTGAACTTAATCTAAGATTCCTTGACGTCTGACCAACCTGGCACGTGCACGGGCCCGCTGGAAATCGATGCGGTGTGAAAGTGTGGGATATCTACGGAAAGTATCCTAGGCCCGTTTTTGAGTCTTCCGTGCCATGTGGCAAGCAAGATTCCACCACGGACGAGGATATAGTGGAAAACGTGTCGAGGTTTTAGAAATAGATTGAGCAACTGCCTATATAATACAGTCAGTTCCTGCTGCCACACGGTCGTCTATTGATGGCTGACAGACGATGGCAGAATCAATTTCTGCGAGAGCAGTAAAGGTGGACCAGTCCGCCTAATCCAGCTTTTACCAGGGCACGTGGGTAGGGTGGCATCCACCACGGCCAGTCTGTTTCAAAATTATAGGAAAATGATCACTGCCTAGTGGATAATTGTCAATCCTCCATGAAAAACGGGAGAATAATGAAGGGGAGCAAACTGAGAGATCAATAGAGTAAAGGACTGACTAGGTGCATGAAAATAAGTAGAAGAACCAGTATTGAAAAGAGAAAGGTTTGATCAGAGAACATACGCTCTACAGAGCGACCCCTCCTATCAATAACAGCACTTCCCCAGACGGGATGATGTCCATTAAAGTCCCCCAGGATTAGAAATGGAGACGGCAACTGTTCAATGAGAGCATCAAGGTCTGATTGATCATATGTCTCTCCAGGTGACAGGTAGAGAGAACAAACAGTGATGGTGTGATCCAAATAAACACGGATGGCTACGGCCTCCAAGGGTATGTTGAGTGACAAAGACAGGGTGGGCACATGCTGATCAACCAATAGTGTCACCCCTCTATGTACTCGTCTATCACACAGCCTGTCATTTCTGTATAGAGAAAACCGCCAAAAGGTGACTGTATCGGCAGATTTTAGAAATGTTTCCTGTAAGGAAAGACACACGGGATGGTAGGAAGCAATCAGTGTTTTGATATCATCCAGATTAGAACGTAAACCTCGACAGTTCCATTGTATCAAGGTGGCCATTTCTAATGACGTGTAGACGAATTGGCTGGAAAACCCTTCTGTTTGCGACTACTTCTTTTTTCCTGGAAAAGTGATCTAAATGTCAAAACGAGGATATCTGTCGGCAGTGTAACTCCATCTTTGTGAGTGGAGATGCACCTCACTGCAGAAACTCCTTGAGTGGAGAAACCAGCAAAAATCTCTGACTCGGGAATGTTCTTCAAATCCCTCTCAACAATAACTCCTCGTGATGAATTCAAGGTAGCATAAGGGGTAACCTTAATAGGTACATCCCCAATAGCCTTTGAATTCAAGGGGAGTTCAGTGAGTTGGGATGTGGATGTTTCAACCAATATGTCTCCAGATTGAAGCTTCTTTACTGGCTTTGGAGAGCCAGCAAGTCCCTTTAGTCCCTTCTGAATAAAAAAGGTGGCATTTGCTCTAAAGGTTTTTCTGAAAAGAACGTAGGATGAGAAAATAAGGTACAACTGGTGGTACAGATGTTGAAGATTGCTGATCAGAGTCTTCAAGACATAATCGTTTACCTATTTTTCACTATTTTATTTAAATTTTTTTGTAGGAAGATCCATAGGAAAAAAGAAAAATTTCGGTACCCATTGACCCCACCTACCATGGAGTCCTACGAGGGGATGCACTCCAGTGTCAAGCAAGGACATTGCAGCAACACCAGGGTTTCGTGAGCACTATACCCAAACACCAGCATCAGACACAATGCCCACAACACCCGTTGAGAACTTCCAGCACTGGTGCTTGGTTGACTCTAGCCCAAGTGGACCAACCGATTGAACCAAGGGGACTACCCAAAGGTCGCCCGTCTACAGGAATTCAAAGCCAAAGTGGTGTGATAGGGTTGGACCCCTCAACCACCAGGATCCTCTCTTCCCCTTGACGTGTCACCACGCACGGCAAACACGTGGGTGAATGTTTAGATCCCAGAGGAGGTAACCTGAAAGAATATAACCTTCCCTGGGAGATCCCTCACCACGTACAAAAATCCACTCAAGGGATGTGAGAAGCATTACATTTTGAAGCTGATATGAAAGCAACGAAAAACTTTAAATGCATAATCACCACAAAAGTCAAAAAACACCTTACGAAACATGATAAAACAACCATGTCCGTAACTGACATGAAATACAATTAAAATAAAAAAAAGCACACACAGAACTCTGAGGCTGGAAGGGCACTTTTTTCCTTTTTTTTCTTTTGAATTTCGCATTTCGCGCAAAGTTACTCGAGGACTATCTGCGTTAGACGTCCCTAATATAACAGTATAAGACTAGAGGAAAGGCAGCTAGTCATTACTACTCACCGCCAACTCTTGGGCTACTCTTCTACCAACGAATAGTGGGATTGACCGTCAAATTATAGCGCCCCCACAACTAAGAGGGCAAGCATCTTTGGTACGACAGGAATTCGAACCCGCGATCCTCAGATTATGAGTCGAACACCTTAAATCACCTGGTCATGCCGGGCCGGAAGGGCACTCACACCGGAAACTCGATAATCAAATTTGACACAAACATCAATGTAATTCTCATTTAAAACTGTGTTTTATATTGTGAAGCATGCGGGTTAAAAGTTATACACTTTGCTCAGGAACCCGAATGGCAAAAAATATTTTTCAACAATAAATATAGATATGAAATTATGAATAGTATTTTTATTTCACTCCATAAATTTTGTGACATTTGAAAATCTTTTGTTTTCAAACCTCTTTTCAATACTTGAAAAAATCCATCCAAATAAAAACACACATGAAGGATATATTACGCTCGTATTTGGAGTAAATATCACAATTATCACAAAATTAAATGATTTATTTCCACGGATTCAAAAGTTATTTCGGTTCCGTTGTTGTTGTTGATTTTGGAATTTCGCACAAAGCTACTCGAGGGCTATCTGCACTAGCCGTCCCTAATTTAGCAGTGTAAGACTAGAGGGAAGGCAACTAGTCATCACCACCCACCGCCAACTCTTGGGCTACTCTTTTACCAACGAATAGTGGGATTGACCATAACATTATAACGCCCCCACGGCTGGGAGGGCGAGCATGTTTGGCACGACTCAGGCGCGAACCCGCGACCCTCAGATTACGAAGCGCACGCCTTAACGCGCTAGGCCATGCCAGGCCCATTTCGGTTCCAACTCTCAGAAGAATCACCAGAGCCACCTGGAAACTAAAAGTAGAATAATTTTGGCCGAAATCTGACAGAAAATTGTTGCGCTCTGATGTTGACGAAGATAGTCAAGAAGTAAGTCTGGACTACGTAATGTATTTCCAAGATGATGTGACTTAACAACTTCGAGCAATAATTTGTTCAGTTGAGGTGAAACTTTTCAACTCATTAATCAATAACACTATAAAAGGTTTACCAGTAGGCGAAAAGTGCGATGAAGAGAATTGTCCTCTAACAAATCACAAGTAATGGGCTGTATTATTAAGACTGATCGTTGTTGGAGTAAGTGACCGTTTCGCCTTTTTCAATGAAAGTATATACCTACAGGCGTGAGTTGTCCCGCCCTCTTTTTCATTCGCATCTGGCAGCCGCTGGGTTCCGGTCATAGTGAAAGCTGTAGTTATGACTTAGCGGTTCTATCTAAAACTATATCAAAGTGGAATACACGTCTCTACCTAAAGACACGTGTGGCAGGCTTTTGTTAAGACTAGTTCATGTTTCACTCGCTTGCTTACTATTGATGTACACCTTGTAATTTTCCGTTCTACCGACTAGTATTCAAGAAATAGCCTGGAGAAATCAATTTCGACGGCTTTGTAATGTTCCGCTACTACCCCTCATCGCTTTCTCCCCTCTCCTAGGTCCCCTTGAGTACGTCATAATATTTTGGGATCATTCACTGAAACGTAATCCCCCTGACATTACGATGTATACCAACATATGATGTTCATGTTGTACTTTGTTTATACGGGGATCGTAATATGACCAAAAAGTCAGGCGTTTCTGCAAAATGTCATGCTCCATGGAAATGACTCAGAAGTGATTGTCACGTGTGTAATTTGCGACTGCTTTACGAACGTGCACTTCTCTTAACGACGTTATTAAGCGAACGATTTTTACACTGTCGCAGGAGCGTACCCGCTTGAAAACTAAACAAACAAAGCATAGTAATTACGCAAATTTTCGTACTTTTATTTATGTATCCACTTTATAATTCTACTTGAAAAAAATACATTTTTCATGGATAAAATATGTAAATATGTCTGATAATGTACAAGAGAAAAGAGGTGATTACACGAAGTAAGAAAAGACTTGTCAGCCGTAAAAACGAAAACAGCGAAACTATTTACAAAGCTATGTTCTTGAAATACTAAGCCTAACAGGTTACAAACGAGTAAGTAAGTTGTTATGTCGTTCAGCTAAGATTTTAAACTTTCAATTCAACCAGTGGTTTTATTGCTTATAACAATGAATAACGCACGTATTTATTTGTGTGTACAACGTTGTTACAGATTTGTAACATAGTATTTGATTAACGCGCACGTAAAGAGCAGTACACGCGTTTATAATACAGTAATTAATCTGATTAATATATGTTTCACTAACCATAAACTGTGGGTATAGTGGGTGTTTAATTTTACAATTTGTTACTGACAGTAATGTTTTATCTCAATACTTGGGGTAGACGGTTTCACATAAATGTGTGTGTTTCTTTATACATGTCTAAATAAAAAGGTTAAATACAACGATAAAGTTTCCAAAACATATATCAAAAATGGTTAGAGTCAATGAAAGTACAGTTTCTAAAAATTTACTTAGCTTTATATCTACAATGATGAATTTTGTTGATGTATATATGAATGTGTGTGTGTGTGTGCATACTGAGCTAGAGATGAAGAGAATTGTTACTCTATAAAAAAAATTTATAACTCGCTAACATATATCAATAGAGATAAAACATAAGGATATAATATCTTTCTTTTACTATAAGGTGTTGTATCGAAGGGTCTTTCATGAAATAACGTAGTTTTTGTACAGTTTTCTTTGGTCTTTCATGAAATTACGTAGTTTTTGTACAGTTTTCTTTGGTCTTTCATGAAATAACGTAGTTTTCGTACAGTTTTCTTTGTTCTTTCATGAAATTACGTAGTTTTTGTACAGTTTTCTTTGTTCTTTCATGAAATAACGTAGTTTTCGCACAGTTTTCTTTGGCGTAGTTTTTGTACAGTTTCATTCGGAAGACTGAAACATTGACAATGTTGTATTTAAATAAATGAGCAAATAGTTTGTTTCTTTTATGTTAAGCACAAAACTATACAGTGGGCTATCTGTGCTGCTCACGACGGCTGTCGAAATCCGCAGATACACCGCTGGGTCACTGGGGGGTTAGGTCTTAACAATTTTTCTTTTGCTCTCAAATATGAATATTAACACATCTTTTTGTTTGTTTTATTTATGGAATGCTAAAATATTAACATCTAATTTCTTTACATAGCGACGAGCACTGAAAGCTGTCTGCCTTCCACATTAAGGACAAGTATACCTCAACTGCAGGAATCGTTGAACGTGCCCTTAAGTTCAGTTTCAAATTTTCAATAACGGATTCTGTTTTATTCTGCATGAAGCGTGTTGACGTCACAGGTACTTACGCATACAACATATGCAGTAATCAACATAATCTGCATATGAACTGACTTTAGCAAGGAAATTATTTTACCAGGTTGTTCATGTTGAAAGGGTTTTTCCAAATTATAGATTGTGAACGGAGGAAACAGACTGAGTTTTGTTGTTACAGTTTCGCTAGACATGTTGAGCATTTTGGGTTCATACGATGCGTGTGTTTTCAAACGTCAAGTTTAACTTAGATCTCGAAACACGGTGGCTATTTTAATGAAACGTAGCATTTTGGTCGCTCTTTGCATATTAAAAAAAATATTGTTATGACAGGCACTGTAAATATATAATATGAGCAAATATTACTGGAATTATGAACGATAATTACCCGAGAAGCTATACGTACGTTCTTCTATGTGGTTAAGCATCCATCTGTTTCCTAATTTACGGACTTATACCGGATGTTAGATATAGTGCAGCGGGTGGAGGCAGCGCACGTGCCCATTACATTTATTTCTACACAGACATGTATCAATGCTTTCCAGTTAATGACTATAGTCGTCAAGCTTCACTGCCCTAAGCTTTGTCAAAGTCCAGGTGTACTCTGACGATCCAGGCCGAGTCGGTTTACCCTTAGGAAAGGAGAACCAAATGACTTTACCATTTATCAGTGTGAATGATTAAACAACGTAAACGTTTGGTATGCTTGAACCAATTTTGATTTTCATCAGTGGAAAAGTCATTTTGTTTTCTTCCTCGTAAATTATCTGAGTTACAAACTATCATTGATTTACAAAACATCCACGAGTTATAATCTACCTTCAAGTGCTTGTTCTAAATGACATGGTATGTTAAAAAGGCTTACATAGAGTTGATATTTGAACATATTTGTTCTAAATGACACGACATATAAAAGAGAATAAAATAGAGTTCAAATGTCTCCCAGTGGCACAGCGGTATGTCTGCTCTCAGACAGCCTATCGAGTAGTTTTGTGCTTAACTCCAAACAAACACATTTTTAATTTGAACGTGTTTGTTCTAAATGAACAAAGCAAGGCGTGGTAAGTTACCCTGAACACGTAACATCGGTCTTCCAGTCATGTTTGAAGTGATGTCATAAACCACATGCTCTTTCTAACTGATCGCAATGACTGCTGGGACTTACGCTGCAGCGTCTATGCTTTGACAGCTACTGATTTAATAATTCATTTAATGGATTGCCCTTACATCTGTGAGGCAGTCCACCATCTTAAGTATCTGGGTGTAAACACCATTTTACTACATCGTAATCGTAAAGTGAAATGCATGAATAAATATAAACGTCTTCAATTGAATTCCATCTTTTATATTAAATCAATAACTTTTTAAAAGTAACCATGGATACACCTTGCTTGCTGTCCTACTAATGTTTTAAAGTGTTCCATATTGTAAAACCAAAGTCATGACAATAAAGTTAAAGATGTTTGTGGAATACACAGTAAACGTAAACACGTTTCGTCTTTTAACTCTTGCAGATTATGTTCTTACGAACCGGGTGTGGCCTAGTAATTACTGTACTCGTACTGTTAATGTGATGTATCATGTTTCACACTCAAGGGTAGTTAGTGTATGTACAAGAAAAAATATAAAAGTTCCACTATTCGGTCAGGAAGTACTGACAAAAACAATTGATGGTCCCTCTGGTTTGTCAGTTCAACATTAGAATATGGCTATGTACAGTTACCTTTTGTGTAGATTGTCACAAAAAATCTGAAACAAGCAAACAAGCACTTCTTTACCTACTGCAGCAAAGAAACAAATAAGCACTTTCTTACCTACTGTAACAAATAAACCAATACTCACTTTCTTACCTACTGCAACAAATAAACAAATAAGCACTTACTTACTTACCGTATTAAACAAACAAATAAGCAGTTACTTACTGTAACAAACAAACACTTTCTTACTTAACAAACAAATAAGCACTTTTTTACTTACTGTAACAAATAAACTAATAAGCACTTACTTACTTACCGTATTAAACAAACAAATAAGCAGTTACTTACTGTAACAAACAAACACTTTCTTACTTAACAAACAAATAAGCACTTTTTTACTTACTGTAACAAATAAACTAATAAGCACTTACTTACTTACCGTATTAAACAAACAAATAAGCAGTTACTTACTGTAACAAACAAACACTTTCTTACTTAACAAACAAATAAGCACTTTCTTACTTACTGTAACAAACAAACAGGCACTTTCTCACCTACTCTAACAAATAAGCAATTTCTTACCTACTCTAACAAATAAGCACTTTCTTACTTACTCCAACAATTAAGGACTTTTTACTTACTGTAAACTCGAAGTTCTCGCTCAGCTCGCTCTGTTTGAAAAGTGGGCGCTTCAGCTGACACTTCACATCTGTAAGTTCCTTCCGTGTTAAGGTCACTTCGTGACAAGTAAACCTGACCAAAACGTGATTTGTTTAACTGAAAATAAACGCACAATTCTTTTAAAATTATATGGATTAAAAAATCGACAAGTAAGTTATAATATCCTGAAAAATCAAGTAAGTTGTAATATCCTGAAAAATCAAGTAAGTTATAATATCCTGAAAATTCTTTTTGCAAACTGTTTGAGAAAAATTCACCTTTGTAACTTTTAGAGCAGTTACAGAAATGATAAAAACCGAACATTACGATAACTTTCCGCTCTTTCTATTCATAAATAATATGCTTCTTAGAGGTCAGATATGACATTTGTCAGGTTAATACACAAAATTCAACTCCTAATCTACGCACCAACTAACTGTGTTCTCTTTCACGCTCAAATTAAAAAAAAAATCAGATATTTGTAACTGCTTTACCAGCTACACAGAATGATGTACTAACTGAAATCCACGATTTAAATTATCACTACAATAAGCACGTGCAGAGCAAGTTCACCGCATTCGACTGAAAATGCTCTTAATCGTAAATATTTCTTAATTTTGGCTGCAAGTTAAAGTAGAAATACAGACAGTGGGTATGTGTTCACTAAACTCTGATCAAAATATTAAATATGTTATGGTTGAAAATCATAATGTTATTTGTTATGTAGCTCTTACTGTAAAGCAAAATATTTTCATCTTATGGTATACGGCTAAAACGTAGGATCAGGTAGTTATACAATGTTCTATTGTTATTTTACTATAACATATTATCATGTAGTTATACAATGTTCTATTGTTATTTTACTATAACATATTATCATGTAGTTATACAATGTTCTATTGTTATTTTACTATAACATATTATCATGTAGTTATACAATGTTCTATTGTTATTTTACTATAACATATTATCATGTAGTTATACAATGTTCTATTGTTATTTTACTATAACATTATCATGTAGTTATACAATGTTCTATTGTTATTTTACTATAACATATTATCATGTAGTTATACAATGTTCTATTGTTATTTTACTATAACATATTATCAGGTAGTTATACGATGTTCTACTGTTATTTTACTATAATGCATGATCACGTAGTTAAACAATGTTCTATTGTTATTTTACTATAACATATTATCACGTAGCTATACAATGTTCTATTGTTGTTTACTATAATGTGTGGTATATTTTTATACAATGTTGTACTGATATTTTACTATGAAGTGTGGTTACACTGTTATACCGTGTTCTGCTCAAAGAGTTTTCATTATTGTTAGTGTCTTGTAAGTAACTTCCTAATAAATTATTTATATTAAAAGCGTTGTCCGCAGTGTAAATCATGACTTGACTATATGACACCCGTTATAGTTTGTTTGTTTGTTTTTAAATTTCGTGCAAAGCGACACGAGGGCTATTTGCGCTAGCTGTTCCTAATTTAGCAGTGTAAGACTAGAGGGAAGGCAGCTAGTAATCACCACCCACCGCCAACTCTTGGGCTACTCTTTCACCAACGAATAGTGGGATTGACCATCACATTATAACACCCCCACGGCTGAAAGGGGGGACATGTTCGGTGCGACGGGGATTTGAACCCGCGACCCTCAGATTACGAATCGCACGCCTTAACACGCTTGACCATGCCGGGCCCTGTACAATAAAGAGATCTATCGATTCATTTAAGTCTGATAACATCCATGAAACTGTTTCTAAGTTGTTCATTTATATTAGACGCTGTTGTTTTTCTTTATAGTTTTCTTTCTTACGCTGCTAAGTAACAAAATTATGAATTATTTAGATTTCATTTTTGTTTTGTTATAGAAAATTGTTTGGAAAAGCATCATATTTGGTTTTGTTTATTAGTCACATAAATCTATACTTTCAGGAAGTTTATATATATTTTTATAATACACTCACTATTCCCCTTTAGTAACTACGGTAAGAATATTTAGATCTTCACGAACAAAAAAACATGTACATAAAACTAAAAATGATGCAAGTTTTATTATTGTAGTTTCTCACGGAATATTTCACTGCTAGAAAAACTAGTAATATTAATGATGTGTTTACTGAAAATTATGTAATTCAAACTGAAGAGTGTTTTCTAGTAATCAGAACTCAAGACGAAAGACTTTCGAAACGTCACGTCGTCTTCTACACTTGTGTTTTCATAACAAGCAGTTGTCGTCCACTCTACAAAGTTTCATCATGATTTCTCTGCCTAAACAATCTATCAAACAACAACTTTACTACTATTTGAGATAAAAACAAAATGTAAATATAAATATATATGTAGAAGGCTCGTAGGTTTTGTTTCGTTTTATTAATTCTTGGTCTCCCCCTGGTACAGCGGTATGTCTTCGGAATTACAAGTCTAAAATCAAGGGTTCGATTCCCCTCGATGTGCTCAGCAGATAACTTGATGTGGCTTTGCTATAACAAACACACGTTAATTCTTGTCTTATTTTGTTAATGGAAGTTCGTGTTTACATATTTTACAAGAACTTTGAGAAACTTCTAGAAGCACTGGATGGACCATCACCCACTTTGCTCAAGTTATTAAAGTGTTTTTAAGCCAAATTTTTCCAGAGGGTTGGATTAGTAAGAAGGATCTATTGAGTGGCCATCTCGGTCGCTCGATTTAACGTCTTCAGATTTTCATCTCTGGGACTTTTTATAAACAAACATAACAAAAAAGATTTTAAAGAACTGAACTTACGATATTGTCTTATCCATCCCTACTGCTGGGTTGAAAAAAAAATTTTTTCAGACTCTGAGTGTAGAATTAGATTAATTATAGCGAATGATGAAAATACGTAGAATTCAATGAATTATCAAAACGAAAACTTACAAGCCTTCTACTTGTCTTTATATTCAATTTTGTTATTAATCAACTTTATTTTTAGCGTATTCATTTTTAGACCCCATGTATTACAGTATAAGAATATTTAAGAAAATCACCTTAGGTGTGACAAGTAATAAAACAGAGGGACTCAGTGTGCGTCTTAAAGGAATGAAATCAAAACTGGTTGCTGAACTGGTAGCTACAACTGTAGTATTGATAGGAATTTTACAGCAAATATTTATTTATTATTTAGATGGATCGTATTTTTTGTTAAACCATGTGCATTATGGTGGGTAAATAACACGTCCTTCCTTTGTAGTAACGCCATGGAATTTAAATTAATAGTTTCATGGTATTGCCCCCATGCAATCGGTACAGCCATGCCAACCATCACTATTTATGCTAAATAGGATAGTTTTCTAAAATTTAGTAAAAACTTGTGTTGAAATATTAACAACGAATAATCAACAATAATCATCCATCTGTACGATTCATCTGAAAGCTTGAGATAATTTAATTTGTTGGCCTAACTAAATTTTATGTATTTTTCGTGTCTTTTCACGCTATAGTTATAGCATTCTTTAATTACAATGAAAAAAGAAACCCAAAAAACTAAAAACTGTCTATTCTTTGATAGATTGAAGACGAAAGGCGGAAGACTTTCGAAACGTCGTCCTCTACACTTGTGTTTCTATCACAGGCAGTTGCCGTCCATTCTACAAAGTTCAATTATAAAAACTGCCTACTTTTGCTCTTGGGTGAAGCTGTGGTGAAAATGCTAGACCATGCGACTTTCTGCACTGGCATGCGCCAAAATATTCGTTAAATGTGAGTGGCTCTAGTTGTATAACTTTGTACATGTGGTTTACACCAAATGAGATACCTAATTGTAGACACGTGGCTTATATTTACACCAGATAAGTCTACCAGTTATAGGTTATGAAGATCTATCAATGAACCATATCTGAAAAAAAAGAAAAAAAAAGACCCACAAAAGTTAAGTTTGTTTTTCTATCAAATAAAGTTTTCATATTTTTGATGTGAAAAAAATGAAAGGAAGAAACTGAATCCAGATCACCTACTCCCTAACGGATTATCTTGAAATTGGGTACGTTAAGTAAAACACATCCCCTGGATTACCTTGAAATGTGGTACGTTAAGTAAAACACATCCCCTGGATTACCTTGAAATGTGGTACGTTAAGTAAAACACATCTCCTGGATTACCTTGCAATTTGGTACGTTAAGTAAAATATGCTCTGGATTACCTTGAAATTTTATGTGTTAAGTGGAACACATCCCATGGATTACCTTGCAATTTGATGTGTTGCGTAGAACACATTCACTGAAAATATGTGATACTTTAGATTACTACATTCCTATTTCCAGAAGATGGAAAATTGGTAAACTTTCACTCCTGTTAAAACACACAGTGAGTTCTGCAGGTTGTATGTGTTGATTATAATGAAAGAATAATAATTTGTACTGCACTCTTAGCAGAACAATCTACCTTCATTGGACCCAAAACTCGTTAATATAAACATATTTACAACCTGTACTGTGAACTTTAAATAAAAAAAAGCTTTATACGTGTTTGTCACAAAGTGGTTAGTGTAAGCACCACTATCAAATTGTATCGAACCAGGAACCTGACAGATAAAACATACCTCAAAGTTTGAATCATTAAACTATTAACGTAATCATACGTAATGATAGCAATAGTAGAAAAGTAGTTACTTTTAATAGAGAACTGTTAACTGAAGTACACAACAAACTATCTTATACCAACCTTATTTTCTTCTAGCTGAGAAACTGTGGTTACTTTTAGTAAAGAACTGTTAAATGAACCCCACAACAAATTTTATCTTATGTTAACCTTGTCCTCTTCTAACTGAGAAACTATTAGTTTCAACAAAATAATATTTATAACATTAGGTAATTCTCAAGTTTTGTTTTTAATTATATGTAAACCTTTGAACTTTATAATGAATTGTTTTTATTCTTTGATTTTATTAATTATTCAAGAATGTTTTACTCATTAACTCATTAATTTTAATCGAAGTATTTTGTTTTTTGTATCTCTACTGAAGAGTTATAACATTTGTCGATATTATAAGAAGAAAGCTGGCAGACAATTCTAATTAATCTTTTTTCTGGTTTTTTCTTTCGGTTAGGTTGGTTGATGAGAATACCTTTCGTTGAGAAAAATACACAAACTTACTACAAACTTGAAAATCTCATAAGTTATGTTGAAGAAAAATACACAAAATTACTACAAACTTGAAAATCTCATAAGTTATGTTGAAGAAAAATAAACAAGATTACCACAAACTTGAAAATCTCATAAGTTATGTTGAAGAAAAATACACAAAATTACCATAAACTTGAAAATCTCATAAGTTATGCTGAAGAAAAATACACAAAATTACTACAAACTTGAAAATCTCATAAGTTATGTTGAAGAAAAATACACAAAATTACCACAAACGTGAAAATCTCATAAGTTATGTTGAAGAAAAATACACAAAATTACTACAAACTTGAAAATCTCATAAGTTATGTTGAAGAAAAATACACAAAATTACCACAAATTTAAAAATCTCATAAGTTATGTTGAAGAAAAATACACAAAATTACCACAAACTTGAAAATCTCGTAAGCTTGTTCAAGAGATAAGTAAGTAAAGTGATTTAAATAAAGTTTTAAAAATATTTTAAATAATATTTATAGCCTTTTTAAAGGTAAAGAAGGTTGAGACGTTATATTAAAAACGATCTTGGACATAAAACTATGTAATTCACTTGAAAATCACAGCCGATATAATGCGGTTGTGGAACAGTATGAATTAATTACACTTTAGCCTTGTACAACACTATGTAGATGGAGTGTTACCAGGCAACAACAAGCAGTCTAATCAAGAAGGATCTCCTCAGACAACAACAACGAACATAACCAAGAAGGATCTCTTCAGACAACAACAACAAGCAATCTAATAAAGGATCTCTTCAGACAACAACAACAAACATAATCAAGAAGGATCTCTTCAGACAAAAACAGAAAACATAATCAAGAAGGACTTTGCCAGACAACAGTAAGGAACATTACAAAGAAGGATCTCTTCAGACAAAAACAACGAACATAATCAAGAAGAATCTTTTCTTAGAAAAGCAGCACAAGGTACAAGTATCCAGCTGCTCACACGATAAATTTCTTTAACTGTCACATACATGAAATAAATAGAGAATATACACAGATTCGTGCAGTATGACTCTAAGACATACTAGTTCAGCCGCTTGATGCAGTGTCTATAAATTTTTAGGCGATAGGGCTATTAAACAGGCGATGGAAAGCTGTAGTCCTAAAATATTATATGCATTGTACAAAACCAGCAGAGAGAAGAGGTATTAGTATAACAGCCTTAAGACTAAGCGTTTTGTAATTGAAACTGCGCCGCAGGGCTGTTGTCAAGTGCGCGGTCGTCAGAGAGAACATGACCTGACGTTAAAATATAGAATGTAACAAACTGATGAGACATCACGTCATTTCAGTGTAACGTATCCTACTTCTGTACTTACATCTCGCTTCAAACAAAAATTATCGTTATCTGATCTCTTTACTTTAATAACTTAATTTTCAACTGACGAACAGTATTGAATACAAGTCAACTAAATTACAACTAAAACAATCATTAAAATGAAACACAGAGCTTCTTAACCAAGGGTAATTTCATTCGTTGAAATTTTAAATGGAAAACCTCTATGTAAGAATATTTTTCAAACCATAATTAATCTAATTAAGGTGGTATAATAATTAATATTAATATACGAAAGAAAAACAGAAGTTATTATTTGTACTTCAAAATACAAACAATTGTAGACGTGAAGAAATGAAACGTTTCATAAAGTAAAGGGTATTCAATATCACAAATTTGAATTTAAAATTAAAGCACACAAAGGCACGTGTTCTACTTACTTCACGAGCACCCCAAGAGGTTATACTTTTGTCAAGACAGCTGTAAATATTCAAATACTTACATTTAAGCCTTCGAGTGGTTGTCTTTGGTACTAAATGCCATTCATACGTACGTTACTCGGAAACCGCACTTCTGTATTGGTGATGAATGACATTCATCAAGCCAAACAAGAAAGAATACTTACGATATGGTTGTTAATCATACTTACATCCACGTACACGCCCAACAGGTTATATTTCTGGGCTGGAGGGTTATCATTTGGCAAATAACGGTAGAATTCCACATTGTTCTTGTACCACTTCACAGAATACAACTGTTCGGATTCTAAGTTGTAGGTGCAATTTAACCGCACGGGGTCGCCACTGCTAACAGCCGTCGGAACTTCCATTTTTTGTAGTCTCAGAGCTGAGACAACTAATAAGAAAGGAAACAAGTTACAGACACGAATACACTTATATACTCTCTATATAGGGAAGTATTCGAGGATATGTTAATGGTATCCAATGAACGTCTTTTTTTGTAGTTGTTTTGCTAGCTGGTTTCATGAACAACCTATACCACAGTTTGAGAGATATTTATGATTGTAAAACTTCTATAAGCTTTGAATGTACAAGAACTTAGTTTATACCAAACTTTAAATCAAAGAACTGTATTTATTCTTCTGTAAAACCAAAAACCTCATTTTCAGGACAAATTATATATGTTCATGGTACATGTTTATGTTCAAGATAAAGAAGGCATTTTTAAAAAAAATAAATACTCATGTTCATGTTATATATAAAATACACATGTTCTGGACTATTGTTTATCACCTTAATTTATGATAAATTTGTTCCAGTTTTTGATTATCGTTGTAAGCAAAAGTAATGTTAAATAGTTGAGTACTAAGTTATTAAACTTACCTTAAGTAAGCTGTATAAATAACTGTATTTCTTTAATATTATTTACAGAAGAACAAATGATCATAAACTCATTTATACTATTGAAATAATGCTCTGTTTACAATAATGTACTTTATACATTGCTTTTAAATAACATACTTTTATAAATATACGTATACATTTACGTATGTGTATCTAAACTACACTGTAAGGAAAGGCAATGGTGTGTTGTAGTAAGTGGGAAATAATCCACAAAACCTATTGACTCAATGATAGGCTTGTGGTTTCAAGTTTAGTCTAAACTTTACCCACAAAATAATGAACGGTTTTATCATTTGGTCTTCTCATATATCTACCAGTAAACTTGCACTGCGGGCCAGTGCTTCCGGTTAGACTAATTGACTGGTTTGGCATGAGGAATACACGAGGAACACGACTGCACCAAACTTAAATCGATGAGTAACATTGGAAGTAAGTGAGCCGAAACTCAACAACAGAGACTGGTAAGACACGCTATTGTGTTGAAACAACGGAACATACGAAGTATATCATCAGAGAGAAGTTACATTTCGTGTCTCAAGCAGTTCTGGGCTGTGGTAAAAAAGATACGGAACGTTAGAAGCTGCGGTCTCTCTCGTGTATCCGGAAATATGAAATATTTAAAGCAAGACCAGGAAATTAGAACCTGGTTTTATATATATACAAAAAGGGAAAAGGCTATTATATGGAGTCCGAAATTTTAATACTGGGAAGATATTTCATCAACTGTGAACATAAGAAGCAGTGATATTAGAAACACTAGTACTACACTTATTTGATTCTACTTTATTATTAAAAACCTTTTGCAATGTGCAGTGTAATTACAACGTCAGGTTTAATGTGCACTAGTCATTAAAGTTCGAAGCTTTTTAAATGTAACAAAGACGTGAACAGAAACAGTGAGATTTTGCTATAAATGGAATTCAAACTAATTAATCAGGTTGTAATAGATTACGTCTATTGATGCTATATGTCACAAATTATATGAAACATTTTTATGTTAAATATAGATTAATTACTTTAGTTTGTGCCAAAATACTAACAACGGGAAAACACGAGTGTACTGTTGAGATAATTAACAACAGTTGATCGAACAAATATCATTGGTTTCTTGTTACTGGCTGATGAACATGTCAAATTAAGCCTAAACTACCAAGAATTATTACTTTAAATTAAGAAAATTTTGTAAATTTGATTTGACCAAAATGAGCTTTGCACTATTTATACCTTTGAGGTTCAAGAAGTAGTAATAGCTATAATAGCTTTAATAGCTATTAAAATAGAGAATTATTTGAAAATGTTTTTTTTCCATAATACTTCTTTTCGTGAAGGCCCAGCATGGCCAAGCGTGTTAAAGCGTGCGACTCGTAATCTGAGGGTCGTGTGTTCGCATCCCGGTCGCGCCAAACATGCTCGCGTTATGATGTTACGGTCAATCCCACTATTCGTTGGTTAAAGAGTAACCCAAGAGTTGGCGGTGGGTGGTGATGACTAGCTGCCTTCCCTCTAGTCTTACACTGCTAAATTAGGGACGGCTAGCACAGATAGCCCTCGAGTAGCTTTGTGCGAAATTAAAAAACAAACAAACAAACAAACAAACAAACTTTTCGTGAATTTCCGAAATATGATGTTTGTAATTTGAAAGTACGACGTAAGGCAACTAGCGTTTTTATGAAACATATTGCGAGTATTAACGACAGAGGTTCGAACCAGAATTAAAAGTTTCTTTTAATTTGTCTATCAGTCTGTGTTTCATGCCATTGCTTGGTTTTCGTTGACGAATATTTGGTATATTTTTTAATTTAAAATTAAATAATAAAGTTCTATATGGTGTGAACCGTTTTCAATGCAGTATTGTATTTATGTATTTTTATAATTCACGAATTATTTGTTGTTTGTGAATAATCACGAAGCTAGAGAATGAACCATCTCTGATGTGCCCACCACGAATACCGAAACATCTTTTTCTGGACTTACCACTGAATCACCAGGGGACATCTATTATTTGCAAAGCTGTACTTGTACCAAAAAAAACTACTATCTAGCTTGTTGTAGAACAGTAACAGTCACGAAACTTACTCGCTTAGTTTTCAGGTTTAGTTTTTACACGAAGTTTTCAGACGAGATGTAAAAATCACTTAATTAGGTATATATCACACTAAACACATATTATGTGTTTCTTTAAAAGCCCCGTAAATATTAAAATAATCCCTTTTAAATTTTTATGTGCCGTTCAAACAAAAAGCACCTGCGTTGCACGTCTCTGAAGCTTTTATACCAGGCGCCAAGTTTGGAAAACTCGTGTTTCACGTATTTTGCTTGTCCACTTTGGCCACCTGGCGTTTCCAATTAAGAGCATTAAGTTAAACAAAGACCGAAGCTGCAGTTATCCGTTTAAGTGAAACTGAAAGTAAAATATTATCTAACCTAACAAAGTTTCACTGTAAATATAAAAAAAAAAAACGTTTCGGATATTCATGGAAACTTACACAAGGAATATGTTCAATCAACAGTCCTCGCATCTATCCTTGGGGTTAGTCTAACTGAACTTTAGAATTTGACTGTCACTTTTATAACGCTCACACGGATCGAGCGGGACACGAAACTCGGATCCTCAGATAGGCAGTCTCACTAACTGACGACTAGACGCACAAATAAAGAAAACAAAAGTTGTGCAAGAGACTGAAATACGTGGCTTTTATCTTCTTCAGTCTCACCTCGCGAAGATCTTATGCACAAAATACTTGATTTTAACCATAAAAGTTGAATTAAGTTAAGTTTTTTTTAATTAAGCACAAAGCTACACACGGGCTATCCGTGCTCTGCCCACCACAAGTATCGAAACCCGGTTTTTAGTATGGAAGTCCGCAAACATACCACTGTACCAGAGTGACTCGGTCGTATTATTATTCAAGATTTGTTGAGAAGTGGATATATATTATACTTCACCTGTGTTCTGCTGAAGTATCGTTGTTACCACATGCTCCAGGATTATTTGACATCAGAGGTTGTTCTACACATAATCTGTGACGTATGTTCCCCCTAGCGACTCACTTTTCAAGCCTTCAGACTTGGTGAAATTGTAAATGCAAAGGTTTTTTTTGTCATGAAAGATCGGTAACTTGAGTTAAAACTTTAATGGATTCCAGTTTGCTGAGGTAAATTTTTAATCAAATGTTAAGTTTTGTCTAAATCTTTTATATCGTGAAGACTTTTAATTAATTTTTTTTCCCTCTGGTCTTAAGAAGTCACGTGATTTACGTTTCAGTTCTGTTGCTAGGATACAAACCTACGAAATTAGTAGCGTAATCTGATAAACATCTTTGAACCTCATCAGTTGTCCAACAAACACGGTTGCCTCTCAACAGAATAATAATATTATTGCTATATTATAACAAAGTAATAATATTATTGTTATATTATCACTATTGGAATGTTTTACAGGAGACATATGGACAGGCTTCAAAAACAATACTATAGCTACTTACACAAATAACCCACTGCGTATCAAGACAAAACAGCCCAAACAGAATTAGGTTGTACAGAGATAATTACTGTAGTATACGCTTTATGTGACAACGTTATTGAACATGTTACGAGGTGATTCTTGTTTGTAATATTTTAAATATGAACTGTATTGAGTAGCTTTACCTTTCTAAGCTAAATACGTGGATTTTATGTAACAAACCATTAAGCTCTTTAGACACCCAATTAACAGTATTATATTAGTTTTCTTTAATGAAACTATTGCTAAGCTACAAGAATTAGGATCATTTTATGATCAGTATGGTAATGTTGTTGGGATCATTTTATGATCAGTATGGTAATGTTGTTGGGATCATTTTGTGATCAGTATGGTAATGTTGTTGGGATCATTTTATGATCAATATGGTAATGTTGTTGGGATCATTTTGTGATCAGTATGGTAATGTTGTTGGGATCATTTTGTGATCAGTATGATAATGTTGTTGGGATCATTTTATGATCAATATGGTAATGTTGTTGGGATCATTTTATGATCAGTATGGTAATGTTGTTGGGATCATTTTATGATCAGTATGGTAATGTTGTTGGGATCATTTTATGATCAATATGGTAATGTTGTTGAGATCATTTTGTGATCAGTATGGTAATGTTGTTGGGATCATTTTGTGATCAGTATGATAATGTTGTTGGGATCATTTTATGATCAATATGGTATGTTGTTGGGATCATTTTATGATCAGTATGGTAATGTTGTTGGGATCATTTTATGTTCAGTATGGTAATGTTGTTGGGATCATTTTGTGATCAGTATGGTAATGTTGTTGACCAGAAATAAGTCACGGAGGGAGATAAGTCACTGAGGCCAACTTTGTTTGTAACAGAAATACAAGTCCTTATTTCAGTCCTGTCACGTGTTTGAAACGTACATCCAGAATCAGAGTTAGCTCAGTGTTACAAATTCAGTTTATTCATATTCAAGAACTCGTCCCGTTCAAATACTGCAGTGAGATAAAAGGTGAAATTGTTAGATGATCCCAGAAGTTCTTCTACCAGCCTTGCCAACAGTGTCTGATCGTCTCCAGGGAGACGATGAGTCACGAGGTAGTTGAATCGCATCAGGAAATTCATTGTGCTGAGCTTGTTAACTAGTTGGTCGTCGACTGCTATCGTTGCTTATCTGCTTCCTGTACATGTTAGATCAATCTTAGGACTAAAATATTCCTACACAAACTTTCAGTCAATCTTCATGACTCAGGTACTAACAGAAAGTTTGTCATAAATTATCGCCACACAATTTTTATGTGAAATAAAGATTTCTTTTGCACAGCATTTGCAAATGAAGTCTGAAACATAATCATGTTAATCTAGAGATCTTATTGTTGTAAATTGTAGTCATTGTTCTGACGGTGCAATGGACTTCAGTTTCAGCATGACGTCATATTAGCCGCATGCCACACGAATTTTAAAATTGTTTATTTTTTAAGTTTAATTAATATCAGTAATGTATATAATATTATTCTGTTTTTTTTTCCTTCTTTGTTCGTTAGAATAGAAGCTTTTGTATTTCATTGTGTAATTTCATTAAAACTGTGTATATTTTGTATGTTCCAATAATTAAAGTACATATGAAAATTATAATTTTCATATATACTTCATTGCTGAACTTGTTAATGTACCCACCCCATGAATGGGGAAGACATGGGATACTCTAATGTGGGTTGGTAGTGATATAGCTCAGGTCAGATCCAAAAACAAATTTTCCTAGATCACTCCTAAAGGTAAACGCTAGGTTTGATAACAATTAGTTCAGCGGTTCGCCACTTATAAGCAGACACAATGCATGAGAAAGTCATAGGAGCTGCGGGGGGTCATATTTGGGGATTATACCCCAGCGCTCAGTTTCCAGAGAGTTCTAAGAGTATATACGAGGTTTGGTGATAATTATCCAGCGATTCGACATATACCGACACACATGCCTTTACCAAATAAAGAGGTCACGTGTTGACAAATTAACTCCCGCTTCCTTTAATAAAACTAAGTTTCTACAAGCACACTTTTGTTTTAACAGTTTATAACGGATTTTAATAATTTCTTCGCGATATAGTTTGTAAGCGCATATGTTCTCCATCAGTTAAGTAAAAGGTGATTTATTTGCTTGTGTCTATTCTTGAGCCACGCGTGTACAACTACAAATATAACAATGTTGTACAAGAAGGAGACTGTTCGATATTTAACAGACCATTTATTCTTTTAATTACTTACTACGTTAGCTTTTCAAGAACCATCTAGAAAAATCTCAAATTCTATTAAGTTGTTGATTCTTCGAGTCGTAATCTTTGAGGTTAGTGTTAAAAGTAACTACAAGCTTGCAGGTGCAAATAACACCATAGTAATAAAATAAATTACATTTACAAAATATATATATTTATATGTATATATAAATTATCTTTAAATTTTTTCATTAAGAGTGGGCCCGTTCATCTACGCGAAGCAACATTTTCAAAATGTTGTTAAAATATTTAAAAATTGATGTGAGGTCGTATATAGAATTAACATATGCCTCAGTCTATTTGATCATGTCTTATTTGATAAATCACTAAATACTGATTGATGAAAATATGGTAAACATGTTACTTAATAAAACAAAGTGTAGTTTTTACGATATTGTAGAAAAAAATTTGATTTTATTTAAATTGGTTTGTTTTGAATTTTGCGCAAAGCTACACGAGGGCTAACAGCACTATCCGTACCTAACTTAGCAGTGTAAGACTAAAAGGAAGGCAGCTAGTCATCACCACCCACCGCCAACGATAGTGGGATGGACCGTAACATTACGACGCCCCCATGGCTGTAAAGGCGAGCACGTTTGATGTGAGGGGGATTCAAACCCGCGACCCTCGGATTACGAGTCGAATGCCTTAAACATTTGGCTATGCCCGGGCCAAATGTTTAAACCGTTTTAGAAACGGATAAAAACTTGAAGTAAATTTTATAGACCAATCAGTATCTTTTGTAAGTATATGGATTGGATGAAATACTGTGACGGGTTTACAATTGTATATCTACTTTGATATCGGCTGTATTTTGAGGCAAACATATATTTAGAAATGCGTGTAACTTATAATATTGTATCTGTATTGTAAAATTCCCGCCTATTCACAAAAAACTGTACAAGATTTTCGAGTGTACGAATGAACAATATGTGTTTTACCTAAATATTACTGTATTGTTGTGCAGGATGAAATTTCTAGAAACTCTTTTCACGTCCATAAATGTAACCAACGCGACGCGACAAGAGAAGTATACATTGTTGGTTTGCTACAGTTATATAGTATAAACCTTGGATTCCCGCCCGATGCAACAACATTTTGAGCCCGGCATGGCCAAGTGTGTTAAGGCGTTCGACTCGTAATTCGAGGATCGCGGGTTCGCATCCCGGTCGCGCCAAACATGCTCGCCCTCCCAGCCGTGGGGACGTTATAATGTGACGGTCAATTCCACTATTAGTTGGTAAAAGAGTAGCCAAGAGCTGGCAGTGGGTGGTGATGACTAGCTGCCTTCCCTCTAGTCTTACACTGCTAAATTAGGGACGACTAGCACAGATAGCCCTCGAGTAGCTTTGCGCGAAATTCAAAAAACAAACAAACAGTAAACCTTGGAAGCTATAACTGTAATTAGCGCTTATTAATTAAGAATTGAAGATAACTGACCAGAACATTTATATATTTCGAACATTATAAACCATTTAACTTCAGTGGGTTCCCATTGGACAACAGTATTTTTAAGAAAATATAACATTAATGGCGAAAAACTCGATGCGCGATACGCGAAAAAAGAAGTATACAGAGCTAGCTAGTGAATTATATCTACATCAACTCGAATTTAATTCGCTCATCGCGAAGGGCGAGCATGTTTGGTGTGACGGAGATTCGAACTTGCGACCATCAGATCGCGAGTAGAGCGTTCTAACCAAACCACCTGGCTCTATCGGGTCAACTTTAAACAAAGAAATTAATATTCGCAGTTGCGTAATTAAACACGAGGGAATTCTCAATAGCGGTGGTCTTGAAATTCTTTCGGGCAGGATTAGAGTAAAATAATGTATGATAGTCTTATTAGCTATATTTTTATACGTCAACAATAGCAAGTGTGGGGCGCATGTATACTTGATCAAATTTTATTACTCGTCAGAATCTCCATCAGTCTACCGTCAAATTGAATTTTTTTTCGCAAGATTTGAGCAAATACG
Source organism: Tachypleus tridentatus (assembly GCF_004210375.1). Lineage (NCBI taxonomy): Eukaryota > Metazoa > Arthropoda > Merostomata > Xiphosura > Limulidae > Tachypleus > Tachypleus tridentatus. The sequence goes on along the minus strand of NC_134835.1, from coordinate 8,022,452 downwards.
TGGTGAATTACATCAATTGAAAAAGTTTAGCCTCCTGAGTCCTAAACTGTAATTATATTTCAAATCCGCTAAGAGATTACGGAGCTATGAACTAAAAGTTTGTACTTGAAAGAACTTAGAGCCGTTCTACGAGCCAATGTGCAGCGGCTAAAAGTAACTCCCCAAAGTTTCATGGTTACTTAAACTACTTGTACTTTAAACATTAGTAGTGAGAACAAACAAACAGGATTTGTCTTAGGAGGAAACAGTTAGGTTTTATTTTTAATTCCTGAGGGAATTACTTCTTAGAAAAAAGTAAGTTAGGACTAAGTAGAAGGACTGAATGCTTCCCAGAAGGCCAAGCATGATCAGTGTGTCAGTATGTGTGTTACAACATTAGTGTTACTCACGAGGCTTAATGTTCTCGAATTGCCACAGCTTAGTGTTTTTATTGCCAGTTCACAAAAACGCTAACCATTTAAAAACACAACGCAACAGAAGTCCATAGAGACAGGGAGAACAATAGAATTCAAGACTGATGTATAACAAAACAAACGTTGCGAAAGAAAATCCTAATAAAGTCCAAGAAAAGCATACCTAAAGAGCAAAAGCTAATCCTATTTGAAACTAAGGGCCTTACTAAGTGTATAACTTAAAACGATATGAAATATTCAACACGCCTATTAACCACACTACAATAAATCATAGCTCTCGAAAAAGGTTAAAATTGTTTTTCTTTTAGAAACAGACTTAATTACACAGGCGCTTTCAACGTTACTGTGTAGCTCTCTAAGTCACTTTGCTGGTATTAAAAGATAAAACACACAGAGAAGTATTCTTTGATACACCAATTTTCTTATACATATACTAAAACGAACTGTTTTACTCCTGTTGAAAAAACAAAGTGTGAAAGACCATAATTACAAGAGATCGTTAAAGTATAATTTTAACACGATTAGTAATGTAATTTAAACAGTTTTAAATTTTAACACGATTAGTAATGTAATTTAAACAGTTTTAAAGGATTTTTTCGATGATTAAGTGTTACTACTTTATTAGATAGATGTGTATAACAATGATTCTGACAAAGTCCTTCAGTGTTAATGCTACGAACTGATTTTGCATAACTACGTTTTTTTACAGGGAACCAAGATGACACTTGTTCTTAACCCCTATGAGTTTTATAATAAATTACCAGATCAACAAAAACTGGTTGAACCAATTCGAGAATTTTCTTGCCATGTTTGTTTCTTTAATAAACACTCCCTCGAATAAAAGGTTTTATTAGATTTGAACATAGAACAGTTTGAGCAACTTCCAAATAAACTGCTGACGTAATGAGTTTTTCAATTACTTTTTAGCTAAATCAATAATCACATATCAGTTTCGCGAATTAAGGTTTCTAACTACGTCAGGAGAGTGCTGTACTCTTACTATATTGTGTGTTTGTTCAAAGACAAGAGGAACACAATTATATTTTCTTAAACTTATTCACTGTGTAAAAGAATGAACGAAGCGTAGAACTCTTAATGTTCAGATAACAAACCGTAAAACACGAATAACTGAGTTTCATAAACTTTTGTATTTCAAGAGATGCTGTTTGTTATTGAGCACAAAGCTACGTAAAGGGCTATCTGTGCTCTGCCCGCAACGGATATCGAATCTTGGTTTCTAGCGATACAAGTCCGGAGATATACGGCTGTGCCACTGGGGGCGCATTTCAAGAGAAATTAGTAATTAATCTATTATGTCAACTATTTAGAAAGTAAAATTATGAACTTTCTGAATACCAGTTTTAAAAAGTAATTTTAGAAAAATGTTAGCTTTGTTCAGTCTCACTCGAACCATACGATATAAAGAGCTAAATACTAGAAACTTACTGAATAATCTAGAATTATTTGGGAAAGAATTTAATCAGTGTTCACTCATCGCCCATATCCATTCTACTCAAGCGCTGGGATTTCAATCCTGATAAAAGTTTGTGTATTTGTTTTTTTGAATTTCGCGCAAGACTGCTCGAGGGCTGTCTGCGCTAGCCGTCCCTAATTTAGCAGTGTAAGACTAGAGGGAAGGCAGCTAGTTATTACCACTCACCGCCAACTCTTGGGCTACTCTTTTACCAACGAATAGTGGGATTGACCGTCACTTTATAACGCCACCACGGCTGAAGGGGCTAGCATGTTTGGTGCGACCGGGATTCGAACCTGCGACCCTCGGATTACGAGTCGAACGCCTCAACACACTTGACCATGCCGGGACCTCTGATAAAAGAACTAACACATTCGATCATGTACAAAAGTGTAATAAATCTCAGGAAAAAAAAAAGTCTAACACCTTGTTCTTCTCAAGTGAAATAATCAGTTATTCGAAAGCCTGGTATTTTTTGTGTGTAAAGTTCTAATACTGGAATGATAAAAAAAAAACATTAACTACATAATTTCTACAGTTACTTGAACGAAGAAACAAATGGATGAAACAAAAGTCCTCCATAATGCGAGAAGAGATCTAACACTAAGAAATGAGGATAAATGGTGTTTGTGTAATAGTTTATATAACACCATTTTTGAACTGCTTCACTCCAGTACTATTATACGTGTTTATTAAATTTTCTTAAAAGCAACACATTCCTCGAATACTTGACACATTCAGTGTATACTTCTCCACGCTTTAACAATCACGATAAATAAGTTGTCACGTGACTGGAACAACTATAGTTATTTTAACAACGTTTCCATTGAACATTTTGTGCAACGTTTTTATTGCTTATGGAGAACAATTACGAAAACTGTTTTAACTGAGGTAGAACATTCATGTCTTTCTAGTTTTATTGATTCATTTAACGAACCTGGTGAACTTACAAATTACACTTATACACAGCGATAACAGTACGTATACTTTAGCGACTCCGTGTATGTGTAAGTGTATAACTGGTTTATTTATAACGCAAGTAAGAACGTTTCAAGTGGAAACGTTAATCACAAATTGAAGCGTCAAAATATCCACTACATAACAGAGTTTCTGTTGACATTTTAAAGCCACGATAACTGTATCTGACAGTTGATGTGAGTTGAATACGCTCACTCTGTACTGAGATTTAATTTTGTTATTGTTATATACAAATGATACAAACTACTAAAGGGGAGGACAAACATTCTTTGTAAATTAATAATGTTTAGATTAAAATTTGATTTCTAGCCATAATAGACTTTCTGAATACGAATATAATAAAATATGATTCAATACAGATTTAGTATAATAATATCGTATTCAACAAGCAGGTGGATTTGACTGCAAATATCCCTGTAGAAGAAGGTATGTTAGGAAGTTTATAATTTCTGACAACACTTTGTTTATTTGCTCTGAAACAATAAGTTTTTTTTTTATGAAATCAGTAACATTATAATATTAACTGGTACTTTATATTGAAATATATGTCTGATAATGGTCCTTTATTAAAACCTTATTTCGATTCATTTTGTCTTTACTTTATATTGAAATATATATCTGATAATGGTCCTTCATTAAAACCTTATTTCGAATCATTTTGTCTATACTTTATATTGAAATACATGTCTGATAATGGTCCTTCATTAAAACCTTATTTCGATTCATTTTGTCTATACTTTATATTGAAATATATGTCTGATAATGGTCCTTTATTAAAACCTTATTTTAATCCATTTTGTCTATACTTTATATTGAAATACATGTCTGATAATGGTCCTTCATTAAAACCTTATTTCGATTCATTTTGTCTATACTTTATATTGAAATATATGTCTGATAATGGTCCTTTATTAAAACCTTATTTTAATCCATTTTGTCTATACTTTATATTGAAATACATGTCTGATAATGGTCCTTCATTAAAACCTTATTTCGATTCATTTTGTCTATACTTTATATTGAAATATATGTCTGATAATGGTCCTTTATTAAAACCTTATTTTAATCTATTTTGTCTTTACTTTATATTGAAATATATATCTGATAATGGTCCTTCATTAAAACCTTATTTCGATTCATTTTGTCTATACTTTATATTGAAATATATGTCTGATAATGGTCCTTTATTAAAACCTTATTTCAATCCATTTTGTCTTTACTTTATATTGAAATATATGTCTGATAATGGTCCTTTATTAAAACCTTATTTCGATTCATTTTGTCTTTACTTTATATTGAAATATATGTCTGATAATGGTCCTTTATTAAAACCTTATTTCGATTCATTTTGTCTTTACTTTATATTGAAATATATGTCTGATAATGGTCCTTTATTAAAACCTTATTTTGATCCATTTTGTTTTTAAGTAACGGCTGACAAGATGAGCAGGGATTGCTTCCAATATAATTACATGAAATATAAGATTAGGAAGGTAACAGATGATATGGAAACTAATCAGAGATAAATCCACTCAACTGAATAAAGAATAATAAGAGAAAGATAGGCCAGAAACGTTATGTCTATTGTTCAAAACTTGAAGACAATGCCTAATACTTTAAAAAGTAACCGACTAATTGAGATATCTCTTCAAAATGAACGATTATGTTCAAATATTTAGTGCCAAGTAATGTAGATAATTTAGAGAATATAACTGTTGTCCAATGAAGTAAATTTTTGTAATTCGAAAACAAATGCATTTTCTAACATTGAGTAAAATCAAAACAGTTTAGAACCAGAAGTGTGTTACACATGCGACAGTAGTGAACTCTCACTATTTGGATGAAAAGTTTGAAAATAAGTTAAATTGAAATGTAAATCCTTCAGTTGCATAATGTCAAAAAATTTTAATTTTGAATAAATAATCAAACGATTCAAGACTAAATAGAAGAGTTTATTTTTTCTGTTTTTCAAAACCATTTAAAATTGAATATTACATTTTGGATTATCTACGGATTTTTGCTTTTTCAAAATTAAACACAGATTTACCATCATTTGAATGTAATCTAGTTCGAAAATGAATATAATAATTTTTCTTAACGTACTCTTCTGGATTAAACAGTAGTTCTTCCATATAACAAACTTACCAGATAAAATACATTTATATAACGAACTTACCAGGTAAAATACAGTTATATAACGAACTTACCAGGTAAAATACAGTTATATAACGAACTTACCAGATAAAATACAGTTATATAACGAACTTACCAGCTAAAATACAGTTAAATTTTTTAGTTGATAATATTAATCAGGACTAAAGAGATATTACCTTCGATACAACAGATATTGCATTCTATACAACAGATATTACCTTCTATACAACAGACATTACTTTCTATACAACAACTACATTGTATAAAATATTTAAAACCGACATAAATTAGTAAACGGTGAAGAACTGAATAAATGATTGGACATTATGTGTATTTTTAATATTCGACAAAAGACAACCTGCTTAATAATAGAGAAGAATAGATAGTATCAGATTTGTTATTCACATTTTATACAAATATAAGTTCACTGCAATGGGTAAAAAAAATCTCAAACCGTTATCCATATAAAATGTATTGGATAATATAAGTTATGGTTTTGCTTATCTCTGATTTACCGACTTACAAGGGAGTTTATGTAACATCTTACTCGTATTTACTCACCAAAAGAAAGTAATGAATACAGTTAATTACTCTAAATGACAATCTATGTTTGCAGTTTTCTTGTGTGCTTCAAGCTTACATATGAGTCAATATTCAGTAACCACCTTAATATGCCATTGATAGCCTTACCGAACTGTACCTTACATTCTATAACGAAATTTTGAAACTTCACAACTTGGTGAGGTAAGTACATTTTTACATAAGAAAAGAACTTAGAAATTTGGATGTATATAGCTTCCAATTAAATATTTCACTACATCAGTAACGGTTCTGATAGTTAAGAAATGAAAGGTAAAACTAGAATATTTACCGCTTGAGTCATAGAAACATTTATATATATATTATAACCGTATTGATAACACGCTTGTCACGGCTCCACACTGTGATATGTATACATATATATATATATATATGTACGTATGTATTATTTCAATATGTTTTATTTTCATGATATAATTTTAGAAAGGACCAATAAAGCTAATGATTCCGCGCAGGCAATAAATGTAATAAGAAAAATATGAATGATTTCATAACTGTTCATGAAAGAGATACGTACAACGTTGCAGTTACAAGAGAAGTTCGAATGTATATATAATACCTAGAGGAAACAGTTCGATATATCTACCAATGCTGGCTATCATATTTCAAGGAAGAACGTTATATTAGTTTTGAGTTTATTAAATAACTTAGGAAGGACAGTTCACATTCTTAATCAACATTTTTACCTCAAATATTTTCCATCGAACTGGTCCCATTAAACAAAAATATTCAACGTATTATTAGATAGAGAAATATAATTGGTAACTTTCACAGGAAACCAAAAAAAACCAAAAAAACTAGGTTGGAAATACCAGCTGTTGAAGTTCCAGTTTGCAAGATAATGAATTAATTTAAAGTACTCGTTATGATAAATTAGTGTATATTTTACTGAACATTTAAGAAAGAAAACCAAACACTCAGTGATTATTAAAGTCCATTGGTGTATTGCGGAAAAAAACATTACTTTCTTAACCTAACAGAATAACAATAAGCTTACATTATCAATGTTGGGATACAGTGATTGACTGTAGTGACTGTTTATACAGTACCAATGTTGGGATACAGTATTGACTGTAATGACTGTTTGTACAGTACCAATGTTGGGACACAGTATTGACTGTAATGACTGTTTATACAGTACCAATGTTGGGATACAGTATTGACTGTAATGACTGTTTGTACAGTACCAATGTTGGGACACAGTATTGACTGTAATGACTGTTTATACAGTACCAATGTTGGGATACAGTATTGACTGTAATGACTGTTTATACAGTACCAATGTTAGGACACAGTATTGACTGTAATGACTGTTTATACAGTACCAATGTTGGGACACAGTATTGACTGTAATAAGTGTTTGTAGCTTTACCTTCTTTAGTTAAAACTATTTAACTGACTTATAAAAATAAATACAATACTGTGTGTGATTAACTTTAATTTTTATTCGACCTTTTAATTAGATGAAACGATAACAAAATTATACTAAAGCAAATTTTGCTCATGCAACAAAAGTTCATTTGAATCTGTAATTTAAAAGTGTGTGATTCCAGCGAGTTTTCAAAGTAAATAAATATAAGGATGGCTAATATTACCATCCATACATAATAGTACTGATGGAGTGTAATAGAATGTTAAAAGACACAAATAGGATAGAAATAACCCAATTGTGGTTAAATAGTTTCATGTATATATAGATGTATGTTAATTGTTTGCTGTGCTATTACGTAGAGACAATGCAATTGTCATCTCTACCACTTTGTTTCAAATGTTTTTAAATATTAGCGATCGCTACTTTTACTTTCTTTTTGTAAATGTTTTTCTGTATTTATTTGCTTGTTTTTCTAATAGACACAGGAAGGTTGTGTTTATAAGCGAGTTTTAAATACAATGAAGTTCGAACTGTAATAGTTATTGTTTATCTATTATTCACTGATAATTCCTTTTTCATCCTGTACTTGAGTTTTTAAAGGAACAAGAACAAATATCTGTTAAATAAAGTTTGTTTTATGGTTCATGTATTGTAGGAGCTCGTGCCAACAAAGTAACGGAACAATAAGTAAGTTGAGAAGTTGATAGCTCAAAACACAAGTTCATACAATGGTATTTCTTAGAATACGTGCGATAGTAATATAAATAGGTTAACTGCGAGTTCATCCAGCGCTAATGCATGAATTGTGACAATGTTTTTCTATCAGAAAATACCTTTAAAAATTAATGTTTAAACTAGTCATGCTCAAGAGAAATCTTTAACCATTTATTTCAACTTCTAGCACACTAACATTCATCTAATAATCCTCTATTTGTTTTAATGTATATTAATTCTGATTTATAGTTAGATAATTTGCTGGAATTTGAAGAGTGAACTCTTTTACAGTTAGAGGTGATAGACGTAAGTATTATTGTTATTGTACAAAATATAAAATAAGTGTTAGGTTTGAGAACTTAAATTTAAAATAAATGTTAGGTTTGATAAGTGTTAGATTTGAGATATTAAATATAAAATAAGTGTTAGGCTTGAAATATTTAGTGTGAAGTAACTGTTAGGTTTGAAATATTTAGTGTGAAGTAACTGTTAGGTTTGAAATATTTAGTGTGAAGTAATTGTTAGGCTTGAAATATTTAGTGTGAAGTAACTGTTAGGTTTGAACTGTTAGGTTTGAAATATTTAGTGTGAAGTAACTGTTAGGTTTGAAATATTTAGTGTGAAGTAACCGTTAGGTTTGAAATATTTAGTGTGAAGTAACTGTTAGGTTTGAAATATTTAGTGTGAAGTAACTGTTAGGTTTGAAATATTTAGTGTGAAGTAACTGTTAGGTTTGAAATATTTAGTGTGAAGTAACTGTTAGGTTTGAAATATTTAGTGTGAAGTAACTGTTAGGTTTGAAATATTTAGTGTGAAGTAACTGTTAGGTTTGAAATATTTAGTGTGAAGTAACTGTTAGGTTTGAAATATTTAGTGTGAAGTAACTGTTAGGCTTGAAATATTTAGTGTGAAGTAACTGTTAGGTTTGAAATATTTAGTGTGAAGTAACTTTTAGGTTTGAAATATTTAGTGCGAAGTAACTGTTAGGTTTGAAATATTGAATGTGTTGTAGGAATGATGTGTTATCGAAATGATATCGTTTGTGTAAGAAACGACTCAACCGTTGACCCACAAAAAAATTCATATTTGTAAGAAATGTTCGTATTCTTCTCATTATGTGAATCGTCTAATTAGAGTATCAAATTGTATCAGGTTATTTAATAAAATGGATATCGCGTTATCTGAGAACCATTTAAATTATGTGTAGGTGGCACACACAAGAAATCACATATTCTCGAACGAATGGTACTTCTGACATTGTTTGTTCCATCCAAATACGAGAAAATTTAGTTTGCGCGAAGTCACCGTTATTGTCCGTAAGTTGTACGTTTGTGTAAGTAAAAAAATGAGCAAAACAAGCAGATTCTGTTACAAAATAATCGCTTATGAGTTTCATACATGAATAACTAGAAAATAATCTGTGCAGGAGAAATTCCAAACAGTTCAAGAATTAAAAAAAATCGATTCACATTCAAGTAGAAATATAACATCGTACATTCATACAGCCTTACCTTTATGGTTGTTCATAGTCTCATGGAAATTACATGTTTAAAATACAAGTAAGAAAGTTATTACAAATATCTAATAAGTACTTTAAAATATTAGCATGATTTACACAATTATAATTTTGCAAATATAATTAAATAGTCATTTGAAGAAAATTACGTAACAAATAGTAATATTATTATCAACTACTTTAACTAGTTAACTATTAGAACATAATAGTTAAAAAACCTGGTTTATAAGATAGTTAAGCGTTCACTTCGGCCCGGCATGGCCAGGCGGGTTAAGGCGTTCGACTCGTAACCTGAGGGTCGCGGGTTCGCATCCCCGTCGCGCCAAACATGCTCGCACTTTCAGCCGTGAGGGCGTTATAATGTGACGGTTAATCCCACTATTCGTTGGTAAAAGAGTAGCCCAAAAGTTGGCGGTGGGTGGTGATGACTAGCTACCTTCCCTCTAGTCTTACACTGCTAAATTAGGGACGGCTAGCGCAGATAGCCCTTGAGTAGCTTTGTGCGAAATTCAAAAAACACACAAATACCTTTCGGTTGTGATATTTTCTATGTTTAAACGGTTTAACAATTTTGATGATGTTAACTGTTATATTTCTTTGTATTATATTGATTTAAATAGTATCGTCCCAGTTGAAAAGACGGTATAATCACCGCCTTGTTAAAAACGTTACATAACAGAATGCCATATCTGACCTTCATTGTGTGTTCGTATCATAAGCGAATTAAATATTTAGTTCAGTATTTTAATTACCTATCATTCTTTGTATGATACGTCACGAAATTCTATACTAAAAAACAGACACACACAAACACGTGAAACGGCTCAATTCGCCTCTTGATAAAGTAACTTTATGTCATGTTGTGACATCTGTGACCACTTTTCCACTTAATAAGACATTAGTGCGCGTGGTAAAATAGACACGCGAAGCTCCTGACTAAGGAACATTCATTGAAAGAGAAGATTGTTATTTATACATTTCTTTACGGGAAACATTACTCGCTATCTTACCTTGTCCGAGAAAAGCAGCAAGCGTTATGAAGATGAGCATTGTGGGACAGTTCATGAACGTGAGCCTGAGAGTCCGCGAGGGACAGAACATCCATTCAACTCTCTGACGTATCGAACACTGGGTGAATTACACTCGTCTCGTTGGCTTGCTCCACATTAGCCACCCCTCGGTTTGGCATGTGTCACGGAGAACGCCATCTGGTGAAGGCTTCATTCTATTTTTCTTACTAATTATTGATGCGTTTTTGATGTTAGTTATTACATTCTTATTACAAAAAGCCTCCACGAGAGTGTTGGGTGATGTGGCCGCCAGGAGGATACGATAGACAAAGCTCCATCAATATGCACTGAGCTGGAGAACCAAATCCATAATCTTTCTTCTTTTTTTTTTTTTTTACAGATTTCAGTGAACCTAATTGTAATTGCAAATAACCAGATGAGAGGGAGATACTTCATTGCTTAATAATATCAGTTTGTAGACTATAAGAAGTGACCGTAGAAACCAATAGTTTGGTATTTAATATTTAGATATAGCGTACATTAGTGCACGTACAAAATGTATTATATTTCTTGTCGTGTTTTGTCTTTATGATTACATATATTTGTTCCTCAGCTGAAATGCCATAAAATCTTTCACATAGGCCTAATGACCATTTATTACCTGCCTTAATATATTCTAACAAATCAAACAATAGCGAGTGCAGAAAGCAAAACGTTTATTAAAATTACTGGCTTTACGAGACTCAACTGCTATAAACATGTAGAAATATAAATCATCATACGTAAGAAAGATTTATGTTTCACTCGTTTACAGCGTGAAGATTTTGCCTGTTTAGTTGTTATTTAGTATTAGTGTTATAGGATCTACACTGACTAGTATTTGTATCATTGAAGAATTATATTAAATAAACTCGCTTATAATGTGTCTCCTAATAAAGACATGAACGAAATTCGAGTATTTGTTTTCATCAATGCTAGTAGATATCTCTTAATGACGTCAGGCTAATAGTTAGATGCTTAATATTTTAACTATTAGTTAGATTTAAATATTTATTTTCCCCAAGCATGTTGTCAGGCTTAGCTTTCATTATAAACTTTTAAAATTAAGAGTAAGAGAAGAGACCAAGTTTGAATCTGTTTGTTAGGCTTAATTTAGAATTACCACATTGGTTTCTATATGTTTCTATGTAATTTTAATATATAGGATTCTAATGTGGTGATAAACTAGTTTTTGTTTCATTGCTCACAGTTTTTGTGTTAATATTTTGTTTCAATTGTGTCAAAAATATAACCTTAAAGTAACTAAGCAGAACGTGTATTTGCTAGGCTTCATGTTATTTATGTAAAGGTTAATCAAGGAATTGGTTTGAGTTTCAGTATTTTCAATAACGAAAACAACCTGAGCTATTTCGGTTAGGTCTGGCTAGTTAATACAAAACATTAGTTTGCCATAAAGTTTATCCTAATGGTTATTGCCTTAGTTAGATATCTTACCTTAAATTCTAATATATAACTTACACACGTAAATACATTCAACAATCAAAATATCATTTCTTTTATTTCTGTGTGTTTTGTCAGTAAGATTTCTCGAAAACGGCTGAATGTATTTGGACTTGAGATGGGGCCCGGCATGGCCAAGCGTGTTAAGGCGTGCGACTCGTAACCTGAGGATCGTTGGTTCGCATCCCCGTCGCGCCAAACATGCTCGCACTTTCAGCCGTGAGGGCGTTATAATGTGACGGTTAATCCCACTATTCGTTGGTAAAAGAGTAGCCCAAGAGTTGGCGGTGGGTGATGACTAGCTGCCTTCCCTCTAGTCTTACACTGCTAAATTAGGGACGGTTAGCACAGATAGCCATCGAGTAGCTTTGTCCGAAATTGAAAAACAAACAAGACTTGATATGGTATACTCTTGGACTATGACCAAACTTAGAAATCAATAGTTTTTAAGGTCATGGTCAAATACCAAGGTCATGAAAATAAAAATAATCACCACCTGTTAACATGCGGATCGATTTACACAACATTTTGTTATATAACTAATTCAGAATTTATCAGATTTATATTAAACGTGGTGGATATATGTAGAATACCAGTGTTCTTTCAAAAACGGTTCGTGACGGTTGATAACGACGGACATACGGACACATTTTTTTTTTAACTTTTTGAACCCGGATATGATCAACGCTGCGTGACGGAATATACCATCTACTGAGTGATCTTCTAGTTTATTAATACTTTTAACTTGTTGCACGATGAAATCAGCGGATAACGTTCAGAAAGAAATGCCATCATAATAATTTGGTAGTATTATCTGAGTTTTATTTGTTAGTGATTTAAACTTTACGGAACAATCACATACACATTGTATTCCACAAATTCTGATTTTATCATCATATCCAAAGTTTGGATAGTGTGCCATTCTAGGGATTATTTACGTTAGACTAACTAGGCTTAGTGGCTCACACTTTAGGTTTTGGAGTAACTAGGATTAGTGGTTAAAGTTGTAGACTTTGGACTAACTAGGATTAGTGGTTAAAGTTGTAGACTTTGGACTAACTAGGCTTAGTGGCGCAAGCGTTAGACTATTACTTCCATCTGAGCTCCACTCCAGTCTAAGTGCATGCCAGTCAAGCATTCCATATCAAATTGAACTTTAAATTTATAATTAAATATATCATAGCTTAATTTGTAGGTAGGATACGCTTTAGATAAATAAAGGCGTAAAACACTACAACCAGAACAAATATTTGGATTTCAGGCTGGTCGTGGAAACCTGACGTACTTAAAATGCAAGCACGTATTACTTGATAGGAAAAAACAAACAAACCATAATTTACTGATTTTGTCTTGTAAACATCAACAACTCTTCTTCTTGGTTTTCTGATCAATCTTATCACTTCGGATCGTATCTGTTGACAGACAGTCAGATCATTTTATACCATTTGAAACTTAACTATGTCATTCTGTATGGATGTTATCGTATCTGTTGACAGACAGTCAGATTATTTCATACAATCTGAATCTTAAATATGCCATTCTGTATGGATCTTTAATTTAACGATATTTATCTGTTTCACAAATGTTTTAGGGTAATTTTATAAATATGTGACACTGTTGTTTAACATGTTGATAATTTTATAAATATGTGACACTGTTGTTTAACATGTTGATAATTTTATAAATATGTGACACTATTGTTTAACATGTTGATAATTTTATAAATATGTGACACTATTGTTTAACATGTTGATAATTTTTATAAATATGTGACACTGTTGTTTAACATTTTGACATTTTTATAAATATGTGACACTGTTGTTTAACATGTTGATATTTTTATAAATATGTGACACTGTTGTTCAACATGTTGATATTTTTATAAATATGTGACACTCTTGTTCAACATGTTGATATTTTTATAAATATGTGACACTGTTGTTTAACATGTTGACATTTTTATAAATATGTGACACTGTTGTTTAACATGTTGATAATTTTATAAATATGTGACACTGTTGTTTAACATGTTGATAATTTTATAAATATGTGACACTATTGTTTAACATGTTGATAATTTTATAAATATGTGACACTATTGTTTAACATGTTGATAATTTTTATAAATATGTGACACTGTTGTTTAACATTTTGACATTTTATAAATATGTGACACTGTTGTTTAACATGTTGATATTTTTATAAATATGTGACACTGTTGTTCAACATGTTGATATTTTTATAAATATGTGACACTCTTGTTCAACATGTTGATATTTTTATAAATATGTGACACTGTTGTTTAACATGTTGACATTTTTATAAATATGTGACACTGTTGTTTAACATGTTGATAATTTTATAAATATGTGACACTGTTGTTCAACATGTTTATATAATTTTAACTGTTATTTCAGTCTTACGTAAATTATAGCTGTAAATTTTAAATCACATTTATTAAAATTTCAGATATGTTTTGTTCTACTGGACACTTACTGGTTGAGACAAAACATTTATGATAACATGTCTTCACTTTATAAAAAGAAAGCTAAATTGGTGCTGTTGTACTTGGAAATAAATGCATTACTAGATATTGGGTTTAGTTTGAGCAGAATGGTCAATCATTATTTATTCTAAAAGCACTGTACCAACTAATGGTTTCAGCTAACAGAAGCAGAATTCCTTGAAAAAGCCACGCAAATAAATGTTTTTGGAAAGAGATGGTTAAACAAAAGTTTTAAAGCAAATTACTCAGGTAATTAAATTGTGTGGTATTTAAGTTATTCCAAAATTTATTTTTATTATGCTCAGTCAGTATCACAGATACCAAAACTTTTTATATTGTTAAAAAAAAAAACACACACGTGTTATCAGAATATTACGTTTTTCTCATTTTCATTTGTTTGTTTGTTTTGTATTTCGCGCCAAGCTACACGAGGGCCATCTGTACTAGCCGTCCCTAATTTAACAGTGTAAGACTAGAGGAAAGGCAGTAAGTCACTACCACCCACCGCCAAATCTTGGACTACACTTTTACCCCTTTAGAATTATTATGTTCGCCAATTCTAAACGCATTTATATCTCTCTGAGAAAACAAAGGTGGTTCGATATGACCAAGTGGATAGGGGGCGTTCGACTCGCAGTCTGAGGGTCGCGTATTTGAATCCCCGTCACACCAAACGTGCTCGTTTTCTCAGCTATCGGAGATTCGAACTCGCGACCCTCAGATTGCCGGACCCGCTATTTTCTCAGAGAGATATAAATGCGTTTGGAATTGGCGAACATAATAATTCTAAAGTTAATATGGTTTTAACATTTTTTTTAGTCGGGGGTGACCTAACGGTTCGCGTACCACACTATGGAACCGAGGTTCCATGGTTCATGCCCCATTGTCACCAAAATATAAAACTGTGTGCAGCTAAATCCCACTATTCGGTTTGAGTGACCCAAAAACTTATCGGTGAATTTCGCTGTCTTCCTTCTTGTCAATAACGTCAAGTTCTGGGACGGTACCATTGATAGTTCTCGTGTATATTTGCGTGAATATCTGAAACAAACCATACTGTGTCACCATTTTGTTTCAAAATATGAAATTTTCTAAGGCATCTTTAGAGATGAAAAACTAAAACTTAGATTAGAATGGATCACAGAACAAGAATGTTCATGTATCTAACCACAAATTGCAGGGATTTAGACGAAATTCGTAGTTTGATAATTCTGTGTCTATAGCGACCCCTAGTGCTCAGGTTATTGATAAAGTAGTTTCCACATCTATTGTAGATATATGTGCAAAAATTGCATCTAAGTAAGCTTGAATAGTTTCATTAATTTTCTATTTTTGGTGCTTAGTTTCTTCTAATGAAAGAATGGGTGCTTTAGAAGTTCTAAAGTGGTTGAACGCCTCACACAAAATAAAATAAAACATAATAAGATGGAAATATTGATAAATACATTAATCACAACAATTAAAGAAAGGCATTTTTATAGTAGCACATCTTGACAGTAGTGCTTTAACGTACAGAGACAACGACATGACATTCTGATGGTTGAATCTTCAGTATCGAATTGATACTTGCATGGAATGTCGTGTTCACAGAGGACGTTGTCTTCAGAAAGTTTGTTTGTTTGTTTTTGAATATCGCGCAAAGCTATCTGCGCAAGACGTCCCTAATCTAACTCTAGGGTTACGAATAGTGGGATTAATCATATATTACAACACCCCCTGCTGAAAGGACGAACATGTTTAGTGCGACGGGGATTCGAACCTACGACCCTCAGATTACGAGTTGAGCGCCCCCTAATCTCCTGGCTATGTCAGGCATTAGAAAGTTTATTCGAACAAAGTGTTTTTTAAATGGCGAAGAATGATATCAGTTACATAGTACTAAACATCAGCGCCAGGTAGGTTAAGGCGTTCGACTCGTAATCTGAAGGTCGCGGGTTCGAATCCCCGTCACATCAAACGTATTCGCCATTTCAGCGGTGGGGGCGTTATAATGTGACAGTCAGTCCCACTATTCGTTGGTAGAAGAGTACCCCAGAGTTGGTGGTGGGTGGTGATGACTAGCTGCCTTCTCTCTAGTCTTACACTTCTAAATTAGGGACGGCTAACACAGATAGCCCTCGTGTAGCTTTGCGCGAAATTCAAACAGCAAACAAACAAAATAGACATCGTCTTATTGGACTGTAGGCACCTACTTTAATCCATAAAAGTTCAGATTAATGTTCAAGTGTTTCCAACAGCATTTGATTTGTGTTATAATGTTTGAATTCCTTATACTTCCTATTTAGATTTAATCATTAAAAAAACAAGTAAAGTCTTATGACCAGGAACATCTATTAAACACCAGCAGTACGTCCGAGTTATGCAGGTCTCAAATTTTCTACTTCAAATGTTTCCCTGACTCCTAAAACTATCGATGTTATTTGTTAAAAAAGCAACAACAATACCCCATAGATATGTAAACTGTATTACAGAATTAAATGTTTTATATATTTCAATATACGGATCCGAGTTCGAGAAACTTTACCCAAGTCTATTGCAAGTGCTACACTAATCTGACCTAGATTAAAGGCAATTCACAAAATGTGGCATTAAAGGGATTCTCCCTTATAACATCAGCTAGCATCAGAACGAGGCTTTGTTATCATCATTGTTCCTCAGCTGAGAGTCGAGATCACGTAACGTTTCTTTTATGACACTTAGATTTCCGTTGTAACCGACTCATATCCTTTAAACATCATAAGGACGGCAAGTTCTCGATGTATTTATTAAGACGAGGACTCTACTCACGATGGAGATAACCAAATGAAACCATACTCGAACGCTTGGTAATTTAAAGCTGAGCTTTATTTCGGTAAATATAATGTAACCTGCAACTGATAGCTACAGATTCTTAGTTTTTCCCATTCTAACGCACGTGTTGGATAGTGAATTAATATGACTCGAATACTTTCATAATCATAAAGTGAGTTAATTATAATTATATTATCGAATTTGTTAATAATTTAATATATCATAAGAGATCTATCATACTCGGTAATTTAAAAGTACTTTTAACGTCTAAAACCTGCACTGCTTAACGTATAAATCATTAAAACGCTTTAACAGTTATCGAAAAGATAATTATTTGGTGAAAATATAAGAGATATTATTGATAAACATTCAATCCTTGAAAGTATTAAACAGAAAATGTTTCCGTATATATTCATGGCCGCCATCTTGGGAATAACGAATTGGTAAGGATAAAACATGTCATAATAGATCTATCACATTCGTCTCTATAATTGTTTAGCAAAATTCGAAATGGAACTCTTTACTATCTTACCAATATTAGTAGTTTTAAAGTTCCGTAGGTAAATTTACCATTTGACTCTTTAACATATGACTCTTTCTTTCTTAACCTTAAACAATATTTATTTGCATTTATTTTACGTAAATTAAAAACTGTTTAAAACAGACAAACTTTGTGAATGTAAATCAAAATGCACTTAAGTTTGCAAGCATGTAGCTTTTGCCATTCCGCCGTTGTGGTGACCGTAGCAACTGGTGACCATTATGATAAATAAATACAGCAACTCACTTACAAACTGAGAAAGTGACAAAACTTTTTTCTCTGAGTAGTAAAAAAATGATAGGTTTTAAACGAAAATATTATATTTAAAATAAGAAGGGAAGCCCACAAAATTAGAGATATAGGAGAGAAAGTAAAGAGACAAATATATGTATAGGAGAGAAAGTAAAGAGACAAATATATGTAATAGGAGAGAAAGTAAAGAGACAAATATATGTATAGGAAAGAAAGTAAAGAGACAAATATATGTAATAGGAGAAAAAGTAAAGAGACAAATATATGTATAGGAGAGAGAGTAAAGAGACAAATATATGTATAGGAGAGAAAGTAAAGAGACAAATATATGTATAGGAAGAAAGTAAAGAGACAAATATATGTAATAGAAGAAAAAGTAAAGAGACAAATATATGTATAGGAGAGAAAGTAAAGAGACAAATATATGTATAGGAGAGAGAGTAAAGAGACAAATATATGTAATAGAAGAAAAAATAAAGAGACAAACATACGTATAGGAGAGAAAGTAAAGAGACAAACATACGTATAGGAGAGAGCAAAAGAGACAAACATATGCAATAGGAGAGAAAGTAAAAGAGACAAACACACGCAATAGGAGAAAAGCAAAAGAGATCAAACATATGTATAGGAGAGAAAGCAAAAGAGATCAAACATACGTATAGGAGATAAAAAAGAGATCAAATATATGTAATAGGAGAGAAAAAAGAGAGACAAACATATGTATAGGAGAGAAAGTAAAGAGACAAACATATGTATAGGAGAGAAAGCAAAAGAGACAAACATACGCATATAGAGAGAGAAAGTAAATCAAACATACGTAATAGGAGAGAGATGTAAAAGAGACAAACAACGTAACAGGAGATAAGCAAAAGAGACAAACATACGTAATAGGAGAGAAAGTAAAAGAGACAAATATATGTAATAGGAGAGAAATAAAAGAGACAAATATATGTATAGGATAAGAAAAAAAGACAAACATACGTATAGGAGAGAAAGTAAAAGAGACAAACATATGCAATAGGAGAGAAATAAAGAGATCAAATATGCGTATAGAGAGAGAAAGTAAAAAGAGACAAATATATGTATAGGAGAGAAAGTAAAGAGACAAATATATGTATAAGAGAGAAAGTAAAGAGACAAATATATGTAATAGGAGAGAAAGTAAAGAGACAAATAATGTAATAGGAGAGAAAGTAAAGAGACAAATATATGTAATAGGAGAGAAAGTAAAGAGACAAATATATGTATAGGAGAGAGTGTAAACAGACAAATATATGTATAGGAGAGAAAGTAAAGAGACAAATATATGTATAGAAGAGAAAGTAAAGAGACAAATATATGTATAGGAGAGAAATTAAAGAGACAAATATATGTATAGGAGAGAAAGTAAAGGTATAGATTTCATATTGATCTACTGGTGTTGAACTACCATAGAAACACAGTGTAGATTGTGACTAATAAATAATGAACATTATAACAAAAACTAAACAAGCTTGGAAACAAAACCACAACAAACCCGAACACGTGCAAAGCACGTGCTTACATTGTAATGATATCAGAAGACAGGAGAGAAAGAAGGAAGAGTTGCGAACGTTTTCTGTAATATTACAGTTTTACAAAACGTATTACGGAAACAACGTAATGCATTCTTTGAACAAATTAGCTGAGAGGTGAAGCATAGTGTATTAAAACGTTTAAATGACATAACAGTGAGGATAAATTACGTCACACTTTTATCACGTGATACAATAGTTTGTTTGTTTGTTTTTGAATTTTGCGCAAAGCTACACGAGGACTATCTGCGCTAGCCGTTCCTAATTTAGCAGTGTAAGACTAGAGGGAAGGCAATTAGTCATCACTACCTGCCGCCAACTCTTGGGTTACACTTTTACCAACGAATAGTGGGATTGACCGTAACATAATAACGCCAACACGGCTGAAAGGGCGAATATATTTGGTGTGACCGGGTTTCGAACCCGCGACCCTCAGATTACGAGTCGAACGCCTTAACCCCCTTGGCCATGCCGGGCCTATTCACGATAGAACCACCATAATCAAGTTGTGATATAACTGTGAGGATGAATTATACGTTATAATTGTTTTACACATGACACAATAGAATGAAAGTTGTCAAGTTATATCATTTTTACATGACATAACAATATAGTATATTGAAATGTTTTTAAGTACTTATGGTATCGTTGTACCGATCTTATATCACTCTTTTTTTATACGTAAGCTTAATTATTAGACCCACCATGGTCAGGTGGTTAGGACGCTTAGCCCGCAATCTAACGATCGAGGACTCGAATCCCCACATTCCAGCCTGTCTTTTACGGAGGCGTTATACTGTGACTACCAGTCCCACCATTCGTTGTTAAAAAAATAGACCAAGAGTTGGCAGCGAGTGGTGATGACTACCTGCCTTCCTTCTGGTCTTTCAGCAATAAATTAGTGGCGGATAGCCCTCGCGTGGCTTTTTGCGAAATTAAAATACACTTATTACACACACACACACACATATATATTCCAAAGTGACATTTACTTTCTTATCTCGTATGGGCAGTTTCGATACCAAGCAAATTCTTTAAATTTTAACATCGTAATAATACGTAGCATTAGTTATGTAAATTGGTGAAATTGCATTCATTTCTTCATTTGACGTGATATCTTTATTTCATTAGGGTTACACAATGGTAGAAGAGAGAATTATTTTGATTGAATCAGTTCTAAATCACTAAGTTATGCAAGAAGGAAAATAAAATTATACATTTTTCACTAAAGAAACTTTGTATATATACACCACAAAATGTAGCATACATTAGACGTCATCATGAATACTTTATATCTACGATAACACAGTTTGTGCAAGTTTTGCAAAAATTAGTGCGTTTTGATTGTTCTTCATTTTCTGAGACAGTTTTTCAACTGAGCTGTTAACAGGACGAAATAGCCGATATGGCGTGCTTAGGGGGGAATAACACATAAACTTATTTTCTCATTCTTTTATGGCACGTTCTACAGTTAGAGATCTTTGTTTTCTTTCAACAATTCCAAACATCCCGATTGGCTAATTCTCACGTTCGATGAGTCTTTTGCCGGCGTTGCAATTTTACGTCTGACGCTCACACCTTCTTGAAACGACCTTTCAGATAGCGGTTTTCTTAAGAAATGTCCTATCCTACTGTTATTTCTACTAGATTCTAACGACCAATAGATAATTTTTCTACTCGTCTGCAATATATTGTTCTTTCAGCATATTAAGGGTTCTAACGCGAAGTTCACCTTTGTTTGGGTAAGACAAACAAGTCTTTTTATCAAGATATAATCGAGACGTGCTCCAGTAACTTGTTATGTTGTGATAAAATTATAACTACTTAGAAAAGAGTTAAAACAACAACAAATAAATAGAACACGCTTCTGTGTTTAAATAAAATTTAAATATAGATATCAAAAAGTAATTATGTCTCTTTTATAATTTACAGAAAAATCATAAACAATTAAATGACTAATGTAAATGAGTCATACAATATAAATATTCTAGTATAATTTTTATAATTTACAGAAAAATCATAAACGATTAAATGACTAATGTAAATGGGTCATACAATATAAATATTCTCGTATAATTTTTATAATTTACAGAAAAATCATAAACAATTAAATGACTAATGTAAATGAGTCAAACAATATAAATATTCTAGTATAATTTTTATAATTTACAGAAAAATCATAAACAATTAAATGACTAATGTAAATGAGTCAAACAATATAAATATTCTAGTATAATTTTTATAATTTACAGAAAAATCATAAACAATTAAATGACTAATGTAAATGAGTCATACAATATAAATATTCTAGTATAGTTTTTATAATTTACAGAAAAATCATAAACAATTAAATGACTAATGTAAATGAGTCATACAATATAAATATTCTAGTATAATTTTTATAATTTACAGAAAAATCATAAACAATTAAATGACTAATGTAAATGAGTCATACAATATAAATATTCTGGTATAATTTTGTTCTCGTTTAATTGCTAATCACGAAGCTACACAATGGGCTATCCGTGTTCTGCCCACCGCAGATATGGAGAATTCATTTTTAGTTTTATAATTGTTCCAGTAAATGGATTCAGAAGTATAAGCTCATGCAGTCTTAAAAATATCTACATAATAATTAAAACAAATGATGATGTGTGTTTGTCCATTAAAGTTCCCACAAAGCTATTCCAGGGATATCTGCACCAGCCATCCCTAAGTTAGAACTGAAGGACTAGCAACTAGTCATCATTACTCTGGGGCTACTGTTTTACCAGTAAACAATGGGATTGAGCGTTACATTATAACGTCTCCACATGCTGAAAGGTCAAGCATGTTTTTTGGGACGAGGACTCGAGTCTGTGACCTTCAGAATGCGAGGCAAGCACCTAACCACCTGATTTAAGAATAACCGTTTTGGTGGTTAGTATTTGTGAATAGTTTTCTTCCTTCTGGTCAGCAGTTACAAATCAGAGATTGTTTGTCATCTTTCTTTTAATTGTTTTTATTGAGGTTGAAGATACCAGTTATCAGATTATATGATTGTTTCCCAATCTGATTTCTGTTAATTTTTTGTTTTGTGTACATGTGTGTAATAGTTTGGGGCAGAAAACTAAATGGTGCAGATATATTCCAGGACGACACTTTATGGTACTGGCTAGAACTATCAAATTTAGATAAGTGATTTATTTCTGTGTACTCAACGTATTAAAAAACCAAATAAATACAGCCACAAAACTATGTTCACCTGACAAAATTAATGATGAAATCAACAAAATAAAACAACACTTTATCAACATCAACAAATTTCCTCTAAAAAAAAACCGTTGAAAAAAATTATACACACGCACCTAGACTAACAACAAACAACAACAAACAAACAATAATAAATCCCAAGACACGACAAACTACAAAACCTTTTACTGCTGCATACCATATGTTCCTGATATCAGTGAAAAAATAATCAACATTTGGAGAAAAATTGTAACAAAACACAACCTTCAAGTAAACACCAAATTTATTCAAAAACCAGGTACAAAACTAAAGTCCATACTATGTAAAAACTACACTGATAAACAGAACACCAACATAATTTATAAAATACAATGTAACAACTGCCACTTCTGTACTGGAGAAACAAGCAGAAAAAAAGAAAACCTATTCAGAGAACACACACACAATAAAACACTTTTGCATGTTTTTGAACACTGCAAATCAAATACGCACAACTTAACAATAGAAAATACCCAAATACTAAGTAGGGAAACAAATATAAACAAACACAAAATCAAAGAAACCCTATTTTACAACAACTAAAACCAAAACTAAACCAATATAAAGGAACATGTTTATACCTATACTAATTAATAATCTAACATATACTAAAACGCCCCCTACAATTAGGTACCCGTTTATACTCTAGTCTCTAGTCTAAGACATGCCCTTGGCAACGGTCAGTTACAAACTCTCTCTTTATTAACCTGAAGATGACCTAAGAAGGTCATAATGTTCTTCCGTACTTTATTCTAATTAAAGTGTTAATACCCATACCAGCCGTCTTGAGAATACATTGACATAGATAGAAACTAGTTTTCGATGCCCGTGGTGAGAAAAGCACAAATAACCACTGGGTGGCTTTTCGACACTTCTGTTATTATATTTTTATTGCTGGATAATGATTTATGAACTAACACATTTCGATATATATATATATACACCTTTTCCTTCCGCAGTCTATTTCGTGACTGGTTCTAGCGAAATACGCGATTAACATGAACACGTTTCTGGAAACATGGAGTGCCAGAGGAATCCAATTACTTCAGAAAGATAAGCGTCCTTTCATTTGTGGATGTACTTTTTCTATATTTTTTTCACCCGTTGGCTGTGTCCACATGGACTCCTTTCATGTGGTTTCTGGACTTGGAATCTTTATACGAAATGCGCAGAGGAAGCGACAGGATAGTATATCCGTCGCATTGAAGGTCGTACAAAATATCACGACGTTTGGGAACATAACAAACTCCTGATAATCATAAGTTTAGAGCATCAGACATTTGAACCGTTTAGAACACTGTCTTGTCTCTTTGGAAACGAGTTTTGGGTACTTTATTTAGCTATTTTGTTCTAATTCGCTCCGTTGAATATAAGCAGTGAAACAATAAAAAATATTATATTTAGAGCAAGACAAATCGTTCTATTTGGTTAAAAAGATCTCTCTTGTTTTTAAAATTTTTATCTAAGTAGACGAAAAACGTCTGCTGCTTACCTCATCAACGTTTGGAACTCAGGGTAAGCGAAACGTGCTTAAGTGATATTTCTTGGGTTTTCTACGCTTAAAGCAAAGCGTAAACCTAGCTTCTGAACAGTGGTTCGTTTATGAGAGCGTTATTAATCCATTTATTCAACAAACACGTTCAACAGAGCTGCACGAAAGACTGTGATATCAATCATAATGACACAGACGGGCGGGGTCAAGAACTGTTTTCTGCTAACATGGCCAAGCCTATTAGACACGTTCTATTGTTCCAGACAAATGTGAGGTTAAATTGCATTGAGAGAAAAGATAACCACAGGCTACTAGAATAATACTAAGAGTTTTGTATTAACAAAATATCGTCATTAGTTAGAAATAACACTAGCAGTACCAAAAGAGATGACATTAAGAGAGCATGCGTAGTAATAACTTGTGATTTGTAGCACTCAACTATAATCACTTTGTTTATAAATGATTTGTAGTACTCAACTATAATACTTTGTTTATAAATGATTTGTAGTACTCAACTATAATCACTTTGTTTATAAATGATTTGTAGTACTCAACTATAATCACTTTGTTTAGAAATTATTTGTAGTACTCAACTATAATCACTGTTTAGAAATGATTTGTAGTGCTCAACTATAATCACTTTGTTTAGAAATGATTTGTAGTACTCAACTATAATCACTGTTTAGAAATGATTTGTAGTACTCAACTATAATCACTTTGTTTATAAATGATTTGTAGTACTCAACTATAATCACTTTGTTTATAAATGATTTGTAGCACTCAACTATAATCACTTTGTTTATAAATGATTTGTAGTACTCAACTATAATCACTTTGTTTATAAATGATTTGTAGTACTCAACTATAATCACTTTGTTTATAAATGATTTGTAGTACTCAACTATAATCACTTTGTTTATAAATGATTTGTAGCACTCAACTATCATCACTTTGTTTATAAATTATTTGTAGTACTCAACTATCATCAGTTTGTTCATAAATTATTTGTAGTACTCAACTATAATCACTTTGTTCATAAATGATTTGTAGCACTCAACTATAATCACTTTGTTTATAAATGATTTGTAGCACTCAACTATAATCACTTTGTTTATAAATGATTTGTAGTACTCAACTATAATCACTTTGTTTAGAAATTATTTGTAGTACTCAACTATCATCACTTTGTTCATAAATTATTTGTAGTACTCAACTATAATCACTTTGTTCATAAATTATTTGTAGTACTCAACTATAATCACTTTGTTTATAAATGATTTGTAGTACTCAACTATAATCACTTTGTTTATAAATGATTTGTAGAACTCAACTATAATCACTTTGATTATAAATGATTTGTAGTACTCAACTATAATCACTTTGTTTATAAATGATTTGTAGTACTCAACTATAATCACTTTGTTTATAAATGATTTGTAGTACTCAACTATAATCACTTTGTTTATAAATGATTTGTAGTACTCAACTATAATCACTTTGTTTATAAATGATTTGTAGCACTCAACTATAATCACTTTGTTTATAAATGATTTGTAGTACTCAACTATCATCACTTTGTTCATAAATGATTTGTAGTACTCAACTATAATCACTTTGTTCATAAATTATTTGTAGTACTCAACTATAATCACTTTGTTTATAAATGATTTGTAGTACTCAACTATAATCACTTTGTTTATAAATGATTTGTAGAACTCAACTATAATCACTTTGATTATAAATGATTTGTAGTACTCAACTATAATCACTTTGTTTATAAATGATTTGTAGTACTCAACTATAATCACTTTGTTTATAAATGATTTGTAGTACTCAACTATAATCACTTTGTTTATAAATGATTTGTAGTACTCAACTATAATCACTTTGTTTATAAATGATTTGTAGTACTCAACTATAATCACTTTGTTTCAAAAGATTTGTAGTACTCAACTATAATCACTTTGTTTATAAATGATTTGTAGTACTCAACTATAATCACTTTGTTTATAAATGATTTGTAGTACTCAACTATAATCACTTTGTTTATAAATGATTTGTAGTACTCAACTATAATCACTTTGTTTATAAATGATTTGTAGTACTCAACTATAATCACTTTGTTTATAAATGATTTGTAGTACTCAACTATAATCACTTTGTTTATAAATTATTTGTAGTACTCAACTATAATCACTTTGTTTATAAATGATTTGTAGTACTCAACTATAATCACTTTGTTTATAAATGATTTGTAGTACTCAACTATAATCACTTTGTTTATAAATGATTTGTAGTACTCAACTATAATCACTTTGTTTATAAATTATTTGTAGTACTCAACTATAATCACTTTGTTTATAAATGATTTGTAGTACTCAACTATAATCACTTTGTTTATAAATGATTTGTAGCACTCAACTATAATCACTTTGTTTATAAATGATTTGTAGTACTCAACTATCATCACTTTGTTCATAAATTATTTGTAGTACTCAACTATAATCACTTTGTTTATATATTAGTTGTAGTACTCAACTATAATCACTTTGTTTATAAATGATTTGTAGTACTCAACTATAATCACTTTGTTTATAAATGATTTGTAGTACTCAACTATAATCACTTTGTTTATAAATGATTTGTAGCACTCAACTATAATCACTTTGTTTATAAATGATTTGTAGTACTCAACTATCATCACTTTGTTCATAAATTATTTGTAGTACTCAACTATAATCACTTTGTTTATAAATTATTTGTAGTACTCAACTATAATCACTTTGTTTATAAATGATTTGTAGTACTCAACTATAATCACTTTGTTTATAAATGATTTGTAGCACTCAACTATAATCACTTTGTTTATAAATGATTTGTAGTACTCAACTATCATCACTTTGTTCATAAATTATTTGTAGTACTCAACTATAATCACTTTGTTTATATATTAGTTGTAGTACTCAACTATAATTACTTTGTTCATAAATGATACTTTCAGTTTGATATTTAAATAAAATAAAATCACAGGTTGGAAATAAAGTTAACACTTGCGTTATATGCTGTTAAAACAATACCCACAAAAAGAGAAACAGTCATGTGATTTCGGGTATGTCTAAGAAAGAAATAATTTAAAACAAAACCGTTGTTATGATAATTTTATTAATTTTAATTCAGTGACATTTTCAGTACTTTGTACAATGAAAAATAGAAAACCACGCAAACTACAAGTTATATATACACCTTGTACCTAGACTGTTTTTATGTGCACTGCCAGTCGCTTTTAAAGTTCGATTTCCCGTAGGGTGGCAGCACAATCGGATCCAATTTTTACCTCAGCTTCCCGATTTTAGCCTTGCCTAACCACAAGCATTGGTATTCGATAAAACAGAATCTGATTTTATGACTAAAACCTCCAGAGACTTAATCGTAGTCGACGTGGTACTGAGTACCAGTTTATCGCCAACATGAAAGAAACACTACTTTGGAGACGTTAAAGTGTTTTCTTCAACAAAGGTCACTTTACGTAGTACTATTGACAAAAGCGTTTTTTACTGACAAGGTCTAGTGGCTAGGGCGTTCAACTTGCTGCGAGGGTGGTATAACCCGTCAGCCAATCTTACTGTTCGCTGATAAAGGGCAGCATGAGCGTTGGATATGGGCGTTTTTGACTAGCTTTCTTTCCTTTAGTATAACACTTTCAAATGATAAAAGGTTGGCGCAGATGGCTTTCGAGTAGCTTAATGCGTAACCTAACAAACAAATATACTACAAAACATTTTACCCTGTTTATCCCAGAGAATAAACGAAATCTAGTTACATCATGAAGATACTTAATGAAATATGACTGCTAGTAATTACATTGCTGTTTCTTACAAAGACTACAGTATTTGTGGTCGACTGTAAAATAAATATAAGAATTCAAAATGTTCCTTTCTGAGTTACTGACATTGGGCGTGTTGGTAAGGGCATATCAGTTGTTGTGAATACATTTAGGCCCGGCATGACCAGGTAGTTAAGGCACTCGACTCGTAATCCAAGGGCTGCGGGTTCGCATCCCCGTAGCACCAAACATGCTCGCCTTTTTAGCCGTGGGGGAGTTATAATGCAACGGTCAATCTCACTATTCCTTGGTAAAAGAGTACACCAAGAGTTGGCGGTGGGTGATGATGACTAGTGGCCTTTTCTCTAGTCTTACACTGCTAAATTAGGGACGGCTAGCGCAGATAGTCCTCGTGTAGCTTTGCGCGAAATTAGAAACAAAAACACACAATACATCAACTCAATGAAGAGTTTTTAAATTATTGGTGGATAGAAAAAACAAAGACATTTTACAGGTAACTTCTTAATGAAAGGACTGTGTATTACGTTCTTGTAAATTTACATTACAACACTTTACAGATCTACTGATGTAGTTTGTTTGTTGTTGAAGGATTGTGTAACACGTTATTGTAAAGTTACATAACAACACTTTACAGATTTACTAATGTAGTTTGTTTGTTGTTGAAGGATTGTGTAACACGTTATTGTAAAGTTACATAACAACACTTTACAGATCTACTGATGTAGTTTGTTTGTTGTTGAAGGATTGTGTAACACGTTATTGTAAATTTACATAACAACACTTTACAGATTTACTAATGTAGTTTGTTTGTTGTTGAAGGATTGTGAACACGTTATTGTAAAGTTACATAACAACACTTTACAGAGTTACTAATGAAGTTTGTTTGTTGTTGAAGGATTGTGTAACACGTTATTGTAAAGTTACATAACAACACTTTACAGATTTACTAATGTAGTTTGTTTGTTGTTGAAGGATTGTGTAACACGTTATTGTAAAGTTACATAACAACACTTTACAGAGTTACTAATGTAGTTTGTTTGTTGTTGAAGGATTGTGTAACACGTTATTGTAAAGTTACATAACAACACTTTACAGATTTATTGGCATAGTGTGTTAGTTCTTCAGCAGTAGCATGTGTTGTGCCCACCATAATATCGAAATCCGTTTATCAGCTTTATAGACCTTCAGACTTGCCGCTAGGCCACGAGGGGAGGGGGGTTGGATACTGAAGCTAGAAAGATGTTAGGTAGTGTAAGTAATAAATGACTTGTATATAATTTATCGGGTACATTTAATTATCCTTGTTCATTGAAGTATTTTTGTTATAACTAGGCTTTACCTTTCGTAGTTTTATACTACAAATTTAAAGAAGGTTTAATAAACAGAGACTGGATTCGCTGGTGGCACCGCTTATGGTGACATTTTCAGTGAAGGAAGCGATTATGAAAGTGTTAACATATATTGAGGATTGAATTTTATAAATGTTGTGATAGCTTTCGCTATAAAATATGTTCATGATAGAAAGTGTTTTACTATGGATTCCTGATTTTAAACTTATTAAACTTAACATGTTCCGGCATGGCCAGGTGGGTTAAGGCGATCGACTCGTAATCTTAGGGTCGCGGATTCGAATCCCGTCACACCAAACATGCTCGTCCTTTCATTCGTGGAGGCGTTATGATGTGCCGATCAATCCCACTATCCGTTGTTAAAAGAGTAGCCCAAGAGTTGGCAGTGGGTGGTGATGACTAGCTGCCTTCCCTCTAGTCTTACACTGCTAAATTAGGGACGGCAAGCGCAGATAGCCCTCGGGTAGCTTTGCGCGAAATGGAAAAAAACAAACAAATAATTAAATTTAACTATAAGCATCAATAAGTGTAGCAGTTTTGTTATTTTTTATCTGTTCTCCTTAAAGTATAGCTTTTTAAAACTAAGGACACGTGTGTTTCCAGAAACGTTACGTCTGTATATGTTATAATTCAACTCTCCTATTCTAGTTTCGCTCTATTTCGTTCCTGAGATGAGTCTATAAACCTAAAGGTTGAGTAGGGGATTTTTTTCTTTTACTGACGGATATGTTAATACTTACTTTACGAATCCCACTACTGTATCAATGTGTCAGTTTATTCATGACTGTGCTACACATAAAAATGTTTCACAGTATCATGTAATGTTGTTCAAAGGGTTGTAAAAAAACTTATCTTGTAATCTACTGTGTGTTTAGTTGTTATTTCAAGCAGAGTTACCAAAAAAATAACGGGCTATTTGTCAAGCCTTTACACACATAACCTTTTAAGTAGAAACAGAGATTGGATACTCCTTAATACTATAAAACGTTGTATATATTAAAGGAAATTACTGGACTTCATATTTGCCAGCATTTAACGTCATAAAATCCATAAGTGTTTTAAAAACTGTGTATCAATATTTGAAATCCAAGTTTCCACCACTAACCATAGTGACGACTGTTCTTTAGACATGCATTTCACACGTAAGTTTACTATTTCGTATATCATTAAAATATATGCTATAAAAATTGTACAGATGTTAAGATTTTACTCACAGTAAATATGACATTTCCATAACCAGTACCTTTTACTGGTAAACATTGTAATATGTTAAGTGGTTATAGTTAGTTGTAGAACTCTTTAGTCACATTAAAATAAAGGTCAACAATTTCCTTTCTTCCATCAACTTTAATATGAATCCTTTTACGAAAAAGCCATTAAGAATTATTTTAAATTTTGCTAGAAATCCTAGCTTTCTGTTCACATTTTTATCAGTTAGACCGTAATGTGCAACAATAAATTTTAGTGATGTGAAATTGTAGCAACTATTAAATATATTTCACTTATAGTTAGAGAAGAAAAAAATATAAACACAGAATCATATACATATATGACGACATAACAGTGAGTGTAAATTATATGGTTGCTAACTTAAATTTAGAAGGTGCGTTTTACATACAAATTTTCACTTGATTACAACATCATTTATTATCACCTGTTTTTTCTTCCAGTTACACGAATTTTGTCGAAGACCATTTCGTGTCAGTCAAGAGAAAAGTTGAAACAAAATCACTTGCATTACAGATTTATAAATATTGCTATCCCGACGTACTGGTTAATTTTAACCACAAAACTTTGGTATTACAAAGTTATAAAAGGATTAGGCACAACACAACTTTTTAACTATCATTATCAAATTTCATATTTTATCGCTAACAAAACTTTGTATAAACAAGGTATAAACTGTAATCGTCCCAAAACTTTGGGTTTTATGATATTGTCTTGGTAATGGTTTAACTTGCATAAGGTATAAACTGTAATCGTGCCAAAACTTTGGGTTTTATGACATTGTGTTGGTAATGGTTTAACCAAAGTCTTCGTTACACAAATATCTGTTATGAGTACATAACACAGTTTTGCTGATATATTAAGCTGACGAAAGTAGTGTTTTGAGTACAATTATAATTCTTCAGGATGGGCTGATTGCAGTGTTGTTGCGGGCTTAAAACTTGTGCATTATGTAAAGTGCAATTCATAATAAATATTATATATTCTACTATTGTTTAAAATTTCTACTTCTTAAATTTAAAATCTCTCTAATAACTGTTCCCTTTAGTATCTTAATGAAATCCCTTTATGACCTTCTGTTGTAGAAATCGTACTTATTATGAAGATAGTTTTTTACTTGAACTAAACTTAACAATGTTGTTCTTATTAATGTGAATAAGATGAAACATCATCTTAGTTCACCATAGTTTCGTTAAATGTTTCTATAGTTTAATGGCAGTTGATCATTAGTTGGGTCCTACTGAACGTTTATGACTGTCGTAAAGAAGAACGTAGTTAGAAAGTACTACAGAATGTATTTAAAACAATGAGGACGAAAGAACGTTTATAGTATAACAACGACTGTATTTTTTTCTGGTATATATGTTATCCTGTACACTACAGCGTGGCTCAGCTACTTGATTTAAGATAGAAATGGTTTTCTTAAGAATTGTGTAGTGTTGCGTAAATGTGATTTTGATTTTTGGCAGGTTACCTACTATCATAAAACATGAAAAGCTAGGATTTTGGATCATCTCTCTTCACGTACAGAATACGCTAGTACAAAGTTCTTAGCACTATATTTTCCCCAAAATATGTTTTTTGACGTTTATTAAACAAAAGCTAAATCTTACAGACATATTTCAGAACTACCTGTCTTTTTCTCCATGATTGATTTTTAACTACAGTTGACCAAGGGACAGAGTCGATGATTTGCCGACGGTACTTGTATAAGACATATTATTAGATAACAAAATTAATAAACTCAGCAGACTGTGATTGTCACCCTTATAAATGACAACATTTCAAGTTTCGAGCTGTTCTCTATCGTATGTTTCAAACGGTTAATTAAAAATGTCTTTCAGTTTTATTTCTTAAGGCCAAAGGGTTCCATTTTATACGAAAAACTTAGAACTGTTGTTGGAAAAAACTACTCTAAGGTTTAAGAGAAAGCAAGTTATTAAAACGTTTATAAATTTAAGGACAAAAATTTGTGTCAAGACAGCAGGTATGGGTATTAAAAGTTTTATTAAAACAAAGTAGAGAACAACGTTTCGACCTTCTTAGATCACCTTCAGATTAACTCTTTGTTTGAGGAGGTATAAATGTTGTTCCTTGCTTTATTTTAATAACATTTTTGGTACCCATACCAGCTGTCTTGACATAAATTTTTACTTCAAGTGAGTTTCTCGTCATTCCGAATGCTAAGGTTAAGAGACTATTAACATATTTTCTTTGTTATGTTATTGTTTTTTGTTGTCGTTTCTTTATAAAAAATAATGTTTACAACACTTACAACGTGTACTTACGATATTATGGACAAAATATTTTCTTTCTTGAGTTGTTTCTGAGTTAAAACGATTTCTTCGACATGATCAATGCTATTACCTCTACTGTAGCACCAGTGTTAAGGACATCGAAACACAAAGATAGAAAACAATGAGAAAGTTTACTGTTCTGAGACGATGGTATCTTGTCTATCAAGAAGATATTAATATCTAAGTCTATTATTAATATTAATATCTAAGTCTGTTATTAATATTAACATCTAAGTCTGTTATTAATATTAATATTAATATCTAATCCGCCCCCCAGTGGCTCAGCGTCATGTCTGCGGACTTACAGCGCTAAAAACCGGGTTTCGATACCTCTGATGGGCAGAGCACAGACAGCCCATTGTGTAGCTTTGTGCTTCATTCACAACAACAAAAACAACAACTAATATTTAAGCCTGTTATTAATATTAACATCTAAGTCTGTTATTAATATTAATATTAATATCTAAGCCGCCCCCCAGTGGCTCAACGTCATGTCTGCGGACTTACAGCGCTAAAAACCGGGTTTCGATACCTCTGATGGGCAGAGCACAGACAGCCCATTGTGTAGCTTTGTGCTTCATTCACAACAACAAAAACAACAACTAATATTTAAGCCTGTTATTAATATTAACATCTAAGTTTGTTATTAATATTAATATCTAAGTCTGTTATTAATATTAACATCTAAGTCTGTTATTAATATTAATATCTAAGTCTGTTATTAATATTAATATCTAAGTTTATTATTAATACTGATATTAATAAAATAAGTCTATTCAATCTGCCATTCTATCTTTTCCACTGGTACTAAAATGTTAGGCCCGGCATGGCCAAGAGTGTTAAGGCGTTCGACTCATAATACGAGCGTCACGGGTTCGAATCCAAGACACACCAAACATGCTCGCCCTTTCAGCCGTGGAGGCGTTATAATGTTACAGTCAATCCCACAAGAGTTGGCGGTGGGTGGTAATGACTAGCTGCCTTCCCTCTAGTCTTACACTACTAAATTACGGACGGCTAGCGCAGATAGCCCTCGTGTAGCTTTGCGCAAAATTCAAAAACAAAACAAAAAACACAAACTAAAATGTGACTCGAATTTTTCGAAAAGTTAAATATTGCTAGGAAAATTATTATTGTAGAAAATCCCTTAATTTATTATAACGGTAGTAACAGTAACTCTGTTAATAGGTGTTCAAACCCAAAATATGTTTCTCCAGAGATTTGAGAGAGTCACTTAAGTTTAAATTAATTTTATTTTTTTTATATTAAATGATAAAGTTACAATCATTTAATGCAGTATGAGTATTCTTAAAGTAAACATTATTCACATGTTTATTAAATAAACAATTACATAATTTTAATTTAAATAGCCTAGTGATAGAGGTTGACCAATCATCAAAGTTCAAACAATTTATAGCAACATGAACCAAATAATAACAAAAAATAACAACAACCTTAGAACCGAAAACCGAACCAGTTTTTGGACAGAAATAGATATTTCTACGACAAAAAAAGATGAACCACCTAGAGGGGATTCACAAGTTCATATCAGGTTTAAACGTGCTAATACCCTTAGCAACACAAATCATTAATAGTTCTTAAACGTGACAGAAACACATGCTCTGTGATGATGGTTAATGTGAGAGATTCTAACATGAAAACAATAACAAACGTTACATGTCCTCGTCATGCCGCTAATTTACGGTATAGCATGCTCTTTTATTAGATAATGTCAGGTTTTACATTCGAAAACTCTGAAAATCCACTTTAGATCCAGAACGATGAACGATGAATCTCAGTATTAAAGATTCAACCACACTTTAAAGAGTTAATAACTCAAAACCTTTGTAAAGATCCAATCTCACTTTAAAGAGTTAATAACTCAAAACCCTGGTAAAGATCCAACCACACTTTAAGAGTTAATAACTCAAAACCTTGGTAAAGATCCAACCTCACTTTAAAGAGTTAATAACTCAAAACCTTGTTAAAGATCCAACGTCACTTTAAAGAGTTAATAACTCAAAACCTTGGTAAAGATCCAACCTCACTTTAAAGAGTTAATAACTCAAAACCCTGGTAAAGATCCAACCACACTTTATAGAGTTAATAACTCAAAACCTTGGTAAAGATCCAACCTCACTTTAAAGAGTTAATAACTCAAAACCTTGTTAAAGATCCAACGTCACTTTAAAGAGTTAATAACTCAAAACCTTGGTAAAGATCCAACCTCACTTTAAAGAGTTAATAACTCAAAACCTTTGTAAAGATTCAACCTCACTTTAAAGTGTTATTAACCCAAAACCTTTGTAGAGATCCAACCACACTGTTTAGAGTTATTACCCAAAACTGCAAAGAAATTCCTATCTTACCGTTACAAAAAATGCTTCAATGAGACCCACAATCCAAATTTAGGAAGAAATGTCACATTCTGACTTTTTGTGTACATTTTGTGTATATATCGTTTAATTACTTTTTGAGTTAAGTGCGCGAAAACACAGATGGACAAACAAACACACACGAACCTGATTTCAATATCCTCACTAGGGTAATAAAACAAACACACATGAACCTGATTTCAATATCCTCACGAGGGTAATAAGTCATTTGACTGTAGAAGATGGCATAATAGATTTTTAATAAAGTTTTTTTTCAGTTTGAATTTCAAATTTTGTGATTTTTAATATATTTGAATTGGTTGGTTGTTTTGGAATTTCGCACAAAGCTACTCGAGGGCTATCTGTGCTAGCCGTCCCTAATTTAGCAGTGTAAGACTAGAGGGAAGGCAGCTAGTCACCATTACCCACCGCCAACTCTTGGGCTACTCTTTTACCAACGAATAATGGGATTGATCGTAACATTATAACGTCCCCACGGCTGAAAGAACGAGCATGTTTGACGCGACCGGGATGCGAACCCGCGACCCTCAGATTACGAGTCGCACGCCTTAACACGCTTGGCCATGCCGGGCCCTATATGTTTGAAACATTCTCATAAGTAGGATTTAAAAATTTTGAGTAGCAGTGGACTAGACAGTCGTTCTGAAACTTAAAAAATATGTCTTACGGTATAAACACTTCTTCGAGTAGCAGGAATATGAAAACTTTAAGTCAGAAACATGTTTAACTGTATAAACATTTATTATAATACCCGGATAATAAAAAATAGAACTCAGATATAGGTCTAACCTAATAAAAACGTACAATATTACCTGGCTTGTAACAATTGTAACTTAGAAATAATTCTAACAATATGAACACTTACTTTATTACCTGGATAATAAAAAAATGCGATTTCTTCAGTGTTTTATCAGAAATTTCTTTGACAATTCAATATATTTCCATTAAACTTTAACCGGTTATATAACCACTGATAAATTACATGTTACAAATGAAGAGGAGATTACACATCACAAGAATAACAACAAACAGTTAGAAGAAAATAATAATCGATTATTCAAATGAAAAACGAAAAATATAACAGAATAATTTGATTACTTTATTGCACTACAATCCAGAGGAATGAACACAAAATCTTAAGTTATTATATAGAATGTTACACCATACGTAAACTGACGATTTTGTGTACTTTATATTTTGTTGGAAGTTCCCTCTAACCCTGGTTCTGGTTGTTGAACTACCAGTTTCTATATACTTTCTATCGGAAAGTCTAAAAGGAATAACGAATGAAGCCTCTCAGTGCACTGTTCATGAGTCCTTGAAACGTGTTCCACGTGTTCTGGGTTTTATAATGTCCACTTTACGTGACACGAACTATACCTTATATTTTTATCAATAACGAATCCACAGCAATGGAGTAACCTGCACATTTTTTTTTCCACTTGGATATATACATAGTTTTTAATTTCTTCAAGAAATAAGTATTTTATACTGGTTCGAAACTTATACAACATTCCTATCTTAACAAATTATTATGTGATGACTTGTCTTTGTTAACGAAAACGTTAATAACTGTTTCTTGTTTGACATGCCAACACTTCTTATAAATGTCTACTTCACAATGAAGTTTCATTTGACATGTTCTACTAAGCTATGAACAATCCACTTGCATAAGTTCATGAAACGCTATTATATGCCAATGTTTGTTTGCTTGTTTTTGAATTTCGCGCAAAGCTACACGAGGGCTAACTGCGCTAGCCGCCTCTAATTTAGCAGTGTAAGACTAGAGGGAAGGCAGCTAGTCATCACCACCCACCGCCTGCTCTTTGGCTACTCTTTTACCAACGAAAAACGGGTTGACCGTCACATTATAACGCCCCCACGGCTGAAAGGGCAAACATGTTTGGTGCGACGGAGATTCAAACTCGCGACCCTAAGATTACGAGTTTAACGCCTTAACATATCCGGTCATGTCGGGCCTTATTATATGTGAAATTTAACTTGATGTATTATTAAACATTGCGAAAAGATAAGATTTGAGAGTAAATCATTATTTCAAAAACCCCGTTTCTATTTAAAACTTACCATTACTCTTGTTTAGTTTGTTGTTAATCACAACGTTACACAATAAACACTTTGTGCTCTGCCAACCAAGGATCGAAACCCGATGTTTAAACGTTATAAAACATCAGACAAACCACTGAGTCACTTGCGGAGACGGCTTTACCATAATATGACATCTTTAACTTATCAGTTTAGTTGTATTTACCACAAGGTGACATGCTTAACACGTTAATTTAATTGGCTTAGCCATTATATGACATGTTTAACACATCAGTTTAAAAACAAGTAATTCAATGAACATTAGTAAATGTCAGATTATCTTTCGTTAATACTTGTTTGAATAATTATTTATATAGAGTTTCTGTATAAAATTATCGAAAGACGTGGAACGCTTCTAAAGAAGTAACAAGCACCTAGAAAGTTCCAATTCATTTGACATAGAAACCAATGAAATCAGTGTATCCAATAGTTATCATATGAAATAATGACTTGTAGACGATATTTCTATGTTATAAAACCTACAGCTTT
Organism: Tachypleus tridentatus; assembly: GCF_004210375.1. NCBI lineage: Eukaryota > Metazoa > Arthropoda > Merostomata > Xiphosura > Limulidae > Tachypleus > Tachypleus tridentatus. Next base: position 7,984,612 of record NC_134835.1, on the reverse strand, counting down.
ATGTTGTCAAACTCGTAGTACATCTAAATATGTGACAGGAAAAGGGAGAACTGCTCTTCCTTAAGGGATTTCGAGGGAAGATCCGCCTCAGAATTACTTGTTTCTTGTAATTAAGGTCTGTAATACGCCCACCACGGACACTGAAGTCAGTTTTCCAGCATTACTAGCGTTAAGACTTGTTGATAAATTACGGGACGTAAGTCAGAATTATCAATTAAAAGTGACGTAAAACAAGCAGTGGGATAAATAATATATAAACAATAGTTTTAAACAATAAATAAATAATAGTATTATATAATATATAAACAATAGTATTATATAATAGATAAATAATAGCGTTAAAGAATAAATAAATAATAGTATTACATAATAAATAAATAATAGTATTATATAACAGATAAATAATAGTATTATATAATATATACAGTCATGTGAAAAAGTTAGGACACCCTATGAAAGCCTGTGTATTTTTGTAACATTTTTGGACATACAGATATTTAATCTCAATTTTAACTATACTGAGAGATTATAGGAATATAACTAAACAATTAAAACTGAAGAAAAGACTTTTCAAGATCTTCTGTAAATGTACTTCTACAAAAATGCATATTCTAACTGAGGAAAAAGTTAGGACACCCCACATTTATTCCCACTTAAAATGGCTCAACTCACACACAGGTGTATCACACCAGGTGTACATGATTAGATCGTTACTCAGCATTTTGAATGAGGCTTGCCCTATTTAAAACTCAGACATTTAGTTTGGAGTGCTCCTGACTGTTGAAGCATCATGGTGAGAACAAAAGAGCTGTCTGAGGCTTTCAGAAAGAAAATTGTAGCAGCTTATGAGTCTGGTAAGGGATTTGAAAAGATCTCAAAGGATTTTGAAATCAGCCATTCCACTGTCTGGAAAATAGTCAACAAGTGGAGGGCTTTCAAAACAACTGACAACATGCTCAGGTCTGGTCGTCCAAGCAAGTTCACCCCAAGAGCAGATCGCAAGATGCTAAAAGAGGTCTCCAAATACCCTAACATGTCATCACGGGACCTACAACAGGCTCTGGCTACAGTTGATGTGAAAGTGCATGCCTCTGCAATGAGAAAGAGACTGTACAAGTTTAACATGCATGGGAGGTGTGCAAGAAGGAAACCTTTGTTCTCTAAGAGAAACATCAAGACCAGACTGAAGTTTGCCAGAGAGAATGTAGACAAAGACCAGGACTTCTGAAATAATGTTCTTTCGACAGATGAGTCCAAAATCGAATTATTTGGACACCAGAACAAAGAACATGTTTGGCGTAAACCAAATACAGCATTTCAGGAAAAGAGCCTCATACCAACTGTTAAGCATGGAGGTGGAAGTGTCATGGTTTGGGCTGCTTTGCAGCAGCAGGACCTGGACTGCTCACAATCATAGAATCCACCATGAATTCTACTGTGTATCAGAGGGTGCTTGAGAAAACATGCGAGACCATCTGTACGAAAATTAAAGTTGAAGCGGAACTGGACCTTGCAACACGATAATGACCTAAAACATACCAGTAAATCCACCAAGATCTGGCTAAAAACTAAGAAATGGGGAGTCCTGAAATGGCCGAGTCAAAGCCCAGATCTTAATCCCATTGAGATGCTGTGGGTGACTTTCATAGGGTGTCCTAACTTTTTCACATGACTGTAAATAATAGCATTAATGAATAGATAAATAACAGTATTATATAATAAATAAATAATAGTATTAGATAATAAATAAATAATAGCGTTAGATAATAAATAAATAATAACATTAAATAATAAATAAACTGTAGTGTTAGATATTAAATAAATAATAGCGTTTAATAATAAATAAACAATAGTGCTAGGTAATAAATAAATAATAGTATTAAATAATAAATAAATAATAGTATTAGATAATAAATCAATAATAGTAAACAATTTCACACTAAAACAATACTAGTGAGAACTAACCTTCACCACTAACCTTTAAATCAATAATAGTGAACAATTTCACACTAAAACAATACTAGTGAGAACTAACCTTCACCACTGAATCGGAGAAGTACATTTTTACATTACAACCACAGAAGAAGGATTATAACATTCACTACTGAAACGGGGAGGGACAATTTCACACTATAACAATACTGGCAAGAAATAACCTTTACCACTGAAACTGATCTTTATCAGAGTGGTTTGAATTTCAAGCAAAGCTACACGAGATATGTCTGCCCTAAATGTCCCTAATTTAGCAGTTAAGACTAAAGGGAAAGCAGCTAGTCATCACCACCCACCGCGAACTCTTGGGTTACTTTTTTACCAACGAAAAATGGGATTTACCGTCACATTATAACGCCTTCACGGCTGAAAGGGCGAGCAAGTTTGGTGTGACGTGGATTCGACCTGTGACCCTCATATTACGAGTTGAGTGCCTTAACCACCAGGCTATGTCAGGCCAATTATTAGAGAGATTGTGATATGTTTCCTTTAATAGTTTTCAGCCCCCCGCTAGTACAGAGGTATGTCTCCGGATTTACAACGCTAAAATAAGGGGTTCGATTCCCCTCGGTGGACTGAGCAGATAGCCCTTTGTGGCTTTGCTATACGAAAAACACACATAATAGTTTTTAATTATTTGACCGTGGTTTCAACGTTAGCACTTACTAGTTATTAACAGATCGAGATAACGATTAAAGTAACGAAAAGATAGAGAGAGAACGTGTCCTGTCAGTAATGCACATCCTAAAAATTTATTTATAATCTTGTAATTATTTAGTAAATTATGATGATAAATTATTCTGTAAGGGCAACTACTCTACAAGAAGAAATTAAGACTTTTAAGCCTAACCATGCATATTGTTTATTTTAAAAGAGTTGTACTTTGCTGAAAACAAAGTTTAACTTTTAAATTACTTCTAAATTTTAAAATATTTAGTAGGTGTGTTTTCAAATAAGCTTTTTGGTAAGTGGAAAAAAATCAACATTAAAATTGATACGTATAATTAATAACCTGCTTAGCTACTATACTTAAATATGGTGGTTTCTAGTAGCGAGCGTGTCAGTCTTTGTTTTAAATAGTCTGAGGTTCGAGACGTGATCCCGTTATCAGATCGAATGTTAAAATTTCGTGGCATACTGGAAACATACATGGAAATATGAACACTCCTCTTATGAGTTATTACATTGTAGATACTACATTACCACAGATGAAACCAATGTTGGGATAATAAGTGAAAGTTTATGAACGTTCGATAAGATATTTGTGGAAATAATTCTCTTGGTTTTGTAGTTCCCTTCAATCCTATCAGTGCATTATCGCATTATTTACACACTAAATGGGTTTTCAACAATTCCAAATATATAAACACGTCACTGCCTCTTCAGAAATATATGTATGTATCTCACACATCTGCCGCTATGTTTTTGTAGCATTTTATATTCCATCTAATCTAAAATCATAGAATCAATAGCTGATAGAACAGTTACGTTGAATGACATAATACATGCGTTGTTAGACATGCATGTACGTTTGTAAGAATTATTCTTATAAACTGTAATTATCGTATATTTCTCAGTTATTAGGTTGCGTTTTTAATCCATCTACCGTTTCTTTTCACAAACACGTTTTCTTGTTACAAATTCTAAAATAGCTTTTTTTTCAGAGAATCGAATTCTTAGAAAATTGGCGCTAAAGAATGACTTACTCATAAACTAATGTTTAGCACTAAAAGAAAGTGTTTTAAAAATGAAGTGCTTTTATTTTAATTCTGTTATTTATAACTATTATAGTCAAATAAAACAAACCCTGACGACATTGATCTTAGGATATATTGAAGTTGATATCGCAGAATTAGATAATAAAAATATAGACTAAAACTCCTGCTGTTAGCATTAGTTAAAACACACCTTTTGTGTGAAGCTCGCATTTAAGACAGCTGTTTGCTATCGATTCGGGTATCTTCCGTTAACTATATGAACCACAGTTGATAATGTCTGTCAGGAGGTTCTTTCACGAAGCACAGCACTCGACGTCTCCCGGTGAGACGAGGGGGGGTGAGTGAGGAAATGGTGAGTCTGTGGACTTACATCCCAAACATTTGTTGTTCGATTCTGAATTATTTACACAATAGATAGTCTTCTCAAACAAACAAAAATAGCTATTGGGTAAAATAAGACTTTTAACAAAGTTTACCTTCGTGTAGTTAATACTTCTGTTCACTGTGATTTACGGTGGGTGGTGATGATTAGTTTTACAGTTAGATTAGGGACGGCTCGCGTGGATAGTCTTCGTGTAGCTTCGCCTGAAATGAAAAAAAAAAAAAAACAACGAACAAACAAGTAGACAGATCCAGACTGTATTAGTTTCGATATAAGGTAAATAATCACGCCATCTCCAGTTCAGTTCCAAACAATCACCGTGAATAAACATTTGGTTTGGTTCTACTTAATAACGCCATCAAATGTAAATAGTGATTTCCTCTGATAACATCGAATGAAGCATTGACTTAGCTCAAATTTAGTACACGTTAACAATTTGTTTTCATTTATTTCAGAGAATTAAATATTAAAACTTAAATGCACGTTTCGTTTAAGGATTCATCTTAACTGACGTCACTGAAGATTATAGTGGGAACCAATGTTCTCAATTCTGCTCTTATAAAGAAACACAAATTCAGGTACAAAAGAATTGCAACATGTTTTTAGAATAGTTATGAAAAATATTCTTCTGTAACGGTATTCGTATAGCGTCATTTTCACACGTCATTACCGCTGGCATCGAGAGTAGACTGACGTCATGTTTTTAACTCTGTGTGCTTGTCTGTCAGCAAAAATGTTCAAAAACGGCTAAATGGATTTTGATCAAAGTTGACATGCATTTGAACTATGACCCGACTTAGAATCGAGTTGCTTTTGGAGAGTAAATATCACAAAACAATATATTGGGAAAACACCAGTATCTAAAAATATCACATTGTTTTTTCCCCATAACTCAATACAAATGACTGTATTTTGATGAAAAATGGTGGACTTACGAACAATATAATTCCTCACAGTCTAATCAAAACTAAGAGACAAATAAGATCACGGAAGCGTGGTGGAGGTATACCTTTCACCAAGTGCCCCTCTAGCAATAATAATTGTATTCAAATGTATACAAAACACAATGATAAGAAGGGACAACAGAGACCTACAGATTTTGATAAGGATGTATGATCATGTTTTTTGATCTTCTTCAAAGTGTTTTCTGCGAACCTTCTTCGTCTGAGTATCAAAAGTTTACAGTTTGAGTATCACTTTTCTTTCATCACAACAAAGGTAACGATATAATCTTATAAGAAGAATATAATAAACTATTGATCCACAGGTATAAACCAGGGAAGGTAACGATATAATCTTACAAGAAGAATATAATAAACTATTGATCCACAGGTATAAACCAGGAAAGGTAACGATATAATCTTACAAGAAGAATATAATAAACTATTGATCCACAGGTATAAACCAGGAAAGGTAACGATATAATCTTACAAGAAGAATATAATAAACTACTGATCCACAGGTATAAACCAGGAAAGATAATTATAGAATCTTACAAAATATAATAAACTATTGATCCACAGGTATAAACCAGGAAAGGTAACGATATAATCTTACAAAAAGAATATAATAAACTATTGTTCCACAGGTATAAACCAGGAAAGGTAACGATATAATCTTACAAGAAGAATATAATAAACTATTGTTCCACAGGTATAAACCAGGAAAGGTAACGATATAATCTTACAAAAAGAATATAATAAACTATTGCTCCACAGGTATAAACCAGGGAAGGTAACGATATAATCTTACAAGAAGAATATAATAAACTATTGATCCACAGGTATAAACCAGGAAAGGTAACGATATAATCTTACAAGAAGAATATAATAAACTATTGATCCACAGGTATAAACCAGGAAAGGTAACGATATAATCTTACAAGAAGAATATAATAAACTATTGCTCCACAGGAATAAACCAGGAAAGATAATTATAGAATCTTACAAAATATAATAAACTATTGATCCACAGGTATAAACCAGGAAAGGTAACGATATAATCTTACAAAAATAATATAATAAACTATTGTTCCACAGGTATAAACCAGGAAAGGTAACGATATAATCTTACAAGAAGAATATAATAAACTATTGTTCCACAGGTATAAACCAGGAAAGGTAACGATATAATCTTACAAAAAGAATATAATAAACTATTGCTCCACAGGTATAAACCAGGAAGGTAACGATATAATCTTACAAGAAGAATATAATAAACTATTGATCCACAGGTATAAACCAGGAAGGTAACGATATAATCTTACAAGAAGAATATAATAAACTATTGATCCACAGGTATAAACCAGGAAAGGTAACGATATAATCTTACAAGAAGAATATAATAAACTACTGATCCACAGGTATAAACCAGGAAAGATAATTATAGAATCTTACAAAATATAATAAACTATTGATCCACAGGTATAAACCAGGAAGGTAACGATATAATCTTACAAAAGAATATAATAAACTATTGTTCCACAGGTATAAACCAGGAAAGGTAACGATATAATCTTACAAGAAGAATATAATAAACTATTGTTCCACAGGTATAAACCAGGAAAGGTAACGATATAATCTTACAAAAGAATATAATAAACTATTGCTCCACAGGTATAAACCAGGGAAGGTAACGATATAATCTTACAAGAAGAATATAATAAACTATTGATCCACAGGTATAAACCAGGAAAGGTAACGATATAATCTTACAAGAAGAATATAATAAACTATTGATCCACAGGTATAAACCAGGAAAGGTAACGATATAATCTTACAAGAAGAATATAATAAACTATTGATCCACAGGTATAAACCAGGAAGGTAACGATATAATCTTACAAGAAGAATATAATAAACTATTGCTCCACAGGAATAAACCAGGAAAGATAATTATAGAATCTTACAAAATATAATAAACTATTGATCCACAGGTATAAACCAGAAAAGGTAACGATATAATCTTACAAAAAGAATATAATAAACTATTGTTCCACAGGTATAAACCAGGAAAGGTAACGATATAATCTTACAAGAAGAATATAATAAACTATTGTTCCACAGGTATAAACCAGGAAAGATAACGATATAATCTTACAAAAAGAATATAATAAACTATTGCTCCACAGGTATAAACCAGGGAAGGTAACGATATAATCTTACAAGAAGAATATAATAAACTATTGATCCACAGGTATAAACCAGGAAAGGTAACGATATAATCTTACAAGAAGAATATAATAAACTATTGATCCACAGGTATAAACCAGGAAAGGTAACGATATAATCTTACAAGAAGAATATAATAAACTACTGATCCACAGGTATAAACCAGGAAAGATAATTATAGAATCTTACAAAATATAATAAACTATTGATCCACAGGTATAAACCAGGAAAGGTAACGATATAATCTTACAAAAAGAATATAATAAACTATTGTTCCACAGGTATAAACCAGGAAAGGTAACGATATAATCTTACAAGAAGAATATAATAAACTATTGTTCCACAGGTATAAACCAGGAAAGGTAACGATATAATCTTACAAAAAGAATATAATAAACTATTGCTCCACAGGTATAAACCAGGGAAGGTAACGATATAATCTTACAAGAAGAATATAATAAACTATTGATCCACAGGTATAAACCAGGAAAGGTAACGATATAATCTTACAAGAAGAATATAATAAACTATTGATCCACAGGTATAAACCAGGAAAGGTAACGATATAATCTTACAAGAAGAATATAATAAACTATTGCTCCACAGGAATAAACCAGGAAAGATAATTATAGAATCTTACAAAATATAATAAACTATTGATCCACAGGTATAAACCAGGAAAGGTAACGATATAATCTTACAAAAAGAATATAATAAACTATTGTTCCACAGGTATAAACCAGGAAAGGTAACGATATAATCTTACAAGAAGAATATAATAAACTATTGTTCCACAGGTATAAACCAGGAAAGGTAACGATATAATCTTACAAAAAGAATATAATAAACTATTGCTCCACAGGTATAAACCAGGGAAGGTAACGATATAATCTTACAAGAAGAATATAATAAACTATTGATCCACAGGTATAAACCAGGAAAGGTAACAATATAATATTACAAGAAGAATATAATAAACTATTGCTCCACAGGAATAAACCAGGAAAGATAATTATAGAATCTTACAAAATATAATAAACTATTGATACACAGGTATAAACCAGGAAAGGTAACAATATAATCTTACAAGAAGAATATAATAAACTATTGCTCAACAGGAATAAACCAGGAAAGATAATTATAGAATCTTACAAAATATAATAAACTATTGATACACAGCTATAAACCAGGAAAGGTAATGATAGAATCTTACAAAAAGAATATAATAAACTATTGCTCCACAGGTATAAACCAGGAAAGGTAACGATATAATCTTACAAAAAGAATATAATAAACTATTGCTCCACAGGTATAAACCAGGAAAGGTAATGATATAATCTTACAAGAAAAATATAATAAACTATTGCTCCACAGGTATAAACCAGGAAAGGTAACGATATAATCTTACAAAAAGAATATAACAAACTATTGATCCACAGGTATAAACCGGGAAAGGTAACGATATAATCTTACAAAAAGAATATAATAAACTATTGATCCACAGGTATAAACCAGGAAAGGTAACGATATAATCTTACAAAAATAATATAATAAACTATTGATCCACAGGTATAAACCAGGAAAGGTAACGATATAATCTTACAAGAAGAATATAATAAATTATTGCTCCACAAATACAAAGTTACTAAGTTAACGATATAATCTTACAAAAAATAATTTAATAAATTACTGCTACCCAGCAATAAAGCCACAAAGGTAACGATATGAACTTACAAAAAATAATATAAGAAACCATTTCTCCATAGTCATAAAGCCACAAAGGTGACGATATAATCATACAAAATATAATATCTCAAACAAAAAGAATATAATAAACTATTGATCCACAGGTATAAACCGGGAAAGGTAACGATATAATCTTACAAGAAGAATATAATAAACTATTGATCCACAGGTATAAACCAGGAAAGGTAACGATATAATCTTACAAAAATAATATAATAAACTATTGATCCACAGGTATAAACCAGGAAAGGTAACGATATAATCTTACAAGAAGAATATAATAAATTATTGCTCCACAAATACAAAGTTACTAAGTTAACGATATAATCTTACAAAAAATAATTTAATAAATTACTGCTACCCAGGAATAAAGCCACAAAGGTAACGATATGAACTTACAAAAAATAATATAATAAACCATTTCTCCATAGTCATAAAGCCACAAAGGTGACGATATAATCATACAAAATATAATATCTCAAACTATTGCTCCAAAGGTATAAAGCCACAAATATAACGATATAATATTACAAAAAGAATATAACAAAATATTGCTCCAGGGGAATAAAAAAACAAAGGTAACAATATAATCTTACAAAAAAATAATATAATAAACTATTTCTCCACAATTATAAAGCTACAAAGGTAACTATATAAGCTTACAAAAAATATAATAAAATATTGCTCCACGGGTATAAAGCCACGAAGTTAACGATATAATCTTACAAAAGAGAATATAATAAACTATTGCTCCACAGGTATAAAGCCACAAAGGTAAAGATATAATTTTAGAAAAAGAATTTAATAAACTATTGCTCCACAGGTATAAAGCAACAAAGGTCACGATTTAACCTTAAAAAAATAATATAATAAGCTATTGCTCCAAAGGTATCAAGCTGCATGTGGTAACGATATAATCTTACAAAAAAAATATAATAGACCATTGCTCAACAGGTATAAAGCCACAAAGTTAACGATATAATCTTACAAAAAATAATATAATAAATTATTGCTCCACATGTATAAAACTACAAAGGTAACGATATTATCTTACAAAAAATAATATAATAAACCATTGCAACAAAGGTAAAAAGCTACAAGTGGTAATGTTATAATCTCACGAAAAAAATATAATAAACAATTGCTCCACAGGTATAAAGCCAAAAAATAACAATATATTATTTCAAAAGGAATTTAATAAATTATTGATCCACAGGTATAAAACTACTAAAATAACGATATAATCTTACAAAAATAATATAAAAACCTATTGCTCCACGGATATAAAGCAACAAAAGTAACGATATAATCTTACAAAAAATAACATAATAAACTACTGCTCCACAGGAATAAAGCCACAAAGAAAGCCGTATAATCATACAAAAAATAATATAATACACTATTTCTCCACAGTCACAAAGCCACAAAGGTAACGATATATTCTTTCAAAAAGAATATAAGAAATTGTTCATCCAGAGGTATAAAGCCACTAAGATAATGATATAATCTTACAAAAAATAATACAATAAACCATTGCTCCACATGTACAAAGCGACAAAAATAACGATATAACTTGACAAAAATAATATAATAAACTATTGATCCACAATTGTAAAGCCACAAAGGTAACGATATAATCTTACAAAAATAATATAATAAAATATTGCTCCACGGGTATAAAGGAACAAAGTTAACAATATAATATTACAAAAATAACATAAAAAACAATTGCTCCAAAGGTATAAAGCTACAAGTGGTAACGACACTATTTTACGAAAAAAAATATTTTAAACTATTGCTCCTCAGGTTTAAGGCCGCAAAGGTAACGATAGAATCTTACAAAAAGAATATAATAAAATATTGCTCCACGAGTATAAAGACACAAAGGTAACGATATAATCTTACAAAAAGAATATAATAAACTATTGCTCCACAGGTATAAAGCCACTTAGGTAACGATATAATCTTACAAAAGAGAATATAATAAATTATTAATCCACAGTTATAAAGCCACAAAGATAATACTACAAAAAGAATATAATAAACAATTGATCCACGGGTATAAAGACACAAGGGTAACGATATAATTTTACAAAAAAATGTAATAATATATTGTCCCACAGTAAAAAAGCCACAAAGGAAACGAATCAATCTTACAAAAAGAATATAATAATCTATTGATCCATAGGTATAAAGCCACTAAGGTAATGATATAATCTTACAAAAAATATTATAAACTATTGCTCCAAAGGTTTAAGGCCACAAAGGTAACGATATAATCTTACAAAAATAATATAATAAAATATTGCTCCAAAGGTATAAAGCCACAAGTGGTAACGATACAATCTTACAAAAAATATTATAAACTATTGCTCCAAAGGTTTAAGGCCACAAAGGTAACGATATAATCTTACAAAAATAATATAATAAAATATTGCTCCAAAGGTATAAAGCCACAAGTAGTAACGATACAATCTTACAAAAAAGAATATAATAAAATATTGATCCACGGGTATAAAGTCAAAACTGTAACGATATAATCTTACAAAAAAAATATAATAAACTTTTGCTTTACAGGTATAAAGCCACAAAGTTAACTATATAATCTTACAAAAATAATAGAATAAACAATTGATCCAAAGGTATTAAGCTACAAGTTGTAACAATACAATCTTGCGAAAAAGAGTAGAATAAACTATTGCTCCACAGGTATAAAGCTAAAAAGGTAACGATAGAATTTAAAAAAAATATATATAATAAAATATTGATCCACGAGTATAAAGCCACAAAGTTAACGATATAATCTTACAAAAAGAATATAATAAACTATTGATCCATAGGTATAAAGCCAGTTAGGTAATGATATAATCTTACAAAAAGAATATAATAAACTATTGATCCATAGGTATAAAGCCAGTTAGGTAATGATATAATCTTACAAAAAATATTATAAACTATTGCTCCAGAGGTTGAAGGCGACAAAGGTAACGACATAAACTAACAAAAATAATATAAAAATATTGCTCCACGGGTATAAATCCACAAGGATAACGATATAATCTTACAAAAAAAAAAATAAATAAACTATTGCTACTCAGGTATAAAGCCACAAAGTTAACGATATAATTTTACAAAAAAAGAATATAATATATTATTGCTCCACATGTATAAAACCACAATGGTCACGATATAATCTTACAAAAAAAATAATAAGCAATTGCTCTACAGGTATAAAGCCACAAAATTAATGATATTATCTTACAAAATGAATATAGAAAAATATAAATCCACGGGTATAAAGCCAAAAAGTTAACGATATAATCTTACAAAAAATATATAATAATGCATTGCTCCACAGGTATAAAGCCACATAGGTAACGATATAATCTTACAAAACATAATATAATAAATTATTGGTCCACATGTATGAAACCACAAATGTAACGATATAATCTCACAAAAAATATAATGAACTATTGCTCCACAGGTATAAAGCCACAATGGTAACGATATAATCTTACAAATAAAATATGATAAAATACTGCTCCACGAGTATAAAGCCACAAAGTGAACGATATAATCTTGCAAAATGAGTATACTAATATATATTGATCCACAGGTATAAAGTCAAAAAGGTAACGATATAATCTTGCAAAAAGAATATTATAAACTATTGATCCATAGGTATAAAGCCACTTAGGTGATGATATAATCTTACAAAAAATATTATAAACTATTGCTCCAAAGGTTGAACGCGACAAAGGTAACGACATAAACTAACAAAAATAATATAAAAAATATTGCTCCACGGGTATAAAGCCACTAAGGTTATTGTATATTCTTACAAAAAATAACATAATAAACTATTGCTCCAGGAATAAAGCTACAAAGGTAACGATATAATCTGACAAAAAATAATATAATAAACTACTGCTCCAAAGGTTTAAAGCAACAAGTGATAATGATATAATCTCACGAAAAAAAACAAACAATTGCAACACAGGTATAAAGCCAAAAAGGTAACGATATAATTTTGCAAAAAAATATGTAATAAACAATTTCTCCAAAGGTATAAAGCTGCAAGTGGTAATGATACAATCTTACAAAAAAGGAAATAATAAACTATTGCTCCACAGGTATAAAGCAACAAAGGTAACGATATAATCTTACAAAAAATATATAATAAACTATTGTTCTACAGGTATAAAGCCACAAAGGTAACGATATAATCTTACAAAAAATATATAATAAACTATTGTTCTACAGGTATAAAGCCACAAAGGTAACGATATAATCTTACAAAGAGAATATAATAAAATATTGCTTCACGGCTACAAAGCTACATAGGTAACGATATAATCTTACAAAAGGAATATAATAAACTATTGCTCCACAGGTATAAAGCCTCTATGGTAATCATGTAATCTTACAAAAAATATAATAAATTATTGCTCCACAGGTATAAAGCCACAATGTTAACGATATTATCTTACAAAAAGTAATATAATAAAGTGCTGCTCCACAGGAATAAATCCACAAAGGTAACGATATAATCTTACAAAAAAATAAACTATTACTCCAGATGTTTAAAGTCACAAAGGTAATGATATAATCCTTTAAAAAAGAATATGGTAAACCATTATCTGATATAGGTCTTCGTATTTGAGATGGCATGGCTAGGTGGTTATAGTGTAATCTGAGGCTTGCGGGCTCGAATAACCTTCACATCAAACACATTTGATCTTTTAGCCGTGGAAGAGTTATAATGTGAGTGTCAATCCCACTACTCGCTCGTAAAAGAGTAGCCCATGAGTTGGCAATGGTTTGTGGTGACTGTTTGCCTTTCATTTGGTTTTAAACTGCTAACTTATGGAGAGCTAGCGCAAATAGTTCTCGTATAGCTTTGCAGAAAATCTTTGTACTAACATAATTTTCCAATATTATTCAGGGTTAAAACTGTAGATTGTATAGCTTATGTTAGACCTACTTTCTTAGTTTCGATAACAGACCCTAACCCGCTAAAAAGTGTAGGTTTGGTTTCCTAAAAGTAGTTAAGTTTATAATCTGAATACTATTTAAGTTGAAGTGTAGTTATTTTAAGACTAAACATATTCAAAATATCGTGTATGTTAGCATTGTTAAGGATAGTTAAGTAGAAAATAGTGAATCTATTCAGAGAATCCTTACCAAGTCTTTATGTGTGTGTGAAATGCTTTATTGCGGATTATATATTTTTACGTTGAGCCTAGTTTTTATGTATTACTGCTTGAAAATGTAGTTCCAGTCAGAATTTATTACTAATATTAACATATCTTTTCTTTAAACTGTTGGTTTGTTTGTTTTCAATTTCGCACAAAGCTACCCGAGGGCTATCTGCGCTAGCCATCCATAATTTAGCAGCGTAAGAGTAGTGGGAAGGCAGCTAGTCATCACCACCCACCGCCAATTCTTGGGCTAGTCTTTTACCAACGAATAATGGGATTGATCGTCACATTATAACGCCCCAACGGCTGAAAGGGCGAGCATGTTTGGTGTGACCAGGATTCGAACCCGCAACCCTCGGATTACGAGTCGAAGGCCTTAACCCACCTGGCCATGCTGGGTCATGTAATAATGGTTAGATTAAACTGTTGCAATTGTAACAATACCAAAGAAGTAATTGTTTAACAAAACACAGCTTCATATAATTTAATCAAAGAAAATCTATTAATTAGAAACATAAACCAAAGATTAAGGAATATTCTGGTAAAATTATATTTTTTATTTCTCTTTACTTGACTTAGGTCTGAATTATTATTTGTTTTTTTTTCTTAAGATGTATCGTTGCTTTTGATATGTTAAAGCGAAACGGTTTTTGTTCCATTATTCAATTTCATCGAACTAGCGAAACGTAGTATTCCAGAACTAAAATAAAGGACAAGTGTTTTAAAAATGTCACTTGTTCATAAACACGTTTTAAATTTATTTAACCCAGTGTTGACAGTATGAATAGTATATATATGCTGCCACCTACTTTTATTATAAACAAAATTTATTTAACGATGTTTCAGTCATTTACCTTTTGGGTTCTTTTCTTAAGATGAATGTGGTTAATTAACAAATTAAATGCTTTTGTACTTAGTAAAGTTTGTTGGTTTCAGCATTTGCTTCATATATATTTCGTATGTTAAATTTTCACAGCTCCAGTAAGCTTTTATATAACATTTAGTTAACACAGAAATAAAAAGTAAACGTTTTGCATGTGCAGAATGCCAGCTTTTCCTTTCGCTTTCATATGTTTTAATTCTTTCTGCACAAAGCATGAGCTACATAGTACGTGTGTAAGATATTCTCTGCAAACTGACAGACAGGATTGTTTGTTGTTTTTTTTTTTGTCAGATTTCTGGGAAAGAACACGCGCATGCAATTACTCGCGCCCTAAACACCAGCTATAGGAAAACCGAGTACAAATGTGTCAGATTACAAACTCCGTTAAATGGAAACACTTGTTTCTCGAATTGTAATATTCGTATTATATCTTAAAGTATACCACATTTATTTTCATTTACGTCACGTTGGCCCACATGGAGTAGAAATATATGAAATGTGAATACATGCATTCCTTATTATGGTTCATGTCTGGTAATAATATGAATGTCTGAAAAGATACACACATATCTTTAAAGTTTATACTTACGCTTCAATGTTTAATGTAAACAGTAAATATTTTGAATGTTCCTATATGTTTCCTCAGGGGATAAGCACTTTGGAAATAAAACACATCAATAAGATTTATCAGTGAATCTTTCGGTATGACTGGAAAATCTCGAAAACCTTCATTTATTAATTTGTTGGTTGAATTTTAGTGTTTTACGCATAATGGGGAAAGCAATAAAAATGTATTTTTAATG
This sequence comes from Tachypleus tridentatus, assembly GCF_004210375.1. Classification (NCBI taxonomy): domain Eukaryota; kingdom Metazoa; phylum Arthropoda; class Merostomata; order Xiphosura; family Limulidae; genus Tachypleus; species Tachypleus tridentatus. The sequence goes on along the minus strand of NC_134835.1, from coordinate 7,968,714 downwards.
TTGCTTCTAAGACTAGAACAGCTGGTATACATCTAAAAATGTATCTTTAATGTTGCTTCTAAGACTAGAACAGCTGGTATACATCTAAAAATGTATCTTTAATGTTGCTTCTAAGACTAGAACAGCTGGTATACATCTAAAAATTTATCTTTAATGTTGGTTCTAAGACTAGAACAGCTGGTATACATCTAAAAATGTATCTTTAACGTTGCTTCTAATACTAGAACAGCTGGTATACATCTAAAAATGTATCTTTAATGTTGCTTCTAAGACTAGAACAGCTGGTATACATCTAAAAATGTATCTTTAATGTTGCTTCTAAGACTAGAACAGCTGGTATACATCTAAAATGTATCTTTAATGTTGCTTCTAAGACTAGAACAGCTGGTATACATCTAAAAATGTATCTTTAATGTTGCTTCTAAGACTAGAACAGCTGGTATACATCTAAAAATGTATCTTTAATGTTGCTTCTAAGACTAGAACAGCTGGTATACATCAAAAATGTATCTTTAATGTTGCTTCTAAGACTAGAACAGCTGGTGCAATCTAAAAATGTATCTTTAATGTTGCTTCTAAGACTAGAACAGCTGGTATACATCTAAAAATGTATCTTTAACGTTGCTTCTAATACTAGAACAGCTGGTATACATCTAAAAATGTATCTTTAATGTTGCTTCTAAGACTAGAACAGCTGGTATACATCTAAAAATGTATCTTTAATGTTGCTTCTAAGACTAGAACAGCTGGTATACATCTAAAATGTATCTTTAATGTTGCTTCTAAGACTAGAACAGCTGGTATACATCTAAAAATGTATCTTTAATGTTGCTTCTAAGACTAGAACAGCTGGTGCAATCTAAAAATGTATCTTTAATGTTGCTTCTAAGACTAGAACAGCTGGTATACATCTAAAAATGTATCTTTAACGTTGCTTCTAATACTAGAACAGCCGGTATACATCTAAAAATGTATCACTAATGTTGCTTCTAAGACTAGAACAGCTGGTATACATCTAAAAATGTATCTTTAATGTTGCTTCTAAGACTAGAACAGCTGGTGTACATCTAAAAATGTATCTTTAATGTTGCTTCTAAGACTAGAACAGCTGGTATACATCTAAAAATGTATCTTTAATGTTGCTTCTAAGACTAGAACAGCTGGCATACATCTAAAATGTATTTTTAATGTTGCTTCTAAGACTAGAACAGCTGGTATACATCTAAAAATGCATCTTTAATGTTGCTTCTAAGACTAGAACAGCTGGTATACATCTAAAAATGTATCTTTAATGTTGCTTCTAAGACTAGAACAGCTGGTATACATCTAAAAATGCATCTTTAATGTTGCTTCTAAGACTAGAACAGCTGGTATACATCTGAAAATGTATCTTTAATGTTGCTTCTAAGACTAGAACAGCTGGTATACATCTAAAAATGTATCTTTAATGTTGCTTCTAAGACTAGAACAGCTGGTATACATCTAAAAATGTATCTTTAATGTTGCTTCTAAGACTAGAACAGCTGGTATACATCTAAAAATGTATCTTTAATGTTGCTTCTAAGACTAGAACAGCTGGTATACATCTAAAAATGTATCTTTGATGTTGCTTCTAAGACTAGAACAGCTGGCATACATCTAAAAATGCATCTTTAATGTTGCTTCTAAGACTAGAACAGCTGGTATACATCTAAAATGTATCTTTAATGTTGCTTCTAAGACTAGAACAGCTGGTATACATCTAAAAATGTATCTTTAATGTTGCTTCTAAGACTAGAACAGCTGGTATACATCTAAAAATGTATCTTTGATGTTGCTTCTAAGACTAGAACAGCTGGCATACATCTAAAAATGCATCTTTAATGTTGCTTCTAAGACTAGAACAGCTGGTATACATCTAAAAATGTATCTTTAATGTTGCTTCTAAGACAAGAACAGCTGGTATACATCTAAAGATGTTAAGTTTTATCAATATTAAGTACAGCTCAGCTTCACACAACGCATTCTTTTATCCAAGTAGTGCAGCTGTTTCTATGGGAAACTAAAATACTCTTTGGGTGTTTTTATTTAATTACATGACGATGTTTAATGTGGTAAATGTTTAATACAACAGAAACGTGTTACGAATAAAGTAATTAACTAAGTTGTTAAGTTTATAAAAATATTCACAATTACGTACAATCCATGTACATTTTCCTTTCATAACGTTAAGTATCTTTCTTAAAAGCCCCACCCATCGGGTACCTTAGCGATAAGATAACAACAACAAAAACGATGGTTCAATACCGACGGTAGATTCAGTATAGATAACCCAATAGCGAGTTTTCAGTTTAAGAAGTGAGAACAAAAACCTTCTCAAAACGTCATGCCGATAATTTTTGTACAGTTTTCCCTCTAAAAACACGATAGTTTTCAAGACTTCTTCAACAGAAAGAAACTTTTGAACCTGTTTAGTGATATAAAACTTTCAATTAATTAATTAGCGTTGTTTGAGGGATTGGATTACAATGGCTTACTTTAAGAGTTACTTCAATCTGGAAATTAGTTTGGGATGACATTCTAAGAAAGTACAGAGTTACAACATACCATAACAATAACCGTTTCTTAGAGATTGGTTTGCAAAATGCTATGAATGCCAGCATTGATAGCCCTCGAGTAGCTTTGCTAGCCGTCCCTAATTTAGCAGTGTAAGACGAGAGAGAAGGCGGCTAGTCATCACCACCCACCGCCTACTCTTCTACTAACGAATAGTGGGATTGACCGTCACATTATAATGCCCCCAAGGACGTGTGAGCGAGCATGTTTGGTGCGACTGGAATTCGAACCCGCAACCCCCGTATTGCGAGTCGAACGCCTTAACACTCCACGTCACATTTTAGAAACAGCTGCTGTTAAGGGTTATATAATAGTATTACGATATAGTATTTCAAAATAGAGTATTGTTATAAGATTTGCTTGTGAAGTCATACTTTAAGTATTGTTTAATTTAATTGTGACGTAATATGTCAAGATTATTTGTATTGGGAGAATGAACTGTGTTGTCATAGTTTTGTCGTATTCTAACATTATTTTTATTATGAGAATGAACTGTGTTGTCATAGTTTTGTCGTATTCTAACATTATTTGTATTAGGAGAATGAACTGTGTTGTCATAGTTTTGTTTTATTCTAACATTATTTGTATTAGGAGAATGAACTGTGTTGTCATAGTTTTGTCGTATTCTAACATTATTTGTATTAGGAGAATGAACTGTGTTGTCATAGTTTTGTCGTATTCTAACATTATTTGTATTGGGAGAATGAACTGTGTTGTCATAGTTTTGTCGTATTCTAACATTATTTGTATTAGGAGAATGAACTGTGTTGTCATAGTTTTGTCGTATTCTAACATTATTTGTATTAGGAGAATGAACTGTGTTGTCATAGTTTTGTTTTATTCTAACATTATTTGTATTAGGAGAATGAACTGTGTTGTCATAGTTTTGTCGTATTCTAACATTATTTGTATTAGGAGAATGAACTGTGTTGTCATAGTTTTGTCGTATTCTAACATTATTTGTATTATGAGAATGAACTGTGTTGTCATAGTTTTGTCGTATTCTAACATTATTTGTATTAGGAGAATGAACTGTGTTGTCATAGTTTTGTCGTATTCTAACATTATTTGTATTAGGAGAATGAACTGTGTTGTCATAGTTTTGTCGTATTCTAACATTATTTGTATTAGGGAGAATGAACTGTGTTGTCATAGTTTTGTCGTATTCTAACATTATTTGTATTAGGAGAATGAACTGTGTTGTCATAGTTTTGTCGTATTCTAACATTATTTGTATTGGGAGAATGAACTGTGTTGTCATAGTTTTGTCGTATTCTAACATTATTTGTATTGGGAGAATGAACTGTGTTGTCATAGTTTTGTCGTATTCTAACATTATTTGTATTAGAGAATGAACTGTGTTGTCATAGTTTTGTCGTATTCTAACATTATTTGTATTAGGAGAATGAACTGTGTTGTCATAGTTTTGTCGTATTCTAACATTATTTGTATTAGGAGAATGAACTGTGTTGTCATAGTTTTGTCGTATTCTAACATTATTTGTATTAGGAGAATGAACTGTGTTGTCATAGTTTTGTCGTATTCTAACATTATTTGTATTAGGAGAATGAACTGTGTTGTCATAGTTTTGTCGTATTCTAACATTATTTGTATTGGGAGAATGAACTGTGTTGTCATAGTTTTGTCGTATTCTAACATTATTTGTATTAGGGAGAATGAACTGTGTTGTCATAGTTTTGTCGTATTCTAACATTATTTGTATTGGGAGAATGAACTGTGTTGTCATAGTTTTGTCGTATTCTAACATTATTTGTATTGGAGGAGAATGAACTGTGTTGTCATAGTTTTGTCGTATTCTAACATTATTTGTATTAGGAGAATGAACTGTGTTGTCATAGTTTTGTCGTATTCTAACATTATTTGTATTAGGAGAATGAACTGTGTTGTCATAGTTTTGTCGTATTCTAACATTATTTGTATTGGGAGAATGAACTGTGTTGTCATAGTTTTGTCGTATTCTAACATTATTTGTATTGGGAGAATGAACTGTGTTGTCATAGTTTTGTCGTATTCTAACATTATTTGTATTAGGAGAATGAACTGTGTTGTCATAGTTTTGTTGTATTCTAACATTATTTGTATTAGGAGAATGAACTGTGTTGTCATAGTTTTGTCGTATTCTAACATTATTTGTATTAGGAGAATGAACTGTGTTGTCATAGTTTTGTCGTATTCTAACATTATTTGTATTAGGAGAATGAACTGTGTTGTCATAGTTTTGTCGTATTCTAACATTATTTGTATTTGTCATAGTTTTGTCGTATTCTAACATTATTTGTATTAGGAGAATGAACTGTGTTGTCATAGTTTTGTCGTATTCTAACATTATTTGTATTGGGAGAATGAACTGTGTTGTCATAGTTTTGTCGTATTCTAACATTATTTGTATTAGGAGAATGAACTGTGTTGTCATAGTTTTGTCGTATTCTAACATTATTTGTATTAGGAGAATGAACTGTGTTTGTCATAGTTTTGTCGTATTCTAACATTATTTGTATTAGGAGAATGAACTGTGTTGTCATAGTTTTGTCGTATTCTAACATGTATTTGTATTGGGAGGAATGAATCATAGTTTTTGTCGTATTCTAACATTATTTGTATTAGGAGAATGAACTGTGTTGTCATAGTTTTGTCGTATTCTAACATTATTTGTATTAGGAGAATGAACTGTGTTGTCATAGTTTTGTCGTATTCTAACATTATTTGTATTAGGAGAATGAACTGTGTTGTCATAGTTTTGTCGTATTCTAACATTATTTGTATTGGGAGAATGAACTGTGTTGTCATAGTTTTGTCGTATTCTAACATTATTTGTATTAGGAGAATGAACTGTGTTGTCATAGTTTTGTCGTATTCTAACATTATTTGTATTGGGAGAATGAACTGTGTTGTCATAGTTTTGTCGTATTCTAACATTATTTGTATTAGGAGAATGAACTGTGTTGTCATAGTTTTGTCGTATTCTAACATTATTTGTATTAGGAGAATGAACTGTGTTGTCATAGTTTTGTTTTTATTCTAACATTATTTGTATTGGGAGAATGAACTGTGTTGTCATAGTTTTGTCGTATTCTAACATTATTTGTATTAGGAGAATGAACTGTGTTGTCATAGTTTTGTCGTATTCTAACATTATTTGTATTAGGAGAATGAACTGTGTTGTCATAGTTTTGTCGTATTCTAACATTATTTGTATTAGGAGAATGAACTGTGTTTTCGTCATAGTTTTGTCATGGTTTTTATTCTAACATTATTTGTATTAGGAGAATGAACTGTGTTGTCATAGTTTTGTCGTATTCTAACATTATTTGTATTAGGAGAATGAACTGTGTTGTCATAGTTTTGTCGTATTCTAACATTATTTGTATTAGGAGAATGAACTGTGTTGTCATAGTTTTGTCGTATTCTAACATTATTTGTATTATGAGAATGAACTGTGTTGTCATAGTTTTGTCGTATTCTAACATTATTTGTATTGGGAGAATGAACTGTGTTGTCATAGTTTTGTCGTATTCTAACATTATTTGTATTAGGAGAATGAACTGTGTTGTCATAGTTTTGTCGTATTCTAACATTATTTGTATTAGGAGAATGAACTGTGTTGTCATAGTTTTGTCGTATTCTAACATTATTTGTATTAGGAGAATGAACTGTGTTGTCATAGTTTTGTCGTATTCTAACATTATTTGTATTAGGAGAATGAACTGTGTTGTCATAGTTTTGTCGTATTCTAACATTATTTGTATTAGAGAATGAACTGTGTTGTCATAGTTTTGTCGTATTCTAACATTATTTGTATTAGGAGAATGTGTTGTCATAGTTTTGTCGTATTCTAACATTATTTGTATTAGGAGAATGAACTGTGTTGTCATAGTTTTGTCGTATTCTAACATTATTTGTATTAGGAGAATGAACTGTGTTGTCATAGTTTTGTCGTATTCTAACATTATTTGTATTAGGAGAATGAACTGTGTTGTCATAGTTTTGTCGTATTCTAACATTATTTGTATTAGGAGAATGAACTGTGTTGTCATAGTTTTGTCGTATTCTAACATTATTTGTATTAGGAGAATGAACTGTGTTGTCATAGTTTTGTCGTATTCTAACATTATTTGTATTAGGAGAATGAACTGTGTTGTCATAGTTTTGTCGTATTCTAACATTATTTGTATTAGGAGAATGAACTGTGTTGTCATAGTTTTGTCGTATTCTAACATTATTTGTATTAGGAGAATGAACTGTGTTGTCATAGTTTTGTCGTATTCTAACATTATTTGTATTAGGAGAATGAACTGTGTTGTCATAGTTTTGTCGTATTCTAACATTATTTGTATTAGGAGAATGAACTGTGTTGTCATAGTTTTGTCGTATTCTAACATTATTTGTATTAGGAGAATGAACTGTGTTGTCATAGTTTTGTCGTATTCTAACATTATTTGTATTAGGAGAATGAACTGTGTTGTCATAGTTTTGTCGTATTCTAACATTATTTGTATTAGGAGAATGAACTGTGTTGTCATAGTTTTGTCGTATTCTAACATTATTTGTATTAGGAGAATGAACTGTGTTGTCATAGTTTTGTCGTATTCTAACATTATTTGTATTAGGAGAATGAACTGTGTTGTCATAGTTTTGTCGTATTCTAACATTATTTGTATTGGGAGAATGAACTGTGTTGTCATAGTTTTGTCGTATTCTAACATTATTTGTATTAGGAGAATGAACTGTGTTGTCATAGTTTTGTCGTATTCTAACATTATTTGTATTAGGAGAATGAACTGTGTTGTCATAGTTTTGTCGTATTCTAACATTATTTGTATTAGGAGAATGAACTGTGTTGTCATAGTTTTGTCGTATTCTAACATTATTTGTATTAGGAGAATGAACTGTGTTGTCATAGTTTTGTCGTATTCTAACATTATTTGTATTGAATGAACTGTGTTGTCATAGGAGAATGAACTGTGTTGTCATAGTTTTGTCGTATTCTAACATTATTTGTATTAGGAGAATGAACTGTGTTGTCATAGTTTTGTCGTATTCTAACATTATTTGTATTAGGAGAATGAACTGTGTTGTCATAGATTTTTCGTATTCTAACACATTATTTGTATTGGGAGAATATTCTAACATTATTTGTATTGGGAGAATGAACTGTGTTGTCATAGTTTTGTCGTATTCTAACATTATTTGTATTGGGAGAATGAACTGTCATGTGTCGTATTCTCATAGGAGAATGAACTTTTGTCGTATTCTAACATTATTTGTATTAGGAGAATGAACTGTGTTGTCATAGTTTTGTCGTATTCTAACATTATTTGTATTAGGAGAATGAACTGTGTTGTCATAGTTTTGTCGTATTCTAACATTATTTGTATTAGGAGAATGAACTGTGTTGTCATAGTTTTGTCGTATTCTAACATTATTTGTATTAGGGAGAATGAACTGTGTTGTCATAGTTTTGTCGTATTCTAACATTATTTGTATTAGGAGAATGAACTGTGTTGTCATAGTTTTGTCGTATTCTAACATTATTTGTATTAGGAGAATGAACTGTGTTGTCATAGTTTTGTCGTATTCTAACATTATTTGTATTGGGAGAATGAACTGTGTTGTCATAGTTTTGTCGTATTCTAACATTATTTGTATTAGGAGAATGAACTGTGTTGTCATAGTTTTGTCGTATTCTAACATTATTTGTATTAGGAGAATGAACTGTGTTGTCATAGTTTTGTCGTATTCTAACATTATTTGTATTAGGAGAATGAACTGTGTTGTCATAGTTTTGTCGTATTCTAACATTATTTGTATTGGGAGAATGAACTGTGTTGTCATAGTTTTGTCGTATTCTAACATTATTTGTATTAGGAGAATGAACTGTGTTGTCATAGTTTTGTCGTATTCTAACATTATTTGTATTAGGAGAATGAACTGTGTTGTCATAGTTTTGTCGTATTCTAACATTATTTGTATTAGGAGAATGAACTGTGTTGTCATAGTTTTGTCGTATTCTAACATTATTTGTATTAGGAGAATGAACTGTGTTGTCATAGTTTTGTCGTATTCTAACATTATTTGTATTAGGAGAATGAACTGTGTTGTCATAGTTTTGTCGTATTCTAACATTATTTGTATTAGGAGAATGAACTGTGTTGTCATAGTTTTGTCGTATTCTAACATTATTTGTATTAGGAGAATGAACTGTGTTGTCATAGTTTTGTCGTATTCTAACATTATTTGTATTAGGAGAATGAACTGTGTTGTCATAGTTTTGTCGTATTCTAACATTATTTGTATTAGAGAATTAACTGTGTTGTCATAGTTTTGTCGTATTCTAACATTATTTGTATTTGTGAACTGTGTTGTCATAGTTTTGTCGTATTCTAACATTATTTGTATTAGGAGAATGAACTGTGTTGTCATAGTTTTGTCGTATTCTAACATTATTTGTATTAGGAGAATGAACTGTGTTGTCATAGTTTTGTCGTATTCTAACATTATTTGTATTGGGAGAATGAACTGTGTTGTCATAGTTTTGTCGTATTCTAACATTATTTGTATTAGGAGAATGAACTGTGTTGTCATAGTTTTGTCGTATTCTAACATTATTTGTATTGGGAGAATGAACTGTGTTGTCATAGTTTTGTCGTATTCTAACATTATTTGTATTAGGAGAATGAACTGTGTTGTCATAGTTTTGTCGTATTCTAACATTATTTGTATTAGGAGAATGAACTGTGTTGTCATAGTTTTGTCGTATTCTAACATTATTTGTATTAGGAGAATGAACTGTGTTGTCATAGTTTTGTCGTATTCTAACATTATTTGTATTAGGAGAATGAACTGTGTTGTCATAGTTTTGTCGTATTCTAACATTATTTGTATTAGGAGAATGAACTGTGTTGTCATAGTTTTGTCGTATTCTAACATTATTTGTATTAGGAGAATGAACTGTGTTGTCATAGTTTTGTCGTATTCTAACATTATTTGTATTAGGAGAATGAACTGTGTTGTCATAGTTTTGTCGTATTCTAACATTATTTGTATTAGGAGAATGAACTGTGTTGTCATAGTTTTGTCGTATTCTAACATTATTTGTATTAGGAGAATGAACTGTGTTGTCATAGTTTTGTCATAGTTTATTCTAACATTATTTGTATTAGGAGAATGAACTGTGTTGTCATAGTTTTGTCGTATTCTAACATTATTTGTATTAGGAGAATGAACTGTGTTGTCATAGTTTTGTCGTATTCTAACATTATTTGTATTAGGAGAATGAACTGTGTTGTCATAGTTTTGTCGTATTCTAACATTATTTGTATTAGGAGAATGAACTGTGTTGTCATAGTTTTGTCGTATTCTAACATTATTTGTATTAGGAGAATGAACTGTGTTGTCATAGTTTTGTCGTATTCTAACATTATTTGTATTAGGAGAATGAACTGTGTTGTCATAGTTTTGTCGTATTCTAACATTATTTGTATTAGGAGAATGAACTGTGTTGTCATAGTTTTGTCGTATTCTAACATTATTTGTATTAGGAGAATGAACTGTGTTGTCATAGTTTTGTCGTATTCTAACATTATTTGTATTAGGAGAATGAACTGTGTTGTCATAGTTTTGTCGTATTCTAACATTATTTGTATTAGGAGAATGAACTGTGTTGTCATAGTTTTGTCGTATTCTAACATTATTTGTATTAGGAGAATGAACTGTGTTGTCATAGTTTTGTCGTATTCTAACATTATTTGTATTAGGAGAATGAACTGTGTTGTCATAGTTTTGTCGTATTCTAACATTATTTGTATTAGGAGAATGAACTGTGTTGTCATAGTTTTGTCGTATTCTAACATTATTTGTATTAGGAGAATGAACTGTGTTGTCATAGTTTTGTCGTATTCTAACATTATTTGTATTGGGAGAATGAACTGTGTTGTCATAGTTTTGTCGTATTCTAACATTATTTGTATTAGGAGAATGAACTGTGTTGTCATAGTTTTGTCGTATTCTAACATTATTTGTATTAGGAGAATGAACTGTGTTGTCATAGTTTTGTCGTATTCTAACATTATTTGTATTGGGAGAATGAACTGTGTTGTCATAGTTTTGTCGTATTCTAACATTATTTGTATTGGGAGAATGAACTGTGTTGTCATAGTTTTGTCGTATTCTAACATTATTTGTATTAGGAGAATGAACTGTGTTGTCATAGTTTTGTCGTATTCTAACATTATTTGTATTGGGAGAATGAACTGTGTTGTCATAGTTTTGTCGTATTCTAACATTATTTGTATTAGGAGAATGAACTGTGTTGTCATAGTTTTGTCGTATTCTAACATTATTTGTATTAGGAGAATGAACTGTGTTGTCATAGTTTTGTCGTATTCTAACATTATTTGTATTAGGAGAATGAACTGTGTTGTCATAGTTTTGTCGTATTCTAACATTATTTGTATTAGGAGAATGAACTGTGTTGTCATAGTTTTGTCGTATTCTAACATTATTTGTATTAGGAGAATGAACTGTGTTGTCATAGTTTTGTCGTATTCTAACATTATTTGTATTAGGAGAATGAACTGTGTTGTCATAGTTTTGTCGTATTCTAACATTATTTGTATTAGGAGAATGAACTGTGTTGTCATAGTTTTTGTATTAGGAGAATGAACTGTGTTGTCATAGTTTTGTTGTATTCTAACATTATTTGTATTAGGAGGAGAATGATACTGTGTTGTCATAGTTTTGTTGTATTCTAACATTATTTGTATTAGGAGAATGAACTGTGTTGTCATAGTTTTGTCGTATTTTAACATTATTTGTATTAGGAGAATGAACTGTGTTGTCATAGTTTTGTCGTATTCTAACATTATTTGTATTAGGAGAATGAACTGTGTTGTCATAGTTTTGTCGTATTCTAACATTATTTGTATTAGGAGAATGAACTGTGTTGTCATAGTTTTGTCGTATTCTAACATTATTTGTATTAGGAGAATGAACTGTGTTGTCATAGTTTTGTCGTATTCTAACATTATTTGTATTAGGAGAATGAACTGTGTTGTCATAGTTTTGTCGTATTTTAACATTATTTGTATTAGGAGAATGAACTGTGTTGTCATAGTTTTGTCGTATTCTAACATTATTTGTATTAGGAGAATGAACTGTGTTGTCATAGTTTTGTCGTATTCTAACATTATTTGTATTAGGAGAATGAACTGTGTTGTCATAGTTTTGTCGTATTCTAACTTGTGCAGCTTATTGAAAAAATTACCAGTGATCCGTTTGTGACAAGTTAACTTAGGGCTGAAGTTATCTGTGGACCAAGTGTCCAGTTTACTGCACAGTTGTCTCAGGCCTAATACAGTCACGTACACCATCTCTTAAACTCTGACCGACTATTGAACAGCTTCTTTCTACTGGCAAACATCTGTTTTTGCCATTTATCTGCAGTGCTACAGTGTGAATCATGAAGTTCAATATCTGCCATCTTCGGATCAGTACGGTTCACTTGTACTTCATTTCAGTGTTACAACAATGAATGTTGTTCTCTCATCGCCATCAGTGTTAATTGCAATTTTATCATTATTGTTTTGATAAATAACGAATACATATTTTTGTTGTATATTTTGTGTTTCATGCATCCAGCTTCTCACGCACATATAGCTTTCTCGATTCTTCTCTATTCATTTTAGTTTTACAGGATCTAACTCCCTGTAGCTATTTTAACCTGAGCTTAAAATATCCATATCATATCAAATACCTTATTAAAGTAAGCGTGGTAGATTTGATTAGGTTTTCTATTTATAGTTCATTTAAAGAAAGGGTTAGACAGATACGGGAAATTGTTGAATAATTTCAAATGAACTGCTTGCCTTATGTCTAGTTGATATGACAGATTAATGAATAAAAAATCTACAAAAGAATGGTGATACCAGGTGGCTCTGAGAATGTTGTTTAAGTCGTGATGTTTTCCTAAACTACGAGTTAAGCTTAAATTGTAACTGTAAATGAGCTCTAATGGTATGAGGCTCTAATTAGGCCTAAGTAAAGATAGTGGGACAATTTATTTCCACCCCATTCTCAACGTATAATATACCCTAACATCATATTTAATAGCTAATTGAAATATATACATTTTGCAGAACCAAGCCCGACCAGCAAAGAGACACAAAAGTATAATCTAGCCAGTCAAACGTCGGTAAATTCATTTGTGAGCCAATCAAAAGTAAGGCGTTTCGTGAAACAAATTTGTGGTATATTCACATAATAATTATTGGTAAAAATCAGTTAGATTAATAATTTACAATATTTTGAAAAGCCAGTGTGTTTTAGTAACACAACGTTCCAACAATGGCTTTTATGTTATGTTGCTTAGCAACAAAAGTATAACGTAATAATATTTGTTGGTTTCCCAATTTAGAGAGTTGGCTAATTTAACGATATTTTTTTTTATTTAAAACACTGGTGATATAACATAGCTTAATTCAAAAATGGTTTAAGTAAAAAACTGAATCGATATTTTTATCTTCATGATAAATATTATAAATTTGTCTCTAGGCTTTGTGATCCGAACATTCACAAGGCATCACTACCCCACACCCTCTCTCTAGGCTTGGTGACCCGAACACTCACAAGGTTTCACTACCCCCACCCTCCCCCGTTATGGCCCCTTGCATCCCCGTCACTAAAATTGTAATGGGCAGACAGCAACAGAGCTACTTTATTTAGATAAATGTATTTTGACTTTTATGATTTCAACTACTGAGAGAAATCAAGTGTGACGTTACACACACTGACTTTATTTGGGTTAGATGATAGAAAAGGTTGTTTATAAAGGTTATTTATACATTTTAGATAATGTATGGTTCCCTAGGAATAGTTATGGATCTTTCTTACTATAAATCAGTGCAACCATTTCTTGTATACAAATAATCAACCACTTAACGTTTTACCCGAGAAGCAGGGATATATGGGTCACATCAAATTCCCCGGAGTTATAATTTGGATATATCTGTAAAACTGGATACAATTTTCAAAACATGTCATTTTATCTAACTAGGCAAGAAACGAAAGAACATGTCAAACACACCACATACCAAGTAAATTAGAAACTCTTTCAAAAACTTGATCCCACGAAGACAAGCCATACAGTTGCAATCTAACAGAAATACCATGACTGCTTTATTATATATATATATACCGTATTTTACGTCTTGTAAGACGATATATGGTGGAATACTCACCCTAATTTTGGAAAAAAACAATTCTAAGAAAATAATATTTTGACTTAGCAACCAATATTTTTATGTAACCTTCACTTTTTTTTTCTACTTGGTAAAAAAGTAAATTTCTACTGAGTAAATACAGTCAAATACATCGTATTTTTCATAGCATGTAGACAATATTAGTTAAATTTAATGTTTTATGCTGATGAAAATACTTGTAATTGAAAAGGAATGAGATTACAAGGTGTGAGAGAGGCTGTTTTGAGTAGACCCTAAGATAACCTCTTGTCTTAACCCATCGCTTTTGTCTTGGAAGACGCATGGGGAGTTTTCAAGATATTTTTCAAGAAAAGATTCGTCTTACAAGGCGTAAAATACGGTAATAGGAGAAAGGCCCATATTAAACAATCTAAAAGCAAGTCCACATAATAGGACTGAATTCCAATTACTAAATAACTACTGTATTTTTCGGTGTATAATACGCACCCCTATTTTCAAGGCTATTACTAAATAACTATCGTATTTTTCGGTGTATAATACGCACCCGCATTTTCAAGGCTATCTTTAGGGAAAAATATTTTTCACAGTTGTCATTTATCTGTTTGTTCAACATCACCATAACCTTCTCTTATTATTTAAAATACTTCAAAAGTTGTGTCCATAACAAAATAAAATGTGGTTGTTTTATACATTTACATCGAAGTTCATTCATTATGAAAACTTTCGAAATCTTTTTTTTTTTTTGCATCATTGAAAACAAGTTCTCAAAGTTCATTCTCACTTGTCCTCAAACAATATAATCTTTGGTGCCGTCAATCACATTTTTAAGACCCGGCATGGCCAGGTGGTTAAGGCGTTCGACTCGTAATCTGATGAATCGCAGGTTCGAATCCCCGTCGCACCAAACATGCTCGCCCTTTCAGCCGTGGAAGCAGAGGCGTTATAATGTGACGGTCAATCCCACTATTCCTTGGTGAAAGGGTAGTCCAAGAGTTGGTGATGGGTGGTAATGACTATCTGTCTTCCCTCTAGTCTTACACTGATAAATTAGGGACGGCTAGCACAGATAGTGCTCGTGTAGCTTTACGCGAAATTATAAACAAATCAAATAACGTTTTTCTAAATACCTTTATTATAGTTTCTACACTTTGGGAAAAAAAAGAGAAAGGTTTGGTAATTTTAAACATCAAGGAAACAAAAAAAAATTGTTTATTCGTCCCTCGGTGGGCTGAGCAGATATCCCGATGTGGTTTTGCTATAAGAAAAACACACACACACGCACACACACACACACTTTGGCCTGGCATGGCCTAGCGCGTAAGGCGTGCGACTCGTAATCCGAGGGTCGCGGGTTCGCATTCCGGTCGCGCCAAACATGGTCGCTCTCCCAGCCGTGGGGCGTTATAATGTGACGGTCAATCCCACTATTCGTTGGTAAAAGAGTAGCCCTAGAGTTGGCGGTGGGTGGTGATGACTAGCTGCCTTCCCTCTAGTCTTACACTGCTAAATTAGGGACGGCTAGCACAGATAGCCCTCGAGTAGCTTTGTGCGAAATTCCAAAACAAACAAACAAAAAGCTTTGTGCGAAATTCAAAAACAAACAAACAAATGTTTATTCGTCATAAATCCTTTCAAAGTATGCCTAAAGGGTCATATAATACTTTATCTTTGGTGTATAGGACGCAGTAGGGGTTTGAGATCCCTTTTTTTGGAAAAGAAAGTACGTCTTATACAACGAAAAATTGGTACCTATGATAGAAGTCACTGCTAACTTTAGGTACCTATAATAGAAGTCACTGTTAACTTTAGGTACCTATAATAGAAGTCACTGCTAACTTAAGGTACCTATAATAGAAGTCACTGCTAACTTTAGGTACCTATAATAGAAGTCACTGCTAACTTTAGGTACTCTTTCTCAGTCTAATTGTTATCAACTTGGTTCCTAGTGTCATTTCTATACGTTTTTGGGAAACCAACAATTATCCATTTGAAAACTCTTTGTCCTCAAATCAGAAAATTTTCGTGAAATCTGGAGATGTTTGGGTAGTTTTAACACCATCAACGTGTTCACAACTATACTGATACAAGATGCTTATTCCAGAAGGAGTTCTTATATACATATAAACTTAAACCTTTCAAAGAAGTATCTAATGGAACTTATTCCTCACTCAGTTTTCCTGACCACTTTCAAATCACATTTTTGTGGAAACATCTACAGTCAGCCAGATCTTCAAGTCACAAACAAAATAATTACTAGCCTAAGGCCACTCATTTGGAAACAATATATTAAATAGTATTCTTTTCATTTAACCACGTGCACAGAACACTATCTAAAACTATCTATAAAAACTCATCTTCCAAAATGTTAACTTCGGTTAATTACTACAAGAGAAAATCAAATGACATGTTAATACATTTCCATGATTTCACATTATGACTGAGACCTATAGAAATCCAGCTCACATCCTCCAGTACCTATATTGCAAATTTAACCATCTGCTGTTCATCATATGTGAGACAACAGGAATCTGCAAATGAAATTAAGATCCTCAATATCTACAATAGAAGCTTGAAGCCATTTACCAAATATTTTGTGCAAAAAAGATATTTTTACGAAATTCATTGCCTAGTTTCTACGATTAAAAACATACCCCCTCAAAAAACTAACTTACACAATTTCCTTCGAATTTTTCTAGAGCATCTACTACAAATTCAGAAGAATTTGATAGCAATCTGATATTAATATAATCTCCAAGTCTGGCAAGACACTAAGTTATCCATTCAGCACAATTAAACAAATTGGTGACCCTAAAGTACATAAGTACACCTTTGATATATACTAGAATCATCGACACGAACAAATTCTGGAAGACAAGAAAAATCAAAGAATCATTTTATATTAACACTATTAAACCTTCAATAAACAGAGGTTTCGGATTAGAGGTGAATAACCTGTGGCTGCTATTGGTTAGATCTACAGAAAATCTCTCCTACAATCAGAAACAGTGATAATCCACCCAATCATAACATGTTCTTTACAATCCACCAGGACAATATAAAAGACCGACAACACCTACACACACATTGACTTGAAGGCAAAAAGTGTAAGACTTTCGAAACGTCGTCCTCTACACTTTTGTCTCCACAACAGGCAGTTGTCGTCTATTCTACAAAGTTTCATACGTAAGTACATAGTCTACATGCAGGTGCATAAAAATTAATTTGTGGAAAACAGGTAAAACAATTAAACAAAGGCATGCAGACACAATATGGTTTCTTCACCCAGAGGAAGCTGCTATAACCAAGCACACGAGACTACATATACTATTGAAATTACAACTTAAAGGACAGCAAAGAACAATACAAAAATAAAAAACAGCATTCAAGACAAATCTGCACAAGTCAAACATTAACAGAGAACTGATAACAAGTAACATCTGTAACCATTTTTAAAACCACAATTAGGACAGAATTAATAAATACACTTAGGTCTAACAGCTAAATAATATTATAACATCTTTTTCAGTGATGTTCTATCACATTTCTGCACTCATTTAATGATTTATTGAAAACGAGAATGGATCAATATTATCCCAACAAATCAGATGTTGTTATCACAATCTTTCTTTAGGACTGAATTACTGTCCATGTATGCATATACATAATTTTAAGTAATCACCAGATCTATCGAAATGTTTCTATTCTTCTAATTCTGCTGTTTCGTCGTTGTATTTTTGTTTTAGGCAACTGAGTATTATATCTCTCAACTGCAGTAGAAATTGATGGAGATGGATAGAAAATTTTGTGCTGTAACTGGGCTAAGGGTGGAAAGCCTACAAGAAGTGGGAGAGAGTCCAATCTCAGATTTGGATAACCTCTGCACTCTGTTAAATGCTCATCTCATTAAACTTCGGAGTTCTCATTGAGAGTTATGATTCATGATTCTATCTATTAAGCATTGACGACCATTTTGTCATGAATAATTTGAAAAAGGAAACATCATGTGCATTGATGCATTGATGTCCCCTGGGAAATATTCTATGATGTTCCTAGATTATTAGCCTTCAGCCCTCCATTTTCCTAGTGCTGGGCTTGAGTTATCTGTAGCAGTAGGAACAAAGAAGCATTTGGTAAATGTATCCTATTAACAAGAGGTGGGTTGAGAATCTGGTGAGCTTATCACTAGAGAGAAAACTAGATGAAATACTAATCCAACAATGTTTTCAGTTAAAAAATGCGTTCAGAAACCAGCTTGGACAAGGTGTGAACCAGCGAATTTGACTGGACATTTGTTCACACAAACACAAAGATATAATACTTTTGTTGTTCTAGCTCACTAAATTTTGTGTCTAATAGAACTTGAATGCCCTCACTCATCTCACTTAGGAATCATGGAGTGAACCATTTTAATGTTTTGATAGAGTTATCTGAGTGCTTGGATGACTAAACAATGTTTCTGCAAATCTTAAATGGTTCTGACTTTGATGACGAGAAACAAACGAGTGATGCTGTGTTTTACTACATACTCAAACTTGCAGAAAATAAAGATGTGGACGGAGCATATTTAAAAAAACAGATCAGAGTATTTTAAACCATGCTTGTGTCATTGTTACCTTGGTTGAAAAACTAATCTTTTCTCCATTTTGGTGACACGTAATTAACTTAGATGTCGAAGGTTAACAAAATCATCACATGTTATTACAATGAAGAAGGAAAAAACAACTAATGTTTCTGTGTGAATTTCAGTTTGATTAATGTTCAACTATTTTACCCTTCGGTAGCTTTAGAAGTTAAACTTTTATATCTTGTTTCTGCCTAAGGAAAGTTCGAGCTTGACAATGAAAAGAAACCACATATTTTGTTTTCAAGAAATACTAATATAATTTTAAATGATTTCGTTTGTTCTCCATAATAATCTGCCAGTTGCTATTGACGGAGCTCGCATTACAAGATTCATAATGAGAGTGAGAGACACATCTATATTAGTGGAGATCCGAGTGTGGTCACACACTTCAGACTGCCTATGAAAAACAAATTTTTACAAAATGTGTAGTGGAGCAAAAGTTGAATTTTATCCTGTTAGAAATGAAGCGACTAGCCACAATTTACTATTAATAAAGGGAAAAATTTAAAGTTACCTGGATTTTTTACCAAAATATCTCCATAACTTTCTGCATTCGATATGAATGAGAGTGACAGTGGAAGAAGAACAGTTATTGCTGTCGCAGGTGCAAATTGGTAAAGAGGACATAATCAGTCCACAAGACCTACACTCATTGCTTATAAGTAACATTACTAAAGCAAATAAAAACTAACTGCGCTTTTTGCATTACTTGAGCAGTATCAAAAGTTATATATAAGTATATAATTAAAACTAATCATGCTTCACTAAAGGGGCTCACAAATATTAAAGAACTATAATAAAAGAGGACACCTTGAATAACCATTTGATGTTGAATATATGGTTAATGCTCTATGAGGACATGTTGAATAACCATTTGAGGTAACACATATTGTTAATGTTATATTAGAACATGGTGAATAATCATTTCATGTGGGACATATTGTTAATGTTTTATGACTACATGTTGAATAACCACTTTGATGTAAGATATATTGTTAATGTTTTATGACTACTAGTTGAATAACCACTTTGATGTAAGATATATTGTTAATGCTCTATTAAGATATGTTGAATAACACTTTGATGTAAGATATATTGTTAATGCTCTATTAAGATATGTTGAATAACACTTTGATGTAAGATATATTGTTAATGTTTTATAAAAAATATATGTTGAATAACCACTTTGATGTAGGATATATTGTTAATGTTTTATGACTACATGTTGAATAACCACTTTGATGTAAGATATATTGTTAATGTTCTATTAAGATATGTTGAATAACCACTTTGATGTAAGATATATTGTTAATGCTCTATTAAGATATGTTGAATAACCACTTTGATGTAAGATATATTGTTAATGTTTTATTAAGATATGTTGAATAACCACTTTGATGTAAGATATATTGTTAATGCTCTCTTAAGATATGTTGAATAACCACTTTGATGTAGGATATATTGTTAATGTTTTATGACTACATGTTGAATGACCACTTTGATGTAAGATATATTGTTAATGCTCTATTAAGATATGTTGAATAACACTTTGATGTAAGATATATTGTTAATGTTTTATAAAAAATATATGTTGAATAACCACTTTGATGTAAGATATATTGTTAATGTTTTATTAAGATATGTTGAATAACCGTTTTGATGTAGGATATATTGTTAATGTTTTATGACTACATGTTGAATAACCACTTTGATGTAAGATATATTGTTAATGTTCTATTAAGATATGTTGAATAACCACTTTGATGTAAGATATATTGTTAATGTTTTATGACTACATGTTGAATAACCACTTTGATGTAAGATATATTGTTAATGCTCTATTAAGATATGTTGAATAACCACTTTGATGTAAGATATATTGTTAATGTTTTATTAAGATATGTTGAATAACCACTTTGATGTAAGATATATTGTTAATGCTCTCTTAAGATATGTTGAATAACCACTTTGATGTAGGATATATTGTTAATGTTTTATGACTACATGTTGAATAACCACTTTGATGTAAGATATATTGTTAATATTTTATTAAGATATGTTGAATAACCACTTTGATGTAGGATATATTGTTAATGTTTTATTAAGATATGTTGAATAACCACTTTGATGTAGGATATATTGTTAATGTTTTATTAAGATATGTTGAATAACCACTTTGATGTAAGATATATTGTTAATGCTCTCTTAAGATATGTTGAATAACCACTTTGATGTAGGATATATTGTTAATGTTTTATTAAGATATGTTGAATAACCACTTTGATGTAAGATATATTGTTAATGTTTTATTAAGATATGTTGAATAACCACTTTGATGTAATATATATTGTTAATGTTTTATTAAGATATGTTGAATAACCACTTTGATGTAAGATATATTGTTAATGTTTTATTAAGATATGTTGAATAACCACTTTGATGTAAGATATATTGTTAATGTTTTATTAAGATATGTTGAATAACCACTTTGATGTAAGATATATTGTTAATGTTTTATTAAGATATGTTGAATAACCACTTTGATGTAGGATATATTGTTAATGTTTTATTAAGATATGGTGAATAACCACTTTGATGTAAGATATATTGTTAATGCTCTCTTAAGATATGTTGAATAACCACTTTGATGTAGGATATATTGTTAATGTTTTATTAAGATATGTTGAATAACCACTTTGATGTAAGATATATTGTTAATGTTTTATTAAGATATGTTGAATAACCACTTTGATGTAGGATATATTGTTAATGTTTTATTAACATATGTTGAATAACACTTTGATGTAAGATATATTGTTAATGCTCTATTAAGATATGTTGAATAACCACTTTGATGTAAGATATATTGTTAATGTTTTATTAAGATATGTTGAATAACCATTTTGATGTAAGATATATTGTTAATGTTTTATTAAGATATGTTGAATAACCACTTTGATGTAAGATATATTGTTAATGCTCTATTAAGATATGTTGAATAACCACTTTGATGTAAGATATATTGTTAATGCTCTATTAAGATATGTTGAATAACACTTTGATGTAAGATATATTGTTAATGTTTTATAAAAAAATATATGTTGAATAACCACTTTGATGTAAGATATATTGTTAATGTTTTATTAAGATATGTTGAAAAACCACTTTGATGTAAGATATATTGTTAATGCTCTATTAAGATATGTTGAATAACCACTTTGATGTAAGATATATTGTTAATGTTTTATTAAGATATGTTGAATAACCACTTTGATGTAAGATATATTGTTAATGCTCTCTTAAGATATGTTGAATAACCACTTTGATGTAGGATATATTGTTAATGCTCTCTTAAGATATGTTGAATAACCACTTTGATGTAAGATATATTGTTAATGTTTTATTAAGATATGTTGAATAACCACTTTGATGTAGGATATATTGTTAATGTTTTATTAACATATGTTGAATAACCACTTTGATGTAAGATATATTGTTAATGTTTTATGACTACATGTTGAATGACCACTTTGATGTAAGATATATTGTTAATGTTTTATTAAGATATGTTGAATAACCACTTTGATGTAAGATATATTGTTAATGTTTTATTAAGACATGTTGAATAACCACTTTGATGTACGGCGTGTTGTTAATGTTATATTAGGACATGGTGAATAATCATTTGATGTGGGACATATTGTTAATGGTCTGACATATTATTAATGTTCTATGACCACATGTTGAATAACCATTTTCATGTAAGACATATTTGTTAATGTTTTATGAGAACTTGTTGAATAAACATTTGATGTAGGGCATATTGTTAATGTTTTATGAGGATGTGTTGAATAACCATTTGATGTAGGACATATTGTTAATGTCATATGGTGACGTGTTGATTAACAATTTGATGTAGGACATATTGTAATGTTCTTATATATTGTTTATATTCAATGAAGACATTTGGAATAACCATTTGATAAGGACATATTGTTAATGTTCTCTTTGGACATGTTAAAAACCGTTTTGATGCAGGACATTTTGTTAATGTTCTAGGAGGACATGTTGAATAACCATTTGATAAGGACATATTGTTAATTTTAAATGAGGACATGTTGAATAACCATTTGATAAGGACATATTGTTAATTTTAAATGAGGACATGTTGAATAACCACTTTGGTGTAGAACATATTGTTAATGTAAAACATAAAACTGTTTATTTAATGCACAAACAATGCATTAAATAAAAGGGTTCAAGCTTGTACAGCAGTTAAAGGATCTAGTATTACCTCTCTCAGTGATTGCTGTAAACTTGGTAATCTGTGACCTTCAATGATGCCTATTACATCTGGTAATATCATGATGGTTTTTATGGAAGAAGAAATGTTCTCTTGTCATCATGGATGAAATAAATGGTATAATATGGTTCACCCTAGACAGAATATTATTTGTAAATTTCGTGGGACAATAACTGGAGGTTCTCAGGGAATCTAGAATATTAATACTATTCTGTACCAAGTCCATATGAGTGGGTTGGAGAGGTAATGTAATTTTTGCTGTGTGAGGTTGCGGAGTTGACCACAATAAACAATTTTAGGCTGTTCAGTTCATAAGTTGACGCCATGCCTATCTTCATACGCAGTAAAAGTGATTGGATGTAGTTGTTTAACCTGCCCAGTGGTTTGCCTTTATATTCTCACAGAAAAATAATCTATATCCATGGGTATAAATAGATTTATCGATTCATAAAACCCGAATCAATACACACCATTATAAAAGTGAACTTTGACTGCTTACTGGTGTCTTAGTTGTACCAATTTTTAAATACATTTATCGATTCATAAAACCCGAATCAATACACACCATTATAAAAGTGAACTTTGACTGCTTACTGGTGTCTTAGTTGTTAAGTGTCGTGACGATAAGTTAAACATCAGCTTAACATCAGAAATGTAAACAAATTAAATTCAATAACATCTTCATATCATCAGTTAACTTTCAACACTGAAAGTATACTTAACATTCTGAAGATGAGACATTAGCACAAACTATCTAACTTAGTTTGTACAAATGTAGTTATTCATGTAAGAATTAGTGTGTAAATATTGTATAGAACATAAACTATACGAGAGGAATCTACCATTATCATCTGAACGAAAACACCCTCCTACGACAGTGATAGAAACCTTCACACTTGTTTTTATTTTTCTATTAATTTTAAAAATCAATGCTTTGTTTAAAAATTACTACTTGTGTAAGCAGTAAAGCAAATTATAGAAGTTCTGTGTAAATTATTTTAATTTATTATTAAACTCATTTGTGTTATTGAATATTATTTGTTTTATGTTACTTTTTTCGCGTCTGTATTTTGTTGTATACATTGTATATTTCATTTCACTAACGTCACAACCGTATGTTGTCTTCGTGACGACTCCTGGATTTATATAACGTTTTAACAATGGCTGCTAATGGAATCATAACGAGTTATTACGACTTACAAACTATTTGTCCAAAGTATTAAAATTTACCAAGATAATTCATTCTGTTCATTGAAATGACTAGAGAAAAATGTGAAATGGAAAAACACTGATAGTTCTAACTAGACTTGTTGCATGTTTACCACATTACTGATTAAATCTTTCTTCTTTCTTATTAAGATCGGTTTTATCTTGAAGATATGAATAGAAAAAACTGACTTTGTTGTTTGATTTCATGCAGAGTTAATCAATGTCTAATTATTATATGATAGACTAGAAGGATTGTTGTTGTTGTTTTGAATTAAGCACAAAGCTACAGAATGGGCTATCTGTGCTCTGCCCATCACGGGTATCGAAACCCGGTTTTTAGCGTTGTAAATCCACAGACATACCACTGAGCCTCTGGGGAGCAGACTAGAAGGAAGACAACTAGTTAGCAAAACCTGTCATCAGCTCGTGCGTTACTCTAATTGAATAGTGCAAAACGCAAACTAACGTGGCAGGGGTTTAGTGTAGAGAGAGAGAAATCGTAAGAATTCTCTCTTCAACTGGGGTGTTCAGGAACGTTGTGGTTCCTCTTCGTCTACTTTCGTGAAAGGTTATTAGGCTTAGTTTTATTTATTTATTTCACAAATAATTTTTGACTCTTTTTTGGGTGAAGGAGGTCACTCTTAATGTTATCCTAGACCGAGGCAAAGGCAGCACCAAAGAGAACGGCCGAGTCCCGTCCCGAAAGGCAGAAGTCAAAGTAAATATGAACACGAACTCAAACGACCCGAATCAGGGTCTATTCTTCGTCATTACGAATGGCAAGTTGCAAGTGACGAGGAATGATCCTAGTCTTCTTGTTATCACGTGCAGCGTTACCTGCTAACTCCAGAACTTCAGCAGCCAGGTACTCCAAGACAGCAGCGAGGTAGACGGGTGCTCCAACTCCAACTCGCATTGAATAGTGAGATTTGATTGTTACTTTTATAATGTCAGAAAGGCCACAGAGTGCGGAGTGATATTTTTGTTTTATGGTAGTGTGTCGTGAACAAATAGTCTAGCACTTGAACGTGATATACCAAAGGTGTGGATTGTTTCTTTGTTTGTTTTTTGAATTTCGCGCAAAGCTACTCGAAGGCTATCTGCGCTAGCCATCCCTAATTTAGCAGTGTAAGACTAGAAGGAAGGCAGATAGTCATCACCACCCACCGCCAACTCTTGAGCTATTCATTTACCAACGAATAGTTGGATTGGTCGTCACATTATAGCACCCCCACGGCTGAAAGGGCGAGCATGTTTGGTGTGACGGGGATTCGAACGCCTTAACCCACCTGGCCATGCTAGGCCAAAGGTGTGGATAGTAAGTATATATATATTTTCTGGAATTGGTCGTGATCAGAGTTTGAAATAAAAACCATAGCTTCTGTATTATCTTTAAAGTAACATTTGTTTAACAATCGAGCAGGTATAAACAGTTATGCCAACTAAGATACTTACACTATTAGAATTTTATTTTCAGTGGCGTTTGTGTGGAAGAGAGCATCTGTTTAAAAGCTGTATTCGATCTTACAAGAGGCAAATCTACAGATATCTTTAATTTAATGAAACACAGTATCTTTCCTAATGTATTATTTAACACGAACTTAAGGTATTTTACTTTATCATTAACCAGCGAAAGTTTACTGAGCTTTCTTCGTGTTGTTAGTTCTAACACAATTTAGCCGACAGCATTTTCACAAAATGCAAACTAAACACATCTAACACATCGATGTTATTGCTTGAAACTTCCCTAAAGGAGGAATCGCTAATTTGACTATAATTTCGATTATCGGTTGATTAATTTTTTAATTATACGTCTTCTTTTCGACTATATAATTAAACTGAAGTATAATTATTTCTACTCTGAAGGCACACTTTTTTGCACGGCTAGTTACTATGAAATGACACCAACCATGGAAGAAAGAAACGCCAAATTACTGCTTAATGCCCACTGTAGTTCAACAAGTAGGTATTAAATTCTATTACTTGTTAAATATTTACATTAAGGATTTCGAAGGTTAAATTGTTCAGACATTATGCATGAAACGACGCCACTGGCAAAGTAGAAGATAACATAAGGAGGACTTTTAGTAGCTATCACATGTTTTTTGCTACTGTGTATTCAAATCAATTAATGTTTAAATCGTGATTCCCAATGAATTTGTTTCTATTATCTGGTAATTTCTTTTTAAATATACTAATTTGCCGCCTATCGGAAATATATGGAAATGTATTCTCTTTTATTTTATATAATACAGATGACTGTATGTGCAATGCTACTCGAGGGCTATCTGCGCTAGCCGTCCCTAATTTAGCAGTGTAAGACTAGAGGGAAGGCAGCTAGTCATCACCACCCACCGCCAACTCTTGGGCTACCCCTTTTACCAACGAATAGTTGGATTGGTCGTCACATTATAACACCCCCATGTCTGGGAGAGCGAGAGCATGTTTGGTGCTACCGGGATTCGAACCCGCGACCTTCGGATTACGAGTCGAACGCCTTAACACGCTTGGCAATGCCGGGACCCTTCACGTATATACACATTACTTATGAATTTTACATACATTAAAGTACGGCATGCTGGTTTGTTTTGTGTGATTGTGAACCTAATAAAATCGTTGTATAGCTCAGTTTATCAGATAAACGTTTGTTCGTCAATATCAGCTTAGAAATATATTGCACGTCTGATCCAGTGCTCTTAATTTATTTAACATTAATTGAACTTTAATGTATTTTTCAATGTAATCAACCGCATCGTTTTTTACTTATAATTATTTGTACTAAAAGGGTGTGAATATTTAAATATGAACACATTCCTTGAGTTTGAACCTATTTTATGTTTTCTATTTTCAAGTTTTCTTGTTACTGTAGTTTGTGGTGCCACAACTGGACCATAAAATATATCGATTACACACTAAGTTATCACATGTTATACAACTATCTCTATGAATATATTTACAAGATTTATGTATAATGAAGAAATCCAACAGTACGCCTAATAAGTAACATCGTAACGTAAATGCTACACACTATTATCATTGTATATTTCTATTACAAAGAAACTAATCAAAGTTCACGCTCTCTATTGAGTCGAAGATAGTTGGAATGTTTAAATAATTTCTCTACATGACTTGGAGGTTCAAAAATTCTGAATCTGAGGAACGATTCTTTGTAGACTGGCAAACAGTAGTGCTGGAACAGGTCCATCTGGAAAGTAGTTTACTGGCTTTATAATGGAATTTGTTACTTTTATAACTTGAACGTGAATAAAACTTGTTCAGTAGTCACTGTTAGAACCTTTAAAATGTTTTTCCTAGGGCCTATCACGTGCTTAAGCCGCGAACGATAACAGATATCCAAAGTCGCAACCAAATGCGTGTCATCGGTTAGACGGAGGCTGTTACCTCCAGGAAACTGTCATCTTCACGTGTTCACTGATACTTGTATGAACTAATATGAACTCTTTCCGTTAAGAGTGGAGTTAGGGAAATAATACAGAGGCTTCTAAACTTCGTGATAAAAGAAAAATAACGTATGTGTCAGAGATTTCCATTATAACGAGGTTCGGTTTCTTAAAGGTAGGACCTTACAACTATTTGGACTGCAAGAGTAAAAGGAAACCTGTGCATAAATAACGAAACTGACTTAGGGTAGAATATTCTTATCATGTAATCAGAGTGTATTAACTCTTGTCTTTAAAATATCAATAGAATATCCTTATCATGAAATCAGAGTGTATTAACTCTTGTCTTTAAAATATCAATAGAATATCCTTATCATGTAATTAGTGTTATTAACTCTTGTCTTTAAAATATCAATAGAATATCCTTATCATGTAATCAGAGTGTATTAACTCTTGTGTTTAAAATATCAATAGAATATTCTTATCATGTAATTAGAGTGTATTAACTCTTGTCTTTAAAATATCAATAGAATATCCTTATCATGTAATTAGAGTGTATTAACTCTTGTCTTTAAAATATCAATAGAATATCCTTATCATGTAATTAGTGTTATTAACTCTTGTCTTTAAAATATCAATAGAATATCCTTATCATGTAATCAGAGTGTATTAACTCTTGTCTTTAAAATATCAATAGAATATCCTTATCATGTAATTAGAGTGTATTAACTCTTGTCTTTAAAATATTAATAGAATATTCTTATCATGTAATTAGAGTGTATTAACTCTTGTCTTTAAAATATCAATAGAATATCCTTATCATGTAATCAGAGTGTATTAACTCTTGTCTTTAAAATATCAATAGAATATCCTTATCATGTAATTAGAGTGTATTAACTCTTGTCTTTAAAATATCAATAGAACATCCTTATCATGTAATCAGAGTGTATTAACTCTTGTCTTTAAAATATCAATAGAATATCCCTATCATGTAATTAGAATGTATTAACTCTTGTCTTTAAAATATTAATAGAATATCCTTATCATGAAATCAGAGTGTATTAACTCTTGTCTTTAAAATATCAATAGAATATCCTTATCATGTAATTAGTGTTATTAACTCTTGTCTTTAAAATATCAATAGAATATCCTTATCATGTAATCAGAGTGTATTAACTCTTGTGTTTAAAATATCAATAGAATATTCTTATCATGTAATTAGAGTGTATTAACTCTTGTCTTTAAAATATCAATAGAATATCCTTATCATGTAATTAGAGTGTATTAACTCTTGTCTTTAAAATATCAATAGAATATCCTTATCATGTAATTAGTGTTATTAACTCTTGTCTTTAAAATATCAATAGAATATCCTTATCATGTAATCAGAGTGTATTAACTCTTGTCTTTAAAATATCAATAGAATATCCTTATCATGTAATTAGAGTGTATTAACTCTTGTCTTTAAAATATCAATAGAATATCCTTATCATGTAATTAGAGTGTATTAACTCTTGTCTTTAAAATATCAATAGAACATCCTTATCATGTAATCAGAGTGTATTAACTCTTGTCTTTAAAATATCAATAGAACATCCTTATCATGTAATCAGAGTGTATTAACTCTTGTCTTTAAAATATCAATAGAATATCCTTATCATGTAATTAGAGTGTATTAACTCTTGTCTTTAAAATATTAATAGAATATCCTTATCATGTAATTAGAGTGTATTAACTCTTGTCTTTAAAATATCAATAGAATATCCTTATCATGTCATTTAGTGTGTATTAACTCTTGTCTTTAAAATATCAATAGAATATCCTTATCATGTAATTAGTGTTATTAACTCTTGTCTTTAAAATATCAATAGAATATCCTTATCATGTAATCAGAGTGTATTAACTCTTGTGTTTAAAATATCAATAGAATATTCTTATCATGTAATTAGAGTGTATTAACTCTTGTCTTTAAAATATCAATAGAATATCCTTATCATGTAATTAGAGTGTATTAACTCTTGTCTTTAAAATACCAATAGAATATCCTTATCATGTAATTAGTGTTATTAACTCTTGTCTTTAAAATATCAATAGAATATCCTTATCATGTAATTAGTGTTATTAACTCTTGTCTTTAAAATATCAATAGAATATCCTTATCATGTAATCAGAGTGTATTAACTCTTGTCTTTAAAATATCAATAGAATATCCTTATCATGTAATTAGAGTGTATTAACTCTTGTCTTTAAAATATCAATAGAATATCCTTATCATGTAATTAGAGTGTATTAACTCTTGTCTTTAAAATATCAATAGAACATCCTTATCATGTAATCAGAGTGTATTAACTTTTGTCTTTAAAATATCAATAGAATATCCTAATCATGTAATTAGAGTGTATTAACTCTTGTCTTTAAAATATTAATAGAATATCCTTATCATGTAATTAGAGTGTATTAAATCTTGTCTTTAAAATATCAATAGAATATCCTTATCATGTCATTTAGTGTGTATTAACTCTTGTCTTTAAAATATCAATAGAATATCCTTATCATGTAATTAGTGTTATTAACTCTTGTCTTTAAAATATCAATAGAATATCCTTATCATGTAATCAGAGTGTATTAACTCTTGTGTTTAAAATATCAATAGAATATTCTTATCATGTAATTAGAGTGTATTAACTCTTGTCTTTAAAATATCAATAGAATATCCTTATCATGTAATCAGAGTGTATTAACTCTTGTCTTTAAAATATCAATAGAATATCCTTATCATGTAATCAGAGTGTATTAACTCTTGTCTTTAAAATATCAATAGAATATCCTTATCATGTAATTAGAGTGTATTAACTCTTGTCTTTAAAATATCAATAGAACATCCTTATCATGTAATCAGAGTGTATTAACTCTTGTCTTTAAAATATCAATAGAATATCCTTATCATGTAATTAGAGTGTATTAACTCTTGTCTTTAAAATATTAATAGAATATCCTTATCATGTAATTAGAGTGTATTAACTCTTGTCTTTAAAATATCAATAGAATATCCTTATCATGTCATTTAGTGTGTATTAACTCTTGTCTTTAAAATATCAATAGAATATCCTTATCATGTAATTAGTGTTATTAACTCTTGTCTTTAAAATATCAATAGAATATCCTTATCATGTAATCAGTGTGTATTAACTCTTGTGTTTAAAATATCAATAGAATATTCTTATCATGTAATTAGAGTGTATTAACTCTTGTCTTTAAAATATCAATAGAATATCCTTATCATGTAATTAGAGTGTATTAACTCTTGTCTTTAAAATATCAATAGAATATCCTTATCATGTAATTAGTGTTATTAACTCTTGTCTTTAAAATATCAATAGAATATCCTTATCATGTAATCAGAGTGTATTAACTCTTGTCTTTAAAATATCAATAGAATATCCTTATCATGTAATTAGAGTGTATTAACTCTTGTCTTTAAAATATTAATAGAATATTCTTATCATGTAATTAGACTGTATTAACTCTTGTCTTTAAAATATCAATAGAATATCCTTATCATGTAATCAGAGTGTATTAACTTTTGTCTTTAAAATATCAATAGAATATCCTTATCATGTAATTAGAGTGTATTAACTCTTGTCTTTAAAATATTAATAGAATATCCTTATCATGTAATTAGAGTGTATTAACTCTTGTCTTTAAAATATCAATAGAATATCCTTATCATGTCATTTAGTGTGTATTAACTCTTGTCTTTAAAATATCAATAGAATATCCTTATCATGTAATTAGTGTTATTAACTCTTGTCTTTAAAATATCAATAGAATATCCTTATCATGTAATCAGAGTGTATTAACTCTTGTGTATAAAATATCAATAGAATATTCTTATCATGTAATTAGAGTGTATTAACTCTTGTCTTTAAAATATCAATAGAATATCCTTATCATGTAATTAGAGTGTATTAACTCTTGTCTTTAAAATATCAATAGAATATCCTTATCATGTAATTAGTGTTATTAACTCTTGTCTTTAAAATATCAATAGAATATCCTTATCATGTAATCAGAGTGTATTAACTCTTGTCTTTAAAATATCAATAGAATATCCTTATCATGTAATTAGAGTGTATTAACTCTTGTCTTTAAAATATTAATAGAATATTCTTATCATGTAATTAGACTGTATTAACTCTTGTCTTTAAAATATCAATAGAATATCCTTATCATGTAATCAGAGTGTATTAACTTTTGTCTTTAAAATATCAATAGAATATCCTTATCATGTAATTAGAGTGTATTAACTCTTGTCTTTAAAATATTAATAGAATATTCTTATCATGTAATTAGACTGTATTAACTCTTGTCTTTAAAATATCAATAGAATATCCTTATCATGTAATCAGAGTGTATTAACTCTTGTCTTTAAAATATCAATAGAATATCCTTATCATGTAATTAGAGTGTATTAACTCTTGTCTTTAAAATATCAATAGAATATCCTTATCATGTAATCAGAGTGTATTAACTCTTGTCTTTAAAATATCAATAGAATATCCTTATCATGTAATTAGAGTGTATTAACTCTTGTCTTTAAAATATCAATAGAATATCCTTATCATGTAATCAGAGTGTATTAACTCTTGTCTTTAAAATATCAATAGAATATCCTTATCATGTAATTAGAGTGTATTAACTCTTGTCTTTAAAATATCAATAGAATATCCTTATCATGTAATTAGAGTGTATTAACTCTTGTCTTTAAAATATCAATAGAACATCCTTATCATGTAATCAGAGTGTATTAACTCTTGTCTTTAAAATATTAATAGAATATTCTTATCATGTAATTAGAGTGTATTAACTCTTGTCTTTAAAATATCAATAGAATATCCTTATCATGTAATCAGAGTGTATTAACTCTTGTCTTTAAAATATCAATAGAATATCCTTATCATGTAATTAGAGTGTATTAACTCTTGTCTTTAAAATATTAATAGAATATTCTTATCATGTAATTAGAGTGTATTAACTCTTGTCTTTAAAATATCAATAGAATATCCTTATCATGTAATCAGAGTGTATTAACTCTTGTCTTCAAAATATCAATAGAATATCCTTATCATGTAATTAGAGTGTATTAACTCTTGTCTTTAAAATATCAATAGAACATCCTTATCATGTAATCAGAGTGTATTAACTCTTGTGTTTAAAATATCAATAGAATATCCTTATCATGTAATTAGAGTGTATTAACTCTTGTCTTTAAAATATTAATAGAATATCCTTATCATGTAATTAGAGTGTATTAACTCTTGTCTTTAAAATATCAATAGAATATCCTTATCATGTCATTTAGTGTGTATTAACTCTTGTCTTTAAAATATCAATAGAATATCCTTATCATGTAATTAGTGTTATTAACTCTTGTCTTTAAAATATCAATAGAATATCCTTATCATGTAATCAGAGTGTATTAACTCTTGTGTTTAAAATATCAATAGAATATTCTTATCATGTAAATAGAGTGTATTAACTCTTGTCTTTAAAATATCAATAGAATATCCTTATCATGTAATTAGAGTGTATTAACTCTTGTCTTTAAAATATCAATAGAATATCCTTATCATGTAATTAGTGTTATTAACTCTTGTCTTTAAAATATCAATAGAATATCCTTATCATGTAATCAGAGTGTATTAACTCTTGTCTTTAAAATATCAATAGAATATCCTTATCATGTAATTAGAGTGTATTAACTCTTGTCTTTAAAATATTAATAGAATATTCTTATCATGTAATTAGACTGTATTAACTCTTGTCTTTAAAATATCAATAGAATATCCTTATCATGTAATCAGAGTGTATTAACTTTTGTCTTTAAAATATCAATAGAATATCCTTATCATGTAATTAGAGTGTATTAACTCTTGTCTTTAAAATATTAATAGAATATTCTTATCATGTAATTAGACTGTATTAACTCTTGTCTTTATAATATCAATAGAATATCCTTATCATGTAATCAGAGTGTATTAACTCTTGTCTTTAAAATATCAATAGAATATCCTTATCATGTAATTAGAGTGTATTAACTCTTGTCTTTAAAATATCAATAGAATATCCTTATCATGTAATTAGAGTGTATTAACTCTTGTCTTTAAAATATCAATAGAATATCCTTATCATGTAATTAGAGTGTATTAACTCTTGTCTTTAAAATATCAATAGAATATCCTTATCATGTAATTAGAGTGTATTAACTCTTGTCTTTAAAATATCAATAGAACATCCTTATCATGTAATCAGAGTGTATTAACTCTTGTCTTTAAAATATCAATAGAATATCCTTATCATGTAATCAGAGTGTATTAACTCTTGTCTTTAAAATATTAATAGAATATCCTTATCATGTAATTAGAGTGTATTAACTCTTGTCTTTAAAATATCAATAGAATATCCTTATCATGTCATTTAGTGTGTATTAACTCTTGTCTTTAAAATATCAATAGAATATCCTTATCATGTAATTAGAGTGTATTAACTCTTGTCTTTAAAATATCAATAGAATATCCTTATCATGTAATCAGAGTGTATTAACTCTTGTCTTTAAAATATCAATAGAATATCCTTATCATGTAATTAGAGTGTATTAACTCTTGTCTTTAAAATATCAGTAGAATATCCTTATCATGTAATCAGAGTGCATTAACTCTTGTCTTTAAAATATCAATAGAATATCCTTATCATGTAATTAGAATGTATTAACTCTTGTCTTTAAAATATCAATAGAATATCCTTATCATGTAATTAGTGTTATTAACTCTTGTCTTTAAAATATCAATAGAATATCCTTATCATGTAATCAGAGTGTATTAACTCTTGTGTTTAAAATATCAATAGAATATTCTTATCATGTAATTAGAGTGTATTAACTCTTGTCTTTAAAATATCAATAGAACATCCTTATCATGTAATCAGAGTGTATTAACTCTTGTCTTTAAAATATCAATAGAATATCCTTATCATGTAATCAGAGTGTATTAACTCTTGTCTTTAAAATATTAATAGAATATCCTTATCATGTAATTAGAGTGTATTAACTCTTGTCTTTAAAATATCAATAGAATATCCTTATCATGTCATTTAGTGTGTATTAACTCTTGTCTTTAAAATATCAATAGAATATCCTTATCATGTAATTAGAGTGTATTAACTCTTGTCTTTAAAATATCAATAGAATATCCTTATCATGTAATCAGAGTGTATTAACTCTTGTCTTTAAAATATCAATAGAATATCCTTATCATGTAATTAGAGTGTATTAACTCTTGTCTTTAAAATATCAGTAGAATATCCTTATCATGTAATCAGAGTGCATTAACTCTTGTCTTTAAAATATCAATAGAATATCCTTATCATGTAATTAGAATGTATTAACTCTTGTCTTTAAAATATCAATAGAATATCCTTATCATGTAATTAGTGTTATTAACTCTTGTCTTTAAAATATCAATAGAATATCCTTATCATGTAATCAGAGTGTATTAACTCTTGTCTTTAAAATATCAATAGAATATCCTTATCATGTAATTAGAGTGTATTAACTCTTGTCTTTAAAATATTAATAGAATATTCTTATCATGTAATTAGACTGTATTAACTCTTGTCTTTAAAATATTAATAGAATATTCTTATCATGTAATTAGAGTGTATTAATTCTTGTCTTTAAAATATCAATAGAATATCTTTATCATGTCATTTAGTGTGTATTAATTCTTCTCTTTAAAATATTAAGATTGAGTCATTTTTCTTCCAAAATTTTAAGTATTTCCATGGTGTCCTTCGATCGGCCGTAGGTGAGGTCGAAGGTTTGTAACCTTTCATTGCCAGACTGCTGTTAGTGCAAGTTTTCATGAATACAAAATAAGAATACAATTTTAGAAATTAAAGAACAATTACTGTAGACTTGTGTCTAAATGTATCTGAATATAAGTTATAAATAGGAAGCACAGTAGCTAAATTAACTTGCCACAAATAAGGCTTATCATACGTGAAGATGGTTGGATTGTTTTTCTTCATTAATTATTGTTTGTTTGTGTTATCACTATGGTCTTTCTAAATACGAAAGCTACATTTTGAATAAAGGAGTTTATGTAAATATATTTATGCATTTGTTTAGTCGAGTTGACATTTAAATCACATGTAAATTTCATCTATATAACTGCTTAGTAAACAGTCTTTCTCGTATTTGATTGTACAACCACTAACAATTTACCACATCTACAATTTATTAAAAATATTCTAAAAGAAACTATTGATACCGTAAATAATTCATTAAACGTTTATTAAAACAAAACTTGTACAGACACCCTTGTGCAAATTAATTGAAACAAGTGGTCATTTTACAATATTTTCAGCATGGCGGCCGGTGTAGGCTCGTTGGACCTGCTGATTTCCTTTGATAGTCATTTTTTCACACAGACGGCGTCATTAGCTGTGTTTTGCAGTACGGTTGATCTATTTTTGGGAAATATGACGAAAGTTTGAGGAATATTACGTCATTCAAAATTGCGTTAGAAGGGCAAGGAGACCAGTCAAAAAACAACTTCTTACCAATTCAATGAAGAAAAAACGGTATCAATGGGGTCTGAAATACAAGAACTGGATGCAACAATAATAGAGGAAGGTGTTATTTAGTGACGAGACTCATTTCTTCATACAGGGTCAAAGAAATCTGCATGTTCGCAGATCTGCAAGTGAGAAACTTCGAGAATCTCATATGAACCAATTCGTAAAACATCCCTTGAAGAAGATGTTTTGGGGCTTTTTCAGTTACTATGGTGTCAGAGGCTTACATATCGTAGAAGGTATGATGCGAGGACCACAGTACATCGAAGTTTTGCAGAGAAGAGTCGTTCCAGAATTGAAAAAGAGATTTCCAAATGGATCTGGCATTTTTCAGCAAAATCTGGCTCCGTGCCACACATCGAAACTTGTGAAGAATTTTATGACTACAACGTGAATAAAGGTGCTGGACTGGCCTGAAAACTCTCCGGACTTAAATCCTATTGAAATCTTTGGACGATTTGTAAAGAAATACTTTGGGGAAAAGACTGTACTACGAAGGATGAGCCAATTGAGGCCATAATTGAGGTGTGGTACCGCGATCCAAAAATTAGTAAAGATTGCAGTCAACTCGTGGACTCGATGCCAAAGCGGATTAATGATCTTCTGAAAAATAAAGGCGGTCATATGATGTATTAATTTGTGAGTAATTTTTGGATTCTCAGAAATAAAACGCAAAAAATTGAAAAAATCGTAATGTTTCGTCTTTTTTCAATTAATTTGCACAAGGATGTACATACTTATAAACGAAAGAATGTCAGCCATCACACTAATAGATGTTTTAAGTCTGATCAACCATCAAATTATGTGCAAAATCTGATCAATTATCACATTAATATACGTGTAAAGACTGATCGACCATCACACTAATACATGTGTCAAGTCTGGTTAACCATCACACTAATACATGTGTAAAATGTGATAAACCACTACACTAATATAT
This sequence comes from Tachypleus tridentatus, assembly GCF_004210375.1. NCBI lineage: Eukaryota > Metazoa > Arthropoda > Merostomata > Xiphosura > Limulidae > Tachypleus > Tachypleus tridentatus. Next base: position 7,931,771 of record NC_134835.1, on the reverse strand, counting down.
GTGTAAAGTCTGATCATTTGTTTGTTTGTTTGTTTGTTTGGAATTTCGCACAAAGCTACTCGAGGGCTATCTGTGCTAGCCGTCCCTAATTTAGCAGTGTAAGACTAGAGGGAAGGCAGCTAGTCATCACCACCCACCGCCAACTCTTGGGCTACTCTTTTACCAACGAAAAGTGGGATTGACCGTCACATTATACGCCCCCACGGCTGGGAGGGCGAGCATGTTTAGCGCGACGCGGGCGCGAACCCGCGACCCTCGGATTACGAGTCGCACGCCTTACGCGCTTGGCCATGCCGGGCCAAAGTCTGATCAACCACCGCACTAATACATGTATAAAATCTGACCAACCGTCACACTAATACATGCATAAAATGTGATCAATCATCACAAAATGTATAGTGTAAAGTATGATCAACCATCACACTAATACATGTGTAAAATGTGATAAACCACCACACTAATACATGTGTAAAATCTGATCTACAAAACTACATGAAATTTAAAATCTAAGTACATATTAAATCCTGCAAGTCAGTGTTAAATATTATAAGATAGATTTTAAGAATCAAAACACTCAAAGCAACAACAACATTTAGTCTAGAATATTCCTTATGTACATATTGGGAAAACAATATGAAGACACAAACAGTAAGTTCAGTAAGTTAAGGAGACGCCGTTCAATAAAACATGTACATTTTGTCACAGCTGGACAAATTTACAACATAGTGATAACAAACTGAATTAGACTGTAGTAGGATTCAGAATTACTGTCAAAACGTACAAATGAATCAAGATTGAGAAACTAAATATTTTGGTAACATTCTTTTTAAGAAATTTCAAGAAAAAGGAATTTAACAGATCTTTCTATGGACCAACGAAGTATTGATACAGTTAAAAACACACCCACTTCATGGATGCGATAAACCCTTCAATTGATATGAAAGCAAGTTTCATTCTTTTTGGTTTGTAGATGGTAGTGTGAAAACGGGTTTCACTTTGCATAGCTTGTAGAGGATTGCGTGAAAACAGGCTACATGATTTGTAGATAATAACATCTATACAGGTTTCAACCTCAACTATTTGTTGAAAGACTTCTGTGGATTAAGACATGATGCTATGTTACGTAAAAAAAATACAAACAATTGCATTTCGTATTTCTAATGACACCATTTTATTATCCTGATATTATCTGTTCTGTTTAATTAATTATTTTGTGATATTTTTTGAAATTCTTGCCGCTGTTTACTTTATGTATTCCAGTGCCACCATAAACCGTAATTTGAAACGTGTATGACATTCTCTGAAGCGTATCTTCACATCACTAATATACCTAAACAATATCATGCGTATTCGAGGTTCTTGAGAAACGTATTGTACACTCAAGACTGCATTTCTTTACGAGTGTAACTTCAATGAAAATCGATTGATATATATACCTGGTTTTTGAACAACCACTATACAGATTTTGACTCTGATAATGCCAAATCCTAATTATAGGTTTTCTAATATCTTCTTGAATGTTTTGAAGATAACCGTCTTAGAAACTAATGTGTTATATCCTTCTAGGAATATCTTTCACACGAGAAAGCTAAGATATATTCCTTAAGCCTTAAACTTATTTATAGCAGAGCAGATCAGCACTAAACACTGATAAGAATTTATTGTGTAATAAGTACATAAATTGATTTCATATTGTGGTCATACATACGAAGACTCTTTACTTTATGTTGGTCACAAAATAAGGTGATTTGACATAACTCAATATTGTTTGGTATGCATTACTTACTAATAATATAAAATACATATTGTTTTACAACATGTAGAGCAAATCAAATAGGTTTGTGTTCTGAAACATCAGAGTACTACGTTTTACGATAGATCTTAAAACTGTATGGGTTTGTAAAAAGATTACATATGACTTCTTACAATAATTTAATAAATAGTGAATATTATAACTTAAGACATCTAACTATAAATTACTGAATACTGAAGATTAGAAATTAGGACATCCAACTATAATTTAATAAATACTGTAACTTAGGGCGTGTAACTATAAATAATGAATACTGATACTTAATACTTAGGATATCTAAATATAAATTAATGATTACTGAAGATAAGTAACTAAGACATCTAACTATAACTTAATAAACACTGAAGATTAAAACTTCAAACATCTAACTATAACTTAATAAACACTGAAAATTAGAACTTAAGACATCTAACTGTAATATACTGATTACTGAAGATAAGAACTCAAGATATCTAAGTATAACTTAATAAACACTGAAGATTAGAAGTTTGGACATTAACTCTAACTTAATAAATACTGAAGATAAGAACTTAAGATATCTGACTATATGTTAGTAAACCATGAATATTAGAAGTTAAGATATCTAACTATGATTTACTGATTACTGAAGATTAGTACTTAAAACATCTAACTATAAAGGAAAAAAACACCGAAGATTAGAACTTAAGACATCTAACTATAATTTATTGCTTACTGAAAATTAAATCTTAAAACATCTAACTATAACTTAATAAACACTGAAGATTAGAACTTAAAACAAAATAACTATAATTTACTGATTACCGAAGATAAGAACTTAAGATATCTAACTATAACTTAATAAACCCTGAAGATTAGAAGCTAGGACATCTCATTATAATATATTGATTACTGATGATTAGTATTTAAGACATCTAACTATAAGTTAATAAATACTGAATATTAGAACTTAAAACATTTAACTATAGCTTAATAAACACTGATGATTAGAGCTTAAGACATCTAACTATAATTTACTGATCACTGTAGTTTAGTAGTTAAGACATCTTCCTATAACTTAATAAATACTAAAGATCAGAACTTAATAGATATAACTATAACTTAGTAAACACTGAAACGTAATTATAACAACACTTAAGTATTTCAGTTAAACAAATTAAATACTCAATATCTGTTTGAAAAAACAGATAGATAGAAAATTGGATAAGTCGTAGATCAGTGTTGAAGTTATAATAATGTTTAAACACGCTTATGCGAACACCTTTACGTCACTTGTTATTTACAAGAGTCATAATGTCTATTAATGTAATTTATTATTAATAAAACACGACTCTAGTATTTATGACTAATCACTCACTGTGGCCATCTGGTTGTCGGTTTAAGAAATATCTGTTTTTGGCCTGCTTTTGATTTAGTATTTATTATAATTATCCGTTTCTTTCTCTTGTTTATTTTAACTAATGAAGATCCCTAAATTTATTAGCTTTGTTTTAGTGTGTTTTTTTTCTCGTAAAACGAATATAGTACTATCGTTTGATGACTTTGTAAGAAAAATTTGCTCTGTGAGATTCACTTTTTTACATGTTTATCTTTAAATAAACCCTAATAATTTAATCCACGATCAACTATGTTCCTTTCTTAGATAAAGAAAAAATCCTTAAGGCAGATTTGATTGGTATCATAACCATATTAAACTAAGCACACATTGATTTACTCTTTTCTAAGGTAAAGTTAATGTTCATCGTTCGTTGGTTAAAAACATGGACATTTACGTGATATGTATTTATTATTTTGGTGCAGTTTCATTGTTCTATTGTTATATATTAAACAAAAAATTACCACTACCGTTTCATTAATGACACTTTCTGATGGTATCTCATTCACTAGCGGGCCCGGCATGACCAAGCGCGTGCGACTCGTAATCCGAGGGCCGCGGGTTCGCGCCCGCGTCGCGCCATACATGCTCGCCCTCCCAGCCGTGGGGGCGTTATAATGTTACGGTCAATCCCACTATTCGTTGGTAAAATAGTAGCCCAAGAGTTGGCGGTGGGTGGTGATGACTAGCTGTCTTCCCTCTAGTCTTACACTGCTAAATTAGGAACGGCTAGCACAGATAGCCCTCGAGTAGCTTTGTGCAAAATTCCGAAAACAAACAAACAATCATTCACTAGCTTTTAAACTGCCTAACGGTCTGTCTTTAACTTTACATTACCTCGGTTAGAAAAGAGCACCTACAGATAAAATCGAAGAGTTCCACGATTGAACTGTTTTTGTGTATGTTTTCTTATAGCGAAGCCACATCGGGCTATCTTCTGAGCCCACCGATGGGAACCGAACTGATGAAAGCTTTTGGTGTTACTGGATTAGCTTCTAAACCTTTACAGTGTCTACAAATAGCGCTTAAAAAGAAAGAACAACAATTTGGACAAGATATCAGCTTCCACTTCCACCAACGAAAACGATAGCAATGTTATTTGAAAGATTAGTTTGTTATGTAGGTCCAATATACCTTCACCGTCAACACACAATTTGTATACCTGTTAAAGACAGGATGGAAAATGTTAAATTCTGAACGACAGACACACTGACGTTTGGTGTTTCTATGTGAGTTCACAACGAAAAATGATATGAAAGTTTAAGGAATAGGAAACTACCGAAGTAGTTTGTAGATATATTCCAGGACTAGTTTATCAAGTTTTGTACACTAACTTTCCAGAAAAGTGAACTCTAAATGTCATTATCTTATACGAGAACTGAGTTGTTGTGGAATGTTCCAGAACACGGAAGATGCTTTCAAGGCAGAACAACCGAACAAATCAAGCTAAGAAACAAACTGAATACGGAGTCACTTTACCATATATTTTGCCATTAGCCTGAGGACTTTATTAAGTGAATTCTTAGTGGAGTACATGAGCTTGGCTGAACTAAATCGACGAAGCTTTCCATCAGTGAACTTTAAAAAGAAATTGAAGCCTACGTTCTCAAAGGCACAACCGTGTTGGATTTCAGACACAGTACTCACGGTGGTTAAAGCTGAACACCATAGGCTCTGTTTTGATTGGCCACATTGTAGTGCTAGATCTTTTAATGTGTATTATTTTGTATGTATATTTTAGTAGTTGTTTGAAAGTTAATCAAAATCCTGAACATTGTAAGGTTATTTATTTACTGATATGACGATAATTTCTACCACAACAAACTTTATTCCTACTAATGGTCTTCTATCTTTCCAAACTGTCAAGTTTGTATAAAGATATAATGTTTAAAATTTACTTAGTTTGTACCGAGAACTTATTGAATAGTTTTAACACATCTCAAAGTTCTGCAGAGTAAAATATATCAACATTGATAAATGACTTGATACATTTAAAGGTATGTTAATGAAGGTTTAGTTAGTTTAACATAGACGTTCAATAGGTTTTGAATTTTATTAACATTTTTAGGCTTGTCTTGCACATTATGAAACTTAATTATATGTTATCCGTAAGAGTTTTGTTCATATTAGAGTAATTTATATCAGTGTTAGAAATGTTTTTTTTTATTTGTTTGTTATTAGCTGCGATCAAAACGTTGTTATTGACGCTGGCATATACAGTATTTGTTATAGAACAGAATAAAAATAAGAATTGTGTTATCATAAAAAACATAGACGAAAAATATAAATTCCCCAGTCCATTGTGCCAGTCTCTGTGATTGAGATTCCGCTGTAGGCTCCAACAGCTGGTTGAGAATAGGAAGGAAGCAGGCTGTGTATTAGAATAGTGTTCTTGTAACAACTAGTGTGTGTACTTTTTTCATTATTGTGATACAATACTGAGTCTTTTTTTCAGCTGATAACGAACATGTTACAGCTACATTCTCCTTGGATAAAGTTTATTTATTACAAACTAATTGGTATAGACGACTGAAATGCTCCCGAATAAGCAACCTTTGGTGATTAAATTTTAATATCTTATGAAGAAATTGGTTAATTCTTAATAGATGAAACTTGAGACTGAATTGAAATCGTAATTATGTTAATATATGTAACTTTCATATGTATACGTATATATTATAAACCTCTGTAATCGGAACAAATTGTGTCTCTAGTTATATTCATCCAGTCGAAAGTAGCCACATGGTCTGAATGAGATAGTATATTGCTTTCTGATTCTCTGACGCAAAGTGGAAGTGAAGGTAGATAAATTCAGACCTTTCGTTTACGTTAAAATTATCGACTACCATAGTAAACAACGTGAATTAATTAACGTAAAATAATTATTAGACGAAACAAGTGGTAAGAGCAGTACTGTTAAAACAGTTCAGTCATTATTAAATATAACAAAAAAATAAAGTCACTCGATCGAAGTAGTAAGTTTAGAACATAAGTCATTAAACAAAACTTATAAACAGACGACAGCTTACATTACAGGCAGATATCATGAGTTGTAGAAATGTTTGAACATTATCTCAATACAAGTAAAAAACATGTTTTATTATGTTATCAGAAATGTCTTGTTTATTTATTGTTCACGATAAAAAAGATGTGTTGGCCAAATGTTGGCATTTGACATAAATTTGACATTTATGTTATTAATATTTGTATACATATGTCGTAAAGATTTCTTTCTTACTGTATGATTAAAACTCTAATAGATATTATATACACATCACCATTATAATAGGTTTAACTGTGTTTCCTTTTGTTTGCTAACCCAAGCTGTGCTGAAAAACTTTGAAAGGTGAAACTGTAGTCCACAAAGGAAAATATAACCATTGAAGAATGCAATAAGCCTTACGTCACATATTTTCTTTTCAGTTTCATCTCTAATGAACAAGAAAATAAATATTTAACAGGTATACACACAATCGATAAAAAATTGGTCCACTTCATAAAATAAAATAATGAAATTATCAAAATGTCATAACATTGTTCATATATCCTTATTGATGAGAATTGACACCAGATTGGTGAAAACTCATACAAGGTTAATTTCACACGTTATAAGAAATATCCTTTATTAGCTTACGTCTTTAAAGGTGTCAAGTGGGTAATGTACAATAGAAATTCTTCTCAGAAAGTAATGTTTTAAGTAACAAAACCAATTTGTTGCAAAAATATTTAATTAAATAAGCACAAATGATTTACGTCAATGTGAAACTATCCTAAACTTTATTTACAAATGACGAATATTGGACCTTATAAAGACAGTTGCTATGTCCTACTAATTCATCAGTTACAAAGTGCACAACTAACAAAATGTTCGATTTACATAGTCCTGATTTAATATGAATGTTAAACAAGTTATTGAGCTGTGTTGAAAGCTGTTTTAGGCTTTGAGAGATATGCACCAATAAGTATAATATGTGCTTATACATAGGAAATAATAAACAATTAGATAAAGAACATTTACTATAGGGTGTTAGAAAATGTTCATGGAGATTTGAATACTTTTTTTAACTTATGAACATGCCAAAACATTTAGTGATAGAGCGTTAGGAAAAGCAGTGTTTGTGTCACGTTACGTCTGATATCTCGATATAACAGGTGTCATAAAAGTCAAAATACATTTATATAGACGGAATAGTACGATAGTGTCCGCCCATTACAATTTTAGTGACATTCAGTCAGTGTCTGCCCATTACGAGTTTAGTGACAAGGTAGCAAGGGGGCCGTGAAGGGGCTTACTTAACTTAAAAATAAGTCTAAAATAAACAGTTTTAGGACTACCTATCCTATTATTTAATCTTGGAAGCAAAAATATCGATTTAATTTTAAACTTAAAGCATTTCTGAATTCAGTTATTTTATGTTAAATCATCAACCATTTCAATAACAAACACACTTCTATAATAAACAGAGAATCTAAATTATGAAATTAAAAAATATATATCCACATTTGTTGTCCATAAATTTCATTTTATACTTTCACTACCAACAACAATATTAGGTTATACTTTTGTTGCTAAGTGACATAAAAACCATTGTTGGAAGGTAGTGTTACCAAACCACACTGCTTTTGTATATCTAAGTTGTTAAACAAACTGATTTTTAACAATAATTATCCTATGAATACGCAACGAATTTATTTCATGAATGATCTTGATTTTGATTGGCTCACAAATTAATTTACTGACGTGTTACTGGCTAGACTGAACTCTTCTGCTTCATTGTTGGTCGATCTTAATTTCGCAAAATAAATTTATTTCAGTTCTCGATGAATTGTGAGGTTAGGGTAGGGGTGGTAATACTTGTTCCGTCCTTTGTGACGGGATATACGCTAGTATAGTGCTATATTACTGTAAAACATATGTTTTAGTAGTTAAGAAATTAAATTGGATTTATATTTAGAAATTATTTGCATGCTTCTAAAACGCTTAGTTTTTGTGTTATATACCATGTTTTGGTCTTTAACATTTCTTCGTTATCAATACCTAAAAATCTAATGATGAGGTTTCTCTTTATGTTAATTCGTTAGAAGTTCTACTGAACTGATCTGTAAGACAGATGCAGATCTTTTGATTAATTCAGTACTTACTTAACGGAAAGTAGGGTTAGCAAATGGTGTTACGACATTTCATTTAGAAGAATAAAATATTCTTCGTATCAGACCAAACATCTGGCTCGTATCTAAACAAATGTTTTTATAATTTTTATTGTAGTTTTCTCCATGTGCAATTTTTCAAATTTTAGGGAAAGAAAAAAGGTAAAAAACAATGGTATTATTTCAATGAAATAACATTTTGAGTACAGATTGCAGAAGCCACAGTAATGAGTTGTACGTCAATAAGAAGATATATTGGTATCGAAAAGGAAACTAAGTGTTGTCATTCGTACTGGGTTACAATAATTATATCATTGTTGACATTATCATTAGACATTCGGTTGTAGCAATTAAAAACAGATATCAAATAAACAATAATGTACAAACTAATTTATTGTGATGTATATATGTAAGCAGAGGCGTATCTTTTTTACACCCAATGGGGGGGGGAGATGATTTTTGCAACCACTTATGTGGACTGTTCAATTTGCAAATTGGTAATCTTTGATTACGTGAACCTGAAAGCTGTAAACATGCAGTCACAGAGTAATCTTGTTGTCATGATACTTCAAGGTTTCCATGTAGGTTTGTATAAGTGAGGTGTTGTGAACAGTTTTCAAAATCTTAATAGAATAAAGACAAATGTGTCACAAATTAACTGCCACATGAATTTCTTCCTGCACACTGCACAGTATAAAAGATGGCCATTATACATGACAAGGTTACTAATAACTTTCATTGCATGAATTACGTTTTCAAATATTAATAAAATTAGTAATTACACTTGATAAGTTTATATCTACTGAAAAACTGTTCATGTTGTTTGATAAAAATAATTAAAATGTCTTTGCAAACTCTTGAAAATTACACATCAGTTCAATGTAGCACATAATTATTCATACTTTTCATTGAAGTAAGATTCATTTAGTCCTCTAGTCTACATGTTCCCAAACGTAGACCTCCTTTGTGATGATCTGTTTATGAATTCTTTCATAAGCTCTTATATATTTATCTTGTCGACCTCATCTTTGTGAGTGTGACTAACTGCCACGTGGTTGAAGCGGCACTGAGACATAGTTGACCTTACCCACGTCTTTAACGTCTTAATGCAGAAAAGCTGGATACTGGACATACAAGCAAAATTTTCATGAGAAGAAACACTTCACTGAACATCTGCTGACTTGTTTCATGCATTTCACAGTAAGCATCTTTCGCACCTTTCAGAGATACTGCTTTTGTTGTTCCTTTGAACATGGGCAACTGAAACTCGAGCCGTTGTGCAGAGATTTCTGGATAGAAGTTTATAACCGAGTTGTCAATCTTGCAAGATGTGATCATGTTCTCAAGTACCAGATATTGCCTTAAGTCATTGCTGTTTGCATTGAATCTAGTGGTCAGATGTTCTATGACTGTGCCCAGAAATTCAAAATATTGGCTTCTGTAGTAATCTCTAGCTGTTGCAGAATGGTGTGCTGAGCCATCACCTGTGATCTTTCTGGGGGGTTCTGCGAATGCGTGGTAGTTCAATAGGCACCAGATCTTGGGAAGTTACCTTTTTCTCAGCTTCATCAAATATCTTGTTGTAATTTTCCTCTGTTCGTAATACCCACAATTGCTCAACTGTCATTGCAGATGCTTCAGTCATGCCAGATACTGTCGCTGATTTTGCTTGGAATGCACTGTTTAGTTCCTCTAATGCAGGTAATAAATACTGAGCCATCAACAATCCTAAAACTGTCTTTCCTTTGTCAGATCTGTCCAGCAGACCTCGTGCTTTCACTGCTACATCTGATTTTTCATTTGCTAATTCAGACAAAGAATCAACAATGTCACTGTAGTGATCATTAGCACATGTAATTGCAGATAGGCGGCACAACCAGAGTGTTGGACACAGTGGGCGGATGTATTTAACTGGACCATTGTGGCTGTCTGACGATACAATATTTTCAAAGATTGTCTTGTATTTGCCTGACCTCTGAAGCAAGACACCAAGTTCATGTACCCACTGGATAGAATCTCGAACACATTCACAAGCTTCAACTGCATGTTGCATTACTAAATTAGCCTTGTGTGCTCCGCAGTGAAGAAACAAAGCTGACGGTTGCTTCACTTTTATTTTTGTCTGGCATCCACTGAACGCACCACTCATGTTAGCGGCTCCATCATAAGTTTGTGCTCTTAATCCTGACAGTGGTAAATTGAGTCTAGTCAGTACATCAAGTATAGTCGAGAATATTGTTTCACCAATTGTATTGGAAACAATGTACAAACCAAGAAATGTCTCATGGACGTCAAGGGTTTCATCTACGTATCGTACAAATATTGCTTCCTGTTCGGTACCTGTACCATCTTGAGTGCCATCAACTATTAATGCAAATATTTTACTTTGCTGCACTTCGTGTGCTATGTTCCTCAGTATTTGATGGCTGAACATCTCCATTATTTCATTCTGAGCCTGGGGTGATGTGAATGTGGTTCTCTTTAACAAGTAGGCTGTCAACTCAGGATCTTCCTCTTCCAGGAGCTTCATTAACTGCAGGAAGTTCCCCTCCGTATCAGTATGTCCACGTAATGCTAAACCTTGATGCAGTAAGAAAGTAAACTTCTGAATATTTTGGCTAGACTTCTTTTGCTGCTTATTTTTTACATCATGTAGCTGGACAGTCACTGGAGTTACATCAAGTGAACCTTCTGGAGATATAGCGAATCTGTGCTGAGAGGAGGATTGGTGTTCGTTGAATTTCTGTTTTGCCTTTTTCCACTTGCAAAAACCCGTGGATATGAAGGTATACTCCACTGGCCTCTCCAATTTCCCTGTAAAAGGCCTCTATTTTCCGCCTTGGCACAATGAAAGCATATAACTTTTTGAGTCTGATTGTCGAAGTGCAGCCATGGGAACTCATCAAACCACTTGCCCTGGAAATTGATATTTTGAGATTTTGCTTTCTGTCGTGGTATTAGTTGTGCGTATGGATGATATGGCTTTCCATACTGTATCTGTGGAGTGTCAGATTTTTCATTACTGCACAAACTTGTTTCACAACTATCTGGTGGTTCATGATGAGCAATAGTTGCACAAGCATTTTCAGACCCTTCCTCTGATGAACATGGTATTTCCTCTGTATGGCAAGTTTCTATTCCTTTGCTTCAAGTTGTTGGATTATCTGCATCTACATTGTCACTTGTAGTACTAGTAACTGGCTTGCAGAACTGTCTAATATCGGAAAGTTTCAGACGCTTGCTTTTCATAATTGGAATTTGTTTCCCAGATGACTCAACAAGCTAAAATACAGACTTTATTGAAAAACTCTAACGTACAACGAACGAAGATAGAACAGAATGGAAGTAGGACTGAACTGTACAATGTATTTAAGTTAAACGCGCGAACCTCACAGTGACTACCAAGCCGACTGACCAACTGGGCATCGCTGAGACAATAATGTGTACTAGTTACAACACAAGTAATTGTAAGTTTCTCAAAAAATACTTAAACAATCACCAATATATTAAATTCCTGTTAAGGCTTATCAAAAGGCAAACACGTTGTGATATAATGTCTATAAGCACGTCTATTAAATAAAAACACCTAAACAAAAAACTAGCAATACAATTCAAGTAGAGGCTTTAGGCCGTTGAAATCGCTCCTTTTGTGTTCTAATTATACAAGAAAATAAAATATTTTTACTATCTCTGATAAGAGAATATATTGTTCTTTTACCATAAAGCACCAGCACTTTATTAGAGGGCGGTGATAATCTGAAATTTCATGGATTAATGAGGGCCACAAACACAGGTCTAATGATCCCTGTTGTAAAATCGAGGCTCAGACTAAAAGGAGCGGAGGGGGGTGATGTAGGGCGCGTCTGGATCCGAGCAGCCCGAACTTGTTAACTGTACATTAAACGTACACTATGGTCAGGGGTTTCGGTAGCTAAGGAGAGTAAGGCGTTCGACAATAAAACCGGCTAGACATGCATAAGAACAAATGGCGTAGGAAAACCTCACAATATACACATAAGATTGATGCAGCTACAAGCTACAAATGGCCTGCCAGATCTAGGTCACAGGAGTTTACGCTTGGGAGTAATATCTTCGAATTTCATGCTCTGTTCAATCTGTTGTGATGATAATTTTACTTATTCTGTGATAGTGCTTGCAAGCTTTGCATGTATACGTAGGCCTATTGACTGATACTCACGAACTCTTGCTTAGATCGAAAAGCTTAGTAGCACGCCTACACCCTTGTGCAAATTAATTGAAACAAGACAGAAAATTACATTTTTTTTCAACTTTTTGCGTTTTATTTCTGAGAATCCACAAAAATTACTCACAAATTAATACATGATATGATCGCCTTTATTTTTCAGAAGATCATTAATCCGCTTTGAAATTGAGTTCACGAGTTGACTGCAATCTTTACTAATTTTTGGATCGCGGTACCACACCTCAATTATGGCCTCAATTAGCTTATCTTTTGTAGTACAGTCTTTTCCCCGAAGTCTTTCTTTACAAATCGCCCAAAGATTTTCAATAGGATTTAAGTCCGGAGAGTTTCCAGGCCATTGATGTGAGATTCTCGAAGTTGCTCACCTGGAGATCTGCGAACATGCAGACTTCTTTGACCTTGTACGAAGAAATGAGTCTCGTCACTGAGTAACACCTTTCTCTATTGTTGTTGCGTCCAGTTCTTGTATTTCAGACCACATTGATACCGTTTTTTCTTCACTGAGTTGGTAAGAAGTTGTTTTCTGACTGGTCTCCTTGCCTTTCGAACGTAATTTCGAATGACGTAATATTTCCCAAAATTTCATCATATTTCCCAAAAATAGATCGACCGTACTGCAAAACACAGCTAATGACGATGTCTGTGTGAAACAAAATGGCTATTAAAGGAAATCAGCAGGCTTCCATGCTGAAAATATTGTAAAATGACCATTTGTTTCAATTAAGTTGCACAAGGGTGTATATGAAAGATTTACATTTCGGCTTCTCAAAAAGCCTACGTCTAGGCCTAATTACGTAATTCGATTGGTAAGAACACGAGAATCACAAGAACAAACACACAATTTGTAGGCCTGTGATGCAATAGAACAATTCAACAGACCAAACTGTAGGGGGGGGATGATTGTATGCACCATACCCCTCACCTAAAATAAAGGGGAGATGTATTCCCTCAAACCCCAGGATCTACGACCCTGTATGTAAGGAACACTTTTTATGGTGTTACTTGGTTTAGGCTGTTACACAACGAAAGTTATATGTTAAGGATTAATCCAGCGGGAAAAACTACATTGTTTAGCTGTTTAAAGCGTGTATTTCGCATGAATCTTTTAACGTGTACTTAAAGTAAACCTTGGTCCAACTTGAGCACCGTACACTTGCTATAGATTACATGTGTGTTGTATTCCCTTACATAGGGTAACTGATTAGATTTTGTTTTAATTTCTTGCCTCAGATGTCACTACCTATTTATCTTTCACTTGCAATACTTCATTCATTAATATTGATCTTTTACGTTCAGTATTTCATTCACTACCTACTGACCCTTCACGTCCAATACTTTATTCACTAATACTGACCCTTCACGCCCAGTACTTTATTCACTACCTACTGACCCTTCACGTCCAGTACTTTATTCACTAATACTGACTCTTCACATTCATTACTTTATTCACTACCTACTGACCCTTCATGTCCAGTAATTTATTCACTACCTACTGACCCTCCACGTCCAGTACTTTATTCACTAATACTGACCCTTCACATTCATTACTTTATTCACTACCTACTGACCCTCCACGTCCAGTACTTTATTCACTAATACTGACCCTTCACATTCATTACTTTATTCACTACCTACTGACCCTTCACGTCCAGTACTTTATTCACTAATACTGACCCTTCACGTCCAGTACTTTATTCACTAATACTGACCCTTCATGTCCAGTATTTTATTCACTAATACTGACCCTTCACGTCTAGTACTTTATTCACTAATACTGACCCTTCACGTCCAGTACTTTATTCACTAATACTGACCCTTCACGTCCAGTACTTTATTCACTACTTACTAATCCTTCACGTTCATTACTCCATTCATTACATATTCAGCGTCCCTTCATGAAATGTCTGATACAAAAAATCAAACCAACAATAACAATTTCATCATTATTATTTTTCTTTGACCTAGTTTGATGTCAGGGTTAATAAACTTAAACATGACAATACAGGGGTTTTCCTCCTCTTTCTGTAGGTTATTGGCATCTAAAGGGTGTGAATCGATCGATTGCTAACGACTCATCCATGCTTATTAAGATACTTAATTAGCGTATGATTCTAATACGCGTTATTGAGTTATTTTCGAGCTATGCGCTGGAATCGTCTTACAAAATGGCTGCTCGTTCAAAAAACGAGTTATCTTGCTTGCAGCTATGAAATGTTCGACGAGCCATAAGAAAATAGAATTTAAGCTTGGTTCGTGAAAAAGTAAACGCATTAGCAGTATGAACTTTGGAATTTATATTTCTTAAAAATTGTCTCTAAATAAAGTGATGACACTAGTCATTATCTAGGATTATTAAACTTGGAAAAAATATAACTTTTTTAACTTGCTTAAAACGTGAAGAAAAATAAAGTTTTATAAAAAATACCAGCTATAAATATAAGAAACTAAAAATTATATTAGGTGAAGTACCATTAACCGAACAAAGATTCCAATATGTTTCAGTCTAGTATTAGTCTAAAGAAAGTGACAGAAATAACACTATGTAACACAAATTTTGTTCCTGGATAGTATGTGTTATTTCTTAATTGCTTATGTTGTAAAAGCACAGAAAATGGCCATTATTCCCTTGTAACTTTGCCCTTGTGACCTGGATAATGAAATTTAGAAATTTATCTATTTTCTTTGTAAAAACGGGCAAATTTGCACATTTTCATTTACATGAGGTCTGAATAAAACAACATACGAATCAAGATTTATATGTATTTATACTAAAGTTATACAGAAATGAACAAAAATGCTTAGAAGTGAGTGGTTTTTCGAGTTTTGCGACTGTAATATAAATCACTTTCATGTATCAGCCCCCAAACATAGTCTCACATTAAGTTTTCGTTATACGCTCCCGGGTCACAAAAGCAAAGTTTGTAGAGCCAAATAGGTATTTTCCATTTACTTCAGGCATAAGCAACTGCGAAATAACACTTTCTGTCCAGGAACAAGAAACAGTAAACATTTTGTTACGTAGTGTTATCAGAACTTGCATGCCTTTCCAGTAAGTACGTCAACAAGCATTTTTAAAAACATTTCATTATCTAGTTGGGTCAAGATCACAGAAACTAAGTTCTTTGGCACCTTATTGTTTATGAAATTAAAGTGTATGAACGTTTAGTTTTTACTGCACCTTTCATTCGCGCAAAATTTTCTCAGATCGTCCTTTTATTGATTACTTCTGCTTTTCGTCGGTAGGGTAGTTGTCACTGTTTCGTTAGGGTTGATCATGGCGTGTACGAAAGGAAACTTCCGGAAACGTAACAGAGCATAAGTGACAGAGACGACACAATTCATGCTCTATTTGTAATGAGAAACCTTTCTTTGTCGTATAACTCTAACAAATACTTTAGTTGTCGCTTGAGGGTCAGAGAGGTTTAGTCGATGCTACCAAGATGACCATTACTTGTATACATAATCAAGCTATCTTTTGTGTTCTTCTCATATCATCCTTGATAGTTTTAGTAAACTAAAGTGATATTACAATAGAAAATAGTTTACTATTACTGATCTAATAATCTTAAGTCCAACATATTCAATGAAAAGCAGGCTTTAAATAATCAGAATCCACGTGTAAGTCAACCAAATGAAATAATAATTTAAACCAAAGGATGAGAAGGGCGTAAAATACCTAGAATCAAAAACAAAGGTGCTGCCAAAACAGGAATTCAGTGTTCCTGTTAAAGAAAAGAAAGAGAAAATTGCAGCCAAACTGGTTGCTACACTCATGTCACTGATAATAGATTTTACTTGTATATACTTGTATATCTGCACATATTTTCAACCTATAGTTTTACTGCTCTAAATGAGCCGTCTATAATCCGATTGACTAAAAGCGATCCACTTTTACTCTTAGGTGAAGCTGTTCTAAAAATGTCAGATCTTAAAGCTCACGTGGCACTTTGTTTAGGTCGCGCGACACACTATCGCGTGGCTTGATTTAAACAATTAAACAAGAGAATGAAAGGGGTTTAGATGAGTAATATATCTGAGAAATGTAAAGTTATTTTAGTTTAACCTCAAATACACGTTACATTTTTGTTCAGACAGATTTGTGAAAAGCAGTTTATAGACTATTCTTATTTAACTTCCATTATTTCAACTTGACCGTTTCTGCAAAAGGCAAGAACAAAATACAAAATATCAATAGATTTCTATATTTTGCAGAGGGACATAACAGTTAGTTTTAATGGATGACTGAAGAACACAAATATATTTGTACGCTTTTCGTTATAAACACCGTGTGAAAAACAGTTTTAATCTAGACTTTACTCTATTAGTTAAGATTTTAGAACATGAAATAATGTATGTACTATAATAAAAAGTATTCAAATGAAATTGCTTTAATTTCATCTGCAAACTGATTTAGCGAAAACTGTCTACGGTCGCCATCTTGGAAACATTCTAGCATACTAATTGCGTTCAGTTTGAAGAGTATTTTTGAAAATCTTGCAAAATATGAAGTTTGTGAGACTCTCTAAGTTTGTCTTGATAAAAATATTGTGTTTGGTACATATATATCCATGAAATTAGCAACGTACCTAAGAATATCAGATGTATTGACAGTTGTATATAATAATAGAGAATCCCATTTTAGAGCTAAGACACCTGAATAGATATGTAGCTGTGGAAAATTTATGCACGAATAAGTCATTGATTTTTATGTGTTCAACTGTTAGAGAATGGACAACAAAAAGATGATAGTCGTCTATTACTATCAATCCACTCAAGTTAAACATCACGAGAAGATGTGTTACCAGATAACCTGAATGTATGATGAGATGGAAAAGCGATTTTCTTTTTATCAATGATACGGTACTTCTAAAAGTTATAAGTTTTTACTCCACTCGGCATTTCAAGTCCCTTAAGTATATAAAGTAACTCATGCATGCTTTGAATAACACATGTCGGTTCATAAATCCCTTTCAAGCAAGGAAAGCCCAGTTCAACCATGCGTATCTTCAAACCTCACTGTGGAAGAGGAACGTTCCTAAAATTTGGAACGTTCGTCCGATATTCAAGCTGTGCTTTCAATATTTCTCTCGATATATATTTATACATATATTTCAATACAGAGAATGTTTGTTAGGTACATGATGAGCCGGTTACAACGATAACCAATTACTGGTCCTATATCAAACATAACAAGAGCTAATGTGACAAAACATGGGTTGGATCTCTCATATTTATTTTATTTTCTTCAGTAAATCACAATTTTTTCCGGTTTGTAAGACATTTTGATTGACATTAAGAAAGTGACACTTTGGTTGACAGTATTTTATTTTATTAAGAGAAACGGAGGGTAATGAAAACAAAGTTGCTTTCAGTAAGTGTTATTAAGATGGGTTAGGGTAAAGTATCGAAATAGCGGCGATTTTACCTTTAGATGTGCTTATGAAGCCCGATTTTAAACTAATTAGTCTTTTTATACGTGGTTATGAAGGGCAGTTACGAAGAGAACCTGACTTTTTATTTATAGAAAAAAAATAATTTTTATAATAAATATTAGTTTCTATTACTTCACTTTTCTTACAGTTTTGTTACATTTTTATATAGTTGTATTTTGATAATTAACGTTTGTTTTACAAGATAAGATAGTTAGGCCTAAAAGAATGGTCATTTCTTAGCATCCATAATGACATGCTTCCATTGTCCAGTTCTTGGATCATGGGTTTTATTTTGATAGTGCTGAAGTATTTTCTCGCAATTCCATTTTTATTCACTTAATAAACTTGTACCAGTATACTAGGGACAAAAGTGTAAACAAATCCTTACAAACTCTAACGAAAGTGGCCCGTGTTCAGGTTAGAGGGTGGCTTGTTTATTTGTTTGTTTGTTTTTGAATTAAGCACAAAGCTACACAATGAGCTATCTGTGCTCTGTCCACCACGGGTATCGAAACCCGATTTTTAGCGTTGTAAGTCCGCAGATTTACCGCTGAGCCACTGGGGGGCTAGAGGGGGGCTAGAGGTGTGAAGTCTCCAGTATACAATAATTACATCAGTTTGACCGAGACTGGTTTTACAATATGTAGATATTTGTAGAGTAACGGATTGTTACAAACCTGTATGCTGTCAAATCTCCATAAATAAATATTATTTACAAAAATTTTCTTTTAATAAAAAGATTATTTGTAGAGGTTTATCTCTTCCTTATTTATAGAGATATTAGAACCAAATTTTAAATGGATGTGTCGTAATATTTACACATGACTGTTAATTATCTACTTCTCTGTATAACAAGTCATTTCTAACAAAATATTCACTTTTGAATTGCACGTCATTTCAGATTTTGTTTTGCTTAATAAAGATCTCAATGTAATATTTTAACAGTGATCTCATTTGCTATCTTGAAACACGATTTAGGTAAACTTGTAACACGAAAAGACTCACGTGTTTGGTTACTGTCCATACATCACTTCAGGGATGATACTTGACCTTCACGTGACATCACCAACCTCCCTCATCATTCCATTCCCAGCAGTATTAAAGTTTAATATTATTCATCTAGATTCTGAAACATAAAATCTTTTTTCATTTGTTCGATAGGACAACAAATGCATCGTGGATCACGCGATTTTCTTCCATTTGCTCAGGTTCCAATACCGACCTTTACGATACAGCTGCAGGAAACGCATTTTGTTTTTAACAGAAGTAAGTGTTTTGTTAAAAGTGGCTCTGCTACTGAAATCGTTATGTGTTGTTCCCAACGTGTTATTAAATTTTGACGATACATTATTCGAAAATAGCTTGGGTGGTTCTGTTCTTTGCTACTCTCTAGGCAGCCGTTAATGTTATTTCTCAGCCGAGACGTATGTGTTTACCACAGGATTATAAGTTCAACGGAATCGCCCTCTGATTTAGTGGTGGTTTCCTAAGTTTTATAGCGAAGGATTCAAAAAGCCAAAGTCATAACGAGCGTTAGATTTGTATCGTAGCACCGCTCACGATAAATCTCAGAACACTGATGCTATAGCAGGAGATGAGTGATGTTCCGTTGAATATAAAACTGTGAATCAACTCTCTTTAGTGATATTTGGGGATCGTCTCCACAATGCCGCTCATGTATTGACTACACTTTGATGCATAATGTCTTATAACCTAGAAATATGTCTCAAAGATCTCGTTTTCTTAATGTCTTTAGCAGGATTCTCTGATGTCCACCAAATTGCTTTCTTTACTGTTCACACCATGTTGTTTTTTTGTAACGAGACACAGAAGAGCACTTAGATTTAATATAATCATTTGTCACAGATTTGATAAAATATTTTCTCAGATTTAATAAAAAGTCTGTCTCAGAATACTTAAAATAATTTCTCTCAAAAGTAATAAAATAATTGTTCTCAGGTTTAACAAAATTATCTTACTCAGACTTAATAAAATAATCTTTCACAAATTTAAGAAGTAATCTTTCTTATATTCTTGCTTGTTATAAAACGATTTAGTGTAACCATCCTTTTAGCTTCCACACTGTGATTTAGGCCATCCTTTAAATCACTACATTGTGACTCAGACCATCCTTTAAGTCATCACATAATGATTCAGACCATGTTCAGGCCACCACCCAGTGACACAGACCATCCTTTAAGTCACCACACAACGATTCAGATCATTTTTAAGCTACCACCCAGTGACATAGACCATCCTTTAAGTCACCACACAATGATTTAGACCATTTTTAGTCCACCATCCAGTGACACAGACCATCCTTTAAGTCACCACACAATGATTCAGACCATTTTAAGCTACCACCCAGTGACACAGACCATCCTTTAAGTCACCACACAATGATTCAGACCATTTTAGTCCACCATCCAGTGACACAGACCATCCTTTAAGTCACCACACAATGATTCAGACCATTTTAAGCTACCACCCAGTGACACAGACCATCCTTTAATCCTACAATGATTCAGACCATTTTTAAGCTAATACCCGGTGACACACACCATCTTTTAAGCCAACATAAGTGGATAATTATATTTGAAATCGTAATTAGTTTGATAGAACACGAGAACTACGTTTACACCAGTCATCACACAAACATGCGTTTCATTCAAATCCACGATCCCTTATTGTTAAAAGAGATTTGAGAAACAAAAATAAAGGTAATTTTGCGAGACTAGTGATTTAGATCGTACAAGGTCCAGTACCTTCTAAATAACCTTCATGTTTACAATGTGTCTCTTGTAGGATCTGTCCTCTTTAGCTTAGAAGTATATATGTACCGTGCAATTAGTAAACATAACGTTAATAAAGATCTAGCACAATAAAAAAAATCAAACAAACCATGATAAATCAAGATGACTTTCTGTGTATTTTGAACTCTACAAATGTCTTAATGCGTGTGCATACATGAATAAATAATTATAATGCTATTAATTGCATTAAATGTCAATAGGCCAATAGATTTTCACTGATGAAACAATAATGAAATTAATGACAACAATATAACGAGACTGAAAAATTCAGAAATATTCTTCCACTACCAGTCCTCGTTTCCGTCTTTTTCACCGAAACGTGTTGTGAATGTTCCATCTGTCAGATAAGATTCAGACGCTGATGTTAAAATAGGCAGCAACTGAACAGAATCAGTTAAGAACTGAGAGTTGAAAGCTTGATTCCACAACGTCTCAACTTCTGCTGCTCTCTGCAGCCAGTTGTGGGAAACTAATATTTAGAGGAAACCTTAAGTAGAATTGTGTTTTTCTTATAGCAAAGCCACATCTGGCTATCTGCTCAGCCCACCGAGGGGAATTGAACCCCTGATTTTAGCGTTGTAAATCCAGAGACATACCGCTGTACTAGCGGGGGGCGTTAAATAGAATTAAATTATTCTAAAAAATTTTACAATGTAAAATTCTCAACTCTTTGTGTTTGTGATGAGATTTTCCCCCCAGTGGCTCAGCAGTACGTCTGCGAACTTACAACGCTAAACACCGGGTTTCGATACCCGTGGTGGGCAGAGCACAGACAGCCCATTGTGTAGCTTTGTGCTTAATTCAAAACAACAACTTTTGATGAGATTTAAAAAGCGAAAAAGAAAATTTCTAATAGTAAAAATAGATCGTCCCATATTTTTCCTATAATTTATTAAATTCATTAAAAATTAATTTTGCATCAACATTTCAATTTTAATCATTACATATTGTTATTTGTTTCAAAGTTTACAGATTCTTAACAGTTATAAAATTGTAATGGTTATAATGAAAGAATATAGCATATTACTATTATTGAAAAATAGAATAAAATATTTTATTAAAAACATGTAAATTGGATTGAATTTTGTAGAAAATAAATGTTACTCTCTTAAAAATAGAATAACTTAAATATCGTAGTTGCTCCCAACAATGTTAAACTTTAACTGACTTATCAGCTGTACTTAACACCACGAATATTAATATAAAGGGAAAATCTCGAAATTATTTGTGATTTATTAAAAGCTCAAAATTGGTGTTGATAAGTTATTATTTGTAATGAACATTCTACCAGTATTTTTAATTGGTATTAATATAAGTGTAACAGGTTGATGTCCTTAACTTTAATGTGTTATGTCTTTTTCCAAGGCAGCTAAAACTTAAGACTTCGTTCGATTTATTTTCGTTTTTTTGAATTTCGTGCAAAGTTACACGAGGGCTATCTGCGCTAGCCGTCCCTAATTTAGCAGTGTAAGGCTAGAGGTAAGGCAGCTAGTCTTCACCACCCACCGCCAACTCTTGGGCTACTCTTTACCAACGAATAGTGATATTGACTGTCACTTTATAACGCCCACGGCTGAAAGGGCGAGCATGTTTGGTAGGAGGGGGATTCGAACCCGCAACTCTCGGATTACGAGTCGAGTGTCTTGTCCACCTGGCCATGCTGGGCCCGGCTTCGTTCGAAAAGCTATTTAAATTTACATATTGTCGTTTCTTTATGCTTTTTGCTATATAAATAACGTTTTCACATTTGTGGTCCTTCCAAACCCCATCCCATACTTGGATAGTCAGAATTATCAACGGAGGTTAATGGGTAACTAGTTACTGCCTTATAAGGGTTAAATCCTTTATATAACGAAACATGAAAACGAACACTGTACGAGTGTTGGATTATAGTTACACATTACCTCTTAGAAACGTAACATTAAAGTATTTAGAAGCGCTCAATAGATGGCAGCAAAATATTAATCACTAGATTCGTCAAACACAGGATTGCCTTACATATATATACTCACCCGTTGGATCAGTCAGTCAGTGGTCGTTTATGGATTCCAGTGAGATAATTACTGTGATGGCCAGGGCACAGATAACTCTGTCCTTTGCGTTAGGACAAGAGCAATCGCTCAAGTAATGCATAAACAATTGTATTCAGTTTTGTAGAGTGGACAGAAAGTAAAGAAAACAATCTATATAAATTATTTTTGGTTTAATAAATCTACCATGTATTTAGCATATACATATGTTTTCAAAAGTCATCAGATCAAAAAATGTATTCGTAACGCTTAATAGTAACAGATTATGAGTAAACATTGATAATAATTTTGTTGTATTGAAAATGTCTTGTTATATATAAATCAGATAAAAACTCACTTAAGGGCTAAAGTCCATCAAATTAGCTGAGACTGTTAGTGTTTAAAGCGGTTTAAATTAAGTTTAATATACTGTAAAACTTTCTTAAAACACGAGATTTTTTTTCATCAGTTAATTGAATTAAAACTGTAAGAGCTGAAAGATAATTTTAAAAAGTGCTTTAACAGGATTATTTAATAATGTTCTAAGTTACAACTTCATACGAATAACATAACAGTAGGTAGAAATAATAAATGCTTTTCATGAAATTAGAACGTTTCAATTGTCGTTATTAACGATTTTATTACAAGAATTCCTCTCGCTCTAGAAATATTTAAAATGCAATTTCAGATTCCTCGTATATATCAGATAGAAACATATATGGAATTTTTTTTTCCCGAGGAATAGGTTTTGTTTTCTTTTCTGAATTCTCTATAAAGAATACGATAATAGTTACCATATTCTGCTTCAGTTTCGTTACTTTATGTTATGCTTCAATAAGCATTAGAATACACATCATGTTGGAGACACACTTCTCCTATTGTTTAGCTACGATATTCAAAGTAACGTTAGTTGTTTTCTGATAGCTCATAAAACGTTCATAGTTTCTATCCGACGTTTTTAATGTGTTTGTTGAGAACAATCAAATTCCTTTCAAGCTTCAGAATGAGATGACATCAGACTGTTAAACCTTAGAGCCCATGAATTCGAGATATTTAGATACAAAGTATTTTTCTCCATTAATTTACAGATTAGTACGTTTTTCATTACGCTAGACACAGGAAACTACAAACATTAACGAAACATTACAATCTTATGGCAGATGGGTTTTGTTAATAGAGTGATTTTATTCACGTTAGATATGTCACTAAAACCGTAATTAATCAGCTACTTAAAATCAACAACAACAACAAACGTAGACTAGAATAAGCTTAGAAACCAAACGAACTGTAATTCAACAACATAGACCAAAGTGATCAGACACTGAGCTAATTCAGTCACACGAAATTGGTTCGAACAGGTAGTGTACCTTAGTTATTGTAGGTCATTATCATTTGTAAGTGTTCTGTTTTAAGAGTAAAGTTCTCTTTTTCTGATTTTTACAAAAAACACTAACCGGAAATAAAAGGTTAAAAACGTTCAACTGAAGCACTCAATCTGATCTATGCAGATCAAGAAGTACCCCGTGACTATTTAAAATATCACTTTTAACTCCAGTTTGTGGTTTATCGAGCGCAAAGCTGTAACGTTTCCTTCACAGTGATTAAAATCTAAATGTTAGCTTTAAAACCTCAAGTACCAGCTTTATTATAAAGCTGTTAATAACCTCAGGATCAATACATTACATGGATCATACTGATAGATTTATGTTTATGTCTGTTAAAATATTCATTGTATGGAACTGAAAAATAGAATGGACTAAATCAGTCATTTTATATATAAGATACACAGGAGACTAACTCAGTAATCACTGGAACTGCTTGCTCTATTCACTATAATTCTATATAAGATACACAGGAGACTAACTCAGTAATCACTGGAACTGCTTGCTCTATTCACTATAATTCTATATAAGATACACAGGAGACTAGCTCAGTAATCACTGGAACTGCTTGCTCTATTCACTATACTTCTATTTAAGATACACAGGAGACTAACTCAGTAATCACTGGAACTGCTTGCTCTATTCACTATAATTCTATATAAGATACACAGGAGACTAGCTCAGTAATCACTGGAACTGCTTGCTCTATTCACTATAATTCTATTTAAGATACACAGGAGACTAACTCAGTAATCACTGGAACTGCTTGCTCTATTCACTATAATTCTATATAAGATACACAGGAGACTAGCTCAGTAATCACTGGAACTGCTTGCTCTATTCACTATAATTCTATATAAGATACACAGGAGACTAACTCAGTAATCACTGGAACTGCTTGCTCTATTCACAATAATTCTATATAAGATACACAGGAGACTAACTCAGTAATCACTGGAACTGCTTGCTCTATTCACTATAATTCTATATAAGATACACAGGAGACTAACTCAGTAATCACTGGAACTGCTTGCTCTATTCACTATAATTCTATATAAGATACACAGGAGACTAGCTCAGTAATCACTGGAACTGCTTGCTCTATTCACTATACTTCTATTTAAGATACACAGGAGACTAACTCAGTAATCACTGGAACTGCTTGCTCTATTCACTATAATTCTATATAAGATACACAGGAGACTAACTCAGTAATCACTGGAACTGCTTGCTCTATTCACTATAATTCTATATAAGATACACAGGAGACTAACTCAGTAATCACTGGAACTGCTTGCTCTATTCACTATAATTCTATATAAGATACACAGGAGACTAACTCAGTAATCACTGGAACTGCTTGCTCTATTCACTATAATTCTATATAAGATACACAGAAGACTAACTCAGTAATCGCTGGAACTGCTTGCTCTATTCACTATAATACTATATAAGATACACAGGAGACTAGCTCAGTAATCACTAAAACTGCTTGCTCTATTCACTATAATTCTATATAAGATACACAGGAGACTAGCTCAGTAATCACTGGAACTGCTTGCTCTATTCACTATAATTCTATATAAGATACACAGGAGACTAGCTCAGTAATCACTGGAACTGCTTGCTCTATTCACTATACTTCTATTTAAGATACACAGGAGACTAACTCAGTAATCACTGGAACTGCTTGCTCTATTCACTATAATTCTATATAAGATACACAGGAGACTAGCTCAGTAATCACTGGAACTGCTTGCTCTATTCACTATAATTCTATTTAAGATACACAGGAGACTAACTCAGTAATCACTGGAACTGCTTGCTCTATTCACTATAATTCTATATAAGATACACAGGAGACTAGCTCAGTAATCACTGGAACTGCTTGCTCTATTCACTATAATTCTATATAAGATACACAGGAGACTAACTCAGTAATCACTGGAACTGCTTGCTCTATTCACAATAATTCTATATAAGATACACAGGAGACTAACTCAGTAATCACTGGAACTGCTTGCTCTATTCACTATAATTCTATATAAGATACACAGGAGACTAACTCAGTAATCACTGGAACTGCTTGCTCTATTCACTATAATTCTATATAAGATACACAGGAGACTAGCTCAGTAATCACTAGAACTGCTTGCTCTATTCACTATACTTCTATTTAAGATACACAGGAGACTAACTCAGTAATCACTGGAACTGCTTGCTCTATTCACTATAATTCTATATAAGATACACAGGAGACTAACTCAGTAATCACTGGAACTGCTTGCTCTATTCACTATAATTCTATATAAGATACACAGGAGACTAGCTCAGTAATCACTGGAACTGCTTGCTCTATTCACTATAATTCTATTTAAGATACACAGGAGACTAACTCAGTAATCACTGGAACTGCTTGCTCTATTCACTATAATTCTATATAAGATACACAGGAGACTAGCTCAGTAATCACTGGAACTGCTTGCTCTATTCACTATAATTCTATATAAGAGACACAGGAGACTAACTCAGTAATCACTGGAACTGCTTGCTCTATTCACAATAATTCTATATAAGATACACAGGAGACTAACTCAGTAATCACTGGAACTGCTTGCTCTATTCACTATAATTCTATATAAGATACACAGGAGACTAACTCAGTAATCACTGGAACTGCTTGCTCTATTCACTATAATTCTATATAAGATACACAGGAGACTAGCTCAGTAATCACTGGAACTGCTTGCTCTATTCACTATACTTCTATTTAAGATACACAGGAGACTAACTCAGTAATCACTGGAACTGCTTGCTCTATTCACTATAATTCTATATAAGATACACAGGAGACTAGCTCAGTAATCACTGGAACTGCTTGCTCTATTCACTATAATTCTATATAAGATACACAGGAGACTAACTCAGTAATCACTGGAACTGCTTGCTCTATTCACTATAATTCTATATAAGATACACAGGAGACTAACTCAGTAATCACTAGAACTGCTTGCTCTATTCACTATAATTCTATATAAGATACACAGGAGACTAGCTCAGTAATCACTGGAACTGCTTGCTCTATTCACTATAATTCTATATAAGATACACAGAAGACTAGCTCAGTAATCACTGGAACTGCTTGCTCTATTCATTATAATTCTATATAAGATACACAGAAGACTAGCTCAGTAATCACTGGAACTGCTTGCTCTATTCACTATAATTCTATATAAGATACACAGGAGACTAACTCAGTAATCGCTGGAACTGCTTGCTCTATTCACTATAATTCTATATAAGATACACAGAAGACTAACTCAGTAATCACTGGAACTGCTTGCTCTATTCACTATAATACTATATAAGATACACAGGAGACTAGCTCAGTAATCACTAAAACTGCTTGCTCTATTCACTATAATTCTATATAAGATACACAGGAGACTAGCTCAGTAATCACTGGAACTGCTTGCTCTATTCACTATAATTCTATATAAGATACACAGGAGACTAACTCAGTAATCACTGGAACTGCTTGCTCTATTCACTATAATTCTATATAAGATACACAGGAGACTAGCTCAGTAATCACTGGAACTGCTTGCTCTATTCACTATACTTCTATTTAAGATACACAGGAGACTAACTCAGTAATCACTGGAACTGCTTGCTCTATTCACTATAATTCTATATAAGATACACAGGAGACTAAGCTCAGTAATCACTGGAACTGCTTGCTCTATTCACTATAATTCTATATAAGATACACAGAAGACTAACTCAGTAATCACTGGAACTGCTTGCTCTATTCACTATAATTCTATTTAAGATACACAGGAGACTAGCTCAGTAATCACTGGAACTGCTTGCTCTATTCACTATAATTCTATATAAGATACACAGAAGACTAGCTCAGTAATCACTGGAACTGCTTGCTCTATTCATTATAATTCTATATAAGATACACAGAAGACTAACTCAGTAATCACTGGAACTGCTTGCTCTATTCACTATAATTCTATATAAGATACACAGGAGACTAACTCAGTAATCACTGGAACTGCTTGCTCTATTCACTATAATTCTATATAAGATACACAGAAGACTAACTCAGTAATCACTGGAACTGCTTGCTCTATTCACTATAATTCTATATAAGATACACAGAAGACTAACTCAGTAATCACTGGAACTGCTTGCTCTATTCACTAAAATTCTATATAAGATACACAGAAGACTAACTCAGTAATCACTGGAACTGCTTGCTCTATTCACTATAATTCTATATAAGATACACAGAAGACTAACTCAGTAATCACTGGAACTGCTTGCTCTATTCGCTATAATTCTATATAAGATACACAGAAGACTAACTCAGTAATCACTGGAACTGCTTGCTTTATTCACTATAATTCTATATAAGATACACAGGAGACTAACTCAGTAATCACTGGAACTGCTTGCTCTATTCACTATAATTCTATATAAGATACACAGGAGACTAACTCAGTAATCACTGGAACTGCTTGCTCTATTCACTATAATTCTATATAAGATACACAGAAGACTAACTCAGTAATCACTAGAACTGCTTGCTCTATTCACTATAATTCTATATAAGATACACCGAAGACTAACTCAATAATCACTGGAACTGCCTGCTTGTTTCTTTGTTTTCTGAATTTCGCGCAAAGCTACTCGAGGGCTATCTGTGCTAGCCGCCCCTAATTTAGCAGTGTAAGACTAGAGAGAAGGCAGCTAGTCATCACCACCTACCGCCAACTCTGGGGCTACTCTTTTACCAACGAATTGTTGGATTGATCGTAACATTATTACGCCCACACGGCTGAAAGGGCGAGCATGTTTGGTGCGACGGGGATTTAAACCCGCCATTCCTCAGATTACGAGTCGAACGCCTTAACCCACCTGGCCATGCCGGGCCAGAAATGCTCACTCTGTTCACCATAGTTCCATATAAAATACACAGGATAGTAAGTCAGTAATCACTGAAATTGGCTGCTCTGTTCACTTTACATCTATATAAAGTACACACAATAGTAAGTCAGTAATCAGTAGAAATAACTGCTTTATACTCTCTACTTCTATTTAAGTTTCTCATAAGATTTGTTTGTCTCGTTAGAAAGTCTGTAATTAAGAAAGCTGTAAGCCCAAAGGGAGTTTGGTAGCTAAATAGCTTAGAAATATGTTTAATAGCCAATGAATCATATCAGTAGGCTTAGCGAATTATTTTTTTCAAAACTCGAGTCTGTGAGTGTAATATTCCTTGACCAACAAGCGAGCAATGTAGAAAAAAAATGTTTGTGAGTACTGAAAATCATCTCGAAACAATTACAAACACGAAACAAGTTTGTGTATTTATAAACACAAAATATGTCTTCAATTATATAAAAAGTTTGTCAGAGTTAATTAGGCTTAGAAACACCGTAGGCTTTATCTCATATTCCTTAACCTTATTGCTTTCCCAATTGTCATCGTGGACAAATTTTCCATTTGAATGGATTGGAAGCTGGGTTCATGGGCTAAACGAGCTGATATTCCGGTCAGTGAGCTTTGGTCGTGTATTATGAACTTTACCATCTTATCATGATTAGGCGTAGTATATACTCCACGTTCTAGTTTTGAAGGGCATGTTTTTACAGTTGTATTTACTTTTGAATAGCTGACCTAAATAACATAAGGAGTGAGCTAAGCCGGATTAGGCTAGCTAAAGAGGAATTGAACCTCGGATTTAACTGTTGTAATGTTTTAAACTTACTGTTCTCCTACCTGGGGCACCCCAGTGGCTCAGCGGTATGTCTGCGGACTTACAACGCTAAAAACCGGGTTTCGATACCCGTGGTGGACAGAACACAGATAGCCCATTGTGTAACTTTGTGCTTAATTAAAAACAAACAAACAACATCCTACCTGGGATTATTAATATTATAATAACTATGTTTGCTCTAAAATATTTTAATTATGTAACAGAAAAAATTTTCGAAGCCAGGTAATATTGACTTTCCACAAATAAAACAATACTTTTTACCAAGTTCATCATAATCAAACAAACAGCAAAGTTATTCACGCTACAACATGATTCAACGATAAAAGTGAACTATTTTACTAGTAAGTTGTACATTTCATGTCAACAAAATCAATATTTTTATCAATAAAAATATTTTGAATTCACTTTAAAAATATTTTTAGTCTATAAAAATATCAGTATAATTTTATACGTTGAATATGCTAGTATCGTTTGTCGATTTATTTAAATATATTTAATATGCCCTTGTTGTATTTGATTCTAACAATAACATACTGATCAGGTATTCATGTATTATGTCGTATTTGATTCTAACAATAACATACTGATAACATATCTATGTATTATGCCTTATTTGATTTTAACAATAACATACTGATCATGTATCCATGTACCATGTTGTATTTCTTTCTAATAAGAACTTAGCGCTCACTTGTTGTATAAATGTTCTTTTCCATTGCTGTAAACATGTGTTCCGTACATTGGGACCTGAAAAAATAAATATACAAACAAACATACGAACAGTAAAATAATATATATTCAGAAAAGAGTAGTGCAAAAAGGTGGTGTTGAATAGCTTTTGTTCATTTGGTGCAACAGTTGTAAGTTAGAGATAGTGTGCTGGTCTTCCTCTGTAGAAACGTGTTCGAAATTTTGAAGAACAAGTGAACATTTTTATCTACTTTAAAAGTATACCTGTACTGAACAAACAACGAACCACATCAGTCATCTACTTTAAAAGTATACCAGTACTAAACAAACAACGAACCACATTAGTCGTCTACTTTAAAAGTATACCAGTACTGAACAAACAACGAACCATATTAGTCGTCTACTTTAAAAGAATACCAGTACTGACTGAACAAACAACGAATCATATTATTCGTTTACTTTAAAAGTATACCAGTATTGAACAAACAACGAATCGTATTGTTCGTTTACTTTAAAAGTATACTAGTTCTGATGCAACCACCGTCGTGTCGAATAAAAAAGTAATTTTGAATAAAGTTAAAAAGGATATCCTATTATTTAACGGATGCAAAGAAGTAAGTAATTAATTATGAAATTATTTGTTGCTCCATTACCAATACAGAACAACAAACAATGCCATTATCCTTCTTTAATAGGACATATAAATATGACAAGACGTTACTTTAATTAAATGTAATCTAACAAGTAATTACATCAACGCTATGAACGTGTCTTTTAATCACAAATGATTAGATTTTCTATGATATAATAAGTTGGTAATAAATCACATCAGAAGCATACTTTGAAAATAACTGTTGTAATCTGAGAAGATATAACTACGGTTTGCTTGTTTGTTTGTTTTTGAATTTCGCACAAAGCTACTCGATGGCTATCTGTGCTAGCCGTCCCCAAATTAGCAGTGTAAGACTAGAGGGAAGGCAGCTAGTCATCATCACCCACCGCCAACTCTTGGGCTACTCTTTTACCCACTTTATAATTACCAACTCTTTTATCAACAAATAGTGGGATTGACCGTCACATTATAACACCCCCACGGCTGAAAGGGCGAACATATTTGGCGCGACGGGGATGCGAACCCGCGACCTTCAGATCACGAGTCGCACACCTTAACACGCTTGGCCATGCCAGGCCCATAAAACTACGGTCGTCAACAATAAGAATTTTAAATACGAGAAAACACGTTTACTGTTTATTTTAGAAACAGTGGCTGTAAAAAAATAAACAGGTATTAGGTGCGAATAAAGAAATAGTATCAAACATTCAAGTTAAGGTCATGTAAACAAAGATATAAGTACATTAAAAGACATTTGTGGCTCCAGTAACCTTGCACTTCAAAAGCGGCAGTTTTCACTAAACAAGATATAATATCTACATTAAATGTAAGCAGATAAGCAATCACA
The DNA here is from genome assembly GCF_004210375.1 of Tachypleus tridentatus. Classification (NCBI taxonomy): domain Eukaryota; kingdom Metazoa; phylum Arthropoda; class Merostomata; order Xiphosura; family Limulidae; genus Tachypleus; species Tachypleus tridentatus. Next base: position 7,899,657 of record NC_134835.1, on the reverse strand, counting down.
TCAGACGAATAATTTTGACCATAGCACCTTTAAACAATTAACAAAAGTAAAACTAGTTGTCTACTGTGTAATGGTTGTAAGTATATGTATTACAAACGGTTTTTTTTTTTCATTTTTAACATAAGCTAAACCTGGAATGAAAGTTTGTTACGTAATTTCTTGGGAATGAAGCACAATATTGAACATGACATTACAAACTCACCAATATTGAACATGACATTACAAACTCACCAATATTGAACACGACATTACAAACTCACCAATATTGAACACGACATTACAAACTCACATTCATTTAGGTTACTGTATCGTAAATCAAGGAAAACTCAAAAAACACATAAATATTGAATACACTTCATCATTATAAGAGGCATAACTGTATTTCTTTGGTTTGTTGATGAGCCTTGAATAAATGAAATAAGTGCTGGACAGGAGAAACACTATTACGTGAGATATAATGTAAGGTTTCTAGAAATAAGTGCTAGACAAGAGAAACTATTACGTGAAATAGAAAGTGAGGTTTTAAGAAATAAGTGCTAAACAGGAGAAACACTATTACGTGAGATAGAATGTAATGTTTGTAGAAATGAGTGCTAGACAGAACAAGCACTATTATCAGATTGATTTGTTTTGAAATTTGCCCAAAGCTACCCTAAGTCTACCAGCGCTAGCCGTCTCTAATTTAGCTGCGAAAGACTAGACGGAAGGCAGCTAGTTACCACCACACCCCGCCAACTCTTGGGCTACTCTTTTACCAAAGAATATTGGGATTGGCCGTCACATTATAACGCCTCCACGACTGAAAGGGCGAGCATGTTTGATGTGTCTTGGATTCGAACCCGCAAACCTCGGATTACGAGTCCAGTTCCTTATCCACCTGACCATTCCAGGCTCGATTATGTGCAATATCGTTCACGTTATTTGTCGACCATGTATCAAAATCGTGTTTGGTGTCTCAGTTCTTGATATATCTGTATCTTATATGAGTTAAACTATCTTAGGTTTACCTTTTTCCCAACTAACGCTGTATTGTCCCTTCTCTCTAAACAGTGTACATCATTCGGGTATATTGTAATTACATTGATATTTTCCTTCTTTCAGTTATTATATTTTTTAAACTATGTCGCCACCAGTTTGGTGTTGGATATGATTTATAATTCTGACTAAAAATTTCTGTCAGACAGAATATTGAATTCTCTTCTAGTGGAAGAAAACAGCTAAACTTTATTTGTCTGCGTCAAGTCAGATGTGATGATGTCTTTTCACAACAAACAACGTTTTTTACCCCTCTCACTTGTTATTCATCTGAGCCTAGAATAGAATGTTCCGTATAGAAAAAGAATCTTCCATTCTACGACTTTCGTAACTAGTTAACCACGAAATTCAAAATACAATGGATTAATGCAACTTATCTTATAAAAATTCAATCTCAACCATTATGAAGGCAGACATATTTTAAAGTATTCCTGATGTGAAAAATCGTTTTTATGTTAAGAAAGCGAAGCGGACTATATTTTTTTCTGACGTTAAAGAGGAAATCGTCCACTAAAAAAAATGTAATCAGTTATTCATGTCATGGACTTCCTCTTTCAGCGTTGACAAAATAGAGTTGGAGTTATTAGTTGAATATGGAAACTTGTATATATGTATCTATAACAGAACCTTGTATGTCTGTCTATCCAAAAAAGTTTCTCACACATTACAGTTTAGTTAATTATTAACAAGCTAAGTAAATAAAAAAAACAACACATAAGAAACCATGGTTACTAAACAAGCTCTTTTGGACTGTTTAAAAATATTTCGAAACAAGAGATGACAAGTTATCTAATGAATTATGTTTTAAATATTCAAATAGCAGCCTGCTATGATTGAATAACAGTCTACTTTGATCCAGTAACGTCTGATGTGGTCCTATAACAGCCTGCTGTAATCCAAAAACAGCTGCTGATTTGAAAAAAGAAACTAAAAGAAATTGATGTTACACAACCGTCAGTCTTTTAAAAACATTTCAGTCAACTCTTATGATTCTTCGTTCGAGGGTTTTGTGAATATTTTCTTCAGGCAAGCAATTTATTTCTATGTTACATCAGTATGAAACGATTTTTTGTACCATGGATCATTGAGTAAGAAGTTTAAGGAAACTGATATAGTAATTTATTAAAGTGTCAGTCTTGTCTTAAAACTTTATAAAATATAAGTAACTTTATCACCTAATGCTATGCTCTTTCTCAAACTAGTCCAGTTAGTATTTGAGTAATTCCACCAATTGTCAGAATATCGTGCTCAAACAATGTTCTTCCACATTCATTTTTAGTTGAATACTTTCATTAGTTTTGCATCTGTAACATGGTTTAAGTTATGTATTAAAATCTATCATATTTATGAGGTTCATGTCAGCTTCAAATAGTGATTAATTGGTTATCTGGGATATCCTAAAAGAAAAATTTTAGCTCGTGAAAGTGCATAAGCTCAGAAACAATATTGTTTATATAGATGGTCATGAAAGTAGCTATAATTCATAAAAACAACAACAAAAACCTTGTAAATACACTTAAAGATAATTTTCTTTATATAGAAGGTCATAAAAACACCGATTGTTCATAAAAACAAAGAAAAACAAACCTCCTATATAAACTTAGAAAGAGTATTGTTTATATAGAGGGTCATGAAAATACATATAATTTACAAAAACAGCAACAGAAACCTAACATATGAACTTGGAGGTAATGTTCTTTATATAGAAGGTCATGAAACTAGCTGTTGTTCACAAGAAGGACATATTTTTTATAAACATTCTTTATACTGGAGTGATGAGATCTGTTACGTCAGCAAATTCTGTGAAAAATTTCAAAATCATATCCTCAGTACTTATCTCGTTTTGAGACTATTTGCACTTGAAAAATAGAAAAGAAATGTGTAAACAGAATATTACGTTAAATATATATGTGGTTTTATATAAAACTAAACAACCATATTGAATAGTTAACTAAAAAAAAAGGAATACTAAAATGTCGTGTTTAGGCTTTATCCATTTGTTGTATTTCATTGTTAGCGATTGTTTATAATTACCAAAATTAAATTTATTTGTTATTGTACGTGAAAGGTTATAAAATACCAATCAAGTACTTGGTAGAGTACATGAAATAACATCTTAATGTATTCCAGAAATCAATATATCATTAGTTATATTTATTCCAGTTTCCTGTTCTTAAAACACGTGACTGTTCCTATTTTTTCTGTGCTACCTGCACTGAACAGGTAGAAATGCCATTTCGTGTTGGATCTAAATATTCTCAGAAGATTTACTTTTATGATTTTTTTTTAAGTTTCAGATGTAATTTGTATGTCATTGAATAATAATATTACCTACTGGAAGGTTTTTACCAAACTACAGACTATTAGAAATTGAAATAACACATAAACGAGTGTCAAACCTTTTATAAATTCATAGCAACGGTTGTGATAATGTTTTGAGACAGGTTGTGGTAGCTGAAGTAATTGATATAAAGACCACGTTATGGGGCAGTTACAACTAGCCAGTATACCGCCAAGGAGTTATTATGGACAACAATAAAAGTGTTTGGCATTCACAAAATTTCAAGAAATTGACTTCATGAATTCGCCGTGAAGGACCCAGTTTAGACACGAAACTTACCGCACTGCTAGTTTGCATTTTTGTTGAGATTGTAAGAAACCATAGCTAGCTATTAAAAAGCTATACTTCTACGTGGGATAAGACGTCTGTGGTAAAAAAAAACTCAACCCTGTTGAATTAATGATGAACAGTTTTTTTCCAGTACAACACTATTGAAGATATGAGTATTAGTTTTCCATACTTTAGTATGGAAAAGTATTAATTTTATTGTGCTTATTGTGTGGATAAATTGAAAATTGTGTTATTTAAAGTTTTATTGTGTAATACAGTGTTCAAATACAAGTTCATTTAAAACATACAAAACATTTTTAATGAGCTCTGTTGCGTAATGACGTGTTGTTTGTGATTAAGCACAAACCTATAGAAAGAGAAATCAGAGCTCAGCTGGCTACGGGTATCGAAACCCAGTTTCTGGTCCAGTATGTCCGCAGACATACTGCTGTGGAGTGGCTGTCCTAAGCAAAACTAAATGCCACATTTCTTCATTAGGTAAATATTGCAACAACACGATACGTTATAATAGTACCATAACGTAATGATTGCAAACGAGTTACTAAAAATTTAACTCATTCTTTATTTTATAAAGACTGGGTTCGAATTCCCGTCGCACCGAACATACTCACTCTTTCAGCCTTGGGGACGTTATAATGTGACAGTCAATTTCACTCTTTGTTGGTAAAAAAAAAGTAGCCCAAGAGTTGGCGGTGGGTGGTGATGACTAGCTGCCTTCCCTCTAATCTTACACTGCTAAATTAGGAACAGCTAGCGCGGATACACATAGGGCGAAATTCTAATACAAAAAACAAACAATAATAAATAGTGAACACTGAATAATCTTTAATTTTTCTATATTATAATTCAGAAAAATTGAAATGTAGGTTTTCTTAAATATTTTAATTTTTGATGTAATTATTTGATTGTTTATCAAATTCCCTGGAAATCTAATTAAAATATTACCCTAATTTTGGGATTATGAAGTATGTATGAGAAAAGGTTAAACAGCTACCTAATTAACTGTACCCAGGGTTAGCTTTTAACCTATTCTTATCTGACCGGATATGACGTTTCTCATTTAATGTATTGAAGGCGTTTTTGGAAGAAAAAAAAGAACATGACAGATGAATACTTGAATCCATTATTTGAGCATACTGACTAGTAACCACAAGATTTAACCAAAAACACTGGAAACTGCAGTCTGAACACAGTAACCACTAACTACACTTTTGAACCATGAACATTGGGGTAACTGCTTAGGCACACAAAGTAATAACCACACTCATGAATCATGTGACGGATTTACTGTTATACCATTATTTTATTATTTATGCTTGTTAGAGTTTGATACATGTTACGTTCATTGTTGAATGTGTCTTGAGCAAATTCCACTTGTTCTCGAAATTTGAAGAACATTCTCAAAAGCAAGAACCGAAAATTTATGTTTTGTAAAACACGAGCGTGTCTTCGAATGTTCACGAACTTTCAAGAATCTGGCCTTTGAGTATATAAACCAACGCGCCAAGACTCGTTACAAATATTGTTGGGAAACAATAACAGTCTTGTTGGTAAATATCATGAGTTTGATATACATCGTCATTCAATTAACTTCTAAATTAAAATAAAAATTTCTAGCTAATCTACTAGGTCTGTAACAGAATAACGCGGACACTGGTTCGAGATAAATTATAATACGTAACAACCTATGAATACTGGTATCCCTTTATTGGCCCACTAACTACTAAATACACTCCTGAACAATGAAAGCTGGGATAACTATATGGGAACAATAACTGCACTCTTGAACCATGAATACTGGGATCACTATATGGGAACAATAACTACACTCTTAAACCATGAATACTGGGATAACTATATGGAAACAATAACTACACTCTTGAACCATGAATATTGGGATCATTATATGGGAACACTAACTACACTCTTCAAACATGAATACTGGTATCACTTTATTGGCCCACTAACTACTAACTACACTCTTAAATCATGAATACTGGGATCACTATATGTCCACACTAATTACTAACTACTACAGTCTTGAACCATGAATACTGGGATCACTATACGTCCACACTAATTACTAACTACTACAGTCTTGAACCATGAATACTGGGATCACTATATGTCCACACTAATTACTAACTACTACAGTCTTGAACCATGAATACTGGGATCACTATATGTTTATACTAATTAATAACTACGGTCTTGAACCATGAATACTGGGATCACTATACGTCCACACTAATTAATAACTACTACAGTCTTGAACCATGAATACTGGGATCTCTATATGTCCACACTAATTACTCACTACTACAGTCTTGAACCATGAACACTGGGATCACTATACGTCCACACTAATTAATAACTACTACAGTCTTGAACCATGAATACTGGGATCACTATATGTCCAAACTAATTAATAATTACTACAGTCTTGAACCATGAATACTGGGATCACTATATGTCCACACTAATTACTAACTACTACAGACTTGAACCATGAATACTGGGATCACTATATGTCCACACTAATTACTAACTACTACAGTCTTGAACCATGAATACTGGGATCACTATATGTCCACACTAATTACTGACTACTACAGTCTTGAACCATGAATACTGGGATCACGATACGTCCACACTAATTACTAACTACTACAGTCTTGAACCATGAATACTGGGATCACTATATGTCCACACTAATTACTAACTACTACAGTCTTGAACCATGAATACTGGGATCACTATATGTTTATACTAATTAATAACTACGGTCTTGAACCATGAATACTGGGATCTCTATATGTCCACACTAATTAATAACTACAGTCTTGAACAAATTTCACAGTAGATTTCAAAAGATTCACAAACTCGATCTCTATTCCTGTATTTTATTTACTCCTGAAGAACTATCGGCAACTATTCCTATTCTTTCTTTACTCCTGAAGGACTATATTTATTTATTCTTATCCTTTCTTTACTTTTAAAGGACTATAGTCACCTTTTCCTATTCTTCATTTTACCTGACGTTTCGACTCTGTAACTTAATTACCACATTATTTAGAATACCTTTACGTTTCAACTAAAGACTACAGATCTAATTCAAAGACTGATAACGATTTTAAAGCTTACTTTTTCGTAACTTGACTCACTAAATCAAGCTGATAATCTACTGTAGTGTTCTATACTGACATTTCAATATCTACTGTAGTGTTCTATACTGACATTTCAATATCTACTGTAGTGTTCTATACTGACATTTCAATATCTACTGTAGTGTTCTGTACTGACATTTCAATAGACATACTTATCTTCTATGACAAAAAACGTCTGTTTTACTAAATCCTTAAATCAAAAGATTGAAAATTTTATGTATATTGAAACATTATATTCTTACATATTCTAGACTTAGCTTTCCTTTATAGCAATAACACTATACTTGAGACTAAAAAAACAATTATTATCCGAAGATGTTGATCATATTGGTTTACAGTGAACTTTCTCTTTGTCTTGTAACTTCCCATAATTTATCATTAACTGTTTCTCATCTAAACTTTCCTATCTTATAATTATTTATATGCAATTTAAACTCCCATACTTTATCATTAGTTATCCATCTTAAACACCTACTTCATTATTAATTATATTCAACTTAAACACACCTACGTTATTATTAATTATACCCAACCTAAATTACCCTACTTCATCATTAATTATATCCAACTTAAACACACCTACGTTATTATTAATTATATCCAGCTTAAACACACCTATGTTATCATTAATTATACCCAACCTAAATTACCCTACTTCATCATTAATTATATCCAACTTAAACACACCTACGTTATTATTAATTATATCCAGCTTAAACACACCTATGTTATCATTAATTATACCCAACCTAAATTACCCTACTTCATCATTAATTATATCCAACTTAAACACACCTACGTTATTATTAATTATATCCAGCTTAAACACACCTATGTTATCATTAATTATATCCAACCTAAATTACCCTACTTCATCATTAATTATATCCAGCTTAAACACACCTACGTTATCATTAATTATACCCAACTTAAATTACCCTACTTCATCATTAATTATATCCAACTTAAACACACCTACGTTATTATTAATTATATCCAGCTTAAACACACCTATGTTATCATTAATTATATCCAACCTAAATTACCCTACTTCATCATTAATTATATCCAGCTTAAACACACCTACGTTATCATTAATTATACCCAACCTAAACTACCCTACTTCAAGCCTCTGCTGTTACTCATATCCTAACATAAATATTTCATTCAATGTCCTGAAAGAACAACAACGTATATTTTTTATCATTTCTAAAATTTTATACTCTGCCTATATCTTTCATCCTCCTAGAATTTTAGCAGAAGCCTATACGCTCCTTGAAGAACTCCTATTCTCCTTCGCTACTACATAAGTTTGTTCTTATTTTAACACTAAAATGCTTTCAAAATTCTTCTAAAATTTAGTTTCAAACTTCTGAGATTCATATTTCATGAATTACGCCCTTTATACCATATTGTTCGAGTTCAATATACAGAATCACGTCGTACCTAACTTTCTAATGTTAAAATTATCAAATATTATAGTAGCCCATACTATTGCAGACAAATCAGTTTATCTCACAGTGGAAGTAGATTTTCCACGCTACCTCTATTACTGTTATGAAACTCAACCGCTTTCTTCAAAACAACGACAACCGACTTTACAATATGAGCGTTGCTGTAGTAAATTGTTTAGAAACAAAACAAGTTCACGAGAAAAACTAAAACCAATCTAGAAAAAAAACAAACTCAAAGAGGAAGAATCCTCAAACTGTTTTCCATTCAATACAAAAATGATCTCAGAACTTCGAAAGTTTTTTAAGAACTAGACGCTCGTAAACAAATGTATTTTACAAACTTTTACAATCAATACGAAACTGAGCGATTAAACTGTCTTTTCTTCCCCCAGTTCAGTTAATTCTTTGACTAAACAAATACAATCTTTAAACAATTCAATGTCGTTATTCTTACCACTAAAACATTATCTGAGCTTGTAATTAAAGTTTTAATTAAAGGTCTCAGTTTATAACGTTTGACAATTAGGAATTATTTCTGAGTTGTACAAAATTTGTTTGCGTACTAAAAAAAAATTAACATTTTTCTGCAACAAAACCACTAACACTCACATTTTAATGAGAAATCCAATTGATCATTCTTAATAAACAAAGAACTACATTTGAAAGCTTTATTAATAACACTAAGAAATAAGTAATTCATACCATTAAGTTTCATTCCAAAACACAGAGCAAAAGTTAACTCTTCTGTAATGAATGTGCTGATTTGACTTCACTAAAACTTTGTATAAGCCTTGTTATTAAACAATCTGACAAAGGGGGCGCTGTTGTGTCATCCTTAACAAAACTGATTATAGCTGAAGGTTTGCAGTCAAGTTAGTGTTATTAACTATTATTAAAAAGTATTTGTGGACCATATTCCATATGGTTCTTTAAAAAGTTAAGGAACTCTAACCTATGCAAAATCAGTGTATTTTCGAAGAAGAAGTCATAAAAGCCAAAATGTAATTATAAAGATCGAATAGCTCAATTATTATCTTCCAAATATACAGTTTTAGTGACTGGGTCAATGGAGCCGTGAAAGAGGGAGAGATGCCAGAAAACATTGTAATTCAAGTGAGTGCTGATATAATAAGGTTGCCATAAAGAAGTAGTGGGGGGTCAGCTAGTAAATATATGGATTTAACTTTAAACTCAAATCGTTTCTGAACTGAGGTGTTTTATGTTATATCATCAATTTTAAATAAAATATAAACTTTTAAATCAGTGGAGACTGCAAATTAAGTAATTAAAAATATTTTTCTACTTTCGTATTCTATACATTCTGTTGCATATATAAACTAATAACGGGCTCGGCATGGCCAGGTGAGTTAAGGCGTTCGACTCGTAATCCTAAGGTCGTGGGTTCGAATCCCCGTCGCACCAAGCATACTCGCCCTTTTAGGAAAGGGGGTGTTATAAAGTAACGACCAATCTGACTATTCGTTGGTAAGAGAGTAGCCCCAGGGTTGGCGGTGGGTGCTGATGATTAGCTAGTCTTACACTGCTAAATTAGGGACGGCCAGCGGAGATAGTTCTCGCGTATCTTTGCGCGAAATTCAAAAGAAATGAACAAACGAGTTTATGGTAGACACAGCAGATGTGACTTTGCAGTAAAAGCAAACATAACCTACAGAAGTACTGGAGTCTTTGATTGTTGTTTTCTGCAGATGTGTTCCTAGACATAAGTGATATAAATATAACCGTTATTATGACTGTCAGTTTCGCCGATGTTTAAGGACAGAGGTTGTGTTCATATATACTGTATTTGTTTTGTTGGAGTGGTTTGTTTGATTGAAATAATCCACTGTTTAAAACAAACTGTTTTTGGCCAATCCAGTGAGACGTATATTTACGCTTTCCATATATGTTACAACTATGTTGTTATAAAAAGACGTCTTTAGCCCTAGAAAGCTATTTAAATCCTATCTACTCACTCGACTAATGTAGTATAAAACTGATAACCGTATGGTAATGTAATATATGTGCTATAAAAGTAGTTAATCTTGTTCTCTATAGTCCACATGTGAAACAAAATATTTGTTTTAAATAAGTCTTGCAACTTTTAATAAACAACATTGAAAGAATGGTACGAACATAAGATTGTTACCTTCAGCAGTTAATTTATACAAAATATACGATATTTTCTGAGAAAAATAAAACATTTCAGACGTCAGATATTATCATGAATATGTGCTATGCCTAATTTCAACATTTGACCTATGACCTAAGTCTGACCCATTGAATTGTGAATAATTGGCAGATGGCGTCCTATATTGTAGATAACAAACAAATGATATTTACAGAAAGTTCATTTGTACGAATTATTCTGTTCATATTTATTAATACAGTTCATTAATGTCACTTAACAATTTCACTTTAAAAACTGTATCGATGGTACTAAATCTTCCAACGAAATTAATATTAGAGTATAGTGAATGTCTTAGTTATGGAAAAATATGACCTTAAAGAAATAGATTTTTAAATCATATGGACTTTCCGGAACAGGAAACTCATTACTGAGAAATTCTGCTTTTCGAAAGTTCTACTGGAATATATTTAAATATCCAGAAGCAGCATAGATTAATTAACTGGTGGAGAACCTTACTTCTGTGATGCCGTCTCTAACACTTGCTGGTATCAAGTTAAACCGTGCATCCTACACGTGGTTCTTGTTCTCCAGTTGATTTTGTTAACGTTCTAGATATTTTAAGTACTGAATTTTCAGGTTCTGTTTGTGCTTACAACTGGTTGACTACTTTAAAACAAAACAATTTTACTGTGTCGCTAAAGTGTATGTCGCCTCGTCAAGTCACACTTCGTCTGATGACAATGAACGTGTGGTTAGGGCACTTGACGGTCGTCGGTCCGAATCCCGCTACTCGAAACATGCTAGCCCTTTCAGCCGTGAGGACGTTATTATTTGACGGTCAATCCAACTATTCGTTGGTAAGAGAGGAGCCCAAGAGTTGGCGGTGAGTGACATGAGTAGCTGCCCTTATTCTAGTCTTACTCTACTAAATTAGGGACGGTTAGCTGATATAACCTTCATGTAGCTTTGAGCAAAATTCAAAACAAACAAACAAAATAATGACCATGTACCTTAAATAGCGCTGCAGGGTCCAAGGTAAACAATTCCTCCTTGGTTGCTTTCCATAAACCATCGAACTTACAAAGAAGACAGTTATTCCTAGCCTGCTTCAACAGTTTGATCACACAAAAATTCATGGGTGCTGCGTTCAGTGAATTAACCGGTATTTCCTTTTAAGTAGCAGAAGGAATATATACTTTCCAAATGTTTGAGGTACGTGTCATGGAAGTCACGTGTACCAATCAGCTGTGTTCTCCAGATATTGAATTTTCTTATTTCTCTTGTGCACTGTTGCCTGGTTCACGTGGTAAGATTTTTGTCTATTACTTTTGTGTTTATGCATTCTCATCTTTTACAAGACTTGGACTTTTAACTATCATGGATGAAGTACGACTTGTTGCAGGTCTCATTCTAGTTGATCTTGGTATCACAGAATGATTCATATTACTTCATATTCATACGAAAGTATGAATTGATATCTTTGTTTTGTAAATTCTAAATCTCCAATCTCAACTAATATTTACGATCTAATCGTTTGAATATTTTGTATTGGAAAATAAGATAGATCGGTTTCTGGTCACACCAGACTACCTTTGGCAGGTCAAAGAATGAAACATTTTAGCCCCGTTACATACTCTTCCGTCTTGACTTTATATCGGCAGTGGTTTTCACTTGACTTGCTCATTGGAACAGACAAAACCGTTTTATTATATCATACTCAATTCTGTGATTATTTTCTGTATTTCCTGTGAATACATATGATGGTCGCGTATCTTCTCAAGAAATACAGTCCTTACGTTTTAACAGTCATTTTATCCATATTTGTTGGCGTAATTTAAATAGTTGTATTACTCGTACGTATAAGTTATGTTTATTAAAAAGGAGTTCGTGTACACGTAAATATTTTAGAAAATTGGTCAAAGAGACAAATTATACTACTAGACTTATTATCCTAATTGTATATCATCTGTGTTTACACTACTAGACTTATTATCCTAATTGTGTATCATCTGTGTTTACACTACTAGACTTATTATCCTAATTGTATATCATCTGTGTTTACACTACTAGACTTATTATCCTAATTGTGTATCATCTGTGTTTACACTACTAGACTTATTATCCTAATTGTGTATCATCTGTGTTTACACTACTAGACTTATTATCCTAATTGTGTATCATCTGTGTTTACACTACTAGACTTATTATCCTAATTGTGTATCATCTGTATTTACACTACTAGACTTATTATCCTAATTGTATATCATCTGTGTTTACACTACTAGACTTATTATCCTAATTGTGTATCATCTGTATTTACATTACTAGACTCATTATCCTAATTGTATATCATCTGTATTTACACTACTAGACTTATTATCCTAATTGTATATCATCTGTGTTTACACTACTAGACTTATTATCCTAATTGTGTATCATCTGTATTTACACTACTAGACTTATTATCCTAATTGTATATCATCTGTGTTTACACTACCAGACTTATTATCCTAATTGTGTATCATCTGTATTTACACTACTAGACTTATTATCCTAATTGTATATCATCTGTGTTTACACTACTAGACTCATTATCCTAATTGTGTATCATCTGTGTTTACACTACTAGACTTATTATCCTAATTGTGTATCATCTGTGTTTACACTACTAGACTTATTATCCTAATTGTGTATCATCTGTGTTTACACTACTAGACTTATTATCCTAATTGTGTATCATCTGTGTTTACACTACCAGACTTATTATCCTAATTGTGTATCATCTGTGTTTACACTACCAGACTTATTATCCTAATTGTGTATCATCTGTGTTTACACTACTAGACTTATTATCCTAATTGTATATCATCTGTGTTTACACTACTAGACTTATTATCCTAATTGTGTATCATCTGTGTTTACACTACCAGACTTATTATCCTAATTGTGTGTCATCTGTGTTTACACTACTAGACTTATTATCCTAATTGTGTATCATCTGTGTTTACACTACTAGACTTATTATCCTAATTGTGTATCATCTGTGTTTACACTACTAGACTTATTATCCTAATTGTATATCATCTGTGTTTACACTACTAGACTTATTATCCTAATTGTGTATCATCTGTGTTTACACTACCAGACTTATTATCCTAATTGTGTATCATCTGTGTTTACACTACTAGACTTATTATCCTAATTGTGTATCATCTGTGTTTACACTACTAGACTTATTATCCTAATTGTGTATCATCTGTGTTTACACTACTAGACTTATTATCCTAATTGTGTATCATCTGTGTTTTACACTACTAGACTTATTATCCTAATTGTGTATCATCTGTGTTTACACTACTAGACTTATTATCCTAATTGTATATCATCTGTGTTTACACTACTAGACTTATTATCCTAATTGTGTGTCATCTGTGTTTACACTACCAGACTTATTATCCTAATTGTGTGTCATCTGTGTTTACACTACTAGACTTATTATCCTAATTGTGTATCATCTGTGTTTACACTACTAGACTTATTATCCTAATTGTGTATCATCTGTGTTTACACTACTAGACTTATTATCCTAATTGTATATCATCTGTGTTTACACTACTAGACTTATTATCCTAATTGTGTGTCATCTGTGTTTACACTACTAGACTTATTATCCTAATTGTGTATCATCTGTGTTTACACTACCAGACTTATTATCCTAATTGTGTATCATCTGTATTTGCACTACTAGACTTATTATCCTAATTGTGTGTCATCTGTGTTTACACTACTAGACTTATTATCCTAATTGTGTATCATCTGTGTTTACACTACTAGACTTATTATCCTAATTGTGTATCATCTGTGTTTACACTACTAGACTTATTATCCTAATTGTGTATCATCTGTGTTTACACTACCAGACTTATTATCCTAATTGTGTATCATCTGTGTTTACACTACTAGACTTATTATCCTAATTGTGTGTCATCTGTGTTTACACTACCAGACTTATTATCCTAATTGTGTATCATCTGTGTTTACACTACTAGACTTATTATCCTAATTGTATATCATCTGTGTTTACACTACTAGACTTATTATCCTAATTGTGTATCATCTGTGTTTACACTACTAGACTTATTATCCTAATTGTGTATCATCTGTGTTTACACTACTAGACTTATTATCCTAATTGTGTATCATCTGTGTTTACACTACTAGACTTATTATCCTAATTGTGTATCATCTGTGTTTACACTACTAGACTTATTATCCTAATTGTATATCATCTGTGTTTACACTACTAGACTTATTATCCTAATTGTGTATCATCTGTGTTTACACTACTAGACTTATTATCCTAATTGTGTATCATCTGTGTTTACACTACCAGACTTATTATCCTAATTGTGTATCATCTGTGTTTACACTACTAGACTTATTATCCTAATTGTGTGTCATCTGTGTTTACACTACTAGACTTATTATCCTAATTGTGTATCATCTGTGTTTACACTACTAGACTTATTATCCTAATTGTGTATCATCTGTATTTACACTACTAGACTTATTATCCTAATTGTGTATCATCTGTGTTTACACTACTAGACTTATTATCCTAATTGTGTATCATCTGTGTTTACACTACTAGACTTATTATCCTAATTGTGTATCATCTGTGTTTACACTACTAGACTTATTATCCTAATTGTATATCATCTGTGTTTACACTACTAGACTTATTATCCTAATTGTGTATCATCTGTGTTTACACTACTAGACTTATTATCCTAATTGTGTATCATCTGTGTTTACACTACTAGACTTATTATCCTAATTGTGTATCATCTGTGTTTTACACTACTAGACTTATTATCCTAATTGTGTATCATCTGTGTTTACACTACTAGACTTATTATCCTAATTGTGTATCATCTGTGTTTACACTACTAGACTTATTATCCTAATTGTGTATCATCTGTGTTTACACTACTAGACTTATTATCCTAATTGTGTATCATCTGTGTTTACACTACTAGACTTATTATCCTAATTGTGTATCATCTGTGTTTACACTACTAGACTTATTATCCTAATTGTATATCATCTGTGTTTACACTACTAGACTTATTATCCTAATTGTGTATCATCTGTGTTTACACTACTAGACTTATTATCCTAATTGTTTATCATCTGTGTTTACACTACTAGACTTATTATCCTAATTGTTTATCATCTGTGTTTACACTACTAGACTTATTATCCTAATTGTTTATCATCTGTGTTTACACTACTAGACTTATTATCCTAATTGTGTATCATCTGTGTTTACACTACTAGACTTATTATCCTAATTGTGTATCATCTGTGTTTACACTACTAGACTTATTATCCTAATTGTGTATCATCTGTGTTTACACTACTAGACTTATTATCCTAATTGTGTATCATCTGTGTTTACACTACTAGACTTATTATCCTAATTGTGTGTCATCTGTGTTTACACTACTAGACTTATTATCCTAATTGTGTATCATCTGTGTTTACACTACTAGACTTATTATCCTAATTGTGTATCATCTGTGTTTACACTACTAGACTTATTATCCTAATTGTGTATCATCTGTGTTTACACTACTAGACTTATTATCCTAATTGTGTATCATCTGTGTTTTACACTACTAGACTTATTATCCTAATTGTGTATCATCTGTGTTTACACTACTAGACTTATTATCCTAATTGTGTATCATCTGTGTTTACACTACTAGACTTATTATCCTAATTGTGTATCATCTGTGTTTACACTACTAGACTTATTATCCTAATTGTGTATCATCTGTGTTTACACTACTAGACTTATTATCCTAATTGTGTATCATCTGTGTTTACACTACTAGACTTATTATCCTAATTGTGTATCATCTGTGTTTACACTACTAGACTTATTATCCTAATTGTGTATCATCTGTGTTTACACTACTAGACTTATTATATCATCTGTGTTTACACTACTAGACTTATTATCCTAATTGTGTATCATCTGTGTTTTACACTACTAGACTTATTATCCTAATTGTGTGTCATCTGTGTTTACACTACTAGACTTATTATCCTAATTGTGTATCATCTGTGTTTACACTACTAGACTTATTATCCTAATTGTGTATCATCTGTGTTTACACTACTAGACTTATTATCCTAATTGTGTATCATCTGTGTTTACACTACTAGACTTATTATCCTAATTGTGTATCATCTGTGTTTACACTACTAGACTTATTATCCTAATTGTGTATCATCTGTGTTTACACTACTAGACTTATTATCCTAATTGTGTATCATCTGTGTTTACACTACTAGACTTATTATCCTAATTGTATATCATCTGTGTTTTACACTACTAGACTTATTATCCTAATTGTGTATCATCTGTGTTTACACTACTAGACTTATTATCCTAATTGTGTATCATCTGTGTTTACACTACTAGACTTATTATCCTAATTGTGTATCATCTGTGTTTTACACTACTAGACTTATTATCCTAATTGTGTATCATCTGTGTTTACACTACTAGACTTATTATCCTAATTGTGTATCATCTGTGTTTACACTACTAGACTTATTATCCTAATTGTGTATCATCTGTGTTTACACTACTAGACTTATTATCCTAATTGTATATCATCTGTGTTTACACTACTAGACTTATTATCCTAATTGTGTATCATCTGTGTTTACACTACTAGACTTATTATCCTAATTGTGTGTCATCTGTGTTTACACTACTAGACTTATTATCCTAATTGTGTATCATCTGTGTTTACACTACTAGACTTATTATCCTAATTGTATGTCATCTGTGTTTACACTACTAGACTTATTATCCTAATTGTGTATCATCTGTGTTTACACTACTAGACTTATTATCCTAATTGTGTATCATCTGTGTTTACACTACTAGACTTATTATCCTAATTGTGTATCATCTGTGTTTACACTACTAGACTTATTATCCTAATTGTGTATCATCTGTGTTTACACTACTAGACTTATTATCCTAATTGTGTATCATCTGTGTTTACACTACTAGACTTATTATCCTAATTGTGTATCATCTGTGTTTACACTACTAGACTTATTATCCTAATTGTGTATCATCTGTGTTTACACTACTAGACTTATTATCCTAATTGTGTATCATCTGTGTTTACACTACTAGACTTATTATCCTAATTGTGTATCATCTGTGTTTACACTACTAGACTTATTATCCTAATTGTGTATCATCTGTGTTTACACTACTAGACTTATTATCCTAATTGTGTATCATCTGTGTTTACACTACTAGACTTATTATCCTAATTGTGTATCATCTGTGTTTACACTACTAGACTTATTATCCTAATTGTGTATCATCTGTGTTTACACTACTAGACTTATTATCCTAATTGTGTATCATCTGTGTTTACACTACTAGACTTATTATCCTAATTGTGTATCATCTGTGTTTACACTACTAGACTTATTATCCTAATTGTGTATCATCTGTGTTTTACACTACTAGACTTATTATCCTAATTGTGTATCATCTGTGTTTACACTACTAGACTTATTATCCTAATTGTGTATCATCTGTGTTTACACTACTAGACTTATTATCCTAATTGTGTATCATCTGTGTTTACACTACTAGACTTATTATCCTAATTGTGTATCATCTGTGTTTACACTACTAGACTTATTATCCTAATTGTGTATCATCTGTGTTTACACTACTAGACTTATTATCCTAATTGTGTATCATCTGTGTTTACACTACTAGACTTATTATCCTAATTGTGTATCATCTGTGTTTACACTACTAGACTTATTATCCTAATTGTGTATCATCTGTGTTTACACTACTAGACTTATTATCCTAATTGTGTATCATCTGTGTTTACACTACTAGACTTATTATCCTAATTGTGTATCATCTGTGTTTTACACTACTAGACTTATTATCCTAATTGTGTATCATCTGTGTTTACAGTACTAGACTTATTATCCTAATTGTGTATCATCTGTGTTTACACTACTAGACTTATTATCCTAATTGTTTATCATCTGTGTTTACACTACTAGACTTATTATCCTAATTGTTTATCATCTGTGTTTACACTACTAGACTTATTATCCTAATTGTGTGTCATCTGTGTTTACACTACTAGACTTATTATCCTAATTGTATATCATCTGTGTTTACACTACTAGACTTATTATCCTAATTGTATATCATCTGTGTTTACACTACTAGACTTATTATCCTAATTGTTTATCATCTGTGTTTACACTACTAGACTTATTATCCTAATTGTGTATCATCTGTGTTTACACTACTGGACTTATTATCCTAATTGTTTATCATCTGTGTTTACACTACTAGACTTATTATCCTAATTGTTTATCATCTGTGTTTACACTACTAGACTTATTATCCTAATTGTTTATCATCTGTGTTTACACTACTAGACTTATTATCCTAATTGTGTATCATCTGTGTTTTACACTACTGGACTTATTATCCTAATTGTTTATCATCTGTGTTTACACTACTAGACTTATTATCCTAATTGTTTATCATCTGTGTTTACACTACTAGACTTATTATCCTAATTGTTTATCATCTGTGTTTACACTACTAGACTTATTATCTTAATTGTTTATCATCTGTGTTTACACTACTGGACTTATTATCCTAATTGTTTATCATCTGTGTTTTCACTACTAGACTTATTATCCTAATTGTTTATCATCTGTGTTTACACTACTAGACTTATTATCCTAATTGTTTATCATCTGTGTTTACACTACCAGACTTATTATCCTAATTGTTTATCATCTGTGTTTACACTACTAGACTTATTATCCTAATTGTTTATCATCTGTGTTTACACTACTAGACTTATTATCCTAATTGTTTATCATCTGTGTTTACACTACCAGACTTATTATCCTAATTGTTTATCATCTGTGTTTACACTACTAGACTTATTATCCTAATTGTTTATCATCTTTGTTTGGTATCAGTTCTGAAACATTTTGTAATATAGACAACGTTACAAACAGAACACAGGAAACGTTTGAAAGAAAGCTTTATTACATCGAGAAAGAGAATTGAATAACATCTCTTATGATTAATGTTTATGTCAGTTACATATCGATACTTATCAGTGATGTCGAGAAAACCCACTTGTAGAGCATAATATGTATGTAAAAACAGCTCGTTTGGGTTTAGAAAATATTTTACGTAGAGGAGCAAACAACGTTTCGACCTTATCCGGTCATCGTCAGGTTTACAGGTTTTTGTGAATGAGCCGTTTTTACATATATATCGATACTTAGTATTACATATCGATACTTAGTATTACATATCGATACTTAGTATTGGATATCGATAGTTAGTATTACATATCGATACTTAGTATTGCATATCGATACTTAGTATTGCATATCGATACGTAGTATTACATATCGATACTTAGTATTGCATATCGATACTTAGTATTGGATATCGATAGTTAGTATTACATATCGATACTTAGTATTGCATATCGATACGTAGTATTACATATCGATACTTAGTATTGCATATCGATACTTAGTGTTGCATATCGATACTTAGTATTGCATATCGATACTTAGTGTTGCATATCGATACTTAGTATTGCATATCGATACTTAGTATTGCATATCGATACTTAGTATTACATATCGATACTTAGTATTGGATATCGATACTTAGTATTACATATCGATACTTAGTATTGCATATCGATACTTAGTATCATTCACGTTCCTTTTTAACCCATTTAAACTGCCAACTGTGTTAGGAAACAACAACAACAAAAACATCGGCGAATGAAGTGACATCTATATTTACATGTGTGTTAACCGAAGGTATACAGAATTATTTCAGTGACTCGATCATAATTCCTGGATTATTACATGTATCTACACAAGGTAAGACCAGCTCTGAGTAGTGTTGGATATAAAACTTAGATTAATTCCTGGATTATTACATGTATCTACACAAGGTAAGACCAGCTCTGAGTAGTGTTGGATATAAAACTTAGATTAATTCCTGGATTATTACATGTATCTACACAAGGTAAGACCAGCTCTGAGTAGTGTTGTGGATTATTACATGTATCTACACAAGGTAAGACCAGCTCTGAGTAGTGTTGGATATAAAACTTAGATTAATTCCTGGATTATTATATGTATCTACACAAGTTAAGACCAGCTCTGAGTAGTGTTGGATATAAAACTTAGATTAATTCCTGGATTATTACATGTATCTACACAAGGTAAGACCAGCTCTGAGTAGTGTTGGATATAAAACTTAGATTAATTCCTGGATTATTACATGTATCTACACAAGGTAAGACCAGCTCTGAGTAGTGTTGTGGATTATTACATGTATCTACACAAGGTAAGACCAGCTCTGAGTAGTGTTGTGGATTATTACATGTATCTACACAAGGTAAGACCAGCTCTGAGTAGTGTTGTGGATTATTATATGTATCTACACAAGGTAAGACCAGCTCTGAGTAGTGTTGTGGATTATTACATGTATCTACACAAGGTAAGACCAGCTCTGAGTAGTGTTGTGGTTACATGTATCTACACAAGGTAAGACCAGCTCTGAGTAGTGTTGTGGTTACATGTATCTACACAAGGTAAGACCAGCTCTGAGTAGTGTTGTGGATTATTATCTACACAAGGTAAGACCAGCTCTGAGTAGTGTTTTGGATTATTACATGTATCTACACAAGGTAAGACCAGCTCTGAGTAGTGTTGTGGTTACATGTATCTACACAAGGTAAGACCAGCTCTGAGTAGTGTTGTGGATTATTATCTACACAAGGTAAGACCAGCTCTGAGTAGTGTTGTGGATTATTATCTACACAAGGTAAGACCAGCTCTGAGTAGTGTTGTGGTTACATGTATCTACACAAGGTAAGACCAGCTCTGAGTAGTGTTGTGGTTACATGTATCTACACAAGGTAAGACCAGCTCTGAGTAGTGTTGTGGATTATTATCTACACAAGGTAAGACCAGCTCTGAGTAGTGTTGTGGATTATTATCTACACAAGGTAAGACCAGCTCTGAGTAGTGTTGTGGTTACATGTATCTACACAAGGTAAGACCAGCTCTGAGTAGTGTTGTGGTTACATGTATCTACACAAGGTAAGACCAGCTCAGTGTTGGATATAAAACTTAGATTTGTCACATATACGTTGCACCACTTTAAACGTTAGCCGAGATGCGCGTGCTCTGACCACCACTCTTGCACATTGACTTTAGCTAAACGTGAAAACAATACGTGGAATTTAATAAAAAGTCGTCATTGATTGGATAATAGACTTTGGAGCAACACGTCCATAACTACTTGGCCTAATGCTGTGTAACTGTTGGCTTAATGAAAATACTGCTTGACTAAAAACCGTATCATGACGAGTATAATAACAGCCTTTTCCTAGAAAATACATGCAGAACTCAATAACATGAAGCCATATGGAGTTGATAAGGGTAATAAAACATACAATTAAATACAGAAATACACGTTAAACATTTTAATATCTTTTGAACTTGAAATATTGAGGAAAATGCAACCAGTTATAAGTAGCTTTAGCTAACAAATAACATTTTGATACAAATACATGAGGATATTTAGGATATTCATATACATCAGTTTTTAGAACGTGTAGTGGACTTCATACTCGTTTGAAATGAATGCAGTGAAAAGCTGAACCCAAGATTCTCACAAAAAGAGTTTAGAAGGAATGCACTGCTGTTCCGTTGTGTCTTCCGTAGGGAGAAAAGGTCTGGAACTAATTGCATCCACGACTAACAAAACAGTATAATTACTAAAGAAAAGAAAATAGATTATGTATACTACGCACCACTCCGCCCCGTAATTGTTCGAGAAAGGAAAAGAAGGTTGTTCGGTCTTTCCATTTAATTAGGGTTAGCTTAAAGGCGTTTCTGAGTTTTTGTTTTAGTCTTCACTTCTTGGTTGACGTACACAATGGATCCAGTGTAAAGATGAAAATAGAAACTAGTTAAGAATCATTTACTACTTAATAAAAGATTTGAATTAGTCCTAGTAATTAAAAAGAGATTACAATTTTGTAAAGTTTGATAAAAACACATTCTGAGATTCAGGTAGTTCGAAGCTTTAGTTTATTTGTTCCACTTTTATGTTGATGATTAGTTTACAATAAACACACAGAATTTCAGGTTTACCTGACGTTCCTTTAAAGCACGTTTGTGTAAGTTGAGAAAAAAATTCTGAACTGTCCCCGAAGAAAACAAATTGTCAGTAACCACACCAGTTCTTTCAAGTAATTATGAATTTCTAGAACAGTTTTTAGCTCAGGTATTAAATATAATGAGCTCTGTTGTCTAACACAGTCAGTTGAATTAATGTGTTTGAACTGTAGATTTTCCATACGGCTAGTTTGTGTAGTTCATTATTTTAGTTTGTTTCGTATAAACTGTTTATGAAAATTGATTTTTGTTTCGTTCAGAAACAGGTACATTCATCTACAGTGGAATACCAACATGGACCACAAGGTACATTCATCTACAGTGGAATATCGACATGGACCACAAGACCTCCAAATAACATGGTTAATAAAATAGTATATAGACTGAAGAAAACATGTAACAGAGGCCACGTTCATCAAGAGGAAGAATGGAGAAAGTAGGAAGGAGGGAGGAAGTGGAACGAAACAGGAAGTATAAGACGGTACTGTTAATAAATGTTACTGTTTAACTATAGAGATTGGTTGCAGGACGGAACAGATAACAAAATAAATATGTCACTGTTTAACTATAGAGACTGGTTGCAGGACGGAACAGATAACAAAATAAATATGTCACTGTTTAACTGTAGAGACTGGTTGCAGGACGGAACAGATAACAAAATAAATATGTTACTGTTTAACTATAGAGACTGGTTGCAGGACGGAACAGATAACACAGCAACCAAACTAATGTGTAAGAAAATAGAAAAATAATAAATTAAACGTTTAAATAATCGTAAGATAAATGGTAAACATGTTAATATTTATACTAAGTTAACAAACATACTAAGCTGTGTATAACCCAACTAATTGTACTTCAACTATTCTTCAATACCAAGAAAATTAATGAGACGGTAGCCAGAAGGTAAGCGTTAAGAGACAGTCAAAACTTACATCTATAACACAATATGATGGTAAGAGGAGAAATAAACACAAAAGTAACAATAAGGTTAACACTTTTATTTCGACATTAGTCTTTGCTTGCCCATTACAGTTTGAAACCGTGGATGTGTTAAAAATATCTCTTCAGAGATATTTTTGTGTTTTCAACCTCTAATTTGTAGGGAAATGTAAAATGAGGTTAAACAACTGTTCTTCACGTCTTTTTATAAATTTTAGGATTGTTTACCGGATTTCGACATTTAAGCTGTACAATATTTCATCAAAAGCTGAACGAAAATGACGTTCAATACACACAAGAACTCTGAAGAAAATGACGTTCAATACACACAAGAACTCTGAAGAAAATGACGTTCAATACACACAAGAAGAACTCTGAAGAAAATGACGTTCAATACACACAAGAACTCTGAAGAAAATGACGTTCAATACACACAAGAAGAACTCTGAAGAAAATGACGTTCAATACACACAAGAACTCTGAAGAAAATGACGTTCAATACACACAAGAAGAACTCTGAAGAAAATGAACGTACAGTCTTGAAAAGTCTGTGAAATACTGCAATCTGGAACACAATCCACTGAACCTAATTATGCGCGACTTGGAATACTCTAGCACAACGTATTTTGAATAGTTGCATTAGAAAATGAATAGTTATAAATCCATAATTTCAAGTGCCTGTTTTATTTCTGGAAAGTCTGATTAGCGGTCTTATATCTCAGTAATTTTATATGTATGCAAGTATAGAGTTTTTATTAAGACAGTTTCGGCGGATAAACGTACTTGTTGGTGTCAAAGACACCGTGATAAACATCGAAAGTAAAACTGCTGTTACATCCATAAGCACAATTACTCTGCAAACATTTGCTATGGTATTTTTCCTTTAATTTTTTATAAATTAAAGCTGATATTTAATTAAATATTAACCATCAACCCATAGGTTGAAGCATCTATTATCGCTTTCAATATTTGACGTAAAACATGTTAGCTGAGATATACTAATGTGTTTTTAGGTAAAATATACAAAGCTTGAAAAAAATTCGTTTACGTAGAGGATGGTCGGATGTGGCCTGGTGGCTTTCGTGAATTCCACGTCCACGGTTTGCATTACGTTATAGAAACCTACGTAGAGTACTTCGCAGAGTACTTCAAGATCTTAGGTCCCAATGACGATTAGAGATTCCTAAAAGATGGTGTTGGGTGCTGTTGTCCTCTTTTAACTATAGTTTAAAGTTAGAAACAGCTAGTGTAAGTAAACTTTGTGTAGTTTTGAACAAAAACTCGAAACAAATAGTCAATATTCTACGAAATAAAGTTAATTACATGGTTTATGTCATATCGTCTAGGGTTATCTAAGTTACTGTTATGTAAGTTATACTATTGATTAGTGTTATATAAGTTATACTACTGATTAGTTGATAGCCGACTCCCGAAACAACTCCTGTATGGTTAACTAAAAAATGAGAAACGAATGAGAGGAGGACAGAAAAAGTGGTTCAAGGATGACCTGAAGACAACGCTTAAGAGCTGCAACATTGACGTTAACAACTGGAGATCCCTTATCCATGAGGGAGCAGAATTCTTTAAATCATCAAGAAGACAACATTTTGAAGAGAAGCGAGAGAACAGAAAGCAACGCCACCTACTACTAAAACCTCTCCTTACCTCCCAACTTATTTGCCCTTACTGCCAGAAGACCTGTGCAGCAAGGGTTAGCTTCATCCATGTATGAACTTGGAGGACCATCATTCAGATAATGGTCGCTTCCAAAATGGCGACCTCGAGGGATCACCACGATGATGATGACCGATCACTGTTATCTAAGTTATAGTACTGACTAGCGTTATCTAAGTTATATATAGTACTGACTAGCGTTATCTAAGTTATATATAGTACTGACTAGCGTTATCTAAGTTATAGATCCATGAATAAACGTTTCTTGTTTTCTGTTCTATTGATATATTATCATCTTCAACAGAATATTGTTTATTATTTTCAAAGAAAACTTTTTTTAAATCTTGGTTCTATACAAAGGTTTTAGTTTCATATATTTGCATTTGCATATAACATCCTTGAATACTTATATAATTGAAATAATATTTTTTTCATGTATCGTTTGAAATCAGTAATTCATCCTTTCCAAATGTTAACCGTATTTAGCTTAATTTGCTTTTAAATCATTCACCATAATTTAATTTTTGGTCAGTAATTTAGACTGAAGTTCATTTTCCAAAATGGTTGGATAATATTTAAGCTATCTCTATCTTGCTTAAAGTCTCTCGCATAGAAATAACGATATTATACAGATCTGAATTATCTATATTATCCTCTTTAAAATATATATATATTGATTGTACTTGATCAATACTATCCGAGGCTGAAGAGATGTAGATACTTTGAAATTATCAATAACATTAGATGTTAACGTTCAAACTTCATAAAACATTCCTTGTATGTTAGTATTATTTGTTATTTATCAAACAATAATTTACTTGTTCCCTTAAGACTTCATTTTACTACTAATAATTTTAATAAAATCGAAATTTATTCCATTTTTTATGTTGTATTGAATGTTATAGTGATGAAAACTCGTGGGAAAGTTTATTTACTATTGTGTTTATATGAGTTTTAATACAGCGGGCATTGTTACTATTTGAGACAGGTAGTACTATGTAACAGACTTGACTTCACGAACACCACTGAACACCAATGCCTCGTGTTTGCATTAAACCTCTATGACACTAACCACCAAGTCTGTATCACCGCATCACAACTCTGTATCGGTAACCATCAACTGTCCTTCACACATATATATCTAGAACAGTTAAGATTTCGTTAAAGGAATCTAACGAATGTTGATTCATCTTTACCAAAACAAATGATTTAGCTGTATAATTCATTTTGTATTAATATTAATATCTGTACGAAACGCTATAATGTAACGTAGAGCGTATCTCGAGCACCTTCAATAAAAAACCAAAAAAGGAAGTTTGTAATTCGTAATTCTTCACTCTTCTGATACGAAGCCATTTTGTCTCTACACAAAACTGTACACGTAGCGAGACGGATTCGATTGACGAAACACATGATTTCTAAGCACGTACCTAACGTCAAAACGGTATAGTTCGTGTTGATTACCATATTCGTTGAAGTTACACCATTTACGAAAAGGAAATTATACATATATATATGTATATATATTCAATATATATTCAACCCTTTTTGGCTTTAGTAAAACAAAAAAGTGGCGTTCTGGCTTTTATTTTATGAATTAATTTCGGTCACAATCGTGAATAGCTTTCCAACAAGTCTTCCAGAAGGCAGTCAGGGCAGAATGGTTTTAAATGTTTAGGATGCGTAAAGTTTTTTTTCCTGAGACATGAGGTTAATGTATACGTAGTGCAAAAAGTATATAAAATGAACCTTTATAAGACATTTACTGTATATATAACATCACTGATTCAGTTTACACAATACCAGGTTAAGTAAAGGTTTGATCTGTAAACCTTTTGTGAAGCAGATTTATGTAAATGTGTGGTACATACACTAAGTATAGCTACATGAAATATTACAATCTCGTACCGACAGGCGACATGTTTGTCTGTTTACCCGCACGTATTTCGTGTGTCGCTTATTTTTATCCGGTTCTCAGGAAACTGTTTTTTTTTTTTTTTTAATAGCTAAAGGTTGGATATCCAAAAGCAGTCACATAAACTAAATTTCTAACATAAAATTTCAAATCGAGGTACGAAGATTACAAAATGTTGGATCACTCGTGAAGCCCTTAGTGATACAGCTGTATATCTCCGAATTCATACCGCAAAAAACCGGGTTTTGATACCCGTAGTGGGCAGAACACAGATAGCCCATTGAGTGGCTTTGTGCTTAATTCAAAACAAACCAAAAGCAATCCTGCATTACGTTATAAATATATTTTCAATTTACAGAAGAGTTTCCTTTCAGTACCATCAGGTTAAATATTCATGATGTCAAAAAATCACGTAGGTTCACAATGTCTTAATATAAAACAATAAAACCCTATGACCCGAGCACTTTCAAATGGTGGAACTTTCTTTTTCATTTTAACCCTGAAGAAGAATGATCCACCTTTCGAAAGTGGTCAGGTTACGTGATGTTTACTAATTAATTTTTAATCGTCTATGATTTCCAATGAATATTTAATTATAAATTGTTTATTTGGTACGGCATTGAATAATATTAGGTTTTTAGCGTTGGGTGTAGTGTTTTGTCTCTTAGCTTGCTAGAAGTCTGCTACTGTGGCAGATGTTGTCGTCTGTTAATTACTGTAAATTTAACCATTAATAATTAACAAATAAACTTTGATGAAACTTCACCAGATGGTACAATAGTACGATAATCACAAGTTTTATGTACCTGCATAATCATTTTAAAGAAAAATATTTTCAGAAACTACGTTCACAAGCTTTGCACATCCACATTTCGACTCTAAAGCAACACAATCAGCTAGATGGAACATTTTGCCAATAATTAATAAACAAAGTACTTGGATAAAACAAAAACTATCTGATCAATAGACACTACTACGTGTCACCAGAGGATTATGGTGCACTGAAACCAACGATATCAGCTGACACCTCATTACTCAAACATTTTAAGAACCTGGAATATGTGTTCCAGGAAACACAATCTCATGGATTCGGTAATGGATACATAGGACTATATCAGAATAATGTATTGCTTTTTTACTATTATAGTCAAGCAAACTGATGTAGCACTGGAATATTGGTAAGCCAGAGATTTTTGCTTTATAAATTGGCTGAAATTTTCTACAGTATTATCGAAAACAAACATTTAGGAATTAGTAAGAAAGTGGGACTATAGACATGTAATTAATTAGCTAATAAAATCTCTACTTTTACTTGATGAACGCCTTAAATTGTAACTCATGAAACACCGTTCAGGAACTATAAGTTAGGAATGTGTGACCGTAACAATACC
Organism: Tachypleus tridentatus; assembly: GCF_004210375.1. Taxonomy (NCBI): domain Eukaryota; kingdom Metazoa; phylum Arthropoda; class Merostomata; order Xiphosura; family Limulidae; genus Tachypleus; species Tachypleus tridentatus. The sequence continues at coordinate 7,871,001 of NC_134835.1, read as the reverse complement.
ATTGATGCTTAAAAAAATAATGTGGAAGCAAATGTGAACAATATCACGTCTTGTCTTAAAGAAAGGACATCAATTAAAATTAAGTTTCTCAGATATATCGAAACAAACAAAGTATACAGAAATAGATACAACAAGTAAAGTCTTGTAACAACAAATGTCATTTTAAATATGTCTCAAATAAATAATTGAAATGACATTTCATATTTGACACAGCAAGCAAGGGGAAAGATGACATAACAAGTGTTACAGCAATTTTCTTTAAAGTACAAAACTCAGTGGACACGGGTCATGTAAAGTCTTATTTATTTGTAACATTGTCTAGTAAAATGAAGTGACCAAGATGATATAGCAGTAGTGGTAAAAAAAGAAATAAAAGTGAAATAAAGAGTCTTGGAGCCCGGCATGGACAGGTGGTTAAGGCACTTGATTCGCAGTGGAGGCGTTATAATGTAACGGTCAATCCCATTATTCGTTGGTAAAAGAGTAGACCAAGAGTTGATGGTGGGTGGTGATGACTAGCTGCCTTCCTTCTAAGGTTACACTACTAAATTAGGGACATTGCGCAGATAGCCCTCGTGTAGCTTTGTGCGAAATTCAAAAACAAACAAACAAGCAAACCGTAGTTATATCTTCTCAGATTACAAGAGTTATTTTCAAAGTATGCTTCTGATGTGATTTATTACCAACTTATTATATCATAGAAAATCTAATCATTTGTGATTAAAAGACACGTTCATAGCGTTGATGTAATTACTTGTTAGATTACATTTAATTAAAGTAACGTCTTGTCATATTTATATGTCCTATTAAAGAAGGATAATGGCATTGTTTGTTGTTCGTGTATTGGTAATGGAGCAACAAACAATTTCATAATTAATTACTTACTTCTTTGCATCCGTTAAATAGTAGGATATCCTTTTTAACTTTTTCAAAATTACTTTTTTATTCGACACGATGGTGGTTGCATCAGAACTGGTATACTTTTAAAGTAAACGAACAATACGATTCGTTGTTTGTTCAATACTGGTATACTTTTAAATACAAGCCAAACCACAAGTGTCTTGTTCGAAACCAATTACATAGTGTACGAAAAAGACGTAAACAAACAAAAGGAAACAACATTTTAGATGTTATTTGTTAGTCCCGAAATGTTACTCTCAGATTTCTTTTATTATAATTTAATTAAATTAAATTAAATTAAATATAAATAAACTACGAAAACTTCCTTTAACAAAAACATAATTTTAATTAATTGCGTGCTAAATTTGCGCCATCTAGTATGTACTTTTGAAAACAATTAGGGAACAAAGAATAAATCAACCATTTCTAAAGAAACAGGAAGATATATCTAATTCGACTAATAAAAATTTAGAATAAAAATTAACCGTAGAACCGTAGTATTTCACTTTCCGTTATATAAAAATTCGTGGTTGTATTATTTTAAACCATGCCTTAAACATGTAGCATATTACATCGAACCTGAGACCAAATGCAAGCTGAAAGTAAATGCCGAGAATACAAGCAATTTGTAAAGTAAAATACTGTATAACGAATCATAGTAGATAAATAAAAATTATATAGCGTATCATAGTAGTAAGTAAAACATATATAATGTATCATAGTAGATAAATAAAAACTATATAACGTATCATAGTAGATAAGTAAAAACTATAGAGCGTATCATAGTAGATAAATAAAAACTATATAACGTATAATTGTAGATAAGTAAAACCTATATAACGTATCATAGTAGATAAATAAAAACTATATAACGTATAATTGTAGATAGGTAAAAACTATATAACGTATCATAGTAGATAAATAAAAACAATATAGTGTATCATAGTAGATAAATAAAAACTCTATAACGTATCATAGCAGATAAATAAAAACTATATAGTGTATCATAATAGATAAGTAAAAACAATATAGTGTATCATAGTAGATAAGTATAAACTATATAACGTATTATAGTAGATAAGTAAAAACTATATAACGTATCATAGTAGATAAATAAAAACAATATAGTGTATCATATTAGATAAGTAAAAACAATATAACGTATTATAGTAGATAAGTAAAAACTATATAGTGTATCATAATAAATAAATAAAAACTGTATAGTGTATCATACTAGATAAGTAAAAACTATATAACGTATCATAGTAGATAAGTAAAAACAATATAGTGTATCATAGTAGATAAGTAAAAACAATATAATGTATCATACTAGATAAGTAAAAACTATATAACGTATTATAGTAGATAAGTAAAAACAATATAGTGTATCATACTAGATAAGTAAAAACTATATAACGTATCATAGTAGATAAGTAAAAACAATATAGTGTAACATAGTAGATAAGTAAAAACAATATAGTGTATCATACTAGATAAGTAAAAACTATATAACGTATTATAGTAGATAAGTAAAAACAATATAACGTATTATAGTAGATAAGTAAAAACTATATAGTGTATCATAGTAGATAAGTAAAAACTGTATAACGTATCATAGTAGATAAGTAAAAACTATATAAAGTATCATTGTAGATAAATAAAAACTATATAACGTATCATAGTAGATAAATAAAAACTGTATAACGTATCATAGTAGATAAATAAAAACTGTATAACATATCATAGTAGATAAGTAAAAACTGTATAACGTATCATAGTAGATAAGAAAACACTATATAACGTATCATAGTAGATAAGTAAAAACTATACAGTGTAACATAGTAGATAAGTAAAAACTATATAATGTATCATAATAAATAAATAAAAACTATATAGCGTATCATAGTAGATATATAAAAACTGTATAACGTATCATAGTAGATAAGTAAAAACTGTATAACGTATCATAGTAGATAAATAAAAATTATATAGCGTATCATAGCAGATAAATAAAAAATATGTAACGTATCATAGTAGATAAGTAAAAACTCCATAACGTATCATAATAGATAAATAAAAACTATATAACGTATCATAGTAGATAAATAAAAACTATATAGCGTATCATAGTAGATAAGTAAAAACTGTATAACGTATCATGGTAGATAAGTAAAAACTGTATAACGTATCATAATAGATAAGTAAAAACTATAGACGGTAACATGGTAGATAAGTAAACACTATATAACGTATCATAGTAGATAAGTAAAAACTATATAGTGTATCATACTAGATAAGTAAAAACTATTTAACGTATCATAGTAGATAAATAAAAACTATATAACGTATCATAGTAGATAAGTAAAAACTATATAGTGTAACATAGTAGATAAGTAAAAACTATATAACGTATCATAATAAATAAATAAAAACTATATAGCGTATCATAGTAGATATATAAAAACTGTATAACGTATCATAGTAGATAAGTAAAAACTGCATAACGTATCATAGTAGATAAATAAAAATTATATAGCGTATCATAGCAGATAAATAAAAAATATGTAACGTATCATAGTAGATAAGTAAAAACTCTATAACGTATCATAATAGATAAATAAAAACTATATAGCGTATCATAGTAGATAAATAAAAACTGTATAACGTATCATAGTAGATAAGTAAAAACTGTATAACGTATCATAGTAGATAAGTAAAAACTATATAAGGAGTCATAGTAGATAAACAAAAAGTATATAACGTATCATAGTAGATAAATAAAAACTATATAGCATATCATAGTAGATAAGTAAAAACTATATAACGTATCATAGTAGATAAGTAAAAACTATATAACGTATAATAGTAGATAAATAAAAGCTATATAACGTATCATAGTAGATAAATAAAAGCTATATAGCGTATCATGGTAGATAAGTAAAAACTTTATAGTGTATCATACTAGATAAGTAAAAACTATGTAACGTATCATAGTAGATAAATAAAAACTATATAACGTATCATAGTAGATAAATAAAAACTATATACCGTATCATAGTAGATAAATAAATACTGTATAATGTTTCATAGTAGATAAGTAAAAACTGTATAACGTATCACAGTAGATAAATAAAACTATATAGCGTATCATAGTAGATAAATAAAAACTATAACGTATCATAGTAGATAAGTAAAAAACTTTAGAACGTATAATAGTAGATAAGTAAAAACTATATAACGTAACATACTATATAAGTAAAAACTATATAACGTATCACAGTAGATAAGTAAAAATTATATACGGTATCATAGTAGATAAATAGAAATTATATAGCGTATCATAGCAGATAAATAAAAAATATGTAACGTATCATAGTAGATAAGTAAAAACTCTATAACGTATCATAATAGATAAATAAAAACTATATAGCGTGTCATAGTAGATAAATAAAAACTATATAACGTATCATAGTAGATAAGTAAAAACTGTATAACCTATCATAGTAGATAAATAAAAACTGTATAACGTATCATAGTAGATAAGTAAAAACTATATACGGTATCATAGTAGATAAGTAAAAACTGTATAATGTATCATAGTAGATAAGTAAAAACTATATAGCGTATCATAGTAGATAAGTAAAAACTATATAACGTATCATAGTAAATAAGTAAAAAGTATATAACGTATCATAGTAGATAAGTAAAAACTATATAACGTATCATAGTAGATAAATAAAAATTATATAGCGTATTATAGTAGATAAATAAAAACTCTATAGCGTATCGTAGTAGATAAATAAAATTATATAACGTATCATAGTAGATAAATATCTTAATATCGTTTTTCTGCATAAAACATGTCATTATAAGTCAAGTGAATCGTAATTAAGAAATGTTGCTTGAACTAACGGAAATAATTATTTATTCTTTCTTTCTTTGACTGTAACAAACCATTAGGGCCCGGCATGGCCAGGTGGTTAAGGCACTTGACTCGTAATCCGAGAGTCGCAAGTTCGAATCCCCGTTAAACCAAAGATGCTTGTCCTTTCACGTTATAATGTGTAAGTCAATCCCCCTAATAAAAATAGTGACTTTACTGTGTAAAGTGATGATATATAGAGTTACTTTACTGTGTAAAGTGATGATATGTACAGTTACTTTACTGTGTAATGTAATAAAACAAAAAGTTTATATACTGTGTAATGTGGTGATATATAGAGTTTCTTTACTGTGTAATGTGATGATATATACAGTTGCTTTACTGTGTAAAGTAATGATATATACAGTTACTTTACTGTGTAATGTGATGATATATACAGTTTCTTTATTGTGTAAAGTGATGATATATACAGTTACTTTACTGTGTAATGTGATGATATATACAGTTACTTTACTGTGTAATGTGATGATATATACAGTTACTTTACTGTGCAAAGTGATGATATATACAGTTACTTTACTGTGTAAAGTGATGATATAAACAGTTTATTTACTGTGTAAAGTGATAACATTTACTTTACTGTGTAATGTGATGATATATACAGTTTCTTTATTGTGTAAAGTGATGATATAAACAGTTTATTTACTGTGTAAAGTGATGACATATACAGTTTATTTACTGTGTAAAGTGATGATATATACAGTTACTTTACTGTGTAAAGTGATGATATATACAGTTACTTTACTGTGTAAAGTGGTGATATAAAGAGTTTATTTACTGTGTAAAGTGATGATATATACATTTTCTTTACTGTGTAATGTGATGATATATACAGTTACTTTACTGTGTATAGTGATGATATAAACAGTTTATTTACTGTGTAAAGTGATAATTTAAACAGTTTCTTTACAGTGTAAAGTGATTATATATACAGTTGATTTACTGTGTAAAGTGATGATATATACAGTTTATTTGCTGTGTAAAGTGATGATATATTCAGTTTCTTTACTGTGTAATGTGATGATATATACAGTTACTTTACTGTGTATAGTGATTATATATACAGTTTATTTACTGTGTAAAGTGATGATATATACAGTATATTTACTGTGTAAAGTGATGATATATTCAGTTTCTTTACTGTGTAATGTGATGATATATACAGTTACTTTACTGTGGAAATTGATGATATAAACAGTTTCTTTACTGTGTAAAGTAATGATATAAACAGTTTATTTACTGTGTAAAGGGATGATAGAAACAGTATCTTTACTGTGTAAAGTGATGATATAAACAGTTTATTTACTGTGTAAAGTGATGATATATACAGTTTCTTTACTGTGTAAAGTGATGATATAAACAGTTACTTTACTGTGTAAAGTGATGATATAAACAGTTTATTTACTGTGTAAGTTATGATATATACAGTTACTTTACTGTGTAAAGTGATGATATAAACAGTTTATTTACTGTGTAAAGTGATGATAGAAACAATAACTTTACTGTGTAAAGTGATGATATATACAGTTACTTTACCGTGTAAAGTGATGATATAAACAGTTACTTTACTGTGTAATGTGATGATATATACAGTTTCTTTATTGTGTATAGTGATGATATAAACAGTTTATTTACTGTGTAAAGTGATGATTTAAACAGTTTCTTTACTGTGTAAAGTGATGATATAAATAGTTTATTTATTGTGTAAAGTGATTATATATACAGTTGATTTACTGTGTAAAGTGATGATATATACAGTTTATTTGCTGTGTAAAGTGATGATATATTCAGTTTATTTACTGTGTAAAGTGATGATATATACAGTATATTTACTGTGTAAAGTGATGATATATTCAGTTTCTTTACTGTGTAATGTGATGATATATACAGTTACTTTACTGTGTAATGTGATGATATATACAGTTGATTTACTGTGTAAAGTGATTATATATACAGTAACTTTACTGTGTAAAGTGATGATATATATAGTTACTTTACTGTGTAAAGTGATGATATAAACAGTTACTTTACTGTGTAAAGTGATGATATAAACAGTTTATTTACTGTGTAAAGTGATGATATATACAGCTACTTTACTGTGTAAAGTGATGATATAAACAGTTTATTTACTGTGTAAAGTGATGATATACACAGTTTCTTTACTGTGTAAAGTGATTATATATACAGTTACTTTACTGTGTAAAGTGATGATATATACAGTTACTTTACTGTGTATAGTGATTATATATACAGTTTATTTACTGTGTAAAGTGATGATATATTCAGTTTCTTTACTGTGTAATGTGATGATATATACAGTTACTTTACTGTGTAAATTGATGATATAAACAATTTCTTTACTGTATAAAGTAATGATATAAACAGTTTATTTACTGTGTAAAGTGATGATAGAAACAGTATCTTTACTGTGTAAAGTGATGATATATATAGTTACTTTACTGTGTAATGTGATGATATATACAGTTTCTTTATTGTGTATAGTGATGACATAAACAGTTTATTTACTGTGTAAAGTGGTTATATATACAGTTTCTTTACTGTGTAAAGTGAAGATATAAACAATTACTTTACTGTGTAAATTGATGATATAAACAGTTTCTTTACTGTGTAAAGTAATGATATAAACAGTTTATTTACTGTGTAAAGTGATGATAGAAACAGTAACTTTACTGTGTAAAGTGATGATATATATAGTTACTTTACTGTGTAAAGTGATGATATAAACAGTTACTTTACTGTGTAAAGTGATGATATAAACAGTTTATTTACTGTGTAAGTGATGATATATACAGTTACTTTACTGTGTAAAGTGATGATATAAACAGTTTAGTTACTGTGTAAAGTGATGATAGAAACAGTAACTTTACTGTGTAAAGTGATGATATATATAGTTACTTTACTGTGTAGAGTGATGATATAAACAGTTTCTTTATTGTGTAAAGTGATGATATATACAGTTACTTTACTGTGTAATGTGATGATATATACAGTTACTTTACTGTGTAATGTGATGATATATACAGTTACTTTACTGTGTAAAGTGATGATATATACAGTTACTTTACTGTGTAAAGTGATGATATAAACAGTTTATTTACTGTGTAAAGTGATAACATTTACTTTACTGTGTAATGTGATGATATATACAGTTTCTTTATTGTGTAAAGTGATGATATAAACAGTTTATTTACTGTGTAAAGTGATGACATATACAGTTTATTTACTGTGTAATGTAATAACACAAACAGTTTCTTTACCGTGTAATGTGATAATAATATAAACAAATAATTTTCCCTTTAATGTGATATCATAACCAGTTAATTTTCCCTTTACTGTGATAACATAAATAGTTACTTCACAGGGTAGCGGGACAACATAAACAGTTTATTTATCGTGTATTGTGATAACATAAACTGTTAGTGTAATATGGTTTATGGAAGAATTACCTTACGTGAACTTTTATATCAGTTTTCAAGTATTTAGTTGTTAACTGGAATATATATTGTGGTGTTAAAAACATAAGCTAAGAGACCAAATAGTGTTAAATCTGATTTTGGCTGTTAGTGAATTATCATATTTTTCTTGATTGGCTCATTATGATTTTTAAAATTAGGTCGGTAGAAATAACGTTTCGGTCGTGTTCATGGCTAGTAGTCTCTGTACCATAATTTAAATCTAATTAGTTTTTAATTTCAAAAGTAACTAAGTAGTAATTAGACTAGAGTTAACTTACACTTCGCTAATGATTACATCAACTAACGTTTGATCTCTACTAGATTTAACTGTAGGTTGTCACAATCCACCGCCATGTAGAATATTGCTAAACGTTACAACCAATCAGCTGGCCAGTCAATGACAGCCAAAAATCTGTTTAAGTTACTATGTACTAAATGTTGTAGTGTAATATGTCTAAATGGATGAGAAAACTCATCTGTTAATAATATAAATATAGTCCTAAAGTGACTTGTTTCAACGTATCTAACTATAATTCCATTGTGGATTATTAAAGAAAAATGCATTTTTCATCCTGATATATATGTCTATATGGCTAATAAGTGAGTGACGAAGAATACAATGTTTTGTTGTCTTTATTTAACACGGATTGTAACAAAATATATATTCTTAGCAATTAATAAAATGTTTTTAGTTTAGGGTTATTTTCTTTTCTCTTTCTTTGTAAGTTTGTTTTATTTTACCCTACCTATTGCTCCAGACACAAAATGTTTTCTTTAAAATGAAGTCAAATTGCAGTATTTTTCAGTCCTTAATTGGATAATCGAACTCTGAATGAGGTATCGATCCAGTTGCTTATCAGGTTTAAAAGTGTTTTAGTTAAGAGGTTTCTATAGCCAATCCTTCTGATTAATCTTAAAATTATTTATTTATATCTTATTTTATAACTATTTTTATGTTAAATATATTCTATGCGTATTTTACGTACATAAGTATTTATTTATTTTATTGTAATTTTATTATAAAGTTCTAAATAACAGTTCAGTAAACTCCGATAGGTTTCATGGTTTAGTATAACCCAGAATAGGTTTACAATACATAATACACATATGTATTAATATAAAATATCTCAGTTTAGAAGTGTTTATAAACATTACTTTGCTAAGGTATCATCACTTTCTCGTATTTTACTTTTGTTAGCGAACCTGGATAAGTGAGCTATGATCGCTATATTTAAACATGTTTCTTTTAGGTTTATTCAAAATACGGTTGGATTTTTATCTTTTGTATCAATCCTTTAACATTCATTTATTGCGATTAAACCTTTCATATTGTTAATAACGTTTAATAGCACAAGCTTTTAAGAGGAAACAAACAGTACTTAATTTTTTTTTAAATGTGCAAAGAATATTTCATGTTCAGCTGTGCAGAAGAAAGTTCTACTGTTAAGAACTGTTCAAAATGAACACAACATTGCTTCATGTTCAACTATCCAGAAGAAAGTTCTACTGTTAAGAAACGTTCAAAATGCACACAACATTGCTTCATGTTCAACTATCCAGAAGAAAGTTCTTCTGTTAAGAAACGTTCAAAATGAACACAACATTGCTTCATGTTCAACTATCCAGAAGAAAGTTCTTCTGTTAAGAAACGTTCAAAATGAACACAACATTGCTTCATGTTCAGCTGTGCAGAAGAAAGTTCTACTGTTAAGAAACGTTCAAAATGAACACAACATTGCTTCATGTTCAACTATCCAGAAGAAAGTTCTTCTGTTAAGAAACGTTCAAAATGAACACAACAGTGCTTCATGTTCAGCTGTGCAGAAGAAAGTTCTACTGTTAAGAAACGTTCAAAATGCACACAACATTGCTTCATGTTCAACTATCCAGAAGAAAGTTCTTCTGTTAAGAAACGTTCAAAATGAACACAACAGTGCTTCATGTTCAGCTGTGCAGAAGAAAGTTCTACTGTTAAGAAACGTTCAAAATGAACACAACATTGCTTCATGTTCAACTATCCAGAAGAAAGTTCTACTGTTAAGAAACGTTCAAAATGAACACAACAGTGCTTCATGTTCAGCTGTGCAGAAGAAAGTTCTACTGTTAAGAAACGTTCAAAATGAACACAACATTGCTTGATGTTCAACTGTGCAGAAGAAAGTTCTACTGTTAAGAAACGTTCAAAATGAACACAACATTGCTTCATGTTCAACTATCCAGAAGAAATTTCTACTGTTAAGAAACGTTCAAAATGAACACAACATTGCTTCATGTTCAACTATCCAGAAGAAAGTTCTACTGTTAAGAAACGTTCAAAATGAACACAACATTGCTTCATGTTCAACTATCCAGAAGAAAGTTCTACTGTTAAGAAACTTTCAAAATGAACACAACATTGCTTCATGTTCAACTATGCAGAAGAAAGTTCTACTGTTAAGAACTGTTCAAAATGAACACAACATTGCTTCATGTTCAACTATCCAGAAGAAAGTTCTACTGTTAAGAAACGTTCAAAATGCACACAACATTGCTTCATGTTCAACTATCCAGAAGAAAGTTCTTCTGTTAAGAAACGTTCAAAATGAACACAACATTGCTTCATGTTCAACTATCCAGAAGAAAGTTCTACTGTTAAGAAACGTTCAAAATGAACACAACAGTGCTTCATGTTCAGCTGTGCAGAAGAAAGTTCTACTGTTAAGAAACGTTCAAAATGAACACAACATTGCTTCATGTTCAACTATCCAGAAGAAAGTTCTACTGTTAAGAAACTTTCAAAATGAACACAACATTGCTTCATGTTCAACTATCCAGAAGAAAGTTCTACTGTTAAGAAACGTTCAAAATGAACACAACATTGCTTCATGTTCAACTATCCAGAAGAAAGTTCTACTGTTAAGAAACGTTCAAAATGAACACAACATTGCTTCATGTTCAACTACCCAGAAGAAAGTTCTACTGTTAAGAAACTTTCAAAATGCACCCAACATTGCTTCATGTTCAACTATCCAGAAGAAAGTTCTACTGTTAAGAAACGTTCAAAATGAACACAACATTGCTTCATGTTCAACTATCCAGAAGAAAGTTCTACTGTTAAGAAACGTTCAAAATGCACACAACATTGCTTCATGTTCAACTATCCAGAAGAAAGTTCTACTGTTAAGAAACGTTCAAAATGAACACAACATTGCTTCATGTTCAACTATCCAGAAGAAAGTTCTACTGTTAAGAAACGTTCAAAATGAACACAACATTGCTTCATGTTCAGCTGTGCAGAAGAAAGTTCTACTGTTAAGAAACGTTCAAAATGAACACAACATTACTTCATGTTCAACTATCCAGAAGAAAGTTCTACTGTTAAGAAACGTTCAAAATGAACACAACATTACTTCATGTTCAACTATCCAGAAGAAAGTTCTACTGTTAAGAAATGTTCAAAATGAACACAACATTGCTTACATTCAAACTGATCTTCTTGAGTTTACAAATCAGACGAATCATCCCATTTGAATACTAAACTTGCTATTCTGACCATGTTATTGCGAGTTGGGTATCTGATAAACCTTTAAAGGGAATTTAACTGAATTACCTACAGAAATAATTAGGAAACATTTCAAAGGAAGTTATGAACTTAAAGGTATTTTTCTTTGAATACAGCCCATGAATTGAATTTCTAAATCAAATTTACAGTATTATAGTAGGGACACTATGGTAAACACAACAAAACTCGTGTATTACTGACAGCTGATATGAGCCCCAGAACAGTGTAAGAGCAATCTTAGGATAGTCGTAGAGCAGTCGTAGGACAGTATTGAGCAGTCTTAGAACAATATTAAAACAGTCTTAGAACACTGTTAGGACAGTCATAGAGCAGCCGTAAAACAACATTAGGACAGTCTTAGAGAAGTTTTAAAACAATATTACAATAGTCTTAGAACATTGTAAAAGCAATCTTAGGACAGTCTTAGAGCAGTCGTAGAACATTATTAAAACAGTTTTAGAACAGTACTAGAGTAGTCTTAGAACAATATTAGGACAGTCTCAGAGAAATATTAGAACAATATTAGGACAGTCTCAGAGAAATATTAGAACAATATTAGGACAGTCTTAGAGAAATATTAAAACAATAATACGACAGTCTTAGAACAGTGAAAGAGCAATCTTAGGACTGTGTTATAGCAATATTAGGATAGTCTTAGAGAAGTATTAGAACAGTATTAAAACAGTCTTACGACAGTCGTAGAACAGTTTTAAACAATATTAGTACAGTCTTAGAGCAACAGATGATTTTCTACACAGAAATGAATAACATAAAATAATCCTGAATTACATTATAGTGAATAACAACACTCCAAGGACCTGATAATGTTTAAAATGAGACACTTAGTTCACTACAGTATTACTGTCGATTATTTACGTTATCAAGTGGATCTAGAGTAAACAATCATTAGAATGGTTCTCAGATCGATTAAAAATATGTTTATTTCGTGGCTCCATATCAGTGTGATTGATTATAGATCTGAGTGAAAACAACTGTTTAAATATTATTACACAAACATACAAGACATAAAACTAACTTGAATTAATAATAAATAGTTCATACAGGGTTCATTATTGATGAAAATCAAGTTAAGATGTGACTTTTTGAAATATAAAAATTGAGGACATGATAAAATGTCGAATGATTCAATAATTGCTTGAACATGTGCTGCATGGGACAAGGAAACTTCTGTGTGAACAGTCTTTCTTTACAAAAGGTTAGGTTAAAACTTTGTTCAAGAATAATTCACTTTTTACTTAGAAATATTTTTATAATTATATAGAGTTAGAGAACATCACCTGAAAGACATATTTTAATAGCTTATAAATCATATTCGTTTTATTCTGAGTAGCTTATATACTCAAATTTAATATTAGATCTATACTGTACAAAAGTCCGTTTTAAGTAAGCTGATGCTGGCTTTTTAAAACACTTTTGAAACTCATTTCTTTTCATACGATAAGACAGTAACATAGGAAGTCTAGTTGTAGTAAATTGTAGTTAGTTTAAATGTGACCTTGATGTCGAACAAACTTAACATCAAACATACGATGTCATTGAAAGTGGATTTCAACAAAAAAATCGGTTATTTATTATTAAACAAAAATTAAAATAATTAATGAACTTTGAATGTAAAAAATTGCTCATTACATAACACTACATAAATTGTAATATTTAATAAAGAGAAATGAAGCCACTTCATTGGCTAGTTACCTCTCCCCGTGCAGTTGTTTTAATTACGTCAGTCAGTTCTGAAGTGGCTTTCTTTGTCCTATCATCATAATATTTTCTACATACACTGAGATGGACTGTTAATTTGAATACCTTTAAAAGTTGATACAATAATCAGCCTTTTTTCATTTTACTGAGGTTCTTCGAGTATCTGTTATTTTCCCATGAATATACAGTACAGGTATATCGTCGCATATGTGTGCAGAAGACGATTAATAATGGTTACTTTGAAGTAACGAGTGAAACCATTTTTTGCTCACAGGACAAACCAGTCCCTGTTTTAGTTGATACAAAATGTCAATATCACGACTCCAGAAAAATAAAAGTGTCAGACGTTAAACAAAACTGACGTTTTGACATCGCACAAAACATAAGACCCGAGTCTTAGACGAGACGTAGAAACGCAAGAAATTGACGCATTCTGTTGGACTGAGATAATTTTAACAAAACTACAATTCAAACTATACGAGATAAGTTCTTTCTCGTTTGTCAAACAACAAAGGCCAGATAATGGGCTCTTTATTCCGTGAACACAACAGAGATCAAACCAGATATTTTAATGCTATAAGCCATCAAGCTTACAGCTGCGCTCATATAAGTTCCTTGTCATCGACCAGGACAGCTGATATAATTTAAAAATTCTGTTCCAATAGAGACACGTATGAGATGCAGTGTATTGTTTGATACTCTTGGCTAAACATTATGTTTTTTTTTTGGCTACACTAGTTAACGTTTGATATAGTGTGTTTTATGATACACCTGACTAAATATTATATGGTTTCTCTTGATGACGAGGAACCCTTTATTAACCTGAAGATGACCTAAGAAGAGCGAAACGTTGTTCTCTGCTTTATTAGTGAAAGTGTTAATACCCATACCAGCCGTTCTGAGATACATTACATGGTTTGCTGGTTACACTGGTTAATGTTTGATATAATGTGTTCTTTGATGCTCTAGTTTGTTGGTTATTCTGGTTACCTTTTGGACTTTTCGTTCACATTTGTAATTAAAACCTGAAAATATCTTGACTTTCACTATTTATTAATAATACGATTTCAGATTCTAGCAGGATATGTATAAAATATGCACGTGCGAGCGTTTGCACGTGTGACTTGGCGATCGCGTCTTATTCTGCTTTCGCTTACGTTCGTTTTCTGTAAGGGAAATGACGTAATTAAAATCGCATTGAGAAAAAAATAGAAACGTGAAACATATTTGTTCATTTTGGGTATCAAATCTGTATCTATGATTAGCTTTGGATTTGAATCTGAATAACAACATCTCTTACCGCTCCAGCCTGATCTCTAATAAAATGTATTATTTAAATGAAACAGTTTTTTGTTTATCTTAGAAATAGAATGTGGAACTGAACGATTTAATGGAAGCACGTTGTGTAAAATACAAAAAGTGTCCAGCAAAAGTTATATAAAAATATGTTAGAGAGAGCCAGAAAACCGTCTTTATTGTTAACTTCAGCCTAGTTTAGGTTATTTGAATATTTGTACGTGTAATTATTTTTTTAAATATTTTCAAAACAACTGCGAAGTATATAATAATGTATTTGGTGATAGTTAAATGTGTGTATTACAGGCAGCCACATCGTAAAAGGCCCGGTATGGCCAGGTGGTTAAGGCGCTGGACTCGTAATCCGAGGATCGCGGGTTCGAATCACCGTAGCACCAAACATCCTCACCCTTTCAGGCGTGAGTACGTTATAATGTGACGGTCAATCCCACTATTTGTTGGTAAAAAGTAGTCCAAAGGTTGGCGGTGGGTGGGGATGACTAGCTGCCTTTCCTCTAGTCTTACACTGCTAAATTAGGGACGGCTATCGCAGATAGCCCTCGAGTAGCTTTGCACGAAATTCAAAACAAACAAACATCGTAACGTGAAGCACTCGTTTTTAAACTGTCCACAAATAACCGTTGTGGTTTATTTAATCCATTTATTTCATAATGTACTTGAAAAAACAGCAAACGTGTAGACATTAGGAAATATGATAAATATATTTCTATTATAAAATAGACACGGAGAAATACGTCTATGAATTTTAATCTGCTAATTTTTAATTCTTATAGAAAGACAAAATATATCAAATAAAAACAGTTTGCTCTGTGCCATTAAATCCAAAGCAATTTTGTCTGAACTTCTCGTGCAGTTCTAATTGATAATTAATGAAGTTTCCAAATTAACGACACTAATGTATATAAACATGAAGACCCCTAACGGTGACATCGTTAAACTAATCGTATTTATTCAGTGTAATCTGAAAAGGAGATTTATGTATTCATCTAGTTCACACATAATTAATTAATATGATTGTAAAAGTCAGCCAGTTTAGTATTGTGGTTAAGATGTACAGTTCAATCAAAGTATTTTCAGAACTAAGTTATTGATAAAATAATTGTTTAATGAAGTGAAAGTAGAAAACATGAATTATTTTTACGAAAACATATGTTTCAAGACAGACTGACGTTTTAATGTTTGTCTCTCTTGGGAGATAGCATCTGAGGGTTGCGGGTTCGAAACCCCATCATGAAAAATACTCATTTTTTCAGTCGTGGGGGCGTTCTAACGTGACTATGAATTTCACTATTCGTTGATAAAAGAGTTATCCAAAAGATTAGAGATTAGTGGTATTGACTAATTTTATTCTCTCTGGTCTACAACTTCAAGTTTCAACGTGGCAGGAAAATAAGAAAAACAAAGGAAGTTACCAAGGTCACCACACAGCAGTCACTCAGAGGGATCGTTACCAAGGTCACCACACAGCAGTCACTCAGAGGGATCGTTACCAAGGTCACCACACAGCAGTCACTCAGAGGGGTCGTTACCAAGGTCACCACACAGCAGTCACTCAGAGGGATCGTTACCAAGATCACCACACAGCAGTCACTCAGAGGGATCGTTACCAAAATCACCACACAGCAGTCACTCAGAGGGATCGTTACCAAGGTCACCACACAGCAGTCACTCAGAGGGATCGTTACCAAGGTCACCACACAGCAGTCACTCAGAGGGATCGTTGCCAAGATCACCACAAAGCAGTCACTCAGAGGGATCGTTACCAAGGCCACCACAAAGCAGTCACTCAGAGGGATCGTTACCAAGGTCACCACACAGCAGTCACTCAGAGGGATCGTTACCAAGGTCACCACACAGCAGTCACTCAGAGGGATCGTTACCAAGATCACCACACAGCAGTCACTCAGAGGGATCGTTACCAAGGTCATCACACAGCAGTCACTCAGAGGGATCGTTACCAAGATCACCACACAGCAGTCACTCAGAGGGATCGTTACCAAGATCACCACACAGCAGTCAATCAGAGGGATCGTTACCAAGGTCACCACACAGCAGTCACTCAGAGGGATCGTTACCAAGGTCACCACACAGCAGTCACTCAGAGGGATCGTTACCAAGATCACCACACAGCAGTCACTCAGAGGGATCGTTACCAAGGTCATCACACAGCAGTCACTCAGAGGGATCGTTACCAAGATCACCACACAGCAGTCACTCAGAGGGATCGTTACCAAGATCACCACACAGCAGTCACTCAGAGGGATCGTTACCAAGATCACCACACACCAGTCACTCAGAGGGATCGTTACCAAGGTCACCACACAACAGTCACTCAGAGGGATCGTTACCAAGGTTACCACACAGCAGAACTCAGAGGGATCGTTACCAAGATCATCACACAGCAGTCACTCAGAGGGATCCTTACCAAGATCACCACACAGCAGTCACTCAGAGGAGTCGTAGATAAAGATTACAGAAACCACGTGTTAAGGATATAAAACACAAACACACCTTGAACACCACGAATAACATACTCGTAAGCCACGCAAAACATGAAAATAAAACCAAAAGAAACAAGGAAAAGTAAAGGTAAAGAACACGATAACCACAAATGACATTATTGTTTAAACAAAGCAAACTAACACCACACACACCAAATAAATACACATAGAGAAATAGAGCACAAAAAACAAATCATATCCTTAACACAGCCGTGTACCAGGAACCACAATTAGCGGGCAAATTAACGAGAGGTCGCTGTTGCAGCAAATGAAACAACTTGTTATAGATGGCGTTCTCGTTAAAGAGAAAGAGATTGATGACGTCAACCGTCTCTTAAATAATTGACACCAAGACGCCTCCACAACCAGGCACTGTCGTTAAATACTTTCCAGAATGTAAAACAAATATTTTGTAATAAAAAATCCATGAATTAACACACAAAGTAATTGGTGCTAAACTAGTACACAAACGCATATAACATACCAGACTAGAACGAATCATTTTAAGCAGAACACAGAAACTAAATAACTTAGTTAAAATAGACGTACACGAAACACGAGATAGCTAGGTAGTGATATCAAATGGTATCATTCTCTGATGTAGCCTGGCATGACCAGGTGGGTTAAATCATTCGACTCGTAATTGAGGGTTGCGGGTTCGAATCCCGGTCGTCATCCCATGTTTGCCCTCCCAGCCATGGGGACGTTATCAAGTTACGGTCAATTCCACTATTCATTGGGTCGTGATGACTAGCTGCCTTACCTCTAGTCTTACACTGCTAAATTAGAAACGGCTAGCGCAGATGGCCCTCTAGTAGCTTTGCGCGAAATTCAAATCAAACAAGTCATTCTCTGATATCAAATATATACAGTAGAACCCACAAGAACACCAGTGTTACAACTGCCAACAATACCGACGTGTGGCAGCTCCATACAAAGCTCTCACACGCTGTGTGGGAAGAACACAGAAATATAGACTGTCCAGAGTTAACACACAACCATACAGCAACACATGTCAAAATGTAATAGATGCCAAAAATACATGAACATCAGAACACGCATGCGATATAACACAAGCACAAATTAGATACATGTTCAAAATAAGAAAACACGTAAAACACAAAAAAGAACCCCTCTGTTGCCCAAACCCAAAACTGAAGAACCCAATACTAAACAAGTACAACATATACTTATATTCAAGCACAAAAATACTCACCCAAATTCACAACACTCCCAAAAGAAATAATAACACACAACACATGAACTCAGACACGCAACATAATGAAACCATAACTAAACAGAAACAGCAAATATCATTTAGAAATTTCTAAAACAGAAACCAATAAAACAGTATCACACACTAATAATTAAACCAGCCATTGAATAACTTACACCTTCACTACCTGATATAATATAACATTTGTTATCCAACCAATATCACAAAAAACAACCATACAGAAAATATAATCTCAGTAATAAACAGAACCCGATAACATAAACGTTTTTAACCCTTTAACACTCCTACGAAAAGACGTTTCTAGTCCTGATTTCTCCAAGCCCGTTCCCCTTGGCTGTGGTTTCGCTAGATAGTAGATAGGGACAGTGGGAATCTCGTTAATCCATTCATTAATGGATTTAAATGGCAATTTCATTTAAATACAAAGTTATTAGCCGTATATCAATAACCTTTCAAGTTGCTCTGGGGCCTATTAGGCCCCACTTTTCGTAGGAATGTTAACAGCGGGAATGTTGGAGGTAACAACATCAACTCATGATGGCCACCGTTTAAGGGTTGAGTAGCAATACGAAACCAATACGAAATGCTTCTCGTTGAGACATCCAACAAGACAGGAGTAAAAAAGTCCGCCTAGTGTGATATTTCGAATACGTGCTGCTGTTTCTAATAATTTATCTCTTGAATGAATTTAAAAACACTGACATGAGAACATAATTTTCACTAACTATAGATTCAAGAGCATATCTTAGATTTTTCACATTTTTCATTCTATAATTGAAGAATGTCGAACGCTGAATAACATTCGTACGACATATGTGAAAAATGAGAAAATAAAACTGAAATAAGTCTTCTAGGCAGGTCCTTAATATTTCCCACAGAACAACAATAATAAAAGACATAGAAAGAAGTCTGATTAAAGGACGAAACTCACATCATTGGACTTCGTTTTCTCACTTCTGTAGGCTTAGTTTAATAACACTGTATTCACGAACTTCACATCTTGATTATATTTTAATAAAACGTGTTGCTCTATACAGACAAGGAATATTCCGGACTTTCTCAATACAAAGATCATGAGTTATTGTGCAGTCTTTACGACAGTTAAAATAAAAAAATCACTCCCACAAAATGTCGCCGAACACAAGTTTCACTTAGAGAAACTTGACATGAAAAATGAAACTATTTGACGAGTAGAAGAAATAAATCGTACGAACAATCGAAGTTTCATCACATAAACATTTTTTTCTTAGATTCATAAACTTGTTTATATAAATATTTAAGGATTACAGTGTGGTGGAAAAAATAACACTGCACAACAATTTTTTGAAAAGATTTGCTTCCTGACAAGTTTTTGCTGATTGTGACAGGTACCTGGTGGGTATGTACAAATATAGTTTTGGTTTTGCTTCATCACGTAGGAACTCTAAGAAATAGATTGTTAGCTGTTTACCGGCAATAAAGTATTTAATTGCGTTTATGTTTGTAATACGCTATTAAGTTCAACATAATTAAAAGTGTTTTGCTCCTGAATTTCGTTTGTATTCAATGTCCGGTGCATCACGTTGCAGTGTCCAACAGTAGTCAGCAAGCGTTGACGGATTACAGTTGCCCTAATATCATTTTTCCATTGTAGCAAAACTGACGATTTTGATGAAACGAAACGTGATGAGCAAATTTGGATGTGATTTTCGTGATCAGCAGCCAAAAATCTACAAGGAAACCCAAGAGTGTTCAAGAAGCAAAACTTTGTTGTGCAGTGTTATTGCATTACACACAATTTTCATATCTTTCTTGGTTCCTAGGAGTATAAGGTCTGGTGTAAAATGGTTTATGTTTAATAAAAATGAGTACGTGTATTTGAATGGCTGAAATATCCGTTAGTTTACTTAATGGGCTTAACTGTGATAAACGTATTACAGTAGAAAATCAACAAATACTTAACAAGTACTAGACTATCCTTCCGATTAATAAAACAAAGATTTAAAGATAACGTCACTAAGGTGTAATTGATAAAAAGTGGTCAAATAGTCTGTTTTTGTTCTAATACTTAGTTGTTTCCCTGCTAGTCTTGATAACTGGCAGATGTCGCTCTGACATTCAATGCACGAGGGATTGAATGTAGACAGTAATGTGTAAGTGAAAAAACGCGGATTAGGGCTTCCTGCAGTTCCAAGGTGCTTCTAGGTTTCTTCTCTTACACTTTGTTACATATTAACTACCAACAAATTTCGACAGGGTTCAGATCTGGGCTTCTGACTGGTTAGCGTAGTGTCTTGATCCCTTCTTTTCGAATCAATAAAACAAACCCTAAGATGTCTTTTCAACACACGTAAAAAGAAGTTTCCTCTGTATGTGATGTCTACTACATATATTACACGAATGTTACCAACCATTATAGTCCTTTGATATGGAGCAGTGTCGTCCTGGAATGTGTACTGGTCAGCTACACTGAAGTGATCCCGTACTGTTAACTTTTACTGGGACTTAATTATATCGATATTGTTGTCGTCTAGAGAACCTTTCACAAAATGCTGGTGCCCCATACCCTGATGAGAGAAGCTTCCCCCACAACCTACTTTTTCCTGCTGATGTTTCAAAGTTACATTCCAACACGCTGAATTAGACTCTTTCTTAGATTGTACTTCCATTAGACCTTTAGAGATGGAACTTGGATTATTCTGAGAAGATCACTTTGTTACACACTGCTTCAATCCAGTATTACTTTGTTACACACTGCTTCAATCCAGTATTACTTTGTTACACACTGCTTCAATCCATTATTACTTTGTTACACACTGCTTCAATCCATTATCACTTTGTTACACACTGCTTCAATCCAGTATTACTTTGTTACACACTGCTTCAATCCATTATTACTTTGTTACACACTGCTTCAATCCAGTATTCCTTTGTTACACACTACTTGAATCAAGTGTTACTTTGTTACACATTGCTTCAGTCCTGTATTTCTTTGTTACACACTGCTTCAGTCAAGTATCACTTTGTTTCACACTGCTTCAGTCCTGTATTCCTTTGTTACACATTGCTTGAATCAAGTATTACTTTGTTACACACTGCTTCAATCCAGTATTACTTTGTTACACACTGCTTCAATCCATTATTACTTTGTTACACACTGCTTCAATCCAGTATTACTTTGTTACACACTGCTTCAATCCATTATTACTTTGTTACACACTGCTTCAATCCAGTATTCCTTTGTTACACACTGCTTGAATCAAGTGTTACTTTGTTACACATTGCTTCAGTCCTTTATTTCTTTGTTACACACTGCTTCAGTCCTGTATTCCTTTGTTACACATTGCTTGAATGAAGTATTACTTTGTTACACACTGCTTGAATCAAGTGTTACTTTGTTACACATTGCTTCAGTCCTGTCTTTCTTTGTTACACACTGCTTCAGTCAAGTATCACTTTGTTACGCCCTGCTTCAACCCAGCAACACTTCATTACAAGCTGCTTCAGTAAAATTCTAACGTCACCCTCAGGATATTGTTTGTACTTTTACTTAAAACACAAATTATAATATATACGTATATGTTTTATATTTAGCTTGCTCTTGGTTTTATATTTCTTTACAAGATCACGCTTGTATCCATTAAAACCGTTTCAAAAGACATGTTTATTAAATATTTACGAAAAGAATAAAGATTCAAACTGAATAAAGTACTGATGTATATGTCTGATCTAAATAAACCTGTAAAACACCGAACTAAGCCTTTAAACATGTTTCTCACCAAATAACACATAATGTTTGGGAAGTTAACGCAAGAGAACTTGTTTTTATGTTGCAATAAAGGCTTAATACAACAAAATTATCAAAATTTCCTTTAACATAACTTACGTAACATGATGACTTAGGTTACAAATAAAAACATTCAAAACAAATAAAATTGTAACTGATACGGGATAGCTAATCGAACATGACAAATGATAGGGCAATGGATGAATACATTCTCCAGAAAAAAAGCAACTAGTTTCAAAAATAGCTTCGCAAAACACAACACATGTACGAATACACAATAAAAAAAACAATTAAAGACATTTAAGGAAGCAAACAAAAACATGAAATGTTAAAATTAATATTTTTAACCGGAACAGTAAACAGAATAAACGATCAATTAGATACTCTTAAGGTTTAACCACACCTAATTTTGTTCTACTGACAAGAATACACTTAATAAGCGGCACACACTGCCATGATAGCTTTGTTCAGCGCAAGAGTGACAGTCAGTTTCCTTATTTTCTAGGTTTCTTTTCTTACACTTTGTTTCCTATTAGCTTAGTAAAAGATAATGTATTTTTCTAGGTGACTGTTATTTCTTTAAAATAAGATGTTTCCTGTCGTATGGCTGTGTTAAAAAGGCCAGGGTTAGAATTCTTTGTGAGGTAGGTCAAATAAGAGAAAATATTATTGTTATGTTGAGTTAAATAGATCAGGTTAGACAGGTTTAAGAATTGTTGTGAGGTAAGGGTTATCTGAGGAAATATTCTTGGTTTACGTTTTGTTTGTTAAGACATGCACATTATTGTATTCTTGTGTTATAAATATGCTGTGCTTGCATTTTTCCTGTTTATTTTAAACTTACGCCCATCAATTGTATTTAGGTGTCTTTTGTACCACCAGGAGTTGACGCATACGAATAATAAACATAACAAGTTCCTGTTTATTACTGTAAACAAGAACACATAGCTTTAGAAACTGGTTTTGTTTCTTTCTGGCAGAATGTTACTTTAGAAACTGGTTTTGTTTTTTTCTGGCAGAATGTTACTTTAGAAACTGGTTTTGTTTCTTTCTGGCAGAATGTTACTTTAGAAACTGGTTTTGTTTCTTTCTGGCAAAATGTTACTTTAGAAACTGGTTTTGTTTCTTTCTGGCGGAATGCTACTTTATAAATTGGTTTTGTTTCTTTCTGGTAGAATGTTACTTTAGAAACTGGTTTTGTTTCTTTCTGGCAGAATGTTACTTTAGAAACTGGTTTTGTTTCTTTCTGGCAGAATGTTACTTTAGAAACTGGTTTTGTTTCTTTCTGGCAGAATGTTACTTTAGAAACTGGTTTTGTTTCTTTCTGGCAAATGTTACTTTAGAAACTGGTTTTGTTTCTTTCTGGCAGAATGTTACTTTATAAATTGGTTTTGTTTCTTTCTGGTAGAATGTTACTTTAGAAACTGGTTTTGTTTCTTTCTGGCAGAATGTTACTTTAGAAAGTGGTTTTGTTTCTTTCTGGCAGAATGTTACTTTAGAAACTGGTTTTGTTTCTTTCTGGCAGAATGTTACTTTAGAAACTGGTTTTGTTTCTTTCTGGCAGAATGTTACTTTATAAACTGGTTTTGTTTTTTTTTTCTGGTAGAATGTTACTTTAGAAACTGGTTTTGTTTCTTTCTGGCAGAATGTTACTTTAGAAACTGGTTTTGTTTCTTTCTGGCAGAATGTTACTTTAGAAACTGGTTTTGTTTCTTTCTGGCAGAATGTTACTTTATAAATTGGTTTTGTTTCTTTCTGGTAGAATGTTACTTTAGAAACTGGTTTTGTTTCTTTCTGGCAGAATGTTACTTTAGAAACTGGGTTTGTTTCTTTCTGGCAGAATGTTACTTTATAAATTGGTTTTGTTTCTTTCTGGTAGAATGTTACTTTAGAAACTGGTTTTGTTTCTTTCTGGCAGAATGTTACTTTAGAAACTGGGTTTGTTTCTTTCTGGCAGAATGTTACTTTAGAAACTGGTTTTGTTTCTTTCTGGCAGAATGTTACTTTATAACTTGGTTTTGTTTCTTTCTGGCAGAATGTTACTTTAGAAACTGGGTTTGTTTCTTTCTGGCAGAATGTTACTTTAGAAATTGGTTTTGTTCCTTTCTGGCAGAATGTTACTTTAGAAACTGGGTTTGTTTCTTTCTGGCAGAATGTTACTTTAGAAATTGGTTTTGTTTCTTTCTGGCAGAATGTTACTTTCTTCTTTCGCCATTTCGGTTGATTCGTTCTCTCTCACATATCTCCTTTTTTTCGTTCTTTTGTTGATTTCATTTCTTATATTTCCTTCTCAAACCCAAACGGATTCCTTTCCTTCTTATCTTGTACCTATGCCCTTTCAACATCACCAACTACCAAGTCCTGGATCACTTTTGTTTGACCGAATTGTGGAATTTGACCGTCACCCTCATAATAAACTTTAAGTGGGACGCGATGTTTTCATTTTTGGCCTTAACAAGATGAGAAGAACTAATCTCTATACAATTGTATGTCATGCTAATCATTGAACCACTTTAGGGCACGTAAAATTCTTGTACACACATTTATATACATAGAGTAGGGTATTGTATTTTATTTGAATATAGTGGAGTGTGACACAATATTGATAGTTTAGTTCTATATTATGCACTATTTTGGTAAGTAGAGTATTAACACATGTTGTGCACAAATCATATTTCAGAATTTCGCGCAAGGATATAAAAGCACTATTTGGACTTAGTTTCCCTTAACTTTAAATTAACAAACTGGAATGAAGACAGGTAGTATCCACTTCTCACTACTGGGACACTCATATCTTACATAATAAGGCATTCGACTCGTATATCGAGGGTCGGGGTTTCGAATCCCAGTTACACCAAACCTGCTCGCCCTCTCAGCCGTGGGGGCATTATAATGTTACGGTCAAACCTACTATTCGTTGGTAAAATAGTAGCTTAAGAGTTGTCGGTGGTTGGTGATAAATATCTGCCTTCCCTCTAGCCTTACACTGCTAAATTAGGGACGGCTAGCGCAGATAGCCCTCGTGCAGCTTTGAGCGAAATTCAAAACAAACCAACAAACCAAACCAAATCTTACATAATAATGCGATTTGGCTGTTGCTCTTACACAATACGAATCAGATGAAGACAAAGATGAAATTCTTTTATAATTAGTAAGAAACGTCTAAGATTTAAAATTCAAATAACATTCAAGATGAATCAGAGTGAATCCGAGTGCAGATAACACGTTCAAACAGGTAGAGTGGATCTGAGTACAGATAACACATTCAAACAGGCAGAGTGGATCTGAGTGTGTAGATTAGTTTGAAGTATACAGAGATATTATGGTATGAATCAATAAAGCAGTATTTATTTTAACAGTCTGAATTATTTCTGTTATGTGTGGTGGAATGATTTGTCAGTAAGTACGTTTCTAGTTATTCAAAAAGCTTCGCAATTTGCTACCTGTTCTGCCCTCTATGGGAATCAAAAAGTGGTTTCTTGCATTATAAGTTCGCAGACTTACAATTGTACCACTAGGGGTATCCCCTTATTAAGTTCCAATATATTTCGAAAATATTAATATTATTTTTCTATCAGGTAATGAATGTTTTTTTCACAAATTGGCAAAAAGGAAACTGTTATTTAGATTAAATTATTATTTTGCTTACCACAATGAACATTTTTTGTTATTATGTTTGCTGACAAAAATAGAAAGAAACTGAAGAAAAGGAAAGGACACTGATATCAAACGAATATACATCATCATTCATCCTGATTGTATGTGTGAACTCGACGTCTTTTAGTCTCAAACCTACGAGTTGTGGTCTTTCTTTTATGTATAGTGTCTTGAGCATCTCGGTTCAACAACCAGCAATAATCAACCATGATGCTAATATTCCATTTTCCCTAATCTCTTGATGGAATCATTTTCCTTCTTCTGCACTGACAGCACCAACATTTCCAGAGAAATTGTTTATATCTGAGTGTCAGAAAATAACTTTCCAGCTCATATTACAGACCAATTCTTTGGTGTTATCAAACATGTTACTTATATTATTTTCTTAACTTGGGTTCTTGTTGTTTCTTAAAAGGTTATCAATAACATCTTCAATGATAACCCACGCTTCATTTATCACTTTTCTAAATGCCCTTTCTATCTGTTCATTCGAAATCACTTTCCTACTCTGAGGCTCAAGCAAAATTCCTCTTTTCGTTTCAATTCTGAAAAGGTTAGGAATTCTCCACATAGATACTTGAAAGAGTCTCTAAGGCCTTTACAAATTGCTTCATCAGGTGAAGTTTTGTATCAGGTGGAGATAATAAAACTTTTTTTGTGTCAATGATTTTGATCCTGGTATCAGGATGACTTTGTGTAACCATTGCTGATTTTGTGCTCTGCTGTCCTATTCACAGACACAAAAAAGAAAACTTTATATAACAAGACTGTTGACCCAACAACATACAAAGTCTCCACAAAGTATCCAACAGGTTATTGACCTTATTAAAAAGAAGTGGAAGATTTTCGTAGATTTCATTCAAATAAACCGAAATGAGGAACAGATGCTTATAGGAACAGAAGTAACCAGTGTAAAAACAACACCTTTTACACGTTTTCTGGATAATCAATGAATAACACCAGTCACTCGCTTCATAGAATGCAGCTTCTAGCATTAGTATTAATTTAGCAATATTGTTAACCTGTTAACCTTCTTATGAAAAGTTTAAAACTCTTTCTCAAGATTTCTGTACCAGTAAGATGATGTCCCTGGAGAAAGTGAGTTCTTGGCTCGAAATTTGGACACTAAGTATCTGAAGAATCCTTTAGGTGGTCCAAAACTCTCATCAAATCATTAAGTTATCCTTCTGTGAAAAGTTGTGGTTCACCGGACGTTTCATGTTGAAAACAATCCCTATTATTGTTTCTATTAACATCAGATTCAGGTGAAACTGTATCAACATTCTCTATTGGAGTAACTACAGGTACATCAGGTCTATGGGCAACAAGTCTTATAGCAGATTGAAGGCTCGGATAAGAAATTTGTTTTTCATTTTTCATGTTGTAGCCTTGCACATTATATGAGCAAAAATAGCAGTCATCTCCATGGTTTCTAGATGATCGATAAGTCTCTCAAGTCTATAGCATGCCTTAATAGTGAGCTGCTATTCGAAAAAATATTTAAATATTTTGTGTTATAACCTATACGTTGATCAATATAGTAGATATAAAGCACATTTAACAGACAAACCTTCGTAAGAAACCAAGAGAAATGGAGCTTTCATACAGTAGATAATACTTTATGGGTATTTTAATATTCGTGTATTCGTTCTTCGCTTAGGTTACTGAAATTATTCAACTCAGCTCGATCATATTTATTCATATCTTTGGTAATTTCTGTTCTGTGCCACATACACTGATAATAAACTGTTTTTAATAACGTGATTTAAAAGTTCTGAGAAATTGCTTATGTGAAGCTCAGTATTATCTAGACGTTATGCATATTAAACCAACGATAGCAATGTTTCAATACCAAGTGTTGGTTATAGTTAGCTGACTTTTGATTTTATCTATGCCTAATTACGAGCAACTTATATTTCGTAATAAAAATTAGTTTTGGAAACAGTGAAAACAATTATCTGTAAATCCAAGTGTCAAGGTTTAGTTTTTTATGGAATGTTAACTTGGGATTACTTACAGAAAGGAAATAATTATATGTAAGATGAAAATCGATTTTTGCTAATATTATTAATTGGTAAAATCTTAGAATTTTTGAAAATGACAGCCTTTAAACAAACTATTAAAGCTGCCAAAATTTCAGTTTGATTTGAATATTTTAGGTACAGTTAAATTGTTTCGGAGTTCACTGGAAAACAAGTGATACAGAATTCTCCAGATACGTTTAATTACAAGATTTCTTATGAACTTTTTATCAGAAATTAATAAAAGTACAGTTTTCTAACGCACGTTACTGTAAGTGGAAAGAAACCTTGGACTGCGTCGTGAACTTATTTATTTATTAATATTTACTTGATAAAAATTTTGTTTTTGAATTTCGCGCATAGCTACACAAGGGCTATCTGCGCTAGCCGTCCCCAATTTAGCATTATAAGACTACAGGGAAGGCAGATAGTTATCACTACTCTTGGACTACTCTTTTATCAACGAATAGTGGGATTGATTGTAACATTATAATAACCCCGCCTAAAATAACGAACATTTCTGGTGCGACTGGGAGTCGAACCAGTGACCCTCAAATTACGAGTCAAGTGCCTTAACCTTCTGGCCATGCCGGGCCTCTGATAAAGAAATTATGAAAATACAAAACAAAAAAAAAACGAATGATATAATTGTTATATTGTTATTGAAGATCTAAGTTACTAATTCCCTGTTGTAATTTTAAAATGTTTTCTAAATTATAAACGGTAACTGTTGTGATTTTTTCTTCCTTTACCAATTTGTGTTTTTGATTTAATTTGGTTTAGATAATTTCATATTGATGAGTTATGTGGTTAAATATTTATCATATCTTCATATTCCACGTATCGCTTACAGTCTCTAACTATGAAATATTTTTGGCTTAATGACGTTTTAAACCATTTCAGTCAACAGCGGCATTGCTTTTATCAGGTTGTAAGTGCCGCGAGCTGCATACTTGTCGATTTGTATTTAACTGTAGTTCTTTTGAACTTTACAGTAAAAATATTATTAAGTACCTGATATTAATGGGTTCCCATTTACGACATACTCAGTGCTCGGAATTATGGGACCATTTCGGTAATGTTTATGTAAACTTACAGAACACTGATAAGACTGTCTGAAAACATACAAAATATTTTTTAAAAACTGCATCACCAATAACTATACTATCTAACTTCGTTTAATGTATGTATATATATTTGTAATTTAAGATTGTTCTTCAGCTCTATAATATACTTTTAAAATATAAATTGTATCTCATTCTTATCAAAAGACAGCATGCTGATTCAAAGCTGTGCTGTAAGGCCTAAGCAATCTGTATCTAGCTATAAGTCTGGTCGATTTACATTTTTCTTAGTACGAAGACATACCTACCAAAGAAAGCTTGTAAGAAATTATTTGCTTTCACTTTGTTGTGCTATACTTGTGAGTACAAACTATAAAACAATGTTCATGTCCCTTTAGCTCACAGGAGGAAGACGATATGTTTCGGTAGTTGTATGATAGGAAAAGCTGTCTGTTGTTTTTATGTCATGTAAATTACCCTCCACTCGCACATTGAAGTCGAGCGAAACACTTAAGAAAATTACGTTTTTCCTTTGCTTAGTCAGCTGACTTAGCTTTGTCTATAAAATATAAAATACATCTATTCACAAAATGTACTCCAAAGGAAACCACTTTTCAATAAATCTTGTACAGTGAACAAATACGAACAAATAGGTGTTTCAAACATTTGTTGTTTTCCAAAATTTTTATGACTATAACTTGGAAACGTCCTTTCATGCACTTTTAACAAGATAAACCAGTGTAAGCGTTGTGAATAACACATAACACACCATGACAAACAGAAATAAATAAATAGAAGATATTGTCGTTAGATTTAGTACACAAATTGCTTTAAGTAAAATGTTTTGAATGTTTAATATATCGTGCTTGTTGCTACATCTAATCTTAAAGTAAATTCCAAAGTTTATGCATTAATAAACATTTCTTAAGCAATATTTACAAACCAAATAGAAAGAGAAATGTCTAGGAACGTCTGTGAGGGGATCAACTAATTTTAAAAAAGTTCTTTGAGGGAAACAAGTAATTTAAAAATCTTGATGAGGGGATCAACTAATTTTAAAGTAAAATACAAACTGTTTATTGTTAATAATCGTTGGTTACACTAGTAAGCTGGTCCAGTGGTATGTTTGTGGACTTATACTGCTGGAAACCGGGTTTGATACCCGTGATGGGCACAGCATGGATAGCCCTTTGTGTAGCTTTGTGCTTAATACAAAAACAAACAAACAAAGATATACTACTAATGTGCTTATTTTAGGTGACTAGATGCATGTTAGATATACTGGCCAATTTCCTGTGGCGCTAGTGCATTAGATCCGCGTATGACGTATTCATGACGTCATTTCTGCTCCCTAATAATGGAGGAAAAAAAGTTCTCCATGACAGGAAATGAAGGCGAGATGTGAAAATCATGAATCCTATTGCAAGTCTAGATGCATACAGGACAAAACTTTCGCGAAGTTAGGTGTTGCAAATCACGTAATAAAACGGTTTTTTTTTTCCAGTAACATATAAGTAAGTGTTCCATTATAGTATAATTTTAATATTAACTTTAAATAATAAAGTATAGGATTTGTAACTGTGATGTGAGTTATTTTGTCTTTTCAATTCTTCAAACCGATGTTTTTTCATGAAAATTACAAATGTATTTTGTTTAATCTTCTGTTTTCATTATTTCAAGATTTTATTTTCTGATGATGCTGTTTTCTCATACAATTTTTGTTGTACAGTGTTTAGTTTAATAGAAAATAGCTCCAACTCAGTTAAAAATAAAGCACAATACAATGGGCTGTGTTCTGCCAACCGCATATATCGAAAAACCGATTTTTAGCGTTTTAAGCCTACTTAACACTGAGTCACTGGGAGGGTTTAAAAGGTAGAATGGAACGCCTAGTGTTGTAAATCATACATTATCCATCATAGGTCCAAAGAAATAATAATTAAATTTAAATATTCTAAATATTTAAACATTTTCTGAAAAGATTAAGGTAGTAATTTTGAACGAAATAGAAAATAATTTGTATCTTAATCGCACAAGTAAATTAAACAAATGTTTTATTTGTCTAAAACAAGTTTTATGACGTTATCTATTGTACAAATTCACATCTGGTTGACGTACAACGTGCTCCACGCACTGGGAATGTGGCTCCACTGTAAGAACGTCGATCAATTCGCACTGTTTATTCACACAAGAGCTTGTAGTGGATGTTGTTGACTGAAATAAAAAAAAATATCCATTCTCTAGTAAGTCTAGTTTACGTTAATTAAACAAAGCTACTAAACATAGTTATCACACCATTTAAATATTCGTTTGAAATTTAAGTTAGGTTTTCGTTAAAAAGCCTTAACTTACAATTATGAAAATTCATTTACATGATTTAGTGAAATACAATGAATATTCAATCAGTTTTTTAGAGCGCTAGTTGATTACGTTAATAAGAAAACAAATTCGATATGTTTTACTGAATTAATACTTTAACTAATAAAAAAAACAAGTAGAAATAAACACACAATAAAAATATAATTTTAAGAGCCTGAAGAACCAGCCTGATGTCACTTATATTTAATATTACGACTTTCAACTTTTATCATGATTTTTAATTTAAATGTTGTTGATAAGTTAAACGTATCATGATAACTTTACATATAATAGTTTGATCTTTCTTATGACTCATATATAATCCAGTTTTATCACTAAATTAAAAAATAAGTAATCACTGATTTGTAACTAAACGTTTTGTAATCTAATGGTACGATCATGGTCTTCACATGAAATGTACGTATTTTTCTCTTTTTTTCGGTTAAATAACTTATTACGTGACGAGAGTTATCCACATTTTGTGTTAAATTTTGTTTTTTCATGCATTCGCAACGAAAAGCCCGTAAAGCCCTAAATCCTAAGTTGAATGAAATCAATGATGAAGCTCGACTTTAAAGATGTAATAGACCCGTAGTTTTATTGTAGGATAAAGTGATAAAAAAGTTAATTTTTCTTCGTACTATCTTTTTCTTTAACCATCAACAAACTGTTCTTGGACATACCAGGCCTCATCTTTAAAGATTATTGCACAATAAAGAACTGGAAGAGATGTACAAAACTAAAAATGGATTATGAAATAGAAACAATTTTAGAAATGTATTGGCGCTGGATTGTCTGAAGACATTATATCGTTCGAGTGCAGAATCTCTTTCAGACAAAATTTATCTAAAGCTTTATATTGAAAACTGAGTTTTCATGAAATTGATTTTTTTCCACATTTTGAATTTTATTAATGTTTCAATTGGGTATGCAAGAAAAACATTGTTTAGTTTTCAGCTCCGTAGCAATGCAATTGTACTATTGTTTCCATAGCTACTGAGGCTGGATTAGCTGCAGTATTCCCAATGTTAATTATTCATTAAATTTTACTTTTCTTCAGAGTTCTATTCTAATTGGTAATTAATAGATATCTATTATTAATTTCTTTTACAATTGTTTTGATGCGCTCAAACATCAGAGTTTTGAAATTTTGTCAGAAATACAGATATATTTTTCACACGTGTAAACAAATGTCAGTTTGTTCAAAGTATACTCTTTGGAACTGCGATCGGTGTTTTTAGTGTTTGTTTCTTTTTTAAATTTCGCGCAAAGCTACTCGAGGGCTATCTGCGTTAGCCTTCCCTAATTTAGCAGTGAAAGGCTAAAGGGAAGGCAACTAGTCATCACCACCCACCGATAACTCTTGGACTACTCTTTTACCAACGAATAGAGGGATTGAGCGTCACATTATAACGTCATTACGGTTGAAAGCGCGAGCATGTTTGGTGCGACCGGGATTCGAACCCACGACACTTGGATTACCAATCGAGTGCTTTAATCACCTGGCCATGCCAGACCTGTCTTTAGTACGCCAACCAAAATGTTATAAAAACCATTATTAAGACAGGTCGCCAGAAACTGGATATGAAGAAATACCTGACATCGCCATTTTATCACCAGTATATATATGCTGCTTTTCAGTTACCCAGAGCGTCCAAAGTCGAAAACCAGTGAACAGTTTTCAACCAAGATTTATTATTTGTATTCATAGTGAACTTTCTACAACAGGCATAGTGCCTACCTAATTCAAATAGTAGCTTTAAATTTATCATCATTTAACACTTCTTGACGATCTTTGACAACGTATCTTATTATTATTCTTAGGCAAATATGTAGGGTTGGATACCGAGCTTGAAATAACGAATTAAACAAGCCATCTGATTGGCTAATGATCACATAGCGCACTAAATCGTCTCAACTCTACATGAAAAATAAATCTTCAACATTACTGGCTTCCTCACTGGCAAAACCAACAGAGCCAGAAGTTCCAATCGTAAAATGTTACTCTGGTCTAAAACAATCATAAAAGTGGTATTATAAAGCCAACTAAAGGAATGGTTTTCTGAGGAAAGGCAAGGTTTTACTGTTTACCAATACTTTGATAGATAAAGTTGTAAAGCTAGTAACGCAAAGTCAAGACAGATTAGTCTGTTTAGTGATCAGTAGCCAGGTCAAGTGATGTGTCCAACCCAATCTATTTTGATACTTGTTAAAATGTGCTTTATGTAGATGTATGTGTCAAAATACCGTAAACCATACAGTTTTCCTTATTTTAATTTTTGAAAATTTATGGCAAATTTCACAGTTTTATTTCTTTTCAGCTTATTACTAACATAGGAACTCCTTTGTCTAAAAATATCTGTCTATCTATCTTGGATGTCAGCACCAAAGTCTTGTTCAAGTTTACTAAACATTTCTCTTTGAAAGATGTTACATCGGCTCCAATAAAGTTACCGAGAATTTTTTGTAAAAATAAACCTAGTTAAACCATTGAATGTTTCAGAATGTTTGTCTGATTTTACTTCCACACATAAACTTTTTTCCTTCATGTCAGATTAAAATATAATAAATGTACTTCGTTTTTCATACGACAAGATTTGATAAAAAGAAATTAATTGTTCATGTATATATAAATATACAAACTTGTTTATGTTCTCAACTGTAAAGAAGTAGATAACTGTTTATATACACTGTTACTTACTTTACCAACATATTTTAATTGCCTAGATAACTGTTTATATACACGGTTACTTACTTTACCAACATATTTTAATTGCCTAGATAACTGTTTATATACACGGTTACTTACTTTACCAACATATTTTAATTGCCTAGATAACTGTTTATATACACGGTTACTTACTCTACCAACATATTTTAATTGCCTAGATAACTGTTTATATACACGGTTACTTACTTTACCAACATATTTTAATTGCCTAGATAACTGTTTATATACACGGTTACTTACTTTACCAACATATTTTAATTGCCTAGATAACTGTTTATATACACGGTTACTTACTCTACCAACATATTTTAATTGCCTAGATAACTGTTTATATACACGGTTACTTACTTTACCAACATATTTTAATTGCCTAGATAACTGTTTATATACACGGTTACTTACTTTACCAACATATTTTAATTGCCTAGATAACTGTTTATATACACGGTTACTTACTTTACCAACATATTTTAATTGCCTAGATAACTGTTTATATACACGGTTACTTACTTTACCAACATATTTTAATTGCCTAGATAACTGTTTATATACACGGTTACTTACTTACCAACATATTTTAATTGCCTAGATAACTGTTTATATACACGGTTACTTACTTTACCAACATATTTTAATTGCCTAGATAACTGTTTATATACACGGTTACTTACTCTACCAACATATTTTAATTGCCTAGATAACTGTTTATATACACGGTTACTTACTTTACCAACATATTTTAATTGCCTAGATAACTGTTTATATACACGGTTACTTACTTTACCAACATATTTTAATTGCCTAGATAACTGTTTATATACACGGTTACTTACTTTACCAACATATTTTAATTGCCTAGATAACTGTTTATATACACGGTTACTTACTCTACCAACATATTTTAATTGCCTAGATAACTGTTTATATACACGGTTACTTACTTTACCAACATATTTTAATTGCCTAGATAACTGTTTATATACACGGTTACTTACTCTACCAACATATTTTAATTGCCTAGATAACTGTTTATATACACGGTTACTTACTTTACCAACATATTTTAATTGCCTAGATAACTGTTTATATACACGGTTACTTACTTTACCAACATATTTTAATTGCCTAGATAACTGTTTATATACACGGTTACTTACTTTACCAACATATTTTAATTGCCTAGATAACTGTTTATATACACGGTTACTTACTCTACCAACATATTTTAATTGCCTAGATAACTGTTTATATACACGGTTACTTACTTTACCAACATATTTTAATTGCCTAGATAACTGTTTATATACACGGTTACTTACTTTACCAACATATTTTAATTGCCTAGATAACTGTTTATATACACGGTTACTTACTTTACCAACATATTTTAATTGCCTAGATAACTGTTTATATACACGGTTACTTACTTTACCAACATATTTTAATTGCCTAGATAACTGTTTATATAAACGGTTACTTACTTTACCAACATATTTTAATTGCCTAGATAACTGTTTATATAAACGGTTACTTACTTTACCAACATATTTTAATTGCTAGAACTATTATTTGCTTTCAATTTCGCGTAAACCTACACGAGAGCTATCTGCGCTAGCCAACCCTAATTTAGCAGACTAGAGGAAAAGCAATTAGTCATCACCACCCACCGCCAACTTTTGGGTAACTTTTTACCAACAAACAGTGGGATTGATTGTCACATAATAACACCCCAAGACTAAAAGAGATAGTATATTTGGTGTGACGAGCGATTCGAAACCGTCACCCTCAGTTTACTAGTCGAGAGCCATAATCTCCTAGCCATACTGATATCACAAACAAACAAGAGATGAGTTTTTATCTAAAATTGCCCAACGTTCTCAACAGTAAACTGTACATAACTGTTCATTTGTAATATTACTTACGTTCTAAACAGTAAAGTGGAGATGGCTGTTTATTTATAATCTTACATTTTTATTAGTAAAATAGAGATAATTATTTATATACAGGTTTTCTTACGTTGTGAACAGTACAGTGGAGATATCTGCTGATTTAGAACCTTTCATACGTTTCCTGAGAGTCAAATACAAATAATTGTTTATAGTAACATTCTTCATCAGTCAGGTGAAGATAATAATATTCTTAAAGTCTTCCTAATTTTCGAAACAGTATTGTAAAGATAACTGTTCATATACGTTTTTCAAAATACTCATTACAAATCTGTACCAGATTATCTTAGAATCCATATCGTGTTAAAAATATTTTACTCTAAATCTACAAAGAATATGGTATGCGTCTTTGAGTGTTGTTAAAACTAAAACCATAGCTTTTATTCAAATGAAATATTAATCTGAGGTATAAATATGGTAAACCCTTGCATCTCTTTTACGAAGTGGAGCTCTCGAAATCCAAAACATGTCTTCAGGACACTTGGTGAATTGGTTTAGTTTTGGGGTATCAATAGTTCTGATTTCAATTTATGTCTTTCATTGAATTTTAACAGTGCTATTTGGAAATCAGGATTGTTTTAGAGTCCGTAACTCTACGAGCTGACGGTACTCGAGAAATTGCTATAAATGTTGTGGCGTGTGTTTGGTAAAGATTGAAAACATTTTTTTCATCAATTAAGTTTTCTTATAGATTCATCGTTTTGAATATTTATGTGTAAAAATGAAACTAATAAGGAAACAATGTATATTTGCACTAAACTAGAAACTGTTTTTTTGTTAATTCCTTAAATAAAGTAATTAGAATTTTAACCAAAAGATGAGATAAATTATAAATTAAAATTATGGTGGTTCGCCATTAAATACTAATATTAATTAACATCCACTACCAGTTACCTTCTCCAGGGGGTACATTCCCCTTGAATATTAAATCTTTTGCCATTAAATTATAATACTATTTAAATAAAAGATGAGAAAGCTACGATAATATCTTAAATTATGAAAATGTAAATAAAAAACATTAACTTTGATCTTCAAAAATGATTTGGACAAACTTTGTATGTTTGTTGGCTATAATCTATGGTTTGTATGAAACAAGATCTTTTTGAACGCCATTCATAGATGATTTGGTAGTCTATATACACTGTGTATCGTGTTAAGTTAAATCAATGTAAGTTATACTTAATAATATTGTCGTATATGATATATATATATATGTACGTATGTGTATCGTGTGTAAATGAATGTAAGTTATACTTAATAACATTGTCGTATATGATATATATGTATGTATGTGTATCGTGTTAGGTACATCAATGTAAGTTATACTTAATGATATTGTCGTGTATCATATAAAACCATGTTTTGTCTTTACAATATTCGATTAGTTAATAAACTACGCGAGATATTTTACGTCTCAAACAAATAATAACAGAGCTAATAGTTTGTTTTTTGAATTTCGCACAAAGCTACTCGAGGGCTATCTGCACTAGCCGTCCCTAATTTAGCAGTGTAAGACTAGAGGGAAAGCAGCTAATCATCACCACCCACCGCCAACTCTTGGGCTACTCTTTTACCAACGAATAGTGGGATTGACCGTCACATTATAACGCCCCCACGGCCGGGATGGCGAGCATGTTTGGCGCGACGCGGGCTCGAACCCCCGACCCTCGGATTACGAGTCGCACGCCTTACGCGCTTGGCCATGCCGGGCCAGAGCTAATAGTTTTAGAAGAATGTGCTATTATTACATCTTTCTTACGTGTGAACATTATCTGAAACCATCTTGATGTTTTGGCACTACAAAAATTTAAAGTTTTCAAGATGTCACAGATAAAACTAATTTTAAAATATTGTCTTATTGATAGGAGAGAGATAAGTGTGTGTTATCTTATAGCAAAGCCATATCGGGATATCTGCTGAGTCCACCAAGGGGAATCAAACCTCTGATTTTAGAGTTGTAAATCTGTAGATTTACCACTGTACCAGAAAAGGACATAAGAGAGATAAATATAGAGCAGTTTTCTTTAATTAAGTGGAGACTGTGTTTGTGGTCTATTTAACTCTTAAAATCTCTAAACTCTTCCAACGTTCTTACATATGGACAGACAATAGTTAGTGTGATTTATTAACTCCTTTTGTTTCAAATTTTGTCAACGTTTTTTTGGATAATTAGTTTTAATCACTTTTAAAAGTTTTAGTAGATTTTTAAAAAAATACCGTCAGAAGTAAGCCACCAGATTACATTCTAGTATTTCTACTATCTCATTGGTAACGTTAAGTTGTGAATCACTTATCAAATAAATAAATCGGTTGATAAAATTAATGACCAATAAAATAATTGAGTACTTCTAACTTGAAGTTAGCAATTAATTAAAAAAGTAAAAAACGTATATTATCTAATGATATTGACTGGGCAAGTGAAATGCATTTGCTCGTAACATTATACGTTCAAACATTATAAGGAATAACATGGTATGATGATAATATTAAAGTAGGGAAGACTTCTAATAATGTCAGTTAATCATTCATTACTCTCCGTTATGAGCCGTAAACAACAATTACATCCGGGACATGAGGAGGCAGCTTTAATTACCTAAGGTAAACAAATGTTATTTTATAACACATCGTTTATACTTCGAAACGTTGTCTAAATCAACGTACTACATATATGCTATCAAATATCATTAGTTCTCTACTTTCCAAAACTACATCATTTTGACAGTGGTATTATTAACATACTTAGATCAATGCTGATTCTGTTATAGTCTTACCTACATACTATTGTTATTTGACAGTAGTATTATTAAAATACTTAAATCAATACCAAATCTGTTATAGTCTTGCCTACATATTATTGTTATTTGACAGTAGTATTATGAAAATATTTAGATCAATACTGATTCTGCTATAGGCTTACCTACATACTATTGTTATTTGACAGTAGTATTATTAAAATACTTAAATCAATACTGATTCTGTTATAGTCTTACCTACATACTATTGTTATTTGACAGTAGTATTATTAAAATACTTAAATCAATACCAATTCTGTTATAGTCTTACCTACATATTATTATTATTAGTATTATTAAAATACTTAAATCAATACTAATTCTGTTATAGTCTTACCTACATACTATTGTTATTTGACAGTAGTATTATTAAAACCGTTAGATCAATACTGATTCTGTTATAGTCTTACCTACATACTATTGTTATTTGACAGTAGTATTAATAAACCGTTAGATCAATACTGATTCTGTTATAGTCTTACCTACATAGTATTGTTATTTGACAGTAGTATTATTAAAACCGTTAGATCTATACTGATTCTGTTAAAGTCTTACCTACATACTATTGTTATCTCCTCATCTTGTTATAACCATGAAATATGTAATTTTTCAATCAACTGAAACAGAATCTAAAATGGCTGTAAAGTGTTAACATAGTTTTAGTTTTTGGTTCGTAAACATGTTTCACCTTTGAAGTTCAGGTGCATTTGGAATTTGCTGTGATTTTATTAAATATGTGACTGAGCTCTCGATATTACACTTCACAATATGTATAACAAAGTTTCTGTAAATTCTAATTATTTCTAAGGAATGCTTGGCTTACTTCTGGGGGAAGAAGGTTTATTGGGCCGTGATAAAGGGTACAAAGTGGGAAGTGTGTTCGACTCTTAACGACGGGGGTTTATTGGTACAAGGGGTACAAGGTAGAAAATGTGCTCAACTGATCGGCTGACTCTCTTCTGATATAGAAAGTATCTTCTCTAAACTGCAGGGAGGGTGGAGTGGTATGGTAGTTGAGGTGGAACACCAACAGTGAAATGCAATATCAAGAACGTACACGGCTGTTTTCGAAAATTAGAAATAAACACAGACATAAGCGAATCGATCATCTGCATCCATTGAATTTGTGTCTTTGATAGTTTTCTTGCTTACGGTTGTCAGACTTTTGATGGATAAGAATTATTACTTTTGAAGTTTGTTCTTATGGCAACTTTGTCTGTGAAAGAACAACATGAAACATTATTGTTGACAGTGCTAATGCAATGAAGTTTTAACTAAAACAACAAAGTAAATCATTCCCAAAGAAATCATGCAAAATATTTTTGAGTGAAATGGATTTCACCAGTTCAAGTTTATTTTCATTTTGTCTTTGTTGCTTTAAAACGTCGAAAGTCCAAGTACTCACATCTCAAAAATTTCGAATTTATCAACAAGTTTTACGTCACTAAACTTGGAACATTTCGGAATATTCTAAAATAAATCAATAAGCGAATTAACGGTACTTTTAGATAAGATATTGATTTACAAAGCATTACAAACTTAATGAATCTTAAGTTAAGATTATATTTAAGTTTTTAATGTATGTTTTTTATCATGAATGCTAACATTTTGTTTGTTTTCGCGCAAAGATACATGAGTGTTATCTGCGCCAGCTGTCCCTGATTTAGTAATGTAAGAGTACAAAGAAGGCAGCTCTTGGGCTACTCATTATAACGCCCTCCACGGCTGAA
The DNA here is from genome assembly GCF_004210375.1 of Tachypleus tridentatus. NCBI lineage: Eukaryota > Metazoa > Arthropoda > Merostomata > Xiphosura > Limulidae > Tachypleus > Tachypleus tridentatus. The sequence continues at coordinate 7,830,302 of NC_134835.1, read as the reverse complement.
AGGACGCGCGTGTTTGGTGTGACGGGGATTCGAACTCACGACCCTCATATTGCGAGTCGAGCGCCTTAATTAGTTGGCCATGTCGGACCTGCTAACATTTTGTTTATCTATATAGAGTTTTTTTTTCTGCTTACAACTTTAACCTTCAGATAATTCGTTTAAGGAGACATTAATTTGTATTGAACTCAAGAATGCATAAAATAGTAGTAGTGGAGTAAAATGTCTATTGTGGTTACATAGTAGTAGTGGAGTAAAATGTCTATTGTGGTTGCATAGTAGTAGTGGAGTAAAATGTCTATTGTGGTTACATAGTAGTAGTGGAGTAAAATGTCTATTGTGGTTGCATAGTAGTAGTGGAGAAAAATGTCTATTGTGGTTACATAGTAGTAGTGGAGTAAAATGTCTATTGTGGTTACATAGTAGTAGTGGAGTAAAATGTCTATTGTGGTTACATAGTAGTAGTGGAGTAAAATGTCTATTGTGGTTACATAGTAGTAGTGGAGTAAAATGTCTATTGTAGTTACATAGTAGTAGTGGAGTAAAACGTCCATTGTGGTTACATAGTAGTAGTGGAGTAAAATGTCCATTGTGGTCACATAGTAGTAGTGGAGTAAAACGTCCATTGTGGTTACATAGCAGTAGTGGAGTAAAATGTCTATTGTGATTACATAGTAGTAGTGGAGTAAAATGTCTATTGTGGTTACATAGTAGTAGTGGAGTAAAATGTCTATTGTGGTTACATGGTAGTAGTGGAGTAAAATGTCTATTGTGGTTACATAGTAGTAGTGAAGTAAAATGTCTATTGTGGTTACATAGTAGTAGTGGAGTAAAATGTCTATTGTGATTACATAGTAGTAGTGGAGTAAAATGTCTATTGTGGTTACATAGTAGTAGTGGAGTAAAATGTCTATTGTAGTTACATAGTAGTAGTGGAGTAAAATGTCTATTGTGGTTACATAGTAGTAGTGGAGTAAAATGTCTATTGTGGCTACATTTCTACTATTAAGTTTTAAAAATTTACTTTTATTGTACTTTTTTATATAAAATAAAAATAAGAACTTCTTGTTAAAGTTCTATCTAATTTTCAAGTTAGAAATGTGAATACATCTTTATTATGAAACCGTAAGCCATAAAATATTATTTGCTGTCTGTGCTTTAAGAAAGTTAATTTCACATTTTCTCTCTATGGGTTTCTAACTAAAAACAATATAAATACAAGAGCCAGTACCAAAATAATACGTGTTCCAAAATATGTAACCAAAATAGAATTCTTGATCAATGCAACCAATACCTTTCCAGAGATAATTTGGTTCTTGACCATTCTTTATAGGATGACAAGTTCCATTTAAACTGATAGTACATATCTAATTTGTGTAAAAGCCAGTGTGTATCACCTCACTTCTGATTTCTCAAAATAGGAGGAGTCATAAAAGCCAAAATGCATTTAAACAGATAGAATTAGTTTAATTACTGTTTGCTCATTACGATTTCGGTGACAAAGGTAAAATAAGGTCGTGAGGAAGGTTGCCGTGAAACCTTATAAGTATAGTGACTGTTGAAAAAATAAACCTAAAATCGTAGAGTGGGTTTACTTAGTCTAGAGCCAAGAGTAGAAAATTTATCATAAAAGCAAAAATATTGTTTCGTTTTTAAACTTAAGTTTAAATTTTATTAAGAATTAATAAAGTATCCGTTACATCATCAACGAGTTTTATAAAAACATGAACCTCATGATATATAAACCATTGTGTGAACGTAATGTTATGAAAACGTATTGGTTTTTTATATTTTTCTAACTTATTCTGATCAGTAATTATTACATGAATACACCACGAATTCGTCTAACGAATGATTGTAACATCGATTGGTTCTCACACACAAACAAATTATCTAGTTTGTCTGTCTCTTTATTTTTCAAGCTTCATTTCATAAAATTTATTTATTTGGTTAGCTATGAACTGTGAGGGGTGGGTATAGTAAACTTGCCCTGTCATTTTTGATGGGATATGCGTTAGTCAGATATAATTTGTGGAATGGACCAACTGTTTACGCTATGTTACAGCAAAAACATTTCACAGCATACTTTCGATACCACAGATAGCCCATTGTGTATCTTTGAACATAATGAATAAACAACCCAATAAAAATATACTTTCGAGTAGATAGTTGTAGATACATAAATACAGTTTATGTGGTTGGCTGTAGTTTCGACAGTTTAAGGTTCTGGAAAGAGATACATGAACAAAGTACGCTGTGGTCAAGGAACCCGCGTTTTAACATCATGAGTCTTCAGTCCTAACAACATAGATTCCTTTTATAAGCCACTGAGGGCTTAGGAAAGGAATCTATCGTTTTCAACAATTCTTAACGAACAATATTTTTGAACTTGAGGCCAGTTTTAGGCTTATGGATGGTGGTCAGTATTATCTCGTCAGTTGTTGTTTATGCTAAGTGAAATATAGTGCTATTCATAAATATAAAATATGGTATTATACTCTTTCTGTGAGAAATAATAAAAAACTAACATGACCAGTAAATTAGCCGTTTTTGCATAAGTTGATGAACTCAGGTTTATCAGAAAGTATAGTTACATGTATGATGGTTTTGTTTATAATAATAATACACACACACACACACACGTATATATATATATAAATCGTAGCTAAGTAACGTACTAGTTGCTATTAAACAGGCTAGGGTGAATTATAAAGCTACAGAAATGGGTGGTTTTTGCTAACGATACATCAGTCGTAATTATCACTTGCAGAGACAGATGGAGTTTATGGTCACCTTGAAACAGAGATAGTTCGTGTATGAAATTATTACAAGCGGAAAGCCCTCTAGCGATTGAAAGCGATCCTAACAAACACTTTCGAGTAAAAAAACAAAGTCCTAACGCATGCAGGTGAAAATTAGTTCATAGTGAGTCTAATTATTGGTTCAGCAGATTTAATGGCTGTCTTGGTATTACGTCTATCATTTTCTGACTATATATAAGTTTTCTTAAGAACTTTTGAAGCCTATATGATGCAAATTGCTTGCGATGCTTCCATGGTCAAAGTTTCTTTTAGGAGCGAACATTCTACAACTTAGATTGCTCCAAGAAGTAAACTGAACCAGTCTGATGCTAAGAAAAGAGAGAACAGTTGAACGAAAGAAAGTTTGTACAGCAGCTAATGATCGTGTTCAGAAACACATAAACCTGCAGAATCTTGGATTGTTCTCCAAATATCTCAATAAAGCGTAGCCAAAAAACTCCAGGAACCACTGTGACCCTGGGCACCATACGGTCTCGACTGTGTTCAGCTGGTCTTTTAATATTAAAATGGTTTTCTAACAAGATATCCAAGAAAGAAACTTGTCTTCACCAACCAGATGAGAAAAACTAGACTGAACAGAGCAACAGAGCATTGTTGACTGGGCAAAAGCAATGTGGAGCGAATTCATCTCTGACTGTTAAAATCAACTATTCGGGACACTTCAGGATGACTCTGCTCCATGTCACATAACTATGAAGATTGGTAATATTCACGTAAAATGCGGTAGCACCAAAAGAAACTTCACTCTACGCGTATCAAAAACATAACTTAGGTTTGATGCCACTGCTTTCGAAGGGAGAGAACCAAAATTATCCAGATGTGTACCACACCAGAAACTGCAGGAGAAAAATATTAAAATCCGCGCATGACTTCATCTTGATACAGCTGACTACATTCAATCCCTCGTGCATTATATGCCATAGCGATGCCTAGCAGAAATCAAGGCTAAAAGAAAACAACCAAGTATTAAAACATGAAACAGACTCTACGACGACTTTATGTCAATCACTTTAGTGACGTTATCTTTAAATCTAGACTTTGTTAATCAGAGGATATTTTAGTATACATCAAGTATTTCTTGATGACGACAAACGCACTTGAAATAACAATATATTTCATACCAACTATTCTTACATACACATTTCTAAATTACTTTTCGATTATCTCCTACGATACGTTTATCACGGATTGTTTGTTAATAAAGATAAACATATGTGTATGGATAGCTGAATATGGATCAACTTACAACATACAATGTCCATACTAATTCTACAACAGTTCTCAACAATCCAAAATGTAAAAAAACAACAATTAGGTATAACAATATTTAATTTTCGACACATATTTTGCTTTATTTTACCACTTAAAATAAAACATCTGATGAATTTGGTCGTATTGAATGTTGAAGAATAAATTGTTTTGTATTAGGCAGAGAAACTAAAATAATTCAATATATATTTCAGTTACTTATACGTTAAAATACAATACAAAGTATATACACTTAAAGTGATAGATGTACAGTTAAGATTTTACGTACAGATGTTTTCTAGGTAATGGACGAGAAAAAAGCCAACAATGAGAGTACTCAGCCGATAAACAAGTGTATAGTCAGGTGTTTCTGATTTAAAGGATGAAAATATATCCAACAATGAGAGTACTCAACCGATGAACAAGTGTATAGTAAGGTGTTTCTGATTTGAGGGATGAAAATATATCCAACAATGAGAGTACTCAACCGATGAACAAGTGTATAGTCAGGTGTTTCTGATTTAAGGGATGAAATTATATCCAACAATGAGAGTACTCAACCGATGAACAAGTGTATAGTCAGGTGTTTCTGATTTAAGGGATGAAATTATATCCAACAATGAGAGTACTCAACCGATGAACAAGTGTATAGTCAGGTGTTTCTGGTTTAAGGGATGAAAATATATCCAACAATGAGAGTACTCAACCGATGAACAAGTGTATAGTAAGGTGTTTCTGATTTGAGGGATGAAAATATATCCAACAATGAGAGTACTCAACCGATGAACAAGTGTATAGTCAGGTATTTCTGATTTAAGGGATGAAAATATATCCAACAATGAGAGTACTCAACCGATGAACAAGTGTAGAGTAAGGTGTTTCTGATTTGAGGGATGAAAATATATCCAACAATGAGAGTACTCAACCGATGAACAAGTGTATAGTAAGGTGTTTCTGATTTAAGGGATGAAATTATACCCAACAATGAGAGTACTAAACCGATGAACAAGTGTATAGTAAGGTGTTTCTGATTTGAGGGATGAAAATATATCCAACAATGAGAGTACTCAACCGATGAACAAGTGTATAGTCAGGTATTTCTGATTTAAGGGATGAAAATATATCCAACAATGAGAGTACTCAACCGATGAACAAGTGTAGAGTAAGGTGTTTCTGATTTGAGGGATGAAAATATATCCAACAATGAGAGTACTCAACCGATGAACAAGTGTATAGTCAGGTGTTTCTGATTTAAGGGATGAAATTATACCCAACAATGAGAGTACTAAACCGATGAACAAGTGTATAGTCAGGTGTTTCTGATTTGAGGGATGAAAATATATCCAACAATGAGAGTACTCAACCGATGAACAAGTGTACAGTCAAGTGTTTCTGATTTAAGGGTTGAAATTATATCCAACAATGAGAGTACTCAACCGATGAACAAGTGTATAGTAAGGTGTTTCTGATTTGAGGGATGAAAATATATCCAACAATGAGAGTACTCAACCGATGAACAAGTGTATAGTCAGGTATTTCTGATTTAAGGGATGAAAATATATCCAACAATGAGAGTACTCAACCGATGAACAAGTGTATAGTCAGGTGTTTCTGATTTAAGGGTTGAAATTATATCCAACAATGAGAGTACTCAACCGATGAACAAGTGTATAGTCAGGTGTTTCTGATTTAAGGGATGAAAATATATTCAACAATGAGTGTACTCAACGACGAATAATTGAATAGTCAAAATTTTCTTAATTAATGGACGAGAACAAAGCCAACAATGAGAGTACTCAATCGATGAACAACTGTATAATTAGAAATATCTGAGTTATAGGACAATAAATAAGACAAAAGTGAGAGTTCAACCGATGAACAACTATATTGGTAGGTATTTCTGAGTTAAGATACGAACCCAAAGCCAATAGCGTTTGTACTTATGGAAAAAAAGTTTATAGTCAAGTGTTTCTAAGCATTAGAGAAATGCTTCTAAAAACCAAAATACACAAAACAGCTGAACACAAAAGTATTTCAGTATTTCACCTTCATCATGATCCAGTGCACAATCTCTGACGAAATACGCAGCAATGAAAATAAGATTATTGGAATTAGTTAACAAGGTCAAGGGTTACTATTATTTTTAATGAGCTTTGACACTTATTGTTGAAACAGCTGTCCGGCGGTGCTGTACCAAAGCTATTCCTATCAAATTATGAAAGAGAAATACAAACAGAATACCACAATAAAAATTTAAAGGAATATACAGACAGAAGGTCTGCAGTGAATATTTACAGGAATACTCAAGCAGAAGGTCTATAGTGAATATTTACAGGAATACTCAAGCAAAAGGTCTGAATTAAACACTTAAAGGAATACATAGACAAAAGATCTATAATGAATATTTAAAGGAATACACAGACAGAAGGTCTACAGTTAATGTTTAGAAGAATACACACAGAGAATGCCAAAATTAAATACTTAAAAGAATACACAGGCAGAAGGCTTCTAGTGAATATGTAGAGAAATACGCAGATAGAAGCCCCATAGTGAATTTCAGAGGAATATTCTGACTGAAGGCTGCAGTGGGTGTTGCACCTTAAGAAGTCTTTAACAGAGAATGTTACACTAGTTGACGTTCATAAAAACTTACCAGATTTAAAATATATAAAGTATTATATATATATAACACTACTTAATAAATTGAAAGTAACAGAGACATAACGTAATTCCAGCACAGGTAGCCTATCGTCTGTCTTAGCACAACAAAACCAAATTATATATATATATAAATTTTAGGTATAAAGTGAATTCTAACAAATTAGAAAAACCAGAGTGAAAATAAAATAAAGAAACACAGCTACACTTATAAGACTAGTGGGGCTCGGCATGGTCAGGTGGTTAGGGTACTTGACTCGTAATCCGAAGGTTGCGGGTTCGAATCTCCGTCACACTAAACTTGTTCGCCCTTTCAGCCGTGGGGATGTTATAATGTGGTAAAAAAGTTGCCCAAAAGTTGTCGTGGGATGGTGATGACTAGCTGCTTCCTCTCTAGTCTTACACTGCTAAGTTAGGGACGGATAGTGCAAATAGACCTCGCGAAATTAAAAAAACAACAACAAATAAGACTGGTGGTGATGACCGTAATGACTATCAATAAATTCTTTAAATCTAGATATCAGGATATCACTCGATGAGAAAACTCTTCCAACAGAATATGTAACTTTTTATTCAAATAAAATGAGAAAAGAAACCAGAAAAGTAGTCTTCGCTAACTGAATACTTATTAATGTAAACTTCTTACTCCGCATCTCCAGGAAAAGTACAAGAATTATTAATTACATGATCAACCTTTCTAAGGTTCTTTCTAAAACAAAGCTTATATTATTTCCTTCAACTATCGGATTTAACTCATAAGAAGCTTAAGTCAATTTTTAAAAGATATTTTTTTTATCATCATTTATCCTTCATTAATTAGGAGACTTTGGAACATCGTAGAAACAAGACTGAAGACTTATATATTTGATAATTTTCTGTACCTAATTAAACAGCAAACCTGATCATCAGCCCTATAATAAAGCTTTGTTTTAATAATTTAAGATATTTACGTTTCTTACGTAACATTAAAGCCACAAAAAGTTATTGATCAAAGAAACCGCTATTTCGTAATATTCATCAAATTCAGAACAACGTTATTCTGTACTAGTACATATTATCTTACCTGACATTTATAACTGAAGATAGGGTAATGAAAAATGTTGTTTATTTACACAAGAAAGAATCTAACATTTTCTCAAATGACAAAACAGGTGTATGAAGTTCTCTACGGATTTGTGGAAGATAAATATATTACTGAATTACCCGGAAGATAAATAGAGGGAGGAAATGTTTGATATCAGAAGATGGTGTGACTGAAGGGACAGCTAGATAGATGAAATGTTTAATATCAGAAGATGGTGTGGTTGAAGGGACAGCTAGATAGATGAAATGTTTAATATCAGAAGATGGTGTGGCTGAAGGGACAGCTAGATAGATGAAATGTTTAATATCAGAAGATGGTGTGGCTGAAGGGACAGCTAGATAGATGAAATGTTTAATATCAGAAGATGGTGTGGCTGCAGGGACAGCTCGATAGATGAAATGTTTAATATCAGAAGATGGTGTGGCTGAAGGGACAGCTAGATAGATGAAATGTATAATATCAGAAGATGGTGTGGCTGAAGGGACAGCTAGATAGATGAAATGTTTAATATCAGAAGATGGTGTGGCTGAAGGGACAGCTAGATAGATGAAATGTTTAATATCAGAAGATGGTGTGGTTGAAGGGACAGCTAGATAGATGAAATGTTTAATATCAGAAGATGGTGTGACTGAAGGGACAGCTAGATAGATGAAATGTTTAATATCAGAAGATGGTGTGGTTGAAGGGACAGCTAGATAGATGAAATGCTTAATATCAGAAGATGGTGTGGCTGAAGGGACAGCTAGATAGATGAAATGTTTAATATCAGAAGATGGTGTGGCTGAAGGGACAGCTGGATAGATGAAATGTTTAATATCAGAAGATGGTGTGGTTGAAGGACAGCTAGATAGATAGATAAAATGTTTAATATCAGAAGATGGTGTGGCTGAAGGACAGCCAGATAGATAGATGAAATGTTTAATATCAGAAGATGGTGTGGTTGAAGGACAGCTAGATAGATGAAATGTTTAATATCAGAAGATGGTGTGGTTGAAGGACAGCTAAATAGATGAAATGTTTAATATGGTTGAAGGACAGCTAAATAGATGAAATGTTTAAAGATGGTGTGGTTGAAGGACAGCTAGATAGATGAAATGTTTAATATCAGAAGATGGTGTGGTTGAAGGGACAGATAGATAGATGAAATGTTTAATATCAGAAGATGGTGTGGTTGAAGGGACAGCTAGATAGATGAAATGTTTAATATCAAAAGATGGTGTGGTTGAAGGGACAGATAGATAGATGAAATGTTTAATATCAGAAGATGGTGTGGTTGAAGGGACAGCTAGATAGATGAAATGTTTAATATCAAAAGATGGTGTGGTTGAAGGGACAGCTAGATAGATGAAATGTTTAATATAAAAAGATGGTGTGGCTGAAGGGACAGCTAGATAGATCTAATTTTAAACGGTTTATCAAGTCTATCTCTTTGAAGTGTAACGTTCGCTTGTTATTCTCGCAAAATTTGCCTCCTAGTGGCACAGCCAGAATCCGGGTTTCGATGCCCGTGGAGAGCAGAGCATAGAGACCCCATTATGTAACTTTGCGCTTAACACCAGCCAAACTAAACCGACAAAGGAAAAATCGAATACGTATTGAGACATTAGTATTCATGATCCTCAATACTGTTTGTGTTTGTTTGTTTTTTTAATTTAGCGCAAAGCTAATTCAGCAGTATAAGACTAGAAGGAAGGCAGCTAGTCATCACCACCTACCCCCAACTATTGGACTACTCTTTTACCAACGAATAGTGGGATTGAACGTCACATTATAACGCCCCCACAGCTGAAAGAGCGAGCATGTTTGGTACGATGGGGATTCAAACCCGCGACCCTCAGATTACGAGTCGAACGCCTTAACCCACCTGGCCATGCGGGCCTTTCTAAATACTATGGCGATTTTTACTTCGTGTATATCGTTATTAATTATATTATATCGTATATAAATATTATCAAAGCTAATCAGCTCTCCGTTTTCCATCCTTTCATAAAAGTTAGCTGTTCATGTGTGTAGTTGTCTGTGTGTAGTTAACTTGCCATGCTCCGTCGTTTTAGGCCCGGCATGGCCAAGCGTGTTAAGGCGTGCGACTCGTAATCTGAGGATCGCGGGTTCGCATCCCGGTCGCGCCAAACATGCTTGCCCTCCCAGCCGTGTGGGCGTTATAAAATGACAGTCAATTCCACTATTCGTTGGTAAAAGAGTAGCCCAAGAGTTGGCGGTGGGTGGTGATGACTAGCTGCCTTCCCTCTAGTCTTACATTGCTAAATTAGGGACGGCTAGCACAGATAGCCCTCGAGTAGCTTTGTGCGAAATTCCAACACAAACAAACAAATCCGTCGTTTTAAAACTTCTGCTCAAAATGTTCAGTTTATGAAAGATCGGTGGTTCTGCTTCGCTGACACTTCATCACTGTTGGCTGCTCGATAACTAATATCATTTTAAACAATTGAAACTTAAATCTGTAAAATAGTCATAATGGAAGAATTAGTATGAAGGATAACCAATAAAAATCGAGTAGATTCCAAAAGGATCTTATACTATTGGTCTATTCTAAAGCGGTCGTTTATTTAATCTGAGCTACATACATACTTAAGGTCGAAGTATTTTCAGTGTCTCGTTTTCGAACATTGACATTATGATAACATGGACACATTTAATCTAGATCGCTTCCAAAATTCAGAGTATTCATGTGTGAGAGAATAGCTCTACAAATGTCTCGACTACAACATCTGTAGAAACGCTCATGTCGACTAAACTGTAAATAGGTATTAATAGAGAACGTTAAGTCTACCTTTGAACGATAGTTTACTAAAGTACAGTAGTTTGTGAAACAAGCTTAAATTCCCTTTAAATTATAACCTTAAATACAAGGTTTTATACCCCCTCAGCGACACAGTGGTATACTTGCTTACGGACATACAAGGTTTTATATCCCCTCAGCGACACAGTGGTATGCTTGCTTACGGACATACAAGGTTTTATATCCCCTCAGCGACACAGTGGTATGCTTGCTTACGGACATACAAGGTTTTATACCCCCTCAGCGACACAGTGGTATGCTTGCTTACGGACTTACATCTTTGATAAAAAACGGGTTTCGATCCCCATCAGAGCAAACGTAGCCCATGGTGTAACTTTGTACTTAACTTAAAATAAAACAACAAAAACGAATAAGACTGCATTGAAAAGTAGGGACAGTTGTTGTTATCATGAAATGTCTGGTGCATCCCGTAAAATTAATTCATAATAAATTCAAGAAATGCGAAAAAGCATTGTATCAAACTTGCTAACACCCAATTATTTATGTTCTTCGATAAAAGTAAAACACTGGAAACAAAATGTAATAAAGGTTTATTGAAAAAAACAACATTTTTTTACACTATGCTTGTTAACATGAAGATATTTAATGAGATATTTTCCTCAAAGCTTTAGAAAATCTTTTTTAGTTTCTAGTTCTTTTTTTGATGCCGTTTGATTCTATAAAATGTTATAGCAATCCTTGAAGTTTATAAGACATGACTTTATTACATTTCTGGCATATTTCATTTTAACAGAAAATTTTCTAAGTCATTTAAATATAAAATGAACTTTTAAGAACTTAACTTGAGCAATATATATATATCTAATAGCATAAGACGCCCCTTTCCTTACATCAAACGTGGAAATGGAGTAATCTAATCATAGATTTTACATTTTATAATATATATATATATATATATTATTTTTCATTGCAGCAGAATAGTCTAAGTAATATTATAAAAACACCAAATGTGCATTAATAAATTATGTCATACAGTTCGAAAATAAGAGAAAGCAAGCTTTAAGCACAATGATATATATATATATCTTGTTAAACATATATAAGCACAATGATATATATATATATCTTGTTAAACATATATGTTTCAATAGTACCAGAAGAACACAGGCCCTCGAAACACGTACCAGCTTTCTTTAACAATTACTATGCTTATAAATCAGATTTTGCTAACTGATTACCTTGAATTAAATCATATGATGTCCATGTTAATGTGAAATCTGTCATGTTACACCAGGTGTTCTTACTATGTCACAACGTGATATAATTCCTAAAAGTTCTACTCCGCGAGTATTCCAATATTATTTTGCTATTCTACAAGGAATATTTTTAATGTTTGTCTGTTTCTGGAAAGCTACCAAATGTACTAGTCGACCTCTTCAATATTCTACTGTCGACCACATGGAAAGCAACCAGCTGGACACACTAATCGTTAACTCTTGGGCTACACTTTACCTCTTACAATGGAATTGACTGTAACATTATAATGATCTCGCAGTTGGAGGGTCAAGCATGTTCGCCACCAAGTTATGATCAAATAAACGGTGGACATGAGTCTGACGTCTTCTTCACGTTGCTCATTTGTAACCGATTATGATATATATGTTTCGTGTTTCCATAATTATACAATTGTGTATATATATATATATATCTTTATTTATATTTTTTTTTGTTTCCGCACGCTTAATTTCATAATGTGCTTATAAGCAAAGTATTCCGTAGACCAAATCTTAACGTTATAAGTTAATAGCGACACATTTATTTAACGGGTTTGGAAGAATTATACAGATATATTTGACGGAACAGCGGTTAAAAATGATGTATTTGCTCAGGGACATTTATTGCTTAACAGGACAAAATAAATACTAATAGAAACAGGTAGGAACTTTTACAATAAACCACGTCATCCACGTTTCTGACTTAATAAAAACAAACACAGAAGTATTCGTAGCAAATATTCCGGTTTACTAACATCTGGTAACTTTAAAAGAAGTAGGATGGAGGTAAGAGATAAAACATATTTATGTTCTATTGTGTTTTATCAGTAAAATCTCAGTATATTTTGCTAAACATGTTAAGAGCACACACCTGTTGCTTTACATCTCTCAATATTTGCAGTTGTAGATGGTTGTGAGGTATAGACCATAAAAAATTCTTGCGTATTAACAGTCAACATTTCAAAGGCGTCATGTCCAGTTAAAGCACCTTAAAGTGTAACTTTCACGACGGACTTAATTTAAAATAATTTTAAGATATTAATTATTCCTTTATAAGACTAAAGTCTTACTGTGAAAAATAAAAAAGTGCTAACACCACCATTAACTTTAAGCCTCACAAAGGAAAACGTTTCTCATTATATCCAGGTATGAAAACCTAATGAGCTATTTTTGTAGATTCGGAATAACACATCAAACACTGATTTTTGTTCCAGCTACTCGCACACGTGGTCTTATTGGTTGTGAGTTTCGCTCTCCCAGTTTTCTACATTTATATTTCTTGACTGTTCACATAGAAGGCATTGTGTTTCGTCGAATTTAACAATGCGATAAATAAACGCACTTTATGGTTATTATGTACGGTCGTCCAATTCATCATAAGTAGCCTAAACCTATATGAAGTTTTATTATTTGATATATTAAAGCTGTTAATAATGAGATTCAATGATAACTCGGTTACAACCTTCAATAGTCTAAAGGTAGATTTTCTGGTCAAGGATGGTATAGGACATGACCTTTCTTGGTTGTATCATGTCCAGGAACACAAATATTTCAAAGCTTACTCTTCCTTGTTGCTCTCATATTACCACCTGGTGGAGTTCATTAAAAACAAACCTCAGGTCTCTATTGTACTACCACCTGATATACTTCAGTGACAATAAAGATAACCTATAACCTGAGTTGTCTATTGTACTACTACACCCTGTACTTCAATAACAATAACGATAACCTAGAAACCTAGTTGTCTATTGTACTACCACCTCATGTACTTCAGTAACAATAAAGATGACCTATAAATCTAAGTTGTCTATTGTACTACCAATTGGTTGACGTGTGACCATCTTCTGAGTTCGTTGTTTTTTAATAGATAAAAATGTTTGTATTTTCGAAGTTATCTTAAAGTTATGCGATCAGGTAAACATTGTCTCCACTTGAAAAAAACTGCATCAGAATTATATAGAAATTTTAAAAAAGTCACAAGCGGTGATTAAAATGGTAATACAGACATAGTTAACACTTATTTTCTAACATCTGGCGTGAGACTTCGTTGGCTCACTTTAATTTACGTAGATCAATTGGACCAGAAATTCTGTATGTGTATAACGTCTAAGAAAGAAAACCATCGAAAACTATGATCATTGGATTGTTTTTCCCTTTGTTAATCTCGACTATTTCGGTTATCTTTCTCACATATTCTCTGTTTTGTTTTTATACCTCTAGTTGTGGGTTTTCTTATTACATGTCTGATTTTGGCCTTTTATTGTGAATGTCTTGCTATGAAAGCAATTTATTTACATATATGTGCGAACTAACAATGAACTTAGTACATTTTGTAGCAATTCTAAGAGTCAACTAGAAGCATGCATTGTCATAAAATATATATTCAAATTTTTTTGTAATACTTTGATTCGTCATTTGAAGACCCTTCAGCTGTTATAAATGTGTGTTTTGTGTGTGTTTTTCTTATAGCAAAGCCAGATCTGGTTATATGCTCAGCCCACCGAGGGGAATCGAACCGCTGATTTTAGCTGTGTAAATCCGGAGACATACCGCTGTACAAGCGGGGGACGCTGTTATAAATGTTTTCAGCCGTGATACAGGCAGCCAGTTAGCACCGTTCTATGTAATTTTAAAATTTATTAAATGTATATCAACGTTCGTTCAAAGCGTGCAATATTCTACTAACAACTTCAAAATTACAAGTTGGCGTAATAATCAGAAAAAAAAAAGATATAAAATTAAAATTATCACGACAGGATTTTTAAAGTCTGTAGAAATCCAATCAAACTATTTTCACTTCTGTCAAACTTTGTTTTTATATATATCAACTCGAATATAACCCTTTTTTTCTTAGAATACGTATTATAAAAATTAAACCCCTTGATATCACTCAAAGACAGTGAAACAGTTGAATCGTACTGATGAAATTATAAAACATATCCAAAACCTGTTCTTTGGGAAACTTTTAAAGGACTTGAGTAAAAAAAAGTGTTTTATTCCAAATCGGAACTCTGAATTTAAATTTTATAATTTTGTTCAGGCATTTTCTTACAATACAATGAATGATCTTTACTTTCTTCGGCTACATGGACTCTGTATACCTCCCCCCCATTCAGATATCATTTACATATATACAGTGCACTACAAGGGTTAAGCTCAGCTTATACCATACTCGCCGCACAATAAAAGGTTTACCACATAATTCACGTACTAAAGGACCCAAAGTCCAGCACAAATTATACACACTACAGTTTAAGAGTCTCAGCATGCACTATATCCACCACACCTTTAGAATCAGTCAGCATATACTATATACACTACACTTTAAGAGTCAGCATATACTATTTACACTACACTTTAAGAGTCAGCATATACTATTTACACTACACTTTAAGAGTCAGCATATACTATTTACACTACACTTTAAATCAGTCAGCATATACTATATACACTACACTTTAAGAGTCAGCATATACTATTTACACTACACTTTAAGAGTCAGCATATACTATATACACTACACTTTAATCAGTCAGCACTTTAAGAGTCAGCATATACTATTTACACTACACTTTAAGTCTCAGCATATACTATATACACACACAGTCAGCATATACTATATAGCTACACTTTCAGTCTCAGCATATACTATACTATATACACTAAGTCTCACTTTAAGAGTCAGTCATATACTATTTACACTACACTTTAAGAGTCAGCATATACTATTTTACACTCAGCATATACTATTTACGCTACACTTTAAGTCTCAGCATATACTATATACACTACACTTTAAGTCTCAGCATATACTATTTACGCTACA
Source organism: Tachypleus tridentatus (assembly GCF_004210375.1). NCBI lineage: Eukaryota > Metazoa > Arthropoda > Merostomata > Xiphosura > Limulidae > Tachypleus > Tachypleus tridentatus. The sequence continues at coordinate 7,814,632 of NC_134835.1, read as the reverse complement.
CTTTAAGTCTCAACATATACTATTTACACTACACTTTAAGTCTCATCATATACTATATACACTACACTTTAAGAGTCAGCATATACTATTTACGCTACACTTTAAGTCTCAGCATATACTATTTACGCTACACTTTAAGAGTCAGCATATACTATTTACACTACACTTTAAGTCTCAGCATATACTATATACACTACACTTTAAGAGTCAGCATATACTATTTACACTACACTTTAAGTCTCAGCATATACTATTTACGCTACACTTTAAGTCTCAGCATATACTATTTACGCTACACTTTAAGTCTCAGCATATACTATATACACTACACTACAGCATATACTATTTAACACTTTAGAATCAGCATATACTATATACACTACACTTTAAGAGTCAGCATATACTATTTACGCTACACTTTAAGTCTCAACATATACTATTTACACTACACTTTAAGTCTCAACATATACTATTTACACTACACTTTAAGTCTCATCATATACTATACACGCTACACTTTAAGTCTCAGCATATACTATTTACGCTACACTTTAAGTCTCAACATATACTATTTACACTACACTTTAAGTCTCAACATATACTATTTACACTACACTTTAAGTCTCATCATATACTATATACGCTACACTTTAAGTCTCAACATATACTTTAGAATCAGTCAGCATATACTATTTACACTACACTTTAAGTCTCAGCATATACTATTTACGCTACACTTTAAGAGTCAGCATATACTATATACACTACACTGGAGTCAGTATGTACTGTATACACTACACACCAAAAGGGCTAAATTCAGTTGAAGTTATATATACCACACTATAATAGGAATACATTTAGCATATAACATACACACCACACTCTAAACATTCCTGTTTATACTATAAACAACACATATTAAAAGGATTCAATTCGAAATATGCTATACACACCACACACAATAAGGCTTAAAGACACCATACGCTATATATACCTTACACTAAGAGGCTAACCATACATTTTATATAACACACCCTGAAGGTTTAAAGTTCAGCATATGCTACATATACAACATACAAAGGGATCAGAGATCACATATTGTATATACACCAAACAATGAAAGGCCTCTTCAAGTTCAACATATACTATATACACAATAAACTACAAGGCTAAGCTTATACTACATATATATATATATACACACAGGGTGTCTCAAAACATGTATACACACTTTGAATGATCATAACTCACTCAAACTGATTTGAAGTAATGGTAGAACCAAGACTAAGCTTTGATAAAATGAAATTTATCTTAAAGTGTTACTGGAAGTGTGAGAACGTAGCTGAAGTGTAAAGACGGTTTAGAAGGGAGTTTCAAACAAATCCATCAATGTGACTCACCATTGCTTGCATCAGAGATAAGTTTGAAACAAATCCACCAATGTGACTCACCATTGCTTGCATCAGAGATAAGTTTGAAACAAATCCACCAATGTGACTCACCATTGCTTGCATCAGAGATAAGTTTGAAACAAATCCACCAATGTGACTCACCATTGCTTGCATCAGAGATAAGTTTGAAACAAATGGAACTGTTCAAGACATCCATAAAGGGCGTTTTGGAAGACCGTGGTCTTCCACCAGTCCCATACGAAAGGCAGAGCTGTTGGAAAATCTCCTCCTATCTCCAAGAAAATCTGTTCAGCAAACAGCACGTGGGACAGGAATCCCAAAATCAAGCATCCATCGCATGTTGAAGCGCGTTCATTAGAAAAGTTTTATTCCGGCATTAGTCCACGCCTTCAATGAAGATGATCCTGTCTGGACAGTTGAATTTTGTGACAAAACCTGCAGAGGATGCACAGTTTCCAAACAAGATTGTCTGGAGAGATGAGGCCACATTTAAGTTAAATGGCTTAGTTAATCGCCACAATTGCACCTACTGGGTACCTCAGAAGCCACAAGTTACGGATGAACACCATGTAAACTTACCAGGGGTTATATTGTGGTGTGGATTATCAGCGTTGGGTGTAATTGGACCATTTGTTTTCGAAAATATAGTCACTGGTCTCGTTTATCTCAACTTGCTGCAAGAATCTGTCATGCCACGCATTGAGAACAATTTGGAGATGAGGAGTCTTATTTCCAGCAAGATGGAGCACCTCCACACTACCATCGTAATGTGAGGACCTATATTGACTAAGATTTGCTGAACAGATGGACTGGGTGACGAGGTAGTGGTGAATTTCCCCCACATTCACCAGATCTCACACCCCTGGACTTTTTTTTTATGGGGATGCGTCAAAGATAAGGTTTAAACACAAAATCTGCAACAACCAATGAGCTGAAAGCAGCAATTGAATAGAGAATGCACCCAAATACCAAATGAAATGATTCGTGAAGTTTGCAATACCATATGTCCACGTTATCAGCAGTGCCTGGATCAGAACGGTCATCAGTTCGAACGCCTGCGATAACTCAAAAGATCATACACTTGTCCTCTTAAACTTGGAATATAAAACCTAGGTATGTTTTAATTGCTTTAATATTTTTTATTTATAACCATTCAAGGTGTGTATAATTTTTTTGCGGATACCTTGTATCTATATATATATATACATAACCCGGATGAATTAAAGTTAGTTTCTACTACATATACCATACATTAAAAGGTTTAAAATAAGCGTATAATATACATACATTATGCACTAAATGGTTTAACTACAGAATATACGATATACACTACACAATAAAGACTTAAGGTTCAACATATACCATGCATATCACATTCTAAACGGACCCACATATTATACATATATTACACACTATAAGGTTTATACACAGTAGAGTATAAAAGGCGTTTCACACACTATGAAGTTTAAATCCAGCATATAAATATACACTACATGATAAAAACTTTAAAGTCACACACTATATATGAGAGTATATTATAAGAATCAACCTTAAATTCGTAATGTACCACAAACGCAACATAGTAAAAGACTTTAATTCAGCATATAGTAAATAAAAGGGTTTTTAAATCTCAGAAAAATAACTTAGTATATATTAAATACACAACACACCAAAGAACTTAGAACATATTGCATACACCACACATTAAAGGACTTAGTATATGTTATGTACGCCACATATCAAAGCGTATATAAAATGACCCATGTTAATTCTATTATATTGATGGTAAATTTATTGTAAAGAAACAAAAGCCAAACATTACAAAACTTGTGTAAAAAGCGTATCACTCGTGTTTAAAAATAAAATATAGGGATCAAGACAAACCATGGGATCCGCACGTTTTTTGCATCGTTTGTGTCGAAGCGTTGAGACAATGGTAAGAAAATTTATTTGACTTTTGGAAGTTCAATAGTCTGGTGTGAGCCTAGAAACCACGGAGATAATCGCCATTTTTGTTTATCTAACGTGCAAGGCTAGAACTGTCAAAATATAAAGAATATTCCTTATCCGAACTTTCAGTCTCCTATAAAACCTGTTGTCCATGGACCTGATGTCCCTGTAGCTACTCCACCAGAATATAAACGATGACAGAAACCGTTTTCAACCTGAAACCGTTACTTTTTACATAAGGTGAAGAGTTTTGGATTCTTCACAGATTTTGCGTCCAAACTCATTGAGAACTTAGTTTCTACAAGATCATAATTTTACTGGTACACAAATCTTCAGAAAATCTTCACAAGAAGCTTCACTGGCTTATTGATAAATTAATATCAATGTTTAGAAGCTGTAGTCCAGGAATCAAGTGAGTGGAAATTGTTCATTTATTACTTTCAAAAGAAATCTAAACTATGTTCTTCTTCACAATGGTAATTTATAAGTATCTGTTTGTATTACTCATTTCAGTTTATTTAAATGAAATGTAAGAAATTCTCCATCTTCTTCTTAATAAAGTCAAATACCAAATCCCTGGTTGGTTAATATGTGGAGATTTTGTATGCTGTTGGGTCAACAGTCTCGTTATACAAAGTTTTTTTGTGTGTGAATGGGACAGTTGAACATCAAATCAGTACTGGGTAAAGAAACATTGGTGACACAAAGTCATGCAGATACCAGGATCAAATCAGTACTGGGTAAAGAAACAATGGTGACACAAAGTCATGCAGATACCAGGATCAAATCAGTACTGGGTAAAGAAACAATGGTGACACAAAGTCATGCAGATACCAGGATCAAAACCACTGAAAGTTACGTTGACACAAAGAAAGTTCTTCTCTCTCCACTTCATATAAAATTTGACTTGATGAAGCAATTTGTAAAGGCCTTAGAAACTTCTTCAAGTATCTATGTGGAGAATTCCCAACTCTTACAGAATTGAAACGTAAAAAGGATTTTTTCTTGGGCCTCAGAGTAGGAAAGTGATTTCGAATGAACAGATAGAAAGGGCATTTAGAAAAGTGATAAATGAAGCGTGGGTTATCCTTGAAGATGTTATTGATAACCTTTTAAGAAACAACAAGAACCCAAGTTAAGAAAATAATATAAGTAACATGTTTGATAACACCAAAGAATTGGTCTGTAATATGAGCTGGAAAGTTATTTTCTGACACTCAGATATAAACAATTTCTCTGGAAATGTTGGTGCTGTCAGTGCAGAAGAAGGAAAATGATTCCATCAAGAGATTAGGGAAAATGGAATATTAGCACCATGGTTGATTACTGTTGGTTGTTGAACCGAGATGCTCAAGACACTATACATAAAAGAAAGACCACAACTCGTAGGTTTGAGACTAAAAGACGTCGAGTTCACACATACAATCAGGATGAATGATGATGTATATTCGTTTGATATCAGTGTCCTTTCCTTTTCTTCAGTTTCTTTCTATTTTTGTCAGCAAACATAAGAACAAAAAATGTTCTAAACAAACAATTAATATTCTTTTTTCTTCAGTTTGTTTGTATTGTTCTTGACAAACAAAATAGTAATAATCTTCATTGTGGTAAACGAACTATTAATTTGAACAAAGTAAGAGTTTTATCTACCCGATTTGTAAAAACACCTTATACGATAAAGAAAAATATTATTTTTGAAATATTCGTAACTGACTTATATAAAATCCTTTATTGAAACGAAAACAACTCTTGTGAACTTTAAATTAAATGATAATTAAATAAATCTTTGTAATGAATACGCCCAAATATATCTATTTTAATTAACATTTACTCAGGTTTTTTCGAGCTCTAAATACATATACAATAACAGAGGCCTCACACATTATTAAAATTATATTAAACAAGTGACTGTTAACTGGTAGAATGTTTTTTAAAGTAAGAAAAAAGTGACATTATGTTTTAATCCACTTACGTTTTTAACAATGAACACAGCAGCGATCAAAATGTCGTACAAATAAAGAGAACTTTCATAAAAAAATACACACACTTGGAAACAATATAATTAAACTTTTCAGAAGCGTATTTACTTGTTACTTGTTTGTTTGTTTTTGAATTTTGCACAAAGCTACGTGAGGGCTACCTGTGCTAGCCGTCCCTAATTTATTTAGCAGTGTAAAACTAGAGGGAAAGCAACTAGTCATCACCACCCACCGCCAACTCTTAAGCTACTCTTTTACCAACAAATAGTGGGATTGACCGTCACATTATAACGCCCTCACGGCTCGGAAGGCGAGCATGTTTGGCGCGACGGAGATGCGAACCCACGACCCTCAGATTACGAGTCGCACGCCTTAACACGCTTGGCTATGCCGGGCCCGGATATTGTTACTAATTTTACCAGTTTATTCTGTAATATTTCGTTAAGTGCAATTTAAAAATTTCATTTTAGCGGTTTGTATAATCCACTGCTGCGGCAAAAACCAAGACAAAGCTTACAATTTATACTAGAGAAATGTAGACTTTAAGACTACGTTTATCCATTCAGTAAACTTTAATAAGTTTGAAAAAATTCTCTTTAACTTCATCTGCAGTTTGTAAAGACACTCTTATACACACTTCATCATAAAGTATTTTTAACACTTAATGAAAAGCAAATGGATTATTGGCTACAACAAACTCCCTTTACTAGGTTACCGTATAGCTACTTAAACATTGAGAATCGCTATATGTGTCTCAACTGTTAACTTTTTTTAAATGAGAAAAAACTTTATCACTATTGATGTTTTCAATATCTCGTTTAGGATAAACAGTTTGTACATGATCAGTAACTAGTTTTCCAAAAAGAGAAAAATTAAAAATAAGCGCAGACACACAAACACAGTTTGCATTCTTCAAGGAAAGGTTCCTTGTGGTATTGACCGAGCTTCCGTTTTGTTACTTCAGAGGCGCCGTTGTTCTGTATAACCACCAGTCATCACCTACTGCGTAACTCTCTAGTTCTAAACTCGGCCAACACAAAAGAATATGGAATGAAAATGTACCTTGAGTCACGTAATGGTTATAAAGTAGAGAATATGGCAAGGCCACCAGTTTCTGATTAACGCCCAATCTTGTAACAATGTCGCATATACGCCTTATTCTACATACGACAGAATTCGAAGGACCATGGGAACGTTATCAAAAGGAACAAAGGTAAAAAGAGACTCAAGACCATGTACCAATAGCAATCAATCAATCTGTTGCTATGATACAGACAATACATGTATCAAAGACACGCAAAATATATATACATAATCTAGCATGTTGCAGAAGTTGTTTGTCACTTCTTTTCTAAAGCAAAATTATATTTCAAACGCATCCAGTTTCTTAAAAAAACATTTGCTTATAATTTAAGAACATTTATTTAGTTTCACTGTATATTGATCTTAAAAGTGAATAAATTTGTTTATTGTTTTAAAATCTGCACCCAATGATCGAGGCTTAAGAAAATCAATTATTTTTGAAACAATAATTACGTTATAGATAACATTACGCATTACCTGCAGAAGTCATACATTATTTGCTGTCCCTCTGTCTTAATAACAATCCTTAAGAGATGGGTCCATGACTTCACGTTCCTTATTTTAAGAAAATAGTTTTTTTTTGGCTTCCACTTATCCAGTTTTCTATAAACTACATATCCTTTACATAATTACAGCTTCCAAGAGCTCGACAAACACTATTGAAGCCAGAGAACTCAGTATGTTGTGAAACAGAAAGAAGGCTATGATTCTAGTTTGATATGTTGTCAAATATCAGTTGTTCTGTAATTCTAATTCAGAATGCTGTGAAATAGAAAGAATACCACAAGTACTGTTTGGTATGAATTAAAAAAGAAAGTGTGTTGTAATTCTACTTTGTTTAATTGTCAGATAGGAAGTGTGTTGTAATTCTACTTTGTTTAATTGTCAGATTGGAAGTGTGTTGTAATTCTACTTTCTTTAATTGTCAGATAGGAAGTGTGTTGTAATTCTACTTTGTTTAATTGTCAGATAGGAAGTGTGTTGTAATTCTACTTTGTTTAATTGTCAGATAGGAAGTGTGTTGTAATTCTACTTTGTTTAATTGTCAGATTGGAAGTGTGTTGTAATTCTACTTTCTTTAATTGTCAGATAGGAAGTGTGTTGTAATTCTACTTTGTTTAATTGTCAGATTGGAAGTGTGTTGTAATTCTACTTTATTTAATTGTCAGATAGGAAGTGTGTTGTAATTCTACATTGTTATGTTGTCAGATAGGAAGTGTGTTGTAATTCTACTTTGTTTAATTGTCAGATAGGAAGTGTGTTGTAATTCTACTTTGTTTAATTGTTAATTGTCAGATTGTCAGATAGGAAGTGTGTTGTAATTCTACTTTCTTTAATTGTCAGATAGGAAGTGTGTTGTAATTCTACTTTGTTTAATTGTCAGATAGGAAGTGTGTTGTAATTCTACTTTGTTTAATTGTCAGATAGGAAGTGTGTTGTAATTCTACTTTGTTTAATTGTCAGATTTGAAGTGTGTTGTAATTCTACTTTGTTACGTTGTCAAAATGGAGTGAGGCAGTAACTACAGTTTGGAATATATTTAAACAGGAAATGTGCTATTATGATATTATTATTATAATAGTTTGTAATTTTGTCAAACAGAAAAAATGGTGTAATTCCAGTTCGGTCTGTATTTAAACAGGAAGACTGGTGTAATTATTGTCTGTCATATCCTCAAGCACTAATAATGCCATAATTCTGAACGTGCTGAAATTGTAGTTTGGTTTTAATTAAACAGAATGAATGCTATATAATTCTAGTTTCTTTTATATCTTTCTTAAGAAAAAGTCTTAGAATGGTCGCGTGGTTGGGGCACTCCATTCGCAATGTACTATTTTGGGTTCGAATCTTCTTCACCAAATTTACTCGCTATTTTCTTCGCGGGAGTGTTCAGATGTACCAGTGAACCCAAATGTTCGTTCCTTATAAAGTAGTTATACAATTGATGGTGTATGGAGCTGCCGTCACTCTTGTATATCCCAACATTATTTCGGAAAGCTAGTTTTGAGCGAATTTTAAAACAAATGAAACAAAACTTCAAAATAAAAAACAACAATAAAAACCGGTGATATTTAAAATAGTATAATTAAAATGTTATAAGTTTTTCTGAGAATTTGTCAACTAAGAACATGCATTTTGTTATTTTGTTTTGTTTTACAAGAGAGAAGCCTGAACCGCCCTATCATGATCTGCGAGTAGCTGATGTCCCAAAGACCCCGTAAAACAGAGCTCGTTTTTAACTACAAGAACCCTGAACACTACATTCTTCAACTATCTTTTCGAATACAGAAAATTGTTTAACATGACACACAACAGATAGAATGTCGTATACTGTTAACAAAGTCAGAATATTGTTAAACAGGAGACACAACAGATAGAATGTCTTGTACTGTTAGCAAAGTCAGAATATTGTTAAACAGGAGACACAACAGATAGAATGTCTTGTACTGTTAGCAAAGTCAGAATATTGTCAAACAGGAGACACAACAGATAGAATGTCGTGTACTGTTAACAAAGTCAGACGGAATATCGTAGCATTCTTTTGTCAGTATTTTCTCAGTTACTAGAATGATGATTATATACATGAATATTGTTCCCTTATTTTAAATATACAACGATCAGAACTTTTCTCGCCTCCTTAATTATAACATATAACCAAATACACTTTAAAAGCAAAAAATGAAAAGAACGGTAGATTTGTTGTGCTACTTTCTCTTCAAAGGTTTATTCAAAACTACGTGTATGCTGTTATCCTACAAATCTTTTCTCATCAATATGTAGTTTATATCAACAGTCTCTTAAGCTCCCTGTAGAATTTCTTCAAAAAAGTAAAACAAAAACACCTTGTTAACATTGCAGAATCTCGTAGATTGGGAATCGACGTAGAAAGAAAACTATACAGTGCTCTGACTCGTAGTTATGTTAAGGTACAGAGTTTTCACTGTTTAACGAAAGCAAATTATTATTTTCTTGACATAAGATGTTACTTAAACATGATTGATTAATGTATAATACGTGGGTTTACTAAACGGTTCACAAAAAACCTGGAGAAACAACAACTTGATATATATATAAACTTTAAACTGGATCTTTGTATACGTTACTAGTTAATTTATATGATGCGTTTTGAGATAATGCTTAGGATATCACGGACAAACAGTGACACTGATAAAGATAAGTCTGAGTTATTTACAAAGTACGTAAAACTTATAACAAATATTGTTCTATATAAATATTTGATTATTTCTTCTCAGTACACTGTGATGTTAAGAATAAAACACGTACAATCTGGATTTTCTTTATGTGTTTTTCCACTTAGATGTCACAAAGAAGTCTATAGTTATAAGCTAGAAGAAGTGACGTAGTGGAAATAAACTAATCATATGTGTGATGTTAGGTAACCTTTTTGAATAGAAATAATCCATAAGTTGTTATTATCATTCTGTAATGTTATTATACGCAATATGAAGCGCATATAACAATCCTGACCGAGTTTGGTGTTATATTTCGTCAGTGTTGTAACTACTAGAATGTAGTTATTCACTTGTCAAATAGTAAGTACTGTTTTGAACAAATTAAAGTAAGCATCTTCATGTAATCAACAAAAATGTTTACTTTAAAACTTGTTACACATTGGAAAATCGTGAACGTTAATGATGTGTTGTTTGAGAAAACTGTGTGAGAAACTGGTAAGTTTTTACTCTTAGAAAGCCTGCCTGTGTGACATACGAAATAATGCTTTAATAGCGGTGTGTTACAAGTAACCCAAGCGAATATCATTTTCAGTGATATCGGTACAGCTTACAAAATAACATGTCGTAGTGATGTCTACATTATGATTCTTCTGGAGTTCTCGTAATTTGAGCTAATATCATATCTGTGTGAATGTGTTGATGTTAAAAGCTACATCCTACTAAACTTTATCATGTTCTATTTTACATTTCGCTTTAATAAATGTTTATGCTGAAAACTGATAAAAATATGAAATAGCTAAACGTCAGATATTTGACAAAATGAAATATGTGAAATCAAATATGAGTTTAATGTTCACTTGGAGATGATACGAAAAACAGTGTGAGAAATTTGATGTCATACTTTGGTCTGGTTAATTAAATGATACACGTTATACTAATGACATCATTTGTTAATCGCTTCAATTGTTCAGGATTTCCGTAATAAAGTGTCATAATTAAAACAACGTGTGTGCGTGCTTTATTATAATAAAGCCACATCGGATTATCTGCGTAGCCCACCGAGAGGAATGAAACCCCTGATTTTAGGGTTGCAAATCAGCAGACTTACCCTGTACCAGCAATACAACAATAATCTCTAATATTAACTACCAGTATCAAAATATCGCGTTTTCTGAAGGCTACAGATTGTTCTCAAACATTTATAAGATTACTTTTATGGAGTTCCATGTGAGAATCGGCTGGGTTTGAAAGAGGTAAGAACGGCTGACTTTTGTTCAGTTCCTAAGAGATTAGAAGGTTACAACATTTGACAATTAACAGCGGGATTGGCTGCCTTTCTTCTTTAGCCACTGTAACTTTATAGAACCACTGGGATTATAAGGTTATAATCCTAATTATGAAAACAGATTGCAACGTTAAAACCAAATGGATCGGTTGGTGTGGTTTTGCAGAGATGAGATTCATTAATTCGTTAATTAAAACCACACAGCAAAATGGGTTAAGAAAGTATGTTGCCAGTTAGAAACAAAACCTATTTCTAAATATATGTGTTATTAAACATCAGCAACAAGCGACTATTTGTTATGTTTACATTGGATTGAGTTAGTTCCCAGCAGGAATAAATACAATCTATGTAATTTTGATTGACATAAATGAAAAGCGAAGCGATTATAGGACAATCGTAACAAACACATGTCAGAAATGGGATTCATTAATATTTAGAAACTGAAACCCAACAACGAAGGAAGGGCTTCCAGTTTGAACCACGTCAACAAAGTTCAAGGAAGAAACACAACTATATGAAATAGTGATATTAAGAAACTGAGTCAATTTTCTTTTTGTGAATAGTGAACGTGGATCGCGAACAAAAAACTAAATGGTTATTAGTAGATGATAGTTTGAATAAGTTCCGCAGTGAAGCCGTAGTAGCGGAACCGGAAATGCGAAATTATTATTGCTGACGTAAAGATGTGTTGAGGGATAAGTGAAATAGTGATCATGTAATAGATGGTAAATATTTACTTCAAAGAAATGCATAGAGCACGAACGCAATGTTGAGTACACATTTAAACATAGTTAAAACGACAGAAACGACCAGTAAAAAGTACTACTGTTGGGGTATGTAGAGGGCTATTGAGCTGGTAAGATAGGGTGAAAGTAAAAGAACCCAATTGGTTGTTTACCAGCCATTAGCGATCCTATATATCTGTTAATATCGATATTATCTGACTGCTTCCATTAACAGTAACTGTAGATTGGACGACAGCAGAGAAAACAGCACGAGAGATAATTTCCACTTGTCAGATTTTCTGGAAATCTTTTGTTAGATTTATATATCACTATTTAATTAATAAAAATACAAAACGTAAGAAAAAAAAAAGGTACAAAAACGAAACATTATTGACTTTTTAGTCTCCAAAGAAGCAAAAAGTGTGGGAGAATAAATGGGACTGTTTGGCCATAATAAGATAAATGGTACAGTAGAATACTGTTGACTGGGATGTGATATTAGATTCTGTTCTACTTGCACATCAAAACCTACAGAGAATTTCAGCCTTTAAGTTACCAAATGGTAAAAACATTAAGACCCTGTTAGACTTATCAAAAATTAGCTGGTCCAGAGAGGAAGCCAAGATATCAAATGTGTTACCTGATGTTACCAGATTGCGACAAAGATTAGAGATTAAAGCTACCCAGAAGAATACGGATAAACAGAAGCTATCCTGTGATAAAAATGCTAGAAAACGAGATATTCTGGTAAATTAATTAGTTGCGATATTAGACACAACACCAGAAAATAGCTCAGCAGGATGGGGGTTGATCCTAAAATTAAGTATGTTGGTTACGTGATCTATGAAGAAGATGAACAAGCAGTAAGTTAAATATGTTATGTAAGTAGGCGTAAATAAAAATATTACACATTGTATATAGATTGTAATGTTCGGGTAGAATGTCTGATTCTAGCTTTCAATGAAAGAGTATGAAAACTTGAAATTATTGGTTCGAGCCCTCAGTAACAATGTAGATCCATAATAAAGCATCGTCAGATACAGCAATATTGTAATAATGTAGATCCATAATAAAGTATTCTCAGATACAGCACTATTGTAACAGTATAGATCTACAATAAAATATTGCGAGATACAGCATTATCGTAACAACTATATTCACAAAAAAGTATTGTTAGATATAACATTATCGTTACAATGTAGATCCACAATAAAGTATCGTGACATACAGCATTATTGTAACAATGTTCATACACGATAAAGTACTGTCATATAGAGTATTATCGTAACAACTATATTCACAACAAAGTATTGTTAGATATAACATTATCGTAACAAGGTAGATCCATAATAAAGTGTGGTCAGATATAGCTTTATCTTAACAGTATAGATCCATAATATAGCATCGTCAGATAGAGCAATATTGTAATAATATAGATACATAATAAAACACTGTCAGATAAAACAACATTATAACAATCAAGATCCATAATAAATTATTGTCAGATGAATCATTATCGTATTGGCAGATACAGCAGTTTTATAAAAATGTAAATTCATAATAAAGTTTTGTCAGATTCAGCATTATTGTAACAATGTAGATCCACACTAAAGTATTTTCAGACACAGCTTTATCGTAACAATGTCAATCCCCAATATAGTAATGTCAAATACAGCATTAACGTAGCAATGTAGATGCATAATAAAGATTCGTCAGATAGAGGATTATTATAACAATGAAGATCCACAATAAAATATACTAAGATACAGCATTATCTTAAAAGTCTAGACTCATATTAAAGTATGTCAAATACAGAATTATTGTAACAAGTTACATCCACAGTAAAGCATCATAAACTAGAGAATTATTGCAATAATGTAGATCAATAATAAAGCATCTTTAGATTCAGCATTACCTTAACAATGTAGATCCTCAATAAAGTATTCTAAGATAGAGTCGAAAAATTTCGACCCACAATAAATATTGTCAAATGTAGTGTTGTCGTTACAAGGTAGATCCACAATAAACTATTGTCAAATAAAGCATTATTGTAACAAAATAGATCTATAATAAAGTATTGTTAGACACAGCGTTATCAAAACATTATAGATAGATATACAACAAAGCATCGTAATATACAATATTACTCTAACAATGTAGATCTACAAAAAAGGATTGTTAGATACAATGTTACCTAACAATTTAGATATATAATAAAGTATTGTCAGATACAGCATTATCGTAACAGTGTAGATCCATAATAAAGTGTTTTTAGATACAGTAGTAATGTGACAATGTAGATCGACATCAAAACGTTGCCAGATACAGCACTATCGTAACAGTGGCGATCGACAACAAAATATTTTTTAAATACACCGTTTAAATACATCGTAACAATGTAGATCCATGATAAATAAATGTGAGATAAGCAATATTGTAAAAATGTAGATTCGCAGTAAAATATTGCTAGATATAGCATTATGTAGCAGAGTAGATCCATAATAAAGTATTATTAAATACAGCATTATTCTATGAATATAGATACACAAAAAGTTAATGTCAATTTTAACATTATTGTAACAATGTACATCCACAATAAAGTATTGTCAGATACATCATTATAGTAAAAATGTATATCCATAATAAAGCATTGTCAGATGTAGCAGTATCGTAATAATGTATATACATAATAAAGAATTGTCAGATACAGCGTTATTGTAACAATACAAACACATTACAAAGCATTGTCAGATACAACATTATCGTAACAACGTAGATCCATAATAAAGAATTGTCAGATAAAACGTTATTGTAAAAATGTAGATCGACAACAAAGTATTGTCAGAAACAACATTATCGTAACAATGTAGAGCCACAATAAAGTATTGTCAGATACAGTGTTTTTATAACAATGTAGATTGATCTACAACAAAGTATCATCAGATACAAAATTAGCATAACAATGTAGGTCCACGATAAAGTATTGTTAGATACAGAATTATTATAACAATCAAGATCTACAACAAAGTAACGTCAGATACAGCATTATCGTAACAATGTAGATGAACAATAAAGTATTATCAGATACAACGTTATCGTAACAAAGTAGATATAACGTTTTTTGACAATTTAGATACACAATAAATTATTCTTAAATACAAAATTACCGTAACGGTTCAGATATGTAATAAAGTATTGTCAGATACAGCATCACTGTAACAATGTATAGTTATTATTAAGAATTGTGAGATAGAGCAATATTGAAGAATCAAGATACACAATTAAGTATTGGCATATATAGCATTATCATAACAATATAGATCTACAATAAAGTACCGTCAGATACATGATTATCGTAAAAAGTTATATATACAATAAGGTTATTGTAAGATACTGCATTATCGTAACAATGTACATCCGTAATAAAGCATTGCAAGATAAAGCATTATTGTAACAATGTTTATCCATAATAAAGAATTGTCAGATACAGCGTTATCGTAACAATGTAGATCTACACGTAGTATCGTCATATATAGCATTATCGTAATAATGTAGATCGACCATAATATTATCATCAGATACAGCGTTATCGTAACAATGTAGATCTACAAACAAGTATCGTCAGATACATCATTATCGAAACAAATTAGATGTACAATAAGGCATTGTAAGATGCAGTATTATCATGAGAATGTAAATACATAGTAAAGTATTCTCAGATACAGTAGTATTGTAACAATGAAGATCGACATTAAAATGTTGCCAGATACAACAGTATCGTAACAGTGTCGATCGACAACAAAATATTTTTAAATACATCATTATCGTAACAATGAAGATCCATCATAAATTTATGTGAGATAAACAATATTGGAAAATTGTAGATCCCCAATAAAGTATTGCCAGATACAGCATTATTATATAACACTGTAGATCTATAATAAAGTACTGTCAGATACAGCATTATCCTATTAGCATAGATACACAAAAAGGTAATGTCAATTAGAGCATTATTGTCACAATGTACATCCAGAATAAAGTATTGTGAGATACAGCATTGTCGTTACAATGTAGATCCACACTAAAGTATTGCCAGATGCAGCACTATCGTAAAAGTGTTGATTGACAATAAAATATTGTCAGAAACACCATTGTCGAACTACATAGATCCACAATAAAATATTGTGTTATACAGCGTTGTTGTAGCAACTATATCCACAACAAAGTATTGTTAGATACAACATTATCGTAACAATTTTAATTCCTCAATAAAATATTGACAGTTACAGCACTATTGTAACAATGTAGATCTTCAATAAAGAATTGTCAGATACCGCATTACTGTAACAATGTACATACACGATAAATTACTGTCACATAGAGTATTATCGTAACAAGGTAGATCCATAATAAAGTGTTGTCAGATATAGTTTTATCTTATTAATGTATATCCATAATAAAACATTGTCAGAAATAGCAATATATTAATAATGTAGATATATGATAAAGCATCGTCAGATAGAACAAAATTGTAACAATACAGATGGATAATAAAATATTGTCAGATACAAAAATATTGTAATAATGTTGATTCTTGATAAAGCACTCTCAGATACAGCAATATTGTAACAATCCAGATCCATAATAAAGTATTGTCAGATACAGCATTATTGTAACAATGTGGATTCATAATAAAGTATTATGAGATATAGGAATATTGTAACAATGTAGATACGCAATAAAGTATTTTCATATACAGCAATATCGTAACAATGTCGATCCATAATAAAATATTTTCAGAAACAGCATTATCATAAGATTGTAGATCCTTAATAAAAAATTATCAGATACAGCGTTATATAAAATGTAGAACAACAACAATGTATCGTCAAATACAAAATTACCTTAACATTGTAGATCCACAATAATGTATTGCTGGATAAATAATTATCATAACAATGTAGATCCATAATAAGATATTGTCAGATACAGCGTTATCGTAACAATGAGATCTAGAATAAAGTATTGCCAGATAGAACATTATTGTAACAAAGTAAATCATCAATAAAGTATTGTCAAATATAATATTACCGTATTAAGGTAGATTCTTAATAAAATATTGTCAGATACTGAATTATTGTAGCTATGCAGATCACCAATAAGGTATGGTCAGATAGAGCATTATCGTAAGAAAATGATGCATAAATAACTATTGTCAGATTCGTCATTGTTATAAAATGAAGATGCATAATAAATTTTGTCAGATACATCATTATTGTAACAATCTAGGTCCATCAAAAATTATTTTCAAATTGAACGTTATCGTAACAATGTTGATCCACAATAAAGATTTGTGAGATACAGCATTATTCTAACAAGGTAAATACACAATAAAGTATTGCTAGATACAGTATTATCGTCACAATGTCGATTGACAATAAAATGTAGTCAGATACGGCGTATCGTAACAATGTAGATACTGCATAGAGTAGTATCAGATACAGCATTATTGTAACAATATAGATCCACAATAAAATAATGTGAGGTACACCATTATCGTAACAAGGTAGGTCCATAATAAAGTTTTATCAGATATAGCAATATTGTAACAGTGTAGATTCACAATAAAATATTGTCAGATTCAGCATTATCATAACAATACAGATTTACACAACATTGAGGTACAAGGTAGATATATGATAAAGTATGGTCCGATATAGCATTCTCGTAACAATGCAGATCCTCAATAAGATATTGTCAGACATATCATTATCTCAACAATGTAGATTCACAATAAATTATTGTGAGATACAGCATTTTTGTAGCAATGTCGATACACTACAAAGCATCGTCATTTATAATATTATCGTAACAATGTAGATCCACTATAAAATATTGTCTGATACAGTGTTATCGTCACAATGTCGGTCACAGTCGAGGATATTGAAATACAGCATTGTTGTAACAACGTCCTTTCACTATAAAGTATTGTAAGATACAGTATTATCTAACCAATATAGATCCATAATAAAGTATTTTCAGATACAGTATTATCGTAACTATTGTAATAAAGTATTGTCAGAAAAAACACTATCGTAATAATTTAGATCCGCAAAAAGTATTGTTTGTTACAGTATTATCTTAACAATGTAGATCCTTAAGAAAGTAGTTTCAGAAACAGAATTATCGTAACAATGTATACCTATAATACAGTATTGTTAGATATAGCTTTGTCGTTACAATGTATAGCCATAATAAAATATTATTAGATACAGCATTATCGTAATAATGCAGATGCATATTAAAGTTTTGTCAGATACAGCGTTATTATAGTTATGTAGATCCACAATAAAGCATCGTTAGATAGAGAAATAGCGTAACAATGTGGATTTATAATATAGTATTGTCAGATACAGAATCACCTTAACAATGCAGACCTATAATAAAGTGTTGTTAGCTATAAAATTATCATAACACTATCGATTCATAGGAAAGTAAAGATACAGTATTATCGTAACAATGTAATCAAAAATAAAGCATTGCCAGATAAAGCAATATTGTAATAATGTAGATCTACAAGAAAGTATTGTAGATAGAGCAATATCGCTACAATGTATATACATACTAAAGTATTGTGAGATACAGCATTATTGTAACAATGCTAATTCAAGATTAAGTATTCTCAGAGACAGCATCATCGTCACAATTATCTTAACTTATATAGTTGCATACAGTATTATTGTACAACGTAGATCCACAATAAGGTATTTTAAGAAACAGCACTATCGTAAAAATGTATATCCGTCATAAAGTATTATCTGATACAACATAACCTTTACAATGTAGATCCATATTAAATTATGGTCAGATACAGCATTATTGTAAAATTTAGATAATATACAATTCATCGTCAGATACAGTATTATTTTAACAGTGTAGAACCACAATAAAATATTTTTAGATACAGCATTATCGTAACAATGCAGATCAGTGTTAAAGTATTCTCTAATACCGCATTTTGTAACAATGTAGATCCACAATAAAGCATCGTCACATACATCATTATCATAACAAAGTCGATCCACAATTAAACGTTGTCTGATACAGCATTATCGTAGCAATGTAAATTAATAATAAAGTATTGTCAGACAAAGCATTAGCTTAGAAATGTAGATCCAAAACAAGGTATAGTCAGATATAATATTCTCGTCACAATATCGATCCACAATAAAATATTGTCAGATACACTGTTACCGAAACAATGTAGACCCACAATGGAGTATAGTCAGCAACAGCATTATTGTAACAATATCTACACTCATTAAAATAATGTGAGACACAGCATTATCGTAACAATGAAGATCCACAATAAAGTATTGTTAGATACAGCATTACCGTAACAATGTTGATCCACAAAAAGTATTATCAGGTACATCATTATCTTAACAGTGTATATCCATAATAAAGTATTGTCAGGTACAGTATTATTGTAACAATGTAGATCAGAAATAAAGTATTTTCAAATACAGCAATATTGTAATAACGTAGATTTAGCAATAAAGTATTGCCAGGTATAGTAATATCGTAACAATGTATATCCAGAATAAAGTATTGTAGATAAAGCAGTATTGTAACAATATCGTTCCACGAAAGAGTATTGTGTGTCACAGTATTATTTTAACAATGTAGACTCATTAGAAAGTATTGTCTGATAAAGCAATAGTGTAACAATGTAGATTCGAAATAAAGTATTATCACATACAGCATTATCGTAAGAATGTAGATCCGAAATAAAGTATTTACAGATAAATTATTGTCGCGACAATGTAGATCCACAATAAAGTATATGGCATACAACATTTTTGTAGCAAAGTAGATGCACAATAAAGCATCGTCACATATAGCATTATTGTAAGAATGTCGATGAACAATAAAGTATTTTCACATACAGCATTATCGTAACAAAGTAGTTTCACAATAAAGTATATTGAGATATAGCATTTTTGTAACTACGTTCTTGAATGATAAGATGTTGTCAGATACAGTACTTTCCTACCAATCTAGATCCTCAATAAAGTATTGTCGGATACAGCATTATCGTAACAATGTAGATCCATAATAAAGCATTGTCAGATACAGCACTATTGTAAAAATGTAGATCTACAATGAAGTTTCGTGTGATACAGCATTATAGTAAGAGTGTATATTCACAAAAAGTATTCCCAGATATAGTATTAGCGTAACGATGTCTATCCATAATAAAATCTTATCAGATACAGTACTGTCCTAACAATGGTGATCCACAATACAGTGTTGTCAGATACAGCCCTGAGATATCATTGTAGATCCATAGTAATGTATGTTGAGATTCAGTATTAGTCATACAATATAGATTCGCAATTAGATATTGTCAGATACAATATTATCGTCAGAATTTCGATTCACAATAAAATATTTTTACAAATAGTGTTATCGTAATAATATAGATTTACAATAGAATATAGTCAGATAGAGCTTTATTTTAATAATATAGATCAATGTGAAAATAATGTGAAATATAGCATTATTTTAATCATGTAGTTCCACAATAAAGTATTCTTAGCTATAGCATTTTGGTAACAATGTCGATTCCAAAAACATATTATCAGATGCAGCATTTTCGTAACAGTGTAGATCCATCATAAAGTATTGTCAGATACAACAATATTGTAATAATGTAGATCCGCAATAAAGTATTGTCAGATACAGCATTATTTTAATAATGTAGATCCATAATAAAGTATTTTTCTGTACAGTAATAGTGTAACAATGTAGATCCATAATGAAGCTTTCTCATATACAGCAATAATGTAACAATGTTGATGAATATTAAGATATTGCCAGATAAACCATTATTGTAACAATGTAGATCTACAATAAACTATTGTCAGATACTGCATTATCGTAGCAGTGTAGATGCATATTAAAGTGTTGTCATATACAGCTTTATTGTAATAATGTAGATACAGAATAAAATATCGTTAGACACAGGATTATCGTAACAATGTAGATCCATAATAAAGGGTTGTCAGGTACAGTAATATCGTAAGAATGTAGATCCATTATAAAGTTTTGTGAGATACTGCATCATCGTAACAATGTATCTTCCATAATAATTATTGTAGATACAGCATTATTGTAACAATGTGATTCGCAATATGGTATTGTCAGATACAAGTTTATCGTAACAGTGTTGATTCATAATAAAGTATTGGCAGATACAGAATTGTTATAGCAATGTAGTTCCATAATAATATTTTATCACATAGAGCATTATAGTAACAGTGTAGATCCATAACAAAGTATTGTCAGAAACAGTAGTATCGTAACAATGTAAATCCATAATAAAGTATTGTCAGAAACAGTACTATCGTAACAATGTAGATCCATAATAAAGTATTGTCAGAAACAGTACTATCGTAACAATGTAAATCCATAATAAAGTATTGTCAGAAACAGTACTATCGTAACAATGTAGGTCCATAATAAAGTATTGTCAGAAACAGTACTATCGTAACAATGTAAATCCATAATAAAGTATTGTCAGAAACAGTACTATCGTAACAATGTAGATTCATAATAAAGTATTGTCAGAAACAGTACTATCGTAACAATGTAGACCCATAATAAAGTATTGTCAGAAACAGTACTATCGTAACAATGTAGATTCATAATAAAGTATTGTTAGAAACAGTACTATCGTAACAATGTAGACCCATAATAAAGTATTGTCAGAAACAGTACTATCGTAACAATGTAGATTCATAATAAAGTATTGTTAGAAACAGTACTATCGTAACAATGTAGATCCATAATAAAGTATTGTCAGAAACAGTACTATCGTAACAATGTAAATCCATAATGAAGTATAATCAGATAGAGAATTATTGTGTTTCTAATAATTAAAAATACGTATCTGGTGAGATTTCGTCATTATTTCCACAATATTTTTGTTTCTTTCATCTAAATTACGAATTATGAGGTATTTATTTGTTTTCTACTCTAACCCTGGCTGAACGATGGCTTATTAACATACAATGGACGTGCATGTTTGTTTTAGTACATAGAAATAGACATAAAAAAAACCATTGGACGTAAATGTCATCGGGTACATTTATGATAGAATGTTTATATCGTTCTCGTTTAGGAAAAAAGACTTAGAATACCATACTAAACTGAAGAAGATTCTATCTTTAGTGATGATATTGTAATTAAATATTTTACTATAAAATATTAATATTCAAACAAATCACACGTACACGTAAATAGTTTTATTCATATATGTTTCCAAGGGATCATTATACAATTTCATTAATACATATTATTTATTATTTTATATCTCACCTTACCATATGCACTTTCAAATTTACATCATTCAGGTAACTGGTCATACAGATTCAACTAATTTGAAATGATGTGCTCCGTGGCTAATACGTGTTTCTTAGCAACCACGTAAGCTGCATTTGTTATATATTGCTATATCAATATATTGTTATATATTGATATTGTATTTGATTTGTTTTGTTGTCGGCCCCTCGCTAGTACAGCGGTATGTCTCCGGATTTATAACGCTAAAATCGGGGGTTCGATTCCCCTCGATTGGCTGAGCAGATAGCCCTTTGTGGCTTTGCTATACGAAAAACACACACACACACTTTTGTTGTTAATTCATAACCACCGTGATTTCTTTTCGATCCCAGAACATCGGCGACCTCTCACCAGTATGATGACCACTCATATCTGACCAGTGTCGTACAAGTTATATCAGACCAAAGAAAAGTCGCATAAAACTTACCCTTTAGAATATCTTTCTCGTAATTCAACTCGAATAAAGATCAAACCGTTTCTTGTTGCCTTGAATTTAAAATGAAGTTATACACATATTTTCAGGCGAAGATGAAAAACAACACTTGTATATTCCTTTTTTTTTTACACTTCCTGTTCAGCAAAGATTTACAGAAAATTCTTGTTGTATGTTTTGCCATGAATGTTCCTAGAAACATGCTTTAACCGGTTGGCAAGTTTAGAAACCTGTTCCACATTCTCTCATCAATAGTTAATCTTTATCAACGTTCTTTTGAATTCCCTGTAGACTTTCTTAGGAAACTTTTGTTTAATATTGCAAAAATGTTTATGGAGTATCTACAAACTGTGAATCAGTAACTACAGAGAACTCTGTCTCGTAAATATAAAGTACAGAGTTGGTGCTGCTGAACTAGAGTGAATTATTATCTTGTAGATATAAGATGTTACTTAAACATGATTGAGTAATATATAATTCTTGGAGTTAACAAACAGTCCTGAAAAAACCTGGAGAAACAACAACTTGGTATATATAAACTTTAAACTGGATCTTTGTATACGTTACTATTTAATTTATATGATGCGTTTTGAGATAATGCTTAGGATATCACGGACAAACAGTGATACTGATAAAGATAAGTCTGAGTTATTTACAAAGTACGTAAAACTTATAACAAATATTGTTCTATATAAATATTTGATTATTTCTTCTCAGTACACTGTGATGTTAAGAATAAAACACGTACAATCTGGATTTTCTTTATGTGTTTTTCCACTTAGATGTCACAAAGAAGTCTATAGTTATAATGTTTGTTTTTTGGAATTTCGCACAAAGCTACTCGAGGGCTATCTGTGCTAGCCGTCCCTAATTTAGCAGTGTAAGACTAGAGGGAAGGCTGCTAGTCATTACCACCCACCGCCAACTCTTGGGCTACTCTTTTACCAACGAAAAGTGGGATTGACCGTCACATTATAACGCCCCCACGGCTGGGAGGGCGAGCATGTTTGGCGCGACGCGGGCGCGAACCCGTGACCCTCGGATTACGAGTTGCGCGCCTTACGCGCTTGGCCATGCCGGGCCGCTATAGTTATAAGCCAGAAGAAGTGACGTAGTGGAAATAAACTAATGATATGTGTGATGTTAGGTAAATTTATACTTCCATTGATTTTCTATTTGTTACTATGACAATATAAATATATGCCGCATAAAGTTTTACTAACCACACTTCATATGAAACAGTCAAAACATTTTTTTTCCATCTTGTGCTGGTAATAACTGACTTATTAGACTGTTGTTTATAAAATAAATTGATGATAGAATAAATATATGTTAATAACTTTGGCAAATTGTTATGCGATTAATCCATGCTTAACGAAATGGGCCGTAAAAGAATCCTATACAATCTGATGTTTCATTACCTTATTATTCTATTCGATAAAATGTACTTTCGAAATCGTCAAATGTTATGAAATTTTGTTGACAGAAAAAGTTAAATGTATTTAATGCTACAGTGGTCACTGCAATAAAAAATTAGTCTTCTACTGACTTCTTATACTGATTGATGTTATTCATTGGATGACCGTGAACTTTAATGATGCTTTAATTAAATTGGAAACCTGTGTGAGAAACTGGTCATTTTACTGTTGTTGAAAACTTGCTTCAGTGATATAATAGCTATAATTAACCCAACAAATAATGAATCACTGTCAGTTGGTTTATCGTGGGCTAGTTTTCCATACAAGCAAACGAAATTTCATCACAGCTACCGAGTCCAGATTTTTATATTTTACAATCATTTTAGTAAATCTTTTATTTGCGGAAAAGTATTCTAAATACAGCTGGTATGGATATTGAGTGTATAATTAAAGTAAAGTACAGAACAACATTTGGACCTTCTTAGGTCATCTTTGGGTTAACAGAGAGAGATTGCAGCTGACTGTTGTTGGACCCTTGTCTTAAGGACAAGAGTATAAACGGTTATAACATTGTAGAGAATGTTGCAGTTATACATTAGGTTATTAGTTAATATACACTTCACGTCAAACGTATGTGGACACCACTTCTGATTAGCAGATTCGGCTATTTCAGCCACATCCATTGTTAACAGGTGCATAAAATGAGGCATACAGCCATGAAATCTCCACAGACAAACACTGGTAGCAGAATGGGTCGAGCTGAAGAGCTCAGTGACTTTCAACAGATAGTTCGTCAAATTCCATCCCTGCTGGAGCTGCTCCGATCAATTGTTATTGTGAAGTGGAAACGTTTAGGAGCAAACAACAGCTCAGCCATGAAGCGATAGGCCACACAAGCTCACAGAATGGGACCACCGTTTGCTGAAGCGCGTGCCTCGTAAAAATCGTCTGTCAACAATTGCAACATTCACTACCGAGTTTCAAACTGCCTCTGGAAGCAACGTAAGCACAATAACTATTCGTTATTCATGAAATGGGTTTCCATGGCCGAGCAGCCGCACACAAGCCTAAGATCACCATGCACAATGCCAAGCGTCGGATGAAGTGTTGTAGAGCACACAGCCATTGGACTGTGGAGTGATGAATCCGCTTCACTATCTGGCAGTCTGATGGACGAATCAGGGTTTAGCGGATGCTAGGAGAACGTTACCTGCTTGAAAGTATAATGCCAACTGTAAAGTTTTGTGATGGAAGTTTAATAATCTGACGCTGATTTTCTTGGTTTGAGCTAGACTATTAGCTATTATTATTGACTAATTATTTCAAGTGAGGGAAATTTTAATGCTACAACATACAATCACATTCTGGAGTATTGTGTGCTTCCAACTTTATGGCAACAGTTTGGGGAAGACCCTTTTTTGTTTCAGCATGACACTGTCCCCGTGCGCAAAGCGAAGTCCATGAAGACATCGTTTTTCGAGGTAAGTGTGGAAGAATATGACTGGCCTGCACAGAGTCCTGGCCTTAACCCCATCCAACACCTTTGGGATGAATTGGAACGCCGACTGCGAGCCAGGCCTTGTCGCCCGACATCGGTGTCTGACCTCACTAATGCTCTTGTGGCTGAATAGGAGAGAAACTCCGCATCCATGTTATAAAATCTAGTGAAAAATCCATCGACGATGGAGGCATGTTTGGTTCAGCGATGAATCACGTTTTATGCTTCGTAGGCAGAATGGAAGGACCCGTGTTTACCGTCGCCGTGGTGAACGTTTTGCAGCAAACTGTGTACAGGATGTTGACAGATTTGGTGGTGGCAGCGTCATGATGTGGGCTACAATGCCAGAACAGACCTTTTGCACATTCGAGGGAATCTTACGGCTCAACGATACGTCGACGAGATTCTTAGGCCTCATGTGCAACCCATCATGGTGAACGTCAACGATGTTTTTCAACATGACAACGCCCGTCCTCACACAGCCCGACTCACCACTGTCTTCTTGAGACACCACAACATCAACGTTCTTCTCTGGCCCTCCAGATTACCAGATTTAAACCCCATCGAACATCTTTGGGACGAGTTGGACCGACGTCTGTGACGGCGAAAACCTCAACCGCAGACTCTACCTCAGCTTGCAGTAGTTTTGCAGGCTGAGTGGACAGCCATTCCACAGGATGTGATTCGTCATCTCATCGCTTCCATGGGCAGGAGATGCCAAGCAGTTGTTGATGCTCACGGGGGGCATACTCGTTATTGACGTTGAGTGACGTTAAACATCAACTAGTGAGCGTGGACTTCACCTTTGCAGACTTTGGATGTTCAGCAGTGAATGTGCAAAGTTTCACACATGTTATACAGAACTAACTGGAATAAACTTGTTAACAATTTGTCTCATATTTTGCCTTTTGCGTTTCTTTTTTTGAAGAGTATATATTTGCATCAATATTTGTAAGTTAAAAATTTACTTTAGTATAAGTTATAACTCACAGTGTTTGCAGATAATAACATTGTACAGATTCATTGTAGTAAACGTTCTTATATTTATTCCTTAGATTTTTTAAAAAATCTGATACAGATAATTATTTAATACGTAAACTTCAAAACTTCCTAAAACGAAATTCTCAAAACTGAATATCAGTTTTAATGTCCTCTTCCAGAAGATGTGAGAAAAGTTCGATCAAACTCAAATGATAAACGTAATAATCCAGAAATTATATTTCAATATTTATTGATTATTGACTTGTTTTGTTACCATATCTGTCTTAAGCGGGACAACCATGAGATCTTATGAAATAAGTTATCTCAAGTGTATCCTAACATTCAAAGTACTAATTATTATTGTATAAAAACATATACTAATGTCTATAAAATGTTATCAACCATATACAATAATCATTGTTATCATTGTAATGGAAACTAGTTAGAATTATATGCTCCTAACTCATTGAAATCTACCTCAATAATCGTATTTTCTGTTCATATTATGAGTGATAGTGAATATTAAACACGAAATACCGTAAGTGAAAGCGATTGTATTTTTGTATATTATAATGCAGATATTATAACAGCGCTCAAGTTCTCTGGTAATTTTATCAGATTATGTACGTTTTTAGATTCAAAATACAGTTGCGCACTTAAAAGAGTAACTTACTTTTTGAGTAAATACAGCTTCTAATACAGAGTTATGTACCACATTCTGATTACTGAATATTGGGCTACTGAAATAAAACATTACAAGATATTAAACTGTTTGGTAAATGTATCGTAAATTGTTTGTATAACAGCCATCAATATTGGAAAAAAACGTTTAAAAATCAATATAATAAAAAACCATAAAGTACTTCAGAAGAGAGGACCTCTCATGATGACGAGAAACCCACTTGAAGGACTTTATCGGGGAGAAAGTGTTGTTATCGATATAAAATATTAGTAGACAGTCATAACGTAATATGTTTAGAAATATAGAAATGAAAACGATTATCAGTTACTTTTGTCTTATGAAACGTTTTAGTAATTGTACTGTTGTATTAAAACTAGTAATGAACTAAAGGGGTGTACATATCCTAAATAAGCATGTTATAAAGCAGGACTTCATTTCAATGTATTTTGTTTGTCACTATACGTTATTAGATGTTTTTTGTTAACTGTTTTATGTTTAATATTATTATAACGTGTCACAGATTAGGTCTTCGATCCCTTAAGATTATAACTTCATTTAGATAATAATAATAATAGTAAAAAGCTTTTCGTAATTCTAACGGTATTTATGTAATTCATGTCACGTGGTAATTACACGAGATATTTCAAAGCTGTAATTCAGCCTGTAGCACACAATAAAACTTGCCATGTGTTTGACACTGAAGATTCTAGTTTTTGTTTAAGGAGACAAATACATTTTGCAACTTATATTCGCATAAGGTTATCCATGATTTCAGTTATTTTAGGTCCCATATGATTTCCATTAGAAGGTTATTTAACAAAATTACAACCATTTACTTAGTGTTTCAATCACTAACTGCCATATTTGTTAAATGCTCATTCGGTTGTTGTCTCATAAAATACCGACATAAATTACTTTTTAACAGGAACTTTATGTTTCGTAACCCAGCTAACCACATATTTTTGGTGATTAAAATGCTCACATGAATTATTTTCACTGAAAATCTGTGTAGAACTAGATAAAAATTATATAAGTTATTGTAAGCGTTCTTGTTATATTATAACATCTCACCAACTACTAATCAATAGTTTATTGTATATTTTGTGTTATATGGGTTAAAGAAAAACTGTCTCATAAACGACTGGTATAGATTGTACTTGATTTAAAACTCGGCTTTGTAGCCCAACTGCAAAAATGAGTTCTAGAATTGAACGAAATCTTTCAGAGACACCAATGTGTGAGTTACTTTGTTCTAAGACTGATACGCTTTTTTTTGCTGGAAACTTTCATAATTATACTGAAACAAATTTTAAACATCGGTCACAATAAAAAGTTTGTTAATGTCACATCTAATACTCATACAAATTAAATAATTTACTGAGTTTTAACATTGTTATTTACTCCTTTTAAATAATTTACTGAGTTTTAACATTGTTATTTACTCCTTTTAAATAATTTACTGAGTTTTAACATTGTTATTTACTCCTTTTAAATAATTTACTGAGTTTTAACATTGTTATTTACTCCTTTTAAATAATTTACTGAGTTTTAACATTGTTATTTACTCCTTTTAAATAATTTACTGAGTTTTAATATTGTTATTTACTCCTTTTAAATAATTTACTGAGTTTTAACATTGTTATTTACTCCTTTTAAATAATTTACTGAGTTTTAACATTGTTATTTACTCCTTTTAAATAATTTACTGAGTTTTAACATTGTTATTTACTCCTTTGAAATTTACTTCTTTCTTACAATTTCTACACAACTCTTATTATAATTATAATTTGTTTTTTGATAAAGAAATAGAAAATATTTAACAAAGAACGCCCGTTATCAAATTCTAGTTTTCATCTACCGTATAAACGTATCGACTAAACAGAACATAGGAAATTGATTTCCATGGAAACAGTGATTGTACACCTACCGACAACCAACAAGGTCAAGGTCATACACAAACAGACATATAAATGATGACTTAGTCCGATCTTTGCAGTAATAGAAAACCCTAGCCTTACTATATACCAGAATAGTTGTATAGATCATCTAATACTGTAGATGTGTTATACCGATCTAATCGCCAAGTCGTCTACTAAGTGGTAAGTGACGCAAGCTCCACGCGCGTCTAAACAAGAAACAGGGCACTGAGATAAGAAACCCAAAAGTGATCCCGCCTAATCGTGGCAAGTTTCTTCAGTGATTTGTTCCATTGTTCTCTCGTTAGACCAAGATGACGTTTTGTAATTTCCATCAGCTAGATAACTCTTAACTGCATTCTTTCTTTTCGTCACTAAACAATAATGAATAAACCATTAAATACATTGTGTATGTAATCCACATCCAAGGATGGTGGTATCAGAGTCCATGTTTACATCGTAACATAAACAATATAACGTACATAACAAAACTGTTGTGAGAACGTTAACATATTTGTCATCGTTTTTAAAACATCTTAAATATTTCAATAATTTAAAAAGTATATATAATTCTAATAAATAAATAAAACTTACTTTTATATAGTTTTATTTTTCTATATAAACTCAAATAATTAAATCCGTTATAATTAACTCGTGTTTTTGCGTCAAATAATGGGTAGTTTATACACTATGTTATAATTAGGAACTTTGTGTTACTTGCTACTAGTAACGAGAGTACATAATAACATTGTTATCCTGTTAATAAAATGAAAAGGTTAGTGACATGAAACGTTCTAACTTTCAAAACCAATGGTTAAAATATCTTATCTGCAGAGCTACAACTATTCATGAGATATTAATATTCAGAATATTTTGGGCTTGGTTTGGTTTGAATTTCGCGCAAAACAACACGAGGGCTATCTGCGCTAGCAGTCCCTACTTTGGAAGTGTAAGGCTAGAGGGAAGGGAGCTAGTCATCATCACCCACCGCCAGTCCTTGGGCTATTCTTTTACCAAGGAATGGTGGGATTGAACGTCACGTTATAACGTCTCGACGGCTAGAAGGGTGAGCATGTTTGGTGTGACGAGATTCGAACTCACGACCTTCAGATTACGAGCTGAGTGCCTTAACCACCTGGTCATGCCGGACCAAATATTTTAGGAGAAACGTTAAAGGTATTGATATAATTTCTATAAAAATACATGTGCTGAACATCTGTTGTTACAACATTGGCAGTTTCACATGTTATAACTCATAAAACTAAATCTTTGTGTTGTTATTTATAAAAGGCAAATGCTAATCTATAAATAATTGTCTCTTATGAATTATTAATCGCCTATAATTTACTGATGTCTCAGAAATACATCTAGAATAGTTCGTGAAAACAAAGTTTATTATTTTCATATAAGATGTTTTGCTTATAAAAAAACTCATTTTTAATGTTTTAAATTTACAATAGTCTGTCACATGTTGTACAACAAATCTTATTTCTGGTTCTAAAACATGTTTTTATACTTACATAAGTAAGTAGCGCCTGGACCGGCATGGTCAGGTGGTTGAGGCACTCGACTCGTAATCCCGTCACACCAAACATGCTCGACCTTCCAGTCGTTGGGACGTTCTAATGTGACGGCCAATTCCACTAGTCGTTGGTAAAAGAGTAGCCCAATAGTTGGCGGTGGGTGATGATGACTAGCTGCCTTACTTCTAGTCTTACACTGCTAAATTAGGGACGGCTAGCGCAGATAGCCCTCGTATAGCTTTGCGCGATATTAAATGCAAAGAAACAAGTAGCGCCTACATTAAAAATATTCTATTTTAAAACGAAATAACTCTACAAATTGATTCTTGGGAAATTAAAGCAGCCATTTTGATGAAATCGATTGCCCGAAATAGTCACTGATTATGTGTTCGATACTTATTGGATGCTTGTATTGATTTATGTCAACCAATTTTTATTTAATTTTTATCGAAATTAAACACCCTAATTTAACTGTTTTTTACACAAAGTTTGTACTTACAAACACGCACATGGTGAACCAATACTTTAGTCATTAAAGGATTCACAAAGATATGACCTATTTTGGAATGTGATTACGTCATGCGTCTGTACTATAACGTAATAAAACTTCAAAAGAATAAAGTCACAATGACATAAGTAATGTATCATATACACGTGAACAATCAGAAATATATTACAAAGACAAATCAAACTTTCCACGTAGTTTGTGAGATTACGTGGAATAATAAACGTTTTAATGTTGCTATAGGTTACAAAACCTTTCGTGTTAGGAAACACGAACGTTTTTGTGAATCACTTTTTCTGCAACTGTGTATAGGTAGCATGTCAATAAAGACATTTACTGATGAAGAACATGACATCATGTCTGCATGTAATAACAGCCACATTCACGTATGTGGACAAAACCATGTTGAATTATTTTCACATATAGATAGAACTTGTGAGAATAACGAAATTCATATTAAACCTAGAGATTTCTAGGACGAAATGCTTTGATTTTTTGTTCAAACTCTGCTACGTAATACTTGCCGGGAATCATGTAATATTTTCCACCAATGTCATAGGTTTTTACAAAAGTCTCTCGGTGAAACTAACCAATCAGCACTTGCCTGTATTATATACTTTTTGTTTCTCAAGCAAGCTATTTTATTGGCATTACTACTGACACTGCAATTCAATAATTTTAGTTTTTCTTCTTATCTTCTCTGATAAGTCAATCAGTCAAACATGTAAATAAATAAAATACAAATAACATGGCGTCTGTCATTGGTTTTTAAACAGGCTTACGTTTCTAACGCAAGATATAAACCTTCATGCTTGCATGAATTTCAAATTTACCGTTAGATCTTCCTAAGTCCATAAAAACAAAAGAAGGATAAAAGTTCATCGTACTTTTTAGTTTTGTATATTAAATGTGTTACGCGCCCTAAAATACACTCAAATCAGAACTCTGATACCTTGACATCATACAAGTTATAAACGACGTACTCACTTCGTTCATATATGTTGTGAAGAATCTATAACCTTGTAACACTATTGAATATTTCCTGTGAAGTAAAAGCTAAGGTTTATTTATGTTGTTCTCTGGGGTAAGTGTACGTAACTATACAGTTAAAATCTGGAATTCGATTCCCTGAAAAGGAAAGTGCGCAGCTAGCCAACTGTGTAACTTTGCGCTAAAAAAATCGCTTGAGAACACAAGCTCAAAACTAAGTTTGATACCAAACTTTTAATTAATTAGCTTTATTTCATCTTCACTGGATTTATTCTCTCCTTATGTTCATAACTTTCGATCTCAAACTTCTAAGTATAAAAAAACAACTCCAGTTAGGTTTCGTAACTGTTGGGAATTCCGAGCTAAGTTACGTAAAATTCTTCGATCAAATGATAAAACGTATATATAGATATACGAGACAATAGCTTTATAACCGTTGTATACAGACTCTATCATAAAATCTCTTTTTGAAGAGATAATAACAATAAAGAACAATTATCTTCTACTCCTGGTGTTCTTTATTACTACTGATTAAAAAGGAAACATTAATATACTGTAGTCAGCCAGCCGGGTTTAATAGGTAGATTAGCTCAGGGTTTAGGGATTACTGAACCTTTTATCCCTTTATTGTCGTATTCTAATGTACCTCATCTTTGTTATTAGCATCCGAATTGCTACAGACACTGTAACTCGCACATATTTTGAGCTAACATTTTGAGTAAGACCAATGTCAAAGGAAGGCAGACTATACTAACAACAACTATCACTTTCATATACTGTGTGGAGATTATTTTGATTGAGTTTTAAAAAATATATATCTAGAAGAGATATAGAGAAACAAACGAGATGCTCATCATGAGAGCATAGAGCCTGAGAAATACATTTTACTGCTTAGAATATATTATAAACCGGGTTTCGATACCTGTGCTGAGCACAAGACTGATCAGATATCCAATTGTGTAGCTTTGTTCTTAATAACAAACAGTTTCAACAGTGACGAAAGAAACAGTTGTATAATTAAAGTATGTTAATACAACTTTAAGTATCTTGGATCCACACAAGTCTATATGTTAATACAACTTTAAGTATCTTGGATCCACACAAGTCTATATGTTAATACAACTTTAAGTATCTTGGATCCACACAAGTCTATATGTTAATACAACTTTAAGTATCTTGGATCCACACAAGTCTATATGTTAATATGTAATTTAAACAAAACAACAACAAAATAAATATATTATTCATTATATATTATATATTATTATTATATAATATATATTATATAATTATATATTATTATATATTAACATTATATATATTATTTTGGTTTCTTATTCATTATATTATATATATTATTCTGGTTTCTTATTCATTATATTATATATATTATTCTGGTTTCTTGTTTATTATATTATATATATTATTCTGGTTTCTTATTCATTATATTATATATATTATTCTGGTTTCTTATTCATTATATTATATATATTATTCTGATTTCTTATTCATTATATTATATATATTATTCTGGTTTCTTATTCATTATATTATATATATTATTCTGATTTCTTATTCATTATATTATATATATTATTCTGGTTTCTTATTCAATATATTACATATATTATTCTGGTTTCTTATTCATTATATTATATATATTATTCTGGTTTCTTATTCATTATATTATATATATTATTCTGGTTTCTTATTCATTATATTACACATATTATTCTGGTTTCTTATTCATTATATTATATATATTATTCTGATTTCTTATTTATTATATTATATATATTATTCTGGTTTCTTATTCATTATATTATATATATTATTCTGGTTTCTTATTCATTATATTATATATATTATTCTGGTTTCTTATTCATTATATTATATATATTATTCTGGTTTCTTATTTATTATATTATATATATTATTCTGGTTTCTTATTTATTATATTATATATATTATTCTGGTTTCTTATTCATTATATTATATATATTATTCTGGTTTCTTATTCATTATATTATATATATTATTCTGGTTTCTTATTCATTATATTATATATATTATTCTGATTTCTTATTCATTATATTATATATATTATTCTGGTTTCTTATTCATTATATTATATATATTATTCTGGTTTCTTATTCATTATATTATATATATTATTCTGGTTTCTTATTCATTATATTATATATATTATTCTGGTTTTTTATTCATTATATTATATATATTATTCTGATTTCTTATTTATTATATTGTATAAATTATTCTGGTTTCTTATTTATTGTATTATATATATTATTCTGGTTTCTTATTAATTATATTATATATATTATTCTGATTTCTTATTCATTATATTATGTATATTATTCTGGTTTCTTATTTATTATATTATATATATTATTCTGGTTTCTTATTTATTATAATTTATATATTATTCTGATTTCTTATTTATTATATTATATATATTATTCTTGTTTCTTATTTATTATATTATATATATTATTCTGGTTTCTTATTTATTATATTATATATATTATTCTGGTTTCTTATTTATTATATTCTATATATTATTCTGGTTTCTTATTCATTATATTATATATATTATTCTGATTTCTTATTTATTATATTATATATATTATTCTGGTTTCTTATTTATTATATTATATATATTATTCTGGTTTCTTATTTATTATATTATATATATTATTCTGGTTTCTTATTCATTATATTATATATATTATTCTGATTTCTTATTCATTATATTATATATATTATTCTGATTTCTTATTCATTATATTATATATATTATTCTGATTTCTTATTTATTATATTATATATATTATTCTGGTTTTTTTATTCACACCAGTGAAAATTACTTCGCAAATCTTAAATTTCAGCTACAAAAATGAATCGGTAAATAGCCTTAAAATAAGTCGCCACACGTTGAGAGTTTACATCCCTGAAGAACGACATACGATGAGTTGTAGCTACTTGACATTAAAACCTGAAACCGATATTACTGGCTTCATACAAAGAACTGTGAACACAGCTTTGTTCGAGAATAGATCACGTTGGCTTCTAATCTTCCACGTTCTCCCGGTGTAAATGCTTATGAATCCAAAATGAACAAGGAATAATACAAGCTTATGCATAATTGATGTCCTACCAAAGAACAAATTTCCTCGTCTTTTGGTTGGAATGAATGTGTTCTTATTTACTCCTTCCATGGTCTCGTCTATCCACGAGACTTAAACACGGTAGTAGTCATTTCGGCATTATAACTATTTTTGATGAATATCATTTCGTGGTCAAATTAAAGTCGTCTGCTTGAAACAGAAGTTTCACAGAACTTGGCTTAGAAATGATAAAACCTGCTTTAGATGTAAATTCAAATTACAGTTTGTGAAGTTTGAAAAAAATTAGATAGCAAAAATGTTAAAACAAAAGTGGAGATAAATTACATTTGAATGTCGAAGGAACTTCGGTTAAATAAAAAATCTTGTAACTTCACAAAATGTAGGTTATATATCAAAACGATTATTACAAAAATTCAATGGAGAATTCTTTAAAAAATAGTTAAAAATTACCTTTACACCGATATAATTATTAATTCTTATAATTTGATACGAAGTTTGGAGGAACAGTACAATTAACACACATGTATTAATTATAGAAAACATAGAAAGACTGAAGTGGTTTTTTAACAAGAAGAAAATATGGATAAAACTGATCACTGACGTAACCTTTTTCCGCCTATAGAAACGCATTTTATAATTCTTGAAAGCAAAACAAAACTGTCTTTCCTCTAAACCAATAAAAACTGAATGCCTTAAGAAAGTCATCGCAAGCAGCCAATCAATTTAGATTTTTCTTCTTTCACCTTAAACCATTTTCCGAAATTGAAACGTAAGTTATAGTTTGGTTTAAGGTTTTACATTTTAAACACTATGTTTTTCTTTCTATGGTTTTTTATCAGAAACTTGTTTGAAAGTATGTGAGTATTTTATTTCTTATAGCAAACCACATTGGGTTATCTGCTGTGTCCACTGAGAGGAATCGAACGGACCCGAAAGTATGAGACGTATATTATTTTTACAATCATTTTAGTGTTAAAATGACGAAAAACTCTGAACGTTGTTATAAGAGTTTCTGTTACTAGTCCAGTTTTGTTGGACTATTCGGTTGTATTGAGAATATAAAGTTTAATGATTACGGTTCATCATTTCTTCAACTACGA
Organism: Tachypleus tridentatus; assembly: GCF_004210375.1. Lineage (NCBI taxonomy): Eukaryota > Metazoa > Arthropoda > Merostomata > Xiphosura > Limulidae > Tachypleus > Tachypleus tridentatus. The sequence goes on along the minus strand of NC_134835.1, from coordinate 7,778,402 downwards.
GTTCTTCACTCACACGACTCTACGGTAGGCCTAACTTTACAAACTTGCTAATTTCTTTGTGTCTCTTACTTTGTTGAAAACACAAACATTTAGAGAATTGGATTAACTAACTGACTAACACATCGAATGATCAACCAACAACCTTTTCGAAACTTCACTGACATTTGTTCGTTGTTCCAACTTTCAAACCAATTTTAGAAATTGAACTATGATTTCGTTAAGTGCAAATATGCACCACTAGTTATCGGTGCTCTGCGGACAGCGGTAAACGAAATTTGATTTTTAGGGTCAAACATAACGCTGGACATCATTATTCCTTCTACCGAAGCAACAGAAAATATATAGTTAAGTTCAGTGACTTTCTTTTTTGTTCTAAAGTAATGTTATGAGATTAAAATTCAGGGTTCGATATAAACGATGGTCACAGCATATGTAGCTGACAGTATGCAAAAACAAGTAAGTCTAAAAGGGTTGTTGTTTAGTATCGTTTTATAAAAGAAAGACTTTTTAAGTTTATTTCAATATAAAACACGTTAGTTTTGAGCTTGTGTTTATTAAAACGGTTTAGTTCTAACATTATTCTTTTCTAAGTAAATTAAAGTGCTTGGAGAGAATTTATGTTAAGGTCTGTTAGCTAAAACTGGCTTTACGTATATAAGAATAAATAAAGGTACAATACCCAAGACTCGTAACAGGTTATAATGAATCTCACCTCATGAGGTTTGACCTCATATTTGTAAGAACTCTTCAAACAATAAAGTACATCATAAAATAACAATAAAAGGTATCAGCTGCTTAAAATCTAACCTATAAACACTAAAGTAAGAATAAACTTTCGGAGTTGACTATTTGAAAACTGTACATAGATATATTAGTCAGTTCACTATTCCTCTTCGCAATACTATAAGTCCAATTTGCAAGCACTTTTCATTTCTCAAGTAATTCTGTGTTATGAGATCAATCCAAAAGAAATAATAAGTTTTCAAAAACAACGATAGTATTTTTTATTATTTTCCTCATTTTTGAAAACACCAACTTTCGATTAAAAACCTAATAAAAAATAAGAAAAATATCGTTTGTAGAGAACGTTGTAAATAAACAATTTACATGTATATATATTCTTTTAATTAGGAATCAAAGAACTGTTTGAAAGCTCGGAAGTTTTGTTATTGTGGTATGTGTAATACAAACACAAGGCTGGAAATTATTCATTGCTTTATCACATTAAGAGTGTTACGATAAATGGAAACCAATTCACTCAAAAGAAAAATATTTCTTTGTTATCTCGATTGAAGTTATATCATAAAATATTCCTTCTCACTAAACTGTTTTTTCAAGTAAACATTAGACGTTCAGAGTTTGAACACTACAAATATCAAAGGTTTATATTTTTGACTTCGCTCAGTTTGTTCGTTGCTAAGCGCATTGTTACTAAAACATAAGGGTGTAAACGGATTGAATTAATTGGAATACGGAACGGAAATGTTCAAGGACATAGAATTACGTTAAGAACGTGAGACTAACGGTTGCTGTAATGTCACACCACCACGATGTTAAAAGGCCTAAATGGAAGACAAACGATGCAAGAAGAAAAAAACTGCTACATCGGTTTTTTTTTCCCGTGAATAACTTATGTTTTAGAAACCCTTTAAGAAAACATCATAATATCACAGAAATTTTTTGTATAGAACCTTCTGAAATTTGTGTTTACAAAATGAGTGGAGCCCGTGAAACCTATCTGTAATTTTAGGGTTAAATCACAGATATTACATGTTAGTTCATTCCTTTAAGCCGGATAGCGGCTAACAGAATGGCTCTGAGTTCTTTGTTTATTTTGAGTGCAAGCTTTGAGATCATATTTTTATTAATTCTTTACCGATTTGAGATCTAATTGTAATTTTTGACTTAGGAGGTCAAGCCTTTTTGATTGGTGTATTCGACCACGTGCAAGATGTCATAGATTAATTTACTCTACTCCTGCCTAAAAGAATTTCAAGTGCCAAAGCTATTGAGGATTCCCTCTTGTTTCTTTTTGTAATTAATTATAACTGAATCACCCACCTTTGAAATATCATTAGAAATTTCTAATAGTTACGTCTTATCTATGGCAATTGTGACACTGTTAACTGATTTCATTAATATGTTGTTGTAACTCGGAAATAAGATAATAAACTAGCGCTCACCTTAAAAATACGCCCTGATATGCAGAGTAACCAGTGAATGATCTCCAGTTTCTGTTGCAGATGTTAGCTACGCTGTTATATCACAGAATAGTATTACATTCTTTACCATTCTGTTTTTTGGCAAACAAGATCGTATTATTTTCACGTTTTTCGTTCATTGTTTGGTTTTCAGTTCCTAAACACAAAAGAACTAACGAACCAGCTATATAGATGTTAGTCAGTCAGAGACTGATAAATCAATAACAAACAATGAAAAAAAATATGTTCTTATTTTTTTCGTTAATCAAAGAAAGAATAATGACAGATGTCCGCCTCCCAGCATTAACTCATGTCCAACATATACATCACCAACATGAATGTAGCCTTAGAACAATCAAACATTGTGTAAAAGATAATAACAGCACATTGGAGCGCTGAATAGAAAACAAAAGCTCTGTTCTCAAGAAAGATTCCAAAAGAGGGTACTGTTCTGATTAGCATATTATACCTATAGTCACATGAAACATCAAAATCAACTGACACAGAAATATGATTTTAGTAGGGCCTCATAAATACGAGGACATCGATTGGACATAAATAATTTTATTTGTTGGTATTAATTTCTATGTTTCATGAACTTTCTCTTCTAGTTTACCAAATATTAGTTAATAGCTTTTTTTACAACGATACTTATCAGCAGGTGCCACAAATTTTTGTCTTTACAACCTAAATTTTCAGCCAATTATTTCACGACTTACATATCGCTAGATCCTTTCTTCTTATCCGAATTCACTTTATTTATCAGAATGTTTTTATACTGATACTTCATAATAGCAGCACAGTGCTTTCTGCAGCCCAGAACACATACCCACTCTTTCATAGACTCAGGTTACACTTGTTAAACATCTCATCACAAAATATCCGCAAAACGACTCTGCAGGTTTTTAATTTTGTTTGTCTAGAAAACATTGTCCCATTTTGCTAACCAACTTGTGATCTTTTTTACTGTTTATTAACAATTCTGTGATTCTTTACAATGTTTTAACAATTTCTGTGAACTTTTAAAATATTTTAACAATTTCGAAGATACTTTACAATGATTTAAGAATTTCTAAGATCATTTACAATATTTTAACAATTTCTATGATCCGTTTAGTATTTTAACAATTTAAGTGATCCTTTACAATGTTTTAACAATTTCTGTGATTCTTTACAATGTTTTAACAATTTTTCTAATCTTTTACTATATATATTAACAATTTCTGTGATTCTTTACAGTATTTTAACAATATATGTGATCCATTACGATGTTTTAACGATTTCTGTGATCCTTTACAATGTTTTAACAATTTCTGTCATCCTTTACAATGTTTTAACAATTTTTCTAATCTTTTACTATATATATTAACAATTTCTGTGATCCTTTACAGTATTTTAACAATATATGTGATCCATTACAATGTTTTAACGATTTCTGTGATTCTTTACAATGTTTTAACAATTTCTGTGATCCTTTAAAATATTTTAACAATTTCGAAGATACTTAACAATGACTTAAGAATTTCTAAGATCATTACAATATTTTAACAATTTCTGTGATCCTTTACAGTTTTTTAACAATTTATAAGATCATTAAAAATATTTTAAGAATTTCTTAGATCATTTGCAATGTTTTAACAATTTATGTGATCCATTACAATGTTTTAACGGTCTTCTTTATTTACTTTGAAACATTACGCTGCAACTTCTCAATCCCTTTATTTCATAATCTTTTTTATCATTTTTATTGTTAATTCTATATTCTTTCACCTACTCTTGAAATTTTTCTAAATAAATCTTGTTTTGAAATTCATCGAATGATACTATCCTTAACTTACTTATTGTTCTTGTTATATTTGTCCTTTCTTATTATATTTAAACTCACTTTTTGTAAATAGAGCTTTCGAAACATTAATGTTTGATCGATGCACATCGTTGGCTTTGAAATGCCCAGACATAAAATAATAATCTCTACGCATTTGTCACTCCTTAATTCTACGTTGTTTTTATGTTTCGCTCAGTTTTAAAACATTCATTGTTTTATAGCGGATAAGGAGCAGGATTTGATCATTTTTATTTCTTAACTCCTTTTTCTGGGATACTTTCTTTTTTCATGTATCCTGCACTACACACGAAAATTTAGAATGAACAGGTTTGGAATTTTGTATCAAAGAAAAAACACATACACTCAGAGAAAAGTTTAATGTTAAAAAAACTTGTTTATTATAAATATTACAAGTAAACAATACGAAACAAGACGAAGGATTAACTTACAAACAATAAAAAGAAATCTTAATGAAAAATATCTATACTTGGTCGCACCAATATCGAATAAAAGTGATTCATCGATATGAACAAACTTAACAAAGTTCCGCATACTGATGATGACACTTCGGATGACTTGTTGGGGTGCCACAGATCTCTCCTAAATGATGACACTTCTGATAACTTGTTGGGGTGCCACAGATCTCTCTTGGATGATGACATTTCTGATGACTTGTTGAGGTGCCACAGATCTCTCTTGGATGATGACATTTCTGATAACTTGTTGGGGTGACATAGATCTCTCTTGGATGATGACACTTCTGATAACTTGTTGGGGTGCCACAGATCTCTCCTAAATGATGAAATTTCTGATAACTTGTTGGGGTGACATAGATCTCTCTTGGATGATGACACTTCTGATAACTTGTTTGGGTGCCACAGATCTCTCTTGGATGATGACATTTCTGATAACTTGTTGGGGTGACATAGATCTCTCTTGGATGATGACACTTCTGATAACTTGTTGGGGTGCCACAGATCTCTCCTAAATGATGACATTTCTGATAACTTGTTGGGGTGGCATAGATCTCTCTTGGATGATGACACTTCTGATAACTTGTTTGGGTGCCACAGATCTCTCTTGGATGATGACATTTCTGATAACTTTTTGGGGTGACATAGATCTCTCTTGAATGATGACACTTCTGATGACTTGTTGAGGTGCCACAGATCTCTCTTGGATGATGACATTTCTGATAACTTTTTGGGGTGACATAGATCTCTCTTGGATGATGACACTTCTGATAACTTGTTGGGGTGCCACAGATTTCTCTTGGATGACAACACTTCGGATGACTTGTTGGGGTGCCACAGATCTCTCTTAGATGATGACACTTATGAAGACTTGTTGAGATACCATAGCTCTCTCCTGGATGATGATAGCTCTCAGCTACCGAACAGTGGTTGGACCAGGTTGTCTGTACGGTGAGGAAGAATGTTGCATAACACGCCGCCAGAGGGTGCCACATATGTATCGATCTCAGGCAACAGGGTAGAGAAAGAGACAATGATGACATAGACATTAGAGACGATAATGGAGTAGATGAACGAAGTGTCACTAAAGGACGATGTATTAGGACGTCATAACTGACGGAAGTTGTACAGAAACCGTGCTATGCAATGGAGAGGACGATTTTCTATATTGTCATAGAGTGCATCAACAAGTCATCAATGTCTAGATTTAATTAAGTTATAAAGTAAAACCATTATTTTAACATAAAATCTCACAGTTTCATTTGTTTGTCTTTATGAATTAAACATGATATTCCTCTATCTATATAACTATGATTTATATTGATCTTGGCAAAATATTTCATTTTACGTATGTGCCAATTATGTCCCACGCTTGGACTGTGTAAGTATACTCACTTACTGCACTGAAATCAGAGGTTCGGTTCTCTGAACACAGCAGATAGCTCCATGTAGCTTTGCTATAAGAAAACACACACACACACACGTTACGTATTATAATCAGTCTTGGACGAGTACAAGTACTATTTCAAACAGCCCGAAATTTTAATTTTAATTAAGAAGCTAATTAAATATAGATATGTATTAAATTTATGACACTTGACAACAAGATTAATAGATACAATTTTCTTTCCCACACGAATATATTTTAATATAGAAGTAACAATATAATTTATGATAACTGTTATTACAAATAATGGTTTATATACAAGAGTTTTACAATCTTACAAAAAATACTGAGTCTTCTATTTGGTCTGGGACTGCTTCTTTGATCGACGTTCACGGAGAGCATATTATTTCCATGTTGACACATCTGTACCCTTCTCTAACACTAGCTAGCTAGCTTGAAACACACATAAGGTTTTCACTGATGACAATATCTAATGTACTCGTAGAAATGCTGGCGTTCGAAGTTAATTCACTGAAGTTAAACGGTTTGTAATGTACCACATCTATAATCCTGATCAAATTCTGTATTTTTTCAGATTAATAAGCGTTAAATACAATTATATCTTCCGAGGCTTATAGTACACTGTATGTAACCGACCAACAATGTTCTATTGCTGTCTCTCGGTGTCTTGTAATGACTTGTTTTTATATACTTATTAGGCGAGATTTTCGAAAGTTGAACAATATTCGAAAATGCGCTAGTGTTTTTGTAAAATATATATTGTTGGTTCTTACTCTCAAGAATCTTCTACAAATTTCGAGAACAGGTGTGACTTGTGCAATACAAATCCACCAATACACATCACATGCAACAAAAAGAAATAAATGCAGATACTAACGTAAATGTATAAACGTAATTCTGTTACATACGTTACTTTACAGTTTTAACTTACATATGTTTTTTTTCAAAGATGACAGTGTTAACTTACTAAATATACACAGATATATGTACCTTACTGTGCAAAAGTGTTAGGAAAAAAGAATATATTGTCATTCATTTTATTTTATGGAGCTAATTCTTCCATGCTATTACGGAATATAAATTTCAACACTATGGTAATACTTCACTGATCCCTGTTGAGAACTGAATGAGACAGGGTGAGAATACTTATTATTCTTGAGAATTCCTATATACCTGTACCAAGAACATTTCATAAGTGTTCTGCTTGAATAAACATACTGATGAAACTTATGATTCCAAACAACTGTTATGGTCCTCCACACAGTGTTTTAACTATATAGGAAGAAGCTAGGAGAAAGCTAATATATGGTGAAGATATATGCTAGAAGAAACCAACATAATAGCAATCTACAGATAAACCTCGATAAAAACAGTGTGTAATGCTATCTAGTAAGTTTTGTTGTCATGCCTCGACCAAAAAAAGCGTATAGGACTGTCAGTAGACAGCTTTACGTGATGTTGTTTGGACTCTCCAATAAATTGCTGCAGAATTGCAATGTTTCACAAACACTGTCAAGTACACCTTAGATCATGAGTCCTGGACATGTTACTTTGAAAATAGGAAAGAAAGAGGTAGAACTCCTAAGCTTAATAATGTTGATGTTAAATATCTTGTTTACGTAGCTTTCAGAGCAGAAGAACTACTGCCATTGATTTCAAGTATGAAATAAATAACCATGTATCAAACGACAGAAAAGTGTCCACATACATAGTATCACTAGGTCTCAAAGAAAATTGATTATTTTGTCGTGTAGCAGTTAAATCACCTGTACTTTGATCTCCAAATATTCTCAAGGGACTTAAATTTTCAAAAAAGTACAAACAGATTTTTGGTGATTGGAAGAAGGTGTTATGGTCAAATGAGTCCAACTTTGAAATATTTTATTCAAAACGTAAGTTGTACGTCCAGTGGAAGAAAAGGAAGGATACATACTTCAATGCACAGCACCTATCATGAAGCATGGAAAAGACAGTGTGATGGTTTGTGGTGTTTTTCTGCTGAGATCACAGCAGATATTTGCAAAACAGATGGAATAAGAGAGCAATGCTACTACCATCAGATACTGATCCATCATGGTATAAATAATATTTTTCATATTATTGGTAAAGAATACTATTACCAATAAGGTAATGACCCCAAACAACCAATGCAGAAATTACTTAGCTAAGAAAGAAGCTGCTGAAGTCATTCAAATGATACAATTGCCCCCACAGAGCCACGATCTCAGCTGAATTGTGCGGTTTTGGGATTTTATAGATCAAACAATTGACAAATCAAAATTTACTTCCAAAGAAAATTTGCGGGAGTGCATCAGACAAGTTTGAAGTAAAAGTTGATTAAGTATGTTTTAAAATACATGAAAGACTGTCTGCAGTTATTAAAGAAAAAGAGATGCACATGAAATATTAACTGTTTCCTGAACTCAAACACTTTCACTGAGTTCTTGTTGTACTAAATATGAACGTTAAAACAATTTAATGTTTAGCCTGTAAGGTATTCCATTGTTATTTAAAAGTTGTCCGGAATCTAATTGTTAACTTTGTTCTAACACTTTTGCACAATACTCTGTTTAAATTCTGCCATCAATGTGTAGATGTCAGCATATGTACGAAGTTAATACCAATATTTTAACAAGACATGCTGTGATATCATATTATCCATTATTTGATTTATTATGCATCTATAAAAATCTTATGATTTATAATCATATGCATTCCCAGACGTTTTTCATTCATATAACTAATGTCTATTTCTCCTGAAAAGAATGCTTATTTTCATGTATTATTTTATGATGATTATTAAAGTCGAATAAATTGTAGAAATTCTTTGCCTAAAGCTTTATAACTGTAACGTATAGCAATTCTGCTTTTCATTAATTTTCTACAACTAAATATATTAAGCCAATGACTCACTATTAATACAATCTTTTACTTTTATAGAAGGTACTTAAAATAACAAAACATAATATTCACTTGAAATACCATGCAGTTAAAATTCATAAAAATTTATTATTTTAAATTATATCGGTATTTTCTTCTTTAATAGATACTGAGATAAATCTTCACGGGTCGTAAAGATCGTTTAGTATTAGAAAATACAAAGATCGTCATGTGGTCACTCGTACAAACATTACTGATGCGTAACAGTTGATGACAAAATTAGAAGGCTTTAACCATGTGTGTTGCCCAATGTTGAAACTAATAATGCTCTTGTTTTTAAAAACCATAAGTTCTATTTTCGTATTTTTATATCTCTATTTATATGCACTATAACAAAGGTATGACATACTACAAATGAATCTAGTTTCTAAAAGACAGAGTGTAATTTTTGTATTTCAATCGTATTTTAAAACAGTAAGGAAAAAGTTCTGACATGCCAGTTGACATAGATTTGTTTTTTTGTTTTTTAGTGAAATATCGATTCAATTTAACTGTTAATATCAACTGAGACAAACGCTGCTGACCAAAATCTTAAGGCTAATGAACATAAAGAAAAAATATGCATTTTGCGTTGTTAGACTCAACAACATGTTTGAGTAGAACTTCGAAAGATGAAAATAAAAAAAGGGAAAATAATAAAAAAAATTTTTAGCATTTAATAGGGAAAATATGAACATTATGAAATTAGCCTAATTACTAGCTGGTCAAAAGTTTAAGACCACACTTAAACAGAGCGTTAATCGGTAAACACGTAACAAAATTTAATCATTTGTGTTCAAGCATTAGCGTTCAACATCTCCTACTGATATCTTCTGTGTTACATTGGGTAAAACCATAACAAAGTCTAAAAAGTTGACAGAATTTGAACGTCGCAGAATTGTCAAGCTGCAAAAGCAAGGTCTTTCTCAACATGCCATCGCTGGTGAGATTGGGTGTAGTAAAACTACTGTTGCAAATTTCTTAAAAGAATCTGAGGGATACGAAACGAGAATTTCAAGTGGTTGGTCCAAGAAAATTTCGCCGGCTTTGAGCAGGAGGATTCGACGGGTTGTGCGGCAAGACACCAATCGATCGTCGAACCAGATTAAGGCCCTTACAGACGCATAATGCAGCTCAAGAACAATAAGACGGCATCTACGAGAGAAAGGCTTTAAAAACCGTAAACGTCTTCAAAGGCTACGCCTCTCTGCACACCACGAAACAGCTCGGTTAAACTTCGCTGAGAAGCACTAAACATGGGACATAGACGAAGTGGACGAAAGTTTTGTTCTCTGAGAAAAATTTAACCTGGATGGTCTAGATGGCTTCCAACGTTACTGGCGCGATAAGGATATCCCATCGGAGACACAGTAAAAGTGGTTCCATCATGATCTGGGATGCTTTCTCCTTCCATGGAACAATGGAGCTTCAGGTTATGCAGTGGAGTCAAACAGCGGCTGGCTACATTGGCATGTTGGAGAGAGCATTCTTATTGACTAAGGGCCCTCGCTTGTATAGAAATGACTAGATCTTTCAGCAGAACAACGCTACAATCCACAATGCCAACAGGACAAAGGACTTTCTCATGGCGAATAACGTCATTCTTTTGGATCCATCCAGCGTGTTCGCTTGAACTGAACCCCCATTGAAAATGTTTTGGGGGTGGATGGCAAGGGAAGTCTATAGAAATTGACGTCAATTTCAAACAGTGCATGATCTTCGTGAAGTCATCTTCATTACATGGAATAACATTTCAGTCAGACTTCTGCAAACGCTTATATCGACAATGCCAAAGCGAATTTTTTAAGTTATTCGCAACGACGGCAGTGCAACTCACTAGTGAGATCTCTTGTTGGACATTTCATATCCTGTTTAGGACTTTTGTTTGGTATGGTCTTAAATTTTTGACCAGTTAGTATTTAGGCTAATTTCATAGTGTTCACATGTTCCCTATTAAATGCTAAAAAAAGTTGTTTTTTTTTCCTTTTCTTATTTTCATCTTTCGAAGTTCTACTCAAATAAGTGGTTCAGTCTAACAACGCAAAATGCATATTTTTTCTTTATGTTCATTGGCTTTAAGGTTTTGGTCAGCAGTATATCAAATGTAAAAGATTTCGTTATACACTCAAGTATTAACAGTCTAGATAATGTTTAGTGACAAGTTCAATTAAATATCCAATTATTTTTTAAATACCTTGCGTTAAAATGTTTAAAAAATCAACATATCAACACTAAAATTCAGTGTTACTGTATTTCCAGAAAATGTTTGCAAATACTGCAAATTCAGATCATTCACAGGTCAGTTGACCAAGGCTATTTCGCAATATACAGTGAATTTAAAACTCAATAAACTTAGTGATACAAAATAATAAATGTGCATTCAATATTTTATAGGAAATTTCAGTTAGCAAACAATTCTTGTATACTTTCTATTCAGTTAGACTCCATCAATAAAAGTGATGACTTAATAAAAACATTTATTAACAAAATTTTAAAACATTTAACTCTATGATTCGCTGAATTAACTTTCAAACATATTTTAAATATTACGTTTATGTTACTACATGTTCAGTACGAGAAATATTTCCGTTTCTACAAAACTGATTGTCAAATCAAATATTCCATGTCCGTATCTTTCGTAACTTCATCTAAATTTAAACTTATTATTCTTTCAAATGCATTTTTGCAAATGAACATAATTGGAAAAGGACTTTTAATTAAGTGATAATGTTTCGATTAATTCAATTATTAATTAAGTGACTATATTTCGAATATTTCAAATATTAATTAAGTGATATGTTCTGATTATTTCAAAGATATTTTACTCACAAATATTTTGAAATATATGATACATTAGCATTCCTAGTTTTCTGTCCACCCGCTAGTTCAGCGATAAGTTTACGGATTTACAACGCTAAAAGCAGGGGCTCGATTCCCCTCGGTGGGCTCAGCAGATAGCCCGATGTGGCGTTGCTATAAGACAGTTTTCTTTATAGAGAGATAATCGGTTACAAATTAGTGTTCTGTGATATACGTATGTAAAACTTACGTTTCATACAAAATTTCAAGATACACTACTTACGAAAACTTAAATTACTGATTTACAGACCACTGTAATAATACCTGCACCATATGCTTATTATATTAGTCAAATTTAATAAATCACCGTAAAAAAAAATATAATGATCATTTCCTCAAGTGTTCTTTGATGGTAAATAGGCGTACAACATGGAACTTATTGTCACTGCAAAATCTGTTTAGTGACCCATGTTTGACGCAACCTTCTGATCTCATGACCAGAGCATCCGGATAAAATTGCAGAAAAACGTTCAGATAACGGGAATTTCTTCTTTATACAGAGATAAATGAAATTTATGTTCAACGTTAAATGTAAAACCATTTTTTTGAAGTTATAGGAATGTCCGAATGCATAATATTAAGTCTGCCCGACGAAACCTTTCGCCTCATTTTGTAGGCTACAAATATATCAAAATTATGGTCAAAACACTATATAAGTCACTAACATTACATGATCTGTTAAGGTATTTAACCTTACACTATAAAGTCACTAACATTACACTATCTGTTAAGGTATTTAATCTTACACTATATAAGTCACTGACATTACATTATCTGTTAAGGTATTTAACCTTACGTCTAGTAAAACCATCTTCCTCATAACATCATCATCACACTATCCATCTACAGGAAAGTCACACACCTTTATAAATTGCACGTAAGATAAAACCATAAAGTAAAAAGTGTAAAATAATATATATTACTGAGAAAAATAAAAACAATTGTTACGTGGATAGAGGAATATTGTATCTATTCCATAAAATAAAACATGTAAAACTTTGAGTAGACAAGAGTCCATAGCTAAAGAGTTCACGTCCTAACGCTAGCCGAGCTGTTAGGGTTTTTACAAGGGCTCTGACAGGTGACCTAGACCTGTGCACGTGGAGCCCGACACGTACATCTCAATGGTTTGCTGAAACTTGTTACGTAATGTAAACTCATCTACTCACATGTAGCACTTCCGTGTGGCTGTTCTGGACTCTTAGTATTTCCGTGTGACTGTCCTGGACTCTTGGTTTGTTCTCTGTGTCACAGTCTATATACCACAGTTTGTGACACCTCATTCTGGGTGCAGTTTTTTTGTGATGGCTGCTAACTTTTGTTACAGCTAATTGATTTCTGACACTTTGAGAAAGTCAATATCGAGACATAGGAAATCCATAAACCTGGTGTTATCCTTCCTTATCAATCAATACTAGTCTTTTGAGTTGCAAAATTTGGGTCATTTCTCGTAAATGGCTGTTACGTAAGAGGTCACTGATGCACAAAGTTGAAAATAACAACTGAGTAGCATTATTGTAATCCTTTATAATAGGTATGCTAAGTTTTAATAAAATATTGTCTAAAATATATAAGTTTAAAGAAACTTCGTTATCCAGTAATTTATTTTTAGAGTAGTGAGTTTTAATGTCATATTTCAGGTCTTTACTTTGAGCAGCAACATTTACTATAACATAATTTAGTAATTCACGTTTTATTTAACTCTAAAACTATAAAGTGGTTTACATTCTAAACTCTTCAATTTACGTTGTCAGGAAGTTGTTTACATTTTTTACTCAAGACTGGTCCGTTCTATTACTATTACAGTCCATTAATAAAGATAAAAGAACTCATATTCCATTAAAGAAAACACCAAAATAAAATAATATTTCAGGAAAAGGCTTAAGCATTTGCTTCATAAGTAAAAGATTCGTCGGTTAATATGTTGAAGGGTTAGCATATGAAACGATGAGTTATTCACTACTACATCCAAAGCTAATATAACTACTTAAAACCCGTATATAAAATATCATACGATCTTGGATTTTAAAGAGTAAATATATATTGTTAATGAGAATCTACAAACGTTAATTAAAGCCAAACACGTCACAACGTTGAAATGTAACGCACAATAAAGCTTTAATAAAAAACCCATCAAGCCTTCTTGAATATTACGTATATCGGTGGCTATCTACGCTGCTATCAGAAGAAACAAGAAGGTAGAGTGAGAGACAAATAATAAACATTATTAAAGTTTTATTGTATAATATATCTTATGGTTGGTTGAGTTTAATATCAGACAATATTTAACTAACAAAGACCATTATGAGATATACGTATAATTATTACAATGATTGATTGTTCATTTACAACCATAAAATCGTGACCATTTAAGGCACTTCTATGTATGCTATCAACTCAAATAACATAAATAACTTGTTTAGCTTTAGGGTAAACATGAACATGTTTGTTTTAAGTAGTAATATGACTGATTAAATGTGTATTAGTGTAAAACACATTACTAGTTCACCAAGAATAGCATTCACTTTATAAACATTATCCTATTTGTTTAGTATAACTACTTTGTTTGTTTCTCAATTTCGCCAAAGCTACACGAGGGCTATTTCCACTAGCCGTGCCTAATTCAGCAATGTAAGGCTAGAGGGAAAGGCCCGGCATGGCCAGGTGGGTTAAGGCGTGCGACTCGTAATCTAAGGGTCGCGGGTTCGCATCTCCGTTGCACTAAACATGCTCGCCATTTCAGCGGTGGGGGCGTTATAATTTTACGGTCAATCCTACTATTCGTTGGTAAAAGAGTAGCCCAAGAGTTGTCGGTAGGTGGTGATGACTAGCTGCCTTCCCTCTAGTCTTACACTGCTAAATTAGAGACAGCTAGCGCAGACAGCCCTCGGAGTAGCTTTCGCGAAATTGAGTAAAGAACAAAAAAAAATAGAGGGAAAGCAGCTAGTCACCACCACTCACCGCCAACTTATGAACTACTATTTTACCAACGAATAGTGGAATTTAATATCACATTATAATGCTCCCACTGCTATAAGAGAAAGCATGTTTTGTGTGACAAAGAATCGAACCCGTGACCTTCAGATTACGAGTCGAGCACCCTAACCATTTGACCATACAGACCTTTCTATAACTTCTCCATTATCCTTGTCAAGGGAAATGACTTTAAAATCACGTAAGTAAGGCCTGGCATGGCCAAGCGCTGTAAGGCGTGCGACTCGTAATCTGAGGGTCGCAGGTTCGCGCCCGCGTTGCGCCAAACATGCTCACCCTCCCAGCCGGGGGGGGGGCGTTATAATGTTACGGTAAATTCCACTATTCGTTGGTAAAAGGGTAGCCCAAGAGTTGTCGGTAGGTGGTGATGACTAGCTGTTTTCCCTCTAGTCTTACACTGCTAAATTAGGGACGGCTAGCACAGATAGCCCTCGAGTAGCTTTGTGCAAAATTCCAAAACAAACAAACAAACGTAAGTTAGTTAGAACGTGAACTCCAAAAATTTTAAAGTAAAAAAAGAAAATTATTCGTTCATGGAGTACGTCCCTCACAGCTATAAAGCCCTTTATTACTCATGTGGTCATCCAATCTTTTCTTGTACTTTGTTAAATTTTCTACCTCTTACTACCCTTGAAGGCAGCTCAATCCAAAGGTCAACTGTCCTATTTAAAAAATAATGCTGCCTATGCTAAAGACGGCTCCTACGCTACTTAAATTTGAACTTATGACCCTTCGTTGGCGAGATTTAGACAAAGAAGAGATAAGGAGTTTCTCGACCTTATATCATGTTCATTTAGTTCAACATTACTTACGATAAAAACGACCTGTTCGTGTTCAAGTAATTTTTATTATTAAGGTGCACGAATCGTAATAATAAGTAAATTGTAGTTGAACGAATATAGGTGTTTCGTATTTTGCCAGTCACAGAAGTAAGTTGCAGAGTTAGGTGCCTCACAGGACGATAATTCCTTGCCATGAACCTTGTAAGTAAAGGTCAGTTGTTTGCAAAAGGTTTATAATAAAAACCAAAGGAAAACTTTCACCAGATCTACGTTATGTAAATTACATCTCATTAGACCGGTGGTGTGAAAACTGTAAAACTCAGTTGACTACACATTTTATTTACAGCTCTCGAAAGTTGATAAAATAGTAAGCATATAGGTTTTAATTATGTTCTTCTGTGTCGATACAGCTTTCTTTCACAGAGGAAACCTTCAGAACAAGTCTCAAAAATAAAAATAACAGTTGTGTTTGTATGCAAGTACTTTATAATTAGTATTTTGTTATTTGGTAACATTTATTTAGAATATGTCGTACAGCTTTACTAATAACAGCGTTCTCTATATTTTTTCCTGGGTAATTTTCCCATTCATCGTTTAAATTTTTTATAATGGCCTTACATGATCTCGCAACCTGTGATAGGAATAAATAGTTATGTATCTCTGTTTTTACAAGGAACTAGCGACAGTGTTTAAATACCGAAGTATGTAACACATTATAAAGCAATATCGAGCGAATAAACTATGTAAGAAGTAATTTATGGTTTCGTGGGAAGTGACGAGATCTAACTCGTGAGAATTAGAACAATGGAATTTCGTGAGAATACTTAGAGGACTTTTTATAGATCTTTAGAAATTCTTTTCATTCCTGAAGACATGTTCGTGTGAAATTAAATTTGTCGGAATCAATGCTACGGAAAATACATTCTATTGTAAGGTATCAGGTACGGAAAATACATTCTATTGTAAGGTATGAGGTACGGAAAATACATTGTATTGTAAGGTATCAGGTACGGAAAATACATTGTATTGTAAGGTATGAGGTACGGAAAATACATTGTATTGTAAGGTATCAGATACGGAAAATACATTGTATTGTAAGGTATCAGGTACGGAAAATACATTGTATTGTAAGGTATCAGGTACGCAAAATACATTGTATTGTAAGGTATCAGATACGGAAAATACATTCTATTGTAAGGTATGAGGTACGGAAAATACATTATATTGTAAGGTATCAGGTACGGAAAATACATTGTATTGTAAGGTATCAGGTACGGAAAATACATTGTATTGTAAGGTATCGGGTACGGAAAATGCATTGTATTGTAAGGTATCGGGTACGGAAAATATATTGTATTGTAAGGTATGAGGTACGGAAAATACATTCTATTGTAAGGTATCAGGTACGGAAAATACATTCTATTGTAAGGTATCAGGTACGGAAAATACATTGTATTGTAAGGTATCAGATACGGAAAATACATTCTATTGTAAGGTATGAGGTACGGAAAATACATTCTATTATAAGGTATCAAATATGGAAAATACATTCTATTGTAAGGCATCGGGTACGGAAAATACATTCTATTGTAAGGTATCAAGTACGGAAAATACATTCTATTTTAAGGTATCAGGTATAAAAAGTACACTGTTTGATTTAGACGGAGAATGGTATTAGCAAACATATCGTTACGTAGCCGAACGTGAGTTATTGTGAAGGTCATTTATATGTCACCTATACATCTTTGTTAGATTCTAACACGTTTTCTACGACTTGTAAATGGCAGTATTAACTGCTGAAATGAATAGTGAACCTTTATTGTCACCATTTAAAAAAATTGAAATTCTAAAACGAAACGGAGTACCTTTAAATGTCTTAATAAAATTGTGTCTAATAATAAAAACTGTCTTTTCCTCATTTGCTGTCAAACACAAACTGCACAACGGATTTCTTATAGTTTTCTCACTACGGGAATCGAAATCCACTTTTTAAAGTTTTAGCTTTCATGTGCATATTATTGAGAATTTAAAAACGTTAAAATGACAAATATATTTTAGATTATATAAATTCCTTCAGATGTCAGATATTCTGGACTGTAATAACTCATGGTATTCTATATACAACTAAATGCTGCATTCTATATAGTTTAACTTTTACTGGGTCACATAGAAAGTAAAAGACATTAAATGCACTAGTTATAAAGACTCGTTTAACTCAGTTATCATTCAGTACTCTTAACAGTTTGAAATATATCTGGTCCAACTTTTCCTATCAAATGTTTTGTCATGTCGGTATCGGACAAAATAAGCTTGTCTGCGATAGTTAGATCAGCTCTCAAGTTGTGTAACCTCTGTGATTTCTCCGCTTGTTGTATTTCAAGGATTCATGCTATTTGCCAGATACAGTTTGATTGCTAACTGCTGTGCACCGTATGAAATGTTGCAGATAGAGAACTGTAACATGAATTCTGGTAGCCTGTGGCAGTTGTGCAAACATTCGTGAGTGCCTAATGGAGTGTGGAATCACATAACCCAATTCGTTATACAACTAGAATTTTCTCAGTGCTCTAAGTTAAGAATTATTTCAGACTATATATAATTGAAGAACTGATTCAAATGTACATTTTATCACACTTTTGCTAATATTAAAATCTAGTCGTACCAGGGAGAACTTAGAATGCTCGCAGAAATCCAGATGTACAAGTGAGCTAACTTCAAAACCAGCTGGAGTTTGAAACATTTTGATACATACCACGTGTTTGACAAGATGTCTTCTTCACAGACTTTGAATGTGGTAAGAAATATATTGGACAAACTACCCAATATCTCGAACCCTCTCACACCAACCAAAACGTAAGACAGAACGACATATTATTGAAAGTATTCAAATGATGAAACAAGTGTCTCCTCTTTAAACTGCGACAACGGCCCTATTAACATTAATAGAACCTAATACACTTTATTCACTTAGCTTTCACTTCCTGTGATCTACCTTTAGGTAGTAACTTTGTCACAGTTTGTTGTTGTCATATCATAACATTTAGTTGTTGCATCCTGTTATAAATAGTCCGTATAAATGTTTTGTTCTGTAATTAAACCTCTTTGTTTGGATGTGTATCATACCTGAAAATGATAGACCAACGCTCTGTTGAAAGGTACTAAACTGTACTTAGGAATCGTTGTCTTATAAACACAGAAATCTCCTGACGTAATGCGTTTCCTTACACAATTATCAATGCTATCAACAGGTCAAGAAACAAACTTACAACTTGCACCTTACTAGTACAGCGGTATGTCTACGGGTTTACAATGATAAAGTCAAGAGTTCGCTTCCCCACGGTGGGCTTACCAGATATCCCGATGTGGCTTTGTCATAAGAAAACACACACTTACTTCAGTTCTTTTACCAAAGGTCGTTTAATGATAATTTTACAGACTTGCAAAGCTAAAATTTGGGGTTAGATTATCCTACATCTATAGTTGAATCTGAACTGCAAGTCTTCTAAAGTTATTCCCAGCGTTATTTTAATTAAGTGTTCCGCTAAATCTTATCATATCGAAGCAATAAATGAAAACAAGTGCCTTACAGTGTAAACAGCCAACAAGAGACGTCCGCAGAAAAATACCCAAGTTAGAAATCCAGCTATAAATAAAAGACCTTCAACTGGAACAAACTAAAGTTAGTTTAGATCTACAAATAGAGCAGAATAAAACAAAACCAACCAGGAAAAGAGGTTTCAAAAGAAAAAAAAGTTGCCAACCATTAGCTCTCTCCATCTGTTGTAAACCACTAAACTGAATCATGAAATTCTTATCTTAAACTCAGGTTTACATTCTCCCTAACTTAATGAAAAATGTAAAGTCAACGTATTTACTGTTTTAAAATGATTAGGAGAATAAACTTCAAAACTAACGTAAGTAACACGAACATTAAACGTATTAAAATCCAACAGTAAAATACACATAACTAGAGCAAAAATAGATGAATGTGGTGTAGAAATTGATAAATAGATACATGTTACTAAATAATGACAGATATATGTTACTAAATAATGACAGATATATGTTACTAAATAACGACAGATATATGTTACCAAATAATGTTAGATATATGTTACTAAATAATGTTAGATATATGTTACTAAATAATGTTAGATATATGTTACTAAATAACGACAGATATATATTACCAAATAATGTTAGATATATGTTACTAAATAATGTTAGATATATGTTACTAAATAACGACAGATATATGTTACTAAATAACGACAGATATATGTTACCAAATAATGTTAGATATATGTTACTAAATAATGTTAGATATATGTTACTAAATAATGTTAGATATATGTTACTAAATAACGACAGATATATATTACCAAATAATGTTAGATATATGTTACTAAATAATGTTAGATATATGTTACTAAATAACGACAGATATATGTTACTAAATAACGACAGATATATGTTACCAAATAATGTTAGATATATGTTACTAAATAATGTTAGATATATGTTACTAAATAACGACAGATATATGTTACTAAATAATGACAGTTATACGTTACTTTACTAAAGAACGACGGATATATGTTACTAAATAATAACAGTTATACGTTACTTTACTGTATAACGATAGATATATGTTACTAAATAACGACAGATTTACGTTAATAAATAACGACATATATGTGTTACTAAATAATGTCAGATATATGTTATTAAATAATGTCAGATATATGTTATTAAATAATGTCAGATACACGTACTAAATAATGACAGATATACGTTAATAAATAACGACATATATGTGTTACTAAATAATGTCAGATATATGTTATTAAATAATGTCAGATATATGTTATTAAATAATGTCAGATACACGTACTAAATAATGACAGATATACGTTACTAAATAACAGTTATACGTTACTTTACTAAATAACGACAGATATATGTTACTAAATAATGTCAGATATATGTTACTAAATAATGTCAGATATATGTTATTAAATAATGTCAGATATATGTTATTAAATAATGTCAGATACACGTACTAAATAATGACAGATATACGTTACTAAATAACAGTTATATGT
Organism: Tachypleus tridentatus; assembly: GCF_004210375.1. Lineage (NCBI taxonomy): Eukaryota > Metazoa > Arthropoda > Merostomata > Xiphosura > Limulidae > Tachypleus > Tachypleus tridentatus. Next base: position 7,757,836 of record NC_134835.1, on the reverse strand, counting down.
TACTTTACTAAATAACGACAGATATATGTTACTAAATAATGTCAGATATATTACTAAATAATGTCAGATATACGCTAGAAAATAATGATAGATATACGTTACTAAATAATAACAGTTATACGTTACTTTACAAAATAACGACAGATATATATTAGTAAATAATGTCACATATATGTTACTAAATAATGTCAGATATATGTTACTAAATAATGGCAGATATGTGTTACTAATAATGACAGATATACGTTACTAAATAACGACAGATATATGTTACTAAATAATGACAGTTATACGTTACTTTACTAAATAACGACAGATATATGTTTTTATAAATAATGACAGTTATACGTTACTTTACTAAATAACGACAGATATATGTTTTTATAAATAATGACAGTTATACGTTACTTTACTAAATAACGACAGATATATGTTTTTATAAATAATGACAGTTATGTGTTACTAAATAATGTCAGATATGTGTTTTTAAATGTCAGATATACGTTACTAAATAATAACAGTTGTACGTTACTAAATAACGACAGATATATGTGGTACTTTATTGTTATTATTTGGAAGTGGACAAACCGGTAATTTGTTACTTTATTGTCATCTCTTAACAGCGGACTGACAGGTAATGTTGTAATTTATTGGTAAAGTATTTATCTCATGTAAATGATGTTGGACTGTAACGTTGACTAGTGTCTGTAGAAATCATAACTCAGCAAAATTAATATTTTAAGAAATTTTCATAAAATAGATTTAGGCTTTAACTATCCAGTCATGCGTCTTCACTACTATTTCTCACTATGTTTTCACTACTATGCAACATTTTTACATGTCGTAATCTTAACTGATCAAGCTATTTCTGTTTTTAATTAAGCTATATAAGTTCATCATCTTTCAGTTTCTGATTATCTTTCATTTTCATTAAATCTGATCATCCTAAATGGTAACCTTATCACCATTATGGAATAATATGAGACATTATTTTAGAAAACTTAGCGACCCTGATGGGTTTTCAGAAAATCCTTGGAATCTGGTGGTCCTTGTATATCTAACATTCACAAGGAACCAGTGGCAGGATTTGCAGTTGTCAGAAATCTCCAATGTGAAAGCTATTATGGTGACTACAGAAGAACTGCTCAAAGGAAGGTCTGAACACTAGAACACTTAGAAAGTGTCATCAACCGAATACTGACTTATAGAATCATTCATAGAAACAGTATAAAAGCTTAACCTAGTGACAGGTCAACACCATTGAAACAAGTGCCAACGCCTCCATTTTATTTTTGTAAAACCATAATATTTACATTAATAGTTTTCGGCGACAACCCAAAGCTTCAGTTCTGGTCCACTTAGCCCTCAGAAAACAACCAAACTGGAACATTATGTTGCAAAACTAATCAAAGCTTGGGTCACGTCCATAAAGGAGGAAGACATGTGGGAAAGCCACAATTCAGGACGATTGAGTGCTTCATCAGGTCCATGTAATGCCTTTCAAGACCATTAGAACCTTGCATAGTAAACTTGAATAGATAAATATCGTTTAACAGCAAGTGAATTATAGAGCTTCTGGTATCTGTTAACAGAAGTTTCCAGACGAATTATCCGAAAATATAGTTTTATTTCAACAGTCATGTTTACTCTAAATCTAAACCAATCTTACATTACAATATAATGTTTTCAAGAATCTTTATTACTTAATAAGTCTTGTCATAGCAAGAATAAAAGATAGGTTTGTGTCATCTTCTTTACGTGGACATATATACCATATATGATTTAGAACTGTTGTTAAAAAAGTACGCATGTGTTATGTACTTCGGTGAAATATTAAATGTGACTTTCGAAAATTAAGTGTTTTTTTCATTTAAAATACGATATTTTTGTTTGTAAAACAAAGTATTTTCCACTTTAATAACGAGGGACATTTCATGTTTGTTTGTTTTTTGTAGAGGTAAATATGTTTCACCTACTCGTATATTAAAATTAAAATACTTTGTCTTAAAAAGTTCAAAGGACTTTAGACTAAGTACGTTTTGAATGTACATTTAATGGTTCATTTTATTATTGTTACTTTTTGGACTCGAAGTTAAAGATTTTAGCAATAATGTCATGGATATAAAGAAAAGAGTTATGTGGTATGTAAAGGTTATCAGGTGTATCCTTCCACTTATTTTATATACTTATATGTATCAATGCGCATACTGAAGTAAAGATGCAGAAAATTAAATAGCTCTGGACTGTTTTGACCTTATCTCGGGTCAATTTACCAATTGTCAAGGGCATTTCTATCTGGTACTTCTGGGCCTTTCTGAGGAACTTAAGTACATTGGTCAAGTGCAGATGAAAAAAACAAAGTGTCAGTAAAAGTGACAGCCCAAATACGTATAAAGCGACCAGAATATAAATACTCGGTTCTTACGTATGATTAATAGGTTTCACTGTATATTATAAAATGTGGTATGCATTTATTATGGAAAAGGAATTCAAATAATTGGTTTGTGTGTGTATATTGTACAGAATTTAAAAATGTGTATTGCAAAATTCCCGATTGTTCTCTAAATTTGTAGAAGACTACCAAGTGTAAGAATCAACAATATATGCTTTATGAAAGTACTAGGGTGTCTTCGAATATTGTTGCCAACTGAACTTTTAAGAACCTTGCCCTAAAGCTTACAAAAGGTAACCAACGCAACGCGGAGAGACATTTTTCTAGAATATTGTTGGTTTGCTACAGTCAGTGTATTATGATCCTTGGAAGCTATAACTGTGGTAAATGCTTATTGATTGGAATAGAAAACAGATATTTGACCACGAGTGTTTATAGATTTGTAACATTACAGACTTCATCGATTTAACTTCGGGCGTTAGTATTTCTACGAGGGCATTAGATATTTTCGTCGGGGGAGGGAACTCACATGTAAAGAAGCTAGCTAGCTTTCAGTCAAGTGAAGTGTACCCGTGTATCAACATACAATTAATTCGTTCATCGTGAACCGTTCATAAAACTTGTTTATGAGTTTGCAAACCATTTGTAATAATCGCTAGTATAAAGCATGTTGTTGTTCGTATATTAAAATATATTTGTGTTAAGAACGAAACTTCTATCTATCGATCTTGTTGAAAAATATCATAAATTCACCACATGTTGACATTTACTTAACTTCTAATGTTAAATTAATATTTCAGGCTATTTAAGTTTGTAATACGTAACATAATAAATCGAAAACTAAATCGATATAAATTATAATACGTTACAATAGATCAAAGTTATGAATGCTTGGTTCATATATATATATGAGCCAAAAGTAGGTGGACAGTAAAAAAAACATTTATTTATTTATTAACAATCTAAAAAAAGAAAACAGATTAAATTAAAACAAATGTAATTATAAAATTGTAATTATATAACACAAATAATATAGTTGCAACATAGTTATAATATACAATTGCATTAATCTAACCGATACATAAACCTATTCCAAATGCTGTCCACCTACTTTTGGCTCATATATATATATACAAACGGAACACAGAAGTAAACTCACCATACTTAGTAAGTTAGGACTAAAATGAATATATTGATATGTTTGAATATATGTTATTAAGATTACATTTTTCTCAACAGAAATGCTTAATAAAATGATACAGTAATTTATTTAAAACATTCAAATCTGAATTATATGACGGATAAAATTTAATTACTATGATTGGAATGTGAATTGTATGTCGGATAATATTTAGTCAAGACTGGAACCTGAATCACATGATGGATAATGTTTAGTTAAGACTAGAATTTGAATCATATAATGGATAATGTTTAGTTAAGACTTGAATCTGAACCACATGATGGATAATGTTTAGTTAAGACTGGAATCTCAATCACATGATGGATAATGTTTAGTTAAGACTGGAATCTCAATCACATGATGGATAATGTTTAGTTTAGACTGGAATCTCAATCACATGATGGATAATGTTTAGTTAAGACTGGAATCTGAATCATATAATGAATAACATTTAGTTAAGACTAGACTCTGAATCATATAATGGATAACGTTTAAAGATAGATTTACGGAAATCTGAACCATTCGATCCTTTAATTTATTTTATTAGACGAGAGTAATATGTTTTATCCTAGTCTATAAAACTTCATATTACCATAAAACTTACCTATATCTTAAAATATACTTTCGTTGTTAATATTTTATCTTTTTTTTTTCTAATTGTTCAGTAATTTTGGTATCTACTCTCTAACGTTTTTGTGCCATCCTGATATTTTTAGGTGATATGGAACTTTTCCACTTTGTGAAATGTTTCGACAAGTCAAAATATATCCAAAATAAGAGAAAAGATACGATATTGTGATACAATTAAAAGTTGTAGGAATTTGTAATAAAACCACAGTAATAAAGAAAAATTGTTCAGTGCCACCTGACTTAAAGAACAACCAAATTCCAACGCTAAGTTAAATTAATTAAACCTGAAACAATCATAAGAATTTCAAATCGAGTTTTGTCATCGTATTTTCAAGGGAAAAAATAAGTCTAACATTAACGAAGTTAGAAAACAAAAAAATCGTATCAGTAATAATGGAAAACGTGATATTTTAAGACACGCTATGTTCTGTTGTTGACCATAGAATTTTTTAAATTTATATTTCTAAACAAAGTAAAACCTGTGAATTAGAAACTGAAACAAAAATTAATGGTTGTTTTTCGTTTTGAATCAATGGTATGTAACTTCTTTATTAAAAACTTCAAGTATGATAAAAACATGTTGAATAACACTGAAACGTTTGTTACAGTTATGACCTTTCCAAATCACTTCTAACTTTTGTAATAAAATTTTTATAAATTCAAAGCTTAATAAGAAACAACACATAATATTGAGATTCTATAAAGTATAAAAAATGTAATTTTAGTTCACTATTGAATCTTTTCTACAGCACGATTTTAAAATGTTCCATTAAGGTAAGACTGTTTAAACAATAGATTATTACATTTTTCCCACACTATATTTCCTCCTTATTTCTCTGTAGTTTTATTGAGTACATTAAGTTTTTTTTTTTTATGTTTTGTTCTTGTTCTCACCATTTTTCACAGGAAATAACTTTATTTTTTAAAATGTATATTTTCACTAATTCTCAACAGCCCACTCCAACGACACTTGAATAGTTCATAACGTCTGAGTTTAATTTTAACTTTTATAGCGTTAAAACTGTTAATTGTTTGGAATATCAGAAGAGATACCAGCATGAAAACTGAATTGTGTTTTTTATCAGTAGAGCTTTGTTGGTGTAGTATATATTTTATTATACTTAGTTATACTTTACTAAGCCTAAAGGCATGTTAACGTAAGCACTTTTTTTAGCTCATGTCCATCATTTCCGACTAGTCGATATAACACACAACAACTCTTTCACAGTATAAGACACAGTTCTTGCACGTGAGGTGCAAGAAATACTTCCTAGCCTTGGTTACAATTATATTTTATTATTTTTAACAAAACGACTCTTTTTGACGTTATTAAATTCTTTGCACTGACATCTAGTGACAAATACGTCTAAGACGTGAAAATTAAGACGTGTAATTTTGAAAACTTGATCCCTTGTTAAAATAATAAGAAATATATATAAATTGTACTCCAGTGTTATATAATACCTTATGATACCTTTGTTATGGTAAGGTTCTGTTGATGTTCATACGGTGTCTGATTGTGAGTTTCAGAATAAATGACCACATATATATCAGTGGTTCTGGTTCATTTGCAACATTACTTCATGATTGTATCTGACCTTGTTTTTCGTTGAGTTGACCTCCGCTCATTTAAATATTTTAAGCGTGATTACTATAGTAGTAAGGTTTTTTGGATGTTTCTGTAATAGGGTAACTTAACTGTAACATCTCTGAGGAACGAATGAACAATTTAAAATAATTAGCAGTATTGTGAAACACTTCCAAGAAGTTGAACAAACAAAACAAAAAAATTGTTTGAAAGGTACGTTGAAGGTTCGGCATAATATTTAAATGTATGTTGTTTTCATTATTTAAAAATATTTACCTCCTCAAGAACATTTCTTCTTTTAGAAATCTTATAAAACTATGCGAACTCTTTGACTTAATTTCTCAAGACAGTTTAATCGACTGCTATGATTCGTTGACGAATCGTCTTGTTTGGATCTCGTGCATTACATTTTACACGTCTTTCCAGATCTTTGTACATGCATGCTTGTAGAGCAATAACACTGTACTTTTAGCATAACTTACAAACACACTTTAGTTACGTTCATAGTCAGTCTTGGCTAAGAAAGGACAGAACATGTATGAGAAACCAGCCTTGGTACGATACATTATTAGAGAATCGCTTCTGGTTCCTCTTATGGCTAAGAAAGGATCGTTGTCACACTTCATGGAACATGTCTGAGAAACAAACCTTAGCACAATATCTTACTAAAAAACGCCGCTGGTTCCTTCTATGGCTAAGGAAGGATCGCTGTCACACTTCGTGGAGCATGTCTGAGAAACAAGCCTTAGCACGTTATATTACGAACAATTGTCGCTGGTCCCTTTTATGGCTAAGGAAGGATCGCTGTCACACTTTATGGAACATGTCTGAGAAGCAAGCCTTAGCACGTTACATTACTAAAAAACGCCGCTGGTTCCTTCTATGGCTAAGGAAGGATCGCTGTCACACTTCATGGAACATGTCTGAGAAACAAACCTTAGCACATTATCTTACTAAAAAACGCCGCTGGTCCCTTTTATGGCTAAGGAAGGATCGCTGTCACACTTCATGGAACATGTCTGAGAAACAAGTCTTAGCACGTTATACTAGTATCAGTCGCCGCTGGTTCCTCCTATGGCTAAGGAATGATCATTGTCACACTTCATGGAACATGTCTGAGAAATAAGCCTTGGCAATTTATATTACTAACAAACTAACAATCGTCGCTGGTTCCTTCTATGGCTAAGAAATGATCTCTGTCACGCTTCATGAAACATGTCTGAGAAACAAGACAAGGCACGTTATATTACTAACAATCGACGCTGGTTCCTCCTATGGCTAAGAAAGGATAACTGTCACACTTCATGGATTATGTCTGAGAAACCAGTCTCGGCACGTTACATTATTAGAAATCGCCGCTTGTTTCACCTATGGTTATTATGAGAATAACAAATCCAGTAAAGCTCGCACAAGAAGAATCGTGAAAGGGTTTTGGTTTTGATTGACTAACAGCAGAAAAAGCAGTGCACTTCATGTAACAAATATATACAATTGAAAACGAAAGATATCACAAATATAAGTTATAGGAAGAGGATAAATGGTAAATAAATATCCAAAGTAAGCAATAAACCCGAAAATAAAGTTAAAACCTTCTTAGTTCAAGTAAAAACCACTAGGATAGGGTGTTTTACAAAAAAAAACGAATTTGACCGAAATCAACAAACAGCAGAAAGAAATATTTCGGTTTTGTCGAAGGTAAAGAGTCTTATTTATGTTTTTATTCTAATTTTGGTTGAAAAAGCTTTTTTAGAAATATCTCAAATGAAACCTGAAACTTTAGTTTCGTGTTTATTTGTGATGACGTAAGAGTGACTAACTGTCGTTTGTGAAATATTCCTTTGATGACATAAAAGTGACTAACTGTAGTTTGTGAAATATTCCCTCATGTTTTATATTTCGACATAAACGTTAATGTTAAGAACCCTTGATTCATTTTTCGCTTTTATATTGCGGGGTCCTCACAATATCTTTAGTGCTTAATAATTTGAAGAAACAAATTATATATAAATGGAAGCAAAGACGTAATATTCTTAATATGTGGGAGAATCGTCATTTTTTTTTTTAGCAGAACATCTGAAATAAGGATATAAGTGCTTTTATTTCCTCTTTAAATACGACAATATTTTTCCTACAGTGACATAAGCTTGAAACACATTATAATCGAGAATAAAAATGGCTTTTACATGAGTGATTCTCATCATATGCAACATACCACTTAGTAAAGAGTTAGACAAGTTGTATATTAAACCATGAGCAACAATTACAATATTAACGCCGAGAAAGGTAATTCATACCTTTTGGTCCAATAAGTCTGTGATCTTATGACTGTAAACACTGATATACTGATAGGTTCACTTGAAATGACTAGTTCTTAAGCACGTGTTATTACATCCTACAAATATCTAATAGATTCATGATGTGCAATGCGTCCAATACAATAACGCACGTAAACATGATGTTACAAATATCCTGAGTCTCGTCTTCAGTACATCACAAGTGCTTAAGCAGAAAACAAAGTCGTCTATATATGTATATATTCACAGTAATGTCACCTTACCGAATTTGCTTTCTTCAAGCAAAATTTCCAATAATATTCAAACAATTCTATATAACAGTCTAGAAATATTCATGTGTAGTTTGATTGCACCGTAAATCTTCAAATCATAACGGTTGAAAGGTACTCAATAAAGCGAGTACGTCTTAAAATCACTGATTAACAAAACTTAACCTTACGCATTCTATTCCAGCTAAATTAAACATCATGTTTACAATGACATATTCAAATTTTAGTTAGAACGACAATTTAATATGTTTAAGACAAATTATAGAACAATTTGATTTAAATGTTATTGCACACTTCTCACTCTAGAAGTTGTGCTGTTAAACCATAAATGAGCCGCCATTTTGAGTAACACCAGTTCTGTTTCGTATGTCAGAGTTCGTTTATACTCTCGTTCATCTGCTTCTAAACGCCTGTTTCAGGATTATAATTACTTACTTTCTCTTTATATTTTTTATATCCACTTTATTTCAGTTATTCTCAGGAGGAAACAAAGGAAAAATATCATACAAGGCACAAGTTACACATAAAAGACTGTCTCATGAAACATTACGTAAGATATCTACTGCTTTACGTTGAAAAGCTCCCACTTTCTAGTTTCATTATTCAGTTTTCAAAATGCTCTTTTGCAGAAGGGATTTCGTGCCTGAACATTAGTTTAGTGTTATATTTCTAGCGAGATTTCCATAAAAAAAAATTACCTTGTTGTTCCTCGTTCGTTTATTCTTCTTTCGGTTTAACACTTATCTCGTTAAGTTCTTTGAGATTAACGTAAACCTTACAGTCTCTTCCCTCACTTCTCACACGGATGAGTTTATACAGCTAGATCATAACGTTCTAATGTCTCCACTATGAGAAAAGGACGAAGCTTCTGGACTGCTTTGAGGAGGTTAAATTGTACATCATATAGAGCCAGATGTTAATGACGTAATGTGTCCAACACGTATCAAGTTCACATAGACAGAAACAAGTAACTAAAACTTACATCCACTTTTGAATAACATAAATAAATCCAATCACCATCTTGAGCGGCTCTGCTATTTTCATGGCACCATCGTGAACTGTTAAAAAATGAAAATGAAGTAGTCAGTTCGAGTATTTAACAAGAGAAGTTAATCAAAACAATATATAATATAACACAAAATGAGTGTGTCTTATTTACACCCATCAAGGTTCATTCTAAATTTGTACTTCAATAACCATTAGGCTAAACAAGGCGTATAATAGATAAAATTCTCTGTGATAAGTCATACTTGTTTACAACCACGTTAAATGTCATGTCAACATACCTTAGGAATACCTCATAGTCTTAGTTAATCGATATGTATACAAACAAAACTTGTAGCTAAGTTAAGCTAGCTGTTGGAGAAATAACCTAGTAAAACTAGTTGCTGTTAATATTTTACACAGTACACAACAGAAAGTTGCTGGTGCACTTTCAGAGAGAAAGTATTCGTTATCTGGATAGTAGTACCGCTCAGAGAAATGATATTAACAAATGTATCTACCGAGTTAATCACAGTGGCGTTTCGGATACACCCATTTTGACATCATTCCAAGTAAGACTACGCAGTTGCACTTAGGCCTTAAAAAAGTTCGAAAACCACGTTCTGAATAATTCAATATTCACTTTCATTATTTTCGTTTGCTTTTGTAATTGTTATTATATTTACGTCAAGAAAACATATCCAGAAGTACATTAATTAGAATAACGTTAAGAAATTTAGCTGAACGAGCATTTCAAAATTTTAAAAATTAGGTTTTATCCACTATAATATAGATAAGTGTAGAAAGAGCGTATTTTTGCACTCTAAGTTGTTTATATATATATATATTAACAATTAAATCATGTTTGCGTGTTTTGTACTCTAGGATATGCACTCTATCTCTGGAATGATTTATGTTTATTTTTTATGTATTCTGTTTTAAAATTGAGTTATGAGCAGTTGTGAATTAAAATATTTCTACCTCATATTTACACTGGACATGAAGAAATACATTTATGTTTATAACAAGATATTAAATTGAATACCAGGAAATATATGTGTCTACTTATAATTCTATATTTATTTGGATGTGATGAAGTATATATGCTTATAACAACATATTAATTTGAATACCAGCCAAATAAACATGTTTATCACATTATATTTAATTGGGCATAAGGTTTGTTTGTTTATAATTAAGCAGGAAGACACATAATGAGCTATCTGTGCTTTGCCAACCACAGGTATCGAAACCCGAACTCTAGCTTGGGGGGAATGGTTTGTTTTTGAATTTCGCGCAAAGCTACTCGAGGGCTATCTACGAAATTTACCTGCGAGACTATAGGGAAGGCAGCTAGTCATCACCACCCACCGACAACTCTTGGGCTACTCTTTTACCAACGAATAATGGGATTGACCGTCACATTATAATGCTCCAACGGCTGAAAAGGCGAGCATGTTTGGTACGATGGAGATGCGAACCAGCGATTCTCAGACTATGAGTCGCACGCCTTAACCCACCTGGCCATGCTGGGTCTCGGGGGTAATGGACACAAATAAAAAAAAATATATATATTTATAAAACTATTTAATTGTTGAAAGTAATAGAATAGCGATCACAGTAAGGGCAATTCATATACGAAATAAACCTAAACTATTTTATCTAAGTAATTTGACATAAAGCAAATAGTAACAGACATCTCTTAATGCAGGCCCCACATGACCAGGTGGTTAAGGCATTCGACTCGTAATTCGAGGGTCGCGGATTCGAATCCTTTTCACATCAAACATGCTCTCCCTTTCAGCCGTGGCAGGCGATAGGCGATATTACGTGACGGCCAATCACACTTTCGTTGGTAAAAAAGTATACTCAAGAGTTGGCGGTGGGTGGTGATGACTAGCTGTCTTCCGTCTAGTCTTACACTGCTAAATTAGGGACGGCTAGCGCAGGTAGCCCTCGTGTAGCTTTGCACGAAATTCAAAACAAACTCTTAATGCAAGAGCATACGAGTTTCAGTTAAACCTATATTTAATGAATACGAAGTCTTGTGCTAATGATAACCAGTACAGAACTTAATGAAGAGAATAAACAGTGCTGTCTGTTTCTCTTTATTAAAACTTTGATATATCTATTATTTTAGCACAATAATATCTTGATATATCACAGGAAGGGGTGATTTTGAGGTCAAATGTCAGTGTATGTAGAGCTGCTTTACATTATTAGATAACCTGAGGGGTAGTTAGTGATAGTTAGGTTTAAGATTATACTAGGGAACATGAGTAAAAATTGCTCTCAGCAATTCATTTATCCTTCTTTGCCCTCTGGTGCTAAAGTAGCACAAAACACATAGAACAAAAATAGGAAGATAAATATTTTAAAGTCTATCTGTGTATGTATATATATATAGTGTTTTAAATCTTCATTCTAATCTACTGACTACTTTTAAACTAATTATCCACCTTGCCTATTACGCTTATGACTTTTATCCATTTCTAAACTAATGAAGACTGATTATAATGGTACATTAAATGAAGCTAAATGCAAGTACGTCATATAATCTCTGAGATATTACATTAAGCAAAATGTAATACATATGTTACCAGCAGATTACTTTAAAAGTCACACAGAAAACAACACAAATATGAGATGAAGCGACGCCAATAAGTGCTGCGCAACAAGACATTCCTCAACGAATCAATTCGTCCAAACGTTCCAATTATTCATAGGAGCCTAAACTTCCAAAATATGTGGCTGGCTTTTATGACAATAAAAATATCTAACCGGATCGTAGAGATTATGTTTCAAAAAAAGTAATAGATTAGACGAAAACTCAAAATCTGTTCGTTGTTTGGATACAGAAAACCTAATTGGGCAAAGGGAAAAGTATTTATATTAACGAAAAGGTTGATTCAATTTCATGAAAATAATTGGTTGAAAGAAGAGACAGGCCTAATGTTATAAGGAACGGGAACATTAGTGTGGAATATTTGGCGTAATAAGCATTGTTTGTCTTTTAACCAATAGAAATGTGTGTTACAAGTAAGTGTTCATATAATATTATATATTTTTTTCTTACATAAATGTATGACGGAAAAAAAGAATTAATACAGAAACGCGTATAATGGGAATATTAGTGCTTATCTCACAAAAATAAATGTCGTAATATTAATTAATAAGTACGTGTAATTAGTACAAACTTGGTCGTTATATTGGCTGTTATATTACCAGTAAAAGGAGAGATTGAAAAAACAAACTTTGCTTTGGTGAGCATCAGAAGAATAGCAATTGTCGTAAAAATATGTGTCGTTTAATAAAAACACTTATTTTAGTTCCTGTAAACAAGCCATGTAAAACTACAAGCTAAAAACACTACTGAATATGTAATCTAACTTATCTCTATTACGTTTGAGGCTTTTTTCTTCTCTCTTTGAGCCCGGCATGGCCAAGCGTGTTAAGGCGTGCGACTCGTAACCTGAGGGTCGCGAGTTCGCATCCTCGCCAAACATGCTTGCCCTTTCAGCCATTGTAGCGTTATGATGTGACGGGCAATCCCACTATTTGTTGGTAAAAGAGTAGCTCAAGAGTTGGCGGTGGGTGGTGATGACTAGCTGCTTTCCCTCTAGTCTTACACTGCTAAATTAGGGACGGCTAGCGCAGATAGTCCTCGTGCAGCTTTGCGCGAAATTTAAAAAAGAATCTTCTCTCCATGTCACTCTGATGAAACTTTGATGTGATGTGCGAAAGCAGCTGCGAAATGTTGAATTAAGAACGTCGTTTAGAAGAAACATTGTATTTGAAGATTGCATGCTAATAAATTGTCAGCGCCCACAATAGTCTGTTCGTTAACTGCGATTTTAGCTGGTCACATTCCAGCTCATACCTTATGCTTCATTGGCTAAACTTAAGACTTCACAATACACTGATACAAAAGGTATAGATAAGGGGAAAACTGGTGCACGCAGTTTAAAGCAGTTAAAATTATTTTTAATAACGTTGCATGCCACATATCGAGGAAATACTTAATAAATTGATTTTGCTTCTTATATAATAATGCGTCAGCCACTAATTGAAGAATGAAAAAACTAATACGAATTATATTCGTATTTTAATCTTATTAGAAACAAGAATTATTAAAAATTTATAAGACGCACAAATAGTTCTATTAAAAGTGTGTTTCGACCGCATCCGCAGTTCGAAGTTAAACGAAACGCAGTCTAAACAAGAATAACTCATGTGTTATAAGGCTTTGTATAAAGTGGAAAACGGTGAATCAGTTCCGTGAAAAAAAAACCAAACGGACTGAAAGGGTTAAGGCACTCGACACGTCACTCGATGGTCGCGAGTACGAATTCCCTTCACACCAAAAAAAGCTCGCTTATTCAGTCATGGAGTCGTTATAATGTAACGGCCGATCCTACTAGTTGTTGCTTAAATAATAGCCCAAGACTTTGCGGTGGTTGGTTATAACAAGCTGCTTTTCCTCTAGTCTTAAACTGTTAAATTATGGACGGCTAGTGCAGATAGCACTAATGTACCTTTGCGCGAAATTCAGAACAAACAAATCGAACTGTAAATAATGATTAATAATTAGTCCTGGAACTCTTTTCTTTTTATTCAGTACGGCGACGTTAACGTAGCTTCTAAATAAAACTAAAATTGGTGATTGTACATGTAGCTTCTAAACACAACAAATAATACTGTTTGTTGAAATAGCTTCTAAATAAAACTAAAATTGTTGATTGTACATGTAGCTTCTAAACACAACAAATAATACTGTTTGTTGAAATAGCTTCTAAATAAAACTAAAATTGTTGATTGTACATGTAGCTTCTAAACACAACTAATAATTATATTTGTACAAAGAAAACTAACAGTGTTCTTTGTACATGTAGCTCCTAAAGACAACTAATAATGGTGTTTGTACATGTTGCTTCTGAAGATAACTAATAATGGTATTTGATTATATCGTTTCCAAACACAATTAAAAATGGTGTTTCTTGATGAAACTTCTATAGACAATTAATAAAGATTTTGTTTATGCAGCTTGTAAAGACAACTAATAATGGTGTTTGTACATATAAGTTCTAAAGACAACTGATAATGTTGATTGTACGCGTGGCTTCTAAAGAAAACTAATGTTCTTTGTATATTTGTTTCTAAGAAGAACTTATAATGGTGTTTGTAGAAGTACCTAATAAAGATTACTAATTATGGTGTTTGTACATGTAACTTCTAAAAACAACTATTAATGTTGTGTGTACATATGACTTCCAAGTGAACTAAGAATGGTGTTTCTTGATGTTCCATCTAAAGTGTGTGTAGATATAGCTTCTAAACTCATAGTTTGTACATGTAGCTTCTAAAGACAACTAATAATATTCTTTGTACTTGTAGCTTCAAAAGACAATAATAATGGTGATTATACATGTAAGTTTTAAATACAACTAACATTGTTATTTGTACATATAAGTTCTAAAAACATTTAATAATGGTGTTTCTTCATAAACTTTCTAAATACAACTAATAATTGTGTTTGTACACGTAAGCTCTAATGACATCTAATAATTTTGTTTGTACATGTAAGCTTCTAAAGATAACTAATAACGGTTCTTTGGAGCTTCAGCTTCTAAATACAAGTAATAATGGTGTTTGTAAATATATCTTATAAAGCCAACTAATAATTGTATTTGCACATGTAGCTTCTAAAACAACTAATAATGTTGTTTAAGATGTAGTTTCGAAAGACAACTAATAATGGTGTTTGTACATGTAATTTTAAAGACAACTAAAAATGTTGTAAGTACATATCAGTTTTAAAGATAATTAATAATTGTGTTTCTTTATGTACAGATACGACAGAAAGTGTTCGTACGCCTGCATCATGAGTAGTTTTTACCTCATAACTTAAAAATTATCACGATTAGGATAAGGATAGTAGAGTATATTATAAATATTATACTAACACGCATCTACATAAATTTTTATGTAAATTAAACAACAAATAAACTGTTTATAAACAAATAACCAACATAGGAGGGGCAGAAAGTGTTCGTGTGTCAACTTTAAAGATCAGTTGTGTTGCCTATCAGGTGAATTACTTGGCGCAATCTCTCCTCATAGCCCTCCATGATCGTTTGACAGTACTCGACTGGTATTTTCTTCCATTCTTCTTTACAGAAGGCCTCCAACTCTTGCAAGTTTATCGGATGACGCTGATGAACCCTGGTCGTCAACTCATGCCAAACGTTTTCAATTGGGTTGAGATCGGGTGACTGCGATGGCCACTCCAGAACGTTTATATGGTTTCTCTGCAACCAGGATTGCATATATTTCGATGTGTGCTTAGGGTCATTATCGTGTTGGAAGACCAAACGACGCTCAAGCCGCAAGTTTCGAGCACTAAATTGCTAAATTTACTAAATTTCGGGCGCTAAATTGCCGGAAGTACATTTTTTGCTGGCTAAATTCCAATAATTATGAACCCAGTGTTTAGTTCTGGAATGGTATAATGTAGTTTATTCACCAAACTAAACAAAATTGTTACGGAATAATCAGTTTTTTCACAAGTTGTGAACTGTACGAACACTTTCTGCTCGTACTATTTTCGGTTATTTGTTTATAAACAGTTTATTTGTCGTTTAATTTACATAAAAATTATGTAGATGTGTGTTGGTATAATATTTATAATATATTTTACTTCTATTAGCCTAATCGTGATACTTTTTTAAGTTTTGAGCAAAAAAACCATTCGTGACGCAGGGGTACGAACACTTTCTGTTGTAACTGTACGTTCTAAATTCAACTGATAATGGTGTTTGTACATGTAACTTCTAAAAACAACTAATAATGGTATTTGTTGATATAAGTTTTAAAGACAACTAACAATATTATTTGTGCATATAAGTTCTAAAGATAATTATTAATGGTGTTTCTTCATGTACTTTCTTAAGACAACTAATAATGGTGTTTGTACACGTTGCCTAATAATGGTGTTTGTACACGTTGCCTAATAATGGTGTTTGTAGACGTTGCTACTAAAGAAGAGTAATAGTGGTGTTTGTAGATATATTTTTAAAGACATCTATTAATGGTGTTTGTACATGTAGCTTCTAAAAACAACTAATAATATTCATTGTACATGTAGCTTCTAAAACAACTAATAATATTCATTGTACATGTAGCTTCGAAAGACAACTAATAATGTTATTTGTACATGTAACTTCTTAAGACAATTAATAATGGTGTTTGTACATGTAAGTTTTAAAGAAAACTAACAATTTTGTTTGTATATATAAGCTCTTAAGACAATTAATAATGGTGTTTGTACATGTAAGTTTTAAAGAAAACTAACAATTTTGTTTGTACATATAAGCTCTTAAGACAATTAATGATGGTGTATTGTTTCTAAATATAAGTTTTAAAGTTTACAAACTAAAACAATTCTTTCGGTTTGTACATATAGCCCTTCGTTAAGACAATTAATGATGATGTATTGTTTCTAAATATAACTACTGGTGGTGCTTGTTATGTGAAAAATATAACACTTTCAACCTTCTCTCTCTCAATTCAATAAGACCTAATGCACTTTTTGTGAATGCCTACTGAATAGTTTCTGATATTATGAACGTATTTGTTTGAAGATTACGTTTGCTATAGTTAGTTTTGGTCCTAAAAATTACTGAATATATTCTTTATATAGAAACACTTTGTAATTAACTAGAAATTTTGCATTGTAATTATGCTTGTAGAGAATGTATTTGTCAGAACAGTATAGAGAGGGATTTGACAGACGTATATGGAGTAAAAAGTCACGGTAGTTTTGCTGCTAACCTTATAGTTGTCATAGGTGATGGTTTCTTGTAGATATGACATTTACAAGTGTATTAAACAGGTACTCAAGACCTTGTAGAGGAACACATCATTTTCAACTTGTAAATGTACGCACTATCAAGAAATTTCGAGTTGGATTAATTGCTTACAGCGTAAAAGATATGTTTATCTAAAAATAGAAGAGATAAATCTGTTTTTTAAAAATTACGGCATGTTTCTACTGATGTCGACGTTTCCACATGACATAAAATAATAGAAAACTTAGGCGAAATACTTATAAATCGTTCTTCACTATAAGAAGTTGATGAACCATCTTCCCTACTACATAGAATTACACTTTAAAATGAAATATTTGTTACTTGATACAAATAATGTTTGTAAATTCAAACATTAGGATATCCATGCAATGAAAAATATTGTTAAAGGTGAATTTTCAACAAATTTAATAATTGCCTTAGAAACTGTACTTTGGCTAGGTATAATTCCTGTGAGGTTGCCATATTTTTAAATACGAAAGTTTTTGAGTAAAAAACGAAACAAAATATGCGGATCCTCGAACTCAAGTTCCTCTCGGTCGTTCGGTTGTTTCTGTGACGTTTTACAACTATGACGTAATAGTTGCCAAACACGCTTCTTGCGCGCCGACCATTGTGTTCCTTTCAATGCTGGTGTTTTATGTAAATCTATCGATGCTTTTTTAGGATTACATACCTTGTGAGACTATTTTTTGTCTTGATATTGTTACTTTATGTTTGTCTTATGATAACATGGTTTACTGCGTTGTTTATGTTTGTAAAAACGGTTCAGCATCGGGCAAAAGCTTCTTTTCGTTTTCATGCAAGGAGAAGGAACCGACAAGGTGGCGACAGTGGGTGCGGATGGTCAATAGGAAGAACTGGACTCCTTCACACCATGCAAAGCTTTGTCAAGATCACTTTGAACGCTCATGTTTTGTGTTGGATCCCGCTGTTTTAGATTCCATGGGTTTCAAGCGAGGCAGGTTGAGACTGAATAAAACCATCGGCAGTAGACAGGATCGTCCCCACCATCTTTCCTCGTGTAGAGCTGAGGATTGATCTCAGTCTGCAGCATACAGGTTCCACCCCTCTGAAGCCATCCTTTGCCATCATGAAAAGAACAAACTTAAAGGTGTGTGTGCAGTATAAAGCGATAAACAATAACTAGTATAATATAATAATCTAAAAAGTACAAGTTTTTGAAGAATGTAACTAGACATACACATTTCACATTCATGAGCGTGTTTTGCATTTGTGGCACCTGAAAGTCAGTGAAACCTTGATTTCCTAGTCTAAACAGTGGACAAATCTATCCCAAATAGAGTATATTCCAAGTTTAAAAGCTGGTAGATCATTCTGTAGATGTTTTTGTATCATTTTTAAATATGGAAAAGTTTGAAGAATTCCATTTTTCAAATTTAATATTTCAAGAAAATTTAATTATTCAGACTGCTACATCTAGTTTGATTTTATAAACAGAATTATGACGTATAATTGAAATTCATTTTGTTGCGAGTCATAAATACTTTGTACAATGATTGTGGAAGGACCGAGTATTAGTTACCATAGTCGGCAAAATATAAACAAATAAAACCCAATCTGTGATACCAATAATTTATAAACACCATACAGGTTTCGAGATGCTTAAAATTGCACGTAAAATAATACAGACCATATCTGTTGTCATGACTTAGGCTTACCATTCCTCCACTGGCGGTATGACCGACTCGCAGCCGGCCTGGGCGCTATTAGTATCACTCACAGTTCCACTACTCTCGCTCGTGGAACTGTCCTCATCACTAGAACTTGTCAGATCTGTGTCAAAAGTAACCGTTCTAGGTTCGTTCAGAGTAGGTTCAAATTGATATGGCGCTACTCAACACTGTTCAGAACACAAAGTCAAAACAGACTCCGCCTCTGTTTCTCCGTATGCATTGGCCATGTTTATTTACATTCAACGCGCTGGCGTTGTCGGTTTGTTTGGCAACTATTACGTCACAGTGCTTTTTCTAGCGGCAAACGTAAAAACTAAAACCTTCGGATTGCCGCTCGGAAAGAGCTCTTCCTGCACAAAGTTCTGTTTCATTTATTAGCACATATTTTTTTGTTAAAAAAATGTGAACCTGCAAAATTAATCAGTATGAGTAGTTCTTTTGACTGCAAAGTTTTTCCTGTAAAATTCACCTTTACAAACGACCGATTATGTACCCCAAGGCAACTTACCATTTTGTAACTTAAAACATTATAATTATATTATATTGAAAAACTAAATCAAATCCCCACACTAAATAATACAACTGAATTATTAGATCACGCAAGTTAGGTGAATTACACGACCTCGACACTGAATGGTTTATTTCGTGTTGGCGATTTGGTTGTCTACCCGTACACATATATATAGTAACAGAATTCAAAGTTCTTGTTACAGTCTGCGCATGCTCAGAGAAACTGGGAATGGATTTAAAAGAGATAGTGAGAGTATACTGAATAGTAATGTGAAAAATTCGTTTCGTTTCTTCACTGAACATGTATTTTCGTTTCGCTTTTATTTTTCACTAATTTCGTTTTATCACCATGAAACTAAGCTGGTTAATTTTTAAAATTATACCTATATCAGAATGAACGTCATCAACCTTCATTGTTAACTGCACATAAAGTTGATAAAGCCAGGAGACTGTACAGAAAGAAACATTTACCTTTGTATAAATCATTTCACATTTATCCTTTCAAAAACCAAACGTTGTATATAAATAGATGTGTAGAGCTATGAATTTTAAAGATTGATTCTGACGTCTAATATCTTCACACACACACACATAGAATATAAATCATTTACGTTGTTATATTTTCGAAAATGTATTACAACTGCAACTACAAGTGTTTCGAAATCCACTGAAATACAGCACTCAAAATTAGGACTGAAAGAAAATTTTCTTAGGCCTAGTATTATACATTATATATTTATTCGGATACTAGTATAAATTATTTGTATAATTTATATTATTATATCGAATTCTTATTGTAAATCCGTTATGCTCTGATAACTTATTTATTCAGGGTTGGTGTTTGAAAAAACACTGTTTTAGTTTCAACTTCGATCTAACCCGATTACCTTAGCAATCGTCTCTAGACTTAACTTTATAGAAGTTTAGAGATATAAATATTTTATTTATTTGCGAATATTCCATTTATTTATAAAGAAATACCAGCACTCACCCGAACTACTACTTTCCGATATATGAAGTCCAGAACTTTGTTCTTTTCCTCCTATTACGGTTTCAACACTTCGCTCGTCTATTATTTTGAAAAGTGTGGAAGTACACTTTAACCTTATCTCACCTTTCTGGAACTGATTTGCTCTCACTTTAAACTTAAGTCCCATCACTGTAGAGACTAGATTATCTGGATTATGGCGTGGAGGATAGTGCACTAAGTAGGTAGGATCAACCTAGAATCGAGTATATCTGGTTAAAAATGCTCTCATTTTAACAAGCTACGTTTGGAAATATATCAAACTTAACGTCACTTAGGCTTAACATTAACAACTAACACATGTTTAAGAATAAGGTCATATCATGTAACCATTGTCTCTCCCAGACTTCAAAATATCTGACAACCATATACAGTACGACATACATTTATTTAACAGCTAACTGCGACCTTTGTAAGCCGTTATGTTTGTTGTTTTAAGATAGCATCGGATTAACACAACTCATAATATCTTAACTGTTTGTTATAAGATGGTGTATGATTAATACAAGCCATAATAACTTAACTATTTGTTATAACGTGGCGTAGGATTAACATAAGCTATAATAGCTTACTTAACTATTTGAAACATGTGACATGTATTTTTTCTTTATTTTCTTAAAAGTTTAAGTGATAAACGCAAATAAAAAGTTCGCTCACTTCACCTCACTCGAGCTACTCTTAATACTAGGGGCTATGTTCTCACGCTACTCTTAATACCAGGGGCTAAGTCCTCATGCTACTCTTAATACTAGGGGCTAAGTTCTCACGCTACTCTTAATACCAGGGGCTCAGTCCTCACTCTACTCTTAATACTAGGGGCTAAATTCTCACGCTACTCTTAATACCAGGGGCTAAGTCTTCACGCTACTCTTAATACTAGGGGCTAAGTTCTCACGCTACTCTTAATACTAGGGCCTAAGTTCTCACGCTACTCTTAATACTAGGGGCTAAGTTCTCACGCTACTCTTAATACCAGGGGCTAAGTCCTCATGCTACTCTTAATACCAGGGGCTAAGTTCTCACGCTACTCTTAATACTAGGGCCTAAGTTCTCACGCTACTCTTAATACCAGGGGCTAAGTCCTCATGCTACTCTTAATACCAGGGGCTAAGTTCTCACGCTACTCTTAATACACGCAACGATATTATTGCTAGCTTTCAACAGGATGAATTATGCACTTGCATGCTCTGAACACGTAGAACTATATCCCTGTATGCTACTTTCTCTATTTTAAACACTAGGGATTATATTCTTATTTGCTTTAATTACGAAGAACTATGTCCTTACACCAATGAAGCTTACCTTATAGAATAAACTTTTACAACAATTAATCAACTAAATTAGACATCATAAACAAAAATACGTGATTTTCATGTTTCTAGGGCACGATCTATAAGAACTGTACTGTATTTAGCTTTGGATTTGTTTATCATGTTGCTCAAATGATTACAAACAATTTGGAGATACAACCCTATACTGGTACATCTACTCTTATTATTCGTGTAATAGAGTATAAACAAGTACAGAGGATGTTAAATGAACAAATTCACTCAGTATTATTTTTAGAGATCAGCCAGTTCAAAGAATATAAACTGCATTCGGTGGTTTATATTTAGACAAAACAATGAAGTCAGAGTGCATATTGGCTGGAAGTTCCTCAGCTGTGTTTGTTTGTTTACTTCAAATTAAGCACAAAGGTACACAATGGGTTATCCGTAGAAACCCGGATTCTAGCGTTGTAAATCCGCAGATATACTGTGAATTACATCTATATACTTTTATATAAATAAATCCATATGTGGTTATCAGGAGAAATAGGTGTGTATTTAACAACAATATGTTTTTAATCCTCAAGAAACTGCGATTCATTTTCCGATCATGTTTTATGAAGTATAAAATCTATTGAAAGCAACATATTTATATATATTTATATGTATATATCAATAATCCAACCTGTAGTTGTCTGATGGCGTTCTAAAAATACAGGGAAAAAGTAAAATCAAACTTTAAATCCTTTTATAACAATTAACGTTTCTCTGGGAAAGACACAAATATGTCTGAACTTTACAATATGACTTCATAATTAATTTGTATATAAGACAGAATACATGACGCAATCCAGGAAGGTCTTTTAAACTCTATAAACAGCATTGACTTCTAATTAATTTTTTTTAAATAATACTTTGCTATTTGATCAGCCACTGAAAGATCATAATGTTTGTAGCATATTCACACGTGAAATGTCAAAGTAATTGGTTTGGATTTTAAATATTGTTAAACGATTTTTGTAAACAGATGCATGATATACCAGTTACGCATGAAAACTTAGTCTTAAATGATTTTCACCTTTGATTAAAGAGTTCCGATTTGTTTAATTTATAATAGACATATTACAAACGATAATATTGAAAAATTGAAAAATATTTTATCATAGGTAAACAGGTAAGAAGTGTAAGTTTTCTCAACTGCATGTTCGTTTAAAAAGAATTAATCTCTAACACTGGAATCAGAGAACAATGAGGAATAAATTTGTTTTATTTGATTCGTTGCGCGTGTTTTAGAACAAAGTAATAAACCAATGAGAGTCTGAAAGATTACTGGGAAGATTTTCCGTTCAGCTCTTCGGCTTCTTAAAGACACACTGCACAATAATCACTAAACGTGAGTTATATAGACATTTGAATTGTGTATTCAGTTGATAAGATCTAAAGACAAAAGTTTCCCAAAAAACTTATTTTTTTTAAAGTAAAGGTGGTGACGTCTCTATGCCAACAGTTATTGTTAAATCTTATGTTCTAATAGTTGTTTTCTTTGTTACAAGAGAGTAGGAACGTAACATATAGTTCTATTGTATCTATATTACGTAGAGTATTGGCTTAACCTATATTTAGCTAGCAAACACACTAACTAACAAAGATACTTCAAGTGTAAAATATCATACAATAATACGCCACAAATACAATTATTTGATTTCATTTGTGAATAAAACATAAAGAAAAATATATAAGTGAATTTCTAATAGCCATCCTGTTACATTACCTCAATGTCGTTAATGTACCACGATAGTTCAGCTGTTCGTTTCGCCAAGGCTGAGGTACAATTTAAGTTCATCGTATCACCGACCTTGTAACGAGGTTGCAGTCCACCGTCGATGGTCGGTCCATTGGGAGCTATAGGCGAGAAGAGATAAGACCGTATGAGAAAAAGATGGTATTAGGCCTCTAATCGCACTAAAGAAACCTATTGTTGGACAATGATGGAATAAATAACAAGGTCTATGGCTTCAGATCGCAGTATGCCTGATTTAATTACAGATCAACTTTGTTCTCGATGTCTGACCATTTAACAGTCTTTCTTCAACAAGGTGATTTAAGATTCATTTGTAGCTAAACTGAGGCATGTTTAACGTTCATCATTTGTAAGTGAACATTTTTTTGCTGGACACCTTAACTGCAATTAACTAAATATCCTAAAACAAGTGACTTCAAAGTAGTTGTTGCTCACGCCTACAAAACGTTGGTTATTAGTGACTTATTCAGAATTCCTTAACACGATGTACAGCATTTGTTATTGGTGCTTTGAGGAAGTTTCAAAAATAATAATCAATCAAAACTTTCGTGGTAACCCACCTGATATAAAAATGTATTCTTAACACGGCTGGTATGGGTAATGAAACTTTAATTAAAATAAAGAACAGAACAACGTTTCGATCTGAAGATGACCTAATGACCTGCCGTCCTAAGAATACAATCAACGAAACTGTTTTCCTATTTTTTCACAACTAAAGACAAAAGTAGCTCACACAGTTCAAAAGTCAACAATGACAAATAGACAAGGATCTAAGAATGTTTGTGTTTTATTGTTCTGAGAACGAATGTTTAGCATATTTTATATAGTTTCTCGCAGTATTGTTTAACATAGAAACTGTAACAGCTTTATTAACTGAAATGGCCGTAGATATGCATTAATTAAAAGCTCCACATACGGGCTTAATGGAACATGCACTACACTCGTCACCAGAGGGAACTTTATACTGGTATATTCTTAATGGATTAAGAAGTTGTTTTTTTATTACGTTATAGTAATTTGTACATCCGGTTGTATGTTTCCGTGATGGTTTGTACTTCCCTCACCAAACCTAGTGGGAAGAAAGAAAAAAAACTAAATATAATTAATACAAAAGTCAAGTATGTATCTCGGAACAGCTGGTAAGGGTATTAACACTTGTACTAATAAAACATAGAACAACGTTTCAAACATTTTTATTTTAAGTGGGTTTCTCGTCATCAAGAAAAGTCAAATGTTTAACGAGGGGTAATATTCTACATTTAAAACGTCCTATTAATAGTTCCTCATTCGTTCAATATTAAGTTAATCTATAAACCAGAAGGAAAGTCATTCCACATACCACGTACGCCCCCTAACTGTTGAAATGCGAAAATATTAATGAAGGCATATGCTGCTAGCATTACAGTGGAAAAGGTCCGGATACAGTACTTGAATATATGCTCTAGCTATGACACTGGTGGATAAAATTATGTGTATTATACACTAGTAGTAGCATTACAAATAACTCAATCAGCTACATATATTGAATAAGTTTACGTAACTGCCAGCTCGTCTTAATAACTACCGTCACCATCAAAGATGGATGGACGTCATCTTTTCACCCTCAACGGCTGAATAGATTTTGACGAAATTTGGTCTGCATTTCGACTATGACCAAACTTAAAAGTGATTAGTTTTTTTAGATTGCCAAAGTAAAAAAATAAAATCCTCATGTTAAGATGTATGTTATTTCTCGTCATTAAGTCCAAACTTTTCCGTGTCCGTTGACACTAACGAACATATATTCGTATTTTTTTGAGAGGCGTACATTATCAACGCTGCGTGACCGAGGTACGCCCTCTATTGGGTGCCCTCTATTTTCAGCAGTAGTTAATCCGTTATCTAGCGCTGCGTGAAGTTTCTTTCAACAGATTCGTTTGTTTGAAGTTAAGAACAAAGCAACAAAATAAAATATATGTGCTCTGCTCAACACGGGTGTCGAAACCTGGTGTTAAGAATTGTAAGTCCGCAGACATGCCGCTGTGCCACTGTTTTTGTTGTTGTTGTTTTCGTTTTAATCAGGTGTTCAGTCAAGTAGTTACAACGAAACTGTTTCCAATCTTCACGTTTCACTGGTTTACAATCGTAGGTTACACAGAAACGTATAAAAGACAAGACTGGAATTAGCTGCTTATAAACAAACTGACTACGTAGGACAATCTACACTACTGTTAAATACCATATCAGAAAATTGTTAATGTTGATTTAAAAACAAATTGTTTTTAAAATAACATGAGTTTTTTCTTCTTCTTCTCAAAGTTACTCTGATCATGGGATCAACTTTCTCAGATATCCTGCACAGAACGAAACCAAAACCAAACGAATTTCACTACAAACGTAAGAAAAGCGTTTCTCACGCCAGCCTTGGTAAATACTGTAATTATCAAAGCAAACTTACTTGTGAAGTATCCAGAGGGTCTAACACTGTTTCCCACAATGACCTCTTCAGTCGTGATAGAGTACGCTTGAAATATGGAGGCCAGACACTTCAGTTTCAACTCCTCGAGTTGGAGATGAGCAGATGTGAGGGTCAAATATAGCCCTAGTCGCGAGCTTATGAGGTCGTTTGTATATTTTATAATCGGAGGATGCCAAAGATATGATGAAGGACTCTGTCAAAAAAACAAAAACAAAATCAAGTTCCTAAACACATTTTCATTTGATGGTACGGTCTTTAACTGACGTTGCGCTATACTATTTAAACAGAGACCTGCTTCTTGTTGAAAGCGAACGTGAGAAAATAAATGTCTTAATATGAATGACTGAAGTCATACATAGCCACTATATGTACTCTAATGTCTTCAATCAAGTTTTAGGATACTGTAACGTATAAATTTCAAACGATTAAAAAATAAAAAATACTGAATTTTATGGAATGAAATTTGAGAACACTACAGAGTAGAGATTTCAAACGATTAACAAGTATAACTCTATTGAATTTCATTAAATCAAGTTTGAAATACAGTACAGCAGAGAGCTCAAGCGATTAATAAATATAAAACTACTTAATTTTACTAACTAAATCAGGTTTGAGAATATTGTACATTATAGATTTGAAGCAATAAGTATGAAACTATTTTATTTTAATAAATCGACTCGCAGTCTGAGGGTTGCGGGTTAGAATCCCCGTCACACCAAACAAGCTTGCCCTTTCAACCGTGGGGTTGTTATAAGATGACGGTCAATCCCTCTGATCATTGGTAAAAAAGTAGCTCAAAAGTTGGCGGTGGGTAGTGATGACTATCTTCCTTCTCTCTTTTTTTTACACTGCCAAATTATGGTCGGTCAGTTTTGATAGCCCTACTATTGCTTGATGCGAAATTAAAAAACAAACAAATAAACGAACTGTTGATAACCGAAATATAAGTGAAGACACAATAATAAGAAATTTCCGATCATATAACAGCTAGTTTGTGTCACCTGATTTTATATATTAGGTCTGAAAACGTAATCGTTAACTTTCAAAATATGTTGGAATTTGTTCGACTAATAGTAGTAGCTTTTGGAACTTATAACATTCAAAGATGGATTCAGTAAGTATAACAAAAATAACTTATTGTACTACTTTTTTGTATAACTACAAACAAGTAAATTCCACTGGACGTTTGTTATTAATATCTATATAAACGTGTGTAAGGCTATGATTTATGGTATCATTACACCCTGCTCTTCACTGATAACAGCAGTTTTTAAAGGGCGATTAGTTCTCGTTGCTTGTGTTCTACGTCTACAACTTCAGAGCAATTAAAAACTGGCGTAAGTATCATAGTTTTTATTGAAAATAATAGAGCGCCTTACTGTGCAAAATTAAAACAAATGTTCTGCCATATAGAACAATTCTTATCATATATTTTCTGACTCATTTCGTTTAATATTCTAACATTGTTGAATGAATAACAATGTACGTATTAATTGTCTGTTTGTTTTTTGAATTTCGCACAAAGCGACTCGAGGGCTATCTGTGCTAGCCGTCCCTAATTTAGTTGTGTAAGACTAGAGGGAAGGCAGCTAGTCATCACCACCCACCGCCAGCTCTTGGGCTACTCTTTTACCAACGAATAGTGGGATTGACCGTCACATTATAACGCCCCCACGGCTGAAAGGGCGAGCATGTTTGGCGCGACAGGGATGCGAACCCGTTACCCTCAGATTACGAGTCGCACGCCTTAACACGCTTGGCCATGCCGGGCCGTACGTATTAATGTCAAAAAGAATAACACATGACGTGGCTAATAGAGTTAACATTAGGACTTCTCTTCACATTATTTTAAGTTTTGGTATTAAATGGAAGAACACCTGAAACGACTTATAGAGCTAATATTAATACTTCTGTTCAGATTGTTTTGAATTTTTGGTTATCTATGAATTTATATGGCTGATAGAGGTTGCTTTTTTAACATAAAATGTGGTACGTTTCGTATGTCTTGCTTTCGTTTTTACACCTGTATGTTTTGAGTGAAGGCTTTATTAGATTATGTAGCTGGAAAAATATATACTATAATTTAATAATATAAACTACTTCCAAGTAAACGGCACGGCCAAGCGTGTTAAGGCGTGCGACTCGTAATCTGAGGGTTGCGGGTTCGCATCCAGGTCGCGCCAAACATGCTTGTTCTTTCAGCCGTGGGGACGTTATAAAGTTACGGCCAATCCCACTATTCGTTGGTAAAAGAGTAGCCCAAGAGTTAGCGGTGGGTGGTGATGACTAGCTGCCTTCTCTCTAGTCTTACACTGCTAAATTAGGGACGGCTAGCACAGATAGTCCTCGAGTAGCTTTGTGCGAAATTAAAAAAAAAAAAAAAAAAAAATAAACGTTTTAGTGAACCGAAATGAGGACTTAATGAAACAAGGAACTTAAGCATACCCTTGTAGCGTGTATTTGTCAGAAATGATTATACTTAAAATCCAGTGATCTACCTCCTGGACCCACCCATCTGTGCTGTTAATTTTAAAAATCAAATTTCTCAATGTTTCCTAGATACTATCAAAATATTCCTGTATTTGTTAATTTTAGGTAAGAAGCTACACAGTGGGCTATATGCGCTTTGCCCATCACGTGTACCGAAACCCTATTTTCAAAGTTACTAGTATTGTGAATGCTCTACCGCTATTCTGAGTATAAGTTTACAATAAGCCTTTCTTTCCTATACTAGCTTTAAAGCCAGAAAACAAATAACTGGAAATATACCAGCATTGCATATAGTATCTCATTGAAATACATAGTGAAATCTAATTTACTGACACCAGTTTCAAATACATTCGACCAATAGAAAAAAAAGATTATATGTTTACCTTTTCTTCAGACAGTAGTTATTGTCTACGAAAACATTTTTGCATAAGCGAGTGAACTGTTTATATTACAAAAAATAATATTAGTATGTTTAACCATTCTAAGAACGTTGATGTAGACTAAATCTGAACATTCTAATTTTTATTTCTTCCAGAAAGAAAGATTCATTCACGTAAAAAGTAAAGACAAAAATCATCAAAATTTCATCTTATATTCAATACATAATTTTCAGTTTGAAGTCTCAGGTTCAATGTTTAGATAAAACAACAGTTTCGTACGGTACTTTACGACATATGAAAATAACAAGGCAATACAAGCCGAGGAGCGATTTGAGTAAAAGGGTCAAAGATCAAAAACATTTGCAATGATAATTGTGCAAAATAATATGGTGTTGCAAATGATCAGAGAGAAAGTCTAAGTTATGTGAATAAGAATTTATAAAAACAGGTCTGCCATATTCAGTTTCGAAGAGTCCTTTCCTATAATACCAGAGTTCTTCAGGTCAATTGGGATATAAAAGATACAACAGTGAACTGGATGCTATTTCTAGAATGAATGTGTTACAAACAGTTATTGAGGTACAACACAAGATTAACTTGTCAAAATGTATTTTTATTCGTACTACAACACTGTATAATTTATTTATTTTAATATCCTATTTTATTAGTTGTTATTGTCTTGACTTAATTTGCTAAGTTTACGTAACAACTGCCAAGTAATATATAGCACTTTAGTGGGATATACTTAACAAATGTTTTCATGAGTAAAGCTTTGTTTTTATTTTTACCACATGTTCTATAATTCATGAAATGGATTTTATCTCATCTGAAGATACTTCTGAAGTCATAAAGATCTCTGTGAGTGACCACCTGCTTGTTATGTCTCTATTCTTTTGGAGATTATATGTATTTATTTTGTTATGTTTCTAACGTATTTATATCAATTTTTTTTCCATAACGCTTTAAACTTTGGATATATAACGTTCGACCGTTTCGAGAAAGACTGGTTTATAGTACCATGTGATGTAGCAGACGCAAAAACATTCATAAGAAAAATAGCATATACACAGATACTGATATATCTTCTACAATTTTAGCACAGAAAATACAACAGATAAACCAGATAAGTATAATTTATTATAATAACATGTAAAAAGAATAAAGCAAAACCATGTAAAAGAAAATACTTCTTAAATAACAAACATTGCATTCTTATGTCAATGTACCATAGTTTTCTACCCATTATGTTCATATCGACCTTATTGACCTTTCATATGCTCATTCTTAATTTCAATGATGTAAGTATTTATCATATTATTAACTACTATATTAAAGTAGAACTTTATTTATAAGTTTCTTGTTTTAACATTCAAAAGTTTCGATTTGGAACGATGGCAAACGATGAGGAAACTCCGGCGTTCTCTACTTGTTCCATTAGTGGATTCCATTGTGGGTTTAGAGTGACGACAAATGATGAAGAAACACTGGCGTTTTCTACTTGTTCCATTAGTGGATTCCATTGTGGGTTTAGAGTGACGACAAATGATGAAGAAACTCCGGCGTTCTCTACTTGTTCCATTAGTGGATTCCATTGTGGGTTTAGAGTGACGACAAATGATGAAGAAACTCCGGCGTTCTCTACTTGTTCCATTAGTGGATTCCATTGTGGGTTTAGAGTGACGACAAACGATGAGGAAACTACGGCGTTCTCTACTTGTTCCATTAGTGGATTCCATTGTGGGTTTAGAGTGACGACAAATGATGAAGAAACTCCGGCGTTCTCTACTTGTTCCATTAGTGGATTCCATTGTGGGTTTAGAGTGACGACAAACGATGAGGAAACTCCGGCGTTCTCTACTTGTTCCATTAGTGGATTCCATTGTGGGTTTAGAGTGACGACAAATGATGAAGAAACACTGGCGTTCTCTACTTGTTCCATTAGTGGATTCCATTGTGGGTTTAGAGTGACGACAAATGATGAAGAAACTCTGGCGTTTTCTACTTGTTCCATTAGTGGATTCCATTGTGGGTTTAGAGTGACGACAAATGATGAAGAAACTCTGGCGTTCTCTACTTGTTCCATTAGTGGATTCCATTGTGGGTTTAGAGTGACGACAAATGATGAAGAAACTCCGGCGTTCTCTACTTGTTCCATTAGTGGATTCCATTGTGGGTTTAGAGTGACGACAAATGATGAAGAAACTCCGGCGTTCTCTACTTGTTCCATTAGTGGATTCCATTGTGGGTTTAGAGTGACGACAAACGATGAGGAAACTCCGGCGTTCTCTACTTGTTCCATTAGTGGATTCCATTGTGGGTTTAGAGTGACGACAAATGATGAAGAAACTCTGGCGTTTTCTACTTGTTCCATTAGTGGATTCCATTGTGGGTTTAGAGTGACGACAAATGATGAAGAAACTCCGGCGTTCTTTACTTGTTCCATTAGTGGATTCCATTGTGGGTTTAGAGTGACGACAAATGATGAAGAAACTCCGGCGTTCTCTACTTGTTCCATTAGTGGATTCCATTGTGGGTTTAGAGTGACGACAAATGATGAAGAAACTCCGGCGTTTTCTACTTGTTCCATTAGTGGATTCCATTGTGGGTTTAGAGTGACGACAAATGATGAAGAAACTCTGGCGTTTTCTACTTGTTCCATTAGTGGATTCCATTGTGGGTTTAGAGTGACGACAAATGATGAAGAAACTCTGGCGTTTTCTACTTGTTCCATTAGTGGATTCCATTGTGGGTTTAGAGTGACGACAAATGATGAAGAAACTCTGGCGTTCTCTACTTGTTCCATTAGTGGATTCCATTGTGGGTTTAGAGTGACGACAAATGATGAAGAAACTCTGGCGTTCTCTACTTGTTCCATTGGTGGATTTCATTGTGGGTTTAGAGTGACGACAAATGATGAAGAAACTCGGGCGTCCTTTACATTTCCAATAGCGAATTCCATTGTGGGTTTAGAGTGACGACAAATGATGAAGAAACTCGGGCGTCCTTTACTTTTCCAATAGTGGATTGCCTTTTTTTGGTTTCTATTGTATAATAAATGAACCTCTTTCTACTTAGTGATCAAACGTGATCACTCAACTTTTATTATCACATTATTTCCGTGTAGATAATTTTTGTACCAAGCAGTTTCCTGTCTTGACAAAATATAAACATCCGCCATTTTGTTCCTTTTGACCTTCTTTTCCTCAGACTGATGTCAAATATTTCGATTTTCCTGTGTATTTCAAAGAATTACTACTGGCGTACTAACTCAAATAGTGACATTTGATCTTGTCAGCCTTGTTTTACAACGTGATAATCGGTGTTATATTGAAACCATACCAAATGAGGTTGTTTAATTACAAGACTTGTCCGAACTAAACGAATTATAGTGTGGTAAGAGTTTACTGAGGGAAAGTCTTTCAAAGTGTGCCTACGTCAAGATCTAGTGAATTCTAAACTAGATTTATCTATATATTTTGATATTAAATAAAATATGAAATGGTCTGCTAACGAGAGTAGATCCGTATTTGCTAACTTTCTAAATTTTATACCTCTCTTTCAAAAATGTTGGTTAGGGTTTAATATTTATTAATGGTAGCATAAAACACTTCGGAAGCAAATTTCAAAATATACAATAATGTTTAGTTCTCAAACTCTCTAAACACGTGAAGGATTTTAATGCAAGTATGTTACTAAATATTTCAATAGACGACTATGTTACGTTTCTATTATGCCTATATTTAGTTAGCGTCGATAAATATTTTCGAAATAGGAATACGCTATTAATTTTCAGATACAGACTGTCTCAATTAATTAAATATTTTATTTTTACTACCTTCTTTTATTCTATAACCTGGTTGAATAGGAATAAATATTGCTTCTATAAATTAAACTTCCAAAGGTTCGTGCACTATAATGGGCGGCACGTGGTATTTTTATTAATTTTGATTTGCTTGAAATGTTTAAATAACCAAGAAGAATTTCTAACTGAAATGAAAACCAACGATATGTGATTGTATGTTTATATTATAACGAAACGGAAGAGAATGTATTGGCTGAAGTTAACGACGTTCGCAT
This sequence comes from Tachypleus tridentatus, assembly GCF_004210375.1. NCBI lineage: Eukaryota > Metazoa > Arthropoda > Merostomata > Xiphosura > Limulidae > Tachypleus > Tachypleus tridentatus. The sequence continues at coordinate 7,724,926 of NC_134835.1, read as the reverse complement.
AAACAGCTTGTTTTTTAATTTACCTAACCAGATTGTAATCTATATTTTTAATAAAAACATTTTTTTAAAAGTAAATTTTTCGTAACTTATATGAATCAAATTATTTAAGAAAATGTAATTCACAATTAACGTGCGCTACTCACTCCTCTTTATCCAGTTTCTGAAATTCGCGAAAAGACGTAAAACATCATTTGAACTCACTATCCAGAAACTCGTGAGAACAAAGTACAAAATATTTAAATGAAAATATCATAACCAGTATTTCGTGGAATTAATTAATATATTTTTTAGTAATTCGTTATGATCTGAGCTTTCGTGCGGAATATCTCTATCTGTATGTAGGTGACATACCTTCACGCTATGTGTGAGATATCAAATTTTCCATATCACTAGCAGCAACTTTTATGCAAACGTATAATGATTTGGTAATGATGAAATTTCGTTTCATTATTCATTTCCAAGATGTGTATTTTCCTTACTTAATAAAACATGCTAATTACATCAAAAGAATGTCAAACGAACAACATTTATCATCAAGTTTTGTAACTTCATCATAATTTCTTGATGACGAGAAACCCACTTGATGTAAAAAATGTATCTCAAGACGGCTGGTATGGATATTAACACTGTTACTAATAAAGCAGAGAACAACGTATCGACCTTCTTAGATTATCTTCAGGTCAACAAAGAAAGAGTTTGCAACTGGCTCATATCTTAGGGACGAGAGTATAAACGAGTAAGTGATTGTAGAGGGCGTTGCAATTAAATGCTAGATTGTTAATTAGTATATGTATAAAGGTGTTTCTTTATATTGGTTTAATTTTGGTTTTAGTTGTTGTACAAGTACGATTTCTTTGATTTTGTGGGGTTTTTTTTTTTCATATTTGACTCCCTATTTAGTATCTGGGTGTTTTCTATGGTTATGTTGTGTTTATTTGATTTCCAGTGTTGATAAACGTATGACGGTGATTTTTTTGTATTCTTCGAACCTACTTCTCATTTTTATGCTTGTTTCTCCAATATAGAAGTCGTGGCAGTTGTTGCACTGTATTTTATAAATTATTTTGGTGTTGTGTTTTAGAACTTTATATCCAAGACCCCAACACATTGATACACATCCCGAGCAATCCTTATAGAACTCACTACCACCAAAACTAACTTTATGTTCAATAACCAAAACTACCTACAAATAAATGGCCTAAGTGTAGGGAATCCCATGTCACCAGTTCTAGCCAACATTTTTATAACACAGATTGAATCTCAAGCGATCAATTCAGCCTCACACACACCACTATACTGTTACAGATATGTTGATGATACAATTGCTGGATTCACATCTACAGAACACATAGTTTTTCAACATTAAGTTCACCTGTGAATAGAAAAAAACTAACCAAATAGCATTAAAAATAACACACACGACAAAACACCTTCACATATTTCTGAACACTGCAAATCAAATAAACACAACATAACAATGGAAAACAAATACCCAGATATTAAGTAGGGAAACAAATATAAACAAACGCGAAATCAAAGAAACCCTACTTATACAACAACTAAAACCAAAATTAAACCAATATGAAGGAAAATCTTTATACTTTATTCTTAATAACCTAACCTATTTGCAACGCCCCCTACAATCCCGTACCCGTTTATACTCTCGTCCCTAAGACATGTGTCCGGCAGAGTTGCAAACTCTTTCTTTGTTAACCTGAAGATGACCTCTTCTCTACTTTATTAGTAAAAGTGTTAATACCAACAGCAGCCGTCTCGAAATACATTTCTTTTAACTTCATCATTAGGTCTTGTAACGTCACTACTAAGTGTTGTAATTTCATTATCAAGTCTTGCAACTTCATCATAAGGTCTTGTAAGACAACCTATTGAAAATCCCAGTTTTGATGCTTGTAATTACAGTTAAAATTTGTCATTGCGAATAACAAAAAAACAACAAAAAACACGGTGTTTGTGTCAGTCAATGTGTAGTCGTTAACGTGCTAGATTTATGATATAAATGTCCAGGATATGACCACGATGTGTCGGTGGACACTCGCATATTTGGTTGTGATTTTGCTATAAACGATACAGACAATCTTTGTTTGTGTCTACCAGTAGCTTTATAAGCAGTGGGTGTTGAGACAACACTATTTGTTTTACAAGAACAAACTTATATACCGTTGGGAGAAAGATATATAAAGGTTAGTCCCATACTTTTGTATAACCAAGAATTCGTATGTGTGTGTGTTTTTATAGCAAAGCCACATAGGGCTATCTGCAGAGCCCACCGAGGGAAATCGAACCCGTGATTTTAGCGTTGTAGATCCGGAGACTTAGCGCTATACTAGCGAGGGGCTACCAAGAATTCGACCTGAAATCATGGACCAACTGATGTTTGTTTCAAATAAAGGTTTAAAGATTATAAACCGTGAGTTCAGTTTCCATTTCAACACTACAGTATAGTCAGTTCTATAGGCAGGACGAAATGTCAGCTACTTTATTAATTACGTGGGTTGGTAGTGAATGACTCTAAACGTTTGCAATTAGCGTTTTCGAACGCGTTGTTAAAAATTTAACATATTAGACCTCATGAATTTTTAATAAACATAAACTAAAACCTTAATTATCTGTGTACAGAGATTCGTTTTCTTCCCTACTTCCAGGATGAACGAGTGATCTGTGGCTTTTCTGGTTTCAGACAACTTTCATAATATAGTTTCTTATTCTGGTTGAGTAAGTTGACGAGCATGATTGCATCACTGAGAACAGTAATAATTAAAATGACTTTTATTGTCCCTTTTCAAATGAAACAATGTTTATATCACCTTCTCTAACTTTATCATCACACTAAAAACCTCGTCCTATACCATTCAAATAAAACAGTGTTTATATCACCTTCTCTTACTTTATCATCACACTAAAAACCTCGTCCTATACCATTCAAATAAAACAGTGTTTATATCACCTTCTCTTACTTTATCATCACACTAAAAACCTCGTCCTATACCATTCAAATAAAACAGTGTTTATATCACCTTCTCTTACTTTATCATCACACTAAAAACCTCGTCCTATACCATTCAAATAAAACAGTGTTTATATCACCTTCTCTTACTTTATCATCACACTAAAAACCTCGTCCTATACCATTCAAATGAAACAGTGTTTATATCACCTTCTCTTACTTTATCAACACACTAAAAACCTCGTCCTATACCATTCAAATAAAACAGTGTTTATATCACCTTCTCTAACGTTATCAACACACTAAAAACCTCGTCCTATACCACTTTTCTTTTACGAGGAACTAATCACTTTAAAGGAAAGAAAACTGTTGTTTTTTAAAGGTTAACAAGGATCATTGTTCCACTACAGTTTCACTGTAACGTGACAAAAACTATGGATTTACTCATCAGAACTTTATCGAAATGTACAAAAAAATCAAAATTTGAGTACACATAACAAGTTATCGCAAGAAGTCAACGTTTTCGTAACACTGCATTAAATACATGATGACAATACATACTGGATCATCTGTGTCAGAAAGTTGAACGAAATGCTTGTTTATTTGTTTCAGAATGTTGACAATACATACTGGATCATCTGTGTCAGAAAGTTGAACGAAATGCTTGTTTATCTGTTTCAGAATGTTGACAATACATACTGGATCATCTGTGTCAGAAAGTTGAACAAAATGCTTGTTTATTTGTTTCAGAATGTTGACAATACATACTGGATCATCTGTGTCAGAAAGTTGAACGAAATGCTTGTTTATTTGTTTCAGAATGTTGACAATACATACTGGATCATCTGTGTCAGAAAGTTGAACGAAATGCTTGTTTATCTGTTTCAGAATGTTGACAATACATACTGGATCATCTGTGTCAGAAAGTTGAACGAAATGCTTGTTTATCTGTTTCAGAATGTTGACAATACATACTGGATCATCTGTGTCAGAAAGTTGAACGAAATGCTTGTTTATTTGTTTCAGAATGTTGACAATACATACTGGATCATCTGTGTCAGAAAGTTGAACGAAATGCTTGTTTATCTGTTTCAGAATGTTGACAGTACATACTGGATCATCTGTGTCAGAAAGTTGAACGAAATGCTTGTTTATCTGTTTCAGAATGTTGACAATACATACTGGATCATCTGTGTCAGAAAGTTGAACAAAATGCTTGTTTATCTGTTTCAGAATGTTGGCAATACATACTGGATCATCTGTGTCAGAAAGTTGAACGAAATGCTTGTTTATCTGTTTCAGAATGTTGACAGTACATACTGGATCATCTGTGTCAGAAAGTTGAACGAAATGCTTGTTTATCTGTTTCAAAATGTTGACAATACATACTGGATCATCTGTGTCAGAAAGTTGAACGAAATGCTTGTTTATCTGTTTCAGAATGTTGACAGTACATACTGGATCATCTGTGTCAGAAAGTTGAACGAAATGCTTGTTTATCTGTTTCAGAATGTTGACAATACATACTGGATCATCTGTGTCAGAAAGTTGAACGAAATGCTTGTTTATCTGTTTCAGAATGTTGACAATACATACTGGATCATCTGTGTCAGAAAGTTGAACGAAATGCTTGTTTATTTGTTTCAGAATGTTGACAATACATACTGGATCATCTGTGTCAGAAAGTTGAACGAAATGCTTGTTTATCTGTTTCAGAATGTTGACAGTACATACTGGATCATCTGTGTCAGAAAGTTGAACGAAATGCTTGTTTATCTGTTTCAGAATGTTGACAATACATACTGGATCATCTGTGTCAGAAAGTTGAACAAAATGCTTGTTTATCTGTTTCAAAATGTTGGCAATACATACTGGATCATCTGTGTCAGAAAGTTGAACGAAATGCTTGTTTATCTGTTTCAGAATGTTGACAGTACATACTGGATCATCTGTGTCAGAAAGTTGAACGAAATGCTTGTTTATCTGTTTCAAAATGTTGACAATACATACTGGATCATCTGTGTCAGAAAGTTGAACGAAATGCTTGTTTATCTGTTTCAGAATGTTGACAATACATACTGGATCATCTGTGTCAGAAAGTTGAACGAAATGCTTGTTTATCTGTTTCAGAATGTTGACAATACATACTGGATCATCTGTGTCAGAAAGTTGAACGAAATGCTTGTTTATCTGTTTCAGAATGTTGACAATACATACTGGATCATCTGTGTCAGAAAGTTGAACGAAATGCTTGTTTATTTGTTTCAGAATGTTGGCAATACATACTGGATCATCTGTGTCAGAAAGTTGAACGAAATGCTTGTTTATCTGTTTCAAAATGTTGACAGTACATACTGGATCATCTGTGTCAGAAAGTTGAACGAAATGCTTGTTTATCTGTTTCAGAATGTTGACAATACATACTGGATCATCTGTGTCAGAAAGTTGAACGAAATGCTTGTTTATTTGTTTCAGAATGTTGACAATACATACTGGATCATCTGTGTCAGAAAGTTGAACGAAATGCTTGTTTATCTGTTTCAGAATGTTGACAGTACATACTGGATCATCTGTGTCAGAAAGTTGAACGAAATGCTTGTTTATCTGTTTCAGAATGTTGACAGTACATACTGGATCATCTGTGTCAGAAAGTTGAACGAAATGCTTGTTTATTTGTTTCAGAATGTTGACAATACATACTGGATCATCTGTGTCAGAAAGGTGTTACTAAGTGCTAGATATACTGTGACAAAAAGTTAACACTAAATACTTAATTGTCGCGCCAAACATGCTCGCCCTTTCAGTCGTGGGGGCGTTACAATTTGACGGTCAATCCCACTATTCGTTGGTAAAAGAGTAGCCCAAGAGTTGGCGGTGGGTGGTGATGACTAGCTGCCTTCCCTCTAGTCTTACACTGCTAAATTAGGGACGGCTAGCGCAGATCGCCCTCGAGTAGCTTTGTGAGAAATTCCAAAACAAACAAACAAAATACTTAATCATCTGTGTCAAATGTTAACACCAAATAGTGATCATCTGTGTCAAAAGTTAACACTAAATACTTCGTCAGTTGTTTCAGAAGTTGACACTAAACACTGGATTATCTGTGTCAGAAAGTTTACACTAAATACCAGATATTCTGTGTCAGAAAGTTGGCACTAAATACTTTGTCAGCTGTGTTAGAAACATTAACATTGTTTTACCCACAGTCCATCCTCCACGAGTTGTAAAGAGTTAATGAAACCATTTCAAAGCATGTTATGATACAGATGCCCTTTGATTGAATTAGGTTTATTGATTGTAATCAGACCGAATTATTAACCTGTCGTTTACTCGCCAACAAATGATAAAGAGATCAAGCAGGTGCCCCGATAGGAATCACGCTCTCTGTGAAACAAGTGAAACTAATTCGATTATCCACTTAATATTACAAGTTTATCAGGATACGTTTGAAAACAGTATAATTTGGATGATCTGTTAGTATTACTCTAAATTAAGGTGGTAATTTAGTTCGAATATGAACCACGAATCACATTAAAATTGTTAATAACGTCCTATTAAAAGTGGGTTAACTCTAAGCATCAGAATAAAATATTACTTATAACTACGTCTGTAACGTGATTTATACATTAACTACTGAGTAGAATAATCAATTCTGTTAATAATACACTGGAAAACCAGAAGCTCCAATAATTAGAATCGTGAGTTTGATACCCTTGATGTTAGCGGAGTGCCAGCCATGTAATACTTCATGTGTGGAGAGGAACATTATTTTAGCCTACAACTATGTTAAACTATGATATGTTAAACTATACAATATACAGAGACAGAAAGTGTTCGTACCCCTGCGTCACAAGCGGTTTGTTTGCTCATAACTTACAAAGTATCACGATTAGGCTAATAGAAGTAAAATATATTATAAATATTATACTAACACACATCTATGTAAATTTTTATGTAAATTAAAGACAAATAAACTGTTTATAAACGAATAACCAAATATAATAGGAGCAGAAAGTGTTCGTACAGTTCAGAACGTGTGATAAAACTGATATTCCAGTAAAAATTTTGTTTAGTTTGGTGAATAAACTACATTATACCATTCCAGAACTAAACACTGGGTTCATAATTATTGGAATTTAGCCAGCAAAAAATGTACTTCCGGCAATTTAGCGCCGTCTCCGTCATTATCTGTTTGGTCATCATGACGAATAGGAAACAATTGTCCAGTGATTTAAAAAACCGAATTATTGTAAAATACAAGTCTCGTGTGTCTCTTTCCGGCATTGCTACACAACTTAATGTGCCGAAAGCATAATTGCCAGGTTTAAGCTGACAGGATCAACTGCTAACCTTCCTTGTTCCGGACGCCACACCAAAATTCCAAAGAGAACCAAGAGGAAGGTACTCAGAGAAGTAAGTAGGAACCCTCGTTTAACACGTAATGACATACAGAAACTGGTAAGGAAAACTGGGGTTCAAGTAAGCACTTCTACAGTTACGAACATGTTACGCTCTTCTGGGTTCAAAGCATACCGTCCTTGTAGAACTCTATATTTAAAGCCTGTTCATTTAGAAGCACGATTGAGGTATGCAAGAAAACATGTAGATAAACCCTTTACCTAGCGGAAGAGTATTATTTGGTCAGACGAGACTAGAATCGAGCTTTTCGGCCACAGTGATGTTTGCAATATTTTCCGTAAGAAGGGTGAACGAAATCTTCCAAAGAATACAGTCCCTACAGTTAAACATGGAGGTGGCTCGATCATGCTATGGGTTCCTTCAGCTCTTCTGGTGTACGCAGCCTTCACTACGTCAACGGAATAATGAAAAAAGAAGAGTACGTTGATATATTAGGCACTTATATCAAGGATGATGCTCGGAACTTGCGGCTAGGGCATCGTTTGATCTTCCAACACGACAATGACCCTAAGCACACATAGAAATATGTGCAATCCTGGTTGCAGAGAAACCATATAAGCATTCTGGAGTGGCCATCGCAATCACCCGATCTCAACCCAATTGAAAACGTTTGGCATCAGTTGAAGACCAGGGTTCATCAGCATCATCCGTAAAACTTGCAAGATTTGGAGGTCTTCTGTAAAGAAGAATGGAAGAAAATACCAGTCGAGTACTGTCAAACGATCATGTAGGACTATGAGGAGAGATTGCGCCAAGTTATTCACCTGAAAGACTACACAACTGACCATCAAAGTAGACGCACGAACACTTTCTGCCTCTCCTATGTTGGTTATGTGTTTATAAACAGTTTGTTTGTCGTTAAGTTTACATTAAAATTTATGTACATGTGTGTTAGAACAATAATTATAATATACTATACTTTCATTATCCTAATCGTGATACTTTTTAAGTTATGAGGTAAAAACTACTCACGACGCAGGCGTACGAACACTTTCTGTCGTAATTGTAAAATGTACAACATTATTTCAAACATTGTCATCAACAATAATATTTACTTTAAGTGTAACAAGAATAAAGGTTGTCATTAGTTATAAAACAAATAACCAACGAATAAAAATGGTGAAGAAATAGTAATCACAAAGTTACACAATGGGCTATCTCTGATCTGCCCACCACGGTTATCGAACCTCGGTTACTACCGTTGTAAGTCCGCAAACATACTTCTGTGACACTAAGGGAACTCGTAAACTGTTTTCGATTATTATCCTTCACGTACTTACGGCAAACGGCGACCCTAAGTTACTTTAAAAAATGAATAGACAAATAAATAAAGAACAGCCATTCATCCTGAAAAAAAATATATAAATAAATTTTCTCTGTCACCTGTGAAAATTCCAAGTTTTTTTGTCGTTTTCATCATTTTGTTTCCAAAGTTTGGTGGAGCTACAATAGATATGAAGTTACACGCGGACACGCTAGAAAATAATTCGCTTAGAAAACAAGGAGTTAAATAATGTACACTTAGACTAATCTCGTAGTTGTGGTAAAGAAATTGATGTCAAAGTAACACACCTTTCTTACAAATTTTCTAGACGTTGATTGTACGTCCAGAAATATAGCAGCTTGGGAACTTGTCTGTAGCAACACTTCAGAAATTAAAAAAACAAAAGTTGCTGTTTCTTCAAATTATTAAATATTTATTGAGGAATAGCAGATAACACAATATAAACTGAGGAGTTATTCAGTAAATAAATAACACATCAACACGAAAGATACCTCTTCGTCGTTTAGGAACCATCTCAGCGAGGCTGCTGGCTTCGAGGCCTGTGCTATACATGTCACATTAACTTCTTTTCCAACTTCTAATTTTGTATTTGTTCCCACAATAGTGGGTTTCCCTGCTGGCAGAACTGGAAATAAAATTAATTAAATATCAATAGACAATTATTTAACATTTTATTCTGATATGTTATCCTAATTTTAAAGATAAAAAATTCAGAGATACTTCAGTATAAATGCGTTTCCTAGTAAATATCTTCTTGAATAAAACGGATAAAATCTATAAATGGTTTCCGTTTTATTTATTTATTTATTAAGTGTGAATTTCATATCTTTTGGTGTTTCGAATCTTTGTAATAACTGAGCAAAGTTTAAAGTCAAAGGGAACTAAAGTTATGTAATTTCCTGAATTATGTTTCAAGAGGAAAATATGATAAATATTACACAGATGTATGTTTTCGCTAATGACGTTTGATATGTGGTAATACACGTAACTCGCATGAATATGGTTACGGTTGTAGTTGTTTTAAATTAAGCACAAAGCTACTCATTGGGCTATCTGTGCTCTGCCCACCACGAGTATCGAAACCCGATTTTTAGCGTTGTATACCGCTGAGCCACTGGGGGGCTATGGTTACGGAATTTCTCCTATTGCAAACCTACGGAAGAGCAACCTACTCTATACGTAACTTTCAGTATTTTAATCAGTTTAGGTTTCTACCTCGTAGGGAGTTTTAGAAAGTGCAATCAGAATTAATCTGTATTTTGTGTTTCTTCTTGGAAACGTCACGTGGTATCTTCTGGCTCTTCAACTGTAACTGATTGATGATCATAGTCAAGTGACACTGATTCAATCTATTACTACACTCTTTCTGAATGCCACACCGAATCAACGAAAACACAAACATTAAATTTTCTATGGGTTAAACTACCAATTCATTTTATAGTTATTTCCATGTGAGCTTTCGACTCAGAACGTAATTACCCCACACAAGATTTTCGTACTTCCATAAATCCTGACAGTGCTTGAACAAGTTTCAGCTATGATAACAGCCTAGCGATCTATTTGTCATTTTGCCAATTATTCCTCGAAACTTATATTTTTTAGAATATATGTAATCTTTTGTTTTTTATATTACGCTCACAATATAAAATTTCTCATTTTTCAAGATTCTAGCCACCAATCTAGACAGTTTTTACCATCGGCTCTTGCATACACTAACGTGTTATTGAAGAAACAAAACGATAAGACGAGAGCTTTCAAAAGCTAAACCATCTTCCTTGAAGAGAGAAAGAAATCTGTTGTTCGTTCTTAAGTAAATATTTATTCGTTCCTGAACATGATATGCTAAACATGTTTATGTTTGTACGTGACAAAAGCACAGATACTGAAACACCCCTGGGAAATTATCATTTACTTTGAAAGTTTTATCACAAAATAAATATCGAAGGCGTAGAAGTGACCATCTTGAAAACTTAAATACATTTAATTATCTTATAAAATGAAAATAAAATTCAATGGGCCTAACTATAACACTATCGAGTTACAATGTTTGTTTTGAATTTCGCGCAAAGCTACTCGAGGGCTATCTGCGCTAGCCGTCCCTAATTTAGCAGTGTAAGACTAGAGGGAAGGCAACTAGTCATCACCACCCACCGCCAACTCTTGGGCTACTCTTTTACCAACGAATAGTGGGATTGACCGTCACATTATAACGTCTCCACGGCTGAAAGGGCGAGCATGTTTGGTGCGAACGGGATTCGAACCCGCGACCCTCGGATTACGAGTCGAACGCTTTAACACACTTAGCCATGCCGGGCCTATCGAGTTAAAAAACAACGAAATACAAACATGTAAAAGATCTTTTCCAAAACCCCAAAGCTGTATCAGAGTTAATATATTTATCAGAGTTAATATATTTATGGACAACTTAATTATTTTCATTAACTTTCACTGATAATAGTTTCAACTCATACTAAGTCAATAAAACTTGACGGACTCTTAAAAATATAAGCAAATATAATATTACAAAACATAGATTACTTACGCGATTCTAAAGACTACCTGGGTAGAGGACACTCAAATACAGCCAAGTTCAATTTTCTACCTCAACGTTGTTTGTGTGTTGTATGGAGATCACAGGTTGAATTAATAAAAGTTTATTATAAAAGTAAAACCGTCTTCCATTACTACAAAACAAAAATACATGTTTTGGTGGAACTAGCTGATCATAGTCTACTGAAAACCAAACTCAAGATGTGCAAGAAGTGCTCAAACAGGGTGATATCGATAAATGTATCAGTGTAACAAACCCAAAATTAAAAATAACCAAGACGTAGTATATATGTAGAAAACCCTAAATAAAGTCGGTAAGAAGTAGTTAAACCAAGTGACATCGGTGATCCTATGTGTGTAACAAAAACTCTCAAACTCTCAAACGATCATGGAGGGCTATGATGAGGTGAGATTGCGCCAAGTAATTCACCTGAAAGGCTACACAACTGACCATTAAAGTAGACGCACGAACACTTTCTGCTCCTCCTATGTTTAATTATTTATTTATAAACAGTTTTTCTGTGGTTACATTTACATACAAATTTATGTAGATATCTGTTAGTATAATATTTATAATATACTCAACTTTCATTATCCTAATCGTGATACTTTTTAAGTTATGAGGAAAAACCGACTCACGACGCATGGGTACGAACACTTTCTGTCGTAACTGTATGGTCAAATAGCAATTAAACCGAGTAATATCGGTCATTTCATGAGTGTAAGAAAACCAAAATAAAATCGAACAAGAGTTGTTAAACAAGTGATATGGGTGATTGTATCTGTGTAACAACCCCGAAATAAAGTTGAAGTATTTAACCCAAGTAATAAGAGTATTTGTAGCTAATTAAAATTCTCCAAATAAACATGGCAGTGAAGTAGCTAAACCTAGTGGTATCAGTGATTGTATCTATGTAGCAAACCTCAAATAAAGTCGGTCAAGAGTGGTTAAAACAAGTGATATGTGTGTGATTCTATTTGTGTAACAAACCCAAATTAAAGACGGCCAAGAACTTGTTTAAACCAAGTGATATCAGTTATAACATGTTTGTAACAAACACAAAATAAAGATAGTTAACAAGTAATTCAACCAAGTGATATGGGTGATTGTTTATCTGTAACAAACCCACAATAATTTTGGTCAAGATGATGATATTCTTGTTACTGACATAAAATAAAGATAGCCAAAAAGTAGTTAACCAAGTGATTATATCTGTGTAACAACCCTAAAATAAAGACTCAAACCAAGAGATTTTGGTAATTGCATCTGTATACATACCCAAAGTTAAGATGGTCAAGCAGTAGTTAAAACATGTTTTAATGGTTATTGTATCTATATAACAAACACAACATAACGATAGTCAAGAGTAGTTAAACTAAATGATGAGGGTCATTGTATATATGTAAAAACTCAAAATAGTAAAGAAGTAGTTAATCTAAGTGATGTGGGTGATTGTATCAGTGTAACAAACCCATAATAAAGATGGTTATGAAGTAGTTGAACCAAGTGATATGGGTGATTGTATCTCTGTTACAAATCCCAAATAAAGATGGCCAAGAACTAGTTAAACAAATTTATATTGGTGATTGTTTCTGTTTAAAAAACCCATGATAAAGATGGTCCAGAAGTTATTAAACCATGAAGCATCGCTGATTGTATCTATGTAACAAACACAAAATAAAAATGATCAAAATGTAGCGATACCACATTGTATGGGGGAATGTGTCTGTGTAACAAGCACAAAATATGAAAAGTGGAACAATAGTTAAACCAAATGATATAGTTTATCGTATCTGTGTCACAAATCTACAATAAAGGTGATCAAGAATCAATGAAACATGTGGTATTGCTGACTGTATCTTTCTAACAAACATATATTAAAGATGATTTAAAAGTAGTTGAACCGGGAGATTTATCTGTGTAAGAAACCTAAAATAAAGATGATAACGAAGTAGTGAAACCAAGAGATATCAGCGACTGTATCTAGGTAACAAACCAAAATAAAGATGATAACGAAGTAGTGAAACCATGAGATATCAGCAACTGTATCTAGGTAACAAACCAAAATAAAGATGATAACGAAGTAGTGAAACCATGAGATATCAGCAACTGTATCTAGGTAACAAACCAAAATAAAGATGATAACGAAGTAGTGAAACATGAGATATCAGCAACTGTATCTAGGTAACAAACCAAAATAAAGATGATAACGAAGTAGTGAAACCATGAGATACCAGCAACTATATCTAGGTAACAAACCAAAATAAAGATGATAACGAAGTAGTGAAACCAAGAAATACCAGAGACTGTATCTAGGTAACAAACCAAAATAAAGATGATAACGAAGTAGTGAAACCATGAGATATCAGCGACTGTATCTAGGTAACAAACCAAAATAAAGATGATAACGAAGTAGTGAAACCATGAGATATCAGCGACTGTATCTAGGTAACAAACCAAAATAAAGATGATAACGAAGTAGTGAAACCATGAGATATCAGCGACTGTATCTAGGTAACAAACCAAAATAAAGATGATAACGAAGTAGTGAAACAAAGAGATATTAGCGACTGTATCTAGGTAACAAACCAAAATAAAGATGATAACGAAGTAGTGAAACCAAGAGATACCAGCGACTGTATATAGGTAACAAACCTAAATAAAGATGGTCAAGTAGCAGTTAAACCAAGTGACATCGCTGATTGTATCTATGTAAGAAACCCAACATAAAAATGATATAGAAGGAGAGAAAAAGTTATATAGGTGATTGTATCTGTGTAGGAAAGCCATAAAAAAATGGTGAAGAAGTACTTAAACCAACTTATATAATCTCTGTGTAACTACCCTAAAATAAAGATGGTCAAGAAGTACTTAAACCAACTTATATAATCTCTCTGTAACTACCCTAAAATAAAGATGGTCAAGAAGTACTTAAACTAAATTATATAATCTCTCTGTAACTACCCTAAAATAAAGATGGTCAAGAAGTACTTAAACCAACTTATATGGGTGACTCTAGCTCCAAAACAAATGCCAAATAAAGATGGTCAAAGAGTAGCTATAACAGGTGATATGGGTGACTTTGTCTGTGTATCAATACCAAAACAAAAACGGTCATGAAATAGTTAAAGAAATAGATATGACTAATTGTATCCCAGTAACATACCCAAAATAAAGATGGTCAAAAAGTAGTTAAACAAAGTGATATGGGCGACTGTATTTGTGAAACAACCCTACATTAAAAATGGTCATGATGTATTTAAACCATGTGATAAGGGAGATTATGTTTCCGTAACAAATCCAAAACAGAGTTGGTCAAAAAGTAGCTAAGCCAGGTGAAATCACTGATTGTATTTGTGTGACAATTCCAAAGTAAAAATAGTCAAGAAATACTTAAACCAAGTCATAAAAGCGATTCTATACATGGAACAAACCCAATATATAGTCAGTTAAAAGTGGTTAAACCAAGTGATATGGGTGGATGTATCTGTGTAGAAAACCAAAATAAAGATGAATGATCAAAAAGTAGTTAAACCATATGATAGGGTTGATTGTATCTGTGTAACAAACCCAAAATAAAGATGGTCAAGAAGTAGTTAAACCAAGTGACATGGGTAATTGTGTCGCTGTAAGAACCCAAAATAAAGATAATGAAAAAGTAGCTAAACCAGGTGATATCGGTGTTGTGTCTGCTTAACAACCCCAAATTAAAGATGGTCAAGATGTAGTTAAAATTATGTGACATGGGTGATTGTATATATGTAACAAACCCAAAATATATTCGGTTAAGAGTTGTTAAAAATGATATGGTGATTCTATCCATGTAAGAAACCAAAAATAAAGATTTATTTTTAAAAAGTAGTTAAACCAAGTGATATGTATCATTGTATTTGTGTAACAAGTACAAAATAAAGAAGGTAAAAAAGTAGTTAAACAAAGTGATATAGTTGATTGTATCTTTGTAACAACTCCTAAAAAAGATGGTCAAGATGTAGTTAAACCAAGTGATATGGGTGATTGTTTCTGTGTGAGAAATCCACAATAAAGTTGATGAAGAAGAAATTAAACCAAGTGACATGGATAATAGTATTTATGTAAAAAACCCAAAACAAAGTGATATGTGTGATTATCTCTGTATAACACACTCAAAATACAGATGGTCAAGAAGCATTTAAAGCAAGTGATACGGGAGATTATGTCTGTGTAACAAACCCAAAATAATCATAGTCAAATAGTTGTTATACCCAGTGATACCGGTTATAAAATCCAAAACAAATATGGTCAACAAGTAGTTAAACGAAGTGATATGGGTGATTTTATCTGTGTAAGAAATCCAAAGTAAAAATGGTCAATAAGTAGTCAAACGTTATGGATGATTGTATCTCTGAAACAAATCCAAAATAAAGATGGACAGGAGGTAGTTGAACTCAGTGATATGGGTGATTACATTTGCATAACAAACCAAAATACTTATTGTCAAATAGTTGTTATACAAGGTGAAACTGGTGATTGTATTCATGAAACTGACTCAAAATAAAGGTGGTCAAGAAGTAGTTAAACCTACTGATGTGGGTGATTATCTCTGTGTAACACACCCAAAATAAAGTTAGTCAAGAAATACTTGAACCAAGTCATATTGAACATTGTATAGGTGGAAAAAATCCAAATTAAAGATGTTCAAACTGATATGGTTGAATGAACCTTAATAACAACCCAAAATAAAGATTGTCGTGAAGGAGTTAAACAAAGTTATTATAAGGGTGATAGTACCTCCGAAACAACCCAAAATAAATATTGTCATGAAGGAGTTAAACAAAGTTATTATAAGGGTGATAGTACCTCCGAAACAACCCAAAATAAATATTGTCATGAAGGAGTTAAACAAAGTTATTATAAGGGTGATAGTACCTCCGAAACAACCTCAAAATAAAGATTGTCATGAAGGAGTTAAACAAAGTTATTGTAAGGGTGATAGTACCTTCGAAACAACCCAAAATAAATATTGTCATGAAGGAGTTAAACAAAGTTATTATAAGGGTGATAGTACCTCCGAAACAACTCCAAAATAAAGATTGTCATGAAGGAGTTAAACAAAGTTATTATAAGGGTGATAGTACCTCCAAAACAACTCCAAAATAAAGATTGTTATGAAAGAGTTAAACAAAGTTATTATAAGGGTGATAGTACCTCCGAAACAACTCCAAAATAAAGATGATGAAAAGGTTGAAAAATAGGTGATATGGGTGATTGTATCTGTGTAAACAAACCAAAATAAAGATGGTGAAGAACTAGTTAAACCAAGTGATATGGGTTAATGTATTTGTGTAAGAAACCCAAAGATGGTGAAGAACTAGTTAAACCAAGTGATATGGGTTAATGTATTTGTGTAAGAAACCCAAAGATGGTGAAGAACTAGTTAAACCAAGTGATATGGGTTAATGTATTTGTGTAAGAAACCCAAAGATAGTGAAGAACTAGTTAAACCAAGTGATATGGGTTAATGTATTTGTGTAAGAAACCCAAAGATGGTGAAGAACTAGTTAAACCAAGTGATATGGGTTAATGTATTTGTGTAAGAAACCCAAATATGGTGAAGAACTAGTTAAACCAAGTGATATGGATTAATGTATTTGTGTAAGAAACCCAAAGATGGTGAAGAACTAGTTAAACCAAGTGATATGGGTTAATCGATTTGTGTAAGAAACCCAAAGATGGTGAAGAACTAGTTAAACCAAGCGATATGGGTAATTGTATCTGGGGAAAAAACCAATAATACAGAGGGTCTAAAAGTTGTTAAACCAAAAAGTAGGGCTGACTGTATCTTTGAAACAAGCCAAAATAAAGATGATCAAAAAGTAGTTATACGACACGATATGTGTGATTGTATCTGTGTAACAACTACAAAATATAGAAGGTAGAAAAGTAGTTAATCCAAATGATGTAGTTGATTGTGTCTGTGTAACAAATCCACAACGAAAAAGTTCAATAAGTAGTTCAACAAAGTGATATGGGTGATTGTATATATGTAACAAACCAAAATCAATGTGATAAAGAAGTAGTTAAGCTAAGTGATAAAGGTGATTATATCTTTGAAACAAACCCAAAATAAATATTGTCAAAAAGTAGTTGAACCAAGCTATATCGTACAATTTACCTGCGTAACAACTCCAAAATAATGATGGTCAAGAAGTAGTTAAACCAAATGATATGGATGACGCTATCTGTGTAAGAAACCTATAATAAAAATGGACTAGAAGTAGTTAAACCAAATGATATGGATGACGCTATCTGTGTAAGAAACCCATAATAAAAATGGACTAGAAGTTGTTAAACCAAGCGATATGTGTTATTGTTTCTGTATAACAACC
The DNA here is from genome assembly GCF_004210375.1 of Tachypleus tridentatus. NCBI lineage: Eukaryota > Metazoa > Arthropoda > Merostomata > Xiphosura > Limulidae > Tachypleus > Tachypleus tridentatus. Next base: position 7,707,338 of record NC_134835.1, on the reverse strand, counting down.
TCGAAACAAAGATGGTCAAGAAGTAGTTACGCCAAGTGATAAGGGTGATTGTATCAATGTAAAACCCTTAAGTAAATATCGTCAAGAGGTAATTAAGCCAAGTAATAGTGGTGTTTGTATATGGGGAAAAAAACAAAATAAAGATATTCCAGAAGAAGCTAAACTAAGGGTGATTGTATCTGTGTAAAACACCCAAAATAAGAATGGTTAAAATGTACTTAAAGCAAGTAATATGGAAGATTGCATATGCTTAAGAACTCCAAACTAAAGATGTCCAAGTAGTAGTTAAACCAAGTAATATCTCTGTACCAAACACAAATTAAATGTGGGCAAGAAGTAATTAAAGAAGTGACACTATAGATTTGATCTGTGTATCAAACCCAAAGTAAAGATGGTCAAGAAGTAGTTACGCCAAGTGATAAGGGTGATTGTACCAATGTAAGAAACCAGAATGAAAATCGTTAAGAGTAGTTAAGTAAATTATGTGGGTGATTTGTATCTGTGAAACAAACAAAAAATAATTATAGTCAAGTAACAGTGAAACCAAATAATATCGGTGATTCTATGTATGTAATAAACACAAAATAAAGATGGCCAAGAACTTGTTTAAGCCAAGTGATATCGGTTATTGTATCTGAGTAACAAACCCAAAATAAAGATGGTCAAGAAGTAATTCAACCAAGTGATATGGGTGATTGTTTATCTGTAACAAACTCACAATAATTATGGTCAAGGAGTTGTTATAACCAATGATGTCGGCGATGATATTCTTGTTACTGACATAAAATAAAGATAGCCAAAGTAGTTAACCAAGTGATTATATTTGTGTAACAAACCAAATCAAAGATAGCCAAAAAGTAGTTACCCAAGTGATTATATCTGTGTAACAAACCAAATTAAAGATAGCCAAAAAGTAGTTAACCAAGTGATTATATCTGTGTAAAAAACCAAATTAAAGATAGCCAAAAAGTAGTTAACCAAGTGATTATATCTGTGTAACAAACCAAATTAAAGATAGCCAAAAAGTAGTTAACCAAGTGATTATATCTGTGTAACAAACCAAATTAAAGATAGCCAAAAAGTAGTTAACCAAGTGATTATATCTGTGTAACAAACCAAATTAAAGATAGCCAAAAAGTAGTTAACCAAGTGATTATATCTGTGTAACGAACCAAATTAAAGATCTCCAAACCAAGAGATTTTGGTAATTGCATCTGTATACATACCCAAAGTTAAGATGGCCAACAAGTAGTTAAAACAAGTTATAATGGTTATTGTATCTGTGTAACAACCCTAAAATAAAGATGGACAGGACGTAGATAAACCAAGAGATATTGGTAATTGCATCTGTATACGCACCCAAAGTTCAGATGGTCAAGAAGTAGTTAAAATACGTTATAATGGTTATTGTATCTGTGTAACAAACCCAAAATAAAGATGGAGAAGAATTAGTTAAAACAAGTGATATCGATGATGGTGTATGTGTAATAAACCAATAGAAAGATAGTCAAGATGTAGATAAACCAAGTAATTTGGGTGATGGTATTTGGGTAATTGTATGTGTAACAAATCCAAAATAAAGATGGTCAATAAGTAGTTAAACCTAGTAATATGGGTGATTGTATCTGTGTAACACACAATATAAATGGGTCAATAAGTAGTTAGTCTAAGTGACACTGGTGATTGTATCTATGTAACAAATCCAAAATAAGATGGTCAGGAAGTAGTTAAACCAAGTGATATCGTTTATTATATCTATAAAACAAACTCAAAATGAAATGGTCAAGATGTAGTTAAATCAAATGTTATCATAGATTGTATATGTGTAACTTTTGTTGTCGCTTAAGATACACATCCATTTAAAATGATCAGTTTATTATAGTTTTGTAAAAATAATCAATTTATTATAGTTTTGTGTTAAAACTATAAGATGACAACTTTTAAAGTAGACTTTCTGATGTACCTAATGACTTAGTTTCATTAGACGGTCTAATACATCTATTATTTTAGTTAATTTTGCATTTGTTATGAAATGTTAATATTCTAAGAACACGTGGACAAAAGCCTCACTCCTATGAAGTAATAAAACAGTGGTTGTGTATGAATTAAACGTTTTTTGAGATTTAATCTTGTTTTATCGAACCTCGATTATCTGGACTTTTCTCTCTAAACATTTTCTTAATTTTGATTTATAAGTACCCATAAAACTACGACCATTAAAATTTCTAGACAAAATCGTTTATCTTCTGTTGAATTTTGCATCGAAAATCCAAGTTCTATTCTACAATTAAATTATATTTTGTATAATCGAGGTGCGACTGTATTGTGATTATATTAGTTGCAAGCAATAATATATTTTTATTATATGCTATTATTATTAATTCTCAATAAGATGCTTACACAAATAACAATACATTTGCCATTTTTTTGTTCATAACAGTGTGTTTAAGGTATTAATAAATCATCTGAGGCCAGGTATTAAGTGAATCATAAAATAAGCGTTCCGATAATCAGGACTCTGTTGGAAAGCAAAGTTTTAGTATTTAGATGTGTTCCTAGCTTCCGTGTGAGATACAAGAGTAGCCATTATTGGATAAAATCTCTCTGTTTTTGTGCAAGAAACAGCTATAAACTTAAAGTATTCACAAATAGTAATCAGGCAGGAAATTTTTAATGTGTTTTAAAACAAAAAACGTGGAAATTAAAAATATTGTTCTTGCTTCATTATAATAAATCTAAACTGAAACCTTTCCTTGATTTAACACGTGTATTAATGTATTAGTTACTCGATTAAATTCATTTTAGCAAAAGAAATATTTCTTTCAAGTAAACAACTACTTGTCCTCTACGGAAAGTGATATCATCCTTTGTTTTATACGTTGTTACTTATTTTTAAACCTTTGTAGTTTTACTAGCTAACAGTTTCCTGGATATCCTACAGATGTCAAGTAGTTTCTTCGTTATAATAACTCTCGGAGCTACTTCAAATATTGATTACAAAACTCAACTGAAATCACATTTAAATGTTACGGTTTTAGTTTCATACAATAGATGGCGAAACTTATGAATCTGTACGTTTATCTGATCGATGAAATATGTAATTGAAGTGTTTCTACTTCTAATTAAACAGGAACTAGTACCAACTGCCGAAGTCTTTGATATTAAGAAATAAGTTCCAACCTGCCAATGACATTGATATTAAGATATCTTGTAATAGAACCTACAATGTATCATACAAGCTAAGAAAGAAGTTTTGAGATTTTTAACAATAAGGCATATTTTACACGTGCATTGCGCTTAAATATTTTCAAAGTGATTTCTGCTATTTATTCTTAAAAATTATTTCTAAAAAGGCGTAAAATAGTAGTTTAAATAGTTAAACACAAGGTGTTATAACTTTTTCAATAAATCCGCTCTGAACCATGTTACAATCCTCTTTAAATTCACTCTGGACCATGTTACAATTCTCATTAATTTCACTCTTAACCATGTTATAGTCACCTTACTTTATCATTAAATTCACTTTGAACCATGTTACAGTCCTCTTTAAATTCACTCTTAACCATGCTATAGTCATCTTCATTTTTTATTGAATTCACTCTTAACCAAGTTACAGTCCTCATTAAATTCACTCTTAACCATGTTATAGTCGTCTTACTTTTCAATAATTCACTCTGAACTATGTTACAGTCCTCATTAAATTCACTCTGAACCATGTTACAGTCCTCTTTAAATTCACTCTTAACCATGCTATAGTCATCTTCACTTTTTATTGAATTCACTCTTAACCAAGTTACAGTCCTCATTAAATTCACTTTTAACCATGTTATAGTCGTCTTACTTTTCAATAATTTACTCTAAACTATGTTACAGTCCTCATTAAATTCACTCTGAACCATGTTACAGTACTCTTCAAATTCACTCTTAACAATGTTATAGTCATCTTACTTTTTTATTAACTTCATTCTCATGCCGGCATGACTAAGTGGTCAGAGCGCTCGACTCGTAATCTGAGAGCCGCGAGCTCAAATACCCGTTACACTAAACACGCTCACTTTTTCAGCCGTGGGGGCGTTATAACGTGTCGGTCAATCCCATTCTTCGGTGATGAAAGAGTAGTCCACGCGCTGGCGGGAGGTGGTGATGACTAGCTGTCTCCCCTATAGTTTCACGCTACTTGGGCCTGGCATGGCCGAGCGCGTAAGGCGTGCGACTCGTAATCCGAGGGTCGCGTGTTCGCGCCCGCGTCGCGCTAAACATGCTCGCCCTCCCAGCCGTGGAGGTGTATAATGTGACGGTCAATCCCACTATTCGTTGGTAAAAGAGTAGCCCAAGAGTTGGCGGTGGGTGGTGATGACTAGCTGCCTTCCCTCTAGTCTTACACTGCTAAATTAGGGACGGCTAGCACAGATAGCCCTCGAGTAGCTTTGTGCGAAATTCCAAAACAAACAATTCACGCTACTAAATTAATTACGGCTAACGCGGACAGCTCTCGTATAGCTTTGCGCGAAATTAAAAAAACAAACAAACCAAAATTCACTAAATCAGGCCCGGCATGGGCAGGTAGTTCAGACATTGAAATCGTAATCTGAGGGTCAGGGTTTCGAATCCCCGTCACACCAAACATGCTCACCCTTTAAGCCCTGGGGTGTTATAATGTGACGGTCAGAACCGAACTGTCTTCTTGTTAACCTGAAGAATAACCTAAGAAGGTCGAAACGTTGTTCTGTATTTTATTTTAATACCCACACCAGCCGTCCTGAAATACACCCTCAACCATGTTACACTCCTCTCACGTTTCTTTAAAATCATTCTCAACCATATTATATTCCTTTAAAATAACAACATAATTTTAACGAACTGCGTGTAGTCTTGTTTGATTTTAAAATGAAGAAAGGAAACATAAGAATACTGATATACGATTTGCTTCTGTAGGGGTTGGTTTATGAATCTATAGCTTCTGTCAGTTTACAGGCTCGTTTGGTATTGCATAGGGACTATCTAAATACACAATCTCGAAGCTTTGAGCATGTTATACGTATGCATGACATTTTAGAAACGAAATATATGTTGAGCTAGTAAGTTGTAGGATGTATTATTAATGAGAAATAAAAGACGTCCTTAAGTATCATGGCAAACATTGCCCTGTGGCTGACTACTTTAATTTCAACTTAAAGGCAACAAAGAAACCTGAATAAATACGTATTTATCTAGCTGGATGGATTTCTGTTTAAACTAGCTATTTTGTCCACATTTTAACATATTGTACTCTGTCATTTTGATTATCTTGAATATCTCATACGCTTATTTGAATGTTTAAGTCACGTGTCCATAGAAACCATCAACTTGATACATGGTGGATAAGTGAGAAAAGAGTTTTGTTCGTGTGGAAAAAATATGAATTATCTACAACTCTATGTTATTGCCAACAGTTTGTTGTTCACACACATACACGCAGAAGTCACGTTAAGACCAGTCAGCAGTTATTTCAAAGTAAGTCTCTCTAGACTTTAGAAGTTGTATTTTACAACCACTTGTACCTGTAATGGTTCATAAATGTTCACTCTAACGTTGATATCTTTAGTGATTGTTTATAAGTCAATCAATGTGTTCGTCCGGATCTCGTCACTAAGAGACATCTGTGGATTCTTACAGCTTCTGCGTTCATTGATGTAATGATAAAAACATATCACGCGATTTCTTTCGTTATGTTAATCCATTAACTAAGTCAAATATCCCCGAAAATATAAAACGTTCAATAACAAGACATTTTAATAATAGATATTTAGTATCACACCTTTTCCATAAACACCCACGTTATATTTTACCCCTATTATTGAATACGTAAAAAACAGACATACCAACACGTGTTTTTGGCAAACTAATAATGGATTGCTTTGTTTAGATGTTCGTATACTGACACATTAAGTCAGTAACCAAATAGCTACGATACATGTATTCGAGAGTAAAAAGGCAGGCGGTATTTTAAATAATTGACTGTCGGTTTGATAACACATTTTTCCTGAACCATGATTATGTAAAACTAAGTACATTTAAATGGCCTATTCTATTGTATCTATGAACAACGATATCTGAATGTTAATAGATGGTAAGAGATAAGTAATTAGAAGTTATTCAAAGATGTAATTCTACTAACAATGACTGCATGACGCAAGTTTGTTCTCTCTATATATATTGTAAATCTGGAACAACGTTTAGTTTGTTAGCCTGTGTTGTGTTACATCGACCTACGGTACAACATATTCAAAGAACGTATTAGCTTCAAAAAGCTAATAAGGAAACAACAACCAAGTCTAATGATACTCAGGCAAATGGTATAAAACCTGACATAGATATCAGGTAAACACATTGTAAAAGTAAATACAATCCCGTTTTCGCTATGAAATACAGATAATTCAGTAAAACACTTTTTGTACTGTATGTAAAAAAGGTGTCGATTACTAATGAAATTATTTGTATCTCAGGACGACTGGTAGAGGTATTTGGTCGAAACGTTGTTCTCTGCTTTATCAGTAAAAGTTTTAACATCCACACCAGTCGTCCTGAGATACATTTTTACTTCAAGCGGGTTTCTCGTCAGCACGAAATGAAATATATGTTTGTCCCTGAAGAAGAAAGATCCACTTTTCGAAAGCACTCGGCTTTCAGAGTCGTTATTCATTTATATTGAAATATCTGGTTACTCACTATTCTTATTGAAAATGGGTTTCAGTTATAAATTTAACATCTGGTTATTCATTATTCTTATTAAAAGCAGTTTGGGTCGGAAATAAAATATCTGGTTATTTATTATTTTTGTTAAAAATGGGTTACGATTGTGAGTGACATATCTGGTTATCAGAAGGTGAAACAGAGGTGTTGTTTCTACTTTTCCATGCAGAATAATATATTGTGTGAAGATACCTGCACGCGAAATTAGTTTCGATAAGTAAAAAAGTCCGTTGTAATTAAACAACCTGCTCGGATTTATAAACATGCGCGTGCATACCAAGTATCATAAGTACATGTGGAACCTCTGGGAGGTTATGACGTAACGCATCCTTCGAATCCCACGTCGTTAAAACAGCCGAGTCAGCTTTCTGCTTGTAGATATTAGCATTAACATATTTTCCAGTCTGCACTACATTAACAGTCCCTAGATGATCGTCACATTTGTACCGTTCAAGTTTCTTTATTCTACACATCAGCATTTTGGATGAAGATGGTCACCACATTATGCTGAAATATTTACTACTGACATTGGTAGGTGAAATTACATGAGTTAAAATAATCCTATAAGTGTATACTTTTTCTGTTGTGTTTTAATATGAAACGTCTTCTCCTTTGGTTTTATTATTTTAAATCACTGACCTATGAACCTCCAGCTTCTTTAACATACATAATTTGATATCAGAACGTTGAAATAATTTCTTCAACGTATAAGCTTTTCTTGTCTTTTCCCTCAAAACTAGTTTTAATCAATTTTTGAAATTGGTTCTTCTTTGAAGCTAATACATTTATAATTTATTTAATGATATATTTAATTTAAAATATTCTAAAATTTTAGTAATTCTCGTATCAGAGCGCATGATCAAAAACTTTAAATTAAAACCTGTCATCCGAACACATTTTTATTTTGTTCAAATAATAATTACAGAGAGTTTCTAATATGATTTAAAGTTGAACAATCTTTCTTAATGAGACATAACCGTTTTCGAAGCTAGAAACAACACTGGAATTTGAATGTAATAAGTAAAAATAAGTAAAAAAAATATGGTGGTGTTTATGTTTTTGTTTTCTAAGTGAAAACTCACGCAACGAGTTGTCTTTTGACGTTGTAAATCCATAAAGTAACCACTGTCTCATAAACTAGCCACTGTCTCACGGTGAAGTAACTACAAGAATAACCTTAAACATAATTCCATACTGACCAGCTTTGGTTACTGTAGATAAAGTGTTTTAATAGATTAAAACAATTTGAACTTTTTCGTCGTTGGTCAGGTAGTTTGTGCAGTCGACTAGTAATGTGAGGGTCAAGGGTTCGGCTCCCCGTCATACGAACATGCTTGTTAATTCAGCGGTGGTGGCGTTATGTGTTATGTTAAATCCGTCTATTCTTTTATCATAAAGCAGAGAACAACGTTTCGACCTTCTCAGGTCATCTTCATGTTAACAAAAGAGAGTTTGCAACTGACCGTTTACACTCTCGTTTTAAAGAACACCTTATAATCTAACTGTAACATCCGCTACAATAACGTATTCATTTATATTGATTTAATTTTGGGTTGTGCGTATAACTTTTTCAACGGTTTTTGAAGGAAACTTATTGATGTTGATGAAGTATTGTTTTATTTTGTCTAATTCATCGTTAAGTTTATCTGGCGAGCATAGTTTTGTGGCTGTGTTTATTTGGTTTCTTAATATGTTGAGTTTTTGTTTTGTTTCATGTGCTGAGTCCCAGGGAATGTATAATCCAGTATGGGTGATTTTTCGGTGGATTTCTGGTTTGAATTATGTATCGGTTCTAGTGATCTTGAAGCTAAGAACTACTATTGATTAGTTTTTTTCGTGTTCACAGGTGAAGTTAATGTTAGAGTGTATCGCGTAAACATGGTTGAAAAACTGTGTGTTCTGTAGGTGTGAGTGTAGTAATCATACGTTAACGTTCCTGAATGTAGTAATCATACGTTAACGTTCCTGTACTAGTATAGTGGTGGGTGTAAGACTGAAGTGATCGCTTAAGATTCACTCTGTGTCGTAAAAATTGTTGGCTAGAACTGTATGGATTCCCCATACTTAGGTCATTTATTTGTAGGAAGGTTTGGTTATTGAACATAAAGTTAGTTTTGGTGGTAGTGAATTCTATAAAGGTTGCTAACTGGTTGCTGGGGTGCATATTAATGGTTTGGGGTCTTAGATATGAACTTCTAAAGCTGTTTTGCAGGCTTCACTGATTGTGACAAAACTATGTTAATCTGATAAAATTAACGATGAAATCAACAAAAGAAAACAACACTTTATCAACATCAACAAATTTCCTCCAAAAACTTTGGAAAAAATTATACGCACACACAAAGACAAACAACAGTAAATACCAAGATATAACAAACTACAGAACCTTACACTGCTGCATACCTTATGTTCCTGACATCAGCGAAAAAATAACCAACATTTTGTTATAAGGTTTTTCTAAAAAATTATTAAAAACCAGGTAACTAAATTCCATACTTTGTAAAAACTACACTGCCAAACACAACACCAACGTAATTTATGAAATACAACGTAACAACTGCCACGACTTCTATATTGTAGAAACAAGCTGAAACAAGCTGTTCATTGAATCATGAACAAAAACTAAAAAACACCTTCACACGTTTTTGAACACCCAGATATTAAGTAGGAAGACAAATATAAACAAAAACAAAATCAAAGAAGCCCTACTTATACAACAACTAAAACCAAAATTAAACCAATATAAAAGAACAACTTTATACCTGTACTAATTAATAGGCCCCCAGCTGGTACAGTGGTATGTCTCCGGATTTACAACGCTAAAATCAGGGTCCGATTCCCCTCGGTGGGCTCAGCAGATAAACTAATGTGGCTTTGCTATAAGAAAACACACACAACACACTAATTAATAACCTAACGTCTAACTGCAACGCCCCCTACAATCCCGTACCCGTTTAAACTCTTGTCTCTAGACGCGTCGGATAACTTTCAGTTGCAAACTATCTTTGTTAACCTAAAGATGACCTATGAAGGTCGAAACGTTGTTCTGTACTTTACTAATAAGTGTTAATACCCATACCAACTGTTTTGAAATACATTTCTTTCGTGTGGGTTTCTCGTCATCATGAATCCCACTATTCGTTGGCAAAAGAGAAGTCTAAGAGTTAGCAGTGAGTGATGATGACCAAGTGCCTTCTATCTAGTCTTAAACTGCAAAATTAGGGACGATTAACTCAGATAACTTTCGAGTGACTTTGCGCGAAATAAAAAAAAAAAAAAAAAAAAGATTTGGTTATTACTTTTCGTAACTGCAATTTATTTAGAATTAGTTGGCTGTTAATATAATATTCATTATTTTAATATAGTTTGTTTAGAGTGAGTTGGTTGTTACATTGCTGTAGGTTAGTTTATTCAGAATTAGTTGGCTGTTAATTTTTATTCATTATTTTAATATAGTTTGTTTAGAGTCAGTTGGTTGATACATTGCTGTAATTCAGTTTATTTAGAATTAGTTGGCTGTTAATTATTATTCATTATTTTAATATAGTTTGTTCAGAGTGAGTTGGTTGATACATTGCTGTAATTTAGTTTATTTAGAATTAGTTGGCTGTTAATTAATATTCATTATTTTAATATAGTTTGTTCAAAGTGAGTTGGTTGTTACATTGCTATTAGCTATTGGTCATCAGTATAATACTTTCTTTAAAATATGTTGGTTGTTTCCTATTGTCCAGTGCTATCATATAGTTTATTTAACGTGAGCTGGTTGTTTCACATTAATCACAACTGTTTATTTAGTAAGTGTTGTTAGCACTACAACATTCCATTCTTACATAAGATTTTTGTTCTGTTAGAGGTAATTAATTAATTAATTATGAGAGTATTCATTAAAGGTTAAGCTTGAGAGGACCATTTTTGACGTATATTACGTCACTATCTGGTCACTAGCTTAAAATGGAGTATAACAATTCCAGTTTTCTCTCAAGACTCCATATCCCTTTATTTTTTTAACTCAAAAAGTTTCTATTCGGGAGAAATTCATTTAGAAATAATTTTGAATTGTAAGTTGGATATAAAAATATTAAACTTGCGGCCATGTTACCAAGTTACCAGTTACGACTCATTATTAATAGTTTAGTTTGTTAGTTGTCTCCTTAGATTCCATCTAGGAACATAGGGCCGCAATCGCTTGCGGATTCTTCAACAGGTATTTAAGTGAGTAGGTTGTTAGCCCACTGTACCGAGCCGTCCCTAATTTAGCAGTGTAAGACTAGAGGGAAGGCAGCTAGTCATCACCACCCACCGCCAACTCTTGGGCTACTCTTTTACCATCGAATAGTGGGATTGACCGTAACATTATAACGCCCCCACGGCTGGGAGAGCGAGCATGTTTGGCGCGACGCGGGCGCGAACCCGCAACCCTCGGATTACGAGTCGCGCGCCTTACTCGCTAGGCCATGCCAGGCCCCATTATTAATAATGTCTTGGTAAACTCCTATTGTTCTTAATAAATTCACATTAGTACAAATTGTTCCTGAAGAAAAAAGGTCCGCGTTTCGAAAGAAATCGGGTTTTATGGTTTGTATTGAATACCACATACCTATCGGGTTTTGTGGTTTGTATTGAATACCACATACCTATCGGGTTTTGTGGTTTGTATTGAATACCACATACCTAAGTCACACACTGTGAATTGTTTTATCTTATTATAATTTTCTATATTTATAAACATATATATATATATATGTCGAGAAGCGAGCTGTACGTCATAAGATTTGGTTGATATAGAAACCTTTTGTGTCATCTATGGGCAGTAATGTATATATGAACACGTACACTACACCAGTGTTTATTTAATGTTCGTTTTAACACACATACGTAAGTGTATTTTAACACACATAAGTAAGTGTAAAACTACACGTAATTAAGCAGTGTCGTTCACACACAGTGTAAAAATAATTATTTTATTTTTTCTACCACGCAAACTCTCTCTTCGACATTTCTACAGCGCGAATGTTAATAATTATAAGAATTCCTTTGTGATTGAAAGAAAACGTAACGAGCTATTGCCGTAAAGTAAACACAGTATGTAGTCCCACACAGCGAAAACAAATACCGTATTCTCGAAGAAATGCAATAACCATCACGTCGTTCGTATTATTATAAAGTTTTTAAGAGATTATGACGTACTACTATCGATATATAAACAGTTTTTTACTGAGCAACAGTAAAACGTACGTTTCTGTTTTTCTGTACACTTGCTAATGAAAGTCGCTAAACGAGATCTAGTCGCTGTTTGACCTGTGGTGTTTGTTTAATAAACAACCTAACCTTTCTTCTCTGTTTGATCAACATTTATGAGTTATGTGGCAACTCGACCCCATGCAGACATAGAAATACAAACACCTATTACTGATCGTGTATATAGAGTACAACAGCAACAAGGTTAGGTTTATTCAAATTGAAAATGTCACCCAAAACTTTACTTTTTAGTGTTGAAATTAGCTAGAAAATGAACACACGAAAACCAGTTCTGTTCGAATAATATGTGTGCAACATTTTTACTTAAATTGTCAAGAACGTTAATCAATAAGCAATTCTTGAACGTAAACATGCAACTTTTTATTGAATATGAGTTAAAGTTGTGTTTTTTCTTCTTTCTTTTCTCTCGATTTTTATTGTAACTTTAGAAAGCATAATTGATATATGTCAGTATAGGTCGCTATGAATTTATTTCACAGTTCCTGTTTTCTTTGGATTTTTAATATTTCAATTATATTTGAAGTCAGAAATAAATATCAGGAGTTACTGTGTCACCTTGAGGTATATAATTATTAGAAGTAGCGAGCAACGTGTTACTCATTCTAAATATCCCGAACATTTTGTGAAACTCTGATTATAATACTTTAAATAGTTCCTAAACATCAATAATTATCATAAGTGTACATCTCTGTTTTATTCTACATCTCTATTTCTTTGTGGATCTCTGTTTTATTGTACATCTCTATTTCTTGTGGATCTCTGTTTTATTGTACATCTTTTTATTATAGATCTCTGTTTTATTGTGGAACTCTGTTTCATTGTAAATTCCTGTTTTATTATAGAACTCTATTTCATTGTGGATATCTGTTTCATTGTAAATCTCTGTTTTATTGTAAATTTCTGTTTTATTATACATCTCTGTTTTATTGTAGAACTCTGTTTCATTTTAGACCTCTGTTTTATTGTAGAACTCTGTTTCATTTTAGACCTTTGTTTTATTGTAGAACTTTGTTCTATTGCTTTCTTATTTGAGGAATTCAAATAATTATATTTTATATATACTTAGCAGTTCTAGAATGTCTCTTTTTTTCATAAATACACTTTATTTTCCATAGATTACGTATAATGATATGTTTCTAAACTTCATCTCTCTTTTTAAATTTTTATTTCTTATATATTTTCACAGTTTCAAATGCATAAATAAATGTATTGAATGGTTATGTATTTATGTACGTATTCAACTGTAAGTTAATTTTTAGTTCGAGTATTTCAGTATTACGTTAACAAAAAACTCAATGTATAATATAGCTGTTGCATTTCGTGTTCGTGATCATATTTCTTTGGGTTTATTTTTCCTTCGAAGAAATCAGTAGCTAACTAAATAGGTTTCAAAGCTACTGGATGTAATCCCACGCAATAAGCAAATCACATGGCAAAATGTAGGTATAGCAGGCACACGCACACGTGTATATAGATATGTGTGTGACATTCAGAGTAAGAAGGTTTAGTGGAATAAATCAAAATTTTACTTTGGAGATTATCAGACGTTGAACGTATGTAATATATGTTTAATGTTTAGTTGACATGACAAAAGTGAGGTTCATTAACTTACGTTTTGAGAACTAAGCATTATTTTGTAATCCAACATCTTATGTATCGTATCTTATATATAAACTCCTTTATAGCACTATATTCCAAGTTTTACTCTGTTCATACGAAGCTAATTAGGTATGGTTACAGAAAGACAGAATAATATAAATTAATTGTTTCCATCTTTAAATGTTACAAGAAATAACTCTTTAGAAACTTTTATACAAATACGTCACATTAAATATAATATAACTGATTGTTGTAAGTACTTAAAAGGCAAGAGTTATAACGAACTAATAAACTAATTAGCAGTTGTTTCAAGAAGTATCCAACTGTCAATGTAACATAGATGAAGACATCTCTGTTTGGATAATCATTCAGTTCTAGTGACAATCACATCAGTCTATTATATATATATATTGGAATAAACTGGATACTAACAGTCAAGAAATCTATGTTTACTTCATGTTTTCATAATGTTATTTCAGCTTAGTTTTATGCAATGTATATTCGGTTATAGCTTAGAGTGGTAGTTCATTCCATAGTGACCCAATCAATCAGATCTTCTGCGAGGCTACTTTAGAACTAGACAAGTTGTAAAACTCGATTTATCTCATTATGTGATAATTCATTCAGTTCAAGTCGCTACCCAGCGTACCCTTAACAGACTGAGTGTATTTCCCTGTGGACTTATACATACTCGTGTACGTGATTTGTACTGGATACAGATGTACGTAAAAAGAAGTGTAAAAAAGAACTATTTTGAAGTATTTTTTATACAATCGAATACAATATAGCTAAAATGTATATTCGAATCTAATATTTGTTCGAATATAATAACAATATTCTTTTATAACTTCAGATGCGTGCCGTGACACACGTTCAGGGAATGTTTATAATACGTTCAGATTTCGTGTTCATATACCATTACGTACAATGCAGACATAAAGCAAGCCCGAGAATTTGTATTCTATTTAATATATCATGTATTATCCTTTAGGGAATAATTGGTTACGGACGAGTCAGAACAGAAACATACAAACCATTTCAACGAGAAGGAAAATATTTAATTGTTCCTGTACACAGAATAGAAAACACAGGTTTAAACTCACCGTCGTAATGAGTGTTTGAAAATTATCTGTATTGATCTGTTTCCTTCTGTGATGCATTAAGCCTGTCAATTGATCAATGGTGAAACTAAAAAACTAGGCTAATGAATATGAATATGAAGGAAATAATTTCAGTATTTTATTATTATAAAGAATCCAAAAAAATAATATATGAAAAAGGCTGAACAAAGAAATAACAAAGTGTGAAAATTTCACATTAATAAGTGTGAAAGAAACAGATTTAAGTTTTGATGAAATGAGTTTCTGTGGAAGTAGCTTTGAACTTTGTCGATAGTGTCAAAAATGTTCTTGTTTCACTGTCTTATTTTTGTTTGTTTATTTGTTTGAATTTCGCGCAAAACTACATTAGTGCTAGCTGCGCTAGCCGTCCCTAATTTAGCAGTATAAGACTAGAAGGAAAGCAGCTAGTCATCACCACCCACCGCCGACTCTTGGTTGAAAGTGCGAGCGAGTCGAGTACTCTAGCGTTTCACTTGGCCATGTGCGGTCCTTCTGTCTCATGAGTCGTCTCTAAATAAGTTGATTTTTCGTGTACCTTTTATGTTGCTAGTGTTGTTTCACAATTATAGAATTCAGAGTGCCATACCGTTTAAATATTCTTGTTCAGTTACAGCACGATTGTCAAAGCTAGCACCAGAGTGTTCTATGTGGCGACATGGACTGTAACGACGTAGTGAGGCTTTAAAACCCTTATTTACTCAACCTTTGATCCATCTATGTATTCACCAAACTCTTCACCACAACTATACCTGCAATGGGTGAATAATTCATGTTCACTTTAAATAAAAACAGATCGAAGGATAAATTATGGCCAGGTGGGTTAAGGCGATCGACTCGTAATCTGAAGGTCGCGGGTTCGAATCGCCGTCGCACCAAATATGCTCGCCCTTTCAGCCGTGGGGTAGTTATAACATGAGGGTCAATTCCACTATTCGTTGATAACAGAGTAGCCCAAGAGCTGGCGGTGGGTGGTGATGACTAGCTGTCTTCTCTCTTGTCTTACACTGCTAAATTAGGGACGGCTAGCGCAGATAGCCCTCGGGTACCTTTGCACGAAAGTAAAAAAATAACAAATCAAACAAAGGATAAATTACTTTAATTTCGAACTTAACACTTTAGTGTAGTGACTGTTGTTACTAATGGAAACAAATTGTTAAAATAGCTATAATGGAAAACACTTTTATAGCCACGTTTTCCGCTAAAACATACAACCACGTGGTTCTTTTTTTCTTTTCCAATGATTTCAACCTCAACCATTGTTTGCTGTTTTGCCTTTTATAACACCGCAGTTGCATTTATTGTTAGTTTAATAACTTCTAGATTAATCTAAACAAATGTCACAATTAATAATAAATATGTTTATTGGATTTCAATGGCTTATTGACAACGTCATTCTCTCATTCGAAATCATTTTTAATTCTTATATTGTTATGAAAATTACATTAAAAGAGTATATGAACAGAGTGAGATTCGTTACGAGTAGTTTTGTTGTCAGCAACCCATGTCTGAATACTGCTTAATGACACAACCTGATAGTTTTGTCGTCACCAACCCATGTCTGAATACTGCTTAATGACACAAGCTGATAGTTTTGTCGTCAGCAACCCGAGTGTGAATACTGCTTAATGACACAAGCTGATAGTTTTGTCGTCACCAACCCGTGTCTGAATACTGCTTAATGACACAAGCTGATAGTTTTGTCGTCAGCAACCCATGTCTGAATACTGCTTTATGACACAAGCTGATAGTTTTGTCGTCAGCAACCCATGTCTGAATACTGCTTAATGACACAAGCTGATAGTTTTATCGTCAGCAACCCATGTCTGAATACTGCTTAATGACACAACCTGATAGTTTTGTCGTCACCAACCCATGTCTGAATACTGCTTAATGACACAAGCTGATAGTTTTGTCGTCACCAACCCATGTCTGAATACTGCTTAATGACACAAGCTGATAGTTTTGTCGTCAGCAACCCATGTCTGAATACTGCTTAATGACACAAGCTGATAGTTTTATCGTCAGCAACCCATGTCTGAATACTGCTTAATGACACAAGCTGATAGTTTTATCGTCAGCGACCCGTGTGTCAATACTGCTTTAAGATACAATCTCTTAGTCACCATACAAATATGGGGACTAATAGCAGTCAATTACATTTCTCTCTCTGTGTGTGAATTTATACCAAAGACTCACTTTCTCCACAGACGAGTCATGTCATTCCTAATGCAGATCATATCTACCAAGTCAACTTTGTGTTGTAAAACTTACAACAACTAACACTAACGACTTGTGTTACAAATGTGTGTACTTGTCTCCAACGTATATTTCGTTTACTTTACAGTAATTTGCTTTGAAAGAAGAAGTTAAAACGAAATCAAAAGGAGAAAGAGGAAGAAATAATAGATGTGGAACTTGACGGAAATATAAACCTTTTTTTTTAAAACTAAAATGAAGAAATGAAAGGAGAAAAGAGAAAAATCTGCCTTGATAAATGTACTCAACATTTGTACCTATTGCTTCCGGTCATTCTTGTGACAAACAGTTATTATGTTTACATCGTTCTGTTTTTGTTGTTCTTAGTTTGTGATCCGTTTCTTGTTTTTATTTTTGTTACTCTATTTCCAAGGGCTTTTATTTTTTCAGTTATAGTGTGTACCATAACTCATCACTGAAGTTGTGCCAAAGCTTTCAATATATACAAGTTTCATTAGCATTTCGATTTTTCATTTACCAAATAAATAAAAATGGTTATGTCAACAAATTGGTATCGAACTGAACTCAATACGTCATAAACAAAAAGAGAAATATATGCATATAAGACAAAATTCAACAAGATAAAAATATTTTTCTCATCTCTGTTGGTGTTTTCAACTTTTACAATACTTTACGAGACACATCTATAAGCCCCCCTCGGGTTTCAATACTCGTGGTAGGCAGAGCACAGATAGCCCATTCTGTTGTAGTTTTGTGCTAAGTTTCGAACAAGCAAAACACATCAGTTAAGCGGACTGGTTACAGATCCCATTAAAGCAAAACTATTGCCGTCCCTAATCTAGAACTAGTGATTAGAGAGAGAAGAAATACAGACGACGCCACCTACCGCCTAATATGCCTCCGTTCTTTGCCAAATGTCAGAACTGACTGTTGTATCTATAGCGCCGGCTCAGTTGAAAGTGAAGATAGAATTAGGAAATATATGAGAGGTCAAACCATGGATCTTATCGGTACGTTAATCGCTAAACCAGAACAGGTCATACGTAAAGAAATGGTATTAAATATATATTTTTTATAAAAAAAACTCGATATATGTACAAACAGTGAAATCATGACAATCGCGAAGACTATTTTAGTCAGACGCCTGCGTGTCGAAAATCAAAGAAAGAAACAGAAGATTACAGAAAATACCTTTCATCAAGGTTTTATTTACTAGGCTAATTTACACCTGTAATGTATTAGAAAAATTCAATTAGAATTACAGCGAAACATCTCGAGGCTGGTATAAACGTTACTTATTATCTGGTAAGTATCCTGTCATGTGTTGTTATTATCTGGTAATTAACCTATCATGTGTTGTTATTATCTGATAACTAACCTATCACATATTGTTATTATCTGGTAACTATCTTGTCATGTGTTGTTAAAATCTGGTAAGCATTTTGTCCTGGTAAGTATCAGCCTTGTGTTGTTATTATTTACTATGTGTTTTGTGTTGTTATTATTTAGTAAGTATCCTGTCATGTGTTGTTATTATCTCATGTATTGTAGTTATCTGGTAACTTACATAACACGCGTTGTTATTATCTAATGAGTATCCTGTCATGTGTTGTTGTTATCTGGTAAGTAACCTATAATGTGTTGTTATTATCAGGTGGGTATCTTGTCCATTGTTGTTATAATCAGATTAGTATACTGTTATGTTTAGTTATTATCTGGTAAGTATCTTATCATGTGTTGCTGTTATCTGGTAACTAACCTATCGTGTGTAATTATTATCTGGTAATGAACCGCGATAATGTGTTGTTATTATTTGGTAAGTCTCCTGCCATGTGTTACTGTTATCTGGTATCTTGTCGTGTGTTGTTATTATCTGGTTACAAACTTATCATGTGTTGTTATTAACTGGTAAGTATACCGTTGCGCATTCCAAATATTTGAATGTTTCTATCTAACGTTTGCACTTGAAAGAACGGTATTTAAGTAGCAAAGCACTCTTAAGCTACTTTTAATGATCATATTATAATCGGGAAGAGCAGTATTTAAAGAGTAAAGCAGTCTTGGGCTAGTTTTAACGATCATATTATAATCGGGAAGAGCAGTATTTAAAGAGTAAAGCAGTCTTGGGCTAGTTTTAAGGATCATATTATAATCAGGAAGAGCAGTATTTAAAGAGTAAAGCAGTCTTGGGCTAGTTTTAACGATCATATTATAATCGAGAAGAGCAGTATTTAAAGAGTAAAGCAGTCTTGGGCTAGTTTTAACGATCATATTATAATCGGGAAGAGCAGTATTTAAAGAGTAAAGCAGTCTTGGGCTAGTTTTAACGATCATATTATAATCGGGAAGAGCAGTATTTAAAGAGTAAAGCAGTCTTGGGCTAGTTTTAAGGATCATATTATAATCAGGAAGAGCAGTATTTAAAGAGTAAAGCAGTCTTGGGCTAGTTTTAACGATCATATTATAATCGAGAAGAGCAGTATTTAAAGAGTAAAGCAGTCTTGGGCTAGTTTTAACGATCATATTATAATCGGGAAGAGCAGTATTTAAAGAGTAAAGCAGTCTTGGGCTAGTTTTAAGGATCATATTATAATCGGGAAGAGCAGTATTTAAAGAGTAAAGCAGTCTTGGGCTAGTTTTAACGATCATATTATAATCGGGAAGAGCAGTATTTAAAGAGTAAAGCAGTCTTGGGCTAGTTTTAAGGATCATATTATAATCAGGAAGAGCAGTATTTAAAGAGTAAAGCAGTCTTGGGCTAGTTTTAACGATCATATTATAATCGAGAAGAGCAGTATTTAAAGAGTAAAGCAGTCTTGGGCTAGTTTTAACGATCATATTATAATCGGGAAGAGCAGTATTTAAAGAGTAAAGCAGTCTTGGGCTAGTTTTAACGATCATATTATAATCGGGAAGAGCAGTATTTAAAGAGTAAAGCAGTCTTGGGCTAGTTTTAAGGATCATATTATAATCGGGAAGAGCAGTATTTAAAGAGTAAAGCAGTCTTGGGCTAGTTTTAACGATCATATTATAATCGAGAAGAGCAGTATTTAAAGAGTAAAGCAGTCTTGGGCTAGTTTTAACGATCATATTATAATCGGGAAGAGCAGTATTTAAAGAGTAAAGCAGTCTTGGGCTAGTTTTAAGGATCATATTATAATCGGGAAGAGCAGTATTTAAAGAGTAAAGCAGTCTTGGGCTAGTTTTAACGATCATATTATAATCGAGAAGAGCAGTATTTAAAGAGTAAAGCAGTCTTGGGCTAGTTTTAACGATCATATTATAATCGAGAAGAGCAGTATTTAAAGAGTAAAGGAGTCTTGGGCTAGTTTTAACGATCATATTATAATCGAGAAGAGCAGTATTTAAAGAGTAAAGCAGTCTTGGGCTAGTTTTAACGATCATATTATAATCAGGAAGAGCAGTATTTAAAGAGTAAAGCAGTCTTGGGTTAGTTTTAACCATCATATTATAATCGGGAAGAGCAGTATTTAAAGAGTAAAGGAGTCTTGGGCTAGTTTTAACGATCATATTATAATTGGATTGTTTTTGTTTTGAATTTCGTGTAAATATACTCAAAGGCTATCTGCGCTAGCCGTCCCTTATTTAGCAACGTAAGACCAGAGGGAAGGCAGCTGGTCATCACCATCCACCGCCAACTCTTGGGATACTCTTTTACCAACACATTATTATTGGGAAGAACAGTATTTAACAAATAAAGCAGTATGTTAATAGTTTTAACGATGCAACAAAGGACACTTTAATATTAAATCCGTTTGTTTATTTCTTTAAGACTTCGGGCCTGATATGATCTGGTATTCTGGGCGATCGACTCGCAATCTAAGAATTGCAGGATCGAATTCTTTTCACCAAACATTCTCACAATTTCATCTGTGGAGTGGTTTTAATCTTTTGGTTAATCCCATTACTTATTTGCAAAAGAGGAGTTTTCTTATCTATCACTACTAGATTTCGGACGGTTGCGCTCTCGTGTAGCTTTTGCGAAATTCAGAACAAACTAATATTAAAAAGTTGAATCAATGAATTGTGTATTTCGTATAAAGAACTTGTACACATTAATTTACTACCAATTTACTTTAGTTGTGACTGAAAAAACTATTGTTATCTCCTAGTGGTAAGTTTCACAACGGTTAAACTAGTTTTCTACCTGTCGAACTCTTAAAAGGGAGCGAATGCTTTAGAAACACAAATGCCCCCTAGTGGCTCAGCGGTATGTCTGCGGACTTACAAAGCTAAAAACCGGGTTTCGATACCCGTGGTGGGCAGAGCACAGATAGTCCATTGTGTAGCTTTGTGCTTAATTCAAAACAACAGAAACACAAATTATATTCCAAACTTTGTGATGAATCGTTTTAGCTTCTTCAGGAAAGGAAAACTATGTCGGTTATCAGATGAGATATGTCAATAAGTAAGATTTGCATCTTATCCGTGAATTTTACTCCGAATATTATCATAAACATGAAGTACCTTGCTATCTGAATTACGTTGCGAATAACGACAAGTTAGGAATTGTTATGACCATAGAAGTTCCCAATTTACAGTTGTTGTTTTAAAAAAAAAAACCTATGTTTCGAAAACATGAGCGAGTAGGTGTTCTCATTTCCTTATCACGAATTTCAGCAAGCTTTAATGTTTAACCCGATTGGTGGATTAATTAACAATTAACGCCGGGTTAAAACATTTGTACAAACATTAGAGAAAAAAATTATTTCCCTCTACAGACCCATCTAAAACTATGATATATCTTACTACATAAATATAATATTTCCTGTTTTTAAGAGAACCAACGTATTTTAATTACGAACTGGAACGCGCTGTACAACTGTTGTCCTTAGAGAATCAAAAAAATGTTGGTTAAATAGTTATTTTCATTAAAAATACATTACAGTCTCGTTCATGCAATGATCACCGACACACCGCTAATTAACAAACGTTACATTTGCTGAGACACCGGTAATTAAAATTTGACACACAAGTTCGAGTTATTATGTGAGTTTATTTATTAACATCTAATAAAATTAGGCCACCTCTGTTGTATTATTTACACAATTAGAGAAAATATGTTTCCATAATTTAACATATAACGTAATTATTACACAAAAAAGAACTAGTTCCATTTATAAAGCCTTTCTATACATGTAGTTTTGAGTAAATTACTGAATTTCTTCGGTGGCCTTTAGTCATAAAAATTGCAGTTAACAGCTGTTTTTACAGGGTGTATTCTACAGTAGAACAATCTATTGTTGTAAGAGTGGTTGTATTCTATAGTAGGACAATGTATTGTTGTAAGAGTTATTTTATTCTATAGCAGGATCGTGTATTGTTGTAAGTATTGTTTTACTTTACAGCAGGAAAGTGTATTGTTGTAGGAGTTGTTGTATTTTATAGCAGGATAAGGTATTGTTGTGAGAGTTGTTGTTTTCTACAACATTTAATGGTTGACACATTCATAAGTCTGAAGTGACTTTTTTTGTAATTTAAAAAGAAGGATCTTCTAAAGATAATTTTAATATGTACTACATTACATAATAGCACATTATGTATTCTATTATGCAATAAAGTATTATGTATTATATAATATAATAACACATTATGTATTATATTATATAATAACATATCTATTATATTATATAATAATACATTATCATCTCATTAAGCTGACAGTTTTCTTCACGATCAAATCATAATTAATAACAACTCATCAAAGTAGTTTGTTTGTAAATCTATTTTTATTGTCTTTAATGTAAATTTAATAATTTTAATTTATTTATTTTATTATACAGTTCATTCTGAATAATGTTGCGATTTGTCTTGTATTTCGCTTAGCATTTGTTAAATGTCGCTTAACCGTCGCTAAAGGCAGATTAATAAACGTTTGTAACATGCCATTTAACCATTTTTAAGACAGATTAATTAACATTTATTGTTTGTCGCCTAACAGTTTGTTGTATGTCTCTTAATCGTTCCTAAAGGCAGACTAATTAATATTTGTCATATAATGCTTAACCGTTGATAAAAACAGACTAATTAACATTTGTCATATGATGCTTAACCGTTGATAAAAATAGACTAAATAACATTTGTCATATGATGCTTAACCGTTGATAAAAATAGACTAAATAACATTTGTCATATGATGCTTAACCGTTGATAAAAATAGACTAAATAACATTTGTCATATGATGATTAACCGTTGATAAAAATAGACTAATTAACATTTGTCATATGATGCTCAGTCGTTGATAAAAATAGACTAATTAACGTTTATCATATGTTGCTTAGTCGTTTCTCAAGGAAAACTAACATTTCTCGTATGCCAATTGATCGTTTTTAAAGGCAGACTAATTAACATTTGTAACATGTAACTTAATCGTTGCTAAAGGCAGACTAATTAATATTTGTAACATGTAATTTAACCGTTGCTAAAGGCAGATTAATTAACATTTAAAGCGGGATTAACGATCTTTTGTATGTGTACCTCCAATTTGGGAACGTTGGTTCCACATTATAAAACACAACCTAGATTATTTAGTGATAAAGGTACTATTGTTTATTGGTAATTTAATCTAAGGAAATTGAGTGCGCTATATTAAATTAAGTTTACGTTGTTAAAGTCCATGTCCCCGCTTCAGGTCATGCCCAATTTTACGACCTCTCACGTTAACTATAAAACTGTTATATAATTTTCGTTGCAAAAACGTCTTCGTAAGGCTGTCACGTTCAAAGCACACTACTTATCCCTGCGTATTGCTAAGTAGTGCACGTAGACGAATTTTGTGCGTTTATAGATTCTCACTTGCTACAAAAGCACTACAGTTTGCTCATCGGTACTCGAATAAGATTTAATACAGGTCTCTTTCTGAATAGTCCTTGTATCTCAAGTTGATCCATATTCCTTTGTTTTGTAATACCAATAAATATAAGAGGTACTTTTATTTTATAAACACTGACCTTTATGATTTGAGTATGTAGACATTTCCCACCAGGAAGAGCTGTTACAGAACCTTTTTAATTTAAATTTAAATGATAAATTTTGGCTGTAACACCTAAGTAACAACAAAATGTTGTTCTACTGCATGCAGTTCCAACAAAATTGTGTTCATCTGTAGCTGTCAAATGACGTTTTGATTTGAATATTCAGCTTCCTTTTAATACAATGTATTCTATATTCAAGTTGCATTGTGATATACTACGATTGACCACAGAAACAACTACGACCAAAATTTAACTTACCATAAACTCTGAGTTCTCTTTCTGCTCGTTCCGTTTGAAAAGAGGGTGCCTCTGCAGACGCCTCGCACCTATAAGTTCCCTCAGTGTTGAGGTCAGTTTTAGTCAAATATACGTGCCCAAGAGAAGACTTGTACAGCTAAGGAAAAAAAAACACGAAAAATTTTATTTTTAAAATCTCACAGAAGTAAACAAGTCGAACATAATAGTTCGGGATCATAATATTCATTATTAAGTTTTATAACGAATGTATTTCTGAACATACAATCTGCCTGAGCGGCGTTTCAGTGTTTTCATTAAAGGACCGAGAGAGATCTAGTGGTTAGCGTTCTCTCTACGTAAACAAAGATGTGTTATAAACGTAACGTTCAAGCTCCGTTATTTAATCAAACAAGAGTTGGCAATGAATACTGGTTGATTTCCCTTCGCTTTATCAGTTTAAAATTAGGGACAACTTATGCCTCAGATAGCCATCAGCAAGGTTCACCCAAAATCAAGGGCAATATAAGCCTTCATCACATTTTATTATTTCCAGACAAATTGTTCGTTTAAAAGAAAACGTCAACAATTAATAATTATTTTTATATTAATTACAAAATGTAACCTTACAATAATATGCTAAGTGATACACATTTCGCGAGGTGCTAACTAATTCTTTAAATAATAGTTATATAATGTGCTTTAGCTTTGAAGTCGATGTAACGTTGATAGGTAAACATGCGAGTCATAAAGGCCAGCTCAAATTGTAAAGTGGAAGAGTTTTAAAGTTAATACATAATATATAAGCTGTAGATTTTTACTTTACATGGTTTGTTTATTTTTTAATTTCGCGCAAAGCTACACGAGGGCTATCTGCCTAGCCGTCCCTAATTTGGTAGTGTAACAACTAGAGAAAAGGAAGCTAGTCATTACCACATAACCGCTATCTCTTGGTCTACCTTTTTACCAATGAATATTGGGATTGACTGCATGTTATAACACTCTCAAAGCTGAAAGGGTGAGCATGATTGGTGTAAAGGGGATTCGAACCTGTGACCCTCAGATTACGAGTCGAGCGACTTAGTCACCTGGCCATGCTGAGCCACTTTTCATGCTATTCTCTTAGGAATGTTAATTAATTTAGTTTTGACGAAGTATAAATATTTTCTGTGAGGTAATTTTAATCCTCCATCAAGGTAATGAACAAGTAGAAAAATTTTAAATCATCAAGTGAGAGCAGAAACTCTGGTATTAAAATGTTTCTCCAAACTATGTGATATTAATGAACTGATAGTTTCACATATTTTCACCTGATTCACGTACAAGTCTTTCGCTAATGGTTAGTGGAATGAACGTAGTTTTACTTACTTCCATTTGGGCGTGGCCTACCAGTAAAATGTTTGGGTATTGGATCCGTAGTTTCTTGGTTTGCACACTGTTGTTGTTAAAATACACTACTCACTTTAACCTGTTCAGTGCCGTAGACGAGATCGGTAACACAGTGCCACGGACGAGTTAATTCGTTCTTAATAATGCCTAGCTTCAACGCTAGATGTCAGCACCACACATGCATTTGACCTACTTACAAATTGTTTCACTTTCGATTTAAAATGGCGTCACGAAAAGTTACAAAATGAAGAAGCATTTGTTGTATTGTAGCAGCTGAAATACTCGGCAGTCAACAGGTTAAGGCCATCGGTGCAATAAAAAATGAGGTGCAATCCCACTCTTCCGACTGGCAAGAGTAGTCCAAGAGCTGACAGTTGATTGACTGCCGTCTCTATAGGTTATTAGTTTAGAATTAAGGACAGTTATGCAGAAATAACAAAACTTCGACCATATAATCAAATCCTTTAACAGTGCTTTAATCTTTTGATCTGTTTACATTTATAAGGAACATCAACATTATTGTTATAAGTTTACCTCCATGAGGCTCACGTTTTGTCAAAGGTGGATTATCGGCAAAACAAAGAAAAAGATAAAAGGCACTCGAGCGAGCACAAAGGCCTAAATTTTAAAATAAATTATTGTTTGCATGTAGTGTTAAATTAAGCTTGTTTTAAAAACATATATAAACTCGATATTAGAAAGGTGTTGAAGTAAAAGATATGGAAGATTGGAGGATAGATGTTTCATACAAGTTATTGCAGTTACTATTATCATTTACAGGGAATAACAGAATATTAATTGAACTTAGTAAGATTAATAAATAAAAATAGTAGGGTTATTTTTCTAAGTTACAGCTTAATAACATTATCTGTACTAAAGCATTAGATTCTAATTCATCTTACCGGGAAATCGTAAAACAGGCTGATATACTGTTTTATTAAATAAGTACAATTTAAAGATTAGTTAATTGTGTGCTACTTTGTAAGATTTCTTTTGTTTAACTTAAGATTTATTAGTTTAAATTCAGTTTTTAAGTAGCTTATAAATCAGTTTGAATTAATTGTATTACTAGTATTAAAATGATGTAAACCACAAATAAAGTTGACACTAGTTATTTGTTATATTGGGCCTGGCATGGCCTTCCGCGTTAAGGCGTGCGCTTCGTAATGTGAGAGTCGCGGGTTCGCGCCCGAGTCGCGCCAAACATGCTCGCCTTCCCAGCCGTGGGGGCGTTATAATGTTACGGTCAATCCCACTTTTCGTTGGTAAAAGAGTAGCCCAAGAGTTGGCGGAGGGTGGTGATGACTAGCTGCCTTTCCTTAAGTCTTACACTGCTAAATTAGGGACGGCTAGCGCAGATAGCCCTCGAGTAGCTTTGTGCGAAATTACAAAAAACAAACAATATTTGGCATAACTATTGTAGGCATAACGTAGAGACAAAAAATGTTAAGTACTCTATAACGTTATGCTTAACAATAACAGTATTGGCAACAGGCTAATAGTATTTACATTTAGTTTTGAGTATTTATTTCTCAGCTAGAAATATAACAGTGAAGATTAGTGTTAGAATTACATTAAGTGGGTTATAGTTGAGATCCTGGGAATGACATACTTTAAAAAAGTTAGTGATGAAGATGTAGAATTTATGGATATCATAATTAAAGTAGGAGCAACAGATAAAGTTAAGTGTAGACTGTGGAACATAGCTTAAGTTTGTACATGCAAGAGATACATTAATTAACAATGACTTTCAGAAAGTTAGAAATAATACTATTAGAACTAAAGTAGTGAATTTAAGTGTAAGGAGTCTGTTTGATTGATCAACAGGTTTCAGCTCTTGTTTTCTGTAGATGAAACGTTATTTGAAGGAAGGAAAATGAAAATGTCAGATATAAATGATATAAAAAAATTATAGTCACAGATGATTCCTTGACAAGACAAGTGGATATGATATGACAGTCTGTAGAGTAAGTAAACAATGAAAAAAGAATCAGATTACTCTACCAAGGGGCACAGGTGGAGGATATACCTAACAGAGCAGGGGATATAATAAAGGGGCTGGGCACAGGTGGAGGATATAACTAACAGAGCAGAGGATATAATAAAGGGACTGGGCACAGGTGGAGGATATAACTAACAGAGCAGGGGATATAATAAAGGGGCTGGGCACAGGTGGAGGATATAACTAACAGAGCAGGGGATATAATAAAGGGGCTTGGCACAGGTGGAGGATATAACTAACAGAGCAGGGGATATAATAAAGGGGCTGGGCACAGGTGGAGGATACAACCAACAGAGCAGGGGTATAATAAAGAGGCTGGAGCACAGGTGGAGGATATAACCAACAGAGAAGGATATAATAAAGGGCTGGAGCACAGGTGGAGGATATAACCAACAGAGCAGGGGATATAATAAAGGGCCAAGCACAGGTGGAGGATATAACCAACATAGCAGAGGATATAACAAAGGGGCCAAGCACAGGTGGAGGATATAACCAACAGAGAAGGGATATAATAAAGGGCCAAAGCACAGGTGGAGGATATAACTAACAGAGCAGGGGATATAATAAAGGGGCTGGGCACAGGTGGAGGATATAACTAACAGAGCAGGGGATATAATAAAGGGGCTGGGCACAGGTGGAGGATATAACTAACAGAGCAGGGGATATAATAAAGGGGCTGGGCACAGGTGGAGGATATAACTAACAGAGAAGGGGATATAATAAAGGGGCTGGGCACAGGTGGAGGATATAACTAACAGAGAAGGGGATATAATAAAGGGGCTGGGCACTGGTGGAGGATATAACTAACATAGCAGGGGATATAATAAAGGGGCTAGCAGAGATGCCGTTTTTGTGGTGAATGAAGGATCTAATGATGTAGAAAAATGGAGGTCAAAGTAGCTAATTAATAAATTCCTTGAACTGTTAAAGGCATTTAAAGAAAACTTTCATAAATTAATTGTGTCAGAAATACTGCCAACAGTTAATTGTGTGAATGAAATTATGAGTAGGTCACTAGGGGTAAATGCTAGGGTTATATTATTATGTATGGAAGAACACACCGATTGGTTGGACATGTGAGATCATTTCAACAAAAGAATGGAACCTTTTGAAATGGATGGTTTACATCTAAATAATATAATGGCTGGCTTGTTTGATACAACTATTGACTCAACTGTAAGGGAAGTTTAAAACTGAGGCTACACAGTGGTGAGGGCCAAGAAAAACTAAATATAAAACGAATAAGATTTAGAGAAAGGTTTGTCATAGGAAATGAGTGTAGAAGTAGTTATATGGGTAGACTTAATTATTACTCTTATAATATCAGAAACATAAGAAATAAAATAAATGATTTAATGCACTGATAGGAATGGATGATTTTGGTATGATTGGAATAACTAAAACATGGTTAAACTTAGATGATTTTGGTATGATTGGAATAACTAAAACATGGTTAAACTTAGATGATTTTGATTGTTGTTGTTTTGAATTAAGCACAAAGCTACACAATGGGCTA
Organism: Tachypleus tridentatus; assembly: GCF_004210375.1. Lineage (NCBI taxonomy): Eukaryota > Metazoa > Arthropoda > Merostomata > Xiphosura > Limulidae > Tachypleus > Tachypleus tridentatus. Next base: position 7,678,270 of record NC_134835.1, on the reverse strand, counting down.
TCTGTGCTCTGCCCACCACGGGTATCGAAACCCGGATTTTAGCGTGTAAGTCCGTAGACATACCGCTGAGCCACTGGGGGGCAGATGATTTTGATATGATTGGAATAACTAAAACATGGTTAAACTTAGATGATTTTCATATGATTGGAATAATTAAAACATGATTAAACTTAGATGATTTTGAGAAAGAAGTTTCTTTGAAATGTAGGGTTACAGATGGATAGAGTATTAAAGAGTGTGATTAGTGGCTTTATATGCAAAGTGTGAGTTGAAGTTGAGGGTAGCAAAGACAACAGCTGGGAGAATGAATTTATTTTGAAGTATACATAAAGGGAAAAAGGCTTTTAGTTGAAATTTATTACAGATCACTAAATACTGCTGATGAGGTTAGTGAGAACCTTCACAACGATGTTAAGATTTCAACTGTTAATGAAGTCATAATTATGTGTGATTTTAATTTCAAAGATATTAACTGGGTATTGCTAGAGTGAAACCATGGGAGAGTAAAGTTTTGGGAAATGCTCACGACGGCTCTCTAGGCCAGTTGGTCAAGGGTTTTACTAGACACAATGATAGTTTAGATTTATTATTAACTTCAAATATATTAATGGACAAGAGTGTGGATACAAGTTATCGTTGTTCTATTAGGTTCTTTGCATATGGAGATAAGAAAGAATATTTTGGTCACAAAATTCAAAACTGCTACTTTTGGGGGGATTTTACAATAATTAACTGTTGCGAGTTGGACAGCCGAGTTATCTGAAGACATTGATGAAGTGTGGAAAATATCTTTAAATATTCAAGTTAAGCAAAGAGAGAAAAAGATAGTTATAAATAAAACAAAATATTTTCACATCAAAATAGAAGCAAGAGATAAAATTAAAGAAAAACATCATAAGAAATGTTAATTGACTGGTATGACAGGTGATTTAGAAGATTACAGATGATCAAAAAGAACGTAAAGAAAGGATTCACTGAAAATGTACAATTTATCAGTATGGATTTCTTTAAATACATTAAGGGTAAACAAAGCTTTATCCTTGGGGTACGACCCTTGAGGGAGGATATTAAATTTTACTTTGTCTTTAGTTTTTACTTATTTCACATCTTAAATACGTAGTATTAAATACGTATTAAATAACGTTACCACGTTAATACGTAGTAACAAGATCGAACAAAATGACTGCATCAGTTCTCAGCTGGTTAAGAAACAATTGAAAAGTTTAAAGAACAATAAGGCTCCTGGACCACATAATATTACCCTAAGGATTTTGAAGGTGGTTACAGATTGAATATATGATCCACTTGCTAATATTTTTGTCAGTCCTTGAATTGTGTGTAGGTACCAGAAAATTGAAGTTAGCTTACGTAACTTCTCCTTTCAATAAAGATTCATCCAGTAATTATTAGTGTTATCACTGTTGTTGGAAACACTTTAGAAGGTTTGATAAAGATACTTTCAAAAATAATTTAACAAAGGTTACAATTTTATTGGCTAATCAACGTGGCTTCACTAATGGGAAAATCTTGCCTTATAAATATTTCGACATTCTCAGAAACGGTTACAGCATATATAGATAAAGGTAAGGGTGTCGACTGGGTATATCTGGATTTTCAGAAACCATTTGACAAAGTGACACGTAAAAGGCTTGTAAAAACTGTCTCTATAGGTATGGGGATAAGTTAGCAAATTAGAAAGAACACTAAACGGATAGAAAAAAGCAGACTGTTCTTATAAATGGAGTTCAGTTAAATTGGATTAATGTTTCAAGTGATGCACTTCAGGACTAATTATTAGGACCTTTGCTCTTTTTTGATTTACATCAGTGGCATTAATGAAGAAATTATCAGTAAATTACTGTGCTGATAATATAATGATCTTGGGTGTTGATGGCTGTGAAGAGGATTTTGTTGCTTTACAAAAGGATTTAGATCGTTTATTGAGTTGGGTAAACAGGGTGGAACAGAGTATCTTCAGATGTTTTGTAAGCAGTAAATTTAAATAATTCTAAAAGAAAGCTTGATAAATATATGAATAGCAAGGGTTTATCTAAAGAATATTTAGTTTATTTATGTGATAGTTTTAATCTAGTCCAGAGGATGGGACAGTCGAGATGGGCCAATAGGTTCTTTGCTGTCCTTGAACATTATCTTGTTTATTCTAGTTCTCTTGAGCTAACATGTTGCATATTTGTTAAAAGTAACCAATATACTTGTCTAAAACTTTTATACACAGTTATAAAAAATAGCCATTATGACAGTTATACATAGCATAATATACAAACTCTTATTCTATATTATCTGAGCTCAGGTAAGCCTATTTTTGGGCTGTGTAAGTTAAATCTGTAGGTATGTTTGTATATATATCGTTTATGTTTTTCTATTTTTCCATACAAAAACAAAATGCAGGCGATCGTTGCTATGGAAGCTTTTTTTTTTTTTTTTGCTTCATTGTGATATGAAATTAGTTGAAACGATTGACTTTTGTTTTCGTGACGGATACGGTTATTATCGTGATATATGGTGTTGTTTTCGTATAATTCTTTTCTTCGAAATTCCAAGTAATGAGTTGTCATGCGATATATCTGAACATTTTATGACATATTTTTAGAGTAAAATATTTCATTCACTTTATTCTAAATAAGTATTGGATAAAACATTGACTAGCAAATAAAGGTTTCTGATTCAAAGTGTAAGAAATATTAAAGTTGTTCCTCGGTGAGACAGCCGTAAGCTGGCGTACTTACATTACTTTTTTGTTTTTGTTTGTTTTTTGTTTTTTTTTTTTTTAATTTCGCACAAAGCTACTCGAGGGCAATCTGTGCTAGCCGTCCCTAATTTAGCAGTGTAAGACTAGAAGGAAGGCAGCTAGTCATCACCACCCACCGCCAACTCTTGGGCTACTCTATAACCAACGAATAGTGGGATCGACCGTCACATCATAACGCCCCGACGGCTGATTTGGCGAGCATGTTTGGCGCGACCGGGATACGAACCCGCGACCCTCGGATTACGAGTTGCACGCCTTAATATGCTTGGCCATACCGGGCCTGCTTACATTACTAGCATCCAGAGTTCGATTCTTTATGATGGACAAAACAGAGATAGCCCATCTATAGCTTTGAACTAAGGAAACAAGAACCTAAGATAATCAGTGAAAATTATCTTCCATTTACAGTTCGTGTGTGTGAATTAAACTCGTTAATCGACGGTTAAAGTAATATTTGATTTAAAATAACACAGTCTTGGCCAAACTGTATTCATATTTTGTAACAAATAAAATCGTTACTATTAAGATGTAATACAATCTACACTAAGTGGTGTCAAACTGTATGTTATATTTAACATCTACATCTGTAGTTTTTATAATGATACACTTTCTATAGACATCATGAACGGCTTTTAAAACAGTAAACAATTTAATCAGCACTTCACCTGTTACAGCAAACCTTTATGAAAACGTATGTAATGACAAAATATATCAACTTATCATAACCTTATATCAGTTCACATTAAGTATTCAGTACTTAGGTGGTTCCCTTGGTACTCCAATAAAATCCGCGAGGCGACGTGATGTGCTCTCCATAAGGTTATTAATGTAGTCCACCTTAATTTCGTTTCAACTTGTCACTAGACGACGCTGCATTCAGCTGCAGTAACTATTTTAGAGTCGTGGTTAACAAATTTCCAGCTCAGTTTTGCTCAACAGTTCTTAATGAGATTACAATCTGGAAACTTTGTTAACCATAACGATCTTTGCATGTCAAGATATACCAGTACAATACTGTTGTTCATAGTATTATCATCCTGGAAAACAACGTTATTGCCAAACCTTATCCTAGAATATGGTATAAATATTGCCTCCATGTAATGCCTGTAGCAGGTGTCATTGATACTCCCTCCCATGATGTGGATTCCTCTACGTGGTGATGAGGATTCATATGAGGATTCCTCTACGTGGTGATGAGGACTCCCAGTGAAGATTCCGTTCTCTCAGTTTACCTACCTTGGGATCTAAACATCTACCCACATGTGTGCCATGCATGGCGACCCGTTAAGGGGAGGAGAGAATTCTGGTGATTGAAGGATACAACCATAACACACCATTTTGACCTTGAACTCCTGTAGACGGGCGACCTTGAGGTAGACCCCCAAGAGTCAATCGGATAATCCACTTGGGCTAGGATTAACCAAATACTGCGTTGCTGCAGTGTCCTTGTTTCGCAGTGTAGTGTGTCCCTTCGTGGAGGTCCTTGTTGGGTGGGTCACTGGGCATCAAATTATTCTTTCTTTATTATGGATCCTTCAACTCAAAATAAAAATAAAGTAATAAAAGCAGACAAACAGTAAACGACCATGTTTTGAATATTCTGAACATCAATCTTCAAGTTCTTCAACACCTGTACCTCATGTTCTGATATTACATTCTTTATCAGACAAACCTTTAGAGCAAATGTCTCCCTTTTATTCAGAAGGTACCAGAGTTTATCTGGCTTTACTAAATCAGTTAAAAAGCTACGTTTTGAAGATATCTTGGTGGAAACATCCACTCCAAAACATGGAGAAATCCTCTTGTATTCGAAGGCCATTGGGGTATACCCTGTGAGGTTACTTCACATGCTACTTTCATTTCGTCACAAGGAGTTATTATTGAGAGGAATTTGAAAAACATTTCCGACTTATAAATCCTTGCTGGTTTCTCCACCCAAGCAGTTTCTGCAGTGAGGCGTATTTCCACTTGCAAAGATGGAATTTATTATGTCGATCAATGTTTTAATTTTGTAGTTTACATCATCATGTCCACCTGCCACTATCAAGGGAGGTTATCTAAATTGCAAGGTACAACCATATATCTTCCAAACTCTCTCAGATGTTTCCAATTTAAACGGTTCGGTTACCTGTAGACATCATGTCGTGGCTCTTTGACGTGTGTCGGTTGCAGTGGCAAAGACCATGATGCCTAGGAGTTCAAAGTTGACCCTCATTATTTTAATTTAGTGGCTTTCATCCCTCTTACTTTCGTTCTTGTCCTAGATGGTTGGAGGAAAAAGAGATAGAGCGTTTGAAAACGGTTAACAACATTTCTTACTCTGAGGCTACTGTCAACCACTCCAACTTGTACGTATTCGCTGCATTACATTCCACTATTACAATTGGAGTGCAGACAGATCTTTCCGTGTCTCTGAAAGAGTCGTTTTCAAACCTCGTGAAGAATCTCTTTATCCTCCGTGGTTAGGAGAGTTGAAGAGTCAGCGTTAACACTTATCTCTATCCCCACCTTCCTCTCCAGTGGCTCCCTGGATTCATTTCCTTTGGCTTCTGGCATCTTCTCGATATGCAGAACGATTATTCGTTCACGTTCTCAGTCACTGGAATCTTCATCTATCGATAGAAACCTGCCCACTCGACCCAGAGCAGGATCCACGGAGGTCAGTAGACCTTCTAATGAAGAAAAACGACAAAAAAACTCTCCACCCCATTCTTCTTCACGTAAGTACAAATGGCCACTTTAACGCAATGAAACTGCCGAGGTTTGCATTCTAATTTAAATGACATAAAAGTGATGATCGATTCTTACTATACTGTGTGTCTTTCCTTGCAGAAAATATTTCTGAAACCTGCCGATATAGTCACCTTTTGGCAGTTTTATTTGTACAGAAACGACAGGTTATGTGGTGGACGAGTGCATGAAGGAGTGGCACTGCTGGTCAATCAGCATGTGTCTACCCTGTCTTTGTCACTTGATACTTCCTTGGAGACTGTAGCCATCCGTGTTTTCTTAGCTCGTACCATCACTGTTTGTTTTCTCTACCTGTCTTCTGTAGAGAACTATGATCAGTCAGATCTTGAAGCTCTTATTGAACAGTTGCCGTCTCCTAGGCAACTATAATGGACATAATCCCCTCTGAGGTAATGCTGATATTGATGGAAGGGGTCGTTCTGTAGAGTGTATGCTTTTGGATCACAACCTTTCTCTCTTCAGTACTAGTAATTATACTTCTTTTCATGTACCTGGTCAGTTTTTACTGCTATTCACCTCTCTATCTGCTCCCTTCACTTTTCTCTCATTTCTCTTCGAGGCTTGAAAGTAACCCACAGGGTAGTGATTATTTTCCTATCATTTTAAGGAAGACTAGCCGTGGTCATTGCCACCCGACACGCATGCCATGGTGGAAGCTGGACCAGGCCAACTGGCCCGCTTTCACTGCTCTCTCGGAGCTTGATTCTGCCATCGTCTGTGAGCCATCGATATACAGCTTTGTGGTGGTAGTAATTTACTGTGTTGTCCAAACAGCTGCTTAGTCTATTCAAGAAACTTTGACACGTTTTCTTTGGTGTCCTCATCCATGGTGGAACCATGCCTGCTACATGAAACGGAAGGCTAACAAACAGGCCTGGGATACCTTTCGTAGGTATCCCACACTTTCAAACTGCATTGCTTTCCAGCGGGCCTACGCACATGTCCGTCAGGTAATACGTCAAAGCCAGAAGGAATCTTGAATTACGTTTACATCTACCAACTCTTCTACCACCAGTTCCATAGTCATAGGGTCAAGATTCGAAAGGTCAGTGGCAGTATATTTCTGCCCCTTTTCAATCTTGCCCTCTGATGGCAAGTTGCTGATGTTCAAAATCTCGCCGATACTCTGAGTAAAAGCTTTCATTGGGTATCTGGCACTTCTGCCTCATCCTCTACCTTCCTAGCTATCAAAACTCGGGCAGAATTATCACCTTCTTCCTCTTAGGCTGATCGTCTCTATGAGTATAATCTCTACTTTACACCAGTAGGACTCAAGCTTGCTCTTCATCAGTCTAGCAGTATATCAGTCAGACTTTATGATATTCACTACGAGATGCTGCGTCATCTCTCTTCTGCCTTTCTTGGTATTCCTCTGGTTGTTTTGAACTGAATCTGGCAGGAGAATGTCGCAGTATTTTTGTAACTCATCATTTTATTTCATCTGGGGCTGATGCACCAATATGCTGTCGTCACAATAATGCACATTTTAATGTCGTGCCGTCGTTATGATCATGAGTGACGGTACCATCTTAGGCATATTTTTTACCATGGGTTCACCCTTGACATTGGAAGTGCAATTTGCAATGGTGACACTGTCCATCTCAGTTGTGTTTTTCAATTTGCCATTGACCTTTTAAACTCTATTTAAGTTTTTAATTCGAAAATTAGACTTTGTTTTGCTTTACCATGATTTTTTACTTGTTTTACCATGATTAATTTTTATGTATTTTAAAAAGTTTACTTTCATTTTATTTTTTTACCTGTTGTTTGGTTTAGATAACCTAGTTGTTTTGCGCCAATAAACGCCAACCAACCAATTAACGTTTCTCTAGAGAATATGAAGAGCAGTTTTTCCACCATGATGAATAGCTGCTCTAACAAGTACTGCACCACCTCCAGTGTGTTCCTTGTGGGAAAGACAGTCTACCCTCATATCTGTGCTCTAGAGAAGGAACCAACACGGAAACCAATGGCTTTAACAAGCCGTAAACACGACTTATCTAAAAAGATGACATGTCACCAGTTTCCTAACTATAGGCTGGCAAGCTTTCCTGCCAAAATAACGAAATGAAGGCAGTGATTTCTCGTTAACTTTGCTTTGTAGATAGCTCTTTTTGCAAAATAACCTTGTTTAGTCAGTCTCAAATTTGCTGTTCTTCTGAATACCCTCGAGTAAATGTGTTCATGTCATTCCTGTCATATGATGTTCAAAGACTTCGTTTGATCTTGAAGTGTTATGCTGATCAAAACACGGTCTATTACTAGATATGTTTAGATAAACTTCAGGATTTTGGATAAAGTACACTTGGGTAGCCTATTATTCTAACAATGTCCGTTTCTTTCATACCATTTCTGAAGAGATAAACAATTTGACGCCTTATAACATCTGAAATGTGACGACTGTAGACAAAACACAGAGAAATTAACTGAACAAACGTTAATCTGTTGTATAAAATATTATAGCAGAAGTACAGTCTCTTACATAAAACAAGGGTGATTTGACAAACACTAAAGAAACAACGTATACAGACCAGAATAAGTCGTACATGCAAGAAGGGAGTTACGTCAATGTGGAACATCTTTATCAAGTCTGTATAAACTCAGCAACTGCTGCTTATTACATGTATAAACAAAATTCATCTTAAATTTACAATGTAGAAAACACTTATTTGTTTTATGTTTTGTAAATGGATCTTTCAAGCAGGCCAATATATACGTATGCCGTACACGTCACTTCAAAGTATCCAGTATGATCCTTACTAATTGGACAGGAAGAAACACGATCTTGAATTTCAGTTTCAAGTAACGTTCTTATTTAGATTTCGTAAGAGAAAATAATATCCTAGCGTTTATTATGCAAATACTGATCAAATGAGTTTATAACAGGATCTGTAATTCAAGTCACCCAAGTTTCTCTATACGAAACTATGAGATGTATCTATAGCTATAAACAACCATTCGCTACTGAAGCCTCACTTTGTATTATTTCGTTTCCATGTTCTGGCTAAGTTGTACGTGCATCTATCTATTTGTCTTAACAACGACAAACGTCTTCTGAAAACAGTGTAGGCGTTGTTCGTGTTGCTGTCATATACGATAGTGTGTTATAAATACAATATCATATCATTATTTTTATAGATACAGCTGAATTCATTTGCACGGCTATTTCTTGTTTGGCCTACAACAGAGAGAAGCGATATTTTCCATAACGCCTAATCACAATGTGTAAAAAACTTTGTTATATTTCGAGTTATTTTAACATTATATAAATATTATATTCTTTTAAGAACTTCATTGTAATCACTTACACGCTTAAAAGTAATAAAGTAATTAATTACTTGGAGACAGTTATTTTAAAACGTTTTTTTTTTCAATTTTTATAATTAGACAAGGCTCTGTATTTCAAAGAACTGAGAAGATGCATAATAAATCCAATGTTGTTTATGGTTATTCAGACCAATGAATTTTCGTAGGCCTATAATGTCTTATCATAAGGTATGAACAAATCTAATAGTATTTTCTCAGGAATGCCTTACTAATGATTATAAAGTGAAAAAAGCAGTCACGGTATATATTAGTTAATCACTTATGATAATTAATACATGAGTTTTCAAATTAAGCTGTTAAATAACAACAGAGCCGTGAAACTGCTAGAAAGTTCAGAACTAGTCTGACAATAAATCAATCCTTTAATATCCTAATGTGTAGCACTATTCGGGAATGATTATTAATTGTATACAAGTTAATACAGAGCCAGAGATTGTCTCACTTAATATCAAGGAAAAAACTTGCCACATTAATTAAGCTTTCCGTTTCGTAATGTGCCGGGCTATGTTTTATCAAACAAAAATACCACTTTTTTTTTTACGTATATTATTTCTCAAAGTGACCAGAAATTTATAGAATACAAATTTGTTACCTTGGTATATGAACAAAGAATAAAATTTCCAGAACAGTGAATATATGACAGCAATTACGTATATTGGATGTAATAAATCACTAGGATATTTGATGACGGTGGTATTCACAAAGTCTAATGTTTTTTTACTCAATTCATTATAAAGAAACTATCCCAGGTATGACGGTGTTAAGAAACAGAAATTACATTCTACATAATGGTACTTACAAATTCCCTACACTCGCACAATATAAGGATAGTGAAACTAAACGATATAAAAAACGAAGCACATTATGTTGAAGAAATAATTTTATAAAATCACATATTGCACGATAATAGTGATAATATATATGCTAGCTAAATTACATGTTGTCCTCTCTTATACTACGGACGTACATCAGCCTTACTTTGTGATATTCTGCAGATTATAGAACACATATACTAGTTTGAAAACGTCCTATTCTACGAATAATAATTAAGCCTAAAATCTAAAATGAAAATACATTATCTTTAATGAGAAACGTAGTAGAAAAACAAATAGTAATTATAATACTCATTAAATAATGAGAGAATATAGCAGCTAATAAACATAAACCTAAAAAATGAAAGATTGAATTTACATGATTGTGACTCACCAGAATACCACGATTAGAATTTAAATAATGACTTTGAATGACTATAATACCACATTTTGAATTAACATAATCACTGTGACTGACTAGGATACCACGATTTGAATAAACATAACAACTATGACTGACCAAAATACCACATTTTCAATTTAAATAATGACTATTACTGACTAGAATACCACATTTTGAATTAATATAATCACTGTGACTGACTAAAATACCACGTATTGAATTAACATAATCACTGTGACTAACTAGAATACCACATATTGAATTAACATAATGACTGTGACTAACTAGAATACCACACTTTGATTACTATAATGACTGTTACTGACTTTAATACCACGTTTTGAATTACAAAATTCTTCGATTCACTATAATACCCGTTTTGAATTACAAAATTCTTCGATTCACTATAATACCACGTTTTCAATTAATATAATTACAGGGAATGACTAAATTACCACGTTTCAATTAACATAATTTTTTGTTACTGACTAGAATACCATGTTTGAATTAAAATACTTACTGTGACTGACTAGAACACCAGATTTGGAACAAGAATAATTACTGTGACTGACTAGAACACAAAATTTTGAACAAGCATAATTACTGTGACTGGCTAGAATACCATGTTTTAAATTAACATAATGAATGAGACATAGTAGAATACCACTCTTTGAATAAACATAATTATTGCGACTGAAAAAATACCACATTTTCAATTAACATAATGCCTTTGACTGACTAAAATATAACGTTTTGAATTAGCGTAAAGATTGTGTCTGATTAGAATTCCACGTTTTCAATTCACCTAATGACTGTGACTCACTAGAAAACCACGTTATGAATTAATGTGTTGATTGTACCTGACTAGAATTCCGCATTATGAATTAACATAATGACTGTGATTGACTAAGATATCACGATTTGAATTAATATACTAACTGTGACTAATTAGAATTCCACATTATGAATCAACAAAATGACTGTGACTGATCAGTAGCACATGCTTTAAATTAACATAAGAACTGTGACTACAATACCACATTATGAATAAACATGATTCTATGCCTGACTAGAAAACCACCTTTTGAATTAAGATAATGATTGTGACTGACTAGAATACTTCCTTTTGAATTACACAGTGCTTGAAATAACTACAATAACACTTTTCAATTAACATTTATTGTGACTGACTAGTATACCACATTTTGAGTTAGCACTATTACTTTGACTGAGTAGAATACCACGTTTTAAATTAACATGATTACTTTAACTGACTAGACTACCTTATCATCAATTAACATATTGTCTGTTACTGATTAGAATACCATGTTTTGAATTAATATCTTGACTGTGACTGTATAGAATACGAAGTTTTTAATTGACATAATGACTGTGACAGAATAGAAAGAATAATACGCTTTCAATTAACATAATGACTGTGACTAACTAGATTACCACGTTTTCAATTAATATAATGAATGTGACTCACTATAATACCACGTTGTGAATTAATATTTTGACAGCGACTGATTACAATGTCACATTATCAACTAATATGATAACTGTGACTGACTAGGATACCACCTATTGAATTAAAATATTGAACGTAACTGATTAGGATTCCACATTATAAATTAACAAAATAACTCTGACTGAGTAGAATACCATGCTTTAAATAAACATAATTATTGTTTCTGACTAGAATACAACGTTTTGACACAACAATATGATTGTGACTGACTAGAATACCACGTTTCCTATGAAGATCAAGACTGTTACTGACTAGAATACTACATTATGGATAAGCATAATGATTGTGACTGACTAAAATACCAGTTTTCTATTAACATAATGACTGTGACTGAGTAGAATACCAAGTTTTGAATTAATATATTAAACGTTACTGACTAGTATTTCACATTATCAATTACAATAATGACTGACTGATTAGAATACAACGTTCTCAATTAACATATTGGCTGGGACTGACTAGAGTACCACGTTTCGAATTAATATATTGAATATGAGTGACTAGAATACCAAGTTTTGAATTAGCATAATGACTGTGACAGTCCAGAATACTACATTTACAATTAGCGTAATGACTGTGACTGACTAGAATACCACGTTTTGAATTAACATAATGACAGTGACTGACTTGAATACCACGTTTTGAATTAGACAGTGCTTTGATTAACTAGAATACCACATTTTAATTGCTATAATGACGGAGACTGACTAACATACCACATTTTTAACTAACGTAATGACTGTGACTGACTGAAATACCACGTTTTGAATCACACGATGCTTGGATTAACTAGAATATCATGTTTTCACTTACCATCATGACTGTGACTGATTAAAATACCATGTTTTAACTTAGCATAATTCTTGTGACTGGCTAAAATTCCTTGTTTTGAATAAAATAATTACTGTGACTTACTAGAATACCATGTTTTCAATTAACAGAATTTCTGGTCTGACTAGAATACCACGTTTTGAATTAACGTAATGACTGTGACTGACTAAAATACCACGATTTGAATAGATATTATTATTGTCACTGAACAAAATACCATATTTTTAGTTAACATAATGATTGTGACTGACTAGAATACCATGTTTTTAATTAGCACAATGTCTCTATTGACTAAAATACCATGTTTTTTTATTATCACAAGGCTCCTACTGACTAGAATACCACGTTTTGAATAAACATGAATATTGTTACTGACTAGAATACCATGGTTTCAGTTCACATAATGACTGTGACTGCATAAAATACCACATTTTAAATTAACACTGTGACTGACTAATATACCACGTTTTGAATTAACATACTGAGTGTGACTGATAGAATACCATGAACTTTGAATTAGTATAATTACTGTGATTGACTAGAATACTTCGTTTTGAAATAAAATAATAACTGTGACTGATTAGAATACCACATTTTCAATTAACATAATGATTGTGACTGAATAAAATACAACATTTTAAATTAACATAATGATTGTGACTTACTAGAATCCCACATTTTGAATTAAAATAATTAGTGTTACTGACTAGAATACCACGTTTTATATTAACATAATGACTATTACTGTCTAGAATACCAGGATTTTAATTAACATAATGATTGTGACTGACTAGAATACAACGATTTGAATAGATATTATTACTGAGTGAACAAAATACCACATTTTCAATTAACATAATGACTTTGACTTACTAGAACACCATGTTTTGAATTAGCACAATGCTTCTACTCACTAGAATACCGCATTTTGAATAAACATAAATATTGTTACTGACTAGAATACCATTGTTTCAATTGACATGATGACTCTGACTGCATAAAATACCACGTTTTGAATTAACATAATGAATGAAATTGAATAGAATACCACGTTTTTAATTAACATAATGACTAAAACTGACTATAGTATTATGTTTTGAATTAATATATTGTGTGCGACTGCGTTGTATATCATAAAATTTGAATTAGAGTAATGTCTGTGACCGACTAGAATAACAAATTTTTAAGTAACGTAATGACTGTGACTGAATTGAATACCACGTTTTTAATTAATATATTATGTATGACTGAGTAGTATACCACATTATAAATTAGTGTAATGAGTGTGACTGACTAGAATGTTTTGAATTAGCATTATGACTGTGACTGACTAGAAGGCTTTGTATTAGCATTGTGACTGTGACTGACTAGAATACCACGTTTCAAATGGAGATATTGACTGTTATTGAGTAGAAAACCACATTTTGAGTTCGCATAATGACTGTGACAGAGTATAATACCACAGTTTGAATTAATATTATGGGTGTGATTGATTAGAATATCACGTTTCGAATTATATTTACTGTGACTGACTAGTATACCACATTTTGAAATAACATACTGACAGTGACTGCCTAGAATACAACCTTTTGAATTAACATAATGATTGTGACTAACTAGAATATCACGCTTTAAATTAACATAATGACTGTGACTGGCTAGAATATCACGCTTAAATTAATATAGTGACTGTCACTGACTACAATGTATTAACCTTATGGCTACGACTGACTACAATACCACGTTTTGTATTAATATAATTGCTGCGACTGAGTAGATTACCACATTTTCAATTAACATATTGCCTGTTACTGACTAAAATATAATGTTTTGAATCAGCATCTTGACTGTGACTGACTAAAATACTTTATTATGAATTAACATAATGACCTTGACTTACTAGAATGCCTCGTTTTGAATTAACATAATGACTGTGGCTGACTAGAATTCCACGCTTTAAATTAACACAATGACTGTGACTGACTGGAACGTTTTGAATTAACATTATGACTGTGATTGACTACAATACCACGTTTTGTATTAACATAAAGATGTAACTGAGTTGTACATAATGTTTGGAATATATGAGTAATAGAAAGTATAATAAAATCCAAATTTGAAAAATAATGTTTCTAATAGTCAGTTAGTAATAGGTTTTCTCTGTATAAAAATAATACTTGAATTTTCAACGACGTTGAGAAAACTAATGTACTCTAGCTATAAAAATTTTAAAATACCACAAACGAACGGTAACTAGTAGTAATAATATACTTACTGATTAGAGATACAAAATATTTTACTTAATGTGGATTCACCTTATGTACAATATTATAGATTAAGTACATTCACCTCAAGCAAATATTGCGTATAATGTATATTCAACTCAAGCAAATATTGCGTATAATGTATATTCAACTCAAGCAAATACTGTATATAATGTGCATCCACCTCAAGCAAATATTGCGTATAATGTAGATTCACCTCAAGCAAATACTGTATATAATGTGCATCCACCTCAAGGAAATATTGTATATAATGAACAATCACCTCAAGCAAATATTGTATATAATGAACAATCACCTCAAGCAAATATTGTATATAATGAACAATCACCTCAAACAAATACTGTATATAATGAACAATCACCTCAAGCAATTATTGTATATAATGAACAATCACCTCAAGCAAATATTGTATATAATGAACAATCACCTCAAGCAAATATTGTATATAATGAACAATCACCTCAAGCAAATATTGTATATAATGAACAATCACCTCAAGCAAATATTGTATATAATGAACAATCACCTCAAGCAAATACTGTATATAATGAGCAATCACCTCAAGCAAATACTGTATATAATGAACAATCACCTCAAGCAAATATTGTATATAATGAACAATCACCTCAAGCAAATATTGTATATAATGAACAATCACCTCAAGCAAATACTGTATATAATGAACAATAACCTCAAGCAAATATTGTACATAATGAACAATCACCTCAAGCAAATATTGTATATAATGAACAATCACCTCAAGCAAATACTGTATATAATGAACAATAACCTCAAGCAAATATTGTACATAATGAACAATCACCTCAAGCAAATATTGTATATAATGAACAATCACCTCGAGCAAATATTGTATATAATGAACAATCACCTCCAGCAAATATTGTATATAATGAACAATCACCTCAAGCAAATATTGTATATAATGAACAATCACCTCAAGCAAATATTGTATATAATGAACAATCACCTCAAGCAAATACTGTATATAATGAACAATCACCTCAAGCATATATTGTATATAATGAGCAATCACCTCAAGCAAATACTGTATATAATGAACAATCACCTCAAGCAAATATTGTACATAATGAACAATCACCTCAAGCAAATATTGTACATAATGAACAATCACCTCAAGCAAATACTGTATATAATGAACAATCACCTCAAGCAAATACTGTATATAATGAACAATCACCTCAAGCAAATATTGTATATAATGAACAATCACCTCAAGCAATTATTGTATATAATGAACAATCACCTCAAGCAAATATTGTATATAATGAACAATCACCTCAAGCAAATATTGTATATAATGAACAATCACCTCAAGCAAATATTGTATATAATGAACAATCACCTCAAGCAAATATTGTATATAATGAACAATCACCTCAAGCAAATATTGTATATAATGAACAATCACCTCAAGCAAATACTGTATCTAATGAACAGTCACCTCAAGCAAATATTGTATATAATGAACAATCACCTCAAGCAAATATTGTATATAATGAACAATCACCTCAAGCAAATACTGTATATAATGAACAATCACCTCAAGCAAATATTGTATATAATGAACAATCACCTCAAGCAAATACTGTATATAATGAACAATCACCTCAAGCAAATATTGTATATAATGAACAATCACCTCAAGCAAATATTGTATATAATGAACAATCACCTCAAGCAAATACTGTATATAATGAACAATCACCGCAAGCAAATACTGTATATAATGAACAATCACCTCAAGCAAATATTGTATATAATGAACAATCACCGCAAGCAAATATTGTATATAATGAACAATCACCTCAAGCAAATATTGTATATAATGAACAATCACCTCAAGCAAATATTGTATGATAAAATAGACAAAATATTGTAGAAACTACAGTGAAGTTTTAAATAAATATATGTTGGAGTTACAAGTAATAAGTTACCATTTGATGATCCTAAAGATGTAACACTTCATAAACTCATATTCATTTCCAACGGTTAACTTAATAATAGCGTAACATTTAAAAGTTGACAATCTCAGAGACAGTGTATTTTCCTCTCTGTATGTTTCACTTTCAAAGAGGACGTTGGTGAGCATAGTTCTCCGCATATCTCTTCTCTTTGAGGCACAAAAAACTTTAAATATCCATACATTCATCCAGTTAGATAGAATCTTGAGAAAAGTCAACCTCTGTACTTTTCTTAGTCTTTCCAGTTTCGACTATCACGTGTCCCAGTAACTCATTTGTGTCTTTCTGATGTTACTCAGCAATTTCCTTCTATAATATTCTCTTAACAAAACATCTTCATCTGATGTGGGACTTGTCCAACATGCCTCCAAGATGCTCCTCAAGAACCACAACTGTGTTGCAGAGTATAACATTAAACCTCATTCATCAACATAACAGTCACACATGTACTATTGTAATTTCTGAGTCGCTCTTAGGTAGAGCATACATCCACTAGCCTTCCTTTTTATTGTTACAATTAAAGCCCTTGAAATCACTGAACAGTAAATCATCTCATTTCATATGCCAGGTATAATGTGTGATTATTCACGTATAATAATACACTAAACTGAAGAAAAATAGAATAACACTATAACACAGATGAAATCATGGTGTTATGCAAAACCCTGAAGAAATATTGTCGTAAATAGTCTAAACTGTAATTCAAAACGTATTACCCTGATGCAATAAAAAGTAACTGAGTGATATGCTCAGTGATCCTGGAGACAGTGGTCTGTAAACAATATATTATTAGTGAAAACATATAACGCAGTAATAGAACAACAGCTAGAGTTCTTTAAATATTATTAACTCACTTAAACAACTAGTACAGTAACAGAAAATCAGCTATATTTTTAAACATTATAGAATTACTTAAACAACTAATACAGTAATAGAAGAACAGCTAGAGTTATTTAAACATTATAGACTTAACAGATATCACAGTAATAGAAAAAAAACAACTAGAGCTCTTTAAATATTGTAGGCTCACTTAAAATAGCACAGTAATTGAATAACAGCTGGAGTTATTTAAATATTATAGACTTACTTAAAAATTTAATAGAATAGGAGCTAGAGTTCTGTAAATATTATAGACTCATTTAAACAAATAAAACAATAATAAAGGTTGAACTTCTGTAAACATTATGCTCTCAGTGAAAACAGATAACAGAGTAATAGAATAACAACTAGAGCTCTGTAAACAGTATACTGTCAGTGGTACAAATAACACAGTAATAAAATAATAGATGGAGTTCTGAAAACAGTATACTGTCAGTGGAAAAAATAACACAATAATGAAATAACAGCTAGAGTACTGTACACATTATACACTTACTTAAACAAATAACATGGTGATAAAATAACAGCTAGAGATCTGTAAACATAACAGACTCACTAGAAACACAATAATCAAATGAACAGGTAACAAATAAAATGGTACTATTCTGTAGGAGCCCGGCATGGCCAAGCGTGTTAAGGCGTTCGACTCGTAATCCTAGGGTCGCGGGTTCGAATGCAGGTCACAACAAATATGTTCGCACTTTTAGCCGTCGAAGCGTTATAATGTGACGATCAATCCCACTATTCGTTGGTAAAAGAGTAGCCCAAGAGTTGGCGGTGGGTGGTGATGACTAGCAGCTTCGCTCCAGTCTTACACTGCAAAATTAGGAACGGCTAGCGTAGATAGCCCTCGAGTAGCTTTGTGCGAAATTAAAAAAACAAACGAAAAATAACTTATAGTAATCCTAGCGGATAACGAACTAAGTCAGTTATGGATGTCTGAATTTTAAAAAAATTAACAAATCAGAATTTCAATATTAAAAAAAATATGGGAAGTAATCAATATGTCTAAGGCTACCCTTCAGTTTTCAATTTTTTGGTTCGCTATTTCTCATATAGAATATTATACATTTTTATTGTATTTTTTACAAAACGAAGATTAAATTGAATTGTCAATATTCTTCCGTATAATTCATGTTATTTGAATTTTGGCATTAACTCAGTTGCCGTTACAAAAAGTAAGTTAGGATATAAATTTTGAAACTAATAATTAAATAATAAATTTAAAACAAGTGCATTAAACTGAGAAAGAAAAACGTGGGCAGATATTTATAATGTACAATAATGAAAGACTGTTACACGAGGAACATTATATTGATTAGTTGAGTGCGACTTCAGTACCATTTCTGCAATCTTTTATGCAAGACTCAAAATAGTTATGTGAGATTTCCCCGTGTGAATTCTAAAGAGTAATGTGATTGATGACTTTATATTAAAACGAATTTGGAGATTCACCACGTCATTACAGTCTATGTCACGACGTCCAGCAATATTCAATCTAATGGTTGTGAATCTTTTCATCAGCACTCTTTGTTTGCTTTTCGGCCCGGCATAGTCAAGTGGGTTAAGGCGTTCGACTCGTAATCCGAGGGTCACGGGTTCGAATCCCGATCGCACCAAACATGCTTGCCCTTTTAGCCCTCGGGGCATTATAATGTGACGGTTAATCCCACTAGTCGTTGGTGAAATAGTAGCCCAAGAGTGGGCGGTAAGTGGTGATGACTAGCCGCCTTCCCTCTAGTCTTACACTGCTAAATTAGGGACGGCTAGCGCAGATAGCCCTCGAGTAGCTTTGCGCGAAATTCAAAACAAACAAACAAGTTTGCTTTTTATAAAACACGTAATGTGCGAGAATAAAGGTTATCCAGAACCCTTTTCGATATTCCATTCCCACATAAATTTATAAGTTTCTTGTCCGGAGACTTTACAGATATGTCTTCCTGTGGAATAGTTCTATTCCCCATTTCATGTTCCAGGTTATGACGGCTGAAGGGATATGTCGTTGAAGCAGTTCGTTCATATGTGACCTGTATAGATAGATATCTTTCTTGATTAGTGACGTGTTACAAGCTGACTGCTTTAATTATTGCCCTTTGATGACTCTTGTACTCCTGGACTCTCATCTATTAATAAGATGCAATGCTACACGACTCGTTGCTAGTCTGGTGCATTTTCTTGGAAATTCTAAATTCCAGAAATGAATATATCTTTGTGATCTGAATGTATAGATATATATTTATGTCAGATGAGCTATTTCTTTAACCGACTTAAAAGCGATAATTTATTGGACTACTTACGTGATGCCAAACATTGTCCAAGTGTAGTTTGATAGTTCATGTTCAACCTTGACTTTATATCCGCTCTGATTGTCGCGTAAACTACTTATTTGAATATGAAAAACTGGTTTAATATAACTTATTCAACCAAGTGTTTATTGACGTTTTAAAAACTATCGGACTAATACACTAATAATAGTGAAATAAAATTCCTCGATGTCTCTTAATAGTGAAATAGATTTCCTCTTAATGACTGTCATCTTTTGTTGTTATACTAACAGCCACTAAAAAAAGATAAATGTTTTGAAAAGGTTTTATTTATTCAGCAAATCATGGATCTAGACTTTCAGAAAATATTCTTATGTGCATAAAATATTGTTTGAATTAAATATCGCGCAGTGCTACTCGAGGGCAATGTGCGTTGGCCGTCCCTAATTTAGCAGTGTAAGAATAGAGGGAAGGCAATTACTCTTTTTGTAAACGAATAGTGGGATTGACCGTCACATTATAACGCTCCCATGGCTGAAAGGGCGAGTATGTTTTGTATGACGAGGATTAGAACCCGCCGCCCTCGAATTACGAGTCGAGTGCCTTAACCACCTGGCCATGCCGGGCCCCTGTATAAAAGAAATATGGATTGCACAAACACCAGTTTTACAAATGTACAATACAATAAAACAAGAGTTAATTCATCAAGATACACGTAGACGATCAGACAAGTTACGTAATATATACAAATACAGTGTAGGCATATTTAATTTTCAAAATATATATGACATTCCTTATTATTCATGTTTCTTTGTTCTACTTCTTTTATTCAAGAGTTAACTATAAAGTTTAGAACAAAATAATATTATAAAAAACGTTATTTAAAATGATCAATAGTTAATGCGACTGAAAAAAATTATGCTTGGATAAATTTTTAACACACTAATGTGTTTGACCCGGCATGGCCAAGCGTGTTAAGGCGTGCGACTCGTGATCTGAAGATCGCAGGTTCGCATCCCTGTCACACCAAACATGCTCGCCCTCTTTAGCCGTGGGAGCGTTATAATGTGACGGTTAATCCCACTATTCGTTGGTAAAAGAGTAGCCCAAGAGTTGGCAGTAGGTGGTGATGACTAGCTGCCTTCCCTCTAGTCTTACACTGCTAAATTAGGGACGGCTAGCGCAGATAGCCCTCGAGTAGCTTTGTGCGAAATTCGAAAACAACAAAACAAACAACATTAACGTGTTTCATGTCTCCAGTTATCAAATTCACGTCTCTTTCTCCGCATTTAAAATATAATACGCAACGGTGCTCCGCTGTGTCTTCAGAACTGGCCAGTAACTGTTCTGATGATAAATTCTATTTTGGTTAATGTTTCAATATAACTGTGTAACCACGTTTCTCACTGGTCGCAAGGCAAAGATTTTGATACAATTAGAGACTGTGAGTGCTATTTAAATGTTGGAAAAACAGAAAAACGTAGCACTAAGTTCTAATATATTTAACGGTATAGAACGAGGGTTTTAGAGATGTTATCAAACATCTGGTGTGTGTACCGTACATTACGGACAACATAATAAATTACCAGTTCTCTCCAGACTGACTCACTATGAACGAAGGCTCAAAAATATAGCAATATTAGCTTGGATGAAAGAGCTTTGTTGCAATCCTACATTTGTTAATATAGGCCATCAAAATATTTTATAAGTATTTCCATAAGTGTTAGCAATACTGACGGTTAAGTGCATACATCTGATACCATAAGCGTTTATAATACTGATGGTTACTGATGATCTTATACCATGACTTTTAATAATAGTGATGGTTACCTGTATACTTATGACACCAGGACTTCCATTTATTTAGTATAATATTTACCTCACAAGATCGGTTTCTTTGTTTTGTTGTTAAGCTTATATCTAATCACTGGGCCAAGAGTTAATCTACTAATTCTTGGGGGGAGGGGAAGGGGGCGCTCGGTTTATGTTAAGACATAAATAAACTGAAAGCAACATCACAGAAATTACAAAAAAAAAAGCCGTAAGTGTATCAGATAGTCGGTTTATAGAACAATAAGTTTTATAGCCAAAAACGTGCTTCTTGTTAAAATACTTTAGGGTTTTACATAACTGGAAAGACAAAATAAATATCGAATATAAACTTTATAACATTGAGTTGGCAGTAAATATGTTGTTTTTAATGGAGAAGGGAAACAGAAATAATTAGAACATTTCTCTAAATTGGAATAATAGCCATCATCTCCTGAACAAAGGAGACTGGTTCTATAGTAAATTAAGATGTTTAATATGAAGTGACCCACGTTGTCACTATATGGGAATAAAAGTAATTAATTTGTCTCTTTTAGAGACAATTATTTTAGTAATTTTCAAACAAGTTTATTTTTTTCAGAAGAAATTTCCCAATTTGCAAACATTTTCACGTGTATGTAACTTTGTATGTAAATAAATTAGGATGAATTATTGAAGTGATTATACAACACGACAAGTAATCATTATTGCTGTATATTAATATCGTACAAGTTAAAGCGTCTTCCTTTGGTTTATATACAGCAAGTAATGAGATTCGTGTTAGAGAATACGCTAAACAATAATACTTCTGTATATGTCTTATACATTTATTGATTTCGTTGACAACAATAGGCTTATACATACGAACGTTTTACTAATGAATCGCTAATTTTCAGGAAGTTTGTTTGTGATTCAAACGTTAAAAATATTAAAAACAAGAACAGTTAAAACAAAAAACAGGAGCGTAACAATTTGAAAATGTGACATTTTAGTTGTACATAAAATAAAGATTCGGCTTCGGATTAAATTGTTTGTTTCTTTTGAATTTCGCGCAAAGCTACTCGAGGGCTACCTGCGTTAGCAGTCCCTAATTTAGCAGTGTAAGAATGGAGGGAAGGCAGCTAGTCATCACCACCCACCGCCACCTTTTGGGTTACTCTTTTACCAACGAATAGTGGGATTGACAGTTACATTTTTACGCCCCAACTGCTTAAAGGGCGAGCATGTTTGGTGCGACCGGGATTCGAACCCGCGACACTCGAATTACGAGTCGAACGTCTTAACACACCAGGCCATGCCGGGCCCTGGAATCACAAGAACGTCATGAATAAAAATAAAAGTTAAAAAGAAAGAAACATAATTGTAGAATTTTCAAATATTGAAATAATTGCAACCATACTTAACTAATCTTAAAATCTTTAACTTAACTTAAAATCGGAGGTTCGATAGCATCAGATAGCTCACTATGGATTTGCTTTCGAACCACTAAATTAACTGTTTAAAGTATATAAGGCCAAAATAGCATAACAGTGAAATTATGAGTTTTAGTAATCTACTCCAAAATAAATAATCACGAAATAATTGGTTGTTGTATATATTTGTCTAGAAATATTTTATACATTAATCGAACTTTACGTTCAATGAATCGGTCATGTTTGAATCTTGATTTTAAATAAATATGTTAATGTGAAATGGATGTTCAGTAAACGCATTATTTAATTACAAAATATATCATTATGGCAGGAGATACTTCTATGTTAAGTATATCATTATGGCAGGAGATACTTCAATGTTAAGTATATCATTATGGCAGGAGATACTTCAATGTTAAGTATATCATTATAGCAGGAGATACTTCAATGTTAAGTACATCATTATGGCAGGAGATACTTCAATGTTAAGTATATCATTATGGCAGGAGATACTTCAATGTTAAGTATATCATTATGGCAGGAGATACTTCTATGTTAAGTATATCATTATGGCAGGAGATACTTCAATGTTAAGTATATCATTATGGCAGGAGATACTTCAATGTTAAGTATATCATTATGGCAGGAGATACTTCAATGTTAAGTATATCATTATGGCAGGAGATACTTCAATGTTAAGTATATCATTATGGCAGGAGATACTTCAATGTTAAGTATATCATTATGGCAGGAGATACTTCTATGTTAAGTATATAATTATGGCAGGAGATACTTCAATGTTAAGTATATCATTATGGCAGGAGATACTTCAATGTTAAGTATATCATTATGGCAGGAGATACTTCAATGTTAAGTATATCATTATGGCCGGAGATACTTCTATGTTAAGTATATCATTATGGCAGGAGATACTTCTATGTTAAGTATATCATTATGGCAGGAGATACTTCAATGTTAAGTATATCATTATGGCAGGAGATACTTCTATGTTAAGTATATCATTATGGCAGGAGATACTTCTATGTTAAGTATATCATTATGGCAGGAGATACTTCAATGTTAAGCTTTCTGGACATAATTATAATTTAATCGTTTCCTGAATTATAATTATTGTAAAAGCATTTCTTGTCCATTTTCCAAACTGACTAACCCATTTCTCTCTATCGTCTACTTCTGTCCAGTGTTTCGGGATACCTGCCCACGTCGATATTTGCGGGACCGAGCTCGCTGACAATGCAGCGTAGTCAATCTGTTCTGGTACTATCACTACCGTGCTAGTCCCACACATGGACTATAGTCCTGTATTCAAGTCTCGGCTCCACGTCAGTTGGCAGTCAACTTGAACTGAGCAACATGATAGTAGTTTTCCAAATCAAACCGTTTTTTGCTCTTTGACCATCTTGCTTCCGTAAGGATCGAAAGGAGGAAGTTGTTCTGGATAGGCTACGCATTGGTCACAGTTTTTAACTCCACACTTTCTTTTATCTGGTACTGATGCACCAATGTGGGGTCTGTGTGGTACTGAAGCACAATAGCACACATCTTACTGTCATGCCATCATTACAACTGAGAACGACAGCACCATTTTAAACATAGTTTTTTACGGTGAATTCACTCTTCAGATTAGTCAGTGTCATTGGTGAGGTTGGGAACGTCCAGCTTAGTTGTGTCTTTATATTTTTAAAGGCCATTGTTCTTTTTAACTCTATTCGAGATTTTGATCCGAAAATGGGACTATTTTATATTTTAGCATGATTCATTTTTACATATTTTACTGATTTTACTTTTTACCGGCTATTTGGCGCAGATAGCTCAGTTGCTTTGTTTCAATGAACACTAAACAACCAACCAGTGTACGGACCGAAAATAACTCACAGCGGTACATGGGCCATCTCCATTTCAGTCAGTTGAATTGAGATACAGTAATTCTATTGGTTAAAGAAAAAGTGAGAAGATTATGAACTAAAAGGATAGTGTAAAAGTATTGAAAGCCCTGAATGTTCACGTGGTTAGGGCGCTTAACTCCCAGTCTGAGGGTCGCAGATTCGAATCCCGTCCCACTATATACGCTCGCCCTTTCAGCCATGGAGGAGCTATAATTCTACAATCAATCCTACTACAGATTGATGAAATGGTAGTTGAAGTGGTGGCGGTGGGTAGTGATGAATAGCTGCCTTCCCTAATGTATTTCACCCCTAAATTAGCTTTGCTCGAAATTCAATTCAAAGAACCACCAGTTTTAAATTATCGGTTGGGCTGGATGAAGAAATTCATTCGGGTTGACTGTTGTCGTTATTCATTCTTCTACAGCAACAAAAACTGTTCTCTTACTAAAACAGCCAGTTTTACTGTTGGAACAACGCAACTAATGTCACGACCCGTTCTGCAGTTTTCTTCGTAATTTTTCTCTACTGCTAATACTAACAGCAATGATTGATGATTCTTTGAACAATCCAAAACGTTACGTCATTGTTATATCTAGTGAAAACAAAGAAAGAATTGAAACCGACTTGTGGCTGCTCCGAGAAGTTGCTGTGATGTTTGTCTGTATCTTACCTTTCTTATGTGGTACGAACCGTATTTAATTCTCGTAATTATTGTAATGATAAATCTGCTATTGGACTCGCGAAGTGTGTTTTGAAACCCATTTGGAATGTATCAGTGATCAACAATTCTCGGTCGTAAATTTCCTATGTATAAAATTCATTTCGTGTTGTTCTTCAGTCTTTATAAATCCTGATGACAAATAACATTAAAGAGGCGATCATTAATTTGGTTTTTAAGTGGTCTATGACTGGACTTCTACGTTTATGAGACCCAAGAAATCATCAACGTGGCTGTTTAAATATATAGCCTTCCTTACTATGGAAGTATTTGGACTACTGTCGCATCCATAGAAAAGATCCCCATAAATTGTATATTGCTGTAAAAAAAGAGTTTTTAATAACAGCTTGCGAATAAACATGAAACTTTTGTTCGACATTTATATCAATGTATCAAAAAACAAAACTGTTCACGTTACGAGAATATAGAATATGCAATTACTAATATTTGATACAGTTACTGTATTTTTTATGTTATTTTAATTGTTAGAGAATAATGCATATTTATGATAAGTTGGCTTTTTGATGTTTTAACTTATATTTAATTATATATTATTAATGTTTATCTGCAGTCAATAATGAATAATTACATTACGAGTTAACAAAAATTTCATAGGTTTAAATCTAGTGTCTTAACGTAAAGAATATTACAAAAGAAAAGTGATATGTGTGAAAAACTCTATGATCTGTTCTTGTTTGAATAAACAAAACCATTATATAACTACGAGAGACTAGGTGGGATAATAAACTGAAGTCGCTTTATATATTAATAAGACCTCTAGTCAAGTCACTTCCTATATTATTAAGGCCTCTAGTCAAGTCACTTCCTATATTATTAAGACCTCTAGTCAAATCACGTCATATATAAAGAAGACCTCTAGTTAAGTCACTTCCTATATTAATAAGACCTCTAGTCAAGTCACTTCCTATATTATTAAGACCTCTAGTCAAGTCACGTCATATATAATTAAAACCTCTAATGAAGGCACTTCTTGTATAAATAAAATATTTCTATTGACAGCACTTTCTGTATAAATAAAAATTTTAGTGATTAATAATTAAGGCTAAACTTAGCACAAAAGGTTTTCTCTAGCTATTCAAAAGATTTAGCGGCTAGCAGTTAAAATGAATGAAGAATACAAGTGGCTAAGAAAGACACCCTTTATGTTTGGACTAACGAGTAAAGTATTTTAATTATTTAACTGCCCAAAGTTCAGTGTGTTTGAAATCAATTCTAACAAAATAACGAATTTCATAAGAAAACTCATACTTGGACATGAAAATCACATCCTGTTCACGTTCTGTGAAGATTGTTTGGTAGTTTACTTTTTGTATCCATTTAGAATTATGGAACTACCAAGACCAAACATTTCAAGGGGATTTGTGAGGGAAGTTGTTATTCACACAGCGTAGCCTAATAACAAGAGGTACAGCAGATAGCCAAAAAAAAAACAAAGATACACCAAGAGGTGTCAACAAAGCTCAAGATACCCCTGAAAAGTCATCCAGACATAATGAGGGTGTAGGAATAGGTTTAAACAGTTACTGAACCTAATCCACCATCATAAATTATGCACCTATCGCCTTATCGATCCCAGGAACGCCATGTTTGAAACTGTTGGTTTAACCCCACTACAGGCTAGCGAGAACGAACATAGTATACGTCCTGAGGTAATACAGCAAAGTGTCCTTAAGGTTGTTTTCTGGCATGAACTCCTCTTGGGGTTGCTATAAAAATAACTCAGAATAAGGAAGGGACTTTTTCAGTATAATAGGGCACTTTGTCCCACATTGTAACTAGCAACTATAAATAATGTTAAAACTCTTGTTAGCTAGAAGTAGGTAATTTGTCCTCGAAAACTATTTTTTTAGGCGTAAGAAAACTATAGTTCTTTACAAGTAAAACCTATTATCATTTACCTCTGATAAATTATACACAAAATATAATATAGATGTAAATCAATAATTACTATAAGTAATTTATTATACCTTTCTAACTATGTTTACGACAACTAATACGATTAAACTTCTAATTGTAACAGTACATTGGTTCATCAGTTGGTGACCTTCTCTTAACGATGTTTCTCCTTTTAGAGTCGGAAAAACTCACTAAAACAGCAAACTAAGAAATCAGATTTTCAGACATACTGGAGCTCTTCCTTGTCTGGAAAACCTTTTGTAAATGCATTATGGATTATTGTAACAAATCAGTTACTGAGGAAACTTCTTTAACAACGCACTATTTGGGAACTTGCAGAAGTAAAGTATACTAGATGTACTTTCACAGGGTACTTCAAAGTGTTCTGCTTCAAGAGTAAATAAAACAAAATTAAAGGTAACAATAGTTTTACTTATTGAATTTGAAGTTCATATCTTATTTTGTGTTATAGCCTATAGAGTGCGCAGTTCTACTCGTGATTCATGGCACGAGTACGTTTTACAAACGTCACGATAGTACAAATTGCAAAGTTAAGAGTTCCTTATGTGATGTCAATTTAATGTCTAATGACTGACTGACAGACAGCAGTCTATTGTACGGTGGTGCGATTGGCTAACACGGGTGTCCTGTATTAACAGTTTTTGAACTCTTTTCGAGGAAATTAAGGATTCTACTGGCTAGAAGCGAGTTCTCTGAAGGAAGTACTGTTCAGATCAGAAGAATATCTACCATTATATAAAAACAAATCCAACAAGTTATAAGCAACCTAATTCCAACAGAAAATGTCGCATGTTCTCGTAGAACCTTTATCAGCTAATCAGTACAAACTATTAAAAAACTCAGCTGTTTAGTTGTAACTTTCCTTTTAGATGTTATTAATTTATTCAGTGACAAATAAAATATATTAGACGCCACCTACCCACCGGAGGCCTCATTAGTTAGACACGTACACATTTTAGCAGTTTGTTTGTTTTTGAATTTCGCACAAAGCTACTCAAGGGCTATCTATGCTAGCCGTCCCTAATTTAGCAGTGTAAGACTAGAAAGAAGGCAGCTAGTCATCACCACCCACCGCCAACTCTTGGGCTGCTCTTTTTACCAACGAATAGTGGGATTGACCGTCACATTATAACGCCCCCACGACTGGGAGGGTGAGCATGTTTGGCGCAACGCGGGCGCGCACCCGCGACTCTCGGATTACAAGTCACACGCCTTACGCGCTAGGCCGTGCCAGGCCTCATTTTAGCAGATTGTAAGTAAAATTTATAGTAATGCAAACCCATGATCAACTAAAGAAACATTCAGCGACTAATAATTAAAACTATTGATAGCTAATCTGGTTAGGGATATCTTTTCAGATGAAAGTTTCAATTAGATAAGGAAGGAAGAAAAAAATACACTAGTTACTTTGGCGAGAAAACTTGTCTATAGAAACGAATTTGTTAAACAGACTTTTCTATCACATGTAAACAAGTTGAAACTTTTGCGAGTTATTTAAAAATAAATTAATTCCATAAAATAGTTGATATTTATACAAGGTAAACATAATACAACAAAAAAGTAAACTGAAAATTCAGCTGGTTGAAACCGAACCGATTACTGGAATTATTAAATATAAATTTCTCAGGAGCACAACTTCAGAATAATTTCCTAATTGAAGGTTTTACTTATAAAGGTAAAATATTTTAGCGACTGCTATGTAACATTTTGTATACAATCTAGATAACTAAAGCGAAAGTTTCTATTTTATACACGTAAAGTATGTAGCGATGTGAAATTGTTTAGTATTAAAGACCTAGATAGTTAATAATATTTTTTTAAAAAACTGGAGATAATACAGACCTGCAAATTTAAACTTATAAAAGTTAAGTTTTAATAACGGATTCTGCTTAACTCAGAGATAAAGATTTCTAAGATAGTATTTTTTTTTTTTGCGTAAAGAATTTTTTTTTTACAAATAGAGATGGAAATATAACACTCTTACTTTGGTCAAATTTACTACAAATTTAACACAAATATGTTTGAGCTATTTTTCCATATCTCTTGTTGCTATAGCGATTAATAAATAATATTAATATAAAGGAACTAAATGTAAAAATTCACGCACCAATAAATACTCTCCAGAAATGACACGTCATGCGACCTGTTAACTGTTTATATACTAGTGGTGTGTTTTTCATAGGTTCTAGAACAGGGGTGTGCAACAGGCGGCCCGCGGGCCACAACCCGGCCCGCCAAGCCATTTAGTGTGGCCCTAGTTGTTGTAATCTAACCATGTGGCCTGATCTGTAATCCAACGCAAATGGAATATTTTTAAAAGCATCGATCCTACGGGATTCCCAGGCTTCGACTCGACAAACTTCTAAAATTATCTTTGCTAGAGAGGAGCAGGCCGAATTCGATTGGTCGGCCTCCTTAGGGCATGAATAGGTGACGTGCACTAGCACTATTGTCTACGACTCAACGTCATGTCCTGAACCTCGCCTTCGCCCGCTGGCGACAATTTTCCCTAACCTCTGCTGTCCGTCATTCATTATTGGTGAAAATTTTATTACATTTTACAGTTACTACAAGAGATTGAAGGTAAATTGATTATTATTTAGCATATTGTTGTGACTTTACTGAATTTATTAAAATTTTGCTTTCAGATGCATCTGATTCTATGTACAGTGTGACCTCGTTATTCGCGGGGTTACGTTCTTTACCCTCCGCGAATAGCGAAAACCGCGAATATTGGATGCAGTTTTAAAACGTATATGTATGCGATTATATACTATATGAAATGCTTCCCAAACACTAATGATACTTATACTCATTGATGCAGTAATAATGTAGCAATATTGCATACTGTTATGTATTTCACTAAATTGTACCGTGCGTTACCGGGCTGTGCTTTGCCGTTTGCGTTGTTGGGAAGCTGAGGCAGTCAGCCAATAGCAGTCAATCTTGTTTGGTGAAGACGACAATTGATAAAACGGCTTGATTGAGTAAATACAACAGAAATCTCCTCGAAAGCCCTTTCAGTCTCTGTGACCTACAAAACGCAGTTCGCGCATAACCCGCGAATATGCGGGGCCGCGAATGGCGAACCGCGAATAGGCGAGGTCACACTGTATTTTGCTATTCTCAATTAATTTAAGTACCGGAAGGCTATGATCGGGATGCCAATTTAGAAACATGTGTTTCTGTCCATAAGAGGTTCCATGTGTAAATAAATTCTATGTTTTTTCTACTTTGCTATTTTCGTGAGAATAATTTTTGTTTTGATTTCAGGGCTAGTAAAATGTCAGCAGTTAAGAAACGAAAATTGATGATGAGGGAAGGTTATTCAACAGTGAATGGTGCACAAAATATCTTGTTGTCCCACATAATCAAGGTGTTGTCTGCCTCGTCTGTCAAACTACAATTGCAGTCATGAAAGAGTACAATATTAAGCGACATTACGCAACTAAGCACTCCTCCCAGTTTGATGAAATTGTTGGTCAGGCACGAAAGGACAAAATTGAACATTTAAAACATCCATTGAAAAGCAACAAGGTGTTTTACCACTTTCAAGAAAAATTCAGAACTGGTGACAAAACTGAGTTTTAAGCTTTGTGAATGTATGGCAGAAAAGGGAAAGCCTTTCAGTGATGGAGAATTTATTAAAATTGTTTAACAATATTCACAGAATATGCATGTCCAGAGAAAAAATATTTGGTGGAGCAAACTAGCCTTTCCCGCTTTACTGTCTCACGCAGGACAAAAGATCTTTCAGAGGACATCAAAGAAACTTTGAAAGAGAGATTGAATTCGTGTGAAGCTTTCAGTCTGGCTTTGGATGAAAGCACTGATATCAATGACACATCCCAACTTGTCATTTTCATCAGAGCTGTTACTGCAGGCTTTGATGTTTTCGAAGAGTTTTTTAGATATGGCAAGCCTTTCCTCCACAACCACAGGACAGGATATTTGTGAACAAGTGCTTAAGGTTGTAGAAAAGTTTGAACTGAATCCTTATAAATTATGTGGTGTTACAACAGATGGTGCTCCTTCCATGACAGGTAGGACAAATGGATTCACCAAGAAATCTCTAACTGCAATTGGAGCACAAGACGTAGTTGTAAGCCACTGCATTATTCACCAAGAGAGCTTGTGCACCAAAGTTCTGGATTTTGCAGAAGTCATGAAAAATGTCGTCCAATGCGTAAATTATATTCGAACACGAGGATTAAATCATCGACAATTTAAAACTTTTTAGATGAGCTGGACAGTGAGTATTCAGATGTTTTGTACTTCTCTGCTGTACGTTGGCTTAGTAGAGCTGCTACTTTGAAGATATTCTGGAATCTGCGAGAGGAGATTAAGTTCTTCATGGAGAGCAAACGTCAGAATGTGGACTTCTTGAGCAATGAGAACTGGCTGAATGACTTAGCATTCCTCACAGACATTACACAGCATCTGTCTGATTTAAACTTAAAACTACAAGGGAAAAGTCAACTTGTGAATAAGTTGTTTGAGCATATTTGTGCTTTTGAGAAGAAATTGGAACTTTTCCAGGTTCAGTTGAGAAGAGCCATATTGACCCATTTTACATGTCTTGCAACCAGGAAACTGGAATTTCCTAATCTGGATTGCACCAAATATGGAACCAGTGTACAAAAGCTGCGTGATGAGTTTGCAAAGAGATTTCCAGATTTCAGACAAACTGAAATTAGATTGAAATTGTTCGCTCAACCTTTTGATTTGGCAGTGGAAGACAGTCCTGATGATTGCCAAATGGAACTCATTGAACTGCAGGCTGACATGGACACTAAAAGGAAATTCTCTGAAAACAGTTTGCTAGACTTTTACAAACTCTGTGTACGTGAAAAGTTTCCCAATTTGTCCCGTCATGCACAAAGAATTGCCTCCCTTTTTGGTAGCACCTACTGCTGTGAGCAATTTTTCTCCAAAATGAAGCTCATCAAAACCAAATGTAGAAGTCAGCTGACTGATGAACATTTGACCAGTCAGTTAAGAGTGGCAACCACTTCTGTCAAAGCTGATATTGACAAGCTCTGCAAGGACTCTAAATTTCAAGTGTCGCACTAAAATGATCACTCATGCAAAAATATAAAATATTATTGCTTGCATTTTGAGAATTTTTTTTAATTTATTGTCCATGTACACGAATAAGCTTGTTTTTTAAGTGGCCCCGCTTGATTGATGAAGTTGGTTATATGGCCCACCGACGAAAAATGTTGCACACCCCTGTTCTAGAACGATTGATAAAACACTCACGTCACGATTGGTCTAAACAGATCTGCAGCTAATGATAGTTAACCTTTTAAGCATAACAAAATCTGATCTAATTTCAATGAAAATCATTCAGTTGTATAAAAGTTCACAAAGTAGAAAAATAGTGGTAAAAGTAAAAAATCTGTACGTGATGGAGAAAATGCATATCTCAGATATAGCGTAGTGGAATTGCTGTAGGACATAAAAATTCAAGACAACAAAACCATCGCAGGCCTGTGTATAAAATTTGATTACATGAAATATCTATTGAATAAAGCGAAAACCTAGCATATACAACTAATTAAGTGGGTTATACCAATAGTTTTTTTTGTTTTTTCTCCTGGAGATGGAAAGCCTAGGAGCCAGCTGTTAAAAGTAAGTATCCAGGATGTAAGTTCTCGTCTGAAAATAAAATATATTAACAATACAACTGGTTAGGATATTCTCTTAGATCAGTAAAACCTTTGTAACGAGCAAAGTCAAGTAAAAAGCCAGCTTGTTAGGAGCGATTTGTCTATTAAGAAAAATTAGAATCTTAAGTCACTAACAACCGGAATCTATCATAAACCCAGCGTGACTGTAAAACTTTTAGTGGCTTATATTAAGAATCCACCTGAAAAAAAAAATCGGTGTTTGAATTTTTATTAAGCACTGTAGCTGTTACCAGGTAAAAATTGTGAGTAAACCAAATTATTATGACAGAATATGCCTATTTCTCTGAACAATATAATAATTCTTGACAGCAACTATATCAGAGGTTAAGTAAATCACGTACATTTCTAAAAATAGAGAAAATGAAATACAGATTATTGTCTAACAGGACAGCAAAGAGATAGAACTGTTAATAATTGTCTTTTAATTGCCACTAACAGACTACTGTTAAGTATCAACAGGTTCTATATCAGGTATACGATTTATCATTAGTAAAAAACAAATTTATCTAAGGATGATCAATTATTTTACTAGAACATGTAAAACCACAAGCAAACAACAAGTAAAACCACAAGCAAACAACATGTAAAACCACAAGCAAACAACAAGTAAAACCACAAGCAAACAACATGTAAAACCACAAGCAAACAACAAGTAAAACCACAAGCAATAAACAAGTAAAACCACAAGCAAACAACAAGTAAAACCACAAGCAAACAACATGTAAAACCACAAGTAAACAACATGTAAAACCATAAGCAAACAGCATGTAAAACGAATAAAACTGGATAGAAAATACTGGCCGTGTTTGGACAAGTAAACACTTAGAAAGTCTCGTAACTTTACAAATATTCCAGTGGTATCAGTTCCTCTGGCAACTGATAGTTAACATCGATTAACAAGTTATGAACAACTAGTTTACGTTTTACATGTAAAATATTATAATAACCAATTTAGTTAATAGTAACTTCTCTATCAAAGCTACTCAATAGACACGTTAACTTTAAGGAATTTGCCAACGAAATATATTGAGCATGCAGTCTATGAAACCTCTAATGATCATGAAACATCATCTATTTAAAACTGATCCGATTGGGAAGTACTTTTTGTCATATATTCCGGAGATTTTGTAACCCTTTAGGGCGCATCAAAAACATAGGCATGCTGAAATTGCGAAATAAAATATTTTAGAAACAAAACTTTAAGAAAAGCAGTGAAACAACGATGGTTTGTAAAACAACAGAGATAACCTGAGAGAGAAATTTGATTTTGTGAGAAATAAGATGACGTATGAAAAGTACATGAAACATACTGAGTAGGAAATTGCTATCGGACGTGAACGAGTGTATAAACTATTTAGTGGATATTTAACCGTATGAGGAATGAAACACGTGTTATTCTATCACGTGTGAATGTAGACAATTCCCTTTCGAAAGGCAACCTCATTTATAACCGAGACCGGTAGGTCGTACACGATCCTCATAGAGACTGAATATATAAAAATAGGTTAAATAAAAACAAAATCCGAAAAAGGAAAAATCTCAAAACAGCAGAAGAACATATACGTTTTCTTATTTTTTTCTATTATAACTGTTTGACTGATGATCGTACTCTATTGTTATGAGTCATAAGTGAAATATAACAAACGTGGAAAATTCTAGCGTTAAGGGAAACAATAATGTGAACAAAAAATGATTGTTGATAATATCCAGATCTCCTGTTACTCCTAAGTTCAAATGTCAGAAAAACTGGACATGAATATATTTTATACCGATTTCCAAAAAAAAATGTAAACATGTATGTATATATGACACTGTAGTGAAGAATAACATTTTCCAACAGTATCCAAATATTTAACTTGAACCTTTCAGATTTTTTTTCCTTAATTCAGGAACCCAATAGTCAAAAAATCGATTTAGATTTTCCTCTTAATCCATTGATATATATAAAATGATCAAAGTATCGTCATGTAAGGATATAAGGCATAAGTTTTAAGTCACATGAAAATGATTCAATATGGCTAAAGACAGGTTACCGAATTGCTGACGTAAGTGAAGGAAGAGATAAATAAAGTTCCGAGAACAAAGGATAAGGATTTTTGGAAGCATCCCTAACAGAAAGAATAAAACTAGAATTAGCAGAAAGCCATCAAACAGTTGGAAGAAGTAGTGGGTTAAAGACACGTGATCAAGAATGGCATGGAATAGCTGGTCAGCAAACGGGTGTGAAAAAAAAGGTGGTCAGCAGAAACAGCCAAATGAAACGAAGTGGACTAAACTAGGGAGGTGTTAAACGGCTCCGCTTATCAGCCAACTAATGATAGGAAGTAAAATCACCTAGAAAGAAGATAAGGCTACTAAGTATCGAAACAGAGAATGTTCCAGATAATCACATTAGCAGGAATTATCAAAATGTGAAAGAATCCTGTTGACGTTTTAATATAATCAGAAATAATGATGAAGAAAGCAACTTGATGTGTAATATTTACTAACGCCATGGATGTATGAAGGGAGTGGTATCTCTGATAATAGAACACTAATTACATTATTAATTATATAACCTGCGAAACACCTATTAATAATGTTAGCGTCTATCATATCAATTTTCTTCGTGCAGCTAATAAGGAAATATGTTAAAATAGATCAAAATGGAAAATATTCATGGATCAGAAACACATTTAGACAGCTACAGATAGTGTAACGTTTCTTAATCCACAAAGTAAAACATTATATAAACAAAGCGAAAAAAGTACCAATGGTTTGAATTTAATAATTGTGTTTTTAATCTTATCTTGATATAATGTCATCGGTTCTGTGATAAAGGCAACATGAGCTTTCTAAATTATCTCACTATCACGTTAATAGACAAAAAAACTCTCCAACTACAACGTTAATATATAACAACTCTTTCCCACCATCACGTTAATAGACAAAACAACTCTCCAACTACAATGTTAATATATAACAACTCTTTCCCACCATCACGTTAATAGACAAAACAACTCTCCAACTACAATGTTAATATATAACAACTCTTTCACACCATCACGTTAATAGACAAAAAACTCTCCAACTACAATGTTAATATATAACAACACTTTCACACCACCACGTTAATAGACAAAAAAACTCTCCAAACTACAACATTAATATATTACAACTCTTTCCCACCATCACGTTAATAGACAAAAAAAAAACTCCAACTACAACGTTAATATATAACAACTCTTTCACACCATCACGTTAATAGACAAAAAACTCTCCAACTACAATGTTAATATATAACAACTCTTTCACACCACCACGTTAATAGACAAAAAAACTCTCCAAACTACAACATTAATATATTACAACTCTTTCCCACCATCACGTTAATAGACAAAAAAAAAACTCCAACTACAACGTTAATATATAACAACTCTTTCCCATCACCACGTTAATAGACAAAAAAAATTCTCCAACTCTCACGTTAATACATAAAAATAATTCTCCCACTATCACGCAAATAGATAAAACCTCTCCAACTATCACGTTAATAAATAAAAAACTCTCCCACTATCACGTTAATAGATAACAAAACTCTCACACTATCACGTTAATAGATAACAAAACTCTCACACTATCACGTTAATAGATAACAAAACTCTCTCACTATCACGTTAATACATAACAAAACTCTCCAATTATTACGTTAGTAAATAGCAGAACTCTCCAAAATCCAACCATCACACCCGTATGTGATTGTTCAACATCTTATTCCAAAACCATGAATATGAAGTTGGTCTTTGCTGCTGTATCAGCCTCCACTCTTCTGGGAATGATTTTCACCAGAATTCTGAATATTAGCTGTGAGGATTTGCTTCTATTCAGCCACAAGAGCCTTACTGATGTCGGGCACTGGTGTTGTGCAAGAACGCCTAACTCGCAGTTGGCGTTCCAATATATCTCAAAAATGTTTAATGAGGTCGAGATCAGGGTTCTCGGCAGTCCAATAAAGTTCTTCCTCACCAAACTCGTCAAAACATGTCTTTATAAAGTTCGTTCTGTGCACTGGTGCATTGCCATGCTGTAAAAAGAGGGGTTTCCTACTCCCATATTTACTAATAATAAACTCTCCCACTGCCATATTTACTAATAATAAACTCCCACTGCCATATGTACTAATAATAAACTCTCCCACTGCCATATTTACTAATAATAAACTCCCACTACCATATGTACTAATAATAAACTCTCCCACTGCCACCTTTACTAATAATAAACTCTCCCACTGCCATATTTACTAATAATAAACTCTCCCACTGCCATATTTACTAATAATAAACTCTCCCACTGCCACCTTTACTAATAATAAACTCTCCCACTCCCATATTTACTAATAATAAACTCTCCCACTGCCATATTTACTAATAAAAAACTCTCCCACTGCCATATTTACTAATGATAAACTCTCCCACTGCCACCTTTACTAATAATAAACTCTCCCACTGCCATATTTACTAATAATAAACTCTCCCATTGCCACCTTTACTAATAATAAACTCTCCCACTGCCATATTTACTAATAATAAACTCTACCACTGCCATATTTATTAATAATAAACTCTTCCACTGCCATATTTACTAATAATAAACTCTCCCACTACCATATTTATTAACAATAAACTCTCCCACTGCCATATTTACTAATAATAAACTCTCCCACTACCATATTTATTAACAATAAACTCTCCCACTGCCGTATTTACTAATAATAAACTCTCCCACTGCCATATTTACTAATAATAAACTCTCCCACTTCCATATTTACTAATAATAACCTCTACCACAGCTACATTTATTAATAATAAACTCTTCCACTGCCATATTTACTAATAATAAACTCTTCCACTGCCATATTTACTAATAATAAACTCTCCCACTGCCATATTTACTAATAATAAACTCTCCCACTTCCATATTTACTAATAATAACCTCTACCACAGGCCATATTTACTAATAATAAACTCTCCCACTGCCATATTTACTAATAATAAACTCTCCCACTTCCATATTTACTAATAATAACCTCTACCACAGGTACATTTATTAATAATAAACTCTTCCACTGCCATATTTACTAATAATAAACTCTACCACAGCCACACTTACTGGTAATAAACTCTCCCACATCCACATGGACTGATAATAAACTTTCTTACAGCTATAATTATATGTACAAACTATCTCTTACAGACACGATTCGAAATAAGAAACCTTTCTCACTGCCGAGTTTATAAAATAAACGTTTTTGTTATAATATGGAAGTTATTGGTCTATCTCAGGTGTTTAATCTTCTAACCTAAATTAAAACTATTCACAACTAAAGTTAAAAAAACTTAAAACTATCATTCGTACAGTTAAGAAACTTTATCCTAAACTCACTTAAGTTTACTGCTTTCACAACATCTAAACGCAAAACATTTTATGATGACGAGAAAACCCACTTGTAGAGAAAAATATATATGTAAAAACGGCTGGTTTAGGTTGAGAATTTTTTTATGTAGAGCAGCGAACAACGTTTCGACCTCTTCGGTCATCGTCAGGTTCACAAAGAAAGAAAAAGGTAAGGACGGATAGCTGACCACATGTTTGAAGGCGGTTGTATAACTGAGTATAGGAATGTAGAGGGCGGTGTTAGATGTTTGATATATTTATTACTAAAGGTATAAAGATGTTTCTTTATATTGGTTTATTTTGGGCTTGAGTTGTTGTATAAGTAAAGCTTCTTTAATTTTACGTTTGTTTATGTTTGTTTCTTTATTTAGTATTTGGGTATTTTCTATCGGTCAGTTATCTCTTTCTTTCTTTGTGAATCTAACGATGACCGAAGAAGGTCGAAACGTTGTTCACTCCTCTGCATAAAAAAAATTTCTCAACCCAAACCAGCCGTTTTTAAATATATATTTTATGTTCCAGCCACTGTTTGAAACATAAAACTGTCTTACCTGAAAATGACTCCTACCCTGCCCAAAACGTATACTTACGTCTTCTAGTCCTGCTATTTTATATAACTATGAGAAAATATTTGCATCAATATTATAGCCCGGCATGGCCAAGCGTGTTAAGGCGTGCGACTCGCAATCCGAGGGTCGCGGGTTCGCATCCCCGTCGCGCCAAACATGCTCGCCCTTTCAGCCGTGGGGCGTTATAATATGACGGTCAATCCCACTATTCGTTGGTAAAAGAGTAACTCAAGAGTTGGCGGTGGGTGATGATAACTAGCTGCCTTCCCTCTAGTCTTACACTGCTAAATTAGGGACGTCTTGCACAGGTAGCCCTCGAGTAGCTTTGTGCGAAATTAAAAACAAACAAGCATCAACATTATAATATAATCTTAAACACCTCAATTATGTTCCCCTATCTCCTTCTCTTAAAGATTAATCAGTTTCAGGGATTTACCAATCCCTACATACCAGTCATCATTTTAATAACCCTTCTCTGAAGAAGTTTCGAAAATTCAACGTCTATCGTGATGTAAGAAGCCCCAGACTGAACACGTTATTCATACGTGTCCTGATCAACGACCTATACAATGAAATTATAACCTCTTTGAATGTTTCTATTTGCCTTACCACTAGTAAAAACATATTGGTTTTATGGCTTTAGATTCTGGTTGACTATTACACCAAGATCCCTTTCTCTCATGATATTAGAGCTATTTCCACCCACGCTACACTTATAATTTAAATTATGATAACGTAAATGAAACATATTGCATTTATTATAATTAAGGCCCATCTGTTATTTATTTGCCCAGTTCACTAAATGATCTAAATCCATTTTTATATAAGCAGCTTCCTCTTCATAGCTAGCAACATCCAAGACCTTAATATAACCAAAGAATTTAAGTAATTTATGGAATATTGCTTCATCTATGTCATGTAAATAAAGTAAAGTAAGGGTCCCATGACTAAGCCTCAAGGTGCCCTACGTATGATATTAATCCAGTTTGAATGAACTCCATTTCTAAAATTACTTTGTTTTCTTCCATCTAGTCGCTTTTCTATCCAATTTACTAATTAACCTCCGAAACTTATAGAGGTAGTTTTTACAAGACTTTTACTTGGCACTTCGACAAGTGCATTCTGATAATCCAGGTAAACCAAATCTACACTCTTAACCTCATCTATGTAAGAACTAACCTTTTCAAATTATCTAAAATGATTTGTTTGCAAGATTTTTCCGTGATGAAACCATGTTGACTAGTCTAAAAAATTCTAAACTTTGTTGAGTGATTTTACAAAGCACCTTTTAATAGACGTTTCAAAATTCTTCCCATAATTGATGTAAGACTAAATAGGCCTATAATTACTGGGACAATTTTAACACTTCCCTTCAAAAGAGGAGTTACATTAGCTAAGATACAATCTTCTGGAACCCGCTCACTATTCAAGGACTCACTAAAAGTAGTAATAAGTTGTTCTGATATCCAGTCTTTAATCAACTTATGGAAATATTATCCGGTCCAGGAACCTTATAATTTTTTAAGCGTCTCAATTTTTTTCTTAAGCAGCTCACAATTAACACAGACATCTTGTTCTATCTCGTTTCTATCTACCAACTGCTAAAAATGTGAAATTCTCTTAAATCTTTGTTGGTAAAAACCAAAGAAAAAGAAAACAAATCTAATAAACTCTCATATTATATGATATATAAGTCTTCCTTTATCACCCCTCAAGGGTCCTGCTCCTATCCTAACATTCTATTTACCCTTAATTTATTCAAATAAATTCTTAGTGTTAATTCTTACATTTACAATCAACTTTTTTCATACATTCATGTTCTAATTTCATCAACTTGTTGATCTTCTGTAATCTTCTGTCAAAGTAGTCAACTTGAAATTTACACCATTAATCTCTAAGTTAAAACTGTGACCGTTTTATTTTTATGTACCTATCTTACAATATTTAGTTGTTTTTGTGTTACCAAAATTACTAAAAAATAATAATAATAAATTAAATAAATCTCAGAAATCTATAAGATCTTAACTTTTCAAAGTCCTTTTCCTTCTGTCTGCCCCACTGGTCATGTCTATTAACTGGTATGTTTATTTACACTGGTCTATGTAGGTGTCTTACTTTGATAAGAATATATAGATTAAAAAAAGAATCACGTATAAAAGTAAAAATATTATTCAACTGCCATGTTTATTGATGAAAAATCTCTCCCAGTACCACGTTTATCGATAAATAAATCTTCCAATGTCAAATTTACAAAAAACACTTTCCCACTGCCACCAATAGATAAACATTCTTCCCAGAGCAATGTATATAAATACAAGCTTTCTCAATGCCACATTTATAAATAAAAAGAAACTCTCCCATTGCTATATTTAAGTTTACAGATAAAAACTCTTTTGCCACGTTTGGGAATAAAAACTCCCATTATGTTATTTATAGACAAAATTTTTCTCTCTGTCGCGCTTGTAGATAAAAACTTACCCACTGTCACGCTTACAGATAAAAACTTACCCACTGTCACGTTTATAGATAAACTTACCCACTGTCACGTTTATAGATAAAAAACAACATTCTTAATGTTACTCTTACAGATAATTTGTTTGTTTTTTTGGAATTTCGAACAAAGCTACTCGAGGGCTATCTATGCTAGCCGTCCCTAA
The DNA here is from genome assembly GCF_004210375.1 of Tachypleus tridentatus. Lineage (NCBI taxonomy): Eukaryota > Metazoa > Arthropoda > Merostomata > Xiphosura > Limulidae > Tachypleus > Tachypleus tridentatus. The sequence goes on along the minus strand of NC_134835.1, from coordinate 7,636,277 downwards.
TTTAGCAGTGTAAGACTAGAGGGAAGGCAGCTAGTCATCACCACCCACCGCCAACTCTTGGGCTACTCTTTTAACAACGAATAGTGGGATTGACCGTCACATTATAACGCCCCCACGGCTGGGAGGGCGAGCATGTTTGGCGCGACTCGGGCGCGAAGCGCACGCCTTAACGCGGTAGGCCATGCCAGGCCTCTTACAGATAATAAAAATTCACCTTTACCAAATTTGTTTTATGGTGTATGAAAAACAAAACGGCATGAGTATGAAAAACAAAAGGGAATGCTTTAATATTTCGTTATTTATCCGAAACTTGAAACTATTAAATTTTAAAATGTTTAAAGAAGAAAACACCTTATTAACGCCGTAGTACAAAACTCCAAACTTTGTATGCGACTAATATCATACTTTTAAAGGTCGAAAGAAAGGTTACATGATATGTCTCAACGACAGTACACCAGACATATTTGATGGGGAGTTGAATGAGGCATAAGAGCAGCCACAAGTCTGTCTGTGGTTAATATTAGGTATGGAGAAGTGTCAAATTGCAAAACATGTTTACATTTGAATCCAAAACGAAAGATTATTTTGAAGTTAGCTTGTTCTCAAAAAGGTGAAGAAGACCTAGCTATGCCTGTCCTTTCGTGGACTACGTGCAGAGATGGGGGTTCATCGATCACTGGACGTGCAGCTGACACACCTGATGGTGAACAAATATATTTAATATTTAATCACCTTTATGGTGGTAGCGAGTTTCAAACAATAGATTTTTATGTGTTCATAGTCGTTGAAAGTTAATTTGGCGAAATTGTGTGCTATTTCATTACAAAGGAATGTTTGAGGCTAATTAGCTTTCTATTAAAATATAGCAATAATATTATTTTAACCATATGGCGTTTCAACATAAATGCACCAAATATATTCTAATGCTTCAATATTACAGTATCATAATATTTAACGTAGTGGTTACCAGTAATAGATTGAAACGTTATTATTTTTTACAGTTTTAAATTCTTGTTCTATTCACCGTAATGACTTGGAGTTGGGTTACGTTTTCATTGAGAGATAAACTGTAATAATCTTCTGCTCACATTTAAACCATATCGCTCTTTCTTTGTCTAGGGCGGTCATTAAATGTTTGTCTCAGCAATGTTTCCAAGAAAGCATTTTACAGCTTATAGTCAAGAAGTGGTCAAGTGGGTTAAAGTTATAATTTTCTGGTGTAATTGATTGAATCGTCTTTTCCTGTTTTCCATATGATGAAAGCGCTTGACACCTTCAAGTAAGCCGTAGATGAAGGCGTGATTTCCTTGACAGAACTGTCCATTAAAACATTATATGGAAATAATGGATCACATACTAACAGAGAAAACAAAGATATGTTTGTGAATATCTCTCGCTTGCATGTTTGTACCATGAGAGAAACGGATTGGGGTTTAATCCCCCGAGTGTGCGCGTGCACAGAGGTTTTATAGTTCTTGGAAAGGATGTGGCGTGATGAATTATTCGATCTGAGGTGGGAAGCAATCCGCCAAATGGAAACATGTGTCGTACGGAAATGAAATATTGATTATTAGGTGTTGAACATGCAGAGTGTTGCGTGGCGTTTTTAGAAAGGAAATAATGTGCACGCTGTATGGCTATAATAGGAATTAACAAATATATGCTAAAAAAAGAAAACATGCTGTATACAAAATAATATTTTAGGAAAATGTAAAATTAACTACATATGTGTCGTGCATACTTACGTGGCAGGGCTTCGCGCACACGGATATAAGAATTTTCCACATACACTTACGAGTAGAATTGTACATAAACATTCTATCATAATATATATAGCTTCTAAGTTAAAATTACGTTCGTGGCATCGACGATATAACATTCGTCGGTACAGTTGGTTAATTCAGAAAAATAGGCGAGACCAATTAGGTTTTCTAATCAATATCAAATTAAGTCCAATTCATATGCTGTCTCTAACTTAAACGGACTATTAAACAGTTTAATTCACACTAACTATCAATCGTGAAAATTACCCGCCCAAACCGAATCTTGGAAGCAATACGTTTACTGTCTCTGGACGTATGTAAATGAAGATGGTTACTTCCAAACTGCATTAATTTAGAGAGTAGGTAATAATTATTTCTTTCACTATCCCCTGGCCCGGCATGGCCAAGCGTGTTAAGGCGTGCGACACGTAATCTGAGGGTCGTAGGTTCGCATCCCCGTTGCGCCAAACATGCTCGCCCTTTCAGCCGTGGGGTCGTTATAATGTCACGGTCAATCCCACTATTCGTTGGTAAAAGAGTAGCCCAAGAGTTGGCGGTGGGTGGTGATGACTAGCTGCCTTCCCTTTAGTCTTACACTGCTAAATTAGGGACGGCTAGCACAGATAGCCCTCGAGTAGCTTTGTGCGAAATTCAAAAACAAAAAAAAAAACATCACTATCCCCTAGCGGTTACAACCTAACTGTTGCACTGTACTAAACTATGAAGTTCAGTTTAGTGACTCTAAAGTACTTGCAATTATGCAAACTAGGAAAAAATAGTTTTTATTTCTGACAAGGCCTAGTTCTTGAAATCAGAAATTAAAGTCCACTATATATTTGTAAAAATCAAAGAAGAAATATATATATATATTTATATTGTTTTCAAAAACAAAGGTAACACCTAAGAAACATATTATTTATCAACAAGTGTCCACCTCTAGAAAGAGGGCGTATCTTTTAATTAAATTATTGAATTTTATTTAGATAAAGCTGCGTCGGCTTTGGGCAAAGCTACTAGAATTGCCGTCGTTCCTAGCTCTGAAATACTGACCAGAGGAAAGGAGTCAGCCAGCAACAACTTAACACATGCACTAAGGGAATCTCTCTCTAAGAAAGAGCTCAAAACGGGAAGTCCGTCGGGTATTTTTGTAGTATTTGAACTTTTTATGTTAGCTTCAAGTTCCAGAATTCTACTAATCGTCACCCTAAACTTTTATTTTAGTAAAATACAAGAGTGATGCTGCTCTTTAAGACTGGGTGTCTGATGTCGATCACAGAAGCCGTGGTTCGCGTCCCGTTGCCAAAATGTCGTGCCTCGCACTTGGAGTTGTGTAGGTATTATAAGAGTGATGGCCAAATGCTACTATTCGATCACAGCAGTTAAAAAGCAGCGTTTTAGTCACCTACCCTTCAGTCCATCGACTCAAAATTAAGGACAGCCGGCGAAGATAGCCCTTACAGAATGATCATTACTTTGAGTAAACATCTGAGGAAAACAAATCAGCTTTCTGTGATTAAGGGAAAGTGGGCCATGTAATATTATATTATTATATATTATTATTTAGAAACATGAGAGCATATATAAGTATTGCATATATATATGCATATATATTTATTTATTTATATAAAGACTCATGAAACCATAAGTCGCAGAATTTGATTTTTTCGCTTTAATTTTTGTGTTGTTTGTTTCATGTTAAGAATAAAGATACGAAAGGGAAAATTTGTGCTCTGTCCCCTGCACATATCGAAACTCGATATTTATTGTTATAAGTCCTCAGTCTCACTGTTCATCCACCAAGGACTTTGTATTCGCTATTCAAAAAATTCTTAGCATTCATTTCGTTTTTTTACAGCACGCGAATGTTTCAAGAAACGTGTTTTTCGGAATTCTGAGAAAAAGATAACTGCGAAGTGGCGGTGAAAATCAAATGTTTACAAAAACCACGTTGATGTCAAATATGGAAATGGGGACGTGAGAAAAATACCGACATATTTTTTTTGGTTTTCTTTTTGACGTATAGAATAAAAATAACATTTATTTATCCCAGTGCTAGTTGTCTGATACCTGTGGTAGTAATTGACAAAATAGATATAAATTGTTTACTTATCCCAGTGTTAGTTGTCTGATACCTGTGGTAGTAATTGATAAAATGGATATAAATTGTTTACTTATCCCAGTGTTAGTTGTCTGATACCTGTGGTAGTAATTGATAAAATGGATATAAATTGTTTATTTATCCCAGTGTTAGTTGTCTGATACCTGTGGTAGTAATTGATAAAATGGATATAAATTGTTTACTTATTCCAGTGTTAGTTGTCTGATACCTGTGGTAGTAATTGATAAAATGGATATAAATTGTTTACTTATTCCAGTGTTAGTTGTCTGATACCTGTGGTAGTAATTGATAAAATGGATATAAATTGTTTATTTATCCCAGTGTTAGTTGTCTGATACCTGTGGTAGTAATTGATAAAATGGATATAAATTGTTTACTTATCCCAGTGTTAGTTGTCTGATACCTGTGCTAGTAATTGATAAAATGGATATAAATTGTTTACTTATCCCAGTGTTAGTTGTCTGATACCTGTGGTAGTAATTGATAAAATGGATATAAATTGTTTATTTATCCCAGTGTTAGTTGTCTGATACCTGTGGTAGTAATTGATAAAATGGATATAAATTGTTTACTTATCCCAGTGTTAGTTGTCTGATACCTGTGCTAGTAATTGATAAAATGGATATAAATTTTTTATTTATTTAAGTGTCGAAAGGTTTTAAGAAAATTGAAAAATATCTAAAATGAGATAATTAGTAAAAACTAAAATATATCTACTGCAATAGATGGATTCACTGTAAATACATATCTGTACTTATGTTGTACGAACTTCAAAATACGATCTTGAAATATTACTGGAAGATGTAAAATGAAATGGGACACATGGGGTCTAAACAAATTGGAGAAGTTCTAGTAGAAACAAGAGGATTATGGATATACGAGGCGGGAAGACAGAACAAAGTTTACAAGTGGAATGGGTAGACTGTCATTCATATAAAAATTAAAGACTATATTAGAAGCTTTCATACATAATCAAGCAGCGACATTCTTGGGCATAAATCTAAGTAGAAGGGAAGCAATGACATTAATCCAAGCTTACATCCTAATATCTGACTATTATGATGATGAGATACAGGAATTCTATGATAATGTTGAAAAGGTGCTGATAGACAGAAGTGTACAAACCCTGATTATCAATACTTCTTGGGCCTATGTGTTTTTAGCACATCATGAAAGTAAAGTACAATATAGCCATGATGATTTCAATTCTAAAATAGGAATTGAAGAGAAATAAGTGGATATTAAGAACAGTATAATGACATTCTAGTATAGGGAAAAAATGTAAGGGAAGGCGAAAGGGAAATCTGATAAAACAGTGTTGTATCTAGTTAGGCCTAGCAATATAAGAACTGCCTACCATTACTGAGTACTTCAAATGTTATTCAGTAATACCAAACTAGCTTTAACTTTTAACAACAGACGAAGGGGAACTAGTCAACAGTGTTCACTGCCGACTCTAATCGAATAATGATGTTTATTTGCTTGCTATTATGATATTCATTCTGTAAAGGTACGTCAGTTAGGAACCATGGATTCAAGACTACGGTCCATTAATCATAAGATACGCCCGGCCCTATCAGTCAGATATATACTGACTTTAACCCTCAGGTGCTTATGTGAGAATACGAAGGTCATCTTGAAACGTAAATGCCTTCAAAACAGTGAAATACTCAAAGATTTAATTACGTACGTATACAAGCTTTTGCAACGTCTTTTATTTATAAAAGCTACTGATGTGTGGTGAATGTATAAAGTAGAAGTTAACAACTTCATTATAGTTTTTGGAGTATGTTACCTGAAGACGTTTTGTTACTTTATTTAGGAATGACAGAAAATTAAAGAATGTCTTAGTTCAACAAGAATTCTTGTGTCTAATGTTTTATACAGTAATATCTTAATTAAGTTAATAAAAGTAATTTTGGTGAACTTTATACATTGAATGGGAAAATTGATATTAGACTTAACGGATAAATTATACCAATTTATTATTTTGTTGGTACCTGTTTTCATCAAACAAAATTATAAAAACGATTCTTTATCAGATTAAATTAAAACTCAGCTATGAAAATTCAATTTCCCACTGATAACTGTGCACGAATATTAATAATAATATCTTAAGGCAGGTGGCCACTGGGTCAGATGCGGTAATTTGATACACAACTTGGCACAATACATCTAAATTTAAATCTAATAACTCTATTTCAGAGCAGGTGTTCTTTCTTCTTTGTTTGTTTCCTTCAGGATGAAAGCACAAATGATTTTCAGTAACATTAGATTTGTCCCCAAACAGTTATTGTTTGTAATTCTAAACTACTTACATCCACATATACTCCTGACAAATCGTACTTTTGTGCTGGTGGATCGTCACTTGGTAAATACCGGTAAAACTCCACGTTGTTCTTGTACCACTTCAACGAATACAGTTCATCAGACTCCAAGTTAAAGGTACAGTTCAACCACACGGGGTCACCACTTCTAACAGCGGTAGGGACAAAACGTTCTGAAGTCGAAGACTGTATACCACTGGAAGTACAGGAAGGTAAAGAAACTGAATAAATACATTTATTAGTCTAAACTATATCATTAAAATGTTTTATATTTCATTGATTTTTGTCATGCTGATATTTTACTAAACTAAAAAACTAACAGTGATGAACATTGTAATGAAACGAAATCCTTCATGTATACATGATCCCACTATGCTAATCATGGACAAAGTTAGTGTCGTACTTTAAACCATTTTGCTAAAAGAAATACATTTCTTATTCTTCTTTCTATAAACTCTAATTTACTCCTAAACTGAGAGTTGACAGTAAAAAAAAAAACACTGCTCATTTATGCCAACAAAAGTAGATTAGAGGAAGGTTCGAAACTCTCGCACGTTCTGTGTGTAGTGTCATTGAGAATCTATATAGAATGTTTAACGACTCCCACAAAACTGTTCTTGAACAAATATATCAAAAACATTATCGACCAAAGAATATTAACAGTGACAAGAACATTAAGCGAAACACCTTGACGTTAACAATGACAGGAACAATAAGAAATACACCTTGATGTTAACAATGACAAGAACATTCAGAAATACACCTTGACGTTAACAGTGACAAGAACATTCAGATATATACCTTGACGTTAACAATGACAGGAGCAATAAGAAATACACCTTGACGTTAACAATGACAGGAACAATAAGAAATACACCTTGACGTTAACAATGACAGGAACAATAAGAAATACACCTTGATGTTAACAATGACAGGAGCAAAAAAAAATACACCTTGATGTTAACAATGACAGGAACAATAAGAAATACACCTTGATGTTAACAATGACAGGAGCAAAAAAAAATACACCTTGATGTTAACAATGACAGGAACAATAAGAAATACAAATTGATGTTAACAATGACAGGAGCAATAAGAACTACACCTTGATGTTAACAATGACAAGAACATTCAGAAATACACCTTGATGTTAACAGTGACAGGAACATTCAGCGATACACCTTGATGTTAACAATGACAGGAACAATAAGAAATACACCTTGATGTTAACAGTTACAAGAACATTCAGCGATACACCTTGATGTTAACAGTGACAAGAACATTCAGCGATACACCTTGATGTTAACAATGACAGGAACAATAAGAAATACACATTGACGTTAACAATGACAGGAACAATAAGAAATACACCTTGACGTTAACAATGACAGGAACAATAAGAAATACACCTTGACGTTAACAATGACAGGAACAATAAGAAATACACCTTGATGTTAACAATGACAGGAACAATAAGAAATACACCTTGATGTTAATAGTGACAAGAACATTCAGCGATACACCTTGATGTTGACAATGACAGGAGCAATAAGAACTACACCTTGATGTTAACAGTGACAGGAACAATAAGAAATACGCCTTGATGTTAACAGTGACAGGAACAATAAGAAATACACCTTGGTGTTAACAGTGACAGGAACAATAAGAAATACGCCTTGATGTTAACAGTTACAAGAACATTCAGCGATACACCTTGATGTTAACAGTGACAAGAACATTCAGCGATACACCTTGATGTTAACAATAACAGGAGCAATAAGAAATACACCTTGATGTTAACAATGACAGGAGCAATAAGAAATACACCTTGATGTTAACACTGACAGGAACAATAAGAAATACACCTTGATGTTAACAGTGACAGGAACATTAAGCGATACACCTTGATGTTAACAATGACAGGAACAATAAGAAATACACCTTGATGTTAACAGTGTTAACAGTGACAAGAATCAGAAATACACCTTAATGTTAACAATAACAGGAACAATAAGAAATACACCTTGATGTTAACAATGACAGGAACAATAAGAAATACACCTTGATGTTAACACTGACGGGAACAATAAGAAATACACCTTGATGCTAACAGTGACAGGAAGAATAGGAGATACACCTTGATGTTAATAATGATGGGAACAGTCAGAGATATACTATGGTACTAACAGTGACAGGAACAATCAGAGACAGACTATTGTACTTAGAGTGGCGAAAACAACAAGAGATACACCTTGATGTCAACAATGACGGAAACAATCAGAGATACACCTTGATGTTAACAGTGACAGGAACATTCAGCGATACACCTTGATGTTAACAATGACAGGAACAATAAGAAATACAAATTGATGTTAACAATGACAGGAGCAATAAGAACTACACCTTGATGTTAACAGTGACAGGAGCAATAAGAAATACACCTTGGTGTTAACAGTGACAGGAACAATAAGAAATACACCTTGGTGTTAACAGTGACAGGAACAATAAGAAATACACCTTGATGTTAACAGTGACAAGAACATTCAGCGTTACACCTTGATGTTAACAATGACAGGAACAATAAGAAATACACCTTGATGTTAACAGTGACAGGAACAATAAGAAATACACCTTGATGTTAACAATGACAGGAACAAAAAAAAATACACCTTGATGTTAACAATGACAGGAACAATAAGAAATACACCTTGATGTTAACAATGACAGGAGCAAAAAAAATACACCTTGATGTTAACAATGACAGGAACAATAAGAAATACAAATTGATGTTAACAATGACAGGAGCAATAAGAACTACACCTTGATGTTAACAGTGACAGGAGCAATAGGAAATACACCTTGGTGTTAACAATGACAGGAACAATAAGAAATACACCTTGGTGTTAACAGTGACAGGAACAATAAGAAATACACCTTGATGTTAACAGTGACAAGAACATTCAGCGATACACCTTGATGTTAACAATGACAGGAACAATAAGAAATACACCTTGATGTTAACAATGACAGGAGCAATAAAAAATACACCTTGATGATAACAATGACAAGAACATTAAGCGATACACCTTGATGTTAACAATGACAGGAACAATACAGAACAATACACCTTGATGTTAACAATGACAGGAACAATAAGAAATACACCTTGATGTTAACATTGACAGGAACAATAAGAAATACACCTTGATGTTAAAAATGACGGGAACAATAAGAAATACACTTGATGTTAACATTGACGGGAACAATAAGAAATACACCTTGATGTTAGCAGTGACAGGAACAATAAGAAATACACCTTGATGTTAGCAGTGACAGGAACAATAAGAAATACACCTTGATGTTAACAGTGACAGGAACAATAAGAAATACACCTTGATGTTAACATTGACGGGAACAATAAGAAATAACCTTGATGTTAAAATTGACGGGAACAATAAGACATACACATTGATGTTAACATTGACGGGAACAATAAGAAATACACCTTGATGTTAAAATTGACGGGAACAATAAGAAATACACATTGATGTTAACATTGACGGGAACTATAAGAAATACACCTTGATGTTAGCAGTGACAGGAACAATAAGAAATACACCTTGATGTTAACAGTGACAGGAACAATAAGAAATACACCTTGATGTTAGCAGTGACAGGAACAATAAGAAATACACCTTGATGTTAACATTGACGGAAACAATAAGAAATACACCTTGATTTTAACAGTGACAGGAACAATAAGAAATACACCTTAATGTTAACAGTGACAGGAAGAATAGGAGATACACCTTGATGTTAATAATGATGGGAACAGTCAGAGATATACTATGGTACTAACAGTGACAGGAACAATCAGAGACAGACTATTGTACTTAGAGTGGCGAAAACAACAAGAGATACACCTTGATGTTAACAGTGACAGAAACAATAAGAAATACACCTTGATGTTAACAGTGACAAGAACATTCAGCGATACACCTTGATGTTAACAATGACAGGAACAATAAGAAATACACCTTGATGTTAACAATGACAGGAGCAATAAAAAATACACCTTGATGTTAACAGTTACAGGAGCAATAAGAAATACATCTTGAAGTTAACAATGACAGGAGCAATAAAAATACACCTTGATGTTAACAGTGACAGGAACAATAAGAAATACACCTTGATGTTAACAGTGACAGGAACAATAAGAAATACACCTTGTTGTTAACAGTGGCAGGAACATTCAGCGATATACCTTGATGTTAACAATGACAGGAGCAATAAGAAATACACCTTGATGTTAACAATGACAGGAACAATAAGAAATACACCTTGATGTTAACAGTGACCGGAACAATAAGAAATACACCTTGTTGTTAACAGTGGCAGGAACATTCAGCGATACACCTTGATGTTAATAATGACAGGAGCAATAAGAGCTACACCTTGATGTTAACATTGACGGGAACAATAAGAAATACACCTTGATGTTAACAATGACAGGAACAATAAGAAATACAAATTGATGTTAACAATGACAGGAGCAATAAGAACTACACCTTGATGTTAACAGTGACAGGAGCAATAAGAAATACACCTTGGTGTTAACAGTGACAGGAACAATAAGAAATACACCTTGATGTTAACAGTGACATGAACATTCAGCGATACACCTTGATGTTAACAATGACAGGAACAATAAGAAATACACATTGACGTTAACAATGACAGGAACAATAAGAAATACACCTTGACGTTAACAATGACAGGAACAATAAGAAATACACCTTGATGTTAACAATGACAGGAACAATAAGAAATACACCTTGATGTTAACAGTGACATGAACATTCAGCGATACACCTTGATGTTAACAATGACAGGAACAATAAGAAATACACCTTGACGTTAACAATGACAGGAACAATAAGAAATACACCTTGACGTTAACAATGACAGGAGCAATAAGAAATACACCTTGACGTTAACAGTGACAGGAACAATAAGAAATAGACCTTGATGTTAATAGTGACAAGAACATTCAGCGATACACCTTGATGTTGACAGGACAATGACACCTTGATGTTAACAATAAGAACAATACACCTTGATGTTAACAGTGACAGGGCAATAAGAAATACACCTTGATGTTAACAGTGACAGGAACAATAAGAAATACACCTTGATGTTAACAGTGACAGGAACAATAAGAAATACACCTTGATGTTAACAGTTACAAGAACATTCAGCGATACACCTTAATGTTAACAGTGACAAGAATATTCAGCGATACACCTTGATGTTAACAATAACAGGAACAATAAGAGAATACACCTTGATGTTAACAATGACAGGTGGCAATAAGAACTACACCTTGATGTTAACAGTGACAGAAACAATAAGAAATACACCTTGTTGTTAACAGTGGCAGGAACATTCAGCGATACACCTTGATGTTAACAATGGCAGGAGCAATAAGAACTACACCTTGATGTTAACAGTGACAGGAGCAATAAGAAATACACCTTGGTGTTAACAGTGACAGGAACAATAAGAAATACACCTTGATGTTAACAATGACAGACGCAATAAGAAATACACCTTGATGTTAACACTGACGGGAACAATAAGAAATACACCTTGATGCTAACAGTGACAGGAAGAATAGGAGATACACCTTGATGTTAACAATGACAGGAGCAATAAGAAATACACCTTGACGTTAACAGTGACAGGAACAATAAGAAATACACCTTGATGTTAACAATGACAGGAGCAAAAAAAATACACCTTGATGTTAACAATGACAGGAACAATAAGAAATACACCTTGATGTTAACAATGACAGGAACAATAAGAAATACACCTTGATGTTAACAGTGACAAGAACATTCAGCTATACACCTTGACGTTAACAATGACAGGAACAATAAGAAATACACCTTGACGTTAACAATGACAGGAACAATAAGAAATACACCTTGACGTTAACAATGACAGGAACAATAAGAAATACACCTTGATGTTAACAATGACAGGAGCAATAAGAAATACACCTTGACGTTAACAGTGACAAGAACATTCAGCTATATACCTTGACGTTAACAATGACAGGAGCAATAAGAAATACACCTTGATGTTAACAATGACAGGAACAATAAGAAATACACCTTGATGTTAACAATGACAGGAACAATAAGAAATACACCTTGATGTTAACAATGACAGGAACAATAAGAAATACACCTTGATGTTAACAGTGACAGGAACAATAAGAAATACACCTTGATGTTAACAATGACAGGAGCAAAAAAAAATACACCTTGATGTTAACAATGACAGGAACAATAAGAAATACAAATTGATGTTAACAATGACAGGAGCAATAAGAACTACACCTTGATGTTAACAGTGACAGGAGCAATAAGAAATACACCTTGGTGTTAACAGTGACAGGAACAATAAGAAATACACCTTGATGTTAACAGTGACAGGAACAATAAGAAATACACCTTGATGTTAACAGCTACAAGAACATTCAGCGATACACCTTGATGTTAACAGTGACATGAACATTCAGCGATACACCTTGATGTTAACAATGACAGGAACAATAAGAAATACACCTTGATGTTAACAATGACAGGAACAATAAGAAATACACCTTGACGTTAACAATGACAGGAACAATAAGAAATACACCTTGACGTTAACAATGACAGGAGCAATAAGAAATACACCTTGACGTTAACAGTGACAGGAACAATAAGAAATAGACCTTGATGTTAATAGTGACAAGAACATTCAGCGATACACCTTGATGTTGACAATGACAGGAGCAATAAGAACTACACCTTGATGTTAACAGTGACAGGAACAATAAGAAATACACCCGTTTGGAAATACACCTTGTTAACAGTGACAGGAACAATAAGAAATACACCTTGATGTTAACAGTGACAGGAACAATACACGCCTTGATGTTAACAGTTACAAGAACATTCAGCGATACACCTTAATGTTAACAGTGACAAGAATATTCAGCGATACACCTTGATGTTAACAATAACAATGACAGGAGCAATAAGAAATACACCTTGATGTTAACAATGACACCTTGATGAACAATAAGAACAGAGATATACACCTTGATGTTAACAGTGACAGAAACAATAAGAAATACACCTTGTTGTTAACAGTGGCAGGAACATTCAGCGATACACCTTGATGTTAACAATGAGAGGAGCAATAAGAGCTACACCTTGATGTTAACAGTGACAGGAGCAATAAGAAATACACCTTGGTGTTAACAGTGACAGGAACAATAAGAAATACACCTTGATGTTAACAATGACAGGACAATAAGAAATACACCTTGATGTTAACACTGACAGGAACAATAAGAAATACACCTTGATGTTAACAGTGACAGGAACAGATACACCTTGATGTTAATAATGATGGGAACAGTCAGAGATACACCTTGATGTTAACAGTGACAGGAACATTCAGCGATACACCTTGATGTTAACAATGACAGGAACAATAAGAAATACACCTTGATGTTAACAATGACAGGAGCAATAAGAACTACACCTTGATGTTAACAGTGACAGGAGCAATAAGAAATACACCTTGATGTTAACAGTGACAGGAACAATAAGAAATACACCTTGATGTTAACAGTGACAGGAACAATAAGAAATACACCTTGATGTTAACAGTGACAAGAACATTCAGCGATACACCTTGATGTTAACAATGACAGGAACAATAAGAAATACACCTTGATGTTAACAGTGACAGGAACAATAAGAAATACACCTTGATGTTAACAATGACAGGAACAAAAAAAAATACACCTTGATGTTAACAATGACAGGAACAATAAGAAATACACCTTGATGTTAACAATGACAGGAACAAAAAAAATACACCTTGATGTTAACAATGACAGGAACAATAAGAAATACACCTTGATGTTAACAATGACAGGAACAATAAGAAATACACCTTGATGTTAACAGTGACAGGAGCAATAAGAAATACACCTTGATGTTAACAATGACAGGAACAATAAGAAATACACCTTGATGTTAACAGTGACAGGAACAATAAGAAATACACCTTGATGTTAACAGTGACAAGAACATTCAGCGATACACCTTGATGTTAACAATGACAGGAACAATAAGAAATACACCTTGATGTTAACAATGACAGAAGCAATAAAAAATACACCTTGATGATAACAATGACAAGAACATTAAGCGATACACCTTGATGTTAACAATGACAGGATCAATAAGAAATACACCTTGATGTTAACAATGACAGGAACAATAAGAAATACACCTTGATGTTAACATTGACGGGAACAATAAGAAATACACCTTGATGTTAAAATTGACGGGAACAATAAGAAATACACATTGATGTTAACATTGACAGGAACAATAAGAAATACACCTTGATGTTAACAGTGACAGGAACAATAAGAAATACACCTTGATGTTAGCAGTGACAGGAACAATAAGAAATACACCTTGATGTTAACAGTGACAGGAACAATAAGAAATACACCTTGATGTTAACATTGACGGGAACAATAAGAAATACACCTTGATGTTAAAATTGACGGGAACAATAAGAAATACACATTGATGTTAACATTGACGGGAACAATAAGAAATACACCTTGATGTTAAAATTGACGGGAACAATAAGAAATACACATTGATGTTAACATTGACAGGAACAATAAGAAATACACCTTGATGTTAGCAGTGACAGGAACAATAAGAAATACACCTTGATGTTAACAGTGACAGGAACAATAAGAAATACACCTTGATGTTAACAGTGACAGGAACAATAAGAAATACACCTTGATGTTAACAGTGACAGGAAGAATAGGAGATACACCTTGATGTTAATAATGATGGGAACAGTCAGAGATATACTATGGTACTAACAGTGACAGGAACAATCAGAGACAGACTATTGTACTTAGAGTGGCGAAAACAACAAGAGATACACCTTGATGTCAACAATGACGGAAACAATCAGAGATACACCTTGATGTTAACAGTGACAAGAACATTCAGCGATACACCTTGATGTTAACAATGACAGGAACAATAAGAAATACACCTTGATGTTAACAATGACAGGAGCAATAAAAAATACACCTTGATGTTAACAGTTACAGGAGCAATAAGAAATACATCTTGAAGTTAACAATGACAGGAGCAATAAAAAATACACCTAGATGTTAACAGTGACAGGAACAATAAGAAATACACCTTGTTGTTAACAGTGACAGGAACAATAAGAAATACACCTTGTTGTTAATAGTGGCAGGAACATTCAGCGATATACCTTGATGTTAACAATGACAGGAGCAATAAGAACTACACCTTGATGTTAACAATGACAGGAACAATAAGAAATACACCTTGATGTTAACAGTGACAGGAACAATAAGAAATACACCTTGTTGTTAACAGTGACAGGAACATTCAGCGATACACCTTGATGTTAATAATGACAGGAGCAATAAGAGCTACACCTTGATGTTAACATTGACGGGAACAATAAGAAATACACCTTGATGTTAACAATGACAGGAACAATAAGAAATACACCTTGATGTTAACAATGACAGGAGCAATAAGAACTACACCTTGATGTTAACAGTGACAGGAGCAATAAGAAATACACCTTGGTGTTAACAGTGACAGGAACAATAAGAAATACACCTTGACGTTAACAGTGACATGAACATTCAGCGATACACCTTGATGTTAACAATGACAGGAACAATAAGAAATACACCTTGATGTTAACAATGACAGGAACAATAAGAAATACACCTTGATGTTAACAATGACAGGAGCAATAAGAAATACACCTTGGTGTTAACAGTGACAGGAACAATAAGAAATACACCTTGATGTTAACAGTGACATGAACATTCAGCGATACACCTTGATGTTAACAATGACAGGAACAATAAGAAATACACCTTGACGTTAACAATGACAGGAACAATAAGAAATACACCTTGACGTTAACAATGACAGGAGCAATAAGAAATACACCTTGACGTTAACAGTGACAGGAACAATAAGAAATAGACCTTGATGTTAATAGTGACAAGAACATTCAGCGATACACCTTGATGTTGACAATGACAGGAGCAATAAGAACTACACCTTGATGTTAACAGTGACAGGAGCAATAAGAAATACACCTTGGTGTTAACAGTGACAGGAACAATAAGAAATACACCTTGATGTTAACAGTGACAGGAACAATAAGAAATACGCCTTGATGTTAACAGTTACAAGAACATTCAGCGATACACCTTAATGTTAACAGTGACAAGAATATTCAGCGATACACCTTGATGTTAACAATAACAGGAGCAATAAGAAATACACCTTGATGTTAACAATGACAGGAGCAATAAGAACTACACCTTGATGTTAACAGTGACAGAAACAATAAGAAATACACCTTGTTGTTAACAGTGGCAGGAACATTCAGCGATACACCTTGATGTTAACAATGGCAGGAGCAATAAGAGCTACACCTTGATGTTAACAATGACAGGAGCAATAAGAAATACACTTTGGTGTTAACAGTGACAGGAACAATAAGAAATACACCTTGATGTTAACAATGACAGGAGCAATAAGAAATACACCTTGATGTTAACACTGACGGGAACAATAAGAAATACACCTTGATGCTAACAGTGACAGGAAGAATAGGAGATACACCTTGATGTTAACAATGACAGGAACAATAAGAAATACACCTTGATGTTAACAATGACAGGAACAAAAAAAAATACACCTTGATGTTAACAATGACAGGAACAATAAGAAATACACCTTGATGTTAACAATGACAGGAACAATAAGAAATACAAATTGATGTTAACAATGACAGGAACAATAAGAAATACACCTTGATGTTAACAGTGACAGGAGCAATAAGAAATACACCTTGATGTTAACAGTGACAGGAACAATAAGAAATACACCTTGGTGTTAACAGTGACAGGAACAATAAGAAATACACCTTGATGTTAACAGTGACAAGAACATTCAGCGTTACACCTTGATGTTAACAATGACAGGAACAATAAGAAATACACCTTGATGTTAACAATGACAGGAGCAATAAAAAATACACCTTGATGATAACAATGACAAGAACATTAAGCGATACACCTTGATGTTAACAATGACAGGATCAATAAGAAATACACCTTGATGTTAACATTGACAGGAACAATAAGAAATACACCTTGATGTTAACATTGACGGGAACAATAAGAAATACACATTGATGTTAACATTGACGGGAACAATAAGAAATACACCTTGATGTTAGCAGTGACAGGAACAATAAGAAATACACCTTGATGTTAACAGTGACAGGAACAATAAGAAATACACTTTGATGTTAGCAGTGACAGGAACAATAAGAAATACACCTTGATGTTAACAGTGACAGGAGCAATAAGAAATACACCTTGATGTTAACATTGACGGGAACAATAAGAAATACACCTTGATGTTAAAATTGACGGGAACAATAAGAAATACACATTGATGGGAACAATAAGAAATACACCTTGATGTTAAAATTGACGGGAACAATATGAAATACACATTGATGTTAACATTGACGGGAACTATAAGAAATACACCTTGATGTTAGCAGTGACAGGAACAATAAGAAATACACCTTGATGTTAACAGTGACAGGAACAATAAGAAATACACCTTGATGTTAACAGTGACAGGAACAATAAGAAATACACCTTGATGTTAACATTGACGGAAACAATAAGAAATACACCTTGATTTTAACAGTGACAGGAACAATAAGAAATACACCTTAATGTTAACAGTGACAGGAAGAATAGGAGATACACCTTGATGTTAATAATGATGGGAACAGTCAGAGATATACTATGGTACTAACAGTGACAGGAACAATCAGAGACAGACTATTGTACTTAGAGTGGCGAAAACAACAAGAGATACACCTTGATGACAACAATGACGGAAACAATCAGAGATACACCTTGATGTTAACAGTGACAAGAACATTCAGCGATACACCTTGATGTTAACAATGACAGGAACAATAAGAAATACACCTTGATGTTAACAATGACAGGAGCAATAAAAAATACACCTTGATGTTAACAGTTACAGGAGCAATAAGAAATACATCTTGAAGTTAACAATGACAGGAGCAATAAAAAATACACCTTGATGTTAACAATGACAGGAACAATAAGAAATACACCTTGTTGTTAACAGTGACAGGAACAATAAGAAATACACCTTGTTGTTAATAGTGGCAGGAACATTCAGCGATATACCTTGATGTTAACAATGACAGGAGCAATAAGAACTACACCTTGATGTTAACAATGACAGGAACAATAAGAAATACACCTTGATGTTAACAGTGACAGGAACAATAAGAAATACACCTTGTTGTTAACAGTGGCAGGAACATTCAGCGATACACCTTGATGTTAATAATGACAGGAGCAATAAGAGCTACACCTTGATGTTAACAGTGACAGGAACAATAAGAAATACACCTTGGTGTTAACACTGACAGGAACAATAAGAAATACACCTTGGTGTTAACAGTGACAGGAGCAATAAGAAATACACCTTGATGTTAACAGTGACAAGAACATTCAGCGATACACCTTGATGTTAACAATGACAGGTGCAATAAGAAATACACCTTGATGTTAACAATGACAGGAACAATAAGAAATACACCTGGATGTTAACAGTGACAGAAGCAATAAGAAATACACCTTGATGTTAACATTGACGGGAACAATAAGAAATACACCTTGATGTTAAAATTGACGGGAACAATAAGAAATACACATTGATGTTAACATTGACGGGAACAATAAGAAATACACCTTGATGTTAGCAGTGATAGGAACAATAAGAAATACACCTTGATTTTAACAGTGACAGGTACAATAAAAATACACCTTGATGTTAACAGTGACAAGAACATTCAACGATACACCTTGATGTTAACAATGACAGGAGCAATAAGAAATACACCTTGATGTTAACAGTGACAAGAACATTCAGCGATACACCTTGATGTTAACAATGACAGGAGCAATAAGAAATACACCTTGATGTTAACATTGACGGGAACAATAAGAAATACACCTTGATGTTAAAATTGACGGGAACAATAAGAAATACACATTGATGTTAACATTGACGGGAACAATAAGAAATACACCTTGATGTTAACATTGACGGGAAGAATAAGAAATACACCTTGATGTTAAAATTGACGGGAACAATAAGAAATACACATTGATGTTAGCAGTGCCAGGAACAATAAGAAATACACCTTGATGTTAGCAGTGACAGGAACAATAAGAAATACACCTTGATGTTAACAGTGACAGGAACAATAAGAAATACACCTTTATTTTAACAGTGACAGGAACAATAAGAAATACACCTTGATGTTAACAGTGACAGGAGCAATAAGAAATACACCTTGATGTTAACATTGACGGGAACAATAAGAAATACACCTTGATGTTAAAATTGACGGGAACAATAAGAAATACACCTTGATGTTAAAATTGACGGGAACAATAAGAAATGCACATTGATGTTAGCAGTGACAGGAACGATAAGAAATACACCTTGATGTTAACAGTGACAGGAACAATAAAAAATACACCTTGATGTTAACCGTGACAAGAACATTCAGCGATACACCTTGATGTTAACCATGACAGGAGCAATAAGAAATACACCTTGATGTTAAAATTGACGGGAACAATAAGAAATACACATTGATGTTAACATTGACGGGAACAATAAGAAATACACCTTGATGTTAGCAGTGACGGAAACAATAAGAAATACACCTTGATGTTAACAGTGACAGGAACAATAAGAAATACACCTTGATGTTAACATTGACGGAAACAATAAGAAATACACCTTGATTTTAACAGTGACAGGAACAATAAGAAATACACCTTGATGTTAACAGTGACAGGAGCAATAAGAAATACACCTTGATGTTAGCAGTAACAGGAACATTAAGAAATACACCTAGATGTTAATAGTGGCAGGAAGAATAGGAGATACACCTTTATGTTAACAATGACGGGAACAGTCAGAGATATACTATGGTACTAACAGTGACAGGAACAATCAGAGGCACACTATTGTACTTAGAGTGGCAAAAAGAACAAGAGATACACCTTGATGTTAACAGTGACAGGAACAATAAGAAATACACCTTGATGTTAACAGTGACAGGGACAATAAGAAATACACCTAGATGTTAACAGTGACAGGAACAATAAAAAATACACCTAGATGTTAACAGTGGCAGGAAGAATAGGAGATACACCTTTATGTTAACAATGACGGGAACAGTCAGAGATATACTATGGTACTAACAGTGACAGGAACAATAAGAGATATACTTTGTTGTTAGTAGTGACAGGAACAATAAGCGATTCATCTTGTTTGAGTAATATAAAAGATTTTACGCTGTTGCATGTTCTGCGCGTTGATTCTGTTTTAATGAATTTCGCACATAGCTACTCGACGACCATCTGAGATAAGCGTTTCTAATTTTTTAAATGGAAGACTAGAGGGAAGGCTGCTCGTTAACACAGCTTACTGCTACATTTATGTGTTTTTTTGTTTTTTTCACTAAAGAATAGTGGGATTAAACGAAACATTATGATGTCCTTACTATTAAAAGGTCAAGCTTGACCAGTTACAGGTTTCGATTCCTCTTTACAGGCCCGGCATGGCCAAGCGTGTTAAGGCGTGCGACTCGTAACCTGAGAGTTGCGGGTTCGCATCCCGGTCGCGCCAAATATGCTCGCCCTTTCAGCCGTGGGGGCGTTATTATGTTACGGTCAATCCCATTATTCATTGGTAAAAGAGTAGCCCAAGAGTTGGCGGTGGATGGTGATGACTAGCTGCTTTCCCTCTAGTCTTACACTGCAAAATTGGGGACGGCTAGCACAGATAGCCGTCGAGTAGCTTTGTGCGAAATTCAAAAATAAATAAATAAATAAAACTCCACTTTACAAGTCAAGTACTCTGTTTGTTCCATTCACTGTACCGCTACATGAACAATGAATTGATGTTAGTTTTGAAGTTTATCAGCATGCTGTGAAGTTTCAAATAAAACATTTTATGCTATGAATGTAGTTTCCAATGTTTTTTTTATTTTGTTTTTGCTACATCTTTATTATTTATGTGTGTATATATATATTATAGTTTGATATTAGTTAAAATACCATAGGACTTTAGGTTAAACAAATAAAAAACTGTACTGAAGAAATAAAGAAGTTTTCTTTTGATATCATTTTGTCTTCTTTTAATTTTGTGATCCAGTATCTTTAACTGAAATTTGAAATGTTCGATCAGGGAATAACCGAACACATGTTTGAATTTAAGACGAGCTTAATACGCTGAAAATCCTTTTTAGAGCACACTAAACATTTCTCCTTGAAAGAAAAAATAGGTGGGGGTTAAAAGAGTGAATTCATTTAAGTTGGAAAACTAACTAGTAAGCGCTCAACTTATAACGATGGTGAGGGCAAAACTAACGCTAAAGTCAACAAGTGAATTCATTTAAAGTTGGAGAACTAACTAGTAAGCGCTCAACCTTATAACGATGGTGATGGCAAAACTAGCCCTAAAGTCAACAAGTGAATTCGTTTAAAGTTGTAGAACTAACTAGTAAGCGCTCAACCTCATAACGATGGTGAGGGCAAAACTAGCCCTAAAGTCAACAAGTGAATTCGTTTGAAGTTGGAGAACTAACTAGTAAGCGCTCAACCTCATAACGATGGTGAGGGCAAAACTAGCCCTAAAGTCAACAAGTGAATTCGTTTGAAGTTGGAGAACTAACTAGTAAGCGCTCAACCTCATAACGATGGTGAGGGCAAAACTAGCCCTAAAGTCAACAAGTGAATTCATTTAAAGTTGGAGAACTAACTAGCAAGCGCTCAACCTTATAACGATGGTGAGGGCAAAACTAGCCCTAAAGTCAACAAGTGAATTCGTTTGAAGTTGGAGAACTAACTAGTAAGCGCTCAACCTCATAACGATGGTGAGGGCAAAACTAGCCCTAAAGTCAACAAGTGAATTCGTTTGAAGTTGGAGAATTAACTAGTAAGCGCTCAACCTTATAACGATGGTGAGGGCAAAACTAGCCCTAAAGTCAAATAGAAGTCTCCAAAAGAATGTTCCAAATCATTTACAGTTATTGCCAAAAAAAATTCGTTGCGACCTAAACGTCGAACAGGCACTAAACCAGATGCTGACGTCAGCATAACCGATAAAGCTGATGTTTCGAAAGAATGATCTGGCTACCCGCGGGGAAAGCAAAGGTTTGTTTATTCAACTTCGAATATCTTTATGTAGAAGAGACTTGTTCTTCTCAAGTGAATAATTATTTATTTTAACTGAAATTTAACTGAATGGACAATTAAAAGATAGAATATGGAACTAACTCTTAGTCTTAAACGAAGTATTTCTAAATAAGCCCAACGTGTTTAGTTATAACATTGAAGACAATCTGTGAGTTATAGTGACTAAGTCTCAATATTTAACTTTAACCACATAACGATATAACAAAGAATTTATCTGACATATATTTACTTTTGATAGGTCGTAATAGTTTACGTACACTGAAATAGACATTACGGTTATCTAAAATGAACTACCACCAGAGGCCGTTAAATTTCTTACAGATTTGAGAGATCTGAGGCATATTCATACTGAACAAGTTTTCAAAAAACAGTTTCTTGCACGCAATCTCGAAATGTCACGCAATATTTTCACCCGAATATAGCTTCAAGTACATGAACCAAGTGAATACGAAAGAGTTTATTTATTAACAAATATTGTTGATTTGTAGAATGGCAGACTTTAAGTTTATTAGCACTGAGTAATCAAACTGGCCTTCTTCTGTTGACGCTGTTGACATTCAACCTGTTTCTAAGGAGGCTAATGGAAGTGGTCTTATGTGGAACTAAAAGGGGGTATTGTTGTTTAAAACTAATCTAAACGAGCTTTCACAAATTGAAAACCAGCGTCTTTTAACAAGATAAGTTTTAGATTAAGACCACTTTCATTAAGCCTTTAATTTTAATTAACAAAATGAAATCATGCCTGTAATTGTTGAATAGGAAACTATCGTAACTTTATCTATGAAAGTTTATTATAAACTATTTTACTTTCAGTCTAAGCTTTCTTGAGTCTCCAGTTTTAATTTACACATATTGGAAAATATTTTCCCTACTCATCCAGAAGTGAAAGTTTACAAACACGTTCATTCAACTGTCAAACTTAGCACAAGGGCATAAATTAAAGAAAATAAATCCTAAGAAACATAACAGTTTTTTAAGCGGTAGAAGGTATTTACATGTTCTTACAAAAGTTAGTTGGTGATGATTCTATAACAACTACCTCTGTATCTGAGCTAATTGTGTCATAGGTTAAGCTGTATACACTAATAGCTGTATATCTCAGCTCACTGTATTATAGGTTAAGCTGTATACTCCAATAGCTGTATACCTGATCTCATTATGTTATAAAGTTGTATACCTTATCTAAAAAACATATAGTACAGATATAAATCTGTTGATATACAAAGTTTAATCAAACACAAGTTGAGCTCATGTTTGAGTTCAGTTCTCGTAATGCATACAGCCCAGTCTAAATCACGTTCAGTTCTCGTAAGTCTAAATCACGTTCAGTTCTCGTAATGCATACAGCCCAGTCTAAATCAAGTTCAGTTCAGTACAAATCTTTTTGCACATAGCATAAGTTCATAAATAATGTTGAGTTCAGCTGTCCAGAGATGCTGACGAATAGACAGCAGGTATTTATCTATGCAGGTATAGATATACTGATGTATACAGCTTAAACAAAACACAGTGAGTTATTCAGGTATGGTGGTCATAATGTATACAGCTTAATACAAAACACAGTGAGTTCAGATATACAGGAGTTAGCGTATACAGCTTAACCTATAACACAATAAGCTCAGACATACAGGTATTGGTGTATACAGCTTAACCTATAACACAATGAGCTCAGATATACAGGTGTTGGTGTATACAGCTTAACCTATAACACAATGAGCTCAGATACACAGGTGTTGGCGTATACAGCTTAACCTATAACACAATGAGCTCAACTATACAGATGTTGGTGTATGCAGCTTAACCTACAACACAATAAGCTCAGATATACAGGTGTTGGTGTATACAGCTTAACCTATAACACAATAAGCTCAGATATACAGATGTTGGTGTATACAGCTTAACCCATAACACAATAAGCTCAGACATACAGGTATTGGTGTATACAGCTTAACCTATAACACAATGAGCTCAGATATACAGGTGTTGGTGTATACAGCTTAACCTATAACACAATGAGCTCAGATATACAGGTGTTGGTGTATACAGCTTAACCTATAACACAATGAGCTCAAATATACAGATGTTGGTGTATACAGCTTAACCTATAACACAATAAGCTTAGATATACAGGTATTGGTGTACACAGCTTAACCTATAACACAATGAGTTCAGATATACAGGTGTTGGTGTATACAGCTTAACCTATAACACAATAAGCTCAGATATACAGATGTTGGTGTATACAGCTTAACCTATAACACAATAAGCTCAGATATACAGGTGTTAGTGTATACAGCTTAACCTATAACACAATGAGCTCAAATATACATATGTTGGTGTATACAGCTTAACCTATAACACAATAAGCTCAAATATACAGGTGTTGATGTATACAGCTTAACTTATAACACAATGAGCTCAGATATACAGGTGTTGGTGTATACAGCTTAACCTATAACACAATGAGCTCAGATATACAGGTGTTGGTGTATTAAAAGATAAATGCTTGTTTAGAGATTCTTTAGTATAAAATATATTTTGTAAATAGTGAAATATACGACATACAGTATTGTGCAAAGATGTTAGGACAAAGTCAAAAATTATATTTCAGTCTTCTTTCAAAAAACAATGAAAGGTAAATGAAATATTATTTTTAATTAATATTTACTAAGTACAACAGAAACTTAGTGGATGTTTGTGAGTTGAGGAAACTCTTGATATTTTAATAACTGCAGACAGTTAGTCTTTCAGGCGTTGTTGCAAAATATTTAATGAAGTTGTGTTTTAGGATTTAATGTGTCTTATACACTCCCATGTATCTCAAGACAGATGGTATGGGTATTAAAACTTTTATTTTATTTTTAGTTTCGGAACATATGGTATACAGCAATGTAAGGTTTCGTAGTTTGTTGTATCATGGGATTTATTGTTGTTTGTTTGTTGCTGTTCCAGGTGTGTGTGTGTAATTTTTTCCACGGTTTTTAGAGGAAATTTGTTGATGTTGATAAAGTGTTGTTTTATTTTGTTGATTTCATCGTTAATGTTATCAGGTGAACATAGTTTTGTGGCTGTGTTTATTTGGTTTATTAATATATTGAGTTTTCATTTTGTTTCTTGTACCGAGTCCCAGGAAATGTATAGTCCAGTATGAATTACACTCTCATAAAGTTTATTTGGAAGTAAATTTTGAATTGTCCAATTTTTGATCTATAAAATCCCAGATCTGCTCAGTTTTGTTGAGATCAGTATCGTGTGGGAATTGTTGCATTATTTGACTGACTCCAGCAGCTTCTTTCTTAGCTAAATAAATTGTGACTAGGTTGGATGAGTGTTTGTGGTGACTATTTAGTTGATAGTAGAATCTAATATCACGCAAACCAATGCTATATATCATGAATATATCGGTATCTGATGGTACTTGCGCTGGTCCATTATTCCATCTGTTTAAGTCGGCTCAGTCGAGAAACACCCTCAAACTGCCTCTTCATATCATAGTAGCTACTATACGTTGAAGCCTCTTCATATCATAGTAGCTACTATACGTTGAAGTAAGTTGCCTCTTCATATCATAGTATCTACTATACGTTGAAGTAAGTTGCCTCTTCATATCATAGTATCTACTATACGTTGAAGTAAGTTGCCTCTTCATATCATAGTATCTACTATACGTTGAAGTAAGTTGCCTCTTCATATCATAGTATCTACTATACGTTGAAGCCTCTTCATATCATAGTATCTACTATACGTTGAAGTAAGTTGCCTCTTCATATCATAGTAGCTACTATACGTTGAAGTAAGTATATTTCACTTTTTGATACTGGACGTAACCTTTACCAACAGTATGGATTTTGTACTTTTCAGCAAATTTCAGTTTCTTCACAATACTTGGAGATTAAAGGTTTTTTTTAAAAACTGCTATACGACATAATACTCCAATCTCGTTAAGTTTTCTTCATACTGTAGATCTGTACACTTCTCTGTCATTTGGTCCATGGCTGTTTATCTCATGCTTGAGATCAGTGGCAATATTCCTTCTATCCTAAAGGCTACACAAACAAAGATACTTAACAACAGTACCATTACGTTTAGGTGTTCTACCTCTTACTTTACTATTTTCAAATTTACCTGTCTTGGTCTCACGATTTAGGGTGTACTTGACAGTGTTTAGGGAACATTTCAAATCTATAGTAATTTGTCGGAGAGTCCACCCATCATGACGAAAAGCTTTTATGTTAACTCTTTAGTCTACTAACAATTCTTCACGATTTTAGGACGTGACGTGATAGCGAAACTTAATATATAGTGTTAAACACTGTTTTTATCATGGTTTATTTGTTGAGTGCTGTTACGTTGATATCTTTTAGCATATACTGGTACCATATACTAGCTTCTTGCGAGTTTCTTTCTGTACAAATAAGACACTGCATAGGATAGTATGACAGTCATTTCAGAGTCTAAATTTCAACAGTATGTTCATTCAAACAGAACCCTTATAACATACCTTTGGTACAAGTATATGAAAATTATAAGGAATAATAAGTATTCTCACCCTGGTTCAATCAGTTGTCAACAGGGTTCAGTCCAGCATTACCATAGTGTTGAAATTTACAATCTTTAATAGAATTTTTACATTGCACACAATTGAATCACCCACTTCCTTCCCTCGTTCCTCTTTTTCTTTTACCTGTGGTAATAGAATTGAGTTTTCAATCGATATTAATTTGAGATTCAAATAAGATGAAAATTTAAAATCATATTTTGACGTTTCGGTAATTGTAAGAGTATGAAAACTATATGTTTTATATACTGTTTTAAGGATAATACTGTTTTAAGGATAATAGTTATTTCGAGAAATAGGTTATTATGCTATATTAGAAGAAATATCCTTTCTAATTCCTTGTCAGTACTAGATCTCTTCTGGAGAGATGAGATATCTCTTTAAATAGTTGCGTAGATCGCCACGCTTTAAACAAATATATTTAAGGCTGACTAGATGTAAGGCTTATGATTGCTCTGTAAATGCGGCCCAACACGAAAGTTTTTAATAGTTTGGGACATTTTGATACTATTTTCTGTTGCACCGTTTTCATCAATATGATATGTAACATCATAGTACATATGTACCTTAACCTTGAATGAATATAATAAATTTTTCCCATTTCTAAACTACGAGGATAAATATTATATGCTTACACTCTTGGAAATGTAAGTGTTTAGCTGACATCAAGAGACTGGAATATAAACAAACCTATTACTGTATATTTAAAAAAAAAAAATGTTTCATGTTCAATTGTTAATAGTCACAAAAAGAATGGTAATTGTCGTTTTTACTCCATTTTCCATATATTGTTTTAATGTGACCATAGACAGGGAAGGACCATTATTATAGAGGACCCGGGAAAAGGAAAGACCACTATGATAGAGGGCCGTGGACAGGGAAAATCTTTAACATTGTTCTTTTAGTTCTGACGTCTACTGTTAGACTGATAGTGATCCAAACCTGATTTATATTTTGTGTTATTTGAGAAAATTATATTGCACACCTTGCTCACACCTTGAAAATCATTTACTTGGACAGGTTTTAAATCAAATCCAATAGGGCAGGTGTTAAATCAATCTAATAAGGTAGATATTACATCACATCTAATAAGGTACGTGTTAAATGACATCTGATGGGACAAATATTAAATTGAGTCCACTTGTGTAGGTGTTAAATTAAAATATGTCAGATGTTATATTCAGTCCACTTCTGTAGGCATTAAACCACAATATGTCAGATGTTATATTCAATCCACTTCTGTAGGCATTAAACCACAATATGTAAGATGTTATATTCAGTCCACTTCTGTAGGCATTAAACCACAATATGTAAGATGTTATATTCAGTCCACTTCTGTAGGCATTAAAACACAATATGTCAGATGTTATATTCAGTCCATTTCTGTAGGCATTAAACCACAATATGTAAGATGTTATATTCAGTCCACTTCTGTAGGCATTAAACCACAATATGTCAGATGTTATACAATTATTCAATCCAGTTATGTAGGTGTTAAACCACTTCCAATGGAACATATGTTGTATCAAATCTAGTTACGTATGTATCAAATCTAGTTACGTATGTATCAAATCATACCTAACAGTTGTTTTTATGTGTAACGTGATTTACTTTTTCAAACGAGTCAAGGCTTAGTAAAATAAAAAAGGAAGTTACGTAACAAGAATGGTATGAATACAACAATATGAATGAGCATGCGCGGAGTTTTCTGCAAAGAAAAATGTTGCCTTTCTTCGTCATAATATCGAAGCAACCGAAACTATAGTTTGTTGTTGTTTTTTCTTCAGAATTTCTTACTTATAAATATATATTTTTCCTTTAGATTAACATCCTTTCTTATCAAACGTCGAAACAAAACAACGAACGTAAACTATTGATCAAAATAACAGCAAAAGAAATGCAAACAAAATGAATTTACTTCGTCTTTTGTTTCTATGCATATATATTCATGTACGAACGTTTCTTTGAAAATGTACATTTGTATTCCTCTAAAGAAGTTGCAAACACAATACGCAGAATGTTACACACACGTAGGGTGTTACAGAAACCAGTGGTTAATGGTATTTTTGCGTGTGTTTCGAGTAAAAACCTGAAGTAAACGGTAATTTCTCGCCATGAAATGTTGTGTCCAACCTTCAGGACTTGTATTTTGTTCATGGTGCGATTTAACGGTGAATTCGATGACGTTGTTTGCTTACTTTGCCCAGTATCCGATAGCAACAATTATTCGTTCAAGTGAGATGTAAACACAACTTCGAGTGTTGTAACTCAACCATGTAACATTTCTTAACTCAACACGTAGCACATCCTCGGTGTGTTTGCAATTTTCGCTACTCTCAAACCCATGCAGATGTTCATAAAACATTCGGACACATTGTATAATTATCTCTCATTTCATCTACTTATCAGAAAATTTCGTGTGTTTTTTGTTGCACTATCGTATAATTGAGGAAACCAATACAATTAACTTACAGATTTCATTAATGTGATATAATAATAAAAAATATTAGTTATTAACAGATGTAGTTATTAGGTATAAATATTGTACTGTTTTACAAAGAAAATATTTTGCATATCAACTGTGTATTCATGTTGTTTTTATATAAGTAAAAAGCTGCGTAGACTTACTAAGTTACTTTTAACAACTTTGTCTATCAAAGATATTATCTGTCCATTTGTTGTGTATTAGTACTACCAGCAGAATTACTTAACAAACATCTGTATAATGAAGAAATTAAATATCTGTACAAAGAAAACAATGTTAAGAGTTAGGTATTACAAAGAAGAACAAAACACTTTTCGCAAATTCCAACCACCCAGATGAACAAATTAAGCGTCATTTCGTAAAAAGATCACAGTATATTTACAGATCATGTTGGTAATAAGATCACAATATAATTACAGATCATGTTAGTAATAAGATAACAATGTAGTTACAGATAATGTTGGTAATAAGGTTACAGTGTAGTTACAGATCATGTTAGTAATAAGATCACAATATAATTACAGATCATGTTAGTAATAAGGTAACAATGTAGTTACAGATAATGTTGGTAAAAAGATCACAATATAATTACAGATCATGTTAGTAATAAGATAACAATGTAGTTACAGATAATGTTGGTAAAAAGATCACAATATATTTATAGATCGTGTTTTAAAAAAAACATCAAAACATTGTTACGGGAAAATGTCGGCAAAACATAGATCATAATATAATCATATATCATGTCAGTAAAGAAATAACCATATACTTACAGATAATGTTAGCTAAAAGACCACAGTGCATTTACCGCTCAAAGCAGCAAAAATATCACGGTATAGTTACAGACAAAGTCAACAAAAAGATTACAATTATAGCTTTCTCTAAATGAAGAACTACCATAAAAGATAACTCAAGAAGTGAAACGCTGTTGTGGGTTCTATCTACAAAAATAAAGTGATATTGTCTTTAGACTTGAAGTTTACCAAATGTATCAAACTCGCAAGTGTACTTTCCAGCCAAACAATACGTTCTCTGTTTTTCTAATCTCAGTTGCTAAAGTGTATCGTTACAATTCAGTGCTACGACCTAGCATACTTGGCTTAATTATACCTTTTACTCAAACTATGGCCTTAAGAAAGCTTCTGTCTTAATCTTTGTTGTCGATAATAAAACGTATATTTCTAACAGATAGATCACATGTTTACCTTCACATTAGATTGTTGTATCTACAACTTAAAAACTCCGTTAAAATTCAGTCATAAAGATCGTAGAAATTACATTCTTTTGTTTTGTTAATGCCCCCGCTAGTACAGCGGTATGTCTCCGGATTTACAACGCCAAAATTAGGGGTTCGATTCCCCTCGGTGGGCTGAGCAGATAGCCCTTTGTGGCTTTGTCATAAGGAAAACACACACTGTTTCGTTAATTTTCGATAATTATACTGAAATAACCTTAGGAGAGTATGGCTTCCATGAGTTATAGTCAGAGATTCATACTGATTAAGTGAAACAGTCTTGAAAGCATGAATCTCTGACTATAGCTTCTGGAAGCCATACTCTCCTAAGGTTATTTCAGTTTCACATGCCGACCGGTATTTTACAGTTATCATGGATTGTCTGTCTAAACTGTAAAGCTTATGTCTTGCAAAGATACGTATTGAAACCCGTCATTACATATGTAACACAGAGCATTATAAATAACATTTCGATTGTTCCATTTTAAAAAGATAACACATATAAAAACAGACATAATTGTTACATGTTAAAATATTTCAACCTTCAGACAAAGTCAAAAAATTTGAAAGGTGCATTCCAAATTATTTTTTGATTAACCAGAAGTACCTGACCAATTGAAAGTTAATATGTTGGAATGTTCTGTGGTCATTATTTAAATTCATGATAGTGTCGTAACAAACATAGGTAATTCTATGTCATATTTCACCACCACCTGTAAAACATAATGAAGATGGAGAAACAAACTAAATATAGCATTTATATATATATATATATATGTATTTCACTGTAATTACTGTCATTAAACATATATATATCATCTCTCTTACTGTTACTCACATATTAACACAACTAGATTCTCAGTAAAACATATTTCCGGGCTGTAAACATTACTTCTAGAAAACCCATATCAATGCATTCTTTTCACGTTTTTTCTCATAACGCACACACAAACACACTTTTCGGTCGGTATACACGCCGAGTATGCAACAAAAGAAAGCTGCACTTTGTGGAAAAGTTCTGGTATCTATAATATTACTCTCAGCTATTGTGATGAAATATTAAAATCGTGGTTTCGCCAGTTTGATAAACTTGTTTGTTCCGTTATTCCTGGAATATCTTTTGTGAATATTACGCGCGTCACACCCATAAACTGACAAGGTTTTCGCTGTTCTTGTTTCAATATTGGCGTAATAAAAACCTAATAGTATTGTAACATATTCTTGTCTTTTTATATCACTTCTTTCAACTCTAAATGATAATTCTTATGCAGTAGTCTAAGAGACACATACACACACACATATATATATTAAGTCATTCCAACAAACTCATATAAATTGAACAGAGAATTCAAAGTTGTTGTGTACATTATTGTAACAAGTCAGTATTCAGATATGTCTAGAGAAGAACAAATACATCTGTCATTTTAGTTAAAAGTCAGTACATATTTTTAGAGGTTAATAATGTATGATTACATTACAAAAAAAGAAAGTATTATTACTACTGATTAACGCAGATCGAGTTTTATTACTTAAAGCCTGTTCAAGGTTTATCATCTTTATTGAAAGATAGACGAAGCACTCTTTAAATCTATTATTTATCCAAGCAAGATGATCTCTTCCTTGAACATAAGTGTTTCAAGAGCTCCAGTGATACGCACTTCATACGTTGGTAAGGCTAAAACCTGATTTAAGTTAAGTGTTTCACAAAATCCAGTACTTCTAAATCTTTAAAGGTATGTTGAAAGAGTGATGCTTTTCCTGGTAGAGGGTTTTATCGTTTGCTTATTGTAATACTTCAAAGAGTGAATGGATCAGAAGATAAATTCACAAATATCACGATAGTTAAGCCTTACGATAGATTAGTACTGATATTGTGGAAGCAGTTTCAAACTATTTCAGAAAAAAAAAATGAAATTCGAGTGTTTAAGTGAGTAAACAATAGCCAGGTGAAAATTGTTATTATTGGATAAATTTTCTGCGAAATAATAAGTAAGCACAAGAATTTCAAGCAAAAACAAAACCCGATTAGAAATGGAAGTAGTTAGTAATTTCGACATAATGATTGTTAAAACATTAAAATTCTACTAAACACACAATGCTTACCAGTTCGAAAACTAACAATATTATTATAAACTGAAATGATAACACATGATATCTGTATCTTTGGAATGCAAAGAAAACTGACTGGATTTTATTTTAAAATGAAAAACTTTCTGGTCCCTTATCTTACTTTCGACAGATTTTCAATATGATCAAGAACTTAAAAAGTATTCCGATATCAAAAAGATGTAAAACAAATTTGACATCTTTTGCTAGGTTGAGCTGCTACGGAAAAATGTATACACTTTCAGTAATTCAATTCCACCAGTCATAGTGTAATGGGAATTCGGAAGAACTCTCAGTCAAATAGCGAGGTAGATAAAGTTACTCAGCTTCTGATAAACATTTATAGGGAAACGTCGAGAACAAACTTTATTATATCTAATAATAACCTTTCAATACTATTACGTAGCTTTCGTCTATTCTTTCTGGAGGAAGTTGGAGTTCTTATATATTGAAACCTAAATAATTCTTCGCATGTTGATATTAATACCGTATTGTTGATAATATATAAATATTGTGTGAGAGGATTAAAATATAATAAATAGGGAAAAAAATTAACTTTAATTTAACGTTAGATTTGATTTGGTTTGTTTTGAATTTCGCACAAAGCTACACGAGGGCTATCTGCGTTAGCCGTCCCTAATTTAGCAGTGTAAGACTAGAGGAAGGCAACTAGTTATCACCATCCACCGCCAACTCTTGGGCTACCCTTTTACCAACGAATACTGGGATTGACCGTTACATTATAACACCTCCACTGCTGAAAGGGCGAGCATGTTTGGTGTGACGGCGATTCGAACCCGCGATCCTCAAATTAAGAGTGAAGTGCCTTATCCACCTGGACATGCCGGGCCTTAACATTATAGTTAATGGTTATTCGTAAAATTGTTGTAAGAAGTATCGAAAACAGATTAAATAATGCAATATAAATAATGGACAAGTAAGTTGATGCTAGTTGGATACATTATTATATAGTTTTCAGTCCCTACTTTTGTTAAGATTGTTATCCACATAACTATATGAAGCAGGCAACATTTGCTAACAAGCAATGTGTGATGACGTTCAGCAAGAAAATATAGGAGAGTTGAATTAGGACAAGAATATTAGTAATTCTGAAACGTTCGGTTAAGATGTTTAGAAATGTTGTTATTTTACTGTTCATTATCTGGCTTTGTGTTTGACACTGTGAAGTCTGTGTATGACTCGAACACTGACCAGTTGCAAACCAAGGTGATTTTCCTATTAAGATTAAAAATACATTTTCCATATTACAGTGTTCATGTTTCATTTGGATTGCTTTGAGAATCTCCTAAATGAAAAAGTAAAACTTGTCTTCAATAAAACTGCACATTGTATCTGCTATCATTCTTATCTTTGTGCGAATTCGTTTTCCTGTAAACGTGGGAGTAATGAATGAGATGTCTTTATGTGAGCGACAAACAGGATATTCTGTAAAAGATGGAGTAATGAATGAGATATCTTTATGTGAGCGACAAACAGGATATTCTGTAAAAAGATGGAGTAATGAATGAGATATCTTTATGTGAGCGACAAACAGGATATTCTGTAAAAGATGGAGTAATGAATGAGATATCTTTATATGAGCGATAAACAGGATATCCTGTTAACGTGGGAGTAATGAATGAGATATCTTTATATGAGCGACAAACAGGATATTGTGTAAAAGTGGGAGTAATTAATGAGATATCTTTATATGAGCGACAAACAGGATATTGTGTAAAAGTGGGAGTAATTAATGAGATATCTTTATATGAGCGACAAACAGGATATGGCTCCTTTCTCTTACACCGTAAAAACTAATGACGATATTAACAAGATAATGTGTGTTACGAGAGGTAGCGTGCAGTTACAAAAGACAACGTCACTTCTTCGTGAACACGGTATTATCCCATTGGTTACAAAATGTAAATAGTGGTTATTCCATTCTGTCCCTCAAACGTTTTGTGCGCACCATACTTTTAGACATCTGATGTTTGTGTGCACCATACATCTAGACATCTGATGTATTCGTAAATACCAAATACAACTGAACAAACGCTGTATTTGGCAGATTGCTGTATGGTTGATCGCATCAGTGTGTAGCTGCTATGTAACCTGGTATGTTTGGCCTACATACACTAAACTCACGGTTTCTTTCAGAAAATTTTTTAACTGATATACAGAAACTATATATATGTGGACTTCTATATATTGTTAACAATATATACTCCTCATACCAAACATGCTCGCCCTTTCAGCCGTGGAAGCATTATAATGTTTGGTCAGTCCTACTATTCGTTAGTAGCTAAAAAGTGTACGGTGGGTAATGATGACTAGCTGCTTTCTCTCTAGTGTTACACTACTAAATTAGGGACGGCTAGCTCAGATAACCGTCGTGTAGCTTTGCGCGAAATTCAAAACAAACCAACGTGTTTATGGTGTTTTTATTTCTCTTGTTGTGTTTTAAGCTGGGCATGGTTAGGGCACTCAACCCACAGTCTGAGGGTTGGGGCTGAAATCTTGCTTTTTCACTCATGAGGGTGTTATAATGTTACGGTAAATCCTTATCTTCTTTGATAAAGAGTAATCCAATATTCAGCGGTCGGTGGTATTGACAAGTTGTCTATCAATTTAAAATTACCGCAGTCAGTCATCCAGTAACTACGACAAACAAAATAGTTTTTTTTCTTTGTTTCAGTACAAACACTTCCGTTTCAGTCCACACAAGAAATAGAGTCAATACCTACATATCCAGAACACTTCCGTTTCAGTCCACACAAAAAATAGAGTCAATACCTACATATCCAGCAGAAACAGTAAAACCACAAACTCTTAAGAAAATAAACAGGTTAAACAAAGACAACCACTAACACAACCACAATAATACAAAGAAACGTCGAAATAGATACAAGTAACCCATCTAATTCTAAAGCATCTGTCAAACTACATACAGGTATAGCAAATAACCCTATATTAGAGGCTACTAAAACACTATTTTAGAGTTTGTCAGGGTTACCAAAAACACTAAGACAATTTTAATTTTTCGTGTATAGTCCCATATATTACAAAAGCTCATGAACACATCCATAGTTTAAAATACAAAGAACTACCAAGGTACCTTACGAATAAACAGACCATCTAAAAACTGAATCATATGCTTCATCTGAAATTTCGATATCACAAGTGTAAGTGAAGGTTATTTATATGAAATTCGTTTCATACCTTAACTGGGATAAGTGATGTTTGTCAATGAACTGTTTATGGACTTTAATGTGATCAAACAACATAAAGGGGCGTTATAATGCTACGATCAATCCCACTATTCGTTTGTAAAAGAGTAGCCCAAGAGTTGGTGGTGGGTGGTGATGACTAGCTGCCTTCCCTCTAGTCTTACACTGCTAAGTTTGGGATGGCTAGCGCAGATAGCCCTCGTGTAGCTTGGAGCGAAATTCAAATCAAACCATATAGTATATATAAATAAAAAAACAACAAGGTAGAGAGCAAGAGGTCAATATTGGACCTGACCCTCCCAGGCCGACAAATACCAACCCAGACTACAGACACTCCTTGCATTGTGTTATTTATCGGTTGATTTTATTATCAGAAAATTATTTTCAATTAAAGACCATATTTACCAAATGAGAAACTTATACTTTAGAAACAGGTCACATAATGCAATGTTGAGGAATCATGCCAACCCCTGCGTTTCGCTCAACCTCACAGACATCACCAGAGAACGTGTCCTGCACATTAACATGCTAATATCATGTCAGACACCACGTTCGTTATTTCAGAGTAACGCGCAAAGATGAAACGTGTTACAGTGAGTAATAAGTAATGTGATATAGCCTTTAAAACGTATTTGTTATTTTAGAATTTTATTTACAGTACACTCTGTTTTACTTTAATAATGGAAGACTGCCAAGATACTATTTAATTGTAAACATGATATCTGTTTACAGAACAATTGATGTATTTGCCATTATCTGATATACATACTTCAGGTTCAGTATTGTGGCTTAAGTTCATTCTTCTGCTTAAACTCCAACCAGCTCATTTTAAGTGGAAACGTACACCGTATGTTTGAGTAATTTATAACCGTATAGGAGCAATAGCCAAACGGAGCCATTAATATGAACTTGTTGCTGTTTGTTGTTTTATAATTTCGCGCAAAGCTACAAGAGGGCTATCTGCGTTAGCCGTTCCTAATTTAGCAGTGTAAGACTAGAGGGAAGACAACTAGTCATCACCACCCGCCACCAACTCTTGGGCTACTCATTTTACCAACGAATAGTGGGGATTAACCTTCACATTATAACGTTCCCACGGCTGAAAGAGCGAGCATATTTGGTGCGATCCAAATTCGAACCCGTGATCATCAGATTACGAGTCGAACGCCTTAACCTGCCTGGCTATGCCGGGCTAATATGAACTATTTCAGTAAACCGTATCGTACACTTTTTATCAAATATCAAATACAAAAACACGAAAGCTAAGCCTAATTTGATCTTTGAAATTTCTCTACAAATAAAAAAAACATATCCTACTTAATCGTTTAACTTCTAGAAATCAGGATTCTTAAAGGTCTTTAAAATAAAGACAATTTCTCGTCAATGTTTCAAGAGTCTTTCAATTTTATAACTAACTTAGATTTCATTGGTTTAGCGATATAAGTGTTCTGTTTATTATGTCTCCACCAACAGCTCGTGAAAATAGTTTACAAGCGTTTATAACGGTGGTTAACAAAGAGATTAAATATCCCTAAAATGTTATCTTAACCTATCTTTTATGCCTAAACTCTCTAATTTGACTGATATTAAACAAGATTTTAGAAAGATAACTAAATACAACTATCAACTAAGTTGATGTTGCAAAAAAGTAGAATTTCTTTCAAAATTACATTATTTTAAAGCACATTAAGTGGCAACGGCATTATATTGGTGTCATACATAAATAAATATGGAAATTAATTCAAGCTCATTCAGAGAAAAAGAGGCGTTTCTTTAGCTTTCTCTAAAGGAACGGAATATCAACCTGTCTGTGTATTTGTTCCAATGTTACGCACGTGAATTTGTCTTTAAATGTTAGGTGAATTCCAGACTTGGAAACAAGTAACGACAGAAATAATGTGTAATAATAATATCCATATTAAATAATATTTGTAAATACACTGACTTTTTTATTTATTTCAAAACACTATTTGAGAAAATTAGGATAAATTGATTTGGTAAGCTGTATTGCTCAAATAAAATTTTGTTATATTTTCGTTTAACTGAAAACTTAAAGAAGGTTTAACGAATTCCAGTTTTTCTCCTAATTCTTCCACCGATGGGACAATGGTAAACTGCTGATTAAAATCTTGAGGACAATGGTACACTGCTGGTTAAAATCTTGAGGACAATGATACACTGCTGGTTAAAATCTTGAGGACAATGATACACTGCTGGTTAAAATCTTGAGGACAACGAACATAAAGAAAAAACATGCATTTTGCGTTGTTAGATTCAACCACTTATTTGAGTAGAGCTTCGAAAGATGAAGAAAGGAAAAGGGAAAATAAAAATAAAAAACGTTTTTAGCATTTAATAGGGAAAATGTGAACACTATGAAAGTCGTCTAAATACTAGCTGGTCAAAAGTTTAAGACCATACCAAAAAGAAGTCCTAAACAGAGTAAGAAATGCCCAACAAGAGGTCTAAGTAATGAGTTGCACTGCGAATAACTTCAATCATTCGCTTTGGCATGGTCGATATAAGTGTTTGCAGAAGGCTGGCTGGAATGTTATTCCAAGTGGTGAAGATGGCTTCACGAAGATCATGCACTGTTTCGAATTGACGTCCATTTCTATAGACTTCCTTTGCCATCCACCCCAAAACATTTCAATGGTGTTCAGTTCGGGCGAACACGCTGGATGGTCCAAAAGAATTACGTTATTCGCCATGAAAAAGTCCTTTGTCCTGCGGGCATTGTGGATTGCAGCGTTGACCTGCTGAAGATCCAGTCATTTTTATACAAGCGAGGGCCTTCAGTCAATAAGAATGCTCTCTCCAACATGCCAATGTAGCCAGCTTCTGTTTCACACCACTGTATAACCTGAAGCTTTATTGTTCCATGGAAGGAGAAAGCACCCTAGATCATGATGGAATCTTCTCCACTGTATCGTGTAGAAAATGTCTCCGGTAGGACATCCTTATCGTGCCAGTTAACTTTCTTATCATCAGACAACAAAACCTTCGTTCACTTTTCTACGTCCCATGTTTGGTGCTTTTCAACAAAGTTTAACCGAGCTGTTTTGTGGTGTGAAAGGAGGCGTGGCCTTTGAAGACGTTTACGGTTTTAAAGCCTTTCTCTCGTAGATGCCGTATTATTGTTCTTGAGCTGCATTCTACGTTCGTAAGGGCCTTAATCTGGTTCGACGATCGGTTGGTGTCTTGCCGCAGAATCCGCCGAATCCTCCTGCTCAGCGCCGGCAAAATTTTCTTGGACTGACTACTTGGAATTCTTGTTTCGTATCCCTCAGGTTCTTTTAAGAAATTTGCAACAGTAGTTTTACTACGCCCAAATTCATCAGCTATGGCACGTTGAGAGAGACCTTGCTTTTGCAGCTTAACAATTCTGCCACGTCAACTTTTTAGCCTTTGCAATGTTGTTACCCAGTGTAACACAGGAGATATCAGTTTGAGATGTTGACAACGCTAATGCTTGAACACAAATAACTAAATTTCGTTACGTGTTTACGCGATTAACGCTTCGTTTCAGTATGGTCCTAAACTTTTAATCACCCAGTATTTAGGCTAATTTCATAGCGTTCGCATTTTCCCTTTTCTTATTTTAATCTTTCGAAGCTGTACTCAAATAAGTGGTTTAGTCTAACAATGCAAAATGCATATTTTTTCTTCATGTTCATTGGCCTTAAGATTTTGGCCAAGATTACGAACATTCAAAGTAAAAATCGACATTCGATTCATCACGATGGATACTCCACTCTAAAAAAAATCAAAGAAACAAATTCGTCTACACATGGGCCTTTTGTTTACAACCAGCAGTTGTAACATGAATAAAAGTTCCAATAATTTTATTTAAAGTAAACATATACAGAAAAACGTTGTATTATAAACTAATAATTACATTGCACAACAATTGTTTTGAAAAGTTTTGCTTCCTGACAAGTTTTTGCTGATTGTGACAGGTACCTGGTGGGTATGTACAAATATAGTTTTGGTTTTGCTTCATCACGTAGGAACTCTGAGAAATAGACAGTTAACTGTTTACCGGCAATAAAGTATTTAATTGCGTTTTATGTTTCTAATACGCTGTTAAGTTCAACATAATTTAAAGCGTTTTGCTCCTGATTTTCGTTTGTATTCAATGTCCGGTGCATCACGTTGCAGTGTCCAACAGTAGTCTGCAAGCAATGACGGATTCCAGTTGCTTTGATATCGTTTTTACATTGTAGCAATGTCCTGGTGAAACATTTCACCCTGTTCGTCACTGACAGTACCGAGATTTGCGGGGAAGAAGTCGAAGTGTGAATGGAAGAAATGAATCTTGAGTGACATGTTGCACTTCATTGTTTTGTATACTTTGAGAAGTTTGTCTACCAGCTGAATGTAATGTGGGGCTCTGTAATTGCCAAGAAAATTGTCAACAACGTCTTTGAAGGCTTTTCAGGCAATCTTTTCCTGCCCAACTAACAGATCTTCGAACCGCTTGTCACTCATAACATGTCTGATCTGAGGGCCAACAAAAATGCCCTCTTTGATCTTGGCCTCAGTTATCCTTGGGAACATCTGTTTTAAATAACGAAAACCTTCGCCTTCTTTGTTCTTTGCTTTCACGAAATTCTTCATAAGTTCCAATTTTATGTGAAGAGGAGGCAAAAAAATCTTTGCTGGGTCGACAAGCGGTTCATGCGCCACATTTTTCTATCCTGGAACTAACGTTTTACGGAGTGGCCAGCTATGTCTAGAATAATGTGACTCTTTGGCACGACTGTCCCATTCACAGATGAAACAACAGTATTTTGTATAGCCTAGCTGCTGTCCCAGTAACAGAGCAACGACTTTCAGATCTCCACAGATATTCCAGTTGTACTTGCTGTACTGGATGTGCTTCAGCAACATTTCCATTGTCTTGTAGGTTTCTTTCACATGTGCTGCAAAGCCAACAGGTATTAAAAGGTGAACGTTGTTATTGTGTAACAGAACAGTTTGAGACTTAACATTGATGAATCAATAAAGAGACGCCACTCTTGCGGGTCATGGTCACAACCCAAGGCAGAGAACAATCCTTCGATGTCAACACAGAAACAGAGACTGTCAACTTTTGCAAAGAATTTGGTTATATCATCTTGGCGGCTTCGAAAAACATAAAGTTTCGTACCTGGTGACAGCAAACATCATTCCTGCAATCTCGAACCCAGCAATTCGGCTTTTGCTTTTGACAGACCCAAATCTCTGACCAGATCGTTTAATTCTGACTGTGTTATGAGATGTGGATTGCCTGAGGAATACGGTTCAAAACCCGGATCAATGTCACTACCAGTTCCCTGCATTGCAGTTTCTTCATCTGGTTCGTCTAAGGTCCATTCCTCTGGTGGTTTCGGAATTGAAAGGCTGTCGTCATGTGGCACGGGTCTCATTGCTGAAGGCAGATTAGAGTATTAAATTGACTTCTTGTTTTTGGCAGAGAAACCAGACACATTAGTCAAACAGAAGTAACAGTCCATCACATGGTCTTTCTGTTCTCGCCATATCATCGGGACAGCAAACGGCATTGTCTTTCGAGTGCCTCTGAGCCAAGCTCTCAGATAGACAGCACATGTCGCACAACAAATGTGAGGCGCCATTCCTGGTCTTGATCGACAATTTTACAGCTGAAGTACATATGATATGTTTTCTTCACAAGAGTAGTCATTGAGCGTCTCTGAGTATACTCGCCACAAATATAGCAGAATGTATCGCGGCTGTTACGACATTGACGAGGCATATTTACCGACACCAATCGTCCTGTAAAACGTCTATAACATCTAACTTGTTAGTTGTTACAGTGCTACTGAAGCAATTCTATATTCTGAAACAATACGTTCACACTATCAGGTCTATATTAATCCAATGAGCAGCATCTGTGTATGCAAGTCACTTTTATAGCCTGCTGAGACAGTGTCAAGCTGGCTCGGGCATGCCCAGGCTGCATACTTCCACAGAACAGCTTCCAACCTGGCCTGATTTCATGCCTGGACATGCCCAGACTGCACAATACTGTGTTCATAGGTCTCTTACAGAAACAAAAATTTTTGGACACAAATATAAGAAAAAACATGAATAAAAACTGAAGATTTTGATGAAACGGTACGTGATGGGCAAATTTGGATGTGATTTTCGTGATCAGCAGCCAAAAATTTATAAGGAACACCAAACAGTGTTCAAGAAGCAAAAACTTTGTTGTGCAGTGTTATGTTTGTTATTTAACAATAACACAGACTTGTGTTAAATTTATATGATGTATTTTTAAATCTTATTTATGTGCCGTGTTTGAATTTTAATTGATGTTAAGAAATACTTTAACTTACTAATAGTTTCCTGTGTATAAAACACGATAACATGGTGCTTTTCTAATCCCACAGCGACTGTAACCACTCAAATACTAGAAGAGTCTTGTCTTAAACTCAAGTGTTTTTATAAGATTTAGAGCATGAGGAATCCAGGGGATGGGGATGGGTGGGTCAGAGCTTCAGTCTTTAATATAGATTTGGTATCACAATATAGTAAGTTGATAAGATACTATAAACATATTTTGGTAGCATAATATAGCATGTTGATCAGATACCATAAACAGATTCTGGTAGCTCAAAATAGATAGTTGATCAGATAACATAAACAGATTCTGGTAGCTCAAAATAGATAGTTGATCAGATAACATAAACAGATTCTGGTAGCTCAAAATAGATAGTTGATCAGATAACATAAACAGATTCTGGTAGCTCAAAATAGATAGTTGATCAGATAACATAAACAGATTCTGGTAGCTCAAAATAGATAGTTGATCAGATAACATAAACAGATTCTGGTAGCTCAAAATAGATAGTTGATCAGATAACATAAACAGATTCTGGTAGCTCAAAATAGATAGTTGATCAGATAACATAAACAGATTCTGGTAGCTCAAAATAGATAGTTGATCAGATAACATAAACAGATTCTGGTAGCTCAAAATAGATAGTTGATCAGATAACATAAACAGATTCTGGTAGCTCAAAATAGATAGTTGATCAGATAACATAAACAGATTCTGGTGGCTGAAGAAAGAAATTTCTTAACCTAAAGATGACCTAGAAAAGTCGAAACGTTGTTCTCTGCTTATCAATAAAAGTGTTAATACGCATACCAGCCATTCTGAGATACAAATTTGATCAGATAACATAAACAGATTTAGAAGTTAAAGATAGAAAGTTGATTAAGTAACATAAACAGATTTGGTATCACAAAAAAACAAGTTGATCAGTTACCATAAGCACATTTCGTAGCTGAAGAAAGAAAGTTGATCAGCTAATATAAATAGATAAGTAGTTGATCAGGTAATATAAATAGATAAGTAGTTGATCAGTAATATAAATAGATAAGTAGTTGATCAGATAACATAAACATATTTGGTTAATCAAAAAAATGTTCAAAATATATTATATAAGATGTTTTTTTATATTTAAAATATATATTGTATCTTACGTCTGGATACTAAAATTACGGGTCAGGTAACACAATCACTCATGATTGACAGAAATACGGATTAGGTTTAATGTTGCTACATGGAGGACGTAATACACACAAGCAGAGCCAAAGAGTTAAATTTTGCAAACCTAAATATCTAACACATTTTTACAGTTTCGTAAACTGTTTAAACAATGTCACTGACGATAATGTACTTCCTGACGTATATTGATTTATTTGGTCTCATAATAAGAAAACTAATTCCGTATACTAAACATCCAATAATGAGGCGTGGGTAAACGTCTGTCATGTATTCATTTATGTTAAATGTGTCTAATATGTTTCCCCTGTCAATTCCTGACAACAAAACAGAGGCAGTGACAGAAGGTTTCAGCTTCTTGTAACGTACACCGGCTTCATCCAACCTGTTAAAGAAAACCATGGGCTTAATTTCCTGATACATCTTGCTATAAGTCTGCTTTTCTATACCTATTATTTTCTAGAAAAAGTCCTGCTAGAAACAATAGGCTATTGCACTACGAGTCAAAAGCGTTGATACAAAGTTGTGGAAGCAAATTATCATAAAAAAATACGTGATCAATAAAACAAGCTTTTCAATGTACAAACACACACTAATCACCTCTACCAGACCCCATAAAGAACAGCACTACTTCTTTATCGATGTTTCTATGAAAGACGTGAATCCATATTGGCCTTCTATTGTATAAAAGCTTTTGTGTTGGTCTTTGGTTAGAATTAGATTTATGATTTTACATTTTATGGTTGGATCTAAAATCTGACAAGCAAGTCATCAACCGCTACAGCTGTTCTTATCATGACGAACTTACCCCTGCACACAATCCAAATTAACAAAAGAAAAAAGCAAGGGCTGTTATTATAAGAAACCGTGAATAACAAATTCAGTGCCCGTTCTATAAAGCACTGAAATGTTCAGCAACGTAAATTACGGTTTATGTCTTCTGTCAATTTGTTTAAGACAAATCTACTAAAACTATCTCTATATGTTAATTTTGAACTTCCGACCAAAAG
The DNA here is from genome assembly GCF_004210375.1 of Tachypleus tridentatus. NCBI lineage: Eukaryota > Metazoa > Arthropoda > Merostomata > Xiphosura > Limulidae > Tachypleus > Tachypleus tridentatus. Next base: position 7,591,416 of record NC_134835.1, on the reverse strand, counting down.
GAAGGTCAAACTACGGTACAAACCGTCAAGTTTTAAACTACTTTCTCACCAAAAAATACTGGAACAGATCGTCGCAGTACACTCCAACACAGCTGCACTCGCTTGGTTCGCAGTGTGGCATGTCTGGACCGTAAGTAAAACTATAAAATTAACCAGATAATTGTAGTTAAAAACCGCTGATGTGGGTGTTACATTTTTTATTAAAACAAAGCAGAGAACAACGTTTCGATCTAAAGATGACCTAAGAAGGTCGAAAAGTTTTCTGTACTTTATTTTAATAAAAGTTTTAATAATCGTAACAGCCATCTTGAGATACATTTTAACTTCAAGTGGGTTTTTCATCATCACTAATAACCAGATAATTAAAAACACATTTGACTTCATAATAATAATAAAATAAAAGTATGAAAGTTATTGTTCTTAGTCGTTAATGTCACATTATGACAAGACTCGAACCTTTCCACAGGCTCCGGCGTGGCCAGGTGGTTAAGGCACTACACTCGTAATTTGAGGGTCTCGGGTTCGAATCCCCGTCCACCAAACATGCTGCCATTTTAGCCGTGGGGCGTTATAATGTTACGGTCAATCCAACTCTTCTTGTTAAAAGAGTAGCCCAAGATTTGTCTGTGGGTGGTGATGACTAGCTGCCTTCCCTCTAGTATTACACTATTAATTGAGGGACAGCTAGCGCAGATAACCCTCGAGTAGCTTTACGCGAAATCAAAAAACAAACAAACAAACGTTTCCACATAAATCATATATATGGTATGTGTACGAGTAAAATAACCAAAAATAAATTATACAACAATTCAATAAGTTCATTTGAATACGTGTTTTCAAATTATAAGTAAGAAGCGAATAAAATATTTTCATGACAAAAATATTCAAGAATTCTAAAGTACTAGAAGGTATGTAGAAAAAAAATATTTATTTTATCTTTCATATTACCCTTAAGAAAATAATATTGAATTTGTATGTGTGTGGCACATTTAAAGAGCTATGTATATATTAAGTCCAATTTGTTTTGGAATGGGAGATTTGAAGCAGATATTTCAAACCGCAAGTTGGACAATTCCGCATTGGATTTATTCATCTGATTTATTAAATATATTTAGTTTAACCATGCACTTTGACCCAGTAGCAGTAAAAAAACCTTCCATCTAGAAGTGTTCTAATACAGAATAATGACTTTCCAGAGCTAAAAGTTAAACTTTTTTATTTTCATTCACAGAGTAGAACAGCTTTCCATCCGTCCTCAGTGTATTAACTGTCTAAAACTTGTTAGAATGAACGTTTGTTGAATAAGCACCTGATATTTTGTACGTACATATATGTGCCTAATTTTGACAACTACATTGTTTTTGTTTTGATATTTCGCACAAAGCAACTCGAGGGCTATCTGTGCTAGCCGTCCCTAATTTAGCAGTGTAAGACTAGAGGGAAGGCAGCTAGTCATCACCACCCACCGCCAACTCTTGGGCTACTCTTTTACCAACGAATAGTGGGATTGACCGTGACATTATAACGCCCCCACGGCTGGGAGGGCGAGCATATTTGGCGCGACTCGGGCGCGAACCCGCGACCCTCAGATTACGAAGCACACGCCTTAACGCGCTAGGCCATGCCAGGCCCGACAACTACATTACGAAAGTTTTATAAAATAATCAATATGAAAACGTCTACCAAAACAGCGTTTCGAGTTCCTATACGGATGAATAACACGAGCCATCACGACATAAGTAAGTACATAGGAAAATGGAATTTGTTATTTTTCTAATCCAGTCGCATTTCATATTTATTTTCATAATACTTGACACTGGAAGTAAGTGTATGAAAGTTGTATGTGGTAAAGGTTAGTTGTGATTTTAAATAAATCACATCACACTATCTCGCTCTCATTTCCTCTGACAGTAAGCACGCAACGAAACGTTCGGTAAATACAAAATATGCAATAAGAATCTTCCTGATTCATTTTTAACCATTTTTCTAAATAGTTTCCTTGTTCTTGTAAAAGTTTTAATTGTATACTGACTAATTAGATAACATGTTTCAAAGAACTGGTTTAGGGCTTGGCTATAAATGAATGGTTCCTTTACGCTATAGCGTTAAGCCTTCGAGTTCAAATGTCTCTGTATTTGAAGCCGTTTTCTAGCGTTTTTACCAAGAAACTTTTGTGTAAGATACTATAAAACCTGCCAATACTGCAGTCTGAATACTTGGCCTGTTCATTAGCTTTCACATTACAACATACGTACATAACGTACAGTTGGGCCTAAATATCTGAGCTATTCACTAACCTTTGACTACAACTTACTTACATGACGTACAGTTGAACTTAACAGCACAGATATCTGAACACCTGAACAGTTCATTAGTTTTTTACTACAACATACTCACATAACATAGAGTTAAAACTTCCAGTACAGATATATCACTATACTTCAAGCTGTTTTATAGCACGTTTACTTTAACATAAATGCACAGAGATATGCCTACCAATACATCTGTCTCAGTGTATTCGATACTCTTCTCATGTTCCTTTCTTACGATATATCAGTAAAAAATACTGTTCAACCAACCTGTACAGATATCCCCGTGCTCGACCTATTCTCTGCCTGATTTATTACAATATGTCTGCATGAGACAGAATTAAACCTACCACTACACATGTTTAAGTAGTTGATCTGTACGTTGGCTTTTTTTTATTACAATATACCAACATAAAATAAAGTTAAACATAACAGTAAAGGTGTCTCGGTATACTTCACTTGTTGCATAAAATAAACCCGTATAAGGTAGGATTAAACTTATAACTATACTTGCTGCTAATCTCTAGCCCTTTATATTACTGTATATTTATGTAAAATCAGAACATATCAAACCAGCACACGTAAATGTTACAGTATATTTGATGCAAACAACACTCCAGCCGTATATCAAGACATACAGCATTGACCTATACAATCTGCTACAGGACACTTTGTGTGTTATTAAAAGAAGTTATAGTTCAGTTATCTATCATCGTCTATATCTCTGACACTAGTAATCCTAAACACTAGATCTGTAGATATGCTCTATTTTATCACATTTCTTGGCAATCAATTAAAAACATTGAGATGTAACATCTAACTTTGACTTAGTTTCTTCTTTCGAACGTCCATGCAAAGTTACATGAGTTATTGGACTAACGTTTTTACTATAGCTTAACCTCAGGATAAAAGTGGACCGTTTTAAGTTTCAATCATTCAGATTAAGTCAAACGGAACTATAAGGTAAAGGAACGTGCAGATACATAACCGGTGATTAGGTCAAGCACACTAGAGTAACGGTCAGTATCTAGTTCAAATTTTCAAAAGAATTATTCGGATGGACGGTTATTATTGATTATTCATTGCCTACTTTTTAACACAAGTTTACTCAGTTTTACAAAATTATCCTAATTAAATCGTTCTAAGCATCATTTGGTATTAGCTGAAGCAATTAGCATAACTTTCTTATCTCGTGGTTTATAAGTGTACTGTACTCTTTTTACAAAAACTACACAAAAGCTTTCTGTACCTAGCCATCCCATTGGCTATACCGAGTGCATGGTGGTGATGATAAAAAACTGTTAATCTAAATTCCACTGCGTTACTATAGAGTCATGTGAAAAAGTTAGGACACCTAATGAAAACCTGTGTATTTGTGTAATATTTTTGGATATATAGATATTTAATCTATACTGAGAGATTATATGAATATAACTAAATAATTGAAACTGAAGAAAAGACTTTTCAAGATCTTCTGTAAATGTTATTCTACAAAAATGCATATTCTAACTGAGGAAAAAGTTAGGACACCCCCACATTTATTGCCACTTAAAATGACTCAACTCACACACAGGTGTATCACACCAGGTGCACATGATTAGAAGATCGTCACTCAGCATTTTGAATGAGGCTTGCTCTATTTAAACCTTAGACATTTAGTTTGGTGTGCTCCTGACTGTTGAAGTGAGAGTGAGCACCATGGTGAGAGCAAAAGAGCTGTCTGAGGCCTTCAGAAAGAAAATTGTAGCAGCTTATGAGTCTGGTAAGGGTAAATCCCTTACGAAGATCCCAAAAGATTTTTTAAATCAGCCATTCCACTGCCCGGAAAGTAGTCAACAAGTGGAGACCTTTCAAAACAACTGCCAAAATGCCCAAGTTCACCCCAAAAGCAGACCGCAAGATGCTAAAAGAGGTCTCCAAACACCCTAACATGTCATCACGAGACCTACAACAGGCTCTGGCTACTGTTGATGTGAAAGTGCATGCCTCTACAATCAGAAAGAGACTGCACAAGTTTAACTTGCATGGGAGGTGTACAAGGAGGAAACCTTTGTTCTCTAAGAGAAACATCAAGGCCAGACTGAAGTTTTCCAGAGAGAATGTAAACAAAGACCAGGACTTCTGGAATAATGGTCTTTGGACAAATGAATCCAAAATTGAATTATTTGGACACAAGAACAGAGGACATGTTTGGCGTAAACCAAATACAGCATTCCAAATAAAGAACCTCATACCATCTGTGAAGCATGGAGGTGGAAGTGTCATGGTTTGGGGCTGCTTTGCTGCAGCAGGACCTGGACAGCTCACAATCATAGAATCCACCATTAATTCTACTGTGTATCAGAGAGTGCTTGATGATCATGTGAAACCATCTGTACGAAAATTAAAGCTGAAGCAGAACTGGACCCTGCAACACGACAATGACATAAAACATACCAGTAAATTCACCAAGGACTGGCTGAAAACTAATAAATGGAGAGTCCTGAAATGGCCGATTCAAAGCCCAGATCTTAATCCCATTGAGATGCTGTGGGGTGACTTGAAACGGGCTGTACATGCAAGAAACCCCTCAAACATCTTACAGCTGACAGAATTTTGCATTGAGGAGTGGGGCAAACTTTCTTCAGACCGATGTCAGAGACTGGTAGATGGCTACAAGAAGCGACTCACTGCAGTTATTTCAGCCAAAGGGGGTAACACTAGCTATTAGGGGTAGGGTGTCCTAACTTTTTCCTCAGTTAGAATATGCATTTTTGTATAATTACAGTTACAGAAGATCTTGAAAAGTCTTTTCTTCAGTTTTAATTGTTTAGTTATATTCCTATAATCTCTCAGTATTGTTAAAATTGAGATTAAATATCTATACATCCAAAAATGTTACAAAAATACACAGGCTTTCATAGAGTGTTCTAACTTTTTCGCATGACTGTAAATAAAAAAATTAACAATGTTTTAGAGGCAAACAATTGCCAACTTATTCTTCAAAGAATGTGGTTAGTTGTATTACAAATAATAGTGTTTGTCAATAGTAAAATGTCACTTCTGTGGTTTGTTGGTGTGTGTTGAGAAAACGTTATGATGTTTACATGTGAAAGAAGGAACTCAGCGTGCGATCTAAAGGAGTGAAGACAGAACTGGCTGTCAAACTGATAGCTACATTTATTGCACTAATGAGAATTTTTACACCAAATATTCACTTATTTAGTTAACTAGGCCGAGCATTTTATTTTAACCACTATCATGCCCCACGTCGAACCCAAAAATCTCGTCCTGTTTGACTGATGACTGAATATTTGCCATATAATTATTATCAGCGATATAAGTGTAACTGTCAGTTTAATCATCTGATTTTCAGAGCCGAAGTGGATTTGGTTATTCGTGATGACGAGGAAACTACTTAAAGTAAAAATGTATCTTAAGATGGCTAATATGGGAATTAACACTTTTATTAAAATAAAGTAGAGATCAACATTTCGACCTTTCTCAGGTCACCTTCAGGTTAACTAAGAGAGTTTGCAACTGACGGTTGCCTGGCACATGTCTTACGGACGAGATTATAAACGGGTGCGGGAATGTAGGGGACGCTGCAGTATATGTAGATTTTGGTTAGATAATTGTAGCAAGATTGAAACATTAGTATTTGTTTTTACCCTTTTAAATTCAGGTTTGTATTTATAGACATTTAACAACATAATTAACTGTGTCATTTTTAAAGCAATAGTTCTGTTGAGTGGTTCATTACATTAGAAATGATACAAAGGAAGTGGAAATACATCAAATAAGAATGGAAAGTGACAGAGACATTGAAATCACCGGAGCCATTGGTACATCGTTAGAGCGTCAGTCGAATTCCGATATTAAATTGGATAAGGTTAGTCCCAGGAATTGATGGTTGGTGATGGTGTCTTTCTTCTAACCTAAATTAGCGATGAATATGCGCTGAAAGTTATTGTATAGCTTTGGAAGGAAGGATGAAGTTACATTTACGAAACACAAGATAAAAAATACAACTTCACGTTTTGTTGTGAAAATTTGATGTAATAAATTTCCTTTTTGAGCATTGTTGTCAGAACACGGTAAAACAAAACGATATTGCTGGCACCTGGTGGCTTAAAATGAAAATACATATGATTAATATTCTTTAATTACTTGAGTTCAGGTAGACTTTACATGGCAGTAATGTTCGGAAAACGTTGCCATTTTAAAGGGAAGAATACAATGTGACTTACAAGATTGTGAGACTGAAAAAAACACGAACTTACTCAATGTTTTAGAAAAAAAAAAGAACACGATAATTTTCCTTGAATGCTTTCAGTATTTTATCTGGTATTAGTAACAATACATTTCAATTATTATTTTATTATCAATATTTTGTATAGATATCTGGCCGTCTTTTCTTTGGCCTTCTATTATCTAAGATATGGAGGGGTGGGATTTATTCAAATCGATCGAACTGTTTCGCGAGTTGTGACAAATAGTTGAAAAGGAAGGACCTTATCTTCCTTTCGCAACCATACAGTGAAAAGAACAAATTATACTAATTCATGCAGTGTTTCATGACAGAAATTTCTTTGAAAGAAATTAATTAGTAATAATATGACATATTATTCAAACATAAATAGAAATAAATATTACTTACTCGTAGCGAGTAAGGGACATCACCAAAAAGTATACATGATACGCAATTACCAAACTTTTTTTATCTTCATATTCAAAGCTAACAAATCAAGTGTGGCGAACTTGCATGCCTGTTGTAAGACTAGAGGGAAGGCAGCTAGTTAGCACCACCCACCGCCAAATCTTGGACTACTCTTTTACCAACGCATAGTGGGATTGAGAGTCACATATATCGCCCTCACGGCTGAAAGGGGGAGCATGTTTGGTGCGACCGGGATTCGAACCCGTGACCCTCGGATTACGAGTCGAACGCCTTAACACGCTTGGCCATGCCGGGCCAGGGGGATTCTGAAAGGTTTACTCATGCCTAGCACGAGCCCGACTCATTTCAATCAAACACGTGATTCTTCTAGCCTTGTGCTTTCCTTTTATCTCAGCTTATAGATTTATACACGTCTTAATTTAATTATCTGAACCTTCAGTTTGAGGTAACTGTATTTACCATTAATAGTTTCCAACTTACTATTGAAACATCTTTTAATTCTTTAAACTTTCAAGTTTTGGTTTTTACATTCTTTGTTGCATTATGATTCACAACATGTTTAATCGTAAAATGAATATCGAAATATAAATTGAATAAAATCTCTGACACCCATCTCCAGTCTTCAAACAAAGGCCCGTGAAACCACTTATCCAAATTTGATTACTTATCACCGTAAATAACATCTTGCTTACATATAAACATATCGATTTTTCAGATAGTACAGTGTTATTCATTAAAAAGTCGAAAATCAAACGTTTTATTTCATGACCACCAGAGGAACTTTAAAAAAAAATATTTTGGTGCTTAAATCGTCATAAATATGGATAAATTTATCATTTATGTGCCTTGAATGATCTAATTAATTCGTCGACATACGAGTAAAGCCCATTACATGAAAATGAAATTATAATTCACTTAACTAACAACCTTCACAGAATGTTCCTTGATGTACAATGAAGTAAAACGAACCAACGTTATTTGTAGTAATATTAATTTGATGGGAAGCTTTCGAAAAGCAACAAATAAAGTTCCGAATAAAGGAAATGGTTACCGTTAAAAGATACACACAAAGAAATGGATTTCTTTCACAGCATAAAACTGTGTGAACATCAGTAAGAAAAACGACATGATTTCGTGTTTTTTACACACTCTGAAGTGACATATCTACTGTAAAATAGTTCTTCCTCCATATGGTTTTACATATAAGTACAAATCAGATCGCAGCTGTGTAAACACCAACTTGCTTGTGGACTCATGACATTGTTGGCTGCAAGCCCCTAATAACACGAGTCACACAATACTCAGAGATACTAGCAATTACCATGAAAGGAAATGAGAGACTTCGATGTTTCTCTCTTAATTATCTGCAGTGTAACAAATATTTGAGTTTCATGTAAATATACTCCACCGGTAATGAATAGCAAAATAACAAGTGTAATTTAACAATTAACAGACTGCTCATATATTTTTATTTTACGCCTGTATATATATATACTCTATAAAAACTCATTAGTGGAACTGTTAAACGTCAAATAAATGTAAATATAAGTACAATATATCTCACTTACAAATGAGTAATTTTGATGAATAGTAAATGGATAAATAACAAAGGTAACCGACGAAGGAAACTCATTTTAGTTATTGTGAGTTGAAAAACTAAAGAAAACTTCTCTCGTGCACAACTTGTCTCCACGTGGTTTTAAAATGACACGTTAGTAAATATATTTGGATTCTCTGTAACAATTTGAAACTTATCTGTGGAGCCTTCACAGAATAATGAATACGATACACCACCCCAGTAGTACAAATCAGTCTGTTTAAAAGACGATACATGTCATGACGGATACGATTACTCGCCGACGTTGACAGAGACAAATAAATAGCACGGCCATAAATGAATGAAAAGACAACCTGAAGTGTAGAACGTGGCCTCACACATGACATGTGTTTCACTTGTTGTTATTACTTGTTAAAGTGAACAGCTTACACAAAGAAAAGGAAAGGAACAGCTAGTCGATAGTTCAATAAAATTCTCCATTTCTCGTTTTAATTTATTTTTTTAAACAGTTAGAAAATAGATAAAGATGAATATTGCTTTCAGTTTCTACGCACAGTTAATTAGTCTGTCCAATCAGGTACGTCCTGTTCTGGTGTGATAAGACAAGTACATGTTCGACATGGTACATCCTGTTCTGGTGTTTTCTATATGGTACATTCTGTTCAGGTAGATAAGATAAGTATTTCACTGTTCTAAATGGTACATTTTGTTCGGGTGTGGATGAGACAAGTATTTCATTGTCCAAGGCTTAAGTATTCAGTAATACCATTGGTTATTAACGGACTTGATAAGTTTATATGTCATCAACACTTTTTACTTATTACAATATCAGCCGTTATCCTATAAAACCTGGTTTGGAAACTAAACTTGCTGTGAGTTCAACAAATGTGTCAGATTCAGTTTTTAAATGAATTTAACACCAATGGTGTGACCGAATGATCAGTTTTAAATAATTGATCCTGGATTTGTTCTTAAGTGAGATGAGATTTCTATATTTTGATTTTTTAGAAATTAAATATAAGTAACTGTCCTGTCGAAAGTTTATTGTTAAGGAAGGAGTTGAAAGCTAATAGTTTTTACGTTTATGTCGAATAATTTACCTAATTAAACATTTGTTTTTGGTCTTAGACTAATCGTAGTTGGTGTAATTGGGCAACGGGTGCTCTATTAGACAGGTAAACCTATAAACGCCTTGACTAGTATCTCTCTTCCTTATTATTTAGCCGGGCATGGCCAAGCGTGTTAAGGCGTGCGACTCGTAATCTGAGGGTTGCGGGTTCGCATCCCGCTCGCGCCAAACATGCTCGCCCTTTCAGCCGTGGGGGCGTTATAATGTGACGGTCAATCCCACTATTTGTTGGTAAAAGAGTAGCCCAAGAGTTGGCGGTGGGTGGTGATGACTAGCTGCCTTCCCTCTAGTCTTACACTGCTAAATTAGGGACGGCTAGCACAGATAGTCCTCGAGTAGCTTTGTGCGAAATTCAAAACAAACAAACCTTATTATTTTAAAACAAGATTAGATACGGCTGTGCATAAACAGTCCTTGTGTAGCTGACGCAAAACTTTGAAGACAAACAAACCATAAATCTTGAAAACATTGTGAAAAGCTGTTGGTATTTTTAGTAATGATTAATAAACACATGACTATAATTTTGTTGTATTTTATAGTTTTATAAAATACAAACAGGATTTGCTTTGTACACTCCAACTAATTTGTATGTATGAACCATTATCGATAAGTTCACATTAAAACCTAAAGCAAATTAAATCGAAAACAGAATATTTTTATATTTAAAACAAGAACAACTAATGTTATATTCAGCTACCTTACGTCCTTACATCTTTTGGTACGATTTGAATCGACTTTAAACCTATTATATTTCTAGATACACGATACAATTAGTTGGAGCCATCAAATAAAACTAGGATTCTTAGCTTCCTTCCTTCTCTATACTGGTCTTAGTGGCTCAATTGTAAGCTTCACGGCTATAACTCTTGAAATTTGTGATTCAGTTTACTGTGTAGCTTTGCATTGAAATAACAAACAAACGAATCTACGAACCATCGGTAAAGTTTTCCAGTGAAACGCCACGACAGACTATAAATAGTACATGTAACATCCACGAAGAACGGTTTCTTCAGCTGAGTTTAATATAAGTTTCAGCATTTGAGAATCTTTGACTAAGACCTGGTACGTGATATAAGATGTAGTTTACCAAACACGTAGGTTTTAAACACAAAAAATATGTGCTCGATGGTTTTCTTTTCTTTCAAGTGACACTCGGCATTTTGATCTAATTTAGTTGTAAAAGTCGTCATTGGGTAACTATTTCCGCTTCTTAACTGGATATGGACCAATCAGCTTCAGGTTTGTCGAGAAATTTCTCAGCTGGCGAGACGCATTAAATGTTACAGTTACAAGCTACTAAATGTTAACACTATATTTAATTTATTCTTACATATTTATTATTGAATTTTAAATACATCTCGTTTATTGAAACTACAATATTTCTCATGTCTCGTTCGAAGAACGTGAATTCAAAATAAAATCAGGACTTTTTGATAGAATTCAAAACGACGATTCACAACAGGGTTAACCATATGTTTATAAAATAACTAATTAGAAACCTGTTACCTTAACTTCTTCAAACTATAGTTTATCTCGTGAATACAGTAACTGAATTAGTTCTTTCTAGATTTCACTAACTCCTATTGGAGAAACTTTACAAGTAATTTCTTTTATGTGATCTACAAATTTGTTACATAGGAAGTATAAATTGTTTGAAAAGATGTGAGAGTCAATTACTATGGTTGTTTAGCTGTTATTTGACAAAAGAGTTCAGAGTTTCATTTAACAATAACCTTTCATCTTTCAAGCCCAATTTTGTGTTCGGTTTATACCAATTTCCAGTTTTATATTATCTGGAAACTGTTAATAAATTTTCATTATTCAAGAATTTTTTCCAAGTTTATTTTCTGAGAGTTTTTGTTTTGTTTTAATTTCGCTTAGTGGCTTTGTTATTATTCAAAATCAACATGGACCTGGCAAAGCCTGGTGGTTAGGGCGCTCGACTTGCAATCTGAGGGTCTGGAATCGAATCTCGTTCACTGAAGGTGCTTGCCCTTTTCACCATGGATAGTTACAAAATAACAGTCAGTTGGATTCTTTGGTGTAAGAATAGCCCAAAAGTTGACACTGGGTGGTTTTCTCTAATCTATAGTTGCTAAATTAAGGACGGCTAGCGTAGATAGCGGAATCCTAAAGCAATCTAAAACAACTTAAGTATAATCCTCAAGACGTAGAGGATATGAGCTTAAGGCTTGACTCATTCGCAAACAAAACTTTAGATGACTCATTGGTTTAAGAATGTTCACGATGCTACTTATGTATAGCTCATTTGCTTGTAATTTCTTTAGAAGAATCCACATCAGCCAAAAGAACATTCCGATTATCCGACGTTGTTTGTTCACCTATTAAAATTTCATAATAATAACGAAGAATAGCGAAATCAGTAAACATATTAAACCTTTCTTATAAATGAAGATATGTTTTGAAGGATTGATGAAATTGTAAAATCACTAAAGTAATATTGGGTGATTTCTTTTGACGAAGTGGAAGGCAAGTTTGATCGGAATTCTAATCTACGACTCTGCTTGTCTGCAAACTTACTGTGTTTCTGGTGTTCTAAATCCCATTGTTCACTTCACTGGCTAATAAGGACAGGGTTTATGCTTGTATAGCGTATATTTAACTATTCCTATGTTAGTTTCGAATACCATTCATGTGACCTTAAACGGTTTGGTAGTTCCATTTTGTTTACTACTCTCGTCGTATAGGTATATATATATATATATATACATATAAAACATAAGAACAATATTTATTAGTTTAAGAAATATTTTATTATATAATGGTTCGTTGTTCATACTCTTATGATGATAAAATTATCTTTCCACTTGCTACGAATACGTATATAGTTTTGTAGCACAATATAACATGAAGGATTACACGTGTTTTTTTTTCCAGTATACGCTGGACATAAAGTGTCTTTGTTACGTGATAAAATGAAATTGAAACGAGTTTGAAACAAATTTTTGCATGATGAATTTCAATACATAACATTATTCGAAAAGGCGTTCTTGTTTTTCATAATCCTTTGGCTATACTATAGAGTTCGCTTGTATTTTCTCTAAATAATGTTTTATATTGTCTTTATAATAATGGTTAATATTATTTCAAAGAGGCAAATACGTTGCTTTCTCCTGAAAAATACTAAGACTCTCTGAGAATTATTATTATTATTATTGTATTTTTGTATTTGTGATATGGTTTTTTCAGATAAAGCTACACGTTGGACCACGTTAAAGTATATTTTGTGAAGTTGGAGAACAGCATCTGGTCTCGAAACCCGGATTCTTTTTCTCATGCCCGCTTGAAAAGACCTCCCATTTATGGCACAATTCGTAAAGCATGGGCTGAAAAAACCAAAGACACCAGAGCCAGGTGTTTACCATGAAAAAGAACAATGATAACTTGTCAGCTACTTCTCCTAGGTCACTGATGAAGCAACAGAATATATTTAAAATGTATTCTCGTCATCACGAAAAATACGTTAAAGCTATGATGAAATCAGTTGAATGGATCCACAGTAAAAACACAAGTGAATCTCAAAACTAAAGATGGAGGACTTTCGAAACGTCGTCCTATTCACATATGTATCTACAACAGGCAGTCGCTGTCCATTCAACATAGTATCATGCACAATCTTTCAAAGAGAAGTTAAAGCCAGTAGTTGATGGGTTGAAAACCCTAGATGTTTACAGCATACTAGATTTTGGTCGCAGCCAGAGGTCAGTCGGAATGAGACAATCAAAATTAGGAGAATGTTAACAATGGATCTTTGAGTTGATAAGTGTCGTACTACATTTAACAATGTCAACAATGCAACTGATAAACACACGTAACCATGACAACAATGTAATTAATAAACACACTTAACCATGACAACAATTTTAATTAATAAACACACTTAACCATGACAACAATGTAATTAATAAACACACTTAACCATGACAACAATGTAATTAATAAACACACTTAACCATGACAACAATGTAATTAATAAACACACTTAACCATGTCAACAGTGTTATTAATAAACACACTTAACCATGACAACAATGTAATTAATAAACACACTTAACCATGACAACAATGTAATTAATAAACACACTTAACCATGACAACAATGTAATTAATAATCACACTTATCTTTGTCAACTGTGTATTTAACAAAGACATTTAACCAAGTTAATAATGTAATTAATAAACACAATTTTGACACAACGCAGTTTATGGTTCTAATATAAGATAAAAAGAAACTATAGTAGAAGATATGTACAACAGGAACTGGACAATACTTTGGGCACCTGAAGCTCTCATATAATTACTAAAATACCTCATGTACCGAATAAAAATACAAGAGATATGGAAACTGACTATTTGTGGATACCCCACCCCGATATAATACGATCGCATTTCGTGGACCGCAACTATCGCGTTTTAACAGGATTCTACTGCACGTGTTATAAACGGGCGTTATTGTTCCAACAAAAGTCATTGTTATTGTTCAATTACAAATATTCCAACAGACATTGTTGTGGGGTTACATTTGTCCCAACAGACATTGTTGTCGGGTTACATGTTTCTCGACAGATATTGTTATTAGATCATATGTGTCTCTACAGACATTGTTATCAGATTATATGTGTCTCTATAGACATTGTTATCAGATTATATGTGTCTCTACAGACATTGTTATCAGATTATATGTGTCTCTACAGACATTGTTATCAGATTATATGTGTCTCTATAGACATTGTTATCAGATTATATGCGTCTCTACAGACATTGTCATCAGATTATATGCGTCTCTACAGACATTGTTATTAGATTATATGTGTCCCGACAGAAGTCTTGAAACCATGTTTTATGTATATTTATATATATATATTTATACACTTTGAGGTGAAACAGACATCTTATGAAATTATAAACCAGACCTGCACAACCGTACGATGGAACAAATATATTTCACCAATATTGAAAATATTAACGTACTGTAATATAAGGTATGCAGGTAAGAATCACAAATCAGACTTTACCTTATGTTTACGTTTGGTATGACTTACTCTTAAAGACATTTAAATCACCTAGCTCAGTATGTTATTCTTAAGGATTTACAATAAAATATTACATATATGACTCTGTAAAGCATATGTCTCATAATTATATACTCATATATATAAAAATAACAATAACAGAGATTATAAGCATGTTTTTGTTTAGGCTTTTAGTCTGTTAAGTAGGACCTTCCACCAGTTGGACGTGCGCTAGTATATTGTAACATACGTGGACAAGAAGCGCTGTTGTATTGTAACATACGTGGGCAAAAAATGCTATTGTATTTTTAACATACATGTACAAGAAGCGCTACTGTGTTGTAAGTAATAACATACTCTGTTTCTGTGTATAGTTAATATCCCTAATTATTCACTGATATAGTGTATTTGATAACTTTAAATGGTTGTCAAAATTACGATAATTAATAGTTTAGTGTCATATTGGTTTAGAATTAATATAAATCACCTGAAATGGCTAAAACTTGTAAGATATTATTGGTTTAAAACATTATTAATCACAAAAGTGAAGATTATAAAAAAACGTATTTTAATTTTATCCAGCTCGTTGTCTTTATTGGTTTCTTTTCTTTATGGTTCTAACATATACAGTTCATTCACATTTGTTTGGAAGGTTTTATTAATATAACAGTCATGAATTTGAATCTACCTTAGTTTTTAATATAAATAATGGTTAACATTCCTTTTGTTTCTCTATGTAAGACGAAGTATTGCCATTCGCGGAATTTTTAACGAAATTTGATATTGAATGCAGAAATGGAACGCCTGCTCTAATATTCTACACATCCACTAGGAGGCGTGTTCGTTGAGATTAGGGGCGAATAGCACACGTATATAGATAGGAAAGTTTAATTTAAGTGTAGCGTCTGTGAAGTATGCAGAAGTCAAATATGTTTTGTTGGTGCTAGTGGATGACTACTGAAATGAACCGACAGCTAGATGTGTCTGTCTACAGAATAGAAGATATATAGATTATAGCTTTATTGTTTGAGGCAAATATAAACAAAAACAAAGGCAAAGAGAGAGAGAGAAGTGGAACTCTGCCATTTTTCTAATAGACAAGAAATAAGCGATATTGTTTCTTATGTAGAAAACAAGAACAGTTGATAAAACAGAAACCCGATCTTAATGTTAAAAACGCTAAACATTACTTACTACTAAGGGGTGTAAACATTAAAACATGACGGAAAAGATAAGAAATATGCTAAAAATAACCTAATTACTTAGATAAAAACTCAGTTAATTTAAACTGTAGGAATAACGTATATAACTCATAGATTTTAGCTCTTTAGGTAAGATATAGTCACTCACAAAACGCCCAGAGATTCGTTATTTGAACAAAGGGGGCTAACTTACTACACTGTCAGTTACAATTTTTTAAACCAAGTTACAATACCCTTTTACAAATTATGTAATACGCTATTGTTGTAGTTAGATGTATAAAGTCTTATGTTATTAGACGATTTCCTAACAGTAAAACTTCTAACAGTGATATATTACACTACAAGTGGTAAAAATACAGATGGTCAAATGAATGTCCATTTTTATTTTACTTTTAATGTTGTATTCACTTTCAGAAACTTAGGGAAATACATAAAGAAATGAACCTTCTACTGAAACATAATATTCTACAGTAGGTATTAATAAAAGCATATCTGTACTGTATCTTAAGAAAACTAATACGGTGTTAGAAGCTATTAATATTTTCTACAGACTTATCTTTGTTTATGAAAGATGATTTTCTGGAACTTTATTATAAGGAAAAACTGGAACCTTGTCAAAAATACTTAACTACTTCCGTGTTATACATATACGATAACTTCCATATTAATCTGAATATGAAACAAGCCGTTATAAAACGGTAGTTATATGTATACAGTATGCCCGTTTCTTCACTAACAATATTTACTACAAGACATAAACTAATAACTTTATTGTCGGGTACTGAAAGTAATACTTACATGTTATTGTATAAACAAACTTCTAAAGTGCTCCTACACTTCACGTAACAGTTCTGATGTAGTTACGAAAATCCTAAACTTACGCAACAGTTATATAGGTATGGTATAACAAGTCTACTAAATATTAGAACCCATTGTAGTTAGTGAAAGATCGAATCTTAATGGCTGCATCCATCGGTTCTTCTTTTCAAAATATTACTTATTTCACATCATGCGCTTATCGCTCACAAAATAATAAAACCAAACGTATGCATTTTATGTGTAGAAATTGTTATGAAACATTGAATGGAAACATGTTAACAGAAAAGCAGTTTTTGTTAGAAACTTATTAATACATTCGAAAGTCTAAAACTTGAGAGGCTGATAATATTCGTATCTTATAAGGTTGGTTTTTAAAACACTTTGAAATAGAAAAACAAAGGTTTTTTTTTATCACTCACCTGTGGTTAGGAGCACCAGACGGAGAAGAAACGACATTCTGAAAAAACTTGGTACCCGAACCGGAAACCTGCTACCGCAAGCGTCTAGCGCTTAGTACAAACTACTTGGATACCTAGCGGTCTTTCTTTGTAGCTATGCAAGCAAAACGTAGCTAATGTTAGGATAGCGCCATCTGTTGATCTAAATTTAAGGATGATGATGTTTTAATTGTTTGGCTTAGATTAGATTAGACAAAAAAATGGTGTTAGTACTGCCTAAACCAGAACATTAATTTAACAACCAAACCACGATTGTTTATTAAATCTACTGCTGAGAAAACAATAGAATCTTAGTTGAATGTACCGGTTTTATTGACAGGCAGGACTAACATTGGTTAGTTTAAAGTTTTTACGTCTGTGAAAAATCTCTCTAGAAAATTACTTTCTAGTAAGATGTTAGTTTTTTTACCGCGAGCACGTTTTAAACACACCACTGACATCGAACTGCACGTGAATATTTTTTCTTCTGTTAGTCCTAATTGTTTTGAATATTGACAAAAAACCGTTTCCACTTGTAGTGGTACAGAGACTTTTTCTTATTTACAAACAAAAGTCAAAAGAAGAACAAAGAGTTAAAGGATATTTTATTATAATTTCAAAGTTTCGGTGTGAAGCTCGGGTTTCGCTTTTTATTATTATTTGACGAAATAGAAGAGCTGGTTCAAGGTCAGAAAGAATTCCTTAAAGTGAGTTCAAGTCATGATGTAAGAGTTTTCTCTTTTTTTTTCTTATATTATTTTATTTTTGCTATTGGAGATTGAAAGAGAGACAGGGTAGGACCTGTCTTATGGAATCGATCACGCTTTGTGTCGTGTAAAGTACCAAAGCTTAGAGTTTGGGAAGAATTTTTTTTTTTTCGTATTTGGAGGCTGCTGTATCGTACATTATTTTTTATATATATATATTGAAACTAGCGTGGCAGCAAAAAAGAATTTATTATTGAAAAATCAAACAATCTCGCTTCCTGATCGATTTAAAAGAAAATTTAAGTAAAGAAAAACAACATATAATGGAAAGAGAAGATATAAGAACAGAGTGAAACCTAAAGTAATTACGTAGACAGTGTAGTCACACGAGCAAATGATAAAAGGATTCCTTTAAAAATCACGTCAAAACTTCTTTATTTATAGATAAACTAATACTGTTTAATGAAATATTTCACATGTTAACGCATGAGTAATAACATACAGCCTTAAATCATTTTAAACTGTTAAAAAGTCTTCGAAATTCTTATCATATACTAAGTTCGTAAAATAATGAATATCCACCAAGTCACTTTTTTTCTATTTTGTGCTAACATCTAACTCTTCAAGGTAATCCCCCCTTACATCTGTTTTTTTTATGAACATTTCAAATTTGTTGCTTTGTGCGTACAAACTTCTTATGGTAAGTCAGCGGTAGGCTTAGAGGTTCACAACACTAAAACCTTGTGGTTGATTCTCCACGGTGGAAATAGCGCATATGTGTTTATTTGTAGTTAAGCACAAAGCTGCACAATGGGCTCCCTCTGCTCTATCTGTCACAGATATCAAAACTTGGATTCTAGCAGTGTAAATCAGCAGGCATACCACCGTGACACTTTGCGCAGGTGTGACACTGTGTAGTTTTGTGCTAAAACAAAAATATTAAAAATTTGTGAAGAAAGGAGAATTTTGACATCAACGGCATTTTTCCAGTTTATCTGCCTTTTGAACTGAAGACTAGTCTTCATGTATTTATGTTAATACACTAAATTATCACAATAAACATTACCAGACTTTCCTACATCTTACACGTCAAATACATGTAAAGTTCACAAATGTAATACAGAAAGTAATATTTCTCTACGTCTCATGTTTTCAGTTTTCAGCATCTATGAATGATACATATCTTTTCTAGAAACTGTGAAACGCAGAAGTAAACAGACAAAAAAATGGTAAACTGCATATAAACCGAGCGTTTTACGAAGGGCGAACCTTTGTTCTTCAGAGGCGCCATCCCCAGTTATATACGACAGCAATACATAGGAAACCCCTTAACCCGATAAACTTCGAAAGGCAGACCTTTCTTCTCCCTCGGGGGCAATATATATATATATATTTTCCCCGTTGTAGAAATGTTTTCCTTCGGAAAGCGCTCAGGTATTATGAGGTTTCTTATTTTTGTCCATCATTAATTTTTTGGAACCTACGCGTTTTCTTAATATCACGGAATTATGTATGTATGTATATCTTTCATACATGCTTCAGTTAACACTGATCTCATGTTATACAGAAGTATTTAACATTAATAAACAGTGAGGATCATTTGGCCTCAGTAATATTTGAAAATGCAAATGAAACAATACTGGGTTACTGAAAATATTGGACAATTGAAGGTATTACGTATTCGATACACATGGTATAAACAGACAAGGTTCGGTTCGCAATATTTTGTATTTGATACGCATGGTGTAAACAGACTAGTTTTATTTTGCAATGTTAAGTTTTGATACACGTGTTGTAAACAGACGAGACTAGTTTTGCAGTATTATGCGTTTGATATAGATGATATGAAAAGACAACACATGATTCGTTGCTGAAGGATATGTCGCTAATCCGTGTGATAAACTTCCACAATTATATTTGTTTTAGACACATTTTAACATGTGCTGAAAACGTGGTGACGAGATAGTAGCTGTAAGTTTGAGACTAGGATAAATTAATCATAATTTTTAAGTTTCACTCATTCGCTGTATATCCTCTAAATAGAAATTACAGTGTTACATACTGCTACTCCTAAAGTATACGGACAACATGAACGTACCCACGCCGTGTAACCGAAAACGTAAAAGAAAGCCTAACACATCGCCCCGCTAGTACAGCGGTATGTCTTCGGATCTACAACCCTAAAATCAGGGGTTCGTTTCCTCTTGATGAGAGGCCTGGCATGGCCAAGCGCGTTAAGGCGTGCGACTCGTAATCTGAGGGTCGCAGGTTCGCATCCCCGTTGCGCCAAACATGCTCGCCCTCCCAGCCGTGGGGGCGTTATAAAGTGACGGTCAATCCCACTATTCGTTGGCAAAAGAGTAGCCCAAGAGTTGGCGGTGGGTGGTGATGACTAGCTGCCTTCCCTCTAGTCTTACACTGCTAAATTAGGGACGGCTAGCACAGATAGCCCTCGAACAGCTTTGTGCGAAATTCCAAAAACAAAAAAAGCAATCCTCTTGATGGGCTCAGCAGATAGCCCGATGTGGCTTCGCTATAAGAAAACATATACCCATACCTAACACATCTTGAAATTGTATTTTTAATCTTCATTAATAAACGAAAAAGATACGAAAGTCTTAAATTATAGTTTACCTTCGTAACAAGTAAAAATACATGGGGAAAATTCTGTTTAAAAAGTTGTTTGTTAATTGCATTTTAGCTGCCATTTGTAGAGTATATTAATGACTGGGGTAATTGAGAAATGCTGTCAACTGCTCCTGTTTTGGCTTAGTAGTTATATAAAACAGTTATATGCCCTAGTTATTCTTAAATTATGGAAAATGGGTGTAGTGAAGTCATTCTATACTTCTATTAAATTAGATGGATCATGCAAGAAAGGTTCTAATGCCGAGCAAAATTCCAATGTAGCTGTGTTCTTGATTCTTTCAAGTGTATCGATTCGCCACAATCAGAATTGGTAAAATGATCGTTTATATAAAGTAGTAACTTAAAGATTAACTGTAAAAGTCCAAATATGTAAATATATTAACAGTTCAGTTTTAAGAACTTATTAACAAAAGAATATTAAAAACTTGGTTAGAGCTATCGGTTAGTGTCATTTATTTATAAATAGTGACTTTCCATAGATTGGTTAAGTGTTAACTGTTAAAAATAGAAAATTACAAATTGCTGCTTGAAAGTGCTGTTAAAACAGCTGTTTAACCGAGAAAATACCTTATTAATTTTTGATAATTAGACTAAAATAATAGTGTTGGCTTCTGATTATAGAAATGATTCGTCTCTAATGCCAACAATCTTAACATATATAATTTCATTAATAAACGATAGCTAACTGAGATGACTATGGGTGTTTCTGATTATATAAACGAATCATCTGTAATCCCTACAATTTTACCATATAAAACTTTATTGATTAATAATACTTAGACTGAGATAATGGTAGGCGTTTCTAATTCTACGGACGATTCATCTCTAGTCCTCACAATTTCACTATATCTAACTTTACTAATTTTTCACAGTTAGATTGAAATAATGGTGATGGTTTCGAAGTATAGACTCGATTCATGTCTCATTACCACAATACTACCATATCTAACTTTTTTAATCAAAAATAGTTACATTGAGATAATGGTTTGAGTTGCAGATTATAGAAACGATTCATTTCTAATCCTGACAATCTCATCACATATAACTTTAATAATTAATGACAGTTAGACTGAGATAATGGTGTGGTTTTCTGAATATAGAAACGATTGATCTCCAATCTTCAAGGTCTTCCGATATATAAGTTTATTAATTAATGACAGGCTGAGATAATGGTGTGGTTTTCTGAATATAGAAACGATTGATCTCCAATCTTCAAGGTCTTCCGATACATAAGTTTATTAATTATTGACAGTTAGACTGAGATGATGGTGTTGATTTCTAACGAGACAAACGATTCTTCTGTAATTCCCACAATCATTCCTTAAATAACTTTAACAATTAATTATTGTTAGACTGAGATAATGGTGTTGATTTTGATTATAGAAACGATTCATTTCTAATTCTGACAATCTTGCCATATCTATCTTTATTAATTAATGAGAGTTAGACTGAGATTATGGTGAGGGTTTCTGATTATAGAAACAATTCATCTCCAATCCACACCATCTTAGCACATAAAGCTATATTAATTAATGATAGTTAGACTGAGATTATGGTGAGGGTTTCTGATTATAGAAACAATTCATCTCCAATCCACACCATCTTAGCACATAAAGCTATATTAATTAATGATAGTTAGACTGAGATTATGGTGAGGGTTTCTGATTATAGAAACAATTCATCTCCAATCCACACTATCTTACCATATATAACTTTATTAATTAATGAAAGCTAGACTGGGGTAATGCTTTTGGTTTCTTATTATAGACACGATTCATGACTAATTCCCACAATCTTACCATATATAACTTTATTAATTAATGAAAGCTAGACTGGGGTAATGCTTTTGGTTTCTTATTATAGACACGATTCATGACTAATTCCCACAATCTTACCATATATAACTTTATTGATTTATGATAGTTAGACAAAGATAATGATATTGGTTTCTGATTATAGAAACTATTCATCTCTATTTCCCACAGTCTTACTATATATAATATTATTAATTAATGATAGTTATACTGAGATAACGCTGCGTGTTTCTGAT
Organism: Tachypleus tridentatus; assembly: GCF_004210375.1. NCBI lineage: Eukaryota > Metazoa > Arthropoda > Merostomata > Xiphosura > Limulidae > Tachypleus > Tachypleus tridentatus. The sequence goes on along the minus strand of NC_134835.1, from coordinate 7,568,863 downwards.
TATGAAAACGATTCGTTTGTAATCCCCATAATTTTACCATATATGACTTTACTAATTAATGATTGTTAGTCTGAGATAGTGGTGATGGTTTCTGATTATGGAAAACGATTCTCGTGTCTATACTTCAATGTACCATATATGATTTTATTTATTAATTATAGTTAGACTGAGATAATTGTGAGGTTTTCTGATTATAGAAACGACTCATGACTAATCCCCACAATCTTACCATATATAACTTTATTAATTAATGATAGTTAGACTGATATGATGGTGAGGCTTCTGATTATAGAAACGATTCATATGTAATACGAATAATCTCATCATATATATATCTTTATTAGTTATATTGAGATAATGGTGATGGTTTTTGACTATAGATACGATTCACGTCTATTCCCAACTATCTTACCACATATAACTTTACCATTTTTTACAAGAAAAAAGAAAATTATCCGAAAACCGTTCACAGTAGTTCAGACATTAACCTCACCACAAATTACGTTCTTTTGTTAGTTACCTTAAGTTTGTTTCCTCATAATTAGCTAAACCATATCTACCAATAAAGTGTTGAACATAATTAACAAGTAATTTATTAAACTTTTATAGTGACTCGTTTGAAACCATTTAGAAAACCACGAATTAAAATCAACATTTAGTTTGTTAATTTAAAAAAAAAAAAAACTTGAATCAGTTAACTGTGCAGTAATATATTTTATAAGGCTTTAGATAAACATGTACGAACATATGAAGTTGAGTACTTTTTAATGGCTCAAGCTAGAAAACAACTTCCGGTTTAGCTATCCCTTTGTAAGAGAAACTCAACGAGTTGTTGTCAGTTTCGATGAAGATCTTTGGGCGATTCGTGCAGTCTTCTAATCACAGAGATTAGCTGGATCAACCAATCGAAAAGATTTTTCTGGCAGGTTTTACTCCACCTGCTAGCATTTATTTGGGTTGTCTTGGTAAATACACGGCTAGCCACCCTTGCTTTGTAGAAACAATAAACTGATATCCGCTCAGGGTCACCGCAGTGTTATAAACACCTTCCCAAATCGATATGTCCTGCTTATTCACTAAGACAGCAGTATAGAGATTGTGAAACAAAAAAAAAAACAACAGAAAAACCAACTTAAAGTTTTTATGTGTAAGTTAGCTGAATTCGACCCGTTAAGTTCAGCTACCGTTTTATTTGTTAGTATTTACAAACACTTAAACCTGTTTGTACAAATATTCTTAATTTGGCCTTTCTCACTGTAAAGTTGTGCAATAAATAATAGTAATGATAACTGTAAAGTTGTGCAATAAATAATAGTAATGATAACTGTAAAGTTGTGCAATAAATAATAGTAATGATAACTGTAAAGTTGTGCAATAAATAATAGTAATAATAACTGTAAAGTTGTGCAATAAATAATAGTAATGATAACTGCAAAGTTGTGCAATAAATAATAGTAATGATAACTGTAAAGTTGTGCAATAAATAATAGTAATGATAACTGTAAAGTTGTGCAATAAATAATAGTAATGATAACTGTAAAGTTGTGCAATAAATAATAGTAATGATAACTGTAAAGTCGTGCAATAAATAATAGTAATGATAATGTATATCGATCAAGTTTACATTCGTGTAACAGCTTAAAGTGACTTCAACAAATTCATTCTTCTGTCGAGCCCTAGAGGTTTCCATGCTTGTGTAGATCTTGCTAAAGATATTTTACTTGGAACTAATAATTAAATAAGCCTAATCTCCTCTATAAACTTAAAACAATATGGTTCGAGTAAGATAACACTGTTTAAACTTATAATTTCCATACTTTTTTTATCCCTTTAAACAATTATCAGTCTAGAGAAAAGCTGTTCACTTCCCAGAGCTGTCGATTATAATGTTGAATTGTACATCTCTTGGGAAGTAAAGATTATTTATCTACGTTAGAAAATAATAAAATAGCTTTTATTTTATGTCACTGTTCTGGTAGGTTATATGAATAGTACCAGAATAAGCAAATGCATCATGTGATTAACGTTAATGACATTTTAAACTATTTATTTAAACTGTTTACACCAAAACCGTATTAACACAATAGAAATCCCCCTATTTTTAATGTAAAGTGTATGTAGTGTTAATTATTTTAAATAAACAGTGTTATTGTTTGGTTGGATTTAAGCAGAAGGCTATAAAATGGACAACATGTGCTGTGCCCAACACTCAGTGATGACGAGAAACCCACTTGTTGAGAAATTTATATGCAAAAACGGCTCGTTTGGGCTGAGAAAACACTTTACATAAAAGAGCGAACAACGTTTCGACCTTCTTCGGTCATCGTCAGGTTCACAAAGATGACCGAAGAAGGTCGAAACGTTGTTCGCTCTTCTATGTAAAGTGTTTTCTCAGCCCAAACGAGCCGTTTTTGCATATAAATGTGCCCAACACTGTTATCTGTATTACATTCTTATGTAATGTTATAGTAATTATAACTTTATTTGAAAAATATTCTAGAAAAAAATAACATTTTAACCACTCTTGTGCCTAATGAGAAAATATTTTTTTCTAATTTTCAATTGTATGCTAACAAGTTTTTATGTTTATTTTGTTTATAATGGATTTCCATAATTATCAGTAATTTTGTTAAAGGTAAGTCAATAACCTTAGGTGAATATAATCAAAGGAAGGTCTGAAAATAGGTTCTGAAGGTCTGTTATGGGTTTTGAAGGACCAAAAAATGAAAATAAAGAGTTTTGAACAAAAAATATGTACTTGAAATTTCAAATTGGTAATCCTTTAATGTGTTCAAAGTTCTCAGGACTTGAGTCCAAGTTTTAGATGAAAATTGACACGGAAATGTAAGGTATCATACACAAAAGATTTTACTACCTTTATATATTTCAAGAGTCATAGTGAATAAAGTGTTTGTTGTTAAGCACAAAACTTCACGATGGGCAATCTGTACTGTGTCACGGGTATCGAAACCAGAGTTTTAGTGTTTTAAGCCTTCAGGCTTACCGATGTTTGTGTGATAGGGGAAATTTAAAGGTTTTGTGTTTACTTGAAAGGAACAAAACATCCGGTGAGTCAGTTAACAGATGTTAATATCCGGGTTTGATTCTCTCTCATAAACAAAGTGCAAATAGTTTTAGTATAAGGTTTGCTCTGAAAACAAACAAGACCATATAAAGAGTCCATCCAAACAGGATATGAAAAACGCATTGAAGGTACTGAATTTTACCGGGTAATATATGGAATGTAGTGAATATTAACAGGTAATGTATTGTAGCTGGTTAATTTTACCGGGTAATATATTGAATGTAGTGAATATTAACAGGTAATGTATTGTAGGTAGTTAATTTTACCGGGTAATATATTGAATGTAGTGAATATTAACAGGTAATATATTGTAGGTAGTTAATTTTACCGGGTAATATATTGAATGTAGTGAATATTAACAGGTAATGTATTGTAGTTAGTTAATTTTACCGGGTAATATATTGAATGTAGTGAATATTAACAGGTAATATATTGTAGTTAGTTAATTTTACCGGGTAATATATTGAATGTAGTGAATATTAACAGGCAATATATTGTAGGTAGTTACTTTTACCGGGTAATATATTGAATGTAGTGAATATTAACAGGTAATGTATTGTAGGTAGTTAATTTTACCGGGTAATATATTGAATGTAGTGAATATTAACACGTAATATATTGTAATTGGTTAATTTTACCGAGTAATATATGGAATGTAGTGAATATTAACAGGTAATGTATTGTAGGTAGTTAATTTTACCGGGTAATATATTGAATGTAGTGAATGTTAACAGGTAATGTATTGTAAGTAGTTAATATTAACGATATTGTTTTAATTAGTATTCTATAGGATTTCTCTGTTACCTAAATACACTAGCCATAACGATGGGCTGTTTTAACAGGATCACCATTAGGAATATTTCGTCAGGACTTATGGACTAAGAAGTTAACGCTAAAATTATTTATTTAACTATTTCTCGTTCGGTTAACCAAATACGTATTGTCTCAGGAAGTCTAAACGTAAAATTTGATGTGAGAAATGTAAAAAGAAAGGAGCAGTTTGATATGATTCATCAAACACTACATCATTATTAGCAGAACAATGGTCATCGAAACAGTTAAATAAATCTATTTAAAAAGTTTTCAAAATATTCTGAAAAGTGAATTAATGCCTTAATGGGCAGAATTAATCAAATGTACCAGAAATGTATTGAATCAAAACGATTGATTTAACACATATCTATTATTCAGACTTCTTTTCGTAATATCGACTTTCTTTTCTTTCTTTGTTTTTGTAAAATCAAACAGCATTAGATTAAGTGTTCAAACAAATTAAAAAAGTTATATGTCAAATAATAGAGGTTTGAACATAAGCTGAACAAGTAAATGAATATAAATGACAGAAAAAGTAAGACAAAGTGTCGCCAAGTCAACAATATTTTAGTGTATGGTTCGACACGACAACACCTATCAATCAAGTGTAGCTTACAAAGATTTACACTTGGTTGTAAGTTTACGATAAAAGAGTTTGGCTAAACTGATACATAGAAGTTTCAAAGAATGGTTTTGTGAATAAAACGAAATTCTTCGAAATAACCATACAACTTTCTGGAGATGTTGGAAAAGAAAAAAAACATACAAGAAACACTCAGCTATACTAGAGAAAACATCTTATATTTAAAAAAAAAATTAAATCAAAATATAACTTAATACAACAGTTTTATTAACAAGTAATAAAAATGTCAGTATTGCGCTAGTTTACTATGTTTTTACAACAATGGACAAAGTACGGATGTGACGCTAGTTTACTATGTTTTTACAACAATGGACAAAGTACGGATATGATATCATCGTATATACGATGTTGCTAAATACCCGCATGTACCGAAATATCTGTTTAGAGAGCAACAAAACACCATCAAAAAACTCACTTCAGTGTTTGTGTTTTATTTGAACTCACCATCGATTACAAAGCTCTTGAAAACGTTTTATTATGACCACCAGCATCTGATGACGTAGATGAATGAAAAACGATAAAGTAGAGAACGTATACTTTACAAATAATCACCTCTATACTCTTCTAACAGGTATGATTACCCCTACCTAAAGAGGTTTCTTCACTCTTCCTAACAGGTATGACTACCCCTATCTAACAACCACCTCTTTACTTTTATAGCCGGTATGATTACCCCTACCAACCACCTCTTTATTTTTATAACAGGTATACTTTCCCCTTCCAATCACCTCTTTACTCTTCCTAACAGGTATGATCACCCCTACCAACCGCCTCTTTTACTTTTATAACAAGTATGGTTACCCCTACAAACCGCCTCTTTATTTTTATAACCGGTATGATTACCTCTATCAACCAACTACCTACATAGGATTCTGTATTGGTAGTAGGGAAAATTAAATAGTTCAAAATAAGTCTCACATATGTATAAGTTATAAGAATAGACTATTGTGTTTCATTCAGCAATAGAAAGTAGAATATGTTAAATTAAAGGTTGTAAAATGATGAAATTTAATATATTCTTGTGTATTATTATGATAAGTAATATAATGATATAACATCTATTTTGTAATATTTAATACATAAGAAGGTAACAGAACTTGAGACGTCTAAGCATGAGTCAGTATCAATGTGTGCGTATTATCGATTTCATTAATATCGTTGTTCAGAGTCAAGGTTAAAGTAAAGTAGATGAGATATTTGATGTTTGTTTTACCCTTTGTAACGTTATGGTCGTACAGATATCCCTATTTCTTACTTGATAGTGGATTGATAACTCTATTTGAATTAATTTTTCCTTAAGTACATAACGAACCAATGACCAGTTACTGTCTAATTATCCCCTTGATATCTTAACCCTTAAATGTACTTAATATTAATATTTACAGAAATAGAACAGAAGTGAGGATAACTAGGTTAAAGATATTTACAGAAAAATATTAACTAATAGAACTCACAATCGAGACCAATTGTTGGTAATAGATAGAATGTTTTATTACGTAAGTAGTTATCAGAAGTTGTTGAAAGAACCTTTCGTATAGTTATATATACATATATGCATGCCGAGCATCCGGAAATAATGTTAAGAAAGTTATTTATTTTATCTCTGTTAATATAAAATCCAGACACTCTGTGTGACGTTTGGTTACACAAATTTTCATTTAAGTAGATTGAAATCTTTTTTTTTTCTTCGTTTCAAACCAAAGACAAAAATTTTTCATTATTCTGTAGTTTCAAACCTTTTACTAGAAAATCTCGTAAATTTGAAGATGGAAGGTGAAGTGGTGGCCAAGTTTACCAATGTTCTAATAGAAAATGAAGAATAGAACTGACAAAAGAGGGCAAATTATTGATCGTGCTTTCCACCATTTTCCCACAGGTGTCGCTAATGGTGCTTATTAAGAAATGTTTTCATATTGTGAAATCATGTGAGACATTAAAGTCTCGATTGGTGATCATTTGTCAGCACCAAAAGAATCAAGAAGTTCTAAAGGATTTAATAATAGACATTTCACACGAACACAATCCCTTCATTCTGTATGTGGATATAAGGTTTTATATTAGTGTGAACAGAAAATAAATTATCACTTCTTGTCCTTCACAAACTACAAACAAGTCTAATCCTTTCTGTATATTTGGTTTTGGATTAAAACCCCGTTTTAGAATAAAGCATTTGACATGCGCACAATGTACATTCGGCTTCATTTTTAATGTTTATTTAAGAGCAAAAGAAGTTAGTAACGAACAAGAAGCTAGATAAATACAAAGGGAAACTTGTTTTATTAAGTTATTGGAGTTGTGAGAGAAGATACGCTAGAAAATAAAGGATAAACTGCTAGCATCATAGTGAGGAAGGATACTATGGTTGATGTGTGAAACTGGAAACCGAAAACTTCGGGTTCACACACGTCTTTCAACATCAAATATAGTATAGGTGATTAGGAGATTGTTCCATGTAGTATGGAACTGATAAAAACACGCGTTTTTTTGTTTTATTTTAATAGATAGGAGACTAATTGTGTTGCATGGTGTAGAACTGGGAAGCTCGTGAAGTGAAGAAATGAGTGTTAACAAGTTTCACATGGTGTGAGACTTTGTTCCTGGAGTTGTGGGTTTGAGGTACCAGAAGCTGGTTCAGGAAATAATAATTGAACATGATCATGACAGTTTAAGATTTTCAGCATAAAGTAGGAACACGATTCTGGTGGTGTGAGATTTGCTAAGTTTAGATAATTTTCGAACGTGCGACTGAAAAACTAATATTTATTAAAAACTAACACAACTAGTATTAAGTATATCCATTAGCTAATATTACCTTATTTAGGATCATGGTCTTGGAGATGTGTACTAAGAAACTATAGGTTATTGTTAAACCAGAAGTTAGCGAACATCAGAGACCAAAGTGAGAACATAAATAGTTAAGTAGATGATCATGTCTGAGTCACTATTAAAATAATATACACACTATAAAGTACAATCTGAAATAACAAACTTCCTCAAAATACTTGAAATTATACATCAATATATCATAAAATTAATGATTAAATAACATTGAATCATCAGTTGAGTTTTCGCGCTGTTTTTAATATTTATATTTTATGTCAATTACTTTTAAGCTCAGTGATTGTTGCTGTTTTGAATTAAGTACAAAGCTACACAATGGGTTTCTGTGCTCTGCCAATCACGAGTATCGAAACCCCGGTTTTAGTGTTGTAAGTCCGCAGACATACCGCTGAGCCATTGGGGGGCTTAAGCTGAGTAGAAATACAATATTCTTAGGTGTTTAACTGTACTACAATAAGAAAGTGTTTTATGTGTGTTTTAGTGTCTCCGATTTTCCTTTAGTTTAGTGTATAATTTTGTTGAGAGACTGAAATGTTAATGTGGTAACAATGGTAAGTGTAACATCGTCTTAAGCACTGAAAATTCAGAGAGTATTGTGAGAAAAAGTACTTATAGGTGGAAGATAAAGTGTTAAAATAGCAAAAACGATAAATTATTGGAAGGATTATCCAATCTTTTGGATACTTTTATTAATTAAACAACATATTACAGACTGAATTTCATCTTGCGAAAGGGGTGAGAAATTATAAAATAGATAAGTTGTTTATCCACATTATAAAGGAATGTAATAATGTTGATACTGGTTAACTAAACCACTCAGTAGCGGTATAGTAAGAACGACCTCTGTTTTCCCTTGTTAACCACTGACGTACACAATGGGCTACTTGTGGAATGCATTACTACTTGTGCTTTGTCCACCCCGAGTATCGAACCCAAATTTTGCTCATAAGCTACTAGTATTGTAAAGTATAAAACATAGGAGACGACAGAAACGTGTTTTTTAAAGTGGCTTTCTATGAACATTTAGTTGCATGTTTCAGTTTGAAAGAGGCATGTTTCCTTAAATTCAACGAATCTACGACAATGTTGTAATTTCTTGAGCACTTCTGCATAACCCTCGTATTTCGGATTACATTCAGATGGATTAATGGTTTTTACTTGTGAGTGTAAAAGAACTGCTTTTCCAAAACTTCAAAATTCTTAATGACTTTAATCCATTATCTGATAGAGTAAAAATTTATCGTAAAAGAAAATTTAAAACTTAAAATCTAATAAAATGGTCCGACCCTTTCATCGGTTCCTATCAAGATAAAATATTAGTACATAGCTCAGTGCTCGTTTACTGCTTTAGTCACCAATAAAAGAACGCGTTACGTGAGTAAACTAAGTTAGGTTTTCTGCTTGAAACTCTCTCTTACGTCCAATTAGTACTTAGTAAAAAGGGTAGACGCCATTATCTAATTCTCTTTTGCAGTAAACATCTAAGTGTGCAATGTAATAATTTGTAAGTTACAAGTTTGAATTCCTGTTCTGTGCATCACTCTTAAATTTCATATTGATCTGTTCTTAAGAAACAAATAAGTACTCGCTAATAAATAAATTAGAACGTTTACAGAAGGTATATTTCTTTCAGATATTTTCGTTAAACCAGCAAGGGTTAACATTGAATTGTATAGTTTATTGTATGTCTTAGGAGGTCGCAAATTAATTGTGATATACGGTAAATTACATTATGTAAGCATTTTCACCGAACTTGATCTGTGCCCCAGGAAACCTGAACTCATATCAATAAGTTTAACTTGGAAAATACATTAATAACAGTTGTATGATTGGAAATCAGAAGAGTGTAGTAAACCTTTATCTAATAAATATAATCTTATGTTTGTTTAGAATTTTCGCGCAAAACTACACGAGGGCTATCTGCGTTAGCCGTTTCTAATTTAGCAGTGTAAGACTAGAGGGAAAGCAGCTAATTGTCACCACCCACCGCCAACTCTTGGGCTACTTTTTTGCCAACGAATAGTGGGATTAACTGTCACATTATAACGCACCAACGGCTAAGAGGGTGAGCATGCTTGGATAATTTTATAAAAAGTAGATGTTACTGAATATGAATATTGTACATTAAATGTAGCGAACATGTTACAAAGTAAATTGTAGTTGTTTATTATGCAAGTCACGTTAATTCATTCTTAATGAATTTGTTTGTTACTGGTTTATCACAATATAAAAGTTATAATCATACGCTCCTGTGTAAATACTAACTATCCAGACAATGTTTAGAACTTTAGGTCAAGATCAAACGTCCTTGTAAAAATACTTACAACCAAAACAATGTTTATATGTTTGCTACAAAAGCTCAGGTACACATAAGTATAAAAATATAATAAATTCGATTGCTCATTTTTTCTCTTACAGAAAAGCCTCAATGGGTTAGCTGCTGTAGTCACTACAAAGAATGGAAGTCAATGAATGGGATCTGTTCTGTAAGACTAGTATATAAGACCTAATTAATCATCTTGTATTAATAATATCCCTCATGTAGGACAAGTTTATAATAAGACTTGACAGCTTGTATTAATATTATCTATTATCTAAGGCTAGTTTGTAATTACATTTAACTCATCATCTTATTATAATAATATCTATTGTGTAGGACTAGTTTAGAACAAAAATTAACATCTTGTATTAATATTATCTATTATCTAGTTTGTAATTACATTTAACTCATCATCTTATTATAATAATATCTATTGTGTAGGACTAGTTTAGAACAAAAATTAACATCTTGTATTAATATTATCTATTATCTAGTTTGTAATTACATTTAACTCATCATCTTGAATTATTAATACTTGTTATATAAGACTATTTAATGATATGGCTTAACATCTTGTATTTATATTATCTATTATGTAAAACTAGTTTATAATAAAACTTAATGTTTTGTAGTAATAATATATATCATGTAAGACTATTTTATAATAAGACTTAACATCTTGTATTAATAATATCTGTTATATAAGGATAGTTTGTGATAAGACTTAATATCTTGTGTTAATAATATCTGTCATCTAGGACTTGTTTATAGTTTGACTTAACATTTTGTATTAATATCTATTATGTAAGGTTAGTTTGTAGTAAGACTTAAACACCTTGTATTAATAATATCTATTGTATAAGATTAGTTTATAATTAGACTTATCTCATTGTTTTGTATTAGTAATATCTCTTATGTAAGACTAGTTTATAATGAAACTTAAATCATCATCTTGTATTGATAAAATCTATTATGTAAGACTAATTTATAATAAGGATTAACATTTTATATTAATAACATATTTCTGGACACTAGCTTATAATAAAATTAACCGTATTAGAGTTCTCATTTACTTTAAACAAGAGATGTTTCTTAGATAATTTAATTAGCATCTGTATATTAAATAATATTTGGTATTTGTGATATTTTGTAGCTATTGTTTATACATCATCGTTCTGTCAAAATATACCTAGTAGGTTGTTATTATCTATCCGATCCTTATCCAATAAATGTACCACTCGTTTCTTTTTCGTTCAAACTGTAGAAAACCATATTTTGTTCTGTATACGTAGATAATAGATCAATAGAGACTTAAACTAGCACACATAAAGTCTTTCAATCACTTAGAGAGAGAAAATTTCCAATCCAAGGAAGTCAGTCGTCAAGAATTCAAAGAAATTATAGTTTAAATCTGTGAATTTCATCATTTAGAAATTATAAATGGCGGTATCTCTTCTTTGTTTTTCTTCTTATGTTTTCTACAGAAGAAGTGGAAAAGATTTTAGAAATAAAACAGTTGAGAGCTTCTTCTGCAAAGAACTGATAAGAACGGTATTTCTAAAGAAGAAACCTAAAGGATTTCTTGATATTCCAAAGATGTTTTATAGTTTCCTTAATGTTTCTTATTTCTCTGTGAATTCTGTTTGAACTTACACTCACATCGTAAGTTTTAGTTACTTATTAGATTTATTCTTTTATAACACTCAAAACGTACACCTTTGTTCCGTAATAAGCCACTTGACTTATGTCTTTTTGTGTTGTTTAATATAAATGTGTTTCCATTATCCAATTAATAATTCGCACCAGAGGCGCTGTTAAATTCCTACAATAATAACTACTGTTACTAATGAATATGGTTAATTGTGAGTAACAGAAACTACAAATTTTTTTATGATCACAGTGGCACATAAATATTTATTTAATGAAAATAACTCGCGAAACTAACCTATAGATAATAATATAGGTCTTAACATTGTGTTAACAGTTTATCATCTGAGTGAAGTGAAATGAATCGTCTATAATGTTACTGAAGTATGTTTATTGTCAAACATACAGAAGAGCTTATGACCAAAACGATTCATTAAGAAAGGCAGCAGTGGATGGCTGTTACACGGATTTATTTAATAAAAAGCAGAAATTGTAACTTATCGAGAGCTTCAGATGTGAAATAAGGGGAAAGAAGCCTTTTTAACCCTTTTGCAATATTTTTACTTTTAAACGTAGTTCAGAAAATCCCTGTGGTATTTCACGAAGAGATGTACAGTTAATAAAATCTACCATTTAGGCTTATAAAATAGTTTTATATGTTATTATATAAAAGTTTATACAGATTTTTTTCCTCCAGTTTTTCATTATATTTTGACAAGTTTCAGTTAACTTCCCTTACACGTTAGGCCTTTCGCAATAACTATTCGCTGTCAGCAACAGAGTTATAAAATCAGTTTAAAAGCATATGCATGGCAGCATTAACATCATGTTTTCAAATGGAAGACAAAAATTCTTCAGGGATTTTATTTGATATCCTTCCAAAAAACAAGTCATCAGAGCTAAGAGCTTTTGGTTTTATCTGCTCTGTGGCACTCTCGGTAAAATAGGATTGCATTTTATTAGATGACAGCACAGTGGTTGTCTATTATAAAGAGTTGATCTCACGTCTATATGAAATATATACGTATGATTCAAATCTTTTTCACTGAGCGTGATAATGCAGAACTGATAAAGCAACGACTGCACAGAGCAGTGTAAGATGTTGTGTTATTTTGTGTTCTGTACTTACCAGTATAAGAGGTTTCTGTTATTTTGTGAGCATATATATACAAGTATAAGATGTGTTATTTTGTGTTCTGTACATACCAGTATAAGAGGTTTCTGTTATTTTGTGAGCATATATATACAAGTATAAGATGTGTTATTTTGTGTTCTGTACATACCAGTATAAGAGGTTTCTGTTATTTTGTGTGCATATATATACAAGTATAAGATGTGTTATTTTGTGTTTGTGTTCTGTACATACCAGTATAAGAGGTTTCTGTTATTTTGTGTGCATATATATACAAGTATAAGATGTGTTATTTTGTGTTCTGTACATACCAGTATAAGAGGTTTCTGTTATTTTGTGAGCATATATATACAAGTATAAGATGTGTTATTTTGTGTTCTGTACATACCAGTATAAGAGGTTTCTGTTATTTTGTGTGCATATATATACAAGTATAAGATGTGTTATTTTGTGTTCTGTACTTACCAGTATAAGAGGTTTCTGTTATTTTGTGTGCATATATATACAAGTATAAGATGTGTTATTTTGTGTTCTGTACTTACCAGTATAAGATGTTGTCTTATTTTATGTTCTATAGTATACTTCCAAGAAGAAATTAGAAAAAGTCAAATATTAAAGACGTTATTTCTCTGGACTTCATTATTTCTTGAAAGCTGATGTATATCATGCAGTTAAACGCTAAAATGAAAAAAAAACGTTTATGATGTGATATATGTATTCTATACAATTATTCTAATTAATAAAATTCGGCTCTGTCACTGGTACAGACTATGATTTAAGAGAATTATTAAGAAATAAACTTTCTGTTACTCTAAATCGATGTTCCTCTGAAGATGTTAATAAAATTATTTAAAATCTAAAATTAAAATCAGTGTTCTTAGTATCTCTAATATTATTTTCAATAGTCGATGTTTCATCAAATTTTGACGTTACAAGTTTTTTTGATATGTGTGAATCATGAAGAAGTCTATGTAATCTATTTCGATACATTTCATTGCACAGAACAATTGTAGCAGCTGTTTACTAATTTCTGTTTATATTATAAACAAGAAGTGAAATCCGGAGCTTTACTCTCACACATTTTATCATATTTAAATTTTATCAAATTTTTGTCAGGAACTTTCAGTAAATTATGTCGTATATTTTACTTCTTAATTGTTGGGTTGTTTAGATCAAGATTACTGGACAACAAGCTTTTGAATTAAATTACTTTATGCCATTAGAGCTCGTCAAAAAAAAAATGGATTATACGAAACTGAACTTCTTAAAGTAATATACTCGATTTGCACAAATAACTCAATTTTTCTTATGAAAGAGGGCCCGGCATGGCCAGGTGGGTTAAGGCGTGCGACTCGTAATCTGAGGGTCGCGTGTTCGCATCTCCATCGCACCAAACATGCTCACCTTTTTAACCGTGGAGGCGTTATAATGTGACGGTCAATCCCACTATTCGTTGGTAAAAGAATAGCTCAAGAGTTGGCGGTAGGTGGTGATGACTAGCTGCGTTCCCTCTAGTCTTGCACTGCTAAATTAGGGACGGCTAGCGCAGATATCCCTCGAGTACTTTACGCGAAATTCAAAACAAACAATCTTATGAAAGAGACATACGAATGATGTAAAATGACCCTTCTGTTGCGTTTGTCCACTCAGTGGTAAGTTTGTCCGTTGGTAAGTTCTATACGATTTGCATTGTGTGGAACTTATTATGTATTTAAATGATTAAACCAATTTCCTTTTGTAATATAAGTTAACTTAAACTTGGAATATAAAAACTGAAAATTGTTGCATAATGAAAATTGATATCTCATATAAGAAAGATTGGTCTTAGAAGTTCAAAATATTTTTTATCACAACGTGATGTCCAACTGAACAATTCGACTCGTTTCTTGAGGTAGATTAACTCCTAGTAGCTGTGTCAGTGTAGAAATCGACCGCGATGAAACCGAATATAAAGCAATAACTAAAGGGTATTTTGAAAACGGAACATATTGCTCGTGGGGCTTTAAATGACCACAGTTGAGGATTGGAATCTCAACAACAACCTATCAAGTTAAACGTTTGTTCAATAATATGACAATCACATTCCAATTTCTTATTCTTTAAGTACGTTATACTGTTTGATTTTTATGTTATTTTTGTTACTACAATGATGTAATTAACCCACTGGGTGTTCATTTAGGCAACAAGGTGTGTTGCTTTTTCAACCGTAAAGAAGTGTTTAACGGATAATTATTGTTACTATACACTCAGCAAATTTCGATGTGTTGGCATGTGTTGCTATATTTATATTCTAGTAGTGTTTGACAGATAGTTATTATTACTAGGATATAAATGTAGAAACACATGCCAATACATCGAAATTTGCTGAGTAAATAACTTAAGATTTGACAACTTTTTGTTAGTGAGTAAAGATGAGGTGAACTTAAGTTGAGGATTTGAGTGATTTTGGTGAAGTTCTTAATCTAGTTTAACCTCACTTCCTTATATTGTGACTTTTTAATGTAACTTCAACAACTTTTATGTTAAATATGAACACTACTTTAAATGTTTAACTAAGAAAATGAGGAACTGTACGTTTATATTTACAAGTAAGCGATAAAGTAAAACCACATCTTGGCTTCAGGGCAAAACATTTATTCTCTTGAATATATTCTAAAAATAACCCACGAAATCTGCTACCTTCTGTTAGATCAAGGTACAAGTAGGTAGTTAATTCTAAACACAACTGTAACTCTAGACTTATCCAAAAGAAACCACTATTACTACAACGTTGGGTAAGATGAAGATATTAAGTGCACCACAAAAATTGCAAATACCGATATAAAAAACAAAAATATTAATTTCTATGAGACCAAACTAGAAGTACATAATTGTAAGTTTAAAAACTCAACAAATTTTAATTAACCAATTGATTGCTCTTTTAGATCTTTATATAAAAACAGTATTTTAATTTTAGAAATTTGAAAAGATATTTAAAATTATTCGAAATTATTGTAAGCTCAAGATATATGAATAAACATTTGTAATTGTTTAGAATGTTAAGAAAACCAGCGTCTTCTTTTCTTCTACCATTCTTTCAAAAGCTAAATTTTGATTTTCATCCTGAGTAGTAGGTGTATTTAATAACCTAACATGTATGGTATCACTGTTTGAACTAATAACACGTTAAAGTATTTTATATAAGACGATTTATTGTATTGTTTGTTTTTTATAACTTTACTCTCTTGTTCCAAAACACTTTTTATCATCAACTATGATTAGACAAGGCACTCAAGATACTTTGTTAATTCGAAATCACCAGTTAAAAGTGCTAGAAGTGGATAAAAAGACAGCCTAAATTAAAATCCCCCTATATATTATCATTACATAGTATAGCATGCAACACCAAGTTAATCCACAGATAACACAGAAACAACAGAACACAACGACAGATGTGTAAAGTTAAGAAACAAAACACTAATCGTTGAATGATCTTTTCCTAATAAATACATTTTTATCACTGATTCCGTTCTCATTGACTCGAAATATAAGAGCTTTATCTAAGATATTAATTTATTTAATGCTATCAGATATACGTGACTGTTCATTTCAAGTTTGCTACCAATCATTATTTAGTTTATATCGTGAGAGCGTCTGAAGTAAGTTATTTTTCACGAGCAATAGTATTGGTAAATTGGCTTACATAACTACGAATCGTTTGTTGTGTAGTTCAACTAATGTAAATTTACGTCATGTTATTCGAACCTTCTGAGTTTTTATTGTTGCTTTAAGTAAGTATTTCTGCATGATACACCTAGTGGTATGCAGAAAGTTTTAGTGCTCAGTTAGGCTATTTGTAAAGGTGTATGCAAAATGTGATACGAAGTAAAGTAAAATGAAAAAAAAAGAGATATTGGGTGAGTGGTCGTGAGTTTAGACATAAAGAGTGTATAGTAGCGCCTTCAAAAATGTAGTAATCAGATATTTTGTTGTAACAACAGGGTAGAGTATATTGATTTGTCTTGTCAGATGGTAATTAACTGAGTAACGAACATTTGTGTTTTAATGAACGTTTGACTCTTTTAATATATTATTTTGAAACAAGTGGACTGTATGCTGGTTCTTTACTGTTAAAATTTATCGCCAACAAGGTACAGACACCTACTTTCAAGAATCCGTCCGAAACAGCCCCCCCCCCTCATTGACACAGTGATATGTCCGCAGATTTATAGTATTAGAAACATGGTTTCAGTATTTGAGGTGAGCATAACACAGATCGCCCTTTGTGCAGCTCTGTGTCTAACTACAAACTAAACTTACTAAAAGTTATTTGTGCAGGGTGGTCCCTATTTTTAGCTTACAGACTAAACAACTTATAAGTGTCACCTTCCACTGATTTTTGAGCTAATATTGTCTGATCAAAATGCAGACCAATGACTTAAAAGTTGAAAACACCTATTTTATAGCAGAGAATCTAATAATGAACCCTTGTATTTGTAGTCAGGGCCTGTGAGGAAATGATACGTCTACATATGTCGCTACATACAACAAAATGATGAAGTAGCCATATGATCAAGAGACCTTAGTTATAGGTCGATACTTTTATCAAATGACCTTTCTGTTCACAAAGGCTAACCGTAGTATTTATAACCCACAGACGATGGTAATTATTAACTGGCAGTGGTTTGTCATCATAAAACGAGTTTATCGAAAGAATTAAAAGATAATTTGTACATATTATCATAATGAATAGAAATATACCAAACAAAATGTATTATTATTATTTCAAATACTGCGTCAGTAAGTTTATGCTGTTTAAATCTTGTTTACCTCATGATAAAATATTAATACAATGTTATTTACATCGAATAATATTGAACCTATACAGATAGCTCTGTAAGCAGCTGTGTGCTTAACTCCAAACAACAACAAATACGCTTACTTAGACATACTTGTTTTAACTTATATTATGTGGTATTTATTTTTCGCATGTTAATATTGTTAAAGAACAAAAAGAGCATTAATTTAATCTGAAATGTGAGAATACATCAGTAATGTAAACATGGTTGAAATTAGGAAAACTTTTATTCGATGAGAGGAGAATAAAAACATTTTTGTTTCATTCTTATCACTAAACCAAAAACAGTTGATATTTCCTGATACAAAGAACTTGGAAATGTTTCATTATAAGCCTCAGGCTGCGAGAAATATATTTTTATTAGTTTCCTCCAACGGTATCGTCTTTGTTTTGGAATTCATAACCATGTGCTAAGAAATTGTGGTTCTTTGCTGAGTGAAATGGTTCGTTGAACATTGCGTACACTTGAATACATCAAATTGTAGAAAGAAATTGAATTGTGATGTATTTCTTGGGCGCTACAGACATTTAACTATAAACATAGCTGCTCGATAATAGTAGTTTGAAATTTTATATGTTTGATCATGTTACAGCGCTCAGATGGTCTCACAAATACTTGTTACTTCCTGAAACGTTTCAAGAAACAACAAGAGGCCTATTAAAGGCATAATTCTTGAATGATAGCTATTGTACACCTGAATAAATGTTGTGGCGTCTTTACAAAAACATTAATCTTTAAAATCATGAAACATACGTCACAACAGGAATTATTTATTAAACTATCCTAGAAATAAAATAAATAACACAACTCTTTATAATCCTGTTGATTTGACAGAAACTTGAACATTCGTTAAATGACTCCTGTAAAGTTAACGGAAAATATCTGCTTTTGTTCGTATCATATTTTTTTTCAGAAGAAATAAAACTTGGGAAGAGAATATAACGAAGAAACCTTGACGAAATAATGCAGAGGAAACTTAAATAAATATAGCACATCTTTTCAAAACTTCACTTCACTCACGAGCCCCTTTATAAAAAACAAAATAAATAACTATAGCACATCTTTTCAAAACTTCACTTCACTTCACTCACGAGCCCCTTTATGAAAAACATGGAAACAAAATATATAACTATAGCACATCTTTTCAAAACTTCACTTCACTCACGAGCCCCTTTATAAAAAACATGGAAACAAAATAAATAAATATAGCACATCTTTTCAAAACTTCACTTCACTCACGAGCCCCTTTATAAACACATGGAAACAAAATAAATAACTATAGCACATCTTTTCAAAACTTCACTTCACTCACGAGCCCCTTTATAAAAAACATGGAAACAAAATAAATAACTATAGCACATCTTTTCAAAACTTCACTTCACTCACGAGCCCCTTTATAAAAAACATGGAAACAAAATAAATAACTATAGCACATCTTTTCAAAACTTCACTTCACTCACGAGCCCCTTTATAAAAAACATGGGAACAAAATAAATAACTATAGCACATCTTTTCAAAACTTCACTTCACTCACGAGCCCCTTTATAAAAAAACATGGAAACAAAATAAATAACTATAGCACATCTTTTCAAAACTTCACTTCACTCACGAGCCCTTTATAAAAAAACATGGAAACAAAATAAATAACTATAGCACATCTTTTCAAAACTTCATTCACTCACGAGCCCTTTATAAAAAAACATGGAAACAAAATAAATAACTATAGCACATCTTTTCAAAACTTCACTTCACTCACGAGCCCCTTTATAAAAAACATGGAAACAAAATAAATAACTATAGCACATCTTTTCAAAACTTCACTTCACTCACGAGCCCCTTTATAAAAAACATGGAAACAAAATAAATAACTATAGCACATCTTTTCAAAACTTCACTTCACTCACGAGCCCCTTTATAAAAAAAACATGGAAACAAAATAAATAACTATAGCACATCTTTTCAAAACTTCACTTCACTCACGAGCCCCTTTATAAAAAAACATGGAAACAAAATAAATAACTATAGCACATCTTTTCAAAACTTCACTTCACTCACGAGCCCCTTTATAAAAAACATGGAAACAAAATAAATAACTATAGCACATCTTTTCAAAACTTCACTTTACTCACGAGCCTCTTTATAAAAACATGGAAACAAAATAAATAACTATAGCACATCTTTTCAAAACTTCACTTCACTCACGAACCCCTTTATATAAAACATGGAAACAAAATAAATAACTATAGCACATCTTTTCAAAACTTCACTTCACTCACGAGCCCCTTTATAAAAAAACATGGAAACAAAATAAATAACTATAGCACATCTTTTCAAAACTTCACTTCACTCACGAACCCCTTTATAAAAAACATGGAAACAAAATAAATAACTATAGCACATCTTTTCAAAACTTCACTTCACTCACGAACCCCTTTATAAAAAACATGGAAACAAAATAAATAACTATAGCACATCTTTTCAAAACTTCACTTCACTCACGAACCCCTTTATAAAAAACAAAATAAATAACTATAGCACATCTTTTCAAAACTTCACTTCACTCACGAACCCCTTTATAAAAAACAAAATAAATAACTCTTTGACAACATTAGCTTTCAGGTTCACAAAGTAATGGAACTCGATTAGAATGACAGATCAACATTGGATAGAAATATATACTGTTCCTTAAAACAGTTTTGTCACAGCAGTTATACGGTAACACCGCATCTCATGGGATTACCTTAAACTCAAACAATACGGTAACACCACATCTCATGGGATTATCTTAAACTCAAACATACAATGTATTTTAACAATGTCTTGTCCCACCTGTTTTATAAACGTCATTCACACGACATGCTTGTTGCATCACACAATCGGAGAAGACAGAAAGTAATGCGTTTTGAATGTTTCTTAAAACCCAGCCACATGCTACTATGAAGTTAAACTGACTAAAAAAAGAGTAAATATGCACATAAAAATACAAGTTAACTCTAAATAAACAAGCATAATGTAAATAACAATAAATAACTCAGAAGTCAATTGCCTTGACCAATCATTGTGTGATCGAACCAGTTCGGAAGAGCTAAGCAAAAAGAATCAATGATTAGACGGAACAGATAGTGAACGTGCATCTTTGATATAGGCTACGAAAACAAACTAGCAATACGTTGAAAAATATAAGATGAGGCAAAATGTTGACAGAAGTAAGTTTGTTGGAGATTTTGTTTTTACTTAGTTTTAGAACTGCTAATTTAAAAATGTATTTCAAATAAATGAGTTGAAATATGTGTTTATAATTCGTTTGTTTTCATAAAATATATAAGGGTGTATAATAGTGTTTTAAGTAAATTTCAGACAGAATCTTTGAGGTGATACATTGCAGGACAAGATGTGGGGTCGAGTTTGATTTATCAGGACATGATTATGTGTTGTATGGAAGTAAAATGTGGGTTGTGAATTAAAGCTTGAATTGTCAGAACATGATTATGTGTTGTATGGAAGTAAAATGTGGGTTGTGAATTAAAGCTTGATTTGTCAGAACATGATTATGTGTTGTATGGAAGTAAAATGTGGGTTGTGAATTAAAGCTTGATTTGTCAGAACACCATTACGTGTTGTATGGAAGTAAAATGTGGGTTGTGAATTAAAGCTTGATTTGTCAGAACATGATTATGTGTTGTATGGAAGTAAAATGTGGGTTGTGAATTAAAGCTTGATTTGTCAGAACATGATTATGTGTTGTATGGAAGTAAAATGTGGGTTGTGAATTAAAGCTTGATTTGTCAGAACATGATTATGTGTTGTATGGAAGTAAAATGTGGGTTGTGAATTAAAGCTTGATTTGTCAGAACACCATTATGTGTTGTATGGAAGTAAAATGTGGGTTGTAAAGTGAAGCTTGATTTGTCAGAACACCATTATGTGTTGTATGTGTTGATTATGTGTATCCACCATTATGAGTTGATTTGTTTACCCACTAGCGACTGTACAACTTGTTTTTTTTAAATAAATATTTTGTAATTATTCTACTGTCACCACAAACGAAGTATTCTTTTTCCCACGATAAAGTAGTCTTTTACAATTGGCTCAGTCAATAGGATCAAACCATGGACATATTAAGTAAAGTTGCCAATCCTAGTAAGTATAGCTATTTACTAGTCGTATACGTTGAGTAGACATAGGTATAAAAAGGTCACATTTCCTGCTGATACTACCAGTAAACATGGCGCACACCCTAGAGAGAAAAACCGCTTCTGATAGTCAATATGGAACTGATATTTTAAGCGAAGAACTGCCAATGGTTCCGATACAGAGAGGTGCTGTTCATCTAATGCTCAAACAGAAGATATACTCAGGTTTAGTATTTCATCAGGTCTCATGTATCATTGAGAAAATTTACAGGTTTCGAGTATTTAGCTTGCAGATTCTCATAAAAATATTGTGAGCTAGAAACACCTAGCACAATAATGAAAAGAATACAAACAACGGTTAAAGTAAACGGCAAATTGGTCCAAGAATTCGGAAATACATTGCGGACGTTAGGAAATAGAATAGTGAGAGCATACACATAACCATCAAGTGAATAGGTGGTTCAGGATACCCTGAAATGAAATTATGAAAATGAGCTAACTAGCAATGCAACCATAAGACAAACACACCTGTTGCTACATTATTAAATCTGATAGAAGTAGCTAACAGAAAATAATTATGAGAAGAATAAATATATAACAAACAACATTCAGCTATAAACATAGTTAGAAAGCAGAAATTTAATAAAACTAGCTATCAAACACTAAGCTAAACCTAAAATCGATGGACTTAAATGGTTTAACTGTAATAAGTCAGAGCATTTGGCTAGAAACTGTCATAAAAAAACAGATGTAGATCTGATTGCTTTAACTATGGACACCATGTACCATGTGGCGAAAACCTTCAGAGAAGGAACATAAATGAATGATGAAGAAGTCTCAAAGGTTGTAACGTATTTGCGAAATTTACCATAAAGTAATAAATTAGAATTTCACCAAGGACATCCAAAATATATGATACCGTCGGAATTACACGTTAGAAGTAGTTCCAACAGTATGGAACCAAAGATCTAGCACAAAGTACATAATGAAGTATCCTTAGTCGTAGTACCAGAGGTAGAGAACATTGTAATGCCTGTGTATCACCAGTGGTAATAATACCAGAGAAAGACTGTGGTTTGGCGTTTTGCATGTCTTTCGAAAATTGAACTTTTTTACTGTCAAAGACCAGTACCTGCTACCATATATCCAGGAAAGATCATGTAACAGTAAATAGCTTTCTTCCATGGACTTGTAAAGTGGTTATTGGCAAGTTGAGATATTAGAAGAAAAAGACAAAGCAAAAACAGATTTTGTATTATCTTCAGGTAAATACTGGTTCAAGAGAATGCCTTAAAGTTATGCTCACTCCACATTTCAGAGATCAGTGAACATTGTATTTTCAGGATTGCAGATTTAGGATGCTTTTGTTATTTATATGATGTTATTGCTTTTGTAAAAAAAACTTTTAAGAACCATTTAGAGGGATTGAGATACATATCAGACAGAATATATGATTCTAATTTAAATCTTAAACCAAGTAAATGACACATTTTAAGAAAATAAGTAAGATACGTAAGTCACGTGGTAAGGTGTAAAAACCTGGTCTAAAGAAACTGGAAGTATGTTAATATTATCCAATGTAAAAAAATAGTAAAATACACGTGTGCATGTCTAGGTTTTGTAGGTTTCTACAGAAGGTTCATTCCACATTTTGCAATGTTAGTTAAACCTTTCACAGAACTGACTAACATAGACTTAGCTTTTCATTGGACAGACAAAACAAAATGGGATTTTTTGTAAAAATTTAAGTGTGTACAACTGAAAGCTCCAATCTTAAGTTAACCACGTTTCACTAGTAAATTTATTCTAAGCACAGATGTTTCAGTTTTGTAATAGGTATTGTATTATCTCAGTTAAATGAGAGTGGAAAAGAACTTAACGAAGTAGGCAGTTAGGAAAAGCTGAAATGAATTATTCAGTAATGGAATAAAAACACTTAGCTGTATTACATGGCATTAAATCAATCCGTTGTTATCTATTTCATATAAAATTGATTGTTATTATAAATGGCTAATAGCATTGAAAGACCCGTCATCTAGATTAATTAAGTAGTCCTTAATATTGTTACAGGACTCTGATTTCCAAGTTAGACACAGACCAATAAAATTAGGGAAGATGATCCTAATGAAAGGAAATATTGTTAGATATGATCTCACAATCGTTTGAAAAAAATCATGAGACCTGGGTTGAGTGGGTAGCACTGTTATCATTAGCCTGGAAAAACGCTGAGAACGAATCTACACAAGAAAGATTTCTTTTCCTTTTGCATGGTACAGATGTAGTTTTACCATTTCTGGTGACATTAACTTATTAGAATGAGTTATGCTGTATGTAAAGCTACAAGGTGAGAGGAACAAAATAATGTAATAGTACAAAAAAATATTTAAAAAAACTGCAGACCCAAGAGAAAAACGAGTTGAAAAGAAAACCCAAATAAACACATGAAATAAGATTTTGTTATTACAGATGGCTAATAGCATTGAAAGACCATCATCTAGATTAACTAAGTAGTCTTTATTATTAAAAAAAACACATAGAGAATACGGCTAAGTTATAGAAGACAGTTTAGAGTAATGAATAAAAGAAACCCATTTAACAAAAAAATTCAGCTAATGGTTAGTTAATGTAAATATAGTGAATTGTCCAGCCCAGCATGGCCAAGCGTGTTAAGGCGTGCGACTCTTAACCTGAGGGTCGCAGGTTCGCATCCCCATCGCGCCAAACATGCTCGCCCTTTCAGCCGTGGGAGCGTTATAAGTGACGGTCAATCTCACTATTCGTTGGTAAAAGAGTAGCCCAAGAGTTTGCGGTGGGTGGTGATGACTAGCTGCCTTCCCTCTAGTCTTACACTGCTAAATTAGGGACGGGTAGCACAGATAGCCCTCGAGTAACTTTGTGCGAAATTCAAAAACAAACAAACAAGCTAGTGAATTGTAATCATACTAACCATACCGTTACGCCGTAAGGAAACAACAAACAGAAAACTCAAAAGAAAAGAAGGCGGAAAAAAACCCATACCTATGGATATGTGATAGATACTTCTGAGGAGAAAACCATATTGTAGATGATATGATAATGGTTGAATCAGAAAGTGAATCAAAGAATGAACTAGAAAGGAGAAAGATGATAAAAAAAGAAAAAATCACATAACTATATCTGAGGAAACATCCGAAGAACCAGTTACTCCACCAGTTGAACCAGTGAAACATGATTATCACCAAGTACAATAACCAGGCAACCAGAAAAAGAAACACCAGCACTCAGAACTCGAAGAGTAAGAATTAACCCAAAAGTATTACAGAACCCACCACAAGAATCACATGAAAGCAGTGCACGTGAATAATGATAAAGCAGATGTTAAAAGACCATTTATTCATGTGTTACTTTATCTTGATAAACACACATGGTTGATATACTTAGTCGTAGCTTAATTTTTTATACGGCTGCATGTGAATGTGTGTTACGTAAAGCAGCTGGAGATATATCTTGATATACCAGGATTACCGTGATGTTACTTGTCGACATAATAGGAGACTAAAACGTATTGTCCCAATAGAAAATAATGTAAGAATTTTATTTATTGTATTTATCAGAAGATATTACGTTTTTAGAATACATCAGATTATTGACAGGTTTTACAATAAGAACTAGTAACTTACGATAAATCAATTACTCTAGAACCTAGTGTAACATTTAGATCAAATGAACACGAAGAACTTAGAACATTTACTGATAAAGGTTGTTGTTTTGAATTAAGCACAAAGCTACACAATAGGCTATCTGTGCTCTGTACACCACGGGTATCGAAACTCGGATTTTAGCGTTGTAAGTCCGCAGACATACCGCTGAACCACTGGGGGGGGCAACTGATAAAGAAGTAGATATAATGAGTTGCTGTAATGCGAGCATTACGAATAATGCACACAGGTTTCATAAATAATTATCGCACATTAATTTATGTGTATCGTGCAGAAAGTGAGTAATTATTGATCGAACTAAATCATATCAAAAGTAGCGTTTCACTCTCAGACAGTAATAGACAGGAACAGCAGCGACAGAATTAAATAAGAAATTTGATTGGTTGTTTTTGAATGTTGCATAAAACTACACGAGGGCTATCTGCGCATGCCGTTTCTAATTTAGGAGTGTAAGACCAGAAGGAAGGCAGTTCGTCATCACTATCTGTCGCCAACTCTTAGACTACGCTTTTATCAAAGAATAGTGGGATTCATCGTCACATTGTAATTCCCCGAACTAAAAGAGGAAGAATGTTTGATGCAGCAGGGGTTCGAACCTGAGATCGTCAGATTACGAGCTCCCTAACCGTTTGACCACGTCGAACCTAGATGAGAAAGTAGTTGACCGAAGACAAGTTTCTAAAGAAGAAATACACGATTGGATAGTTGTAAAACAGAATTAGCTAAGTTAGTTCAAGCTTTCACGTCAGTGATGACAGAGAACTGCGCTTTTATTTGTTACCCCTAGTAGATTACAGAAAATAAGAGATACAACTGAACCCACATCTACAATTTGTAATCCCCACCCTCAGTGATCAGATTATACGTATTATATTCGGACTGATGTAAAGACACCTGCAATCAGAGATACTTTACGAATGTTCGTAGAAATGCCTCTAACAACTACAGACAGAATATTTCAACTGTATAAAGTTGTACCATTGCATTTAACTTTAAACTATTAATTTGCTTTATCAATAAAAAACGAAAAACCTTATCTGGCTGATTCTATCGATGAGCATACTTATAACCAATTAACTGAAGAAATGTTAAAATACATAGACAGTTCTATCAGTGTATGTAATTCAAATTCTGTGATATATTCAGTACACGTAGTAACATGTAACTATGTTATATATTCAGGTATTAAGGCTAGGATAGCAAGTTCATGTGAAAAGATTGTAATCATACCACAATTATTTTATCTTTACAAGACACAAAACCCAGAAACTTGGTTATATAATGTGATAATTAGCTTTATCTTTATTTAAATCTAACTAAATTCAATTCAATTTATCTAATTCAATTTCCAAACGAAATTGATAAAACTAAAAGATAATGGTTATTTAAAGTTCGTTATAAATTATTCAGGACATGGTCAAGGAATCACTTTACCGTCCAGTTTTAGAAATGAAACTAAGTAAACTCTTGCCCAGTAAACGATAAAGTGCCTGAACTGTTAGGTTTATCGACAAAGGAAGAATAAAAAGCCATGAACGAATTAAGCACAGGTCCCAACTTTAAGAATTATACCAGAACAACCTTTGTCAGTGCTAGGTTAGAGAACTGGAATTTCATTAACACCGTACATGTAGTACTAGTTTTATTCTTACGTATACTGTAGCACAGGACCAGAGAAAGTCATCTTGATCGGTAGAAAATACACAGATTACAATATTTGTTACAAAAAGAAATTTGAATCAAAATGAAGACATGTTACACTCAAAGTCTACCGATTTAACTGAACTAAACGATTCTAAATAAAAACAACAACAAACGAACCGAATTGGTGAGATATGAAGTAACTTAATTACATTATATGGAGACAAAATGTATTATTAACCAACCCATAATAGTGATGACAAAATTTGCTTAGTTATTAACCAACCCATAATGGTGATGATAAAATTTGTTTAGTTATTAACCAACCCATAATGGTGATGATAAAATTTGCTTAGTTAATAACCAACCCATAAAGGTGATAGCAAAATTTACTTAGTTATTAACCAACCCATAATGGTGATGATAAAATTTGTTTAGTTATTAACCAACCCATAATGGTGATGATAAAATTTGCTTAGTTAATAACCAATCCACAAGTTTGATGATAAAATTTGCTTAGTTATTAACCAACCCATAAAGGTGATGGCAAAATTTACTTAGTTATTAACCAACCCATAATGGTGATGATAAAATTTGCTTAGTTATTAACCAATCCCTAATGGTGATGATAAAATTTGCTTAGTTATTAACCAACCCATAATGGTGATGATAAAATTTGCTTAGTTAATAACCAATCCACAAGGGTGATGACAAAATTTGCTTAGTTATTAACTAAGCCATAATGGTGATGATAAAATTTGCTTAGTTATTAACCAATCCATAAAGGTAATGACAAAATTTGCTTAGTTATTAACTAACCCATAATGGTGATGATAAAATTTACTTAGTTATTGACCAACTCATAATGGTGATGACAAAATTTGCTTAGTTATTAACGAACCCATAAAAATGATGGCATAATTTGCTTAGTTATTAACCAATCCACAAGTTTGATGACAAAATTTGCTTAGTTAATAACTAATCCACAAGGGTGATGACAAAATTTGCTTAGTTAATAGCCAACCCATAATGGTGATGATAAAATTTACTGAAAAAAAAGTTAATAACCAATCACAAGAGTAGCAAATTTTTCAAGAAATTAAATCTGTTTGGAATGAAAATTATTGGTCTAAATGAACAGGATAAAAAAATGCCGATAAACCAATTGAATTCATCTGAAACCATGTCGAAGAAATTTACCGACAAAAAACTAGATGTGTCAAATCGGAATGTCAACAATAATTGGAAGGTGATTCTGAAATTGGAACAAACCGAAAGAGGAATTCATTCTTTGTGAAAAGCCCATCAAGAAACGAAATATGAGTGTTATGTGTTATATGTACTTAGATTATCTGATCATATTATAGTCGCTACTTTGAGAAAAAATCCCATAGTGGACATCAAAAGATTTTAGATGTCGGAAATATATATTATAAAGTATCAGATAAGTCACTGTTGAGTGGATACTGCGAGAATTACAGTTTCGGATCATCTTTTTCTAAGGAGATTATTAAAAGAAAACGACTGTCGGCATGTGACTTGAGTGTCCACAAAGGAGGGGAGCATTTCTTCCACGAGCTTCCCGACATTTAGAGAAAGGTGAAACACCACCATAATCAGCTGGACTCTAAAGGACGTGAAAAGTTGCAGCTCATTTTCTAAGTATTCTTGATGTCCTGTGTAACCCTAGAGAAATTGGATCACCCTGCCTTTATAGAGATTTGTAGCCCCAGTAATCAGTTATGATTACCAGACCAACATTGTACCTCCTGCTATTTACAGTTGGGTCTGCACCAGCTTCCACTTCCGACCACCAGCTAAGAAATCTGGAGGAACAGGAACAGAACCTGCATGAAGAAACTCAAGACAATACAGAGTGAGAAGTTAGAAAACTAATATGATATAACAATACCTTTTGCTAATGTAACCAATCTTTAGTTTTGTACAACCAAGTCATGTTTGTTGTTAACAACGTATAAGTTTGTATCAGTCATGGCTTGTTTTGTGTAAACTGTGTACAATCAAGTTTGATTTGTTGTAAACAATGTATAATTGCATGCCTGGGTTTTTTAATCAATCTGTTGTTATTGATGTCATGTCTCTCACTACAACACTCTTGTACCCACGATAGAGCAGACTGTTACAGCAGGATAATATGTTGTTTGAAAGGTAGATATTGATTTGACAGAATGTAATGTCAATTTTGTGGTGGGAAAAGATGTTGTTTTTAAGATATATCTTGATTTGACAGAATGTGATGTAACTTGTGGGGCATGAGAAGATGTGGTTTCCAGGATATATCTTGATTTGACAGATTAAAATGGGTGTTGTATGACAGGACAAGATGTGAGTTGTAAGAAAGAACCTGATGGCACTTTTACCGGCGATACAATGGTCGTGCTAAATGTGAAACATACAATTTTTTTTTCTGAGTTATCTAATTATGGAGTTTCACCAACTACCAGTAGTTTCAAGTATCAATTATATACATTTTATATTGAATTTTAATGTTGAAAATTATATAGCTTAGGAACAGTACTAAAACCTCGCCAGTCATAATTTAAGGATTGTACTTAAAACTTACCAATTATAGCTTATGGACGATTCTTAAAACTCACCGATAATAACTTAAGGACTGTACTTAAAACTTACCAATTATTGCTTCGGAACTGTACTTAAAACTTACTAATTATAGCTTAGGGACAGTACTTAAAATTTATTAATTATAACTTAGGGACAGTACTTAAAATTTACCACTTATAGCTTCGGAACTGTACTTAAAACATATTAATTATAGCTTATGGATGATACTTAAAACTTACCAGTCATAGGTTAACCAGTATGTAAGCCTCGATTGATCACCATCACCAGTATGTTTTAAAATACTGTTTTTAAATTTTGTCGAATACTGATTGGCCCAGATAGTGTTTAAGACTCGTTAACTCGTCGCATCATCTGTGCATTCTCTAATCATAGACTGTCTCGTGACAGTCTGTAAGACTTACTAACTTATTATCAATCTGTTCGAAAAGATTTTCTTGAACTGTAGCCTGTTTCGAGACAGTTTTTTAAGGTCTGTTGACTGGTAATCAGTATATCTGTCTAATATTGTTCATCCAACTATGGGTTGACAAAAGATTGTGTTCCTAATAATAGCTCACGTTTTATTTTTTTTTCACACCAGTAGTATTCACTTATCTTTGTTACTTTAATTATTTTGTTTTTTGTCAGCCGATTCATTCCTCTAACTTTTAACTCGTTGTCTCTCTTAAGTTCTACCCACAAACAATTAACAACAACTTTAACCCAATGGTACTTGATTTATTCCTGGCCTTAGTCTATGAATTAGCAAGCTCTGTTTATCATTGGCCTTTGTTACAATTTAAACTGATTAGGATGGACAAGTACATCACATTAACGAAGATGTCCATGTACATTTAACTTAGTAAGGGATATAAAATTCGCAGATTCTCTTATACCAGTTGCCGATTTTCGTTTAGTGGATCTAAAACAGCCTTGCTGAAAAAAGGAACACGTAAGTTTACTACATTTTGTTAGATTAATGCTGGAATAAAACAGCTACATATAAAAACAAACCTCATATGTTCTTGTAAGCTCGTTTTTCGACTGATATCTAATAACCGAGCGTCGTTTACTCTTATATGATAACATAGTGTTTGTTTGTTTGTTTGTTTTAAATTTCGTGCAAAGCCACACATGGGCTATCTGTGCTAGCCGTCCCTAATTTAACAGTGTAAGACTAGAGGGAAGACAGCTAGTCATCACCACCCACCGCCAGCTCTTGGGCTACTCTTTTACCAACGAATAATGGGATTGATCGTAACATTATAACGCTCCCATGGCGGAAAGGGCGAACATGTTTGGTGCGACGGGGGATAACATAATGCTTACAGATCTTTACAAAATTTCAAATGTAGATGGCGAGTGTTTAAATACACACAAACTGTTCTATCTATAATGTGAATATAAAAACGAATTTTACAGAGAGATTGCCTGATGTCACTATACTCTCCATAAGTACAAGAGGTTATATCTCGAAAATTAATTAAACCAGATTTTTTTTTAAGTATTTTTGGAACACAACTAATAAAATTGAAATATAAACCAGTATATAAATGGAATTATCATAATCAGTATTATTAAGATAAGTTCCAATAAATGAAGGTATGTTATGTTGCTACAATAAATTTTGTATTCCTATATGTACCGTTACATTATTTGAGAAGTTAATAAACATTAATTTATGAAGCTAGTGTCATATACATAACTAAAGTAAGAAAACGATTTAAGAAGTTTCTAGACGAAATTAAAATTAAAATTCACAAGCGTTAACTTCGACCTATGATAAGACCATCAGTCATACAAGATGTCATTTAAAAGACAATGAGACTATTTCGTGGCAAAGTTCATCAGCTTGAGAAAAACAGATTTGGAAAGGTTTATGTTGTTGTTAAAAATCACATTAGCATTTATCTGTATAGCTTCTAACGATATACTTGTGAACAGTAGTTTGTTATCCAAACTAGGACAATGAAAACCATTAAATTTTAATTGTTGCATTTGATTGGAAAATTCGAAACTAGCTTTTAACTTATATTCAATAAAAGCAAATTTATTCATAAAGTGAACTAATAAACTGCACAAAACCTGGTTATAAGTTTCATGCTCGACACTACAGGTCACAACGAACATCGTTCTTTGATTATTTTAGGAATATAAAGATATCTGTGAGACCCCAGATGGTCTACTAACCAAATACTGTAAGGAAGGCCAAGAAACATCTGTATAACTCCCTGATAGTCTAAAAGCCAAATACTCTTTTTCATTTAAAATATTTTTATTTCATCTGTTTCCATAAATACCTATGTGAGTTTGCTTCTCCGCCAACAGTGATATCACTTTCTAACCTTATAATTATTAATAAAAGTGATAGCTGTACCACTAATCTGTATTCTAACATAACTAGCTAAATTACTTGAACACAGCCACATTGGTTGATGTAAAAATGACTGCAAAAAATATTCAAATCCTATAAAATTATCTCTAGACTTAAGCCTATTTGGAATACCAGCCATATAAAGTTGGTGTATTTGGAATACCAGCCATATAAAGTTGGTGTATTTGGAATACTAGCCATATGAAGTTGGTGTGTAATGTACGCAGAATTATGAACGAATTGCTTTAGTTAGTGGTGAACCAGCAAGCTCGGAGGTATTTCCACTAACATTAGTTTAGATAATTAATATTTGAAAGTGGAACTAACATTCAAAACTGGTTCAAAACTGGTACTTCTGTATCGTCCTAAATGACTCCAAATCTAATGAACCTGACGCAGAGAATAAAATAAAAATACAACAAACAGCGACGTGACAGAAATAAATATAAGCATAGATTAGAGATACAGAACGTTGGTTCAAAAACTGGAAAATTACACATGTAAATTCTTATACTACCGCAAGTTGCCTTTTGAAAGTTGCACGTGAGCTGTACTGAGGACTCAGCTTGTTTCAAGAAATAGATTTTAAATAATCATTTTATTATTTTCTTAAGCTTTACTCTTAACGTTTGTATTTCTCTTGTTTTACGCTTAGTTTGGTTCTCTGGATCATCGAAGTAGTTGGAAGCCTTTATCTTGTTTTCTTGATGATATTCAAATACTATTTTCACCAAGACTGAAAAATAGACTAAGTTATCCTGAGCAACCTAAGTGTACAGAGCGATGATCTGTTCAATAAAGTTTATATGCTCATATATATACCATGTGTGACGTATTATAGTCGGTTAATTTATTATTATATATCTAACTCAAACATACTAGCACTCTGTAGAACGTTACTTTCATGTTATCGATTAAATTATTTATATACAATATGGCCGAGTCAATGCAGGTATTTCAACGTAACGCATTAAGTATGTTTAGCTGAGAAAATGACGAATGAGAAAACGCAAAGGAATATGAAATATTTAACTCGGCTTATGTATTAAAGTTCTAATTATCAAAATATATTCATGTGAACAATGTTTATATAAACTATTCATTGGATCAATAAAATATTTTCGCTGATAACTTAAAAGGTGTAGTCGCATGTAATTATAGTATTGAAAATATTTCTATAAGTGTTAAAACTTGACAGTTTCTAAACCCAATTATGGAGTCCATTAATTATAGCTTATTGTTTACTACACAGGTAAAACAATGCATAATAATAAAAAAATCATTATTAACCTTAATTACAAAACATTATCGTAACAAAACAAAATTAATTAACTCCAGTTTGTAGTGCAGTACAGGAACACAGGAACAACATAATTTCTAACTGAGTGATATAATTAGAAAACAATACGTTCTAGTTGTTTCATAAAGATAAGTTGGTTTAATGTAATTAAAGGTAACTTATTTAGATGTGGATTTAAAATGCTTTATGCAATTTCTAAATGTGGGTGATTCTATTATTTTAGCGAAACGAGGTACATAGATTACTTAGGTAGATAAATTTATATAGACTATTTACATAGATAAATATATTTTTATAATTTTTTATATAGAGAGATGTATCTATGTAGATTATTTATAATCCATGTAGGCTTAAGTTGTTTTTGACGAAGATGGATTATTTATAATGTATCAAATCACACACTGAACCGTTCTTTGCTGTTTTTTCCTGGCGCTTTCGTCTCTCTGAACGAATTACCATTACGCGAAAATATATTAGTTTCCTATATGCTACTGAGTATAATAAAAGTGGAACATGCAGCACTCTGTATCCGATTCGTTTTAAAATTAATCATCAATAAGTAGTGTAAGGGCTTAAAATTGACAATTTTAGGATTTCTATTGATAAGAAAATTGAAATACATGTGACGCGTATTTTAAAATAAAAATATTTGTATTAACACGAAATGTAAAGTTCGCGACATTTCTTTGAATTAAAAAAATAAATCGTATTCTTTTATTTTAAGAAAAGCATTTACGATTATCAGAAAGAACTCAATGATCACGCATTCACTATTTCAAGAGAGAGTATATCGATTATGGAGCAGAAGCGGAACAGGCATCAAAATCCGCATTAAAAAGGCCTTTGTATTTAACAAGATTTGTAGATGGACTGCCCATACCTAAAGTGCTCTAGGTAATTTACAATCCTGCTTTGTTTTTCTTTGAATTTAACCAGAAATTATACAGATATAGCCCTCTTCAATCATTGAACCTTGATGAATGTGTAGATTAATAAAGCGTTGTAATTAAACCATGCTCTTGATGCTTTCTCAGGAAGCTTGAAGAAAGTGTGTGGTTTAGAATTAAGACATTACTTCGTTTAACGCATAATGTATGGGAAAAGAAGACACGTGTATGTGTGGTAGTGAAGGTACCTGATCCATTCATTATATCAACTGTGCTTTTTTCCTACTGGGCCATGAAGGTGTCGTGTTTGGCGTTACAAGCTTCTTTCTAAAATTAAGAAGATAAAATAATGTTTTCTACTTTTTTCATCATAAGCACCCTAGCGATGTTTTGTTGCGTCTGCATTAAAAATAAATCTAAATTAATCATAATTTAAATTGTTTCATATTTTAAACTCGAGTGGATAATCATAACGTCTGAGCCATTGATAAATAGGCCAATAAGTCTAGATGTTAATAGCAAATAATTAAATATTATTAATTTACAGACCAACCATGCAATATTTATGGAAATAATTAAAAAGAAAACTCACTATAAAAAAATCATTATATTTTGGTAATTATCTCAACGTCACACATGATTTCATTAAATGTAAATTATTCAAAGTAAAAATACTTCTCAGTACATTCTGTAGTGTTTTTAAAGGGGATGAAGATTTTACCATGAAATGAAAGTAGAGTTACAATAGAGGAGAAAAAATATTTATTAAAGTGTTACAGATATATCCCAGAATCATTACTTGTGTCTGTAATGAGAAACGAAGAGAGAAAGAAACATGTTACATTGAAGTATACAAGAAGCGACTTGTACTAAAGATTGTTTTAATTTAGTGGAATAAGTCTGGCAATACTAAACATCTAATACGATCGTTCGATCAACCTTCATGTCATTTTAAAAGGAATATATTATACATTTATCTTTAAGCCAGGTTGCATGGATATGGAATATTTATCTTTGTCGTTAAACAACTCTGTTAACCAGAGATATCAGTTTAATTTTAAACGGATCAAATGATGATTTCTAACTAACTTGTTATTCATAAACGTGTAACGTGCACATTTAACAGTAATGAGCATGTGACAGTTCTGGGACCAGAGGCATGTGCGTTATTAGATACCTGTAGTGTTTTATCATTACTGCTAATGAACCATAGACATATCACGCTCATTTCTTCCTAGGCTTGTAGAAATGAAATTTACCGATATAAATCATAAGACTTATCGAAAATAAAACAGCTGTCGAATTTCTGGAAAATATAAAATCAAGTAAAACTTTTTTTTAAACCTTCAAGTCTGTAGAGTTCCATATGTGAAATGATGGAACAAAGGTCTAAAATAAGCCGATTTGCAACACCTTCGAAACATATTTGCAGCTCATGTAAAAATATAAATAAGGAAAACTTTGTTAAACAAACATTCCGGCTGGTACAACTATAAACGCATCAGCAAAAAAAAAGTAAACTATACTGCCCTTAGTGACTTTTACTTCGCTAGTATAAACGTTGTGTAGTGTTATTTGAAATTTAACATTATTAGAAAAACATAATAAGTAATTTTTGTGGCTTTAATAAAGAAACGTGAGTCCTTGCCAGTTTTCGTAAATCCTATAAACTGGACGCTTTTACTTAAATTTAAGTTCTCTGATTAAAAAGAGAGTTATTTTTATAAATTATAGCGTACAGAAGGCTTAAGGAATAGATTTATATTGTTCAAGAGAAACGTCGTATTAAGCTTATTTACATACAAAATGGTTATGATTTCTAAGCCTTTTATATCAAATAATCAACATACTAGTTTGGTGGAATATTTATGTGCATGAATTTATATGGACTCCTAGAAGATAACAGCGAAATTACTTTTGTGATATATGAAGAACACAAACAGAAAGATTTCTTTATTACTTCTTCGCTATATGATGTTCATAAACACAAATATTTCTTTACTACTTTTAACTATATATATTATACTCAAATATAACTTTTTCTTACTTTCTTGTGTACCATATTATCTACACAAATAAAAAACCTATCACATTTTTATTATATGATGGACACAGACAGACATAATTATTTCATCCGTACTATATGATGCACAATAATAAAATATTATCACATTTTACTATATTTTACACACGGATATAAAAAATGGTTATTTATTATTTTGTAATATATGATGTGCAGAAATATAAATTTTTATTTATTAAGTTTGTACTATGTGATGCACCCAGATAAAAATATCTGTTTATTAAGTTTGTACTATATGATGTCCACGGATAAAAATTTGTTTATCAAGTTTGTACTATGTGATGTCTACAAATAAAAAGATTTGTTTATTAAGTTTGTGCTATGTGATGTCCACGGATAAAAATTTGTTTATTAAATTTGTACTACATGATGTCTACAAATAAAAATATCTGTTTATTAAGTTTGTACTATGTGATGCACTCAGATAAAAATATCTGTTTATTAAGTTTGTACTAGATGATGTCCACGGATAAAAATTTGTTTATTAAGTTTGTGCTATGTGATGTCCACAGATAAAAATTTGTTTATTAAGTTTGTACTACATGATGTCTACAAATAAAAATATTTGTTTATCAAGTTTGTACTATATGATGTCTACAAATAAAAATATTTGTTTATTAAGTTTGTGCTATGTGATGTCCACAAATAAAAAATATCTGTTTATTAAGTTTGTGCTATGTGATGTCCACAAATAAAAATTTGTTTATCAAGTTTGTACTACATGATGTCTACAAATAAAAATATTTGTTTATTAAGTTTGTACAATATGACAATATGATGTCTACAAATAAAAATATTTGTTTATTAAGTTTGTACAATATGACAATATGATGTCTACAAATAGAAATATTTGTTTATTAAGTTTGTACTATATGATGTCTACAAATAAAAATTTGTTTATCAAGTTTGTACTATATGATGTCTACAAATAAAAAGATCTGTTTATTAAGTTTGTACTATGTGATGTCCACAAATAAAAATATCTGTTTATTAAGTTGTGCTATGTGATGTCCACAAATAAAAATTTGTTTATTAAATTTGTACTACATGATGTCTACAAATAAAAATATTTGTTTATTGAGTTTGTACTTTATGATGTCTACAAATAAAAATTTGTTTATCAAGTTTGTACTATATGATGTCTACAAATAAAAATTTGTTTATCAAGTTTGTACTTTATGATGTCTACAAATAAAAGATTTGTTTATTAAGTTTGTACTATATGATGTCTACAAATAAAAATTTGTTTATCAAGTTTGTACTATGTGATGTCTACAAATAAAAAGATTTGTTTATTAAGTTTGTACTATATGATGTCTACAAATAAAAATTTGTTTATCAAGTTTGTACTATGTGATGTCTACAAATAAAAACATTTGTTTATTAAGTTTGTACTATATGATGTCTACAAATAAAAAGATTTGTTTATTAAGTTTGTACTATGTGATGTCCACAAATAAAAATATTTGTTTATTAAGTTTGTACTTTATGATGTCTACAAGTAAAAAGATTTTGTTTATCAAGTTTATACTAACTATATGTCTACAAATAAAACGATTTGTTTATAAAGTTTGTACTATATGTATGTCTACAAATAAAACGATTTGTTTATAAAGTTTATACTATATGTATGTCTACAAATAAAAAGATTTGTTTATAAAGTTTGTACTATATGTATGTCTACAAATAAAAAGATTTGTTTATAAAGTTTGTACTATATGTATGTCTACAAATAAAACGATTTGTTTATAAAGTTTGTACTATATGTATGTCTACAAATAAAAATATTTGTTTATCAAGTTTGTACTATGTGATGTCTACAAATAAAAAGATTTGTTTATTAAGTTTGTACTATATGATGTCTACAAATAAAAATTTGTTTATCAAGTTTGTACTATGTGATGTCCACAAATAAAAATATTTGTTTATTAAGTTTGTACTTTATGATGTCTACAAGTAAAAAGATTTTGTTTATCAAGTTTATACTAACTATATGTCTACAAATAAAACGATTTGTTTATAAAGTTTGTACTATATGTATGTCTACAAATAAAACGATTTGTTTATAAAGTTTATACTATATGTATGTCTACAAATAAAACGATTTGTTTATAAAGTTTATACTATATGTATGTCTACAAATAAAAAGATTTGTTTATAAAGTTTGTACTATATGTATGTCTACAAATAAAACGATTTGTTTATAAAGTTTGTACTATATGTATGTCTACAAATAAAACGATTTGTTTATAAAGTTTGTACTATATGTATGTCTACAAATAAAAATATTTGTTTATAAAGTTTGTACTATATGTATGTTTACAAATAAAAAGATTTGTTTATAAAGTTTGTACTATATGTATGTCTACAAATAAAAAGATTTGTTTATAAAGTTTGTACTATATGTATGTCTACAAATAAAAATATTTGTTTATAAAGTTTGTACTATATGATGTCTACAAATAAAAAGATTTGTTTATAAAGTTTGTACTATATGTATGTCTACAAATAAAAAGATTTGTTTAAAAGATTTGTTTATAAAGTTTGTACTATATGTATGTCTACAAATAAAAAGATTTGTTTATAAAGTTTGTACTATATGTATGTCTACAAATAAAAAGATTTGTTTATAAAGTTTGTACTATATGTATGTCTACAAATAAAAATATTTGTTTATAAAGTTTGTACTATATGAATGTCTACAAATAAAAATATTTGTTTATAAAGTTTGTACTATATTAATGTCTACAAATAAAAAGATTTGTTTATAAAGTTTGTACTATATGATGGTATATGAAGTTTGTACTATATGATGGTATATAAAGTTTGTACTATATGATGGTATATGAAGTTTGTACTATATGATGGTATATAAAGTTTGTACTATATGATGGTATATGAAGTTTGTACTATATGATGGTATATAAAGTTTGTACTATATGATGGTATATGAAGTTTGTACTATATGATGGTATATGAAGTTTGTACTATATGATGGTATATGAAGTTTGTACTATATGATGGTATATGAAGTTTGTACTATATGATGGTATATGAGAAACCAAAATTTATATTACTTTCTCACTCTACGATGCTCAAACAAGTAAAAACATTTTTTATATAATTTTTGTAGTATATCATACAGAGAAATAAACGGTTTTATTTGTGACTTTTGAATACCCCGGTCGCTCAGCGATATGTCTGCGGATTTACAACGCTAGAAAGGGGGTTTCGATACCCGTGATGGGCAGAGCACAGATAGCCTATTGTGTTGCTTTGTGCTTCATTCAACAGTTTGTAACACAGGATGCTCATATATAAAATTCGTGGTTTATTAGTTTTGTAACGTATGATACACACGAAACGAATTAAGAAAAACGCTACTTTTACACTACAGATAAATAAAAAAGAATATAATTTGAAGTGAAATCAACGTTTCACCTTTGCGGATTCTTCAGGGTCAATATACATAACTGTTACTAAACATATGAAGTTGTTGTGAAACAAATGAAAAGAAGGTTTGGTTTTCACAATTGTGCTGTATGAAGCACACAAACTGTTTGTTTGCTTTTGGAATTTCGCGCAAAGCTACACGAGGGCTATTTGCGCTAGAAGTCCCTAATGTAGCAGTATAAGACTAGAGGGAAGACAACTAGTCATCACAACCCATCGCCAACGCTTGGATTATTTTTTTACCAACGAATACTGGGATTCACCGTCACATTACAACGCCACCAACTGAAAGGGTGAATAACGGTGGATTCGAACCCGCAACCCTTAGCCATGTAGCCATGCACACAAATAAAAAACTTTATTTATTAAGTTTGTAGTATATAATGCACAAAAAGCTATGGTTATGAATACTGTGAATACTGCATAAAGATATATGCCCCCACCCCGCTAGTACAGCGGTAAGTCTACGGATTTACGACACTAAAATCAGGGATTCAATTCCCCTCGGTGAGCTCAGCAGATAGCCCGATGTGGCTTTGTTATAAGGAAACACAAGCATTAAGATAAAAACTTGGTTTCTGTCTTTGCTGTTGTATTATTCACACGAATGAATTCTTGTTTCTTACATTTGTGCTACATTACGCACACAAATACAGAGTTCTGTTTGTTACTTTTTTTATAAAATGCACATTAACAAAATTCTTCCTTTTTTATCTTTCTTCTACATGATGTAAACAAAAAATCTTGATTTATTAGTTTTTTT
Source organism: Tachypleus tridentatus (assembly GCF_004210375.1). Classification (NCBI taxonomy): domain Eukaryota; kingdom Metazoa; phylum Arthropoda; class Merostomata; order Xiphosura; family Limulidae; genus Tachypleus; species Tachypleus tridentatus. The sequence goes on along the minus strand of NC_134835.1, from coordinate 7,528,629 downwards.
ATTGAATGATAAACAAAATATAAACAGTTGTTTATTATTATCACGCCAAAAATTTATCACTTTTTAGTTAGTTATCACCATTAGATTCCATCGAGGAACATAGGGCTGCAATCGCTGGCGGATTCTTCAACAAGTATTTAAGTGAGTAGGTTGTTAGCCCACTGCACCGAGCCGTGCTTAATTTAGTAGTGTAAGACTAGAGGGAAGGCAGCTAGTCATCACCACCCACCGCCAACACTTGGGCTACTCTTTTTACCAACGAATAGTGGGATTGACCGTCACATTATAACGCCCCCACGGCTGGGAGGGCGAGCATGTTTGGCGCGACGCGGGCACGAACCCGCGACCCTCGGATTACGAGTCGCACGCCTTACGAGCTCGACCATCACTTTTTACATGTTCATAAAATCTGACCATTTGTTGCAGAACAAAATCTATATACGGCGATACAGGTAAGAACGCAGAATCTTTATAGAGATCTACAGTTTAGATCACAAAATATTTATACGGCTGTACAGGTTAGAACAGAGAATCTTTTTTACGGTTGTATAGGCTAGATCACGGAATATTTATACGGCTGCACAGGTTAGAACAGAGAATCGTTATACAGCTGTACAGGTTAAATCACAAAATCTATATACGGTTGTACAGGTTAGAACGCACAATATTTATACGGTTGTACAGGTTATATCACAGAATCTTTTAACAGGTTAAATCACAGAATCTTTATACGGCTGTACAGGTTAGAACGCACAATATTTATACGGTTGTACAGGTTATATCACAGAATCTTTATACGGCTGTACAGGCTGGATCACAGAATCTTTATACGGCTGTACAAGGTAGTACAATTTATTTCTTATTTGAACGATGTTAAAACAAACAGGACGTGAAAGTAAAACGTTCGTGTTATTGTTCATTATTAGAGGTCTCGTACTTCTTTAAATTGATAAACTAACATGATCTAGCTTCACGATCATAGATAATGGTAATAGGGCATTAATGAGACGTAAGCCAATCTCTCTGACATTTTAAAACACAAGCCTGGCATGACCTAGCGCGTTAAGGCGTGCGCTTCGTAATCTGAGGGTCGCGGGTTCGCGCCCGAGTCGCGCCAAACATGCTCACCCTTTCAGCCGTGGGCGCGTTATAAGTGACGGTCAATCTCACTATTCGTTGGTAAAAGAGTAGCCCAAGAGTTGGCGGTGGGCGGTGATGACTAGCTGCCTTCCCTCTAGTCTTACACTGCTAAATTAGGGACGGCTAGCACAGATAGCCCTCGAGTAGCTTTGTGCGAAATTCCAAAACAAACAAACAAATTTTAAAACACGATCATTTTAAGTGGTAGAAATCGACTAGGACTTGAAGACGCTAAACGAGGGGATATTGTGATAACTATAATTAATAAAAGTTCGTTGCTGAGATACAGTGTGCATGCTTCATTCCGATAATTCATGTAATTGTGTTTACGAAGCTCTTGCGTGAATCAATAATAGACTGTAGTTCGTCTCCTAACGTGCCTTTGTGAAATAAGCGATGATTAACGAAACAATGCATGCCATCGCGCCATCTGACGTCCAATCAGAATAATTACTAATAAGTTTGAAGGTGAGTTCATCGCAACATAATTGACTCCGTGTTTCAAAAGTATATTTGTAGATTGATTTCTTGTTAAGGATGGATATATATACCGTTCTGAAGCTGGTGTATTATCAAGAAGTGATGAAACGCAAACACGTGAAACGATTGCGGGTTCGAACTCTTTAAAAAACATCCTAATCTTTTAGTCTTGTGATTTTAATACATTAAACAAGAATATATATTTTATATTGGTATAATTAGACCTAATTAGAGCTTTAATCAGCTACTTCACCTATTTTTAGATACAGAAATAATTATTCTAAGATATAAATTCACCAAAGATCACTGTAAAAATATACTTTATTTTTGCTGTTTTTGAATTAAGCACCAAGCTACACAATGGGTTATATGTGCTCTGCCCACCACGGGTATCGAAACCCGGTTTTTAGCGTTGTAAGTCCGCAGACATACCGCTGAGCCACTGGTGAGCGTTTATTTTTGTATCTATAATAACTCTATATATATATAACAGTTACATAAACAAGCAATGGGTATTTCTATTGGCGCCAGTTTCTCTTCAAACTTTGTCAACGTATATCTGTTCTTCTGTAAAAATTGATTTTTGTAACAGGTATTGAACTCTAACAAATCTATATACTTTTCGTTACATATACAATTTAATCTCTGTCAAAGATTTGAATTTCAGTTCAAAATTTAGTATATCCAAAGGAACGTATAATATAAAGAAGTAATAGCAGTTATGTTGCTGTTTGTTAAATATTTATAGATACACTGCTGGCCAAAATCCTAAAGCCAATGAACATAAAGAAAAAATATGCATTTTGCGTTGTTAGACTCAACCACTTATTTGACCACACCAAAAAGAAGTCTTAAACAGAGTAGAAAATGACCTACAAGAGGTCTCAGTAGTGAGTTACACGACCGTCATTGCGGATAACTTCAAACATTCGCTTTGGCATGGTCGATATAAGCGTTTGCAGAAGGCTGGCTGGAATGTTATTCTAAGTGGTGAAGATGGCTTCATGAAGATCATGCACTGTTTGAAATTGACGTCCATTTCTATAGACTTCCCTTGCCATCCACCCCCAAACATTTTCAATGGGATTCAGTTCGGGCAAACACGCTGAATGGTCCAAAATAATCACGCTATTCGCCATGATAAAGTCCTTTGTCCTGCGGGCATTTTAAATTGCAGCGTTGTCCTGCTGAAGGTCCAGTTATTTCCATACAAGCGAGGGCCTTCAATCAATAAGGATTCTCTTTCTAATACGTCGATGTAGCCAGCTGCTATTTGACGTCCCTGTATAACCTGAAGCTCCATTGTTCCATGGAAAGAGAAAGCACCCCAGATCATGATGGAACCTCCTCCACACTGTCGTTTAGAAAATGTCTCCGGTGGGATATCCTTATCGTGCCAGTTAACTTTCTTATCATCAGACAACACAAACCTTCGTTCACTTTTCTACGTCCCATGTTTGGTGCTTTTCAGCAAAGTTTAACCGAGCTGTTTCGTGGTGTGGAAGGAGGCGTGGCCTTTGAAGACGTTTATGGTTTTTAAAGCCTTTCTCTCGTAGATGCCGTCTTATTGTTCTTGAGCTGCATTCTGTGTCCGTAAGAGCCTTAATCTGGTTCGACGATCGATTGGTGTCTTGCCGCACAACCCATCGAATCCTCCTGCTCAAAGCCGGCGAAATTTTCTTGGACCAACCACTTGGTCCTGAGGTATCCCTCAGGTTCTTTTAAGAAATTTGCAACAACAGTTTTACTACGCCCAATTTCATCAGCGATGGCACGTTGAGAAAGACCTTGCTTTTGCAGCTTGGCAATTCTGACACGTTCAAACTCTGTCAACTTTTAGCCTTTGCCATGTTTTACCCAATGTAACACAAGAGATGTCAGTTGGAGATATTGACAACGCTAATGCTTGAACACAAATGACTAAATTTCGTTACGAGTTTACCAATCAACACTTCGTTTCAGTATGATCTTAAACATTTGACCAGCTAGAATTTAGGCAAATTTCATAGTGTTTACATTTTCCTATTAAATGCTAATTTTTTTTTAATTTTCCCTTTTCTTATTTTAATCTTTCAAAGCTTTACTCAAATAAGTGGTTGAGCCTAACAACACAAAATGCATATTTTTCTTTATGTTCATTGGCCTTAAGATTTTGGCCATCAGTGTATTAGTTTTACAGAAGACAGACTGCAGGTGAATGTTTTTTATTAAAAAAATAATAATAATTTTCTCACACCCAACACTTTTGTTAAATCTATACTAATAAGATGAATTATTATCTCTCAGTTAAAAAATTTTTAAGAGTTTTTAATAATATTAAATTTTGATTAATAGCGTTCAATTATTCATGAAAAAATTGGAAAATTAATGGTTATAATGAATGGTATATAAAAAATTGTTATATTATTTCATATTATTATGAAATTATATGAAAAAGTAAACTCTCGGTTACTGAAACTACCTCGTGGACAACATAAAGGTTTTCAGTTACCCTTAGGGAAGTTACTAACTTTAAAATGTTTGGGTGTTTTGTTCAGTACACCGAGTAGAAAACTCAACTTCCGGTAATAGGGTTTGTCTCAGCTCACTTGATTTAAACTCGAACAAATGAAAAAAGATGACGATTTATGAATTATTGGTTGTAGATGTGTTTAACATCATTTTGTAATTGTTAAATAACAGAGTGAAGGTTTGCTTAACATCATTTTGTAATTATTAAATAACAGAGTTATGGTTTGTTTAACATCATTTTGTAATTATTAAATAACAGAGTGATGGTTTGTTTAACATTATTTGGTAATTATTAAATAATAGAGTGATGGTTTGTTTAACATCATTTTGTAATTATTAAATAATAGAGTGATGGTTTGTTTAACATCAATTCGTAATTATTAAATAATAGAGTGATGGTTTGTTTAACATCATTTTGTAATTATTAAATAATAGAGTGATGGTTTATTTAACATCATTTTGTAATTATTAAATAACAGAGTGATGGTTTGTTTAACATCATTTTGTAATTATTAAATAATAGAGTGATGGTTTGTTTAACATCATTTCGTAATTATTAAATAACAGAGTGATGGTTTGTTTAACATCATTTTGTAATTATTAAATAACAGAGTGATGGTTTGTTTAACATCATTTTGTAATTATTAAATAACAGAGTGATGGTTTGTTTAACATCATTTTGTAATTATTAAATAATAGAGTGATGGTTGGTTTAACATCATTTTGTAATTATTAAATAACAGAGTGATGGTTTGTTTAACACCATTTTGTAATTATTAAATAACAGAGTGAAGGTTTGTTTAACATTATTTGGTAATTATTAAATAATAGAGTGATGGTTTGTTTAACATCATTTTGTAATTATTAAATAATAGAGTGATGGTTTGTTTAACATCATTTTGTAATTATTAAATAATAGAGTGATGGTTTGTTTAACATCATTTTGTAATTATTAAATAATAGAGTGATGGTTTGTTTAACATCATTTTGTAATTATTAAATAACAGAGTGATGGTTTGTTTAACATCATTTTGTAATTATTATCATTTCGTAAATTAAACAGAGTGATGGTTTGTTTAACATCATTTTGTAATTATTAAATAACAGATGGTTTGTTTAACATCATTTTGTAATTATTAAATAATAGAGTGATGGTTGGTTTAACATCATTTTGTAATTATTAAATAATAGAGTGATGGTTTGTTTAACATCATTTTGTAATTATTAAATAACAGAGTGATGGTTTGTTTAACATCATTTTGTAATTATTAAATAACAGAGTGAATGGTTTGTTTAACATCATTTTGGTTTGTTTAACATCATTTTGTAATTATTAAATAACAGAGTGATGGTTTGTTTAACATCATTTTGTAATTATTAAATAACAGAGTGATGGTTTGTTTAACATCATTTTGTAATTATTAAATAATAGAGTGATGGTTGGTTTAACATCATTTTGTAATTATTAAATAACAGAGTGATGGTTTGTTTAACACCATTTTGTAATTATTAAATAACAGAGTGATGGTTTGTTTAACATTATTTGGTAATTATTAAATAATAGAGTGATGGTTTGTTTAACATCATTTTGTAATTATTAAATAATAGAGTGATGGTTTGTTTAACATCAATTCGTAATTATTAAATAATAGAGTGATGGTTTGTTTAACATCATTTTGTAATTATTAAATAATAGAGTGATGGTTTATTTAACATCATTTTGTAATTATTAAATAACAGAGTGATGGTTTGTTTAACATCATTTCGTAATTATTAAAAAACAGAGTGATGGTTTGTTTAACATCATTTTGTAATTATTAAATAACAGAGTGATGGTTTGTTTAACATCATTTTGTAATTATTAAATAACAGAGTGATGGTTTGTTTAACATCATTTTGTAATTATTAAATAACAGGGTGATGGTTTGTTTAACATCATTTTGTAATTATTAAATAATAGAGTGATGGTTTGTTTAACATCAATTCGTAATTATTAAATAATAGAGTGATGGTTTGTTTAACATCATTTTGTAATTATTAAATAATAGAGTGATGGTTTAGTTAACATCATTTTGTAATTATTAAATAACAGAGTGATGGTTTGTTTAACATCATTTTGTAATTATTAAATAATAGAGTGATGGTTTGTTTAACATCATTTCGTAATTATTAAATAACAGAGTGATGGTTTGTTTAACATCATTTTGTAATTATTAAATAACAGAGTGATGGTTTGTTTAACATCATTTTGTAATTATTAAATAACAGAGTAATGGTTTGTTTAACATCATTTGTAATTATTAAATAACAGGGTGATGGTTTGTTTAACATCATTTTGTAATTATTAAATAACAGAGTGATGGTTTTTTAACATCATTTCGTAATTATTAAATAACAGAGTGAAGGTTTGTTGAAAATTATTTTGTAATTATTAAATAACCGAATGAGGGTTGCGAGTCTAGTAGGAATATCGGGTGGTCGATTTCTAGAATACGAATATGTTTGCCTTTCTGTACATCATATAAAATGGTAGAAAATCAGAGTTTGGACATTGTAGATATTTAAAGTGGTTTATAATATGTATAAAATTGGGGTGATTTGTGGCTACTTCATTGTTGTATGTCATTATAAAGCATTCCCACAACTGGCTACATGCAAAGAAAGGTTCTTAGAGTTGATACATTGTAGGCTTAAGCACTCAGCTCCTAACCTTTAATTATTTTTTCTAGTTACTGGCTAGTTGATATCAGTGAATGGATCTCTTTAGGTAGATGGAACATATCTAACAGGTTTAGAAATGTATTGATCATAGATATTATCCGTTGTCAGTTTTGCAGTAGAAAAATTAATTTTGATTTTTGAAATTTTGTAATAATTATATATATGTATATGCGAAATAAAAATAATATTAATTTATGGCAGACTCTGACTCTAGATAAACTTATCCATAAGATATTCTGAGTATTGATCCTACTGCTTTTTATCGCTCAGCGAGAAGTCCGAGGGCTTATAACCGTAACAATCATGTTCCTTTGCCCGCAAAAGGCACAACAAAAGTAACCCATTGTACTACCCTCTCATACACAATGGCTCAGAGGTAATCTTGAGAGATTACAAGCTAAAACTTGTTAGTGATACCTGTGGTTCGATACTTCGCGATTAAACACAAAACAACCAAGTAGACATATATGTTCAGCGTCGATTTCCAAGTTCCCAGGAGACATCTTTAATATTAAATGCGATTTAATATTTAATAACATTTCCACACAAAAAATATATATTCCTCCATTCTTCATTATTTATTCTATCTTTCAAAAATTTATTAATTACGTAGAACCTGTTTTATCTTTAAGTTTCTTGTGAACATTTCCATAACAAACCTCACACACGTGAATCTTCTGTCTTTATTTTTTCTATTCACATCTCCTTCTTTGTTAAAGACCGTTAGATGTTAATGTTAAATGTTAAATGTAAATTATTTGTTGGATTTAAAAACTTCTAGAAACTTCTTCAGAAATAATATTAAATTAAACAGTAAGCTCTATTTTGAATTTGCATTTGTATTGAAAAAAATAGAATTATTAAAATCTTCAAAGTCTTTTGAATTAAACCAAAATCCCTAGAAGTACTAAACAAAGTTAATGAAAAGGGCAAAGTTCAAAAAGCTTATTGCTATTACATGGTATTTTACCCAACTATTTGACTTTAATATGGGCCTGTCTCATGTGTCATTAGGTTATATCCAGTGTACAGGGTTCGAGGGAAATGACTGTTTGCAGGAGAATTCTCATATGTTTATATCCATATAGATATATGATTAACTGGTTTAATACCTTCTTTTTATGTTACTCTTCTTTAAGAATTACATAAGGTAGAAAGTTATGAAACTGCACTTCATAGCTTTTGGATCACTTAAGCATATGGTTGTGGTGATTTTTTAAAACATATTTTATTACACTACAACCAGTAGTTTTCCTCTCCGAGCAAAATAACTTTGGAAAATTGAAAGCTAAACGTGTGTACAGGTTTTCTCTATCATTGATTATTAACAATAACTCTTCGTGAAACCCACTTGAAGTAAAAATGTATCTCAAGACGGCTGGTATGGGTATTAAAACTTTTATTAAAATAAAGTACAGAACAACGTTTCGCCCTCCTTCGGTCATCTTCAGGTTTTAAATGTAAGTAAACTTATGGGAAGCTTTTCCTCCAAAAATCAAAAACTTATGACACTAAAACAGCGTATTTCTTCTAAACACGAAATCTGTGAAGTCTCATAATCTGTAAATATAAGATTTGGGTATAAAGTGAACATTAATACAATTATTATTATGGTATATTCGCTGTATTACCTCAAGCAAACTACCTTTTTTTTTAATTCATATAACCTTATTGGTTTAGGTGTTGATTTAGATGCACAGCGGAGCAATAGGCTTTTTATACTTTGTTTAAGATGGGGATCGAACATGAATTTTACTTACAATACCAGAAGTTTGCAGTTGATCTATTGAGAGACAACATATTGAAAGAAACGAATACGATAGCTAATTCTCTATTTTTTCTCAAGCGAGAACCAAGAAAAATATGATATTATGTATAATAGTAATAAACACGATGTTATAAACATGGATAACAAAAACAGTTACACAACAGTAGAAACTCCGCGAATTATTAAGAATATAAATAACCCTTTGTGAGCAAGAATAACAGAGTTCTCTTCTGATTTCAATGCTTGAACGATATTGTACATGAAAAGCAATATCTAATGTTTTACTGAAGAAATCACGACTTCCATTTAATTTCTGATATTTTAAGGACATCATGTAAACACATATTAACTTATATCTTCCCACTGCTCTTTATGTTAATCATGTACATACAATTTTATAATATTACATTATTCTCAATTCACTGAAACTGATATGAAACTAATTGTTATGTTTGGTGACAATGAAAACAAATGAAATGACGATGATTGTTCTTCGAATTACATTTCATGAATTAGCTCACAAGACGTTGTTATACGTTTGAAAATAATTATTATTATGAGTATCCGGGGGTGATCTTCGTAATATTAATATATTAAAATTTAATATATCAATTTATACACACTACAAACAAACCAAATTGCACAATATTAAGTCACCAAAATTCTTAAGAAAGTTGGTGAAGTAATGAACATTTCACAAAACCAGACATGTGTCTATCTGATTATCTTTCCTGGACGCACATGACTCTTTCCTACCTTCACATTGTGTAAATGTAAATGCCCATGACTGAATTGCGCTACCTTGGCTAAAAAGTGTTTTTATTAGCTTTACTTATAACCTTGGTAATAGCAATTAATAACAATACTAATTTTGTAACACTAGTAATGAGCTAAGAACACACTAGAAACCATATTCTATGATTACAAGCACGCACTGTGAGTTGCCAAGTAGCAACCCGCCATGTTACCACATGAAAATGCGCATTGCTTATGCACACGTGATCATCCTTTCGCTGTATCAGCTAGATAAAGAAACTTGAGCTTTGTATATTATCTAGGTCTAGGTTTTAACTATGGTCTGATCTTGTAAAGCGAAGGTTTCAGTTCTACACGTCAAACTCGAGGGTTCTGTGTTGGACAAATCAATTCTATCATTGCAGTAGGTGTTTAATACTCACGTGCCCTACACGAAGAAGTGTGGTACAGCTTTTCTCAAGTGCATAGAACATTAAAATAAAATGTTAAGTAGTTTCCAAACTAAGTGTGATCTATTGTTATCTAAAGTTGTAATTCAAAAAGGGCGATTTTAAAAATATGTCCTTCAAGGAAATGAAATGAGAAAAGTGGAAAAACTGAAATTTTGGTCCCTGGAAAGAGAGCATTCCTGCAAGCCTAGAGATTAGGCTAGAAACACTAATGAATATGTGAAACAAATCTTAGCCATTAAACTAGCAAAAGAAATGGCTGCTATCCTGACCAGATGAAAGAAAATTCATAGCAAAGATATCAGTAAAAGTTAGGAAATATTGATAGATACCTCTAAGAAGACGGATATGCCTACAGCCCAGTAACTCTCGAGACTTGGTGCCATACAAAACTACGAGATAAGGGTAAAAAAATGTTTAAATAAAAAATTAGGAAGTGGGAATGGAAGCACCAAATAGTGGGCGTGTCTCCCGTTTCTACTTCCTGTTCTACTTTGAACTTTCATCCAATTAAAGACTTCAACTGAGTTTTATCAGTTGCTAATCTTTTCTAACTATTCAACAAATTAACGAATCAACAGTTTTGATACCATTCTTTTCACCCACTTCTTACAATTCAGATATCTGTAATTTGTCCCATAAGTAAAGTATGACTACTGTAGCTACTTGTATCACTTTCAATATCAAACTCACTCCTTATGATATCATGCATTTTGTTAGGGCTACATAGTTTGGCGCTCAACTCTTAATCTGAGGGTCATAGGTTCGAGTCCCTGTCGCACCAAATATGTTCGTCTTTTCAGCCTGGAGCGTTACAATGTACGGTCAATCCCACTATTCGTTGGTAAAAGAGTAGCCCAAGAGTTGGCGGTGGGTGGTGATGACTAGCTGAATTCCCTTTATTCTTACACTGCTAAATTAGGGACGGCTAGTGCAGATAGCCCTCGTGTAGCTTTGCACGAAATAAAAAACAAACATACAGCTAATACTTTATTGGACACACGTAAAGTTGAATAGTCTTTTGGTGCTTTCTAGCTGTTAAAGCCGTGGTTGGCAGAGAACATATAGCCTATTGTGTAGCTTTGTGCTTAATTTAAAACAACAACATCTAACTGTTAAGGTTTCAAAATGCACCTATTTTAACATTGGGCACATGTAAAGGGAATATAATTTTGGTACCTTATTATTTTCAAGGTTTGAAATGTACCTCTTTTAGTGTGGGTCACATATTTGATGGACAGGGTTTTGATGACTTATTACTTTGATGTTTTAAAGCACACTAGTTGTTGCGAGTATCAATAACAGACCTAGCTGCTGTTAAGACAAACATAAACCTGAAGTGAGGCGTCGTACAAATGAATATTTTAACCCTAAACTGTCAGACGAAACCATCTTTGTTACCATTTGCTTTATTAAGTGTTAAGCATCTTTCTGCAAGTTGGGCCTAAACTGGTCGAGGTTAACCAGACAGACAATAGAATCTATGTACTTGTATTCCTTTCCAATTGCCGTCGTAAACAAATCACCCCTTTCGTTTTGGGATCGTGACTATTTGGCCAGACAAGAAGTTGATTGTGAGTGCCCTCAACTAGTTTTCTTTATTTTAGCGTCTCAACTCAAAATTAGGAGAGCATAAATACTCCTTGGGTGTTTATCACGAATATGCAAAGCCAAACATATTTTCTGCCAATGTAATTTTCAAAATAAGATTTATAATCTTATAATATCACGTGCTTCACTCTTGTATTAAATTTCACTAAATATAAACATTATATTGAGAAATTTTGAATATATTTTAATATAATAATATTATTGTGAAAAGTTTTATTTCATAAAAATTATTTAAGGAAACGCATTTTACTTTGCTTTACGTATCTGTAAGTGATAATTCATTTCAAAAGCCCTTATTAAATTAAAGTTTAAAAGGCTCATTCATTCGGTCAAACACCAGAGGGCATGTTTTATATCATTCTGCTTTCAATAATAAAATATATTGAAATGTTCTCAGTAGTTTTGAATAATTCCTAATTATATTTGATACACGCTAAGCTACAAGATAGATGTTATTCTTAGGACGGTATAAGGGTTTTCTACATCAAACCTTTTTACAACAAAACATTGTATCATATCTGTTGTCGTTCGTTTCTAACAGTCAGGGTGTTTTATATCCTATAGAACCGTATTTGCTGTAATCCGGGTGATTATATGTATTTCAATGTTTAAACAGATCATATTTCGTATTAATATCTGATTTAATTGGGATAAAATGTTTAATCAATATTTTCAAAACTAATTCTTAATGGAATTCCAGAGACTAGAATTTGAGTTCAAGCATTACAAAGAATTAGAAAATCCAGTCCCTATATTGTAGCTTCTGGAGGTTTATTTATATTATTAAATTAGAACCGTAATAATAGTAGCTAATTAATTATATTTTCAAAAAGCCTGTAAAGCAGATTACCTGTTTACTGGAAATGACAATTTCTGAGCTCCTGTGTTACCTCCAGGAAACATTTTGTTATACTTTTCAAAGGCGATGAATATATAAGTTATTGTTTGAAATACAAACAGTCCAATGAACTTAATTATTCACAACCAAAATAACAAGGGTAATGAATACATTTAAATACACATTTCATCATGTAATGTATTTCATATATACCTATATATATAGTAATTACATACATACACTTAAATATCCATTATGTATTGTGTTTCATATAAGTATAAATATAGTAATTACACACGTAAAAATTGAAGCAGAAGCACTTCTTTATGTTGTTGTTTTTGATATTTTAATTATAGTTTTCATATTTTTACAAGTTATGAATTATTTCTCAGTACTCAGTATTGTGCTTATTGACGAAACATATTCATATAGATTAGTAATTCCTAACATGATTTTTGTACTGTAGTTACTAAAGTGGTTATTATATCATAATGACAATGTTATACAAATATTGTAGTGTATTTATTAAATTGGTATTATTATCATTACGAACAATGTTATATAAATACACTACTATAGTTATTAAAGTGATATTATTATCATTAGGAACAATGTTATATAAATACACTACTATAGTTATTAAAGTGATATTATTATCATTAGGAACAATGTTATATAAATACACTACTATAGTTATTAAAGTGATATTATTATCATTAGGAACAATGTTATATGAATACAGTACTATAGTTATTAAAGTGATATTATTATCATTAGGAACAATGTTATATGAATACAGTACTATAGTTATTAAAGTGATATTATTATCATTAGGAACAATGTTATATGAATACACTACTATAGTTATTAAAGTGATATTATTATCATTAGGAACAATGTTATATGAATACAGTACTATAGTTATTAAAGTGATATTATTATCATTAGGAACAATGTTATATGAATACAGTACTATAGTTATTAAAGTGATATTATTATCATTAGGAACAATGTTATATGAATACACTACTATAGTTATTAAAGTGATATTATTATCATTAGGAACAATGTTATATGAATACAGTACTATAGTTATTAAAGTGATATTATTATCATTAGGAACAATGTTATATGAATACAGTACTATAGTTATTAAAGTGGTATAGTTTCATGTTGTAGAAATATTGAACAAAGCGATTTAAATACGTAAAATGAATATTAGTTACATACGTATTCGTAAATCAATCAATACTTTTACTAAAAATTATATTAATTGCACATAGACGATAAAAAAATCTAAAATTTTTCTAGAATGAATATAAAAGAAAACCGAAATTTTGACATTTGGATTTAAGTTACTGAAAATAATTTACTGTTAGGTTTTGAGTGTTTAAACCCACAATATACATGTGTTATTTCTTGTTACCGTTTATATTCAGGAATTTCCACAACCCAAGAAAACTTTCACATTCAAGAGTAAAAAGATAGATAATCATTGTTAAAAGTGTTACATCGGATTTGTTTCTTTTCTGAAGTACGAACCTTTTTGTCAGAATGTTGAGAAAAAAAAACAGATAATTTAATTTCGTGTTATTCAATGAAAATGTCTGCACCAGTGTAGACAACGTTTGATGTAAGAGTCAGACTAACATTGTCTTGTTCTTGTTGAATCACGTGAGCTTCACCTCACGTGTTGTATACACATAACTACGTTCGAAATAACTTCACATACAGTTTGTATTGATCAAGTATATGTGTAATACTGGTTGTGGTATTTAAAACTCCTTCAATAATTAAACCAAAACTAAAGAACTTCATGTCTAAGTTTTTGAAAAGCATTGATTTCGTCGTCAATAAGGGTTAACATTTTTAGTAAGCCTAGAAGAGTTAGACATTACGTTTATCTGGTGTTGCAAGATTAGCACTGATGCATTCAGAACTCAGCTTTTTGTTCAACATATAACTTAACGTTGAGACCCTGGTCATCCTGACCTTTTCTGTACAAGTTTTAACTTTATTTCTATTTATCCTCTGGACATATTAGAATATTTAAAATAAAACTGGTAAATTTTGTAAATGTTGAATATCTGGTGTCTTCATTAAATAACGTCTATAATTACTGTCATACAGATTCCAAATATTTCTTTATTTAAATGTCTGAATTTGAGAGTAACCATCTTTCCTCTACAAAGAATTTCAGTCGAGAGAAAATAATTATCCATTACTTCTTAGAGGGACAATGTGATGGTCTGGTTTTCTTATAGGTAAAACTTAGGATTCGACAAATAAAATATACAAATTTACGTTAAAAATATTAGTATAAAAATTACACAGTATATTCAACGGTGTACTCACAGTAATAACTACTTCACGCTTAGAACCGACATATCTACCACAGTCTCCTTCCTATATATCTGACACAACCTCCATGGAAAACCTCATTGACGTCATAACAACAGGCTATGTCATGGCCTGTGAGAAAATATGCTAGAGCCATATTGTGCCTCTTTATAGCGTTCTATCTTTCCCGCTCTCCGAGGTTTAGTTACTTATGGCACACTGAGCACTCCAGACATATTTAGCTATTATAAAAATGAATCTATAAATCTAACAGGTAACTAATATGTTGATCATCTGACTACATAGTACATTTGCTGCTTTCAGCTCTGGGCTAGAAAATATTGCTCATTTTAACATTTATCAGTATCTCTATATACTCAAAAGAGACTGAGAAAATATGGCTCATTGTAACATTTATCAGTATCTCTGTGTATTCAAAAGAGACTGAGAAACTATGGCTCATTGTAACATTTATTAGTATCTCTGTGTACTCAAAAGAGACTGAGAAAATATGGCTCATTGTAACATTTATCAGTACCTCTGTGTACTCAAAAGAGACTGAAAAAATATGGCTCATTTTAACATTTATCAGTATCTCTGTGTACTCAAAAGAGACTGAGAAAATATGGCTCATTGTAACATCTATCAGTACCTCTGTGTACTCAAAAGAGACTGAAAAAATATGGCTCATTTTAACATTTATCAGTATCTCTGTGTACTCAAAAGAGACTGAGAAAATATGGCTCATTGTAACATTTATCAGTATCTCTGTGTACTCAAAAGTGACTGAGAAAATATGGCTCATTTTAACATTTATCAGTATCTCTGTGTACTCAAAAGAGACTGAGAAAATATGGCTCATTTTAACATTTATCAGTATCTCTGTGTACTCAAAAGAGACTGAGAAAATATGGCTCATTTTAACATTTATCAGTACCTCTGTGTACTCAAAAGAGACTGAAAAAATATGGCTCATTTTAACATTTATCAGTATCTCTGTGTACTCAAAAGAGACTGAGAAAATATGGCTCATTGTAACATTTATTAGTATCTCTGTGTACTCAAAAGAGACTAAGAAAATATTGCTCATTTTAACATTTATCAGTATCTCTATATACTCAAAAGAGACTGAGAAAATATGGCTCATGGTAACATTTATCAGTATCTCTGTGTATTCAAAAGAGACTGAGAAACTATGGCTCATTGTAACATTTATTAGTATCTCTGTGTACTCAAAAGAGACTGAGAAAATATGGCTCATTGTAACATTTATCAGTACCTCTGTGTACTCAAAAGAGACTGAAAAAATATGGCTCATTTTAACATTTATCAGTATCTCTGTGTACTCAAAAGAGACTGAGAAAATATGGCTCATTGTAACATCTATCAGTACCTCTGTGTACTCAAAAGAGACTGAAAAAATATGGCTCATTTTAACATTTATCAGTATCTCTGTGTACTCAAAAGAGACTGAGAAAATATGGCTCATTGTAACATTTATCAGTATCTCTGTGTACTCAAAAGTGACTGAGAAAATATGGCTCATTTTAACATTTATCAGTATCTCTGTGTACTCAAAAGAGACTGAGAAAATATGGCTCATTTTAACGTTTATCAGTATCTCTGTGTACTCAAAAGAGACTGAGAAAATATGGCTCATTTTAACATTTATCAGTACCTCTGTGTACTCAAAAAGAGACTGAAAAAATATGGCTCATTTTAACATTTATCAGTATCTCTGTGTACTCAAAAGAGACTGAGAAAATATGGCTCATTGTAACATTTATTAGTATCTCTGTGTACTCAAAAGAGACTAAGAAAATATTGCTCATTTTAACATTTATCAGTACCTCTGTGTACTCAAAAGAGACTGAGAAAATATGGCTCATTTTAACATTTATCAGTACCTCTGTGTACTCAAAAGAGACTGAGAAAATATGGCTCATTTTATCATTTATCAGTATCTCTGTGTACTCAAAAGAGATTGAGAAAATATGGCTCATTTTAACATTTATCAGTACCTCTGTGTACTCAAAAGAGACTGAGAAAATATGGCTCATTTTAACATTTATCAGTATCTCTGTATACTCAAAAGAGACTGAGAAAATATGGCTCATTGTAACATTTATCAGTATCTCTGTGTACTCAAAAGAGACTGAGAAAATATTGCTCATTTTAACATTTATTAGTATCTCTGTGTACTCAAAAGAGACTAAGAAAATATTGCTCATTTTAACATTTATCAGTATCTCTATATACTCAAAAGAGACTGAGAAAATATGGCTCATGGTAACATTTATCAGTATCTCTGTGTATTCAAAAGAGACTGAGAAACTATGGCTCATTGTAACATTTATTAGTATCTCTGTGTACTCAAAAGAGACTGAGAAAATATGGCTCATTGTAACATTTATCAGTACCTCTGTGTACTCAAAAGAGACTGAAAAAATATGGCTCATTTTAACATTTATCAGTATCTCTGTGTACTCAAAAGAGACTGAGAAAATATGGCTCATTGTAACATCTATCAGTACCTCTGTGTACTCAAAAGAGACTGAAAAAATATGGCTCATTTTAACATTTATCAGTATCTCTGTGTACTCAAAAGAGACTGAGAAAATATGGCTCATTGTAACATTTATCAGTATCTCTGTGTACTCAAAAGTGACTGAGAAAATATGGCTCATTTTAACATTTATCAGTATCTCTGTGTACTCAAAAGAGACTGAGAAAATATGGCTCATTTTAACGTTTATCAGTATCTCTGTGTACTCAAAAGAGACTGAGAAAATATGGCTCATTTTAACATTTATCAGTACCTCTGTGTACTCAAAAGAGACTGAAAAAATATGGCTCATTTTAACATTTATCAGTATCTCTGTGTACTCAAAAGAGACTGAGAAAATATGGCTCATTGTAACATTTATTAGTATCTCTGTGTACTCAAAAGAGACTAAGAAAATATTGCTCATTTTAACATTTATCAGTACCTCTGTGTACTCAAAAGAGACTGAGAAAATATGGCTCATTTTAACATTTATCAGTACCTCTGTGTACTCAAAAGAGACTGAGAAAATATGGCTCATTTTATCATTTATCAGTATCTCTGTGTACTCAAAAGAGATTGAGAAAATATGGCTCATTTTAACATTTATCAGTACCTCTGTGTACTCAAAAGAGACTGAGAAAATATGGCTCATTTTAACATTTATCAGTATCTCTGTATACTCAAAAGAGACTGAGAAAATATGGCTCATTGTAACATTTATCAGTATCTCTGTGTACTCAAAAGAGACTGAGAAAATATTGCTCATTTTAACATTTATCAGTACCTCTGTGTACTCAAAAGAGACTGAGAAAATATGGCTCATTTTAACATTTATCAGTACCTCTGTGTACTCAAAAGAGACTGACTCATGACAGATACAAGAAAAACAATTATCATATAACGTTACACTAAAAGGCTACAGTATTTATTCTGATATGATAATAATGTTTAACATATATATATGTATTTATAAATTTTCTAATGAAGATTAATGTGTTCTTATGTTGTAACTAAAACAATATTAGAAGTAGATTTTGAGTTCTTGTGTTAACAGCAACACAGTAGTGTAAGTACATTTTGAGTTCTTGTGTTAACAGCAACACAGTAGTGTAAGTACATTTTGTATTATTGTGTTGTCATTGAAAACAGTAGTGTGAGTACATTTTGTGTTCTTATGTTGTCACTAAAACAATATCGTAAGTGCATTTTTTGTTCTTATGTTGTCACTAAAACAATATCGTAAGTGCATTTTGTGTTCTTGTGTTATTAGTAACACAGTTGTTTAAGCACATTCTTTTTTTTGTGTTGTTATTAACACAGTAGTGTAAGTACATTTTGTGTTCCTGTGTTCTAACTAAGGACAATATTGTAAGTACATTTTGTGTTCTAATGTTCTAACTAAAACAACATTGTAAGTATATTTTGTGTTATTATGTTGTTACTAAAAATAGTTATGTAAAAATAGTTAGTGTTCTTGTGTCGCCAATAAAAACAGTTGTGTGAGAGAATTTGTGTTCTTATGTACAAGATTTATCTACTGTCATTTCAAAAAAATGTTTACATAGTAGAAGGCTAGTGTTTATCATGTCCCATAGAATGTTATTAAAAAACATAAACATTGCAATCTATGCTATTTACCTTTTGCTTAGTTTCTGTAAACGAACATTTCTAACGTCTGTTTCAGGGCTTAGGTTTTGTCATTTATTTAGAAAATCAACATGAATCCATAACAGTAATGCCACTCTCTTCAGTTGGAGCAAATGTCCATGCAGTTTGGTTTGTTTCGAATTTCGCGCAATGCTACCAGAGGGCTATCTGCGCTAGCCGTCCCTAATTTAGCAGTGTAAGATTAAAGGGGAGGCAGCTAATCATCACCACTCACCGCCAATTCCTGGGCTGCTCTTTTACCAACGAATAATGGGATTGATCGTTACATTATAACGCCCTCACGGCTGAAAGGGCAAACGTGTTCAGTAGGACGGGGATTCGAACCCGCGACTTTCGGATTACGAGTCGAGTGCCTTAACCACCTGGCCATGCCGGCCAGTCCATAAAGAATTTGGTAATTTGTGGATAAAAGCAAACCTACGTACGCAATTATAAATTGAAGTGTTTATTTATTTGTTCATTTGGAAATGAAATTATCTCGATTTTGAATACTGTAACCTACAGTTAAACCATAAAGTTAAATTGTACTGCAATTAGTTAATGTGATTTATATAGTATTTATATAGAGCTAAAACTTATAAAGTGACAAGAAATAATTTCTTTACGGACGACGTAACTTAAATTAATTTTTATGGATATGAATATGATGAGATATATAACTGAAAGTTAAATGTTTCATGTGAAAAAGGAGAAATCTAAATCAGTACTAGATTATCAGTTCAACAATATATGTGTAACCCTTTGAAGTGTAATGTACCATTAATCATTATATTTGTTTGTTTGTTTTTGAATTTCGCACAAAGCTACTCGAGAGCTATCTGTGCTAGCCTTCCCTAATTTAGCAGTGTAAGACTAGAGGGAAGGCAGCTAGTCATCACCACCCACCGCCAACTCTTGGGATACTCTTTTACCAACGAATAGTGGGATTGACCGTCACATTATAACGCCCCCACGGCTGAAAGGGCGAGCATATTTAGCGCGACGGGGATTCGAAACTCGCGACCCTCAGATTACGAATCGCACGCCTTAACACGCTTGGCCATGCCGGGCCTAATCATTGTGAAACACCATCATTTTACAACTTTAAACACTCTTTGTTATTACAAATTGATTTCACAATCGCTCGGTATTTTCAGTGGGAATTACAACTTTAGTTAACACTTTTGCGTTACACTTATTTAGAGTTTAATTGTGTCAGGTTAAAATGAAAAACGTGCCGATGAGATATTTCAGATAATACCAAATCTCGTCAGACCGGTTGGGATACGATACTATATATATATATATAATCAGTTTTCATGGCCAGTTGTTGAGGGCACTCTAATCGCAATCTGCAGGTGGCGGGTTGAAATCCCTGTCAACCAAATATGTTCGCCCCTTTTAATTGAAACTGTTTATAGAAACTCATGATTTTTATAGTTTTCCATCAGCAAATGGCCCGGCATGGTCAGGTGGTTAAGGCACTCGACTCGTAATCCGAAGGTCGAGGATTCGAATCCGCGTCACATCAAACATGCTCGCCCTTTCAGCCATGGGAGCGTTATAATGTGACGGTCAATCCCACTATTCGTTGGTAAAAAGAGTAGACCAAGACTTGGCGATAGGTGATGATGACTAGCTGTCTTCCCTCTAGACTCACACTACTAAGTTAGGGACGACTAGCGCAGACAGCCTTCGCACGATGTTATTACACACTATCCGTACAGTAAGTACGTTTTCATCAGTAAGATGTTATTACACACTATCCGTACAGTAAGTACGTTTTCATCAGTACGATGTTATTACACACTATCCGTACAGTAAGTACGTTTTCATCAGTACTATGTTATTACACACTATCCGTACAGTAAGTACATTTTCATCAGTACGATGTTATTACGCACTATCCGTACAGTAAGTACATTTTCATCAGTACGATGCTATTACACACTATCCGTACAGTAAGTACGTTTTCATCAGTACGATGTTATTACACACTATCCGTACAGTAAGTACGTTTTCATCAGTACGATGTTATTACACACTATCCGTACAGTAAGTACGTTTTCATCAGTACGATGTTATTACACATGTTGTTTTCATTTACTATCTTTCTATCCTTGCATTAATTTTGTTTTACTGAATATATGTATGAAAGTTGTATATTTATCGATTTTAATGAATTAATTAATCAAATGATTAATCAGTGAATTGTAAAACACATATTTTAAAGTGTTGTCATGTAGCAACAAACTGACCCACAATAATAAAAGTCCGAGGCTTTGGGTTTGTGTGTGACCCACCATAACTACAAGAGAAAAGAACCTAGAAACTTAAAACTTTGCACACATACTACATGAGGGTATTATTACTTATCCACGTGTGTGCACATCTTTTTAATGAGAAATATAGTGAGAAACTACAAAGTAAAGAAGAGTAACCTCCATAACACCAAGAAAAGAGAACCTAAACACCGAGAAGTCGCACCCACACTGAAGGTGTGCACCGAAGTATTACTTATCCACGTAGGTGTGCAAATGTGTGAGAAAATATAATTATTATGCAAATTAGCGAAAAACCACATAGAAAAGAAATGTCAGCGTCATAGTTAATCAACAGTATTATAAAACTGTTTATAGTAAATGGCATTATTTAGTATTGAACTTAGGCTTAACGTTGATCTAAAATTACAAGAACTTTTTTCCAAGACTAAAATATGTTTTTATTAATAAAATGTCATATATAGAATCATTTTAATCAAGAGATGGCACTAAGGTAGCAGTTCGGATAAAAATACACAGAGAAGCAGTATTGTAATTTATCGAGATTTAAATAAGTAAGAGATTATGTAAATTTAAAATGTGATGTAATCAAACAAAATAAACCTACGAAAGAAATTCACATTTAGGAAAGTTTGTTTGGTGCGACGGGTTTCGAACCCGCTAACGTCAGATTACGAATCGCACACTTCACTTGTTTTGGTGTTACATGCTTGTAATTGCTGTCTTTACAATGTATGTTCATGTAATACTTTTTAATGGTCAAGTTGATTTGTATTTTGCGATTAAAATTTCGTAAAGTACATAGTTTGTCGAAATGTTTATCTTACCATAATGTCTCCAACATTTATAATTTAGGTTAAAGTTTTTTCTTTGTTATATTCTAAAAGTGTTGTGTTCATTCAGCCTGCCAGAGTGGGTCATCTAATTTTCGTTTCATGAATCGTGAGAAATATACAGTGTCAATAGTAGAGTATTAGCGATTAAATTACATTAGAAAGAGAATATAAACTATGTTACTAATATCCAGTAAACGTATTTCTGTTTTCTTTCGTTTTGATGTGGGAAATGTGCCTTCAAGTTGCCAGTCTGCTTTTAAAACTTAATAAGATAATAATTATTTAATGTGAATGTGTAAGTATTGGAGCTCTCTGTTTTCAAATTTCGAACAGTTTCTATCATGATAAGTATACGTTTGGGTTTTACAAAATAAAATTACTGCTTAAACGTACAGTAAAGTAGATAATTATTAAACGTTTGTACGAATGTATAGTTTGTGAAATCTAAAAAACAAAACGTAATATGAAATTTAGTGCCTGAATGTTTTCATTATAATTTATTCTATTAGTTTTCTGAGATGCAGTGTTATTTCATTTACGCTATTTTTAATTAGAAGGTAGAAGCTATGCTGTAGAGGTTAAGAACGTCATATTCGGAATTCATATATTTAAATATATCGTCTAATCAAATGCGAAAGGTGTTGTCGACTATTACACTTTCATTGCGCCTGTCACATATAATCTAAACAGCTGTGAGTAAAGATTTTTCAGTGATAAGTAATATACTAACTGTTCCAAATTAGCAAACAAAAGAACACATAAAGACAAAACTTTGTCCTAATTATCAAATAAAAGAAGAATTCATAAATACAGAACTTATACAGAAATAGGTACATGGTTTTTCTACCTATTAAACCACGAGGAATTTTTTTTTACTAACTCAGGAAATATGGAACATTTTTTTCCAATGTCCTAATTAACGAAAAAAAGAAGAACTCATAAAACAGGATTTTTACCTTAACGAAAAAATGAAGAAATCCTAAAGACAAAACTTTTGTCCTAATTAACAAACAAAAGAAGAACTCATAAATACAGAACCTTTGTCCTAATTAACAAACAAAAGAAGAACTCATAAATACAGAACTTTTGTCCTAATAAACAAACAAAAGAAGAACTCATAAATACAGAACTTTGTCCTAATAAACAAACAAAAGAAGAACTCATAAATACAAAACTTTTGTCCTAATAAACAAACAAAAGAAGAACTCATAAATACAGAACTTTTGTCCTCATTAACAACCAAAAGAAGAACTCATAAATACAGAACTTTTGTCCTAATTAACAAACAAAAGAAGAACTCATAAATACAGAACTTTGTCCTAATAAACAAACAAAAGAAGAACTCATAAATACAAAACTTTGTCCTAATAAACAAACAAAAGAAGAACTCATAAATACAGAACTTTTGTCCTCATTAACAACCTAAAGAAGAACTCATAAATACAGAACTTTTGTCCTAATAAACAAACAAAAGAAGAACTCATAAATAGAGAACTTTTGTCCTAATTAACAAACAAAAGAAGAACTCATAAATACAGAACCTTTGTCCTAATAAACAAACAAAAGAAGAACTCATAAATACAGAACTTTTGTCCTAATAAACAAACAAAAGAAGAACTCATAAATACAAAACTTTTGTCCTAATAAACAAACAAAAGAAGAACTCATAAATACAGAACTTTTGTCCTCATTAACAACCAAAAGAAGAACTCATAAATACAGAACTTTTGTCCTAATTAACAAACAAAAGAAGAACTCATAAATACAGAACTTTTGTCCTAATAAACAAACAAAAGAAGAACTCATAAATACAGAACTTTTGTTCTAATAAACAAACAAAAGAAAAACTCATAAATACAAAACTTTTGTCCTAATAAACAAACAAAAGAAGAACTCATAAATACAGAACTTTTGTCCTCATTAACAACCTAAAGAAGAACTCATAAATACAGAACTTTTGTCCTAATAAACAAACAAAAGTAGAACTCATAAATAGAGAACTTTTGTCCTAATTAACAAACAAAAGAAGAACTAATAAATACAGAACCTTTGTCCTAATAAACAAACAAAAGAAGAACTCATAAATACAGAACTTTTGTCCTCATTAACAAACAAAAGAAGAACTCATAAATACAGAACTTTTGTCCTCATTAACAAACAAAAGAAGAACTCATAAATACAGAACTTTTGTCCTAATAAACAAACAAAAGAAGAACTCATAAATACAGAACTTTTGTCCTAATTAACAACCTAAAGAAGAACTCATAAATACAGAACTTTTGTCCTAATAAACAAACAAAAGAAGAACTCATAAATAGAGAACTTTTGTCCTAATTAACAAACAAAAGAAGAACTAATAAATACAGAACCTTTGTCCTAATAAACAAACAAAAGAAGAACTCATAAATACAGAACTTTTGTCCTCATTAACAAACAAAAGAAGAACTCATAAATACAGAACTTTTGTCCTCATTAACAAACAAAAGAAGAACTCATAAATACAGAACTTTTGTCCTAATAAACAAACAAAAGAAGAACTCATAAATACAGAACTTTTGTCCTAATAAACAAACAAAAGAAGAACTCATAAATACAAAACTTTTGTCCTAATAAACAAACAAAAGAAGAACTAATAAATACAGAACTTTTGTCCTCATTAACAAACAAAAGAAGAACTCACAAATACAGAACTTTTGTCCTCATTAACAAACAAAAGAAGAACTCATAAATACAGAACTTTTGTCCTCATTAACAAACAAAAGAAGAACTCATAAATACAGAACTTTTGTCCTAATAAACAAACAAAAGAAGAACTCATAAATACAGAACTTTTGTCCTAATTAACAAACAAAAGAAGAACTCATAAATACAGAACTTTTGTCCTAATAAACAAACAAAAGAAGAACTCATAAATACAGAACTTTTGTCCTAATTAACAAACAAAAGAAAAACTCATAAATACAGAACGTTTGTCCTAATTAACGAGCAAGAGAAGAACTCATAAATACAGAACTTTTGTCCTAATTAACAAACAAAAGAAGAACTCATAAATACAGAACTTTTGTCCTAATAAACAAACAAAAGAAGAACTCATAAATACAGAACTTTTGTCCTCATTAACAAACAAAAGAAAAACTCATAAATACAGAACGTTTGTCCTAATTAACGAGCAAAAGAAGAACTCATAAATACAGAACTTTTGTCCTAATTAACAAACAAAAGAAGAACTCATAAATACTGAACTTTTGTCCTAATAAACAAACAAAAGTAGAACTCATAAATACAGAACTTTTGTCCTAATTAACAAAGAAAAGAAGAACTCATAAATACAGAACTTTTGTCCTAATAAACAAACAAAAGAAGAACTCATAAATACAGAACTTTTGTCCTCATTAACAAACAAAAGAAAAACTCATAAATACAGAACGTTTGTCCTAATTAACGAGCAAAAGAAGAACTCATAAATACAGAACTTTTGTCCTAATTAACAAACAAAAGAAAAACTCATAAATACAGAACTTTTGTCCTCATTAACAAACAAAAGAAGAACTCATAAATACAGAACTTTTGTCCTAATAAACAAACAAAAGAAGAACTCATAAATACAGAACTTTTGTCCTAATAAACAAACAAAAAAAAGAACTCATAAATACAAAACTTTTGTCCTAATAAACAAACAAAAGAAGAACTCATAAATACAGAACTTTTGTCCTCATTAACAAACAAAAGAAGAACTCATAAATACAGAACTTTTGTTCTCATTAACAAACAAAAGAAGAACTCATAAATACAGAACTTTTGTCCTAATAAACAAACAAAAGAAGAACTCATAAATACAGAACTTTTGTCCTAATTAACAAACAAAAGAAGAACTCATAAATACAGAACCTTTGTCCTAATTAACAAACAAAAGAAGAACTCATAAATACAGAACTTTGTCCTAATAAACAAACAAAAAGAAGAACTCATAAATACAGAACTTTGTCCTAATAAACAAACAAAAGAAGAACTCATAAATACAAACTTTGTCCTAATAAAAACAAACAAAAGAAGAACTCATAAATACAGAACTTTTGTCCTCATTAACAACCAAAAGAAGAACTCATAAATACAGAACTTTTGTCCTAATTAACAAACAAAAGAAGAACTCATAAATACAGAACTTTTGTCCTAATAAACAAACAAAAGAAGAACTCATAAATACAGAACTTTTGTCCTAATAAACAAACAAAAGAAGAACTCATAAATACAAAACTTTTGTCCTAATAAACAAACAAAAGAAGAACTCATAAATACAGAACTTTGTCCTCATTAACAACCTAAAGAAGAACTCATAAATACAGAACTTTTGTCCTAATAAACAAACAAAAGAAGAACTCATAAATAGAGAACTTTTGTCCTAATTAACAAACAAAAGAAGAACTCATAAATACAGAACCTTTGTCCTAATAAACAAACAAAAGAAGAACTCATAAATACAGAACTTTTGTCCTAATAAACAAACAAAAGAAGAACTCATAAATACAAAACTTTGTCCTAATAAACAAACAAAAGAAGAACTCATAAATACAGAACTTTTCTCCTCATTAACAACCAAAAGAAGAACTCATAAATACAGAACTTTTGTCCTAATTAACAAACAAAAGAAGAACTCATAAATACAGAACTTTTGTCCTAATAAACAAACAAAAGAAGAACTCATAAATACAGAACTTTGTTCTAATAAACAAACAAAAGAAGAACTCATAAATACAAAACTTTTGTCCTAATAAACAAACAAAAGAAAAACTCATAAATACAGAACTTTTGTCCTCATTAACAACCTAAAGAAGAACTCATAAATACAGAACTTTTGTCCTAATAAACAAACAAAAGAAGAACTCATAAATAGAGAACTTTTGTCCTAATTAACAAACAAAAGAAGAACTAATAAATACAGAACCTTTGTCCTAATAAACAAACAAAAGAAGAACTCACAAATACAGAACTTTGTCCTCATTAACAAACAAAAGAAGAACTCATAAATACAGAACTTTTGTCCTCATTAACAAACAAAAGAAGAACTCATAAATACAGAACTTTTGTCCTAATAAACAAACAAAAGAAGAACTCATAAATACAGAACTTTTGTCCTAATAAACAAACAAAAGAAGAACTCATAAATACAAAACTTTGTCCTAATAAACAAACAAAAGAAGAACTCATAAATACAGAACTTTTGTCCTCATTAACAAACAAAAGAAGAACTCATAAATACAGAACTTTTGTCCTCATTAACAAACAAAAGAAGAACTCATAAATACAGAACTTTTGTCCTCATTAACAAACAAAAGAAGAACTCATAAATACAGAACTTTTGTCCTAATAAACAAACAAAAGAAGAACTCATAAATACAGAACTTTTGTCCTAATTAACAAACAAAAGAAGAACTCATAAATACAGAACTTTTGTCCTAATAAACAAACAAAAGAAGAACTCATAAATACAGAACTTTTGTCCTAATTAACAAACAAAAGAAAAACTCATAAATACAGAACGTTTGTCCTAATTAACGAGCAAAAGAAGAACTCATAAATACAGAACTTTTGTCCTAATTAACAAACAAAAGAAGAACTCATAAATACAGAACTTTTGTCCTAATAAACAAACAAAAGAAGAACTCATAAATACAGAACTTTTGTCCTCATTAACAAACAAAAGAAAAACTCATAAATACAGAACGTTTGTCCTAATTAACGAGCAAAAGAAGAACTCATAAATACAGAACTTTTGTCCTAATTAACAAACAAAAAGAAGAACTCATAAATACTGAACTTTTGTCCTAATAAACAAACAAAAGAAGAACTCATAAATACAGAACTTTTGTCCTAATTAACAAACAAAAGAAGAACTCATAAATACAGAACTTTTGTCCTAATAAACAAACAAAAGAAGAACTCATAAATACAGAACTTTTGTCCTCATTAACAAACAAAAGAAAAACTCATAAATACAGAACGTTTGTCCTAATTAACGAGCAAAAGAAGAACTCATAAATACAGAACTTTGTCCTAATTAACAAACAAAAGAAAAACTCATAAATACAGAACTTTTGTCCTCATTAACAAACAAAAGAAGAACTCATAAATACAGAACTTTGTCCTAATAAACAAACAAAAGAAGAACTCATAAATACAGAACTTTTGTCCTAATAAACAAACAAAAAAAAGAACTCATAAATACAAAACTTTTGTCCTAATAAACAAACAAAAGAAGAACTCATAAATACAGAACTTTTGTCCTCATTAACAAACAAAAGAAGAACTCATAAATACAGAACTTTTGTTCTCATTAACAAACAAAAGAAGAACTCATAAATACAGAACTTTTGTCCTAATAAACAAACAAAAGAAGAACTCATAAATACAGAACTTTTGTCCTAATTAACAAACAAAAGAAGAACTCATAAATACAGAACTTTTGTCCTAATAAACAAACAAAAGAAGAACTCATAAATACAGAACTTTTGTCCTAATTAACAAACAAAAGAAGAACTCATAAATACAGAACTTTTGTCCTAATAAACAAACAAAAGAAAAACTCATAAATACAGAACGTTTGTCCTAATTAACGAGCAAAAGAAGAACTCATAAATACAGAACTTTTGTCCTAATTAACAAACAAAAGAAGAACTCATAAATACAGAACTTTTGTCCTAATAAACAAACAAAAGAAGAACTCATAAATACAGAACTTTTGTCCTCATTAACAAACAAAAGAAAAACTCATAAATACAGAACGTTTGTCCTAATTAACGAGCAAAAGAAGAACTCATAAATACAAAACTTTTGTCCTAATTAACAAACAAAAGAAGAACTCATAAATACAGAACTTTTGTCCTCATTAACAACCAAAAGAAGAACTCATAAATACAGAACTTTTGTCCTAATTAACAAACAAAAGAAGAACTCATAAATACAGAACTTTTGTCCTAATAAACAAACAAAAGAAGAACTCATAAATACAGAACTTTTGTCCTAATAAACAAACAAAAGAAGAACTCATAAATACAAAACTTTTGTCCTAATAAACAAACAAAAGAAGAACTCATAAATACAGAACTTTTGTCCTCATTAACAACCTAAAGAAGAACTCATAAATACAGAACTTTTGTCCTAATAAACAAACAAAAGAAGAACTCATAAATACAGAACTTTTGTCCTCATTAACAAACAAAAGAAGAACTCATAAATACAGAACTTTTGTTCTCATTAACAAACAAAAGAAGAACTCATAAATACAGAACTTTTGTCCTCATTAACCAACAAAAGAAGAACTCATAAATACAGAACTTTTGTCCTCATTAACAAACAAAAGAAGAACTCATAAATACAGAACTTTTGTCCTAATAAACAAACAAAAGAAGAACTCATAAATACAGAACTTTTGTCCTAATTAACAAACAAAAGAAGAACTCATAAATACAGAACTTTTGTCCTAATAAACAAACAAAAGAAGAACTCATAAATACAGAACTTTTGTCCTAATTAACAAACAAAAGAAAAACTCATAAATACAGAACGTTTGTCCTAATTAACGAGCAAAAGAAGAACTCATAAATACAGAACTTTTGTCCTAATTAACAAACAAAAGAAGAACTCATAAATACAGAACTTTTGTCCTAATAAACAAACAAAAGAAGAACTCATAAATACAGAACTTTTGTCCTCATTAACAAACAAAAGAAAAACTCATAAATACAGAACGTTTGTCCTAATTAACGAGCAAAAGAAGAACTCATAAATACAGAACTTTTGTCCTAATTAACAAACAAAAGAAGAACTCATAAATACTGAACTTTTGTCATAATAAACAAACAAAAGAAGAACTCATAAATACAGAACTTTTGTCCTAATTAACAAACAAAAGAAGAACTCATAAATACAGAACTTTTGTCCTAATAAACAAACAAAAGAAGAACTCATAAATACAGAACTTTTGTCCTCATTAACAAACAAAAGAAAAACTCATAAATACAGAACTTTTGTCCTAATAAACAAACAAAAGAAGAACTCATAAATACAGAACTTTTGTCCTCATTAACAACCTAAAGAAGAACTCATAAATACAGAACTTTTGTCCTAATTAACAAACAAAAGAAGAACTCATAAATACAGAACCTTTGTCCTAATTAACAAACAAAAGAAGAACTCATAAATACAGAACTTTTGTCCTAATAAACAAACAAAAGAAGAACTCATAAATACAGAACTTTTGTCCTAATAAACAAACAAAAGAAGAACTCATAAATACAAAACTTTTGTCCTAATAAACAAACAAAAGAAGAACTCATAAATACAGAACTTTTGTCCTCATTAACAACCAAAAGAAGAACTCATAAATACAGAACTTTTGTCCTAATTAACAAACAAAAGAAGAACTCATAAATACAGAACTTTTGTCCTAATAAACAAACAAAAGAAGAACTCATAAATACAGAACTTTTGTCCTAATAAACAAACAAAAGAAGAACTCATAAATACAAAACTTTTGTCCTAATAAACAAACAAAAGAAGAACTCATAAATACAGAACTTTTGTCCTCATTAACAACCTAAAGAAGAACTCATAAATACAGAACTTTTGTCCTAATAAACAAACAAAAGAAGAACTCATAAATAGAGAACTTTGTCCTAATTAACAAACAAAAGAAGAACTCATAAATACAGAACCTTTGTCCTAATAAACAAACAAAAGAAGAACTCATAAATACAGAACTTTTGTCCTAATAAACAAACAAAAGAAGAACTCATAAATACAAAACTTTTGTCCTAATAAACAAACAAAAGAAGAACTCATAAATACAGAACTTTTCTCCTCATTAACAACCAAAAGAAGAACTCATAAATACAGAACTTTTGTCCTAATTAACAAACAAAAGAAGAACTCATAAATACAGAACTTTTGTCCTAATAAACAAACAAAAGAAGAACTCATAAATACAGAACTTTTGTTCTAATAAACAAACAAAAGAAGAACTCATAAATACAAAACTTTTGTCCTAATAAACAAACAAAAGAAGAACTCATAAATACAGAACTTTTGTCCTCATTAACAACCTAAAGAAGAACTCATAAATACAGAACTTTTGTCCTAATAAACAAACAAAAGAAGAACTCATAAATAGAGAACTTTTGTCCTAATTAACAAACAAAAGAAGAACTAATAAATACAGAACCTTTGTCCTAATAAACAAACAAAAGAAGAACTCACAAATACAGAACTTTTGTCCTCATTAACAAACAAAAGAAGAACTCATAAATACAGAACTTTTGTCCTCATTAACAAACAAAAGAAGAACTCATAAATACAGAACTTTTGTCCTAATAAACAAACAAAAGAAGAACTCATAAATACAGAACTTTTGTCCTAATAAACAAACAAAAGAAGAACTCATAAATACAAAACTTTTGTCCTAATAAACAAACAAAAGAAGAACTCATAAATACAGAACTTTTGTCCTCATTAACAAACAAAAGAAGAACTCATAAATACAGAACTTTTGTCCTCATTAACAAACAAAAGAAGAACTCATAAATACAGAACTTTTGTCCTCATTAACAAACAAAAGAAGAACTCATAAATACAGAACTTTTGTCCTAATAAACAAACAAAAGAAGAACTCATAAATACAGAACTTTTGTCCTAACTAACAAACAAAAGAAGAACTCATAAATACAGAACTTTTGTCCTAATAAACAAACAAAAGAAGAACTCATAAATACAGAACTTTTGTCCTAACTAACAAACAAAAGAAAAACTCATAAATACAGAACGTTTGTCCTAATTAACGAGCAAAAGAAGAACTCATAAATACAGAACTTTTGTCCTAATTAACAAACAAAAGAAGAACTCATAAATACAGAACTTTTGTCCTAATAAACAAACAAAAGAAGAACTCATAAATACAGAACTTTTGTCCTCATTAACAAACAAAAGAAAAACTCATAAATACAGAACGTTTGTCCTAATTAACGAGCAAAAGAAGAACTCATAAATACAGAACTTTTGTCCTAATTAACAAACAAAAGAAGAACTCATAAATACTGAACTTTTGTCCTAATAAACAAACAAAAGAAGAACTCATAAATACAGAACTTTTGTCCTAATTAACAAACAAAAGAAGAACTCATAAATACAGAACTTTTGTCCTAATAAACAAACAAAAGAAGAACTCATAAATACAGAACTTTTGTCCTCATTAACAAACAAAAGAAAAACTCATAAATACAGAACGTTTGTCCTAATTAACGAGCAAAAAGAAGAACTCATAAATACAGAACTTTTGTCCTAATTAACAAACAAAAGAAAAACTCATAAATACAGAACTTTTGTCCTCATTAACAAACAAAAGAAGAACTCATAAATACAGAACTTTTGTCCTAATAAACAAACAAAAGAAGAACTCATAAATACAGAACTTTTGTCCTAATAAACAAACAAAAAAAAGAACTCATAAATACAAAACTTTTGTCCTAATAAACAAACAAAAGAAGAACTCATAAATACAGAACTTTTGTCCTCATTAACAAACAAAAGAAGAACTCATAAATACAGAACTTTTGTTCTCATTAACAAACAAAAGAAGAACTCATAAATACAGAACTTTTGTCCTAATAAACAAACAAAAGAAGAACTCATAAATACAGAACTTTTGTCCTAATTAACAAACAAAAGAAGAACTCATAAATACAGAACTTTTGTCCTAATAAACAAACAAAAGAAGAACTCATAAATACAGAACGTTTGTCCTAATTAACGAGCAAAAGAAGAACTCATAAATACAGAACTTTTGTCCTAATTAACAAACAAAAGAAGAACTCATAAATACAGAACTTTTGTCCTAATAAACAAACAAAAGAAGAACTCATAAATACAGAACTTTTGTCCTCATTAACAAACAAAAGAAAAACTCATAAATACAGAACGTTTGTCCTAATTAACGAGCAAAAGAAGAACTCATAAATACAAAACTTTTGTCCTAATTAACAAACAAAAGAAGAACTCATAAATACAGAACTTTTGTCCTCATTAACAACCAAAAGAAGAACTCATAAATACAGAACTTTTGTCCTAATTAACAAACAAAAGAAGAACTCATAAATACAGAACTTTTGTCCTAATAAACAAACAAAAGAAGAACTCATAAATACAGAACTTTTGTCCTAATAAACAAACAAAAGAAGAACTCATAAATACAAAACTTTTGTCCTAATAAACAAACAAAAGAAGAACTCATAAATACAGAACTTTTGTCCTCATTAACAACCTAAAGAAGAACTCATAAATACAGAACTTTTGTCCTAATAAACAAACAAAAGAAGAACTCATAAATACAGAACTTTTGTCCTAATTAACAAACAAAAGAAGAACTCATAAATACAGAACCTTTGTCCTAATAAACAAACAAAAGAAGAACTCATAAATACAGAACTTTTGTCCTAATAAACAAACAAAAGAAGAACTCATAAATACAAAACTTTTGTCCTAATAAACAAACAAAAGAAGAACTCATAAATACAGAACTTTTGTCCTCATTAACAACCAAAAGAAGAACTCATAAATACAGAACTTTTGTCCTCATTAACAAACAAAAGAAGAACTCATAAATACAGAACTTTTGTCCTAATAAACAAACAAAAGAAGAACTCATAAATACAGAACTTTTGTCCTAATAAACAAACAAAAGAAGAACTCATAAATACAAAACTTTTGTCCTAATAAACAAACAAAAGAAGAACTCATAAATACAGAACTTTGTCCTCATTAACAACCTAAAGAAGAACTCATAAATACAGAACTTTTGTCCTAATAAACAAACAAAAGAAGAACTCATAAATAGAGAACTTTTGTCCTAATTAACAAACAAAAGAAGAACTCATAAATACAGAACCTTTGTTCTAATAAACAAACAAAAGAAGAACTCACAAATACAGAACTTTTGTCCTCATTAACAAACAAAAGAAGAACTCATCAATACAGAACTTTTGTCCTCATTAACAAACAAAAGAAGAACTCATAAATACAGAACTTTTGTCCTAATAAACAAACAAAAGAAGAACTCATAAATACAGAACTTTTGTCCTAATAAACAAACAAAAGAAGAACTCATAAATACAAAACTTTTGTCCTAATAAACAAACAAAAGAAGAACTCATAAATACAGAACTTTTGTCCTCATTAACAAACAAAAGAAGAACTCATAAATACAGAACTTTTGTTCTCATTAACAAACAAAAGAAGAACTCATAAATACAGAACTTTTGTCCTCATTAACCAACAAAAGAAGAACTCATAAATACAGAACTTTTGTCCTCATTAACAAACAAAAGAAGAACTCATAAATACAGAACTTTTGTCCTAATAAACAAACAAAAGAAGAACTCATAAATACAGAACTTTTGTCCTAATTAACAAACAAAAGAAGAACTCATAAATACAGAACTTTTGTCCTAATAAACAAACAAAAGAAGAACTCATAAATACAGAACTTTTGTCCTAATTAACAAACAAAAGAAAAACTCATAAATACAGAACGTTTGTCCTAATTAACGAGCAAAAGAAGAACTCATAAATACAGAACTTTTGTCCTAATTAACAAACAAAAGAAGAACTCATAAATACAGAACTTTTGTCCTAATAAACAA
Organism: Tachypleus tridentatus; assembly: GCF_004210375.1. Classification (NCBI taxonomy): domain Eukaryota; kingdom Metazoa; phylum Arthropoda; class Merostomata; order Xiphosura; family Limulidae; genus Tachypleus; species Tachypleus tridentatus. Next base: position 7,494,016 of record NC_134835.1, on the reverse strand, counting down.
ACAAAAGAAGAACTCATAAATACAGAACTTTTGTCCTCATTAACAAACAAAAGAAAAACTCATAAATACAGAACGTTTGTCCTAATTAACGAGCAAAAGAAGAACTCATAAATACAGAACTTTTGTCCTAATTAACAAACAAAAGAAGAACTCATAAATACTGAACTTTTGTCATAATAAACAAACAAAAGAAGAACTCATAAATACAGAACTTTTGTCCTAATTAACAAACAAAAGAAGAACTCATAAATACAGAACTTTTGTCCTAATAAACAAACAAAAGAAGAACTCATAAATACAGAACTTTTGTCCTCATTAACAAACAAAAGAAAAACTCATAAATACAGAACGTTTGTCCTAATTAACGAGCAAAAGAAGAACTCATAAATACAGAACTTTTGTCCTAATTAACAAACAAAAGAAAAACTCATAAATACAGAACTTTTGTCCTCATTAACAAACAAAAGAAGAACTCATAAATACAGAACTTTTGTCCTAATAAACAAACAAAAGAAGAACTCATAAATACAGAACTTTTGTCCTAATAAACAAACAAAAGAAGAACTCATAAATACAAAACTTTTGTCCTAATAAACAAACAAAAGAAGAACTCATAAATACAGAACTTTTGTCCTCATTAACAAACAAAAGAAGAACTCATAAATACAGAACTTTTGTTCTCATTAACAAACAAAAGAAGAACTCATAAATACAGAACTTTTGTCCTAATAAACAAACAAAAGAAGAACTCATAAATACAGAACTTTTGTCCTAATTAACAAACAAAAGAAGAACTCATAAATACAGAACTTTTGTCCTAATAAACAAACAAAAGAAGAACTCATAAATACAGAACTTTTGTCCTAATTAACAAACAAAAGAAGAACTCATAAATACAGAACTTTTGTCCTAATAAACAAACAAAAGAAAAACTCATAAATACAGAACGTTTGTCCTAATTAACGAGCAAAAGAAGAACTTATAAATACAGAACTTTTGTCCTAATTAACAAACAAAAGAAGAACTCATAAATACAGAACTTTGTCCTAATAAACAAACAAAAGAAGAACTCATAAATACAGAACTTTTGTCCTCATTAACAAACAAAAGAAAAACTCATAAATACAGAACGTTTGTCCTAATTAACGAGCAAAAGAAGAACTCATAAATACAGAACTTTTGTCCTAATTAACAAACAAAAGAAGAACTCATAAATACTGAACTTTTGTCCTAATAAACAAACAAAAGAAGAACTCATAAATACAGAACTTTTGTCCTAATTAACAAACAAAAGAAGAACTCATAAATACAGAACTTTTGTCCTAATAAACAAACAAAAGAAGAACTCATAAATACAGAACTTTTGTCCTCATTAACAAACAAAAGAAAAACTCATAAATACAGAACGTTTGTCCTAATTAACGAGCAAAAGAAGAACTCATAAATACAGAACTTTTGTCCTAATTAACAAACAAAAGAAAAACTCAAAATATACAGAACTTTTGTCCTAATAAACAAACAAAAGAAGAACTCATAAATACAGAACTTTTGTCCTCATTAACAAACAAAAGAAAAACTCATAAATACAGAACGTTTGTCCTAATTAACGAGCAAAAGAAGAACTCATAAATACAGAACTTTTGTCCTAATTAACAAACAAAAGAAAAACTCATAAATACTGAACTTTTGTCCTAATAAACAAACAAAAGAAGAACTCATAAATACAGAACTTTTGTCCTCATTAACAAACAAAAGAAGAACTCATAAATACAGAACTTTTGTCCTCATTAACAAACAAAAGAAGAACTCATAAATACAGAACTTTTGTCCTAATAAACAAACAAAAGAATAACTCATAAATACAGAACTTTTGTCCTAATTAACAAACAAAAGAAGAACTCATAAATACAGAACTTTTGTCCTCATTAACAAACAAAAGAAGAACTCCTAATACAGAACGTTTGTCCTAATTAACAAACAAAAGAAGAACTCATAAATACAGAACTTTTGTCCTCATTAACAAACAAAAGAAAAACTCATAAATAAAGAACTTTTGTCCTAATTAACAAAAAAAGAAAAACTTATAAATACAGAATTTTTGCCCTAGTTAACAAACAAAAGAAGAGCTCTTAAATACAGAACTTTTGTCCAAAACAACAAAGAAAAGAAGAACTCCTAATACAGAACTTTTGTCCTAATTAACAAACAAAAGAAGAACTCGTAAAGACATAACTTTTGTCTTCACCGTTCCTCTTTTAAATATATCCCAAGTGAGTAGTCTTCTTTTTTTTCCAATGGGTTGGTACCGCATCTACTGTCGTAAAATTTTTGTACCAATTAAACTATGAGGAATTTTTTTTTACTAATCCGGAAATATAGAACATTTTTAGCCAACGAAGTACCGTTTTAAACTGAAATATATTTAAGAAAAAACAAAATCATTCCTTTTATCGTCATAGTTTGTAAACAAGTTCACATAACAAGAAATCTCACTTTTTTGTATCATTATGAACGTATACGGTAAAAGTTGGTTAGATATATATAGTTGTGTTGTCTTTTCTATTATATTTTTGCTTAGTTAGCTACAGTTACGTTTATTTAATTACAATGTAAAAATTACTATAATCTCATCACACAGCAGTGAACTAAATATAAAAATGTTCGTAATTAGCATTTCCATCCGGACTTTGTATATGATTTAAAAACGACCAAATCAAAACATTCATGTAATTAACTTTTACAACTCATAGTTTTTAAAGCTTGTGATTCTTTTTCTTCCAATATCACAGCCCCCCGCTAGTACAGCGGTATGTCTCCGGATTTACAACGCTAAAATCAGGGGTTCGATTCCCCTCGGTGGGCTGAGCAGATAGCCCTATATGGCTTTGCTATTAGAAAAACACACAAACACACACTTGTTTGGAAAATAATTATGGCCTGGCATGGCCAAGCATATTAAGGCGTCCGACTCGTAATCTGAGGGTCACGGGTTTGCATCCCGGTCGCGCCAAATATGCTCGCCCTTTCTGCCGTGGGGGCGTTATAATGTGACGGTCAATCCCACTATTCGCTGGTAAAAAAGTAGCCCAAGAGTTAGCGGTGGGTGGTGATGACTAGCTGCTTTCCCTCTAGTCTTACACTGCTAAACTAGGGACGGCTAGCACAGATAGCCCTCGAGTAGCTTTGTGCAAAATTCAAAAACAAACAAACAAAGTGAACCAATATCACACGGAAGGAGAATGCGTGTATCTTAAAATGTCGCTTGCTGTATTTGAGATTCATCAGCATAACAGATGGGGAAACCACCACCTGTGGATAAATATTAATGTTCTTAATGTTCTGAGTGACTGTCTCTACCTCAAACACTGGGGTTGTCGTTGATATGCGACTTCGTCAGACAGTTAGTGCTATATTTTTTTAATCAAACGCTATTAAGAGAAATCGTAGGGTGAACAAAGGCGAGCAAGTTGAAAAAAAAATAGATTTCAAATGGACAGTATTTGATTAATATCCTACCATAGACTAGTTCTGACACCAGAAACAAAGCTTACTGTACCGGTTTAAACGAAGAAACCAAGCATATATTTTACGTGATGGAAATCGAGATTGGTTATGTAACTTTCTTATTTTAAAATTAATCAATTCAATCTTCTGATATCCTACAATTACATTGCATCTGCCCCGATACGGAAATCTCTGGTTTATCTGAGCTACTTTTAAATCTTTCGGCTTAATTTCAGTCAGAATCAGAAGACACGTGACGGTTCGAAGCCATTGTGATATTTACTGGTGTACTTGGACTGTGAATCCGAAAATTTATGGTTCGAGGAACATTGTGGAAAAAGCATTATTTATGTTTTGGGTATGTGAACTCACTATAAGAGTGATGGTGTGACAGTCATATCCCACTGCTCAATCAGATAAGAGTTTACACTTCGATCTGTTATATGAACAATTTAATTCAATATTTAAATTTTTCTAACTGTTTTCTTTACACGTGATTCATTTACAGTTGATCGTGTTCTAATTCTCCTGTAAGGCTGCAAAAGGGCTATCCACGATGTTAGAAAAACACATAGGTTCAAGAAGTCTTGATAGAAATGAATTAAAAACCCTATAACCCGAACGCTTTCCAAAGGTGCACCTTCCTTCTCCAAGGGCATTTCTCAGTTTGCCCCTGAAGAATAAGAAACGTCTATCTTCCAAAGCGCTCAGGTTGAAGGACTATCCATGTCAGTCGTCTCTAATTTGTAACTAGAGGAAATGCACCTATTCAAAAGAACCCATTTTTAACTTTTGTACCATTCTTCTCTAAATAAATATTCGAATATCACTGCTACTTCCACACGACGATGTGGAATGTGTGTACGACGATTTCTTTTTCTTTGGTCGAAATATACGGATTTGTAAATACACAGCCCGTATGTTGACTACTATACACTTTGGTCTAAACAATAACAAGACATTAATTTTTTAAGGTCGTATGACACTCACTAAAGTTAATTTGTATCAAAGGAAGAGACATTTAGTGTTAGAAGAAGGCGAGATAGGTAAATATTTTTTTGTATAAACTAAAATATGTATATATATATATATATAAGACTGTGTTTCCTTTACTTTCAACTCAAAAGCTACAAATACCGTTAAACACGTTTTATATCAATATGTAGGACAACACAGAAATATTATTGTCGTCTGTAGCCGGTACCACTAGAGTTAAGCCTTTAGAAAGTCAAATTTATAACGCATGTTTAATTCATTAAAAAGTAAAACATGAAAAATAATTTACTCCGTATGTTTTATTTAATATTACTTTGATACATAAAAATGTGCAAAGTAAACACAGTTAGATGCATGCAGTTATCGATTAAACCTCTTGTACGTGTTTCGAAAACTTTTCTACCCAGACTTTTATAAATATCTCAAAATTAAAGAGATCCATATGAAGAATGAAAGAAAACTATAGGAAAATTGTTTACAGTAACGCTGAATTATGAGATAATACAAAGTGACGACTCGTCTTCTCTGACTATGTTCTTATAATTCTAAGTTTTTAACAAAATATATATTTCTCATGCACTCGCTCTTGTGCATGAAGGAAATAAAACGATTTTAAAGCAACATGTTTTTCAACATTAATAAGAATTTGTTATGTTTCATGTTTTACTTCTAATGTTTCACCAATTAAATCAGCTGCTACCATATGTTTACATATAACAACCAATAAAAATGGGTAAAACCATTTAAAACTCTTGATTATGGTGTGTATATGAAACATTGTTTAATGTTATGTACTCAGCTGTTTGAATCTCAGAGTAAGTGACAAGAAACCTCGTTCAACTTGTTCAAGAATGAGCGTAATTATTGAAGGTTTATATCAGTTCATGTATGTGGCTCTGTTTGTAATGGTATTTTATGTTGTGTTCGGATATCATGTTATGTTGGTATGTTATGTTCCGTTGGTATGTTTGTGGGTTTATTTACTCTGAATATTCTTTAGTAGAAATAATAGAAAGGAAGAAATGGTGTGACTAAATACATTGGATTTCCATGAGAACATTTTGACTTGAAAAATAGAATATAGGTGCTTTTTACACTCACATCACGATAACGTTACAAACAACAAACCTGTGCTAACAGTGTTTCAGCTACCATAAGTGAAATGTAAAAGCTTCGTTTTTAAGAACGTTGCATGGATTGTAGACAGAAGCTTTAAAACGAACACTCTCAATAACCAAAATAGAAAATGTCATAAACAGTTACCATTAATTCAGATATTCATTATTCGGAAAATATAGCGTAACTTTATTTGCAGAGCAATTCAGAATTTTCGTAAAATTTATGGTTGCACGTTATATCGATTATCAGTAAACAAAACCTAAATGATTTCATTCGTCTTACTGGAACCAGGTGGAAGTCATTAAACCAACTTCCGTTTTGGGAAATCACCAAAAAACAGTGAAAGACCCTATACAATAATATATGGCATATACAGCACATTTATATATTTTTTTTGTTCCATATATCTGGACATAATAGCTTGTAAAACCTTAAACGGATAAAACGAATGAATATTTGTCTAGTATTTATCGTCACGACTATTTCTCACCTAAAATGAATTTAAACGTCAGTAAGTTAAATCACATAATTACTCAACGAAAGTGAACGTAAAACTTACTTTTTTTTACCATACTTTCACTTTCAAACGTAATCTAAAAACTTTACTTATAAACAATGTACAGGAATTCGTCTGTGGTTCTTTCATGTTTGATACCATTATTAATTATTTCGCATTCAATTTCCAAAGGAACGATTTGCACTGACTGTCTATTCATAACAAATCGTTACTCACAGCGAATGTTTCTAGAAATAGAAGTGAGAAAACGTACATAAAAATAATGTACATTGTGTAATGTCTGTGTCACTAATAACTTAACGAATTGTTCGACTTGGCCCGAAAATAAAAGAGAACCTAACAATAAAATATTGACATGAATTACTCTAGAAAGACGTAAACTGTGGGTGATATATTCTGTAATAACCGTAGAAGAATATTAAATATTTCGTGTGTGTAAACTTGGTGAAGTCATGATAAAGAAATCATGATCATTCCACGAAATCCATTTGGCAAGAGAATAGTACACGATCCCATTGTCACACAATTCATATTACTTTTTATCAACGTAGTCTTTTTGAAGACTTAGCTGATCTCAGATATTTTGTTTAATCAAAACTTCTACGTAAGTAATTACTCAATGAGACTTTTCGACAATTTTTCAAAAGCAAATAATGAATGTAACAAAGTGTGAACATAAACGGTCTCGAATCCCCGTCGCACCAAACATGCTCGCTCTTTCAGCCGTGGGAGCGTTATAAAGTTCGGTCAATCCCCCTATTCGTTGGTAAAAGAGTAGCCCAAGAGTTGGAGGTGGGCGGTGATGACTAGCTGCCTTCCCTCTATCATTACACTACTCAATTAGGGACGGCTAGCGCAGATAGTCCTCGTGTAGCTCTGCGCAAAATTCAAAACAAACCAGAAACGGTCGAAGTGGGTGTTTTTTAAGCTATCTGCTAAGTCCACTAAAGACAATCGAACCCTGATTTTAGCTTTGTAAATCCGAGGTTGTACCTCTGTCACACCGGGGACAACGGTTGAAGAAAGTCTATCATAAGCACGTTGTCCATATAAAGCATTGTAATATTTTGACTGTTACCTTTCTGTTAGTTATGTATTATTTTTAATGAAATAAGTACAAAGCAAAGTAATAATCCACTATTTGGTTGTTTGTACAATTGCACTTTTGGTGTCTTTTAATACGAAAGATTGCTTTATCAGATAAACTAAAGTAGTTTTCTTTCCAACACACATTCTAATAAGGCATGTTCTTCTTTTTAAAAAGAAGACTGGTCCTTAGCCTAATCATAAGGCTGCGTGACAGCTTTTGTGTGTGTGTGATATTTTTAGTTTTTGCTTTACTTACGTATAAGATTTAAATCCCAAATCTACCCTACTACAAATGAGTCTACCAACTGCACGAGGGAAGTACAATTTTAAAGTCACAGCCGCAAAGACGAGAAAGATATTTTATATTTTAGACATTAAAGATATTCCGTTGGAATGATTTATTATAGTTTTATTTGTTTTCCTGTCCGTTATGTGTCAAATACTTTATTTACTTTAACAACTCAGATTACCTCACTTGCCATGAACCTTACGAAACCTGTAAAACTGTCAGTGTGCTTCTCTGTTTCTTTGCACTTGAATTAGCAGCGCCATCTATCTACTTAGCAGATTGAGAATCAGTTTGGAGTCACTGCTGGCACTGCGTATCTCATTATGTTTCGTTACATCTTAATCCCTCAAGACATACAGTGAAAAATAATTCGTTTCTTTCTGGAATCGTCTGATAACTCATCTTCTTTTGGATCCGCTCATGAGAATTAATTAGTGAGAGTATTGTTGCTTCTATCAGGAACTTCTCAGTTTTTCAAAATAGAAACATGAAACTTCTTCCTCAGAAACAAATTTATTTTCTATATCTGAAACTAATACATCGCGTAATATTAAGGGCAACAGAAACGTTGGTGTTAACAATTTTGTAGCTAATAATTAAGTTTATTTTTATACTTTCCAGGCATACCTTGTATACCATATCTATTGTCTATTATATGTTTATTATAAATTTAAATAAACAAGCTTATTGTTTTTATTTAAATCGTGCTGTAGTTGAATTTTATGTTATAGATAGTAAGGGGTAGGCTCTTGAATACAAACGCAATATATTTTTAAAACGTGAATCACTGCAAATTGTTTTTGCGAACATATCTTTCTGAGACTCATTGGCTCTTAATAAATGTTCCACGAATCGTAAAAATATTCATCCAAAGTTTAGATACGACATTTATACTAACTGTACTTATTAAAATGCTTAGTTGTAAATGCAATCATAATAATAAAAGCATTTATGATTATAAAACAAAAATCACAAGCCCTTATTACATTTTCTTTTATATCCCAATAGATGGCAGCAGATAACAGAACCATATAAATTGTTCTCGCGATTGAAATCAACCGTGTGTGTGTCTTTTCGTACAGCAAAGCCACATTGGGCTATCTGCTGAGTCCACCGAGGGGAATCGAGCCCCTGATTTTAGTATTGTAAATCAGTGGACTTAATGCTGTACCAGCGGGGAACCGAAATCAACTGACTAGTAAGACCGACTATATCACCACAGCTTATTAAAGTGCATGTTGACCAGTATATGAAAGACAAAGTTGATTAGTATTTTAACACGGCTCATAACTCTACACGTTACCCTAATTAAATTAACAATATATGTGACTTTTCCCATTAAATATGTATATATATATATATATAACATATATATCACAATTGCTCAAAGGATTATTGCTCACTAAAATAATTTTGGTTTTAACATTACAAAAATGGCCCTACTGTGCAGTGTAAATGTGTAAATAGAGATAGTTTCATCATATGGTCGGATCTCTTTTATAAGCTCGGAAGTATGTTTGACCCGAGCATAACTTACTACTTAGAGGCTGGAGAACCAAGAGTATCAGGATATGTCTCGCATTTTAACTTATGTAAACGTTATAACAGTTAGAGCCAATTTCGCCATTCATATAAGAGTGGTCGCTTAAGACAGTAAGTGTATTCAGCTTGTTATCCTATCATTTGATTTCCAATTTAAAATTAAAATTAAACCCATTACAGGAATTTAACCTTTTTCTTTAGCCTAGTGTAGGTTTAAGGTGTAATTCAGGTGAAATGTAAAACCTTCTCTTGATTGTAATCTGGTATCGAATTAGTAACTATAATAATGGTTGTATTGACTTACAGATCTATGTTTGTAAGAAGCGTTGCGATGAAGTCGTGAACAAACATCTGGTTTTGGCTCTTATACACGATATAACTTTATTATTAGCCACTACTTTGTGGTAATCTTTAAACTGTTGATTTATATACCGTTCACTCGCTGTCAGAAGCAACCACGAATAACGTCAAAATGTGCGACCTTACATTGTTCCTCTTACGTATTGCGTCACAATGTGCGATCTTACATTGTTCCTTTTACGACATTCACCGCAGGAAACCTGAAAAAAATCAAGCAAAACAGGTGTGTGAAATTATTTATTTTCTTTGTAAGATAATTTCCAACAAAGGAATTGAGGGTCACACTGACAATAATTTTATTTAATTTGTTTCTGTTGCTCGATCATTATTAGAGGCTCTGTAATCAACAAATTCGTGTCCTCACAACTAATTTAACATATAAAAGAAATAGTCTGATAAGATTTGTTCTGTGTTTTTAACAAAACAGTAGCAGTGATTATAAACATGCTATTACTGTGCTGTTCCTTGTGATACATTTCTTCATATGGCCTATAAATAATGTACTGAAAATACAACAAGAGAACTCTTCATTTTTGCGTTTGTTTTGTTTTAAGTATTGATGTATTCGTTATTAAATACAATTCATGCTTAGCTTACATCTCTGGTACATACAGATAAAACTAAAACAACTTTAGAATAAAGTTTGTAGATCAGTAGAAGATTTAGTAGGATGTTATAAAATAATTCTAAGAAAGAATGATTTTTATTGATTCAGAAACAAATGTTTAGCCTGTTGACTGCAAAGTATTTCAGCTGCTACGGTAACTCCGAACCAAGTTCAAAATACGACTCTAATGCTTCTTCATTTTGTAGCTTTTTCCGTGACGCCATTTTGGATCGAAAGTGAAACAGTCTGTAAGTAGGTAAAATGCATGTATGGTGCTGACATCTAGCTTGAAGTTAGGTATTATTGAGAACGAATTAACTCGTTCACAGCACTGCGTTACCGATCGGCTTGAACGAATTATCTCGTCTATGGCACTGAACAGGTTAAAGTGTTTACTGTTCGAGAATGTTTAACAGACTATTTAAATCTTACGTTCTGTACTTTGCTGAAAACATTGTACTTATGAAGAGTGATTAGTGCAACCTACGTGTTCACCATTCTTGTTAACTGTTTTACTATTGACGGACACTGCTGTTGTAGCTCCAATTCCAAGGAGAAAGGAGGTCAAACATTACCTCCTGGCTGTTATATAAACAGCAGGAAAACAATGATATCGAGACTTCATAAACAGTTCCTGCCCATATGAGCTGGTTGAAGTTAAGAGAAACCAACCCTTACTTTTTCACCATTAGAATGAGTCAACTGTTAAAATATTTTCTAGTTAAATGTTTAAGCTAGCTTTCGCATAATTTAAAAAAAGTTTGACAGTGCACATATTCCTTTCTACCTGCACATAATAAACCAAAAGCCCGCATTTTCATGTATTTTTTACTGCAGCTTGTTGAAAGAGCGTTAATGATATGTTTTTAAAAGATCTGTGCTTTACTAAATATTTCAATCTCATTCTATCATAACCACAAACTATTTTATCTCAGACGTTGTGTGCGCGTCCCCTTTCATGAAAATTCACTTCCTGCTAAAGTTTTCACTGTTAAAATTCCAACATTCTCTCACCAGTATTAATGAAAACAAGGTACTATATCTTCAAAATATACCACATAGGCCACTAATCATAGTCAATGTTATACAGTACATATCAGATCATTTATTTTTGTTCATATGTAACTTATCCGTATGTGTTGTTTAGTATTGACGAGTAGTTTTCTACTATAGTTATTTATATAGAAATACCAATTATTTTCCTTCCATGTTGTCACACACACTAGCAGGTTACTAGTAATGTCATCTGACCTGTCAGTATTCAAAGTCAACACGTACTTTTCATGCAATAATTACCATAATAATTCTGCTGTACTAAGATTTTCAGTTACAGTTCTCCTAAATGAGGATTAATATTCATATTGTTATTATGGTATATACAATACATGCTACTAAACACAATTTTATCACTACCTATGAAGAGCCCCCCCCAGTGGCTCAGCGGTATGTCTGCGGACTTACAAAGCTAAAATCCGGGTTTCGATACCCGTGGTGGGCAGAGCACAGATAGCCCTTTGTGTAGCTTTGTGCTTAATTCACAACAACAATGCCTCTGAAGATATAATTTAACACGCCTAACTACTACTGTGCAAAAACTGCTGATGAGTTCTCACCACTGAGATAAACAAGTGATTCTTGTGAAAAGTCTCTAACGCTTACCCTTGATAAAACTCTTCAACATACTGTTAATAGTTTAGTTATTACAACTACTAGCACCAGCAATCCTAAGTTGCATTAATTGGGCAGTTATCATACGATACCTTCTGATATCTCTTTAAGGAAAATTTTGCTCGTTACCTCAAAAAATAAGGGATGCGGAACCCTTTCAGTCACATTCATCTTCCAATCAAGGAGCTGCTTTGGTAACCATGCAACGCACAGCACACACTGTTTATCTTACACAACCACAAAGAAAGCAGTAGTCCTAAAGTCCTATCACCTGATTTGTTGGTATCTGTGCTGAAGCGCTATTTATTATGTTTACTGGCGCCACCTACCATCATTAAACCTAAAATCATTAAACTATTTTCTGATAAATACAATAGTGTATTACGTAAATATTAAAAGCAAGACGGTTAACTCCCACATGTTGTCGTGAGATACGAAGGCTGAAAATCAACCGTGTAAGCTACTCAAACACCAAGTAATTTTGAATCAATGTTAAATGTACTGAAAGATATATCATTACTATTTACGAAACACCAATTTGTGTGAACATTTTGGAAATCGTGTATAGATGACAGGTGTACTTTAATCGTGCTGTTTGTCACTTCAGAAACGTTATATTCATATCTATATTATTTAGAAAATTTTGTTCTTTATTAGAGTGATTCTGTTAAAATATTCTTTCATATACTTTAAGTTGTAGGCATGCATTTCTTGTTTATCAAATGCACATCAGAGAGTCAGCTTAATTATTTTCCTTGGAAGAACTGTTCAAATTTTGAGATGATGTTGAGGCTTGTAAGATGTAAACAAGGTCTTGGGTGTTGCTGGAGCATATACCAAGGTCTCAAGTAGGTTTATTGTGCCTTTTCAGTTTTACATAGCAGCATAGTAAACATCCTAATCATCGGTAGAGCATAATGTACGATAGAGTGGATAAGAATTTGATCGGACATATATCTAAATCTGTATGCTATCTTCTTCTGTTTTATTTATACTATTTTACTACTGTTTAGCAACAATTTTAATTCAACTTTCTGTATATTTACTTTCAAGACATCTCACTAGATGGCAGGAAGAAAGCAATCATCTTCGTGGTTTTGGGGGGGGGGATTTCGCGTAAATCTACACGAGGGCTATCTGCGCTAGTCGTCCCTAATTTTGCAGTGTAATATTAGAGAGAAGGCGCCAAGTCATCACCACCCACCACCAACTACTTCACCAACGAATATTGTGATTGACCATCACATTATAACGTCTCCACAGCTGAAAGAACGAGCATGTTTGGTGCAACAAAGATATCAGATGTATATAAATCTTATTCCAATATTTTATTTTTAATTGCTTCTTTCTCTGCATTTTTAAGTAACATTAAGCAAAGCTAGAAAAAATTTTTAGTTTCAGTTCACCAAATTATCCAAGCGAATACCACTCTCAACGAGGCATAATTATCTTGAACAGATAGAACCAACTGGACCAAACATAATTGTATCAGAGGGATAAAACCAACTTCACCAGGCATAATTATCTCAGAGGGATAACACCAACTAGATCAGCCATAACTATCTTGAAGAGATAAAACCAACCGGACCAGACATACTTATCTCGAAGGGATAGAACCAACTGGATCAGGCATAATTATCTCAGAGGGATAAAACCAACTTGACCAGTTATAATTATATCAGAGGGATAAAACCAACTGGACCAAGCTTTAATTATCTCAGGGGGATGAAACCAACTGGACCAAGCATAATTATCTCAGGGGGATGAAACCAACTGGACCAAGCATAATTATCTCAGAGGGATGAAACCAACTGGACCAAGCATAATTATCTCAGGGGGATGAAACCAACTGGACCAAGCATAATTATCTCAGAGGGATAAAACCAACTGGACCAAGCATAATTATCTCAGAAGGATGAAACCAACTGGACCAAGCATAATTATCTCAGGGGGATGAAACCAACTGGACCAAGCATAATTATCTCAGAGGGATAAAACCAACTGGACCAAGCATAATTATCTCAGGGGGAATAAACCAACTGGACCAGTCATAATTGCCTAGGAATGATGACAACTAATCGCCATCGCCCCCGTCCAAAAAAGAAGCTGCTTTTACTTAAAATAGAGAATCTGACTGCGATTTTTATAACGCTCTCCAATACGCTAACTAATGGACCACATCCAAATCCAAAGAAAGAACTGTTTTTAAAGTAAAGTATATAAAGTTTGGTACATATAGTGAAGTACAATAAAGTGAGATACCATAAAGTATGGCACATGTCGTAAAGTACGATACGATAAACATTTGTTTATGATCTGGTAAATCATAATTTAAGAAATATATCATAACTATATTTTCTAAATTAAGATCAATATTATTTCTTATGGAGAGTGGAAAAAAATTTAATGCAAGCTTACTAAATGTTTGTTTTCATCACAAGGCTTCACAAAAATTTAGACTTTGAACTAAATATTCGACTTATGTGTTATTTGAAAATATTAAATATTTATCTTAATTATGACAAGAAGGAAAAATAATATGACCAAAATATTTTTATTTAAATTAAGACTTTGCAACATAAATATTTATTACAAAACGACACAGATAACTGATGAGTTACATAGTACAGAAGAGAACCATTTCAAAACAACTTAGTGACTAATTATACGAAACCGCATTTCGTTAATGTTAACCAGAAAAAATGAAATAGATATTTGTCATAATTAATATAGCACGTAATAAGAAGTTTTCAGTAACCGAATGTTTGAAATCAGTTGTAAGTTTTCTTTCTTACTGAAATGTTATGACTTACAATTTGTGAACGTTCAAATAATGTTTTAGTTTGTTAATTTTTCTGTAATATGCAGAGCGTATTTCTACAAAGATCATTCAATTTGATTTTGATGTCTAAAAATGGATAAACTACTGAAATGACCAAAACAGAAAAACATTCATTTTCACTTCATCGTTTTGAGTTTCGTTTTAGATACCACAGTATAATTCTCCTTACAATAACAGTTTCTTTTAGATACCACAGTACAGCTAACCAAACAATAAGAGTTTATTTTAGGTACCATAGTATAACTCACCTTATAATAACACTTCGTATTAAATACCACAGTATAACTCATCTAATAATACGAAATGTTATTATAAGATGTCCAGTTTAGTTCGCCATACAATCCTTAGGTTAAGGGTAAACCTGACCATTGTTGAACCTCCATAATAAAGCTACATCTAACAATTGTTGTGTTTCTATAATACAGCTAGATTTGACCATTGTTGAGTTGTATAATACAGTTATATCTGACCGTTGTTGAGTTGTATAATACAGATATATCTGACTATTGTTGAACTGTATAATGCAGTTTTGTCTGAATAATACTGAGTTATACAATATACCTAGATCTAACTATTATTGGCTTGTATAATATATTTATATCTGACCATTATTGAGTTGATTAACACATTTATATCTCACCATTGTTGAGCTGTAAAATAGAGCTAAAACTAATTATTGTTGAGCTGTATAATACAGATAGGTATGACCATTGTTGAGTTGTACAATACAGCAAGATCTCACCAATATTAAGTTGTGTCATACAGCTAGATCTAACCACAACTGAGTTGTATAATACAGCTAAATCTGACCATAGTTGAGCTGTATAATCGGGCTAAATCTGACGTTTATTAAGTTGTGTAACACAGCTAGATCTCACCAATGATGAGTTGTGTAACATAGCTGGATCTAATCAATGTTGAGTTGTATAATACAGTTAGATCAGCGTTTTCGAGTTGTAAAGCTACATCTAACTGTTATTGAGTCTCTATAATACAGATGGATCTGACCATTAATAAGTAAGTCTTCATAATAAAGCTACATCTGACCATTGTTAACTTGTATACTACAGATAGATCTTCTGACCATTATTGAATTGTACAATAAGCTAAATCTGACCATTATTTAGTTGAAGCATACAGTTATATCTTACCATTCTTGAGTTGTATCAGCTTCATTGTTAATAATACAACTAGATCTAACCATTGTTGAGTCTATGATACAGCTGCAACATGACCATTGTTGAATTTTATAATACAACTAGATCTGACCATTGTTGAGTTACAATTACATTTGACTTTTATTGAGTTGTAAAATACAGCTAGGTCTAACCACTACTGAGTTATACAATACAGCTAGATCTGCTCATTACTAAGTTATATAATACAGTAATATCTGACTGTTGTTGATTTGTACAATACAGCAAGATCTGATTACTATTGCATGGTATAATACAGCTAGATCTGACCATTGTTGAGTATCAGTATCACTAATATAGCTATATGTAACCATTGTTGAGTCTCAATCTCAATAGCAAAACTACTCATAAAATTTGTTGAGTATCTACAATAAAGCTGGATCTGATCAATACTGAGTTGTACAATACAACTAGATCTTACCATTGTTGAGTTGTATAATACAGTTAGATCAGCATTGTTTTGTTATATAATAGAGCTACATCTAACATTTGTTGAGTTGTATAATACAGTTATATCCGACCATTGTTGAATTGTATGATACAGTATTCTCAAGACGGCTGTTACGGGTATTAAAACTGTAATTAAAATAAAGTACAGAACTCTCTTTGTTAATCTAAAGATAGCCTAAAAAGGTCAAAACGTTTTCTGTACTTTATTTTATTTAAAGTTTGAACACCCATACCAGCCACCTTGATAATACATTTTTACTTCAAGTAGATTTCTCGTCATCTTGTATAATACAGTTATATTTGATCATTGTTAACTCTCAATAAGAAATCAACATCTAACCATTGTTGAGTCTCTATAATGAAGCTAGGTCTGAACACTCTTGAGTTATACAATACAGCTAGACCTGAAAATTGTTTAGTTGTATCTATGTTGAGTCTCTATAATAAAGCTTGGTCTGACCATTGTTGAGTTTTATAATACAGTTAGACCTGACCATTGTTGAATATATTTAATACACCTACATCTGACCGTTGTATAATGCATTTATATTTGACCATTGTTGTGTTGTACAATACAGCTAGATTTGACTTTTATTGAGATGTATATTATAGCTATATCTGACCACTACTGAGTTGTATAATACAGTTATATCTGACCATTGTTTAGTCTCTATAATAAAGCTATATCTTACTATTGTTGAGTTGTATAATACAGCTATATCTAACGATTTTTGAGTTGTATAATGTGATATCTAATCTTTTTTGGGTCTCTATAATATATCTAGATCCATAACAGACGAACTCATCTAACCTAACTAAGTTTTTCTTTTTGTCGATAATTCATTATTTCAAAGTACTATTTACTATTATGTAAATATGCATTAAAATATACTTATATTAACTATACAGCTCTCTATATTTTATCTAATTACCTCTTAAGTTATCAAAAGAATCTTTGTCATTTAGGTTTTTAACACATTTTTCTGAACCATTCATGGACCAAACTTTTTGATATCCACTAACATATACATTACCTTGTAACTAATGGAATATACTGCCTATATTACATCCAATGCCATCAGTAATTAAGGAGATATATTTCAAAAGCAACTTTATAATCAAAGGGAAATTGTCAGTACTAACAATACATTTTAACACGAAATAACGATACCTTCTTTATATATTCAAATATCAGAGTAAATATCGCTTAATTTTGTTCATGACATTTAAGATAATTTCGACTTTTCAGAATATTTGTATACTACTCTGAGCCCTCTATCTCTGACGTCAACGTTTCAATATGTTTTCGATCTTTAAAACTGACTAATCTTTTTACATCTATGTAGAACAGTTACTTCAACTTCCAAGGTTTCTGAACTCACTTCTTATGGAAGTTGTTAATCAGGTTATGTCATATAATTTGTACATGTGAAATAGGTTATTTACAACTAGGTGAATGCAAAGTAAAAACAAAAGCTTATATATTACAAGAAGATTGGATCCATTTGACTTGTGTTGTTTTGTAACATATGTATATATTATTATCACTTTTGTTACTTTTCAACATATATGTATATAGTATTATCAATTCTGTGTTCTTTTATAACATATACATATATATATATTATTATCCATTTTCTGTTATTTTGTAATATTTATATATCTATATATTATTATCCATTTTGTGTTCTTTTGTAATATTTATATATCTATATATTGTTACCAGTTTTGTGCTATTTTGTAACATATACACATGTATATATTGTTACCAGTTTTGTGTTATTTTGTAACATATACATATGTATATATTGTAACCACTTTATTTTGTAACATATATATATATGGATAGATCAGTTTTGTTATTTTCTAACATACATATATGTATATATTGTTATCAGTTTTATATTTTTGTAACATATATATACATATATATTTGTGTATTGTTATCAGTTTTCATATTTTGTGACATATATATATGTGTATATTTTCATCACTTTTGTGTTTCTTTGTAATATATATACATGTACATATTATTATCACATTTCTTATTTTCTAACATATATACTCTTCAAAACAAGAAACGCAAAAGGGATATTTTTGTTATTTTAAAGAGAAATATATGTAATAACGTTACAAGCTCAGAGTATGTGATGTTACACGTGTTAAGGCACTGATTGTCAGACCAAAATGACAATAAAAGTAGTGCACTTTGAAAACGGAGGAAAACATCGGATTTTTCGCCAAAACGCATGCGTGTCCAATAAATTTGTTTGAGATATCTGCATGTTCTGCAAGTGCAACATATGCAAAATCCCTATAAAAGTGACGAGTTCTCGGTTTCCATAGCTCAGTGTTAAGCCACCGACACGCAATACAGTTACGCCAAGACTGACTGAAGCACAACGCAACAACACCATTGGTCGCTTAGAAGCAGGCAAATCTCAATCAGATGTTGCCAGAGCTGTGAATGTCCACCCAAGCACCATCACAAGGCTATGGAATCGTCACCAACAACATTGATCAATGTTGTTGGTGACAAGATCGCTACATCCGGTTATGTCACCTTCATAATAGGACCACCACTACGACGTTTACTGCCTCAACCATACCAGGACTGCGTAGGATTTCCGATCAGACCGTACGCAACCGTCGAAGAGATTCTTAGGCCCCATGTGCAACCCATCATGGTGAACGTCAATGACGTTTTTCAACATGACAACGCTCGTCCTCACACAGCCCGACTCACCACTGTCTTCTTGAGACACCACCTCATCAACGTTCTTCCCTAGTCCTCCAGATCACCATATTTAAACCCCATCAAACATCTTTGGGACGAGTTGGACCGACGTCTGCGACGGCGTCAACCTCAACCGCAGACTCTACCTCAGCTTGCAGCAGCTTTGCAGGCTGAATGGACAGCCATTCCACAGGATGTGATTCGTCATCTCATCGCTTCCATGGGCAGGAGATGCCAAGCAGTTATTAATGCTCACGGGGGGCATACTCGTTATTGACGTTGAGTGACGTTAAACTTCATCTAGTAAGCGTGGACTTCGTCTTTGCAGAATTTGATGTTCAGCAGTGAATGTGCAAAGTTTCACACATGTCATACAGAACTACCCGGAATAAACTTGTTAACAATTTGTCTCATATTTTGCCTTTTGCGTTTTTTTTTTTTGAAGAGTATATATATATATATATATCGAAATTATTTTTGTTTTTCTAGCATGAAAATGTATACATTGTTATCAGTTTTGTGTTATTTTCTAACATATATATGTGTATATTTTTATAAGTTTTGTTATTTTCAACCTATATATACATGTATATGTTGTTATCAGTTTTCATATTTTGTATGATATACACGTGTATATTTTTATCAGTTTTGTGTTCTTTTATAACATATATGTGTATGTATTGTTATCATTTTGTAATTTTGTTTTATATGTATATCTGTATATTGTTATAAGTTTTGTGTTGTTTTATAATATATAAGCACACATAGTCGTCAATTTTGTTATTTTATAAATATATATATGTAATTATTGTTATCAGTTTTGTGTTGCTCCATAATATATATATATACATATATATATTTTTATCAGTTTTGTTACTTTCTAACATATATATGTGTACATATTATTTTCAGTTTTGTTGTTTTGTAACCCATGCATATATCATTATCACTTATGTTATTTTGCAACATACATATATGTATATATTGTTATCAATTTTGTGTTGTTTTATAATATATATAATGTACATATTGTTATCATTTTTGTTATTTTATAAGATATATATCTTTATACTGTTATCAGTTTTGTGTTATTTTGTAATGTACATAATGTATATATATTGTTGTTGGTTTTGTATTGTTTTGTAAAATATATACATGTATGCATTGTTATTTTGTAACATATATATACCATATATTATTATCAGTTTTTTTGTAATATATACAACTATACAATGTTATCAGTTTTGTGTTTCTTTGTATTATATATATGTGTGTGTGTAAATATTTATGAGTTTTATGTTGCTTTCTAATATATATATATACATGTATAAATTTTATCAGTTTTGTTCTTTTGTAACATGTTTATATATATTGTTGTCAGTTTTGTTTTGTATCATGTCTATTTGTATATGTTGATATCAGTTTTGTGTTTTTGTAACATATACATATGTATATATTGAAACAAATTTTGTTATTTTGTAATATATATATATGTCTGTGTGTATATTATTATCATTTTGTTATTTTGTAACATACGTTCATCTCTATATTGTTATCACTTTTCTTATTTTGTAACATATTTATGTGTACACTGCTGGCCAAAATCTTTAGGCCAATGAACATATAGAAAAAATATGCATTTTGCGTTGTTAGACTCAACCATTTATTTGAGTAGAGCTTTGAAAGATGAAAATAAGAAAAGGGAAAATAAAAACATTTTAGCATTTTATAGGAACATGTGAACACTATGAAATTAGTCTAAATACTAGCTGGTCAAAAGTTTAAGACCATACTGAAACGAAGCGTTAATCGGTAAACACGTAACGAAATTTGGTCATTTGTGTTCAAGCATTAGCGTTGTCAACATCTCCCACTGACATCTCTTGTGTTACATTGGGTAAAAACATGGCAAAGGCTAAAGTTAACAGAGTTTGAACGTGGCAGAATTGTTAAGCTGCAAAAGCAAGGTATCTCTCAATGTGTCATCACTGGTGAGATTTGGCGAAGTAAAACTGATGTTGTAAATTTTTTAAAAGAACCTGAGGGATATGAAACGAGAATTTCAAGTGGTTGGTCCAAGAAAATTTCGCCGATTTTAAGCAAGAGGATTCGACGGGTTGTGTGGCAAGACATCAACCGATCTTCGAACCAATTTAAAACCCTCACGGACGCAGAATGCAGCTCAAGAACAATAAGACGTCATCTACGAGAGAAAGGCTTTAAAAACCGTAAAAGTCTTCAAAGGCCACGCATCCTTCCACTCCACAAAACAGCTCGGTTAAACTTTGCTGAGAAGCACTAAACATGAGACGTAGAAAAGTGGGCGAAGGTTTTATTCTTTGATGAAAAAATATTTAACCTGGATGGTCCAGATGGCTCCCAACGCTACTGGCACGATAAGGATATCCCACTGGAGACATTTTTTACACGACACAGTGGAGGAGATTCCATCATGATCTGGGGTGCTTTCTCCTTCCATGGTATAATGGAGCTCCAGGTTATACAGGGGCGTCAAACAGTAGTTGGCTACATTGGCATTTTGGAGAAAGCTTCCTTATTGACTGAAGACCCTCGCTTGTGTAGAAATAACTGGATCTTTCAGCAGGACAACGCTACAATCCACAATGCCCGCAAGACAAAGGACTTTTTCATGGCAAATAACGTGACTTTTTGGACCATCCAGCATGTTCGCTCGAACTGAGCCCCATTGAAAATGTTTGGGGGTAGATGGCAAGGGTAGTCTATAGAAATGAACGTCAATTCCAAACAGTGCATGATCTTTGTGAAGCCAAGGGGATGCAGTAACAATATAACACAACAAAGAAAGAAGTGATTGTTTGACCCACTCTGGTAACAAAGACATTTCCTTGTTCATTCGTCATTCCCTTAATTAATTCAAAATATGTAACTAAATATTCGGGGTTAAGAATTTTAAATGTCATAAATTATATTTTGTTATTAATTCTTATCCTAAAAATAAGATATTTAAATTAATCTGATGATGATTACAATTCACTTATTTCATCTTAACAGTCGTTATTCACTAAAACGCATCATGTTTGTTTGTTTTTTTTTTTATTTCACTCAAAGTTACAAGAGGGCTATCTGCGCTAGCCATCCATAACTGAGCAGTGTAAGACTAGGAAGAAGGCAGCTAGTTATCGCCACCCACCGTCAACTCTTGGACTGTTTTGTTTCTAAGAAATAGTGGGATTGACTGAAACTTTATAACGCCCCCAGGGCTGAAAAAGCGAACACGATTATATGATGGGGATTCGAACCCACAACCCTCAGATTACAAACAGAACGCTCTAAATACCTGACCATGCAAAGCCTCGGACTGTAAGAAGAAACACAACAAAGCTTTAGTGTCAGCAAGAAACTATTCGATGTTCATTAGGAAGGTTTATTCCTTTTAACAAACAAAGGTACAGCATCATCTTCCACTTTACATTCGCATATACATAATCACTTCACTTTACTTTGGGCTGTTCTGCAAATCTTAAACAGATATAATTCCTGTTTACATTTTCTATAACAAAAACTGGTTCTTATTTGTTTGTTTGTTTTTAAAGTTCAAAGCTACTTAATGGGCTATCTTTACTGTGTCCAAAATTGGCGTCGAAATCCCCTTTTAGATTTATAAGCATTCAGACTGAGGCACTGGAGAAGACGACCTCGTCCTTTTAAATTTTTGTTTAAATAACACAGGACAATAAAACATTTACTACTTCGAAATACCGAAGTAATTCGGGATAATTTAATGGTACTGATTCGAAAAAATATAGTCATAATTTATGTGTTACCTCTAGGTTTTTAGTTACTGCAATGTCTCAATATTTTAATAGCACTGTAAGAAATATCATCGAATCAACTCCGTACGAAAGATTTATGCTCTGAAATTAAGCTTACTTGGACAGTTTAATAGATAAAAGGCGTGCAATTTCGATAACTTCAAACAATGACTATTTTGTATTGGTGTTAGATTCCAAATATGTTGCTCATATAATTGTAACAAATTACGCCATTTTTGTTTCATTCCAACACTCACCTGCTCCGCCCGGAAATAACGGACCCTCAAATGCTCAGTTTGCTAGACTATTCGACAAAGTCCTCTAATGAGCATAAAATAGGTGGAGTCAAACGCCTTTTTTTTAGTTGCCTCTCACTCACTCAGTTGATCACTTCGCTTCGCGCATACTCGTAATATACCAGCGATATAATAAATCTTGACAAAACTTTGGTTTTTAAAATCTTTTAATCTTTACTTTTTTAACATAAATTATTTTATACTTTTTTAGAAAATCATTTCAAAAGTTGGCTGCTTTCAGTTCAAGTAATGTACAAAAGATCATGGGTGTTTTGGGTGTTTTTCTTATAGCAAAGCCACAAAGGGATATCTGCTCAGCCCACCGAGGGGAATCGAAACCCTGATTTTAGCGTTGTAAATCCGGAGACATACCGCTGTACTAGCGGGGGGCACAAAAGATCAAAAATCACCCAAATAGTTTCTGCTACTTTGTGGAAAATAAGTTAAAAGTTCATGAATTAAAATAGCATCCACAATTATTGGTAACTTACTACCACTGTATTGATTGTAAAATTAGTAACCAAGAAAAACTTTAAGCTCCACATGGAAGACTTCAATATAACAAAAGTTTGGAAACAAATACGCATCTCGGAAAGATATAAAGTCTGTATTTACTGCTAACTTATTTGGTGACATCAGACAGACAATTCATCAAGATAGAAAACACCTGGAAGTCCTATTTTCACTTGACTTCGTGGAGTGTTTTCTGTTGTTAATATTCTAGGTTAAAATTACAACAAACCAGATTTCAGAACAACTTTACTTACGTCACTAAATCGTTTTATCGATTTTTCCCAAATATTGTTTCACTTACTTCAGCTTTGTATGTTTGTTTGTCATCTTTGTATTTAAGGGCTACAAAGGTGCACGAATACATATTAAATAAAGATATTTTTTTGGTCGTGCGCGAGTACTTTTGGAGATGACACCAGACTCAGTTAATGTTGAGTGTTCTGATTTTTAGAAACCCTTGAGAGCTCCCGATAAACGTATTTAGTGCATAGTGTCTCAGCTTGCGTTTTGCCTTCAGTAACTGAAACAAATATTGGGTATGGTCACGACTTATAAAGTTCTTGAAGACAGTAAATTTGGCAATAAATTCCAAACATCTCGAGTATTCGGATCTAGAAATATTTTTTTTCTTCAAATGTATATCGTACGACTTTAAATCACATATAATGGTTAATCAATACCTTAGTTTGATGAATTTTTAAGCATAAAACTACACTATGCTTGCTATAAGACCACAACATAGACTAAGTACTATTATCCCATACTCTAGGCTGATGTAAGAAAACGATTTAAAAATACAAATAGAATTAAGTCTTTAAAAAAAACAACCTAATATGTTATACGGGTTGCATAAAAGTTTCTCTCCGTTTCAACAGAAATACGTCCGTAAATAAATAATTGAACTGAAAACAAACCACATGTAAACATATTCTGCTTCTTTCTCTTTTTTTCGTTAGAAATCATAAGAAAACCAGTAAATCAGAGAAGAGCGAACTTATTGACAGATAACAGCAGCTAATTATAGGTTTAGTAAAGAGACAAAGACTTATTAAAATAGATAATAATATACTTAGTAAAGAGACAAGGACTTATTAAAATAGATAATAAGATACTTAGTAAAGAGACAAGGACTTATTAAAATAGATAATAATATACTTAGTAAAGAGACAAGGACTTATTAAAATAGATAATAAGATACTTAGAAAAGAGACAAGGACTTATTAAAATAGATAATAAGATACTTAGTAAAGAGACAAGGACTTATTAAAATAGATAATAAGATACTTAGAAAAGAGACAAGGACTTATTAAAATAGATAATAAGATACTTAGTAAAGAGACAAGGACTTATTAAAATAGATAATAAGATACTTAGAAAAGAGACAAGGACTTATTAAAATAGATAATAAGATACTTAGAAAAGAGACAAGGACTTATTAAAATAGATAATAAGATACTTAGAAAAGAGACAAGGACTTATTAAAATAGATAATAAGATACTTAGTAAAGAGACAAGGACTTATTAAAATAGATAATAAGATACTTAGTAAAGAGACAAAGACTTATTAAAATAGATAATAATATACTTAGTAAAGAGACAAGGACTTATTAAAATAGATAATAAGATACTTAGTAAAGAGACAAAGACTTATTAAAATAGATAATAAGATACTTAGAAAAGAGACAAGGACTTATTAAAATAGATAATAAGATACTTAGAAAAGAGACAAGGACTTATTAAAATAGATAATAAGATACTTAGTAAAGAGACAAGGACTTATTAAAATAGATAATAAGATACTTAGTAAAGAGACAAGGACTTATTAAAATAGATAATAAGATACTTAGTAAAGAGACAAGGACTTATTAAAATAGATAATAAGATACTTAGTAAAGAGACAAGGACTGATAAAATAGATAATAAGATACTTAGTAAAGAGACAAGGACTTATTAAAATAGATAATAAGATACTTAGTAAAGAGACAAGGACTTATTAAAATAGATAATAAGATACTTAGTAAAGAGACAAAGACTTATTAAAATAGATAATAAGATACTTAGTAAAGAGACAAGGACTTATTAAAATAGATAATAAGATACTTAGTAAAGAGACAAGGACTTATTAAAATAGATAATAAGATACTTAGTAAAGAGACAAGGACTTATTAAAATAGATAATAAGATACTTAGTAAAGAGACAAAGACTTATTAAAATAGATAATAAGATACTTAGTAAAAAGAGACAAGGACTTATTAAAATAGATAATAAGATACTTAGTAAAGAGACAAGGACTTATTAAAATAGATAATAAGATACTTAGTAAAGAGACAAAGACTTATTAAAATAGATAATAAGATACTTAGTAAAGAGACAAGGACTTATTAAAATAGATAATAAGATACTTAGTAAAGAGACAAAGACTTATTAAAATAGATAATAAGATACTTAGTAAAAAGAGACAAGGACTTATTAAAATAGATAATAAGATACTTAGTAAAGAGACAAGGACTTATTAAAATAGATAATAAGATACTTAGTAAAGAGACAAGGACTTATTAAAATAGATAATAAGATACTTAGTAAAGAGACAAGGACTTATTAAAATAGATAATAAGATACTTAGTAAAGAGACAAGGACTTATTAAAATAGATAATAAGATACTTAGTAAAGAGACAAGGACTTATTAAAATAGATAATAAGATACTTAGTAAAGAGACAAAGACTTATTAAAATAGATAATAAGATACTTAGTAAAGAGACAAGGACTTATTAAAATAGATAATAAGATACTTAGTAAAGAGACAAGGACTTATTAAAATAGATAATAAGATACTTAGTAAAGAGACAAGGACTTATTAAAATAGATAATAAGATACTTAGTAAAGAGACAAGGACTTATTAAAATAGATAATAAGATACTTAGTAAAGAGACAAAGACTTATTAAAATAGATAATAAGATACTTAGTAAAAAGAGACAAGGACTTATTAAAATAGATAATAAGATACTTAGTAAAGAGACAAGGACTTATTAAAATAGATAATAAGATACTTAAGATACTTAGTAAAGAGACAAGGACTTATTAAAATAGACTTATAATAAGATACTTAGTAAAGAGACAAGATACTTAGTAAAGAGACAAGACTTATTAAAATAGATAATAAGATACTTAGTAAAGAGACAAGATACTTAGTAAAAGAGACAAGGACTTATTAAAATAGATAATAAGATACTTAGTAAAGAGACAAGGACTTATTAAAATAGATAATAAGATACTTTATTAAAATTATTAAAATAGATAATAAGATACTTAGATACTTAAAAGAGACAAGGACTTATTAAAATAGATAATAAGATACTTAGTAAAGAGACAAGGACTTATTAAAATAGATAATAAGATACTTAGTAAAGAGACAAGGACTTATTAAAATAGATAATAAGATACTTAGTAAAGAGACAAAGACTTATTAAAATAGATAATAAGATACTTAGAAAAGAGACAAGGACTGATAAAATAGCTATCTATGTGCTTAGATGGGAGACCAGGATTCTTAAAATTAGCTAATAAGATACTTAGGAATGACAGAAATAGCTAATGACTTACTTATATAGGAGATTTTGACTTCTAAAAATAGTTAATTATATGCTTAGATTGGAGACTAATACCATAAAAGTATATAAATACATACTTAGATAGGAGGCTAAGACCGTGATTTCTCGAGGCTATACGAAGCACGGGCGCAGTATAAATGAATGAGTGTCTGGAAAAGTCAAGATTTAAAACAAACTAGTTAATCGACTAATGAAGGATAACTCAGTTGGTTCATCAGTTAAATTCATACATAATTCGAATAACTGATGAAGTATTTGGACTTATCCTTGAAGAAGTTGATTCATGGATTAAACAGGGAATGCGTGGAATGAATTAAACAAGTATTCAAACGGATAGACGAGTACGATTGTCAGTGGAAAACGTTTGTATTTGTATAAGGTTGTATATGCTTATTAAAGGGAAAGCTGTTTGCGTAGGTGAGCTAATGAACCAGTAAATGAATTGAAGGTAGAATAATTACTAATTTACGAATACAGTTACATCAAAACAAAGTTGGAATAAGGTTTGTTTTGTTTTGAATTTCGAACAAAGCTACTCAAGGTATATCTGCGCTAGTCGTCCCTAATTTAACAGTGTAAGACTAGAAGGAAGGCAGCTAGTCATCACACCCCCCGCCAACTCTTGGGCTACTGTTTTACCAATGAATAGTGGGACTGACCTTCACATTATAACGCCCCCACCTTAACCCACCTGCCGGTTTAAGGAAGTCTTTTGTGGATTTAAAATATTGTCAATGTTTTTATATAAAACATGGTTAAATATGTTAATTAAGTAATCTTTAAATGGACTAATTGTCGAATAGTTTGTATGCGAATGATTAATATGCGTGATTTAAAAAAATTGTATATTTTTTGAATGAAAAGAAAAGTGGGTGAACCGAGTTAAGCAACCAATGAATGTATTAAATGTATATTTGTTAAATATGTAACACAGGGTAATGAGTGAATAACAGGTGAACTATTCAAGCAGTAAATGCAGTAAAATAAAAATGTTTAGGTTTTTAAATATACAGGTGAATGAAGAAGACAGACGTCTGAAATTTTAATGCTTTGTAATGGTTGTTGAACAACAAGCAAGTTAAGTTGAAATATGAATAATTATAGATAATAATTTGGAAATAAACAGTTAAAAGAGCTTATGTTGAAATATGCTAATTTAGATATGATTTTCAGAACACTAAATGTGAAAACATTTATAATACAAAGTTAATTATGTTTTATATGACGTAAGAGGGCCCGGCATGGCCAAGCGTGTTAAGGCGTGCCACTCGTAATCTGAGGGTCGCGGGTTCGCATCCCGGTCGCGCCAAACATGCTCGCCCTTTCAGCTGTGGGGGCGATATAATGTGACGGTCAATCCCACTATTCGTTGGTAAAAGAGTAGCCCAAGAGTTGGCGGTGGGTGGTGATGACTAGCTGCCTTCCCTCTAGTCTTACACTGCTAAATTAGGGACGGCTAGCACAGATAGCCCTCGAGTAGCTTTGTGCAAAATTCAAAAAAAAAAAAAAAATGACGTAAGAGTAATTAAATAAGCACGTGACATTACTGACGTTTTGGTGCGTCAGAATTTGTCGCAACCTATCAGCGCTGTACGTGCGTTCATAATTATAAAACCTGACGCTCTCACGTTCTCGGATACGTGTGCTTGCTTTATTTATATTTGTATACTGACTCGTATTTCCAGTACTTTTACGGGGCTAATACACATTGCATTATGGTAGATGTAAATCTAAACAAATTTCTAAATATTTTTTTTTCGAGCACTATAGATCAGAATAACGAACTTGTTTCTTGTTAACATGTTTATACAGAAAGATTTATTTGTTTGTTTGTCTTGACGAGAAGCTATGCAATGGAGAGCATACATATGATGATGACCGAAGAAGGATGAAACGTTGTTCGCTCCTCTACGTAGTGCTTTCTCTACCCATACCAGCCGTTTTTACATATATATTTTTCCCTACAAGTGAGTTTTCTCGTCATCACTTGGGAACATAGTTGTGTCCTCCGGAGTTTACTGAGTAGCATACAGAAAAGTGTGAAGCTATGATTTGTTTGTTTGTTTTTAATTTCGTGCAAAGCTAGACGAGGGCTATCTGCACTAGCCGTCCTTAATTTAGCAATGTAAGACAAAAGGGAATGCAGCTAGTCATCACCACCCGCCACCAACTCTTCAACCACTCTTTTACCAATGAATAGTGTGATTGACCGTAACATTATAATGACTCCACGGATGAAAGGGCGAGTATATTTGGTCAGACGGGGATTCGATCCCGTGACCCTCATATTGCGAGTCGAGCACCTTCAACACCTGGCCGTGTCGGTCCGTGAATATTCGAATGTATAGGTGTAATATTTTGTTGCAATATTATAGTATATTTATATATTTTTCTATTTCCTATTTAGTTATTACTGTATTATGCTAAGTGCATAACGACACTATTATTCTTCAGACTATTTTCACTTTGAGTCTGACTGGTACTCTCAATTTACCACTCAACAACACTGAACAGAACTTTCGTTTTTTATTTCAATCAATGTGTGTAAACTTTGAACTAAGTCTAGTAATTCGTTTAGCCTTTACACAGAAAAACTTTAATAAAAATAAGAACAACAATATAATACAATCGGTGTCTCATTATTTCTAAAAACTAAAATTAAAAATTCTATTTTTGCATGTGTTAAAAACACATGCAAGGGTCAATCGACAATGACCTTTCTTATAATAATTTTTTCGTTAACCGCAGAGGCGAAAATATATCGATTTTGTTTGTTTGGAAATTTCGCACAAAGATACTCGAGGGCTATCTGCGCTAGCCGTCCCTAATTTAGCAGTGTAAGACTAGAGGGAAGGCAGCTAGTCATCACCACCCACCGCCAACTCTTGGGCTACTCTTTACCAACGAATAGTGGGATTGACCGTCACATTATATCGCCCCCACGGCTGAAAGGGCGAGCATGTTTGGCGCGACCGGGATGCAAACCCGCGACCCTCGGATTACGAGTCGCACGCCTTACGCGCTAGGACATGCTGGGCCGAAAATATATCGAAATAAAAGAATATCTTAATGAATCGTGATGATTTGTATGATACGAAAACTCTTAACTGTTGTAAATATACAAATGCACTTAATACAAACAAAGAGTTCTTATTTAACACGAAACTCAACCACTTTACATTACACTCGTATGAAACGTTTGTTTTTCGAATTTCTCGCAAAGCTACACAAGGAAAGATAGAAGTATCTGACCGATAGCTGACCACACGTTTCAAGATGGTTGTGTTATTGAGTGTAGGAATGTAGAGGGCGTGCTTAAATGCTGAATATATATATTAATATAGGTATAAAGGTGTTCCTTTGTATTAGCTTATTTTGGGCTCGAGTTGTTGTATAAGTAAGGCTTCTTTAATTTTGCTTTTGTTTATGTTTGTTTCTGTATTTAAAACCAAAATTAAACCAATATAAAGGAGCACCTTTAAACCTATACTAATTAATAACCTAACATCTAATTGCAACGCCCCCTACAATCTTGTACTCGTTTATACTCTCGTCCGTAAGACACGTGTCCGGCAACGGTCAACTGCAAGCTTTCTCTTTGTTAACCTGAAGATGACCTAGGAAGGTAGAAACATTGTTTTCTGCTGTGTTAGTAAAAGTGTTAATACCCGCACCAGCCGTTCTGAGATCCTTTTTTGTTTTGAATTTCGCGCAAAGCTACACGAGGGCTATCTGCGCTAGCCGTCCCTAATTTAGCAGTGTAAGACTAAAGGGAAGGCAACTAACTAGTCATCACCATCCACCGCCAACTCTTGGGCAACTCTTTTACCAACGAAGAGTGGGATTGACCGTCACATTATAACGCCCACACGGCTGAAAGGGCGAGCGTGTTTGGTGCGACCGGGATTCGAACCCGCGACCCTTGGATTACGAGTCGAACGCCTTAACACGCTTGGCCATGCCGGGCCCTTCAAGGAAGGAGGAAGAAGTTAACGAAACCTGGCCATCCTGGGTAAAAAAAACATCAATACCCAAATATCCATACAGAGAGAGTCTTGGCGGGCCCGTTTTGAGATACAGAGTTGACCAAGGTTCTGCAATATAAAAGGCTATTTTAAATTATCATTCTTCGAATAAATTTAGGTGTACGAATATTGTTTTGCTAGTAGTGGCTTTTGCAAATAGTATGGAAACTGCCAAACCAATTAACTGAAGCTAAATTTCGTAGAGCCATCACGCTGCTATAGAAGCGCTTCACACCGACTGAGGTATCACAGGTCATGAGGGCGTCTGTGGTCAGTTAGTTGTGGCGCAGGTGCCAGACTACTGCAGAATACAGCAAGAGCTACAAATGCACCAGACGGCCGATATCTGTCACTAAAAGCCGCTAAGGTCGCAGGATGAGTTATTGAAAGCAGCTCCATGAAAATGGGTTCGAATCCAGGATACCAGGTAGAACTCCTAATACCCCAAATATGTCACTTGGACGCTTTAGCAGTGAGCTCCTGTGATGTTCACAGTTTGGTCCGAAATGTACAGAAGTCTTATATGGTGGATTCCTGACAGAGAGATCCTCTTTACCTATGACCCGCCCTTTTACTGGTTCTGTCGGAAATAAGTTCAAGTGTCAGAAGAACAATGTTTATCCTCACCTCACCAGCAATGTTTTTCAGAAGGAATGACTGAACTAACCTGCTAAGTTACCGAGCCTGAGTTTGATTGAGCAATCGTGGATTTTGATGGCGAGAACAGGTGGAAACAGACAAACTGACTCTATACTGACCAGGTGTTGAGAGGTGCTCAAGCAAGTCATTCGAAATGTCGTCATCACTATGCGAGAAGGGGAAGAGAGCTGTCAAATAATAGAGAAAAACCTAACCCTTGTTTTCAATATGTTCATCGTAATAAATTATTTTTACTTTGATGTTTGTGCAGCCATATGTTAGCACTTCACATTACTTGTCACGTTACATCCCATGTGGTCTGGTGGCTAGGATACCTGGCATAGGAAGTTCTCATTGGGCCCGGCATGGCCAAGCGTGTTAAGACGTTCGATTCGTAAGCCGAGGGTCGCGGGTTCGAATCCCGATCGCACCAAACATGCTCGCAATTTCAGCCCTGGGAACGTTATAATGTTACAGTCAATCCCACTATTCGTTGGTAATAAGAGTAGCCCAAGAGTTGGCGGTGGGTAATGATGACTATCTGCCTTCCTTCTAGTCTTACACTGCTAAATTATGGACGGCTAGCGCAGATAGCCCCCCGAGTAGATTTGCGCAAAATTCAAAACAAACAAACTTATTACGACGAGAAACCCGCTTAAAGTTCTGTACTTTGTTTTAAAACCCATATCAGTCCTCTTTAGAATACGTGACGTTATTATTGCTTCTTTATTATTTGTAAATAAAATTTTCGATTTGTTTGATTACCTGTGATATTTGTAATAAATAAGTTTCGTCGATATTAAATAATTCTGTTGTTGCTTTTTCACGTTTTGAAACAATATATCAAAGCCTAATAACCGTTTCATTTTTACTTACCTAAACATGCAATCCATCTATTATTTAAACTGTATTACTAATTTTACAATTTATATCAACAAATTATTTGCTCTTTGATTTCTTTTATTAGTAGTAATTTAATAAACTCTAGCGAATGTTCATTTAGTTTTGTATATTTACTGAGCTACAGTCGTTCAAGGCTGTTTTTTTTTTAAAATTAAACCTTTTAAGTCTATGAAAATGTAAGCAACAGAATATATCAATTATTTTACGATAGCGATACATCGCATATACATACTATTGATAAAATACTAAAATAAAACTGAAAACTCTTCTTGCCTTTAGCGAGTACTATTTCCAAAAGGTAGCTATTGATCTACCTTGATGACGCAAGTGAGTAAAATAAAAACATATTCTAAATCCAATAAATATATTTAAATATCATTCAATGTATTGATTACGGATAATTTAAAGCAGCAACAAATATTCAAATGACTGAAAAAGTACAATAAACGATTAACTGGATAATGTTTTGTTCGAAACTGTCTAAATAACCCGCAAATGTAATATTTTATATATTTAACCCTTTCTATAGTCCGCGCTATTAATTATTCTGTTCTTAAAAAATATTTTCTTCTTCACCATTCTAATGACGTTAAACAAAATTGCTTTGTGTGTTTGTTTGTTTGTTTTAATTTCGCGCAAAGCTACACGAATACTATCTGCGCTAGCTGTACCTAATTTTGCAGTGTAAGACGAGAGGGAAGGGCAGCTGGTCACCAACCACCAACGAATAATTGGATTGACAGTCACAGTATAACGTACCCACAGCTGAAAGGGCGAGGATGTTTGGTGTGACGGGGATTCGAACCTGTGACCCCTCAGATTACGAGTCGAGCTCCCTAACCAACTTGCCATGAAAACTGGAATATTAAAAAATAATTGTATTTGAATATCGTTCTGAGAGAGAAAACAAAAATTAACCGTTTTCCCAGAAAATGACTATTAATAAAAATCACATGCAGCGCTCAACCAATCCATTTTAAAGTATTTTTCACTTGGAAAGCAAGTGAATCGTCTTTTGCTAAATATTATGACATTTAGTATCTTGCAAAATTAATACATTCAACTTCAACCATGTAAATATTTTGTATTTTATTTGTAGTTGATTTCCATCAGACATCTCAAAATAAAGTAACTGATTTGACTATTTTTCTTGATAAACAGATTCAATGTCTTAAACTGGAAGCTATTAAGTCTAGTTTAGTTCAGTAAAAATGTTATATTGAGGTGTGGCACACCACAGCAAATTTATTTCATCTGAACCAATCCATGTAAATTGAAATGATAACTTTTTAGCAAAACCTGTTTTATTCAGTTTTATAAAATTATGTTCCATACAATGAACACACTTATTGCCTCAAACATAAACCACTGTATTCCATATGATTTTGTACAATACTTACTAGAAGCCTATTTACATATACCAGTTTCCATCTGATGGTATCTTCCAAATTTTGCTTCCACATTCAGAATTATTAACATTTAGTTTACTTATAGTTAAATAAACATGCTAGTTTTTATTTATTTACAACTTGAGAGATGGGGAATTATATTTTTACGATGACAAATATTCTCAAACACTAAACTGTATGTCTTAAAATATATCAAAGGCCTTATGTGGCAGCTTTATCAAAGGTTTGGTGAGAGCATTACGTAGCCATTTGTTTCACCATTGTTTAGGTTTCATCGTTTTCAAGTCGTGTGATTAACCCAGAATTTTATTTGTGTAATTCAATCTACTCTATAATATCCACTAGTAATTCTACTCTTATGCATATTTTAAGTACGTGACTGTTTATTTTTACCTATTGACCTAAGTTGTATTTGTTTTAGAAACCAAATCTAATTAGTTTACTACCAAGAGTTGTATAACTTTGTGTCCTGCTTGTATTTCCTCTTCATGAAACTTAAAGGACTGATCATCAAAATGTCGAAGAGCGTATGAGTACAAAATAGTTACAAGGCTCAAATGACCTTATAATTAAAGAAGGTTACTGGTCATTTTACATGTTAACTTACTGGTCAATTTATTAAGACACCTGGCCCGGCATGGCCAGGTGGTTAAGGAAGTCGACTCGTAATCGGAGGGTCGAGGGTTCGAATCCCCGTCACACCAAACACGCTCATCCTTTCAGCCGTGGGGACGTTATAATCTGACGGTCAATCCCACTATTCGTGTTGGTAGAAGAGTGGCCCAAGAGTTGGCGGTGGGTGGTAATGACTAGCTGCCTTCTCTCTAGTCTTGCACTGCTAAATTAGGGACGGCTAGCGCAGATAGCCCTCGTGTAGCTTTGCGCGAAATTCAAAACCAAACCAAACGATATTAAGGCACACCCTATACTACATTGGTGATGAAACACACTATTAAGTTATACATTCGAAACATTTCTCACAATTCTACAACAATAGCATCCAAAACAAATAAACACCGTAACATTGACTAGCCAAAAGCTACTTACAATAAACATGAAAACAACAACAATAAACTGGCGAAAACACTATATATTAATTCAAGTTCCGGTAGAGACAAAATAAAATTATATTTACTCGAAATTTGTTGATCTGACTGTTAAACCTCTTTCAAATTGTTGCACCTAAACATTGTTGCAGATAATTTCACAATTATATTCCAATAGAAAAGACCTCTTCTAAGACAACAATGCAGCAGTTCCTCTAACCAGCATTGCTGTACAGTATTTCGAAAAATTCGTGACAATGGTTTTAGTTATCATTCACGGTCAGGAAAATTTTCATTATTATTGGAATGAACATGTTTCTGCCACCATAACTCACTGTCAATACCTGTTGATAAATGGCAAATATTAACCCTCCTGAATCTGTACCACACTGAAGCAAGGCTGTTATCGAGGCTAAAGATGGTCCAACACACCCGATGGTGATAGTTGTTAGAAATATAACTAAGAATCTTTATAAACATGTTCAACTTACTTTAGTTATTACCGTATTTTCGTGAGGTTTCATTTATATTGTTGCACCAGTAATTTTGTTTATAGGATATTCATAAACTCTATACTTCGTACTCACAAAAACTGAAGATATTCTTGCTTATTCTATGCCAAAAATGTTAAATTAGATAACTAGTTAAAAATGTCACAATTATGTTACTTCTGTAGAAAAATGTATTTCCAATTTGCAATATTGCAAATAGTATTTGTTTCATTAAATCATCTTCATCTGGACTTGAGTTGGGTAAATTAATATATATATATATATATTATAATGATCGAAGTACTGTTGTTAATGACAGACATAATATAAACTTTGGCTGTTTTGGAGGGCCAGGCATGGCCAAGCGTATTAAGGCGTGCGACTCGTAATCTGAGGGTCGCGGGTTCGCGTCCCCGTCGCGCCAAACATGCTCGCTCTTTCAGCCGTGGGGGCGTTATAATGTGACGGTCAATCCCACTAGTCGTTGGTAAAAGAGTGGCCCAAGAGTTGACGGTTGGTGGCGATGACTAGCTACCTTCCCTCTCGTCTTACACTGCTAAATTAGGGACGGCTAGCATAGATAGCCCTCGAGCAGCTTTGTGCTAAATTCAAAAACAAACCAGCTGTTTTGAAATATTGAATACGAGCATTTAGACTAAAATTTGCCCGAAAACAACAAACAAAAAAAAACATTTACTTTCATCAATATCCAAAGAGCTCATATAATGAGTTTATATGTTCTTCATAGACTAAGGAAAAGAAGAAAGGATATTCGCACCCAATAAATGGAATAATTTTATTTCCTTGGTGTTAAAAAACAAAGACAAGTGTATTATATTGGGAGATGGTTGGAATGAAATATATGTATGACAAACGATGTACATTTGAAATAAACTGTCTCCAAATTATATTTGTTTAAAGTGGGCTTCTCTTTATCAAACAATTACATCATGTTGATTAAGGAAGCAAAATTTAGGTTTACTTAATTTGTAATAAGCATTATAAAAGTCCAGTGACACAAAAGCAACTTTTGTACCATACAGGAACCTAATTTGGAGAGGAGTGGTAATGTTAGCACAATAAAAATCCAGTAAACAAAAGCAATGTTTGTACCATACAGGAATCTAATTTGGAGAGGAGTGGTGATGTTAGCACAATAAAAATCCAGTAAACAAAAGCAATGTTTGTACCATACAGGAATCTAATTTGGAGAGGAGTGGTGATGTTAGCACAATAAAAATCCAGTAAACAAAAGCAATGTTTGTACCACATGGGAACGTAAGTTGGAGAGGACGAAATTACACCATCAAGGTCCGATAGGGCCTCGAGAGATAGTTCTGCGAAACAATTATAGTCAGCCGCCTGACACATGTATGAAAATCATGCCATACCATAGTACCCGCTAGAGGTCAGCCTTCTTTTCTCCCAGCCTTGTGTAAAATGACTCTTTGTATCATTCTTGTAAGTTAAGTAATTATATCAGAGTTTGAAGATTGAATAAGAATTAAACATTTAAAACTTGTCCTTACAATTAACTCAATTAACTTAAACCCAAAATAAACCAATATAAAGGAACGCCTTTATACCTATATTAAATATAATAAAATAATATTATTATTATTTATTTTAATATTTTTAATATAGGTATAAAGGTGTTCCTTTGTATTGGTTTATAATAATAAAATAAATAATATAACATTATATATTCAAACATCTAACACCGCCCTCTACATTTCGACACGTAGTTACACAACCCCTTCCAAACATGTGGTCAGCTTCCGGTCAGTTACCTCTTTCTTTGTGAACCTGACGATGACCGAAGAAGGTCGAAACGTTGTTCGCTCTTCTATGTAAAATATTTTCTCAACCCAAACGAGCAGTTTTTGCATATATATTTCTCTTACAATTAACTGTTATTGGTTGGGAAAGGTTTGTTTGTTGGTGGGTTTGAAGATTCATGGCTTATGCCTTTTTGCTGCAAAAATAAAATAAAAATATCTTTCATCGCTGAAGAACTGTAGATTCTTGTAATGGTTAAAAACAAATCTTACTCTAAGATTACAGTAACAATGAGTGCTGTTGAACAAACATCAGCTCAAAATTAGGGACGCAAAGTAAAGATACCTTTGTAGGAATATTCGAAATAAATTTTCTTGTGCATTTTGTTTGACCAGGAAGTTCAATAATACTGCTACTTATGTAGTAGAATACACTTGAAAGTTGTTGCTGAATTGGACAAAGTGACCAGTGAAATGGGTTTCAGTAACTTGAAGTCAAACATGTTAACGAGGTAGTAGCGAAGATGCGAAACAGCATAAAACTCTGATTATCATGGCCTGGCATGGCCAAGCGCGTAAGGCGTGCGACTCGTAATCCAAGGGTCGCGGGTTCGCGCCCGCGTCGCGCTAAACATGCTCGCCCTCCCAGCCGTTGGGGCGTTATAAAGTAACGGTCAATCCCACTATTCGTTGGTAAAAGAGTAGCCCAAGAGTTGGCGGTGGGTGGTGATGACTAGCTGCCTTCCCTCTAGTCTTACACTGCTAAATTAGGGACGGCTAGCGCAGATAGCCCTCGAGTAGCTTTGCGCGAAATTCCAAAAACAACAACAACAACTGATTATCATCTAGTATATTAACTGTATAAGATGTTATAATATACATGGTGACGTTTCGTTCAGACAACAATCAGTTGACAGGAAAAAAAATCACTGGCTT
Organism: Tachypleus tridentatus; assembly: GCF_004210375.1. Lineage (NCBI taxonomy): Eukaryota > Metazoa > Arthropoda > Merostomata > Xiphosura > Limulidae > Tachypleus > Tachypleus tridentatus. The sequence goes on along the minus strand of NC_134835.1, from coordinate 7,455,657 downwards.
TGAAACTAAATTGGCCACTAAGGGCAGGATATACCTAATTCGTCTACTTACAGAACATTTTCTCATTATATATGTAAAAACTGCTCGTTTGGGTTGAGAAAATTTTTTACGTAGAGGAGTGAACAACGTTTCGGCCGTCTTCGGTCATCGTCAGGTTCTCCCATTGTTGGAATTATTTTGCGCAGGCTTTCAAATAGAAACTTATTTTTCTTTAAAACTGTAGCTAAAATACAATTTTAACGTTTACCTTGGCAACATGGTACCTTGCCCAGTCGATGACCAGTTACACAAAAATGCATATATATGGGTCTGAAACTCAGATATTCCGAAACTCAGAGCAGGTAGTAGTTTAACTGACAACGAAGGCAGGAATTAAAGCCGTGAATCACATACACTGGGAGTTAACCGTTTCAGTACGGTTAAACAATACGTAAGAGCTCAATTACTTAAACGTTATGCGTAATATATAAAACTATGGTCACTTTTCCGTTTCGTTATCTATGTTGTTGTTGTTTTCTGATTTGCGGCAGTCAAGAAATTTCATATTAAGATTAATCAAAACTATGTTTACAGAACATTAAAAAAGTTTTATTCACAAGTAGGGTTACAATAAATCATAAGTTTCTGATCACCTCTGGCCCTAACTCTAGGTGTCTACAGCGACCATGGAATTTTGTCGTATAAACACTTTTACACCCAATAGTTCTTAAGTAGTCTCTGCTATCATCTTTATGTTTCTATTCACATGTCATATTTGAAATTGTTAAATTCACTTATCCCCTGAGTTAAGGCATTCGAATCGTAATCTGAGGGTCGCGAGTTCGAATCGCCATCGCACCAAATATGCTCGCTCTTTCAGCCATGGATGAGTTATAATGTGACGTTTCGTTGGTAAGAGTAGCCAAAGAGTCGGCGGTGGGTGGTGATGACTAGGTGCCTTCTTTCTAATATTACACTGCAAAATTAGGGACGGCTAGCGCAGATAGCCCTCGTGTAGCTTTGCGCGAAATTCAAAAACAAACACTTATCCCCCTGGTGAACGATGATCCTGCACAGAAAGTTGCTCAGTCATGTTTTCTTTCACCGGTTCACATGAACACTGGTGTAAAACTGTTGAAACAGTTTAACTTTCTCATTCACAGCGGTGAAAGGTCCGTAAGAACTTGGTAGTGTAGGTAGCAAATTATGTCGGTTACTTTAATACCAGGCCTATCGTTGTTGATTCCTAAGGGTAAAGTTAAACAATATACTTTTTTTTTCTCTCTCTCTCTCTATGTCCACCACGAAGAATCGAACCTGGGTTTTAACGTATAAGTCTATAAACTTACCTCTGACCCACAGGAAAGGGGTCGACACCCAGTAGTTGAAAACAAAAGTGTTACGTCATTCTTCTTGGTCATACGTGCAATAAGACACATCGAATAGACATGAACAACGTTTTGTAATACTTTACAATAAATATAACACAGACGTGAATAGTTTTTGTTTTAGTTTATAAAAAACACATTAAATAGACTTTAAAACTCTCTGTTATAGTTTGTAATAAAGACGTCAGACAGACGTAAGGAAACGTTTCATTATAATTAAAAACTAATTTGTATACCTTAAAATAAGGACATGATAAATGTTTTATTATAGCTTATAATAAACATGTACAAACTTTTTGTATAGTTTACTGTAAACACCTGAAATATACATGAAAAATATTTTGTTATAGTTTGCAACAAGCGCATGAAAAACCTTTTGTTATAGTTCAATTTACTTTGGCTTAGAATTGAATATATTTTTGTTCTACTTTGTTTTTAAGAATTACTGTTGCTGAATTATTAGTATATGGTACTACCTTACAATATAAAATTGTCATTTGAAATACATCCACCCACTTCAAACTATATGTTCTATCAACTCATTTTGAGAGTGCAAGTGATCACGTAACCAGGTTATGTATTTACTTTAACACTGGCAACTGTAATAAAATGAACTTATTTTAAGAAATACCCCGAACATTCCAATATTAAATTTAGCACTTGAACAAGGTGTACGTGTCGGTTAATATGCCTACTTGTTTTGTTTAATTCAGAATACAATGTTGTTTTAACGCCAAGTTATTGAAACAGAACGTGTGCGAGCACTTCTTGCCAAACGCAGACCCCACTCCTTAGGCTATCCTGCCTGTTCCCCTCACAACACAAACAGCATAAGTGCTGACGTCATCTTTGAGCAAGACTGTAGGAATATAAGTCGATAATGCACGGACTGATGACGTTAGTGCATTACGTCATACCTCGTTCGAGAGAGCACGTGGAAATGAGCTGAGGGGGAGAGAAACCTTCATCCCGACCCTGTAGGAAACACTGCCGTGAATTCAGCATTGCTGCACGTGGCAAGACCAAGGATACGTTATCGGTGGTTTGAGGGTGGAGCTATGGGGATGGCGGAGAAACCCAAAGCCCCGATCCGAGTGGGATTTTATGACATCGAGCGTACAATAGGGAAAGGGAACTTTGCTGTAGTAAAACTTGCACGCCATCGAATTACTAAAACAGAGGTAAGAAGTGTGAGGAAGGAACGTAAAGCAGAAAATTCCTTTTTAACACATTTTCAATTACAATATTCTTTCTCTAAAGCTGTTTTGTGAACGTTTCATGTTATTATGAGCATCTTTTTTTTTAGTTGAATAATTTAATCGACCTACTGTGTCTTTTTAAAGTTGTAAGACAATTTCAAACTTTTTGTGCTTTTCAGAACTATTACAAATTAGTTCACAAACGACTTGGATCTTCTGTTGATTGTTGTTTGACAGATCTATTGTCTGCCAGTTCTACTAACTTTAGCTTGAATACTGTATGATTAATTCCTCTGTTCTCTCTGTATTATCTGAGATACTTAGATTATTGTGACCTAAAGTATTAAATGACAGATTCGATCAGCTCTTTTTATTGGTAGTTCTTAACGTTTTCCCGCCACATTTCAACTCGTTATCAATTTTAAAAGTGTTGTTGGATATCTTGAGAATTGTACCCGTACATACGTTAACTTACTTTCTGTAACATTCAGTTTAGATGAACAATAAACTATTGAGTTCTATTTGAAACTGAACACTACACTTTGTTTTTAAGTGTTTATTTTTCAATTCTGCTGTGGTTGCTAAAACAAATATTTGCCTCTGATTATTTAAAGCAAATTCGAGGTTATTTTCTACAACATGTGTTTTATGCCTTAGCAACTGTTAAAAGTATTATAAATAAAGACATTAGTAAATAATAATAATAATTATTATACCTTTTGTTACATAGACATCTGAAGTCCTGTAATTTACAATTATGTATCAAGCTCATTTGCAAGTTTATTATCGCTTACCAAACTTTACAAAAATTGAATGTTTTAAACGCAATATAATCGTTTTAGGTAAAAAGAAAATAGAGCTTAACACATGCCAGTTGGGTTTAAGCCTTGTTGTTTTCTTTTTTTAAACTGATAGCAAATACCGTGCTAAACAAACAGCTGCACTTTAAAATCACGCAAAAAATGACGTCTATTTGGTTCTTCAACTATGCAACAGGCCTATTTTTCTCGGTAACTTAATCAGCTGTATGGACGGAAGTTGGGGTCACGTGATTTCCTTCTCAAAGTGAATGAATCGCGGTGTCCCTCTTAGTCCTGCTGGTATTCCCGTGCTGTTCGTGAAGTTGGCGGGGTTTTGAGCTAATTGTAGCAAACTTCTCATGTATCGCAAGGCTACACAAGCTATAAAATTAGAAGTCAATCCATAAACTGAATAACGTGTCGTGTTTAGAACAGTATAGCATGGTGTTGAATGGAGTTATATATATTATAGCACATAACAATAAGACATTATTTTTGATGATGAGAAACCCACTTGAGGTAAAAATGTATTTCAGAACCGTATGGGTGTTAACACTTTTGCTAATAAAGCAGAGAACTACGTTTCGACTTTTATTAGTTAAAGAGTTAATACCCGTACCAGCCGTTCTGACATTCAACAAGACATTACACTTTTTATCACTTGATCCCAGCATTACTGGATTAATTAAGCTTTTTAAGCCCAACACTTAGGATGCAGAGTGGAGATGTAATTGGCGCTTTCCTAAACCTAACCAGAGTCAATGCTATTTGATTCAAAACACAAAATGAACAAATTCTTTTTACCCTATGAACATAGACTCCTTTTAGTTAAATGTTTGAAAAATAACTTATATTAACAAGCTGTTGAAATAAAATAATGTTTTGAAGATATTTTTCCAATCTTAACAATGTTAGTGTTAATACAAAACGATATGCAAGATACTGGACCCTTTTAAGGCCCAGTTAAAACAAGTTCTGCTACAAAAGTCAGTTCGTAATTCAATACACGGTATTATAAAAACGATTTTTTGTTATAATTTACCGAACTAATTACTACCAAAATATCGCATCGTATAGATGTGTGATCCATGTATAATATTAATAAAATACTATAAGCAACTCCTGATATATCAAGATGTCACATCATATAGATGTGTGATGAACTATCTGCATATAATTTTAATAATGTACAATAAGCAATGCCTGATTCACCTGATATATCAAGATGTCACATCATATAGATGTGTGATGAACTATCTGCATATAATTTTAATAATGTACAATAAGCAATGCCTGATTCACCTGTTATATCAAGATGTCACATCATATAGGTGTGTGATGAACTATCTACATATAATGTTAATAATATACTATAAGCAACTCCTGATTCACCTAACTGATGTACCAAGATGCCACATCATCTTGAAATGTGATGAACTATTTGTATATCATGCAGATTTTTATTTGTGACCTAATCTTTAGTAATTCATTTTATAACCTAATTTATCGGAAGTCTGTGGACACTGTCTGACAAGAGCTGTGCGTGTTATGTCAAATTTATATCTCAAGAACTTTGTGATTAGCTTAATACATGATTCAAAAACTAATAAACTGCTATAGAAAGGGAGAACGGAATTTATGTAATCCATACGCCATAGTTTAGCGCGCGATTTATGTTAATATAAATTACTAATTTCATACCAACTGAAAAATGTACCAAATTCTAAACAGTTGATGTCAAACAGAAGTAAAAGTAACATTTGATAATACACGTGTACACGTATTCAGGATACTTGTAGAAACTCCCCTAGAATTTAGGCCAGAACCCTTGTAACGCACGAGGTTTGTCTGTCCCTATCTGTTACAGATATGCAACGCGATAAGGGTATTAATGACACTAGTCAGATCCGACTTGTAACTCGCTGAGAAGAGGTTAAATTAATTTATAAATTATATCGAATCTGTTTTATTAGTGAAGAAACGTTTTTGTTTGATATGTTTTATTCATACTTCGAAACAGCTGGCTAGAAAATGTTTAACCACATTTTAGTTCCTAAGGTTTCTACGACCAATTGTTAAATAGTTTAGTTTCTGTAGATCCACATCTTAAAATGTAACCTCCCTTGAAAATTACTGTAGGAGTTCGTAATTTATTCCACTATGAAAGTTGGGTATTTTGTTTCAAACTTTCCAGGGTGTACCAGTTTCAAGTGTAATAGTCGGATATTAAAACGTTTTTATTTTTGTTATTCATTCAGTATCTGAAAATAGATCTGGCATAGGTTGTTTAAATATAAACATAGTAGTAAGAACGTTAGTGGTATGTGTTCTTTAATTAATAATGTGTATACAACTTTAATAGCCTGTAAGTTTTCCGAGCGAAATAAACTACAGATTTACTGAAGTGAGAAAACACGACTTTTTGTTGCTTTTCAACGTTATTCAATGTTTAAATACATAGGTTTTATTACAATATGTAAATATGCTTACTGGCATAGTTAATCAGATATCAGTTAACTATTAAGGAATATTATAAGTAAGAACAGCTCGAGTTTTCAACTTGATTAGTTAAGACTGTTGTGGAGTCAAACATAGAATCGAATCTGTTTGTTTATAACTGTGTCAATTGCCTTCAAAATTATGAACGTTATGTGTCTAAGGTTCAGCCTTCGCACTAAAGTAAACTTTAACGCGGTTTCCATACATTAATTTTACAAATAGCATATTTTGTTTTTCTTACCCTGTCTTAATAGTGAAATACGGAAACAAATAACTTCACAATGCAATACGTAATGTATCATTTCCTTCAACACGTGTCTTTTGTAAGCAAACGTCTTATAAATGGGTCTGAAGAGGTAAAACAAACAAACGTGTTAGCCGAGTACCTTTTGGAAATTTTCTTTCTGATATATGTTCTAAGTATGAGCGAGCTTAGCATTGAAATCGTACACAAGTTATCCAGTCATCGCCACCACCTTCATTAAACACAGTCCTATGGAGAAACCAGTCAATCCAATAATCGCCGCCACCATAATAATAGTGGCTTAAACATTAAAATAAATATATCTAAGTTGTTCTAATGCTTCTAATTTTCCTATTGTTTTGTTTCATAATTATTCAGTTGAACTAAACTGTTTTCTAAACAGTAAGAATTCTGTCAATTCGATATACTTTGAACCATATACTGTTGAACTAGTTTCTGATATAGGTCACTAGTTTTAGAGGTAAATATGGGTTAAATAAGATTATGTTTAGCATCTGGTTGAGGTTGACCTAAATATGCCAATACGAAGCTTGTATGACATATCACGAGGAGCAATATATGTGATGTCCATCAGATCTTCTTAACAGGTCCCATGATACAACGAAATATAGTTCTTTAATCGTGTTCACGTAAAAAGCTATGGTAGTTTTTTTTTATATAGAGCTATGTGCCTTCAACAGTATTTAAATTGTGTTTACAAACTATCAACAAAGTAATTATATTTCAGACGTCATCTGTTTATCTTTTCAGTTGACTTAAAAACGGATGTTTTGTGCTTTAAGAGATGTGACTTCAAAATAACTCTGGAAACTAGACGAAATGTATGTGTTATTAAACTGGAAGTTTATCTCTAGCCACAAACAAGCTTGCAGAGGACTCAGCCGTTTCTCAGTGTTGAGATGTTTTTATGGTACAAGGATTCATCAAATAAAATGCTTCAATAAACAGGATAAAATAAGCTTGAAATGGATAAATCTCAAGACAAGAACCCGATAGCCCAAGTGCTGTTGAATATATTACTGTGCCTGATGACCCAAAAATAAACATTTCGAATGCAGTCGGAGTTCATTTATACAATTTTTGCCTGGAGTTAAAGAAACAGAACCAATAATCACTATCTAAATTCAAAAACGTGAATATGAATAATAGTTTTACCGTAATGGTTTAATTGTAGCACCTAATATGTTTGACATAGTTGAAAAGCCAATGATTTCTTAAGAGAGACTTCCTTCTACCACAATCAGAACAGATTTTTTTTTCAAAATTGCAAGACTCGAATTTTTATTTATTGTGAGAATAAATAACGGATCGGTTAAAACCGTTAAAAACACGAGATCGGTTTCGTGTACTTTATTCTATTTTGTTTGTTACTCCCATAGTTTATTTAATGGTGAGGTGAAGAAGACATTGGTTAATAAATAGGATTCAGGTGGAAATATAAATGATACATTCTTATCACAACCAGGGAGTTTTTGGTTTTCGTTGTATCTCTTCCGATTATGGGGATTATATCTTCGAAAGAAACCCACATAATGGAATTTTCTGGTTGAATGGAAGCTCATACGTTTATGGTTTACGTTTTTTTATATATATGTTATGATGTTTTTAGGGAGAGGTTTTCTGTTTCTGTTACGTATAGCATTCTATAAAGAATACCAAAGTAACGTGTAGCAGTTACTTTTATTTGGATAGATTGGGTTTTGAACCCGAATAATGTGCGATTTGCCAAAATAAAGTTTTATTTTTTTCAGTTTAAAAATAAAACAATTATTTTATAAAATTAATTGCATGTATATATGTGTGTGTGTGTTGTTTTATAGCACCACATTTGGTTATCTGATGATTCCATCGAGGGGGATCGAATCCCCTGATTTTAGCGTTGTAAATGCATAGACTTACCTCTGTACCAGCGGCGGACACGCATAAAAAGCATAGAAAGTGAAATAAGAAGGAAACAGACTGTGTACAGAATTTACAGCCAGCTTTGTTCTTCGCTTATGTTAATGTCAACAATGGCAGTAAATGTAACCAAAATTCGCATAAAATTTGGTTACTGTTTCAGTACAAACTTAGCGGCTGGTCCACGCTCAGTCCACAAAACCAGGAGTTGCAACGGCAGCTTATTCAGTAGGGAACATATACAAGTTACTCTGATCTTTCAGCTATGGATATTTTCAAGTTGAATAGTATTTTACATACACACGGGCTAAACGATTTAAGATTCTAGTAATAGTCGCTAATTTTGACCTACTGACCTGAAAGACAACCAATCAGCACACGTGCCACCACAAGAGCATTTTAAAGTTTGTTTTGAACGAGATTGGCTTTATGTTAGTAATGCAACTACAGCTGGAAATTCGAAACGTATGCAGTGGCTTCGAGGTTCGAACTTTGAACAGTCCAGTCGCCTGTCCGAAACGCTAATTTCTAATGAATTCACAACCCCGTCAAACGTTCTGAAAAAAATAGTTCGTACTAAACAATAAGGATTTCATACTCGCGGAGAGGTGTTTCAAACGCCCCCTGGGGAGTTTAAGTGATTCTGAATTCTCTAACATTAAACATGTATTGTAAGTAAAGTCTGTTTTAGACTTGCATAATTAGATACTTTAGGAAATTATTTATAAATATGTATCTACGCAATATACCAATTATACTTTATATCGTAAGCCTACAAGTAACCTTGAATCATATATAGTGAAAGAAAATTAATTTCATTATTTTAATACCCAAGAAACCATTTTAAAAGTACAGGTGACAATAGTATGGTAACACTGACAGTGGAAGGAAATTCGTGCATGAAAACTAGGCGGTCACGTCCACGAGCTGGTGATTGTCACGTGGTCCAATGATATCCTGATAGAAAGCGTTTCCTTATGAATATTATCCACACTTCTTTGTAGTTTCAAAATGGTTGACGCTACAATAGTAGTTTTGAGTCCACAATTTGGGGTGTGAAGTCTGTTTTTCATACGATACTAAAATAACATTAGATACTCGTGTGTGAATTTTACCATAATGGACAAACGTTTTTATATAATTGTCTTTAGGTTCGTGCTGTGGTAATGATTACTTATGTTTTTCCTGATATAAATCTGTAATTACTCTGAAACCCACCCCAATGGGTTTTAAACAAATTTTTCGAAACTATTTTTGCACTGAATTGTTTGTAAGTAGATGAGTTAGTCACGGAGACAAACACACAAATAAATAATTAACCCTTTTAGTAATTGTTGTCTATTATTTAAAGGAGCCTGGCATGGCCCAGCGCGTCAAGGCGTGCGCTTCGTAATCTGAGGGTCGCGGGTTCGCATCCCCGTCGCGCCAAACATGCTCGCCCTCCCAGCCGTGGGGGCGTTATAATTTACGATCAATCCCACTATTCGTTGGTAAAAGAGTAGCCCAAGAGTTGGCGGTGGGTGGTGATGACTAGCTGCCTTCCCTCTAGTCTTACACTGCTAAATTAGGGACGGCTAGCACAGATAGCCCTCGAGTTGCTTTGTGCGAAATTCCAAAACAAACAAACAAATTATTATTTAAAAATGAAATATTACATCTTTATTGGCAGAAAATAAAATTGTTCAGTTGGTTGACAATGTGGACTACATCAATAAGTCGGTAATTTGTAGGTTAATAAGATATTGATATATAATTAAAGATATAATTATAAAACTTTAAAGACAACAAATAATAAATTGTTTAAATAATATCACCTGTGTCCAAATATTGCAGCTTTCTACATGAAAAATTTGTTTTTACTTGTTTCGATTATCGTTGTAAAATCCAAGCAATGACTCCATATAAATACAGTTTGTTAAGAATAAATAGTTCATTCAGTTTATTAAACGTTAGTGTTTACATATAAGGAAGCATTTACAACTGCAAACACTTGATTGTGAGATTTACTTAAAACTGAGAGGAATAAGTTAACACAACTAGTACAACGTTCAATACAGTTGTAGTTTCGTATTTATCTATAATAGTATGATCTTTCATTAAACGCTTATTGTTTTTTTACCTTAATTTATTTTAAAATTACCTTCTTACGAATGTGGTGATCGAATATGAGGGATATTGTTGAAGGTCCAATACTTTTATTCCTGTAACGTAAGTTGCGTCAGACATTACATTAGTAAACACTTTCACAACTTTATGTCAAAACTGTTTAATGGAAACATGTCAGCAGACAATGTAGCACTATTCATAAATGTAATACAACAAACTTTTAGTGTTAGTAAAAGCTAATGTCATAAGAAACTTCAAAGCATTGGTTCTTTAAGAAATCATCTATCTCACATTGAAACTAGTTTACGTTTCTGGATGATTCTATATTTGGCTTAGTGGATCATTGGTTTGCTCAAAATAATTAGTATAAATATAACAAGACAGCAAGGGACATTTCTGGATTTCTAAATATTTTTCTTCAAGTAACCTAGGTCAAACAAATGTTTAGTATGACTTAGAGATATTCATTAGATTCTTTAAAACTTATAATCAGTGTCTTCCTTTCTAAATCTAATGCATATTTACTAGCGTTGTAAGATTCCGATGCTAAATGGAGTGACTCTTGAATGTTATGTAAAAAGAAGTGAATTAATACGGCTGAATACGTAATATGCAAGACGTATTCTGATACAGAACTCATTACGGAAATGTCTTTCCATACCAGTAATATAGCATAAGGAATATATAAATAGTACTTTTTGTTTTTAATCCAAGTGTTTGTTTAGTCTGTGTGCAATTTTACTATCAACATCCGCTGTTTTTACTTAAAGCTCACGATAAATTGGTTTGGACAGTTCTGTGCAACTACTAGTGGTTAACATTAGTTAATTTGATTCTAACTGACACACGTTTACACAGTTTTCAGCTATTTGGTTATAAACGTCTGCTGTTTAATTTAAATTGTTAAAACTAAACTTGTCACTCGACAGAAATGTTATGAATGAGATACAATAGAGTGCACGTGCCAGTATCGTGAATGTACATCATGCAGCTCCACGTGAAAGATTGAACAAACTGTATTAAACAAGTTACACCTTTCAGAACTAAGTATTAATGTATTCGTACCCTTGTTTCTCGGTTGTTAGATGTCCAGTAAAACAAAACCTCTCTGTCTTGCTTGGAATACTAAACAAATAAGTTCCTGAACTGTTCTCTGGAGGTAAGACTTCAATAGAATCAGGGGTTATATTCCCTTCAGTGGACACAGTAGATAGCCTAGTATAACCTTCCTATACATTCTTCCCGATTTTTTTATAAACACCTACTTTAGGGTATTTTCCCCTCTCTATATGTTGTAATTTATATGTTTCAAGTTATTCGAACCTTTTAACTATTTTAGAAGGCTGGAAGAAAATAAATGTCTTAGTTTCTTCATCAAGATGACGTTTCTTGTGATTTCTAGGAACAAGAATTATTCATCCTATTTTGGAGTTCATCTAGAGCTGCCAACCAGAGGCTCAGCGGCATGTCTACGGACTTACAACGCTAAAAACCGGGTTTCGATACCCGTGGTAGGCAGAGCACCGATAGTCCGTTGTGTAGCTTTGAGCTGAATTCAAAACAACGTCTAGAGTTACAAGTTAAACAAGATTTGTCTCATAAAGCTTTACCAGAACATAAAATGTTCTTATATTATTCACCTTATTATTGGTAATGTCATGCTACTGAAAAGTTATTGCTTTAAGAAGATTGTAATAGCCAAGAAAAAACTAAAATCAAATTTATTTCTGTAACACCTCTACACGGAATAATCTCTATTGTTTCTACTTTTTTAATTAGCCTGGTATGGTCAGGTGGTTAAGGCACTCGACTCGAAATCCGAGGGTTGCAGGTTCGAATCCCCGTCAAACCAAACATGCACGCCCTTTTAGCCGTGGGGGCGTTATAATGTGACGGTCAATCCCACTATTCGTTGGTAAAAAGAGTAGCCCAAGAGTTGGCGGTGGGTGGTGATGACTAGCTGCCTTCCCTCTAGTCTTGCACAGCAGAATTAGGAACGGCTGGTGCAAATAGCTCTCGTGTAGCTTTGCGCGAAATTCGAAACAAAAAAGACACTTTTTTAATTTTACTACAAATAATATTTTATTATTTAAAAAAATAGAGTTCTATATTGGAATTAATTTATAACCGAATAAAAATACATCTATTATAATAATAAATAGCTGTATACATCAAATTATGTCTCTATTCAGTTACCTTATGCGATGAAAAAAATATTCATACATTCAAGCAATATTTGATGACGAGAAACCCACTTGAAGTTAAAAATGTGTCTCAAATCTCCTGGGACTCGGCATGGCCAAGCGTGTTAAGTCGTTCGACTCGTAATCTGAGGGTCGCGGGTTCGAATCCCGGTCGCACCAAACATGTTTGCCCTTTCAGCCGTGGGGACTTTATAATGTGACAGTCAATGTCACTATTCGTTGGTAAAAGAGTAGCCCATGAATTGGCGGTGAGTGATGATGACTAGCTGTCTTTCCTCTAGTCTTACACTACAGAATTAGGGACAGCTAGTACAGATAGCCCTCGAGTAACAAAAAAAAACGGACAATAACGTACGACTATCAGGTAAAACATGACCAAATCAAGGGACATGCAGTATATAATGTGCCACCATTAGCTACAACATGATCAGATCTAGAAACATGCATTATAATGTATAACCATCAGATATAACATGACCAGACCTAGCGAAATGAACTACAATGCCTTCATTCCTGACAACCGTGTTTGACTCGTGAGGTGTAGTTTATTCAGTCTGAAAGTTAAAGTAAATTTGAAGTTAAATAATAAATCATAACTGATTTATAACTGAAACTCAACTCAGTTGTCTTTCTTTTTCAGGTAGCCATCAAGATAATTGACAAAGCCCACTTGGATAAAGTAAACTTGGAAAAGGTTTACCGAGAAGTACAAATAATGAAGCTTCTACATCACCCTCATATCGTCAAACTTTATCAGGTGAGGTTCACCATCTATACTTTATCAAACTTTATCAGGTGAGGTTCACCATCTATACTTTGTCAAACTTTATCAGGTGAGGTTCACCATCTATACTTTATCAAACCTTTATCAGGTGAGGTTCACTATTCACATAAACATCGTCAAACTTTACAAGGTAAGTAATTGGTACAAACCAGAAGATACTTATACTTCATTGGTCGGTGTCCAAATTTTCCACCTTTATAGAACCATAACTTCTGTTTCTTCATTCCTCTGCATAAAACCATGGGGATGAATACTTTTATCATCAGCAACTAGAATCGAAATATTTTCACATTTGTTTAACAAATAGTAATATTAAAGCACTCGGAAGAAGGTTTTTTTTTTCATTAGTCTCTGAGACTATTTATAACCGGTATAACCCTCACTTTATTACTGTCAATGAATTTTAAAAAGTGCGACTTTAAAGTCGGTAGTTATTTGAATCTTAGATATTATTTATTTTTTGGGTCTTTAAAAACCAGTGACAATGCAGGTAAGAATTTTGATGGTGTTTTATATTTTATCGATTTTCATTGTTTTGTATACAGCGAATGGTAGATTTAAATATGAAGCTAAATGCTCGTATCACCTGTTTACTGGTTTACTTTGGTTGTCTGAAATATTTTTATAAATTTCTTTCAAGGCGCTGCTCTCTTTTTGCCCAGTATACCTAATACTTACATCTATATGGCACGACTGTTACTTGGTTCTTTAGCGAAGCATTTTCTAATTAGCACCATGTGCTTAAGTGAAATGCCACCAAAGTAATTTAAAATATGATATATATGGTAACTTCTGTGCTATCGCTTACATTATAGCTCTACGGATAACTTTCTAGAAGTGAAAACACCAAATACACGATGTAAGTTCATTCACATTCAAACAGAAAATATACCAATACTGCTAAGTTGTTCACAGATATAAACTTAGTTGTTATAATTTTATTTTATTTAAACTAATGTAAGATTCAGAAAGCGAACTTTGACCCCATCAGGTTATGTTTATCTCTCCATCTATGTTATTTTCGCTACAGATTTGAGAGAGTAGAAATTACTTTAAGACAACGGTGGTACGTTGGCGAAGATTAATGTCCTTTAATAGATGGTTTGTAGTTAAAGCTAATATTATTACTTTTGTCAAAATTAATTATCCTAATTTCATTTTTACTCTCAAAGCATTGAGTGTTCGTTATATTTCAGTCTCTCTATTGCCCAATCAACATAGTAATATAGTTATAAGATCAAAGCTAGCAATATTGATTGGCCTTTGAACTGAGAGAGAACATATTGTTTAAAGAAAATCACCGGTTTCATCGATTCTTTCTGGGAAAGGAACGGGGCTGTTCTGAATGGGCTGCAAGCACTATTCTCGTGCGTCATGTCGAAAATCTCTGCTGACGTCAATTCTACTCGTATTTTTCGTTTTCTTCCTTTTTCCACGCTATAGATTTGCTTTGTTCGCTCTAGATGTCACATTACTTTATCCATTTTTTTTTCATCTGTACCTGGTCCTATTTTACTTTTCATTCTAATATATTACTGAACTATTTTGTGAACATCGAAATAATGAACCATGTTAATCGTTACAAAATTAACATACCAATTTTCCAATATTTCATAAAATTTTAACTCCATTAGATAGTTTTGTAAGAAAAAAACATTTTTGCGATACAATAGCATAGCCCGAATGCCTTACCTGATAGGTATAGGCTAAAAGCACTTAAATAATCACCCTTAAAGACACGCGTCTCGTATGTTAGTGTGTCACATGTAAGTCTTATAGAACATCGACCGTTTCCGAAGGTTAAAATAAAAGTTCACTGGGGAATCCCTTGTAACACAAATCCATTTTTAATTTTTTTTAGCTTTTTGCTTGAAAGTTATACCGACAACCCTAATTTCTCATATGATTCGCTGTCATAGAAGTTTATCGGTGTATGTAACGCTAGAAACGTTAGATTGTAGTATTATTTGTGTGTGTGATCGTAAGTAGAATAAAATCCCTGAATTCTAATATCTTTTAACATTTTAATTGTTTATGATTCTTTTTCTCCTCTGTTAGAAGCTAGCTCCCCCTAGGGTGTTTTGTTACTTCTTCTGCACATGCTCAGTAACTTTAATTTATGTCATCTTTAAATTTACGGACTTAAAACGTTAATATCCCGAACTAGATTCCCGCGGTGAACAGAACACAGACTGTGTACTACAATTTGGTGGAGATAAAATATTTCGTTAGGTTTAGGTTCGAAAATGAAACCTTTTCAGTGAAAATCTTTCAAGTACCGTAAATAAATCTCTGATAGATTGTAAACTAACGTATTTTCACATATTTCATAATAAATTTAGATGCACGTTTTATGTTCCTTGTGAATATTCTATATATACATATTAAACATTTTGTGTTAACAGCCTAGTTTTAGTTTTTGATGTCAAGTATGGGTATTAAAATTTTAATTAAAAATAAAGTACAGAACAACGTTTCGCCCTTCTTCGGTTATCTTCAGATCGAAACGTTGTTTTCTACTTTATTTTAATTAAAGTTCTAATACCCATACCAGCCGTCTTGAGATACAGCCTACTTTTAGGTTGATATAAGATTATTTTTAGAACGCAATAAGTCATCAGGACTTCTTGAAACTGTTTACTAATGCACAAATAACATTTGTTGAACTAGCTGCAGAGGTCATCCAACTCGTCGTGACGTCATGGTGATGTTATCTTTTTATACCTTTTGTGAATGTGTTTGAGACAAAAGGTCAAGGGTCGGGAGTACAAACAATGATTTGATTGTTAACAGAAGAACGAGAGGCTTTGGATCATGCTTATGGAATAGAATGACATCGTGTAACGAGGGTACATATATAGGTACAAACACACGCAATATATATATATATATATATAAACGCGCACACGTTACAACAACCTTCAGACACAAATAAAAAAAGCACATGGTTGTTCATAATTTAGAAGTAATAGAATGTACTAAAACTAAAGTCACCAACTTTTGAGCTACTCTTTGCCAACAAACTGTAGGATTAACCGTCTCACTATAACACTTCTATCGTTGAAAAGGTGATCATGCTTGGTAGCAGGATTCGAACCAGCAACCCTCGGATTAAGAGTCGAGCGCTCTAACTACCTGGCCATGCCGCGCTTGCGAAGAAGCGAGTTTATAAATAAATATTGGCTGCAGACGGTGATATATCCTCTGTTTACTGTTTTACTTTGGTTGCTGGAAATATTTTTATAAATGTCATTCGAGGTGAAGAGGTGCTATCTCTCTCCGATAGATGCTAAACTAAAATATAGTGCCCAGTTTACCTACCTTAATAATTAAATCTCTAGGACATCACTGTTACTTGGTTCTATTAGGTTGAGGAATAATTCGTGAGCGTTTTTAAATAATTTCATTCAAGCATTACATGCAAGACTATACAATACTTCAATGCATGAACACATTACACCCAAAACATTTATTATGATACTTTATTTCATGTAATACCTAGGTATATAGTATGCATTGTTTTAAACGAAATTGCAAGAAATTAAATGCGAAAAGCAGATGGTGTCGAAAATGCTCTATTTTGTCCACTTGACATTCCATTTAATGAGCTGAAAATGAAAGAAAAAATTAAAGACATATGAAAATCAAACACACCATCTATTAGAGCAAAAAATTATCTACCAAATGACATGAAATATTTTGCGAAAGCGTTTCATTCATGAATATATTTTGTTAACTTGAAAAAAACGCTCACGAATTATTCCTCAACCCAATATTTATATTGTTGACGTCACTTGTTGAAGTCGTGCACAAAAGAAACGATTTATCAAAAGCGACCTTTAATATTTCACGTGGTAACATCTAGAATAATCATTTCGCCTACAACAAGATATACAAGAAATGTAATTAGTTTCGTTTATTTACGTATATTTGCTTTGTAGTTTTTCCACGGCCTGTAATTTTTCTCATGAAGAACCGTAGTTCCGATGAAAAATCCTTATGTTAACTTAATACAGTCTTAAAGCAAAACATGAACCTTGTTTTTTTCAAGTGTAAACTTTTTAGCTTATGGCTTCGTCACTTCTTGACTAATTTGAGATCTAATTACAATTTTAGACTTACGAGGTTAAACCCTTTATATTTGTTATTTGACCACGCTCAGGGTCGAAACCCATTTTCGATACCAGTGGTGAGCAGAACACTTTGAGTTTACTTTCAAACAAACAAGTCAATTGACCTTTGTTTTCAGTGTACAACATCCTACCTACTTGTTCAGATGACCAAATCCGGCATCCAGACATCGCTTGTGTTAACAGATTTCCGCTGTTGGACGTCCTTGATGTGTCACTGGTGTTCCTGTGCAATGTCTAGAAATGCTGCACAATTCCTGACTAGGATTTCCACCTGACCGGTGTTTGTTTCTTTTTTTTTTTTTTTGGCGGTTGCCAGAAAAATAACTTAATACGACGTTCATTTTTTTTGAAGGCCTAAAAATATTATCCTGTTATCATATGAGGTAAAGGGGGGGGTGTGGGGTAGCTTCGGAATTGCTTTGTGGTAGATCCTTTTATAGTTTGTTTGTTTGTTTTTGAATTTCGCACAAAGCTACTCGAGAGCTATCTGTGCTAGCCGTCCCTAATTTAGCAGTGTAAGACTAAAGAGAAGGCAGCTAGTCATCACCACCCACCGCCGACTCTTGGGCTACTCTTTTACCAACGAATAGTGGGATTGACCGTCACATTATAACGCCCCCACAACTGAAAGGGCGAGCATGTTTGGCGCGAGGGGGATGCGAACCCGCGACCCTCAGATTACGAGTCGCAAGCCTTAACACGCTTGGCCATGCCTCCTCTTATAGAAGATATGGGACGAATTGTGTTGCGTTTCGAAAGTAGTAACCCTATCCGCAACTTTCAACATTCTAACAATACGCCCCCTTGTAGGAGTTCACATCCTCTGATGTCACATCCCTTGTTAGTAAAGACAGGGCTTATCTTGTTAAATAGTGAAAAAAAATAAAAAACAAAAAATATATTTTTTTCCAATATACAAACCGATAAACAAAGTTAACCAAATTTATAAGTTAAAAATAAAATAAATTTAATAGAAAAAAAATTGGTTATACAAAAATATCATGTGAATGTGAGGAAAATGTTTGGACAAACAAGAAGAAACTTCAAATTCAGAATGAATGAACACAAGAGAAATGTTTAAAACAATAATATTACAATTTCAGCTTCAACAGAACGTACACATTCAATTGTCAAAACTGTTATCTTAACACAACCTGGAAATTTAATTAGTTTGCATATACGTGAATCTAGTAAGATAATTAAGTATAAAAAGAAAATTTAAATTATTAAATAAGGATGATGGACCTGATGGAAATATTGTCACTAGATGGCGTGAAATTCTTTACTATATAAATAGAGGATTTAGTAATTGTATAAATAAGAGTTATATTCTACAAAACATCACACTTCTGAAGATGACACATTGATATACGTCGAAACATATAGAGTGTATAAGAATATTTTCCTGTCTTATCGGATTTACTGATTTTAACCCTGTATAAGAAGTTATTGGTGTTTTGATCTTGTATAGTGAGTTATTGATGTCTTATTGTACTTTTGAGACTGGAAACTCTCTTAAAATAGTGCATAAAATAAACTTATTTTGAGCTGACACTTTTTAAAAATGAGCACTAGACAAATGACAAGGAACTTTTAAAAACCCTTAGGAGTATTTTAACTTCATCAAGTTGAGTTACAGCCAAGGGGGATTATACCCAATTCATAATGATTTTTTCACCCGAAAGGTTTGAAACCTGGTGAGTCGAATAGTGTACTTTTACATATCCTTCAACTAGAAAAACAGGTTACTTTAAACCTTGTATCCGACCTGTATTCTAAACTTTATCCGATATTTTTACTGTCAGCGGTTTGAATATCTTGTTATATCTGTCATGGTGGCACAGACCAACTGGTCTCGTGGTCTGTGGCAATTAAACCACACCACGTAAACTACACTTGTTCTAGATCACGTCCAAACTAGGGTAGAAAGAAGTAGAAAAAATAACATTTTTTTATATCCCGAAGACAAGAAGAAGGTGACAATTCTAAAACTGGGAATTGAAGTCAAGTACTTCCATACCAAAAACAGATTCATTTTCTAACCTTATCAATGTTTTTTTTATCCTTCATAGACAAGCAGACAATTAGATCCGAATTTACTTAATCACATCGTTACACGAACAGGAACCAAATCCAGAGGCCCTGTCTTGTAAGACCATCACTTGACCTTCTTATGTAACCTCTGACATTTTATTTGTAATGTGTTTAACGAAGATGTAATTTTGAGTCCTTATGGAATCAAAACTATCCCAATCCTTCACACATTAAAGATACAACTCTTACTTTAAAACTATCTCTGAATAACGTCTTCTTACAGTTCCACTTTCATATATTCTCTTATTCATTGAAAATGAACTGATTGAATTACGTTTCCAAACTTCTATCAAAAACTACAAACTCATTTTTTTATTATCCATCCCAACGTTTGACCTTTATACTCACCGGCTTGACATTGGATGCACATCTTTCGGCTCGACATGGCCAGGTGGTTGGGGATCTCGACTTGTAATCTGAGGGTTGATGGTTCGCCCTTTCAAATGTGGGGCGTAAAATTTGACGATCAATTCCACTATTCGTTGATGAAAGACTAGCCCAAGAGTTGGCGGTGGGTGTTGATGGCTAGCTGCCTTCCCTCTAGTTTTACACTGCTAAATTTGGAACGACTAGCGTAGATATCCCTTGTATAGCTTTGCGCAAAATTCAAAAAAGAAAATCAAACAGCTATCTCTCCTATTGGAACACTACTTCAGACTGCCACATCGGCAAAATTTCTAGGTCTAACCTATGACTCAAAATTGACATGAATTAACCATGTAAATGAAATTAAAAGTAAATTATGTCGAAGAACCAACTATGCTAGGAGTCTAACTGGCAAGCACAGTAGAGCATCAACAGATAATATACTAAATATTTACAAAACCTACATCAGACCAATAATTGACTATGCAGCTCCAGCTTGAATTACTGCGACAAAACAATTAAAATCAAGCTATAAACAATACAAAACACTTCTCACAACAGCATACAGAGTTCCCAGAACCACATCATCTCAATTCATACACAAATATTCAAACATACCAACCGTACCAGATAGACTCCTGCATAGTACAATAACGTATTTTGATAAAAATTGAATTATTATGCGAGCTAGACAGGTATGATGAAGATAGTCCTAAACACCTCTCCCTGATCCACATATATTTTAAACATAAAAATAAATAAATGGGAAAAAATAAATGAATAATAAATATATGTAGAGAGGGGTGAAAGGTCACCATCAAACTAGATTTCCTACTGATAGGGCAAAATAATATCTATGAATATATGAAACCAGTACGTGGACATTGCCCTGAAAAGGTTCGGAGAAATTCAGCCCACTCTGACCCTAAAGCAGTAACCATACCAACCAACACTGCATGACCATATAAGTAAAGGAAGGAGGAAGAGGTCAAAGAGCACCTGACCCTCCAGGGTACATATGATTACCCAAATTCCGAGAGAGAGATCTCTCCGTGACTTGCTGCTACCCCACACTCTGATCTTTCACTGTGTTACCTGGAGATCAAATACTTCTAACAAAGTACCGGCTTTTCCGTATTTCGTAAATAGTTCATAATTAGTTGACTCTGTGGGTCTTTCCATGTTTTACTCCAAACAATCTCTTGCTGACACGTTGTATGCAGACTCTGGACTCTTTGTAGATCCAGATATCGCTTAATCTCTGTTCTTTTGATATTTAAAAACGAGTGGTTCGTTTGACGTCATATTTTTGTGGATTTTTGACTATGTCGGTATTCAAAGAAATGAGCTTACCAACACTCTGTCCAAATCGAACTCTAGTCATCAGAGAAAAACTTCGAGCCATTTAGCAAGCCATTAGATATGAACAAAGTCTGAACAAACTTTAATAGGTCAAACCTCTAGTCACTGATCTGTCATCTAGTTTGTGTGACACTCGAGTCACCATTATCCACATCTTATTGTCATGCTTCACTATGACAATGACATTATTTTAAATATATTTTAACTGTGATATTATTACTAACACTATACATATCCGTGTTTTCATTCAAGGCCTTTTTAAAATTCTATCTTATATCTTAACCCCATCAAAACAAATGTTTTGTGTGGTCATTCTTCTCATAAAAGTTTATTTTAATAAACTTTCTTTGACGATTGTTTTATAAAAGTTTACTATCGCAGTATCTTTCTCTAAAATCCAGAAAGAACAGGTGAATACGAAACTGCATAAATTGAGATAATTCAGCTTTTTATCAACTTTATTTGAGGACCTGTTTCATTCAAATGACACACATTGGACTAAACTGTGCCCTCTGTAGTGCCAGTATAGACTTGACTAATTTTATTTCGTGTAAATGACAAACGGAAGGCAAAGATGTGACAGCATCTGTCTCTTTAATAAACTTTAAACTAAATAATGGGATATACTGTTACATTTATAACGCACCTATAGCTGAAAGAATTAAACGTGTTTGATAACGCCACTTGTCGAACCGAAGAATCTTGGATCCTCGGTCCCATGTGCTAACCATTAGATTACACTCGCGCACTACGTGAAAGAAATACAAATTAACACATTTTACTTTGTTTTATGCTATTTAATGTGTTGTTATATTACTTTTGTGCCAGCTTTCTGATTTCTCAATAGAAAATCTGTTGTTATCACGACTTCATTGGTATTTTGTACCAATTATTGTACTCTCAATAATAATTATTATTTTACAGTTTGAGAGTGTAATAACATGATTAATATATTTCTGTATCGATTGTCGCATAAATAAACTGGTTTTGAAACATGAAATTATTCAGTATTACGTACAAAGTAATCATGTACAACTTGTGAAGTCACATCATTACCTTACCATCAAGTATACACAAAAGTTATAACAAAACTAAATAATGTGTGGTACTTTGACCTCCAGTTTGTATTAAGGTGATCTATGGGCTAAATTTGAAATGCTCAACTTCAGGCATCTTACAGAGTAAAACCGTTTTACAAAACGGCTTTTGAATATATTGGATGAAAGGTTAGGTTTATATCAAAAGTAATACACATAAAAGTGTGTGCTTGGGCTTAGTAATTGTGTTCAATTTTTGTGTATTTTACATAATATCAAGAACTGTAACCATCTTCTTTTTCTGTGTGCATAAAAACTTTCTAAGAAATAAACCATAATAATAAAATTATTCAGAATAAAAAAACATTTACCGAAGATAACAAAACATTTTCACGCAAGGGAAAATTAATGTTTCGTTTAATGAGTTTTGAAGAACATTCAGATGAATCTCTGTTTGTTTGTTTTTTGTTAGGTTATGGAAACCAAAAGTATGCTTTATTTGGTGTTTGAATATGCAAGCAAAGGCGAAATATTTGGTAAGTAGTTCTGCCGTTTGTATGTGAATATTTTACTCTTCTGAAATGTTTGAGATTTGTGTATTACGATACTTATTATTATTTCAAACTTATGAATAACCGGTTTTGTTGTTTCTCAAAACAGAATTTGGTATTCACAAAGTTTAATAAATGTTTCAAAATGCATAGTTTTACATATTACCGTTTCGTGACAAATCAGTTGGAGTACAGAACTTAAAGGCTTTCCATTGTTTCGAAACTATAAACAACAAGAATGATTTAGTTTTCTTCACCAATAAATAAACTTACACTGGCTACTAACATTTATATTAAACAAACTTATAACTGATATTCATTTGTATTCACGACTATTAAACTCTTAAACTTACGTTAGATACTAACATTTGTTTTCGGTTATTATTAAAACTTACATTAGGTACTTTCATTTGTATTCGTGATTGTTAAACTAACGTTGCGCACTTTCATTTGCATTCGTGATTACTAAACAAACTTACGTTGCGTACTTTCATTTGTATTCGTGATTACTAAA
This sequence comes from Tachypleus tridentatus, assembly GCF_004210375.1. Lineage (NCBI taxonomy): Eukaryota > Metazoa > Arthropoda > Merostomata > Xiphosura > Limulidae > Tachypleus > Tachypleus tridentatus. The sequence goes on along the minus strand of NC_134835.1, from coordinate 7,432,477 downwards.
TATGAATGTAATAGTCAACAAGGAACATGTGTGTAATATTTTTGTCATAAACAGACATTCAGGTTAAAACTTTGTTCTTTCTTGTACTCTGCCTAAAATTTTAATATAAATCATATAATTAGCACTTGGTACGTAAATCTGTATTTTTCTCTAAGTTATTTGAGAGAGCTCTATCGTCAGCAGCAGGGTGTCACAGGATTGATTAGTTTATAGTTCACATGTTTGTTCGATTCTGGGTCTGGTTCTTTTGAGTTCTTTTAATGTCAAACGAGTACTTTGACTACTGGAGATATTACATCAAGAATTGCCCTTTACTACCGAGATCCTCATGCCGTGCACTCATGGAAATGTCAAAGTTCTTTTGCATCACACTAATGACCAAAGTGTCACCATAACACCATTGACCTTTACATGTTGTCACGAAAGCAGTTTCAATTTGTTATTCCATTCGACCCCATAGATCGAAATATCTAGTTACTGAAAACTACTAAGTTTTAAAATAATTTTATAATTTTTTCCTTCAAATAATAGTAATAATTTAGTACAATAATAATAATAATTCGGTACAGAAAATTCAGTTAATTTTAAAAAGAATTATAAACAGGGAAAGCAGAATACTATTTTATCAAATAAGTACATATAATGTTGTAAAAAAAACAATAAAAACTCTCAGACCTTGTTCAATAAATACCTCTGCTTTACTTACGCATTATTCATACCTATGAAATCTGCACTTTTATGGACTTTTATTTGAATAAATTAAGCTCTATATCAAATTTGCAAAAAATTATGAATATGAACTCCCAAAAATCCACTGTATTTTGTACATACTTTCCTCATTAACTCTTGATAGATTAATAATATCATTGACACATAAACCTTTAATGTTATTTTGGCAACTTTCAAAAATCAAACTTCAATCGATTATTTCATATGAGATACTCAACCATTTCACCATATCAATGATATAAAACTATCTGACAATATACCTTTTTAATATTAAACATTTCAAATACTGAACAAAGTTATTTTACACAAGAAGTGTAAGACATCATCATTGTTCTTATTTTACACAAGAAGTGTAGGACATCATCATTGTTCTTATTTTACACAAGAAGTGTAGGACATCATCATTGTTCTTATTTTACACAAGAAGTGTAGGACGTCATCATTGTTCTTATTTTACACAAGAAGTGTAGGACATCATCATTGTTCTTATTTTACACAAGAAGTGTAGGACGTCATCATTGTTCTTATTTTACACAAGAAGTGTAGGACGTCATCATTGTTCTTATTTTACACAAGAAGTGTAGGACATCATCATTGTTCTTATTTTACACAAGAAGTGTAGGACATCATCATTGTTCTTATTTTACACAAGAAGTGTAGGACATCATCATTGTTCTTATTTTACACAAGAAGTGTAAGACATCATCATTGTTCTTATTTTACACAAGAAGTTTAGGGCATCATCATTGTTCTTATTTTACACAAGAAGTGTAGGGCATCATCATTGTTCTTATTTTACACAAGAAGTGTAGGGCATCATCATTGTTCTTATTTTACACAAGAAGTGTAGGACATCATCATTGTTCTTATTTTACACAAGAAGTGTAGGACATCATCATTGTTCTTATTTTACACAATAAGTGTAGGACATCATCATTGTTCTTATTTTACACAATAAGTGTAGGACATCATCATTGTTCTTATTTTACACAAGAAGTGTAGGACATCATCATTGTTCTTATTTTACACAATAAGTGTAGGACATCATCATTGTTCTTATTTTACACAATAAGTGTAGGGCATCATCATTGTTCTTATTTTACACAATAAGTGTAGGGCATCATCATTGTTCTTATTTTACACAAGAAGTGTAGGACATCATCATTGTTCTTATTTTACACAAGAAGTGTAGGACATCATCATTGTTCTTATTTTACACAAGAAGTGTAGGACATCATCATTGTTCTTATTTTACACAAGAAGTGTAGGGCATCATCATTGTTCTTATTTTACACAAGAAGTGTAGGGCATCATCATTGTTCTTATTTTACACAAGAAGTGTAGGGCATCATCATTGTTCTTATTTTACACAAGAAGTGTAGGGCATCATCATTGTTCTTATTTTACACAATAAGTGTAGGGCATCATCATTGTTCTTATTTTACACAAGAAGTGTAGGACGTCATCATTGTTCTTATTTTACACAAAAAGTGTAGGACGTCATCATTGTTCTTATTTTACACAAGAAGTGTAGGACGTCATCATTGTTCTTATTTTACACAATAAGTGTAGGACGTCATCATTGTTCTTATTTTACACAAGAAGTGTAGGACGTCATCATTGTTCTTATTTTACACAAGAAGTGTAGGACGTCATCATTGTTCTTATTTTACACAAGAAGTGTAGGACGTCATCATTGTTCTTATTTTACACAAGAAGTGTAGGGCGTCATCATTGTTCTTATTTTACACAAGAAGTGTAGGACGTCATCATTGTTCTTATTTTACACAAGAAGTGTAGGACGTCATCATTGTTCTTATTTTACACAAGAAGTGTAGGACATCATCATTGTAATAGTTCTCATTTCATAAAGGAATCTGGTTTAGATATCAACTTCTTCCTTTTTAATGTTGGCCAAAGGTTTACAGATCTTAAAGTACACAGGTCTTATTGTTCTATTTTCTTTTTGAAACAAACGTTTATGAAATATTCTATGACAAATTTGGATACAGGTACCAATTAACCATAAATGGGTTTTGGTAACATAACATTCGGGGAAAACAAGAGACCTGTAGGCCCATCTCAGCTGTCCCATCCTCTTAGCCAAACTGAAACTACTAAATAAAACAGAATAAAAACCAGCCCTTATCATTCATACAGTTACCAAGCTTGTTTAAAACTTGCTCAAATTTAGTGCTTCCACAATATCTGAAGACAACCCATTCATAGGCCAACTACATTTTATGAAAAATAAAATAATAAAAAATAAAAAAAAGGTAGAAGATTGCTTCTACCTTGCCTGAATCCATATACGTGTTCCCTAGTTTTATGATTCCCGCTGTTGAGTATGAAAAATATTTATACATCAGCATTATGAATTCCTTTTACAATCTTAAATACTTCAATCAGTTCCCCTCTAACCTTCAACAGAAAACAAATTTAAGTATTTTAATCTCTCCTCATATACCAATCCTTCCATCCCAGGTACCATTTTAGTAACCATACCAACAATTAAGTCTTTCTTAAGGTCAAGAGCCCAAGACTAAACACAATTTTTCAAATATATTAGTTTTGAATATTGGATTTTTTTTTTTAGTTTTCCACATTTAATCAGTGTCTCCAAATAACTCAGCTGTCCAATTGACAACAGGTAATTCTTGTTGTATCCCTTCAGAATTTGCTATTTTAAAAAACTGTTATCAAAATATCATTATTCCCAATTTACATATGCAGCAAAACATTAAACCTAATACAGTAATGATCACTTGTACCTAGCTGTTCCAAAATTTCCATCCTCTCAACCATATTTGTATTAGAAGTTAACAATAAATTTAAAATAGCATTATTCCTAGTTGGTTCTTTGACTAATTGGTGAACAAATCCACCTCGAACAGTTTACAAAACCTTTCTCCTTCGTGGTTTAACTTTAGCATTTTTCATTCAATATTTGTGAAATTAAAATTGCCCTTAATTATGACTTCATTAACTGCTGTAATCTTAAAGTCATTGTTAAGTTTCTCACTAATTCCATCAGTTTCATCTAGTGGTTTGTAACAAATTCCTACTAAGAGCTATTTTCCTAAATATCCACTAACATAAACCAACACGGATTCAGTCTCCTTGCTATCATATTTAACATTCTAAACTTCAACAGGATGTAAGTCACACTATACACTGAAAGTCACTTCTCCCCTTCTATTTACTGCTATCATATTTAACATTCTAAACTTCAACAGGATGTAAGTCACACTATACACTGGAAGTCACTTCTCCCCTTCTATTTACTGCTATCATATTTAACATTGTCAAGTTCAACAGGATGTAAGTCGCACTATACACTGAAAGTCACTTCTCCCCTTCTATTTACTGCTATCATATTTAACATTGTCAAGTTCAACAGGATGTAAGTCACACTATACATTGAAAGTCACTTCTCCCTTCTATTTACTACTCTGTCCCTATTAAATAACCTATAATCATGTATTTCAAAGAAAGTTCCGCCATTAAAATCATCTACATTTAACCATGTTTCAGTTATTATCTTAATGTTAAATTCTTCTATTTCTGCCAGTGCACTAAATTCATTTCTTGTACTTCTGGTATTACAACAGTAACAATTAAGCCTATTCTTATAACTACTTTTATACTTATTTCCTATATACCTCAATGTGGTTTCATTTAGTTTATGTTTGCCCTCACTAATACCTAGTCCTATGTATCTCAGAATGGCTGGTATGGGTATTAACACTTTTATTGATAAGGAGAGAAAACCATCCACCATTCCAAAACGTTCCTTCCTCCCACTGAACTAATCCCACAAGTCCAACCAGCTTTTGTTTGTTTGTTTGGAAATTTCGCACAAAGCTACTCGAGGGCTATCTGTGCTAGCCGTCCCTAATTTAGCAGTGTAAGACTAGAGGGAAGGCAGCTAGTCATCACCACCCACCGCCAACTCTTGGGCTACTCTTTTACCAACGAATAGTGGGATTGACCGTCACATTATACACCCCCACGGCTGGGAGGGCGAGCATGTTTAGCGCGATGCGGGCGCGAACCCGCGACCCTCGGATTACGAGTCGCACGCCTTACGCGCTAGGCCATGCCGGGCCGCTCCAACCAGCTAATCTGCTCATCTTTACATATTAACTTTAGCCTAGTATTTAGCTCTAATGACCTACTTAAAATTTCATCTCCACAATTATTTCTTGGCAGTATCCCTGACACAATTAATTTATGGCCTTTAAATGCTGTTATCAACCACTTGTACTGATTAATTTACTCCTCTGACTTATGTTTCCCTATGTTATTAGTCCGTATGTGCACAACATAAACTGCATCATTGTCAGTCCCCCTAGTTATATCTCTTGCTTTGTCAGTTATGTCTTCCACCTATTCTGCCCTCATGTCATGTTAAGGAATCACCAATAACATATTAAGTTTATAATCTATATCCTTCTCTATTCCTTTTGCTTTCCCTTCCTCCAATAGTTTCTAGTCTACATAAGCCAAGGGTTGAAATCTATTGCTCAACAGATTAGGGTCTTTACAATTAAGTCCACTACTTTTAACCCTAGTATTACCCTTTCCGACTTCCTCAGTATCGTTGTTAATCTTAGCTAACGCTTCCCTTACCTTTAAAAACTTAAGCTCCTATTGAGGACCTGCTGTCATTTCTCACAATTTGTACTTATTTATTTTCTCAACTTTGGTTAGGATAGGCTCCAACTTTTCCTCCAATCTGTAAACTCTACATATTAATCCTCACTACTGTATAGTAGTCCAGAATTTCCAAATAAAACCCATTCGTTGCATCTATCGCTCCTAACAAACTGGGAATGGTTAACTCTCGAACTAGTATTAATCTTTTATTATTTGCAGAATTCAAATAAACACTCGATACTATGATTCAACAGCAGTAGCCTGTTGTTAACACCGTTAAGCCTAAGTGTGATAATTAACTAATTTTTAAACTGCATTTATTAAATAAAACTGTGTTTAATTTGTGTTGCGATCTCGCTGCAAGTTAAAATATAACTAAGCCTAAGGAACAGTTACACGTACTAAACATAATCTAACGTTATACTGTACGTTACACTACTAAAATCTAAATTAAAAGCTTATACCCTATTTTGTCTCCAATTTTACTAAATCTAGTTATTCTTTTATTATTCAACTTTAATTTCTAAAGATAAAAAAATAAAAACAATTGACATTCAAAAATATACAATATTATCAGATGTTCCCTAACATCTTCTCTTTTTAAATATTTACTGCAGGTAAATCTGAAGGTTAAGGAGGAACTTTTAAATCTTATTGTTACAGTTGAATAAATTTAATTTAAATTTAACTTTTATTCACCTATTTCTTTTGCTTTTTGTCTATGTTGAGCTCAACATGCATCTAAATGTTTGTAAACTAAAATTCGGGTTTCAATGTATGTGGTTAGTGAAGTGATTTAACAACATACGAGCTCTGGCATATTGGCACTTCAAAATTAGCCTAAGCTGTGCTCCTCAGTTTATTTTGATGAGAGAAGGATGGGTGTTCAGTTATTACCTAACTGTTTAGGTAAGTTTACAGTTCTTCCTCCTTTGTATAGAAATTAAGGGCGATTGTTAACAATAAAAGTTTTGTTAAGATGTTGCTTTTAAAACCTTAAACCTCTTTGGGTTTGTTACTAAGACCACAGTTGGTGTTAAACGGTGAAAAATAGTAGATGGTGGAATGCTGTGGCCTGAAGCACATAACACCCAACTGATCTGCCATGATACTTGTATTCTTACTCATTTGAGTTTTTTAGGGTTATGACATGAAGACTGACTATACTAGACATTTTCCTTTAAAACTATTCCTTTCACACTTTGTTGAGAAATGGGGTAATTTTTGTTTCTCAGGACTGCTGGTATGGGTATTAACACTTTTACTAATAAAGCAGAGAACAACATTTCGACCTTCTTATGTCTTCTTCAGATTAACAAAGAGAGTGTTAAACGTTGTTCTCTGCTTTATTAGTAAGAGTTTTTGCACCCATACCAGCCCTTCTCGGATATATTTTTATTTCAAGTGGGTTTCTCGTCATCACGAATTATTTCACCATGGCATAATTTTTTATTATTTTAATTTAATAGTAATTTATGAAAATTATAAAGTGAAATTTGCCAAGAGTTATAGTTCATTTGCATTAGTTTATATGTACTTGTACAGAAACCATCAACATGAATAGATAAAACAGAGAGCAATAACGAATGTGGAGCTACCTGAGTTATAATGATGAAAAGTAGTTGCTGCCAGTAGTAACAGTGCCAAAAACATTCTAGCTCGTTCGTATTTATTGAATAGAAAGGTTAGTAGGCATACCAGAGAAGAATGAACACAATCTTTCACTCACTTTGCACCGTGTTAATAATATACCATATTTTACAATAACATAACTTGGGAAAACGGGTATCTGTCTGTCGGTTGGATATAACTGAGCCAGTTTTAGCTAACTCTAAATAGTAAAAATATTGAAAACTTTCTTCACAAGGAAGTTTTGTACACAATTTGCTCATTATGAATTCGACCATGGCTTGAAATGTCACTACTCCATATAATTTGTCAAATTTCAACATAGTATAACTAGTAGAGTAATATCAATGAACTAAACGGATATTTGTCAGCCCTTCGCATAAAAGAAAGGAAATATGTAAAAATTATTTATATGTATACCTAGGTGTAAGGCCTACCAAGAACGACTCTTGTTAACATATTTTAAATTCTCTGTGTATATGTTGTTAATATATAACGATTTTGTTTTCAATTTCGCGTAAGACTAGAAGGAAGGCAGCTAGTCATCACCACCCACCGCCAACTCTTGGGCTACTCTTTTACCAACGAATAGTGGGATTGACCGTCACATTATAACGCCCCCACGGCTGGGAGGGCGAGCATGTTTGGCGCGACGCGGGCGCGAACCTCGGATTACGAGTCGCACGTCTTGCGCGCTTGGCCATGCCAGGCCTTTGTAAATGATAGACTTTTTAAAATTACTATTCTAGTTAATTAAATAAAAAATAAAAATTATGTTCTAATGTTTTAATAAAAGTTTATTGAATGAAACAAAGAGCAGCAACACCTTAAGAATTTATTTTGTTGAAGATCATTTTGAGTGTTCTTCAACAAGTTCAGAGCATTCCTTCCTGTCCATAAGTTTGGTATTTTTTTTACTATGTCACTCATGATTGCCCCTGTTCCAGAACGTTCCTGTCCATGAGTTAAGTATTTGTTGATTACTAGGTCACACATGACTACCTCTATTGTTCAGGTTGATTTACAAACATCATCTTAAGCCTAATAACTGGTCCTTTGTAATACTGCTGAAAATTAATTTATGTCTAAAGAAGCTATTTCTCCAGTCCGTATCAAGTAAGCGAAATTAACTAAGAGTTTATACACACGAGGTCATGGGGAACGCATTTCTGAAGTTTCTTCATTTCACCACTTGGGGTACCTGTTAAGCTATGTGACTTAACGTAAGAATTTTTTTTTCTGCAATATTTGTGTGACTGTAACAAGAAAAAGTGGAATTACTAAAACCAATTTTTTTAAACAAACCAACTTTAGGATTTTGTTAAATGGTTTAACATGCTGTTCCATTCTCAATAATAGCTTCCACACTGGGTAACACAGGAGGCGTGTAACTGATTCCTGTGGTAAAAATGAAGACTAAATTGGTGTTACTTCAGAACTAAGTAACATTTGGTGCGTGGAACTAGTTCCTATGGTAACAACAATACAAAGTATCTAATAGGTGTTACTTCCAGATTAAGTAACAGGTGATACGTATAAATGATTTACGTGGTAACAACGAAGACTGGATGGGTGTTACTTCCAGTCTAGATAACATAAGGTATATGCAACTGGTTCCTATAATAACAGTGAAGGCTGAATACAATTCGTAAGCTGAAAGATCGCCTCTCAACGCTTCACCAGTGTTACGTGGTTAATAATCCACAGGTGTGAGATCTGATGATTGTGTTGAGATGTGGTGGTGCGCCATCTTGCATGAACACTGTGTCCTTCCATTATGTATTGATAACTCGCACCAATAACCTTGTAAACCATGACTCGTGTATTCTTTAAAACCCTTTGGTCCTATGACTATACACAGCCGCCATAAAGGGGCCTTCTAACATATAAATATAAAATAATCTCCCCCTAGGTAATACAGTTTTGGGTATTTACTTGTTCTTGTCAGGTAAAAGTGGCCATACAGGTGCAACTGGATATCGGGTACACATCTTATTTACTGAATGTTATGGATAAAGTTAATGCTGTTTTACCATTACATTCATTGTCATAGAAACATTTAACAAGTGATACACGATCTTGGAGAGAAATTCCATGGTAAACGTATCGGCTGTGAAATTCCCACATTTGCCAACTAAGTGAGCTCAGATACACGGTAAATGAATTCGGGGCTGACGTGAGACAGCCTTCACGTGTGGTTGCTCAACTCTGTGTTACGATTTGGGAGTTATTAGCAAAGGAATTTGTGAAGCAACTTTATCGTTATCTTGAATATTTTAGCCGCCAGGGGTTTGTGAACGTCTGCGTTACTAACTTAACTCTTTATAGTCATTAGCTATTTGTCATGCTGTAAAATATTGTTTATAAAATGAATAAATAGAAAATATTTCTTATCGAACGTTTTCTTAATTCTGCTTTTCAAATGATTCATTTAAAATTGAAAAAAACAACAACTGTTGACCAACTTCGTCTTATTCATGAAACGACAGTTGTTCTTCAGAGAATATAGTAACTTAAATAATATCTCAACTATTACGTCGTGGCCCGGCATGGCCAAGCGTGTTGAGGCGTGCGACTCGTAATCTGAGGGTCGCGGGTTCGCATCCCGGTCGCGCCAAACATGCTCGCCCTTCCAGCCGTGGGGGCGTTATAATATGATGGTCAATCCCACTATTCGTTGGTAAAAGAGTAGCCCAAGAGTTGGCGGTGGGTGTTGATGGCTAGCTGCCTTCCCTCTAGTCTTACACTGCTAAATTAGGGACGGCTAGCGCAGATAGCCCTCGAGTAACTTTGTGCGAAATTCAAAAACAAAACATTACTTCGTATCGCTGATAAAACTTGGTCAGCACTGGTTGATTTATTGTTCTTTCTTATCTTTTTGTTTCGCTCAAACGTTCTTTGAATTTTATTAGAATACTTACATTTTACAAGATTTTTCATTTACACCTAATTATAATACATCTTTCGTGCTACACGGCGAGTGAAAATTCTTAAACAAAAAAGCCATTCGCAAGAGATAAGAGTAGTTATTACTTTAAATAGCTTTTAGAAACATTCAGTTATTGTAATCCTAAACCATATTTGCAAATGAATTTGAATTAATAACCAATTGAATTATTCAAAATTAGCGGTTAATCGATTCTATTAATAACATTTCATCTTAAAAATAAAAATGGCTACCTTATCTGGCCTTTTTGCCTAAGAAACATATTTTTAATTCTCAGTCGATGATGATTATAACTCTTATTACATTTTTGTTGTTATTATTAAACCCAAATCTACACAAAGCGCTGTCCCCCCTTGGTACAGCGGTAAGTCTACGGATGCACAATGCTAAAATCAGGGGTTCGATTCTCCTCGATGGACTCAGCAGATAGCCTGATGGCGCTTTGCTATAAGAAGACACACACACACAAAGGGCTATGTCTGCTCTGCCTACCACGAATATCGAAACCCTCTTCCTAGCGGTCCGCAGATATACCGCTGTGCCACTGGTTTGGGGGGGTTGGCTACAATATTGTTACTTCTTCGCTTTTGTTTCGTTACACCCATCTTTGCCCTTGGGAGTAACTAAGTCAGTTGTAATAGGTTATTTTTCTATGATTCTCCAGTATTTTAGTGACTAAGACAGGCCGTTCATACTTTACACAAAATTCAGAATGCTGTTGGGTTAGCGAAGCCTTTCTCGAAGTAGTTTTATCTACCAAAAGAGTTAACAATAGATACGAAACGGAAACCGATATATATATATATATAAAAAACAACATGCCAGGAATATTTTATTACTACAGATAATTTGACATTACTTCAAGTTAAGTAACACTATGTATTGTTTTAATATAATAGTTAAAATAGTCTCTATAGTACAAGTGTATTCAAAATACCATGGTTATATTTTGTACCTTCCATCTACAATATAGTTTATTGTAAATATTATTTATTTTCGACTATCCCTTACCCATGTATGGCATAGGTTATGATGAATGTCCCTAAAGCTTTATTCAATGAAGTTTTATCAAGTCTTCAGTTTCTCTATTCGTCAAAAACACTAAAGAATCCTAGTCCGAGTGTGACCCGAGCACGTAAGATAAAACCAAAGATTAGATAATATCGCCTATATCTCTCATCCAACGTACATGGCCAGTGCTAATGACGTCATCTGCTCAAGCTTGGCGATAATAAATCAATGCCAAATCTATTTTTATGACGGGGTTGCACGTGGTGGAGCAGTTCCAAGGTCAAGTTTAAAATATTTCAACGACAACTTAGAGTATCTTGAAACTAATGTATGTGCGTGTGCCGGGATTAGTTCTCCAAAACTTTATCGTAGTTGGATCACGTGATCATATCACGTTGTAGGTTTAAAAATTGCAACAGAATATTAGAATGTTCCAGAAATAAAGCGATATAATGAAAGAAAAAAAAACGGCTTTTACTATTCGTATCGCAAATGCGTTTTCCTTTTACTCTCAGTTGAAAATCGTGCTGGTCAGTCATGAAAAACAAACAGATTTCTTCAAGTTTCGAATAATTAAGAATATGTTAGTTAAACTGGTTTGTTACTTTTGATATTCGTACGAAGGTACAGAATAGCTGTTTATGTCAGTTGTTCCCAATATTGATCTGGTAGAGTAGATGGAAGATAACGAGGTAACTTTTGGACAACCGTAATCAATGTGACATTCTTACGAATGTACAGAAGAGCTGTTTATGTCAGTTGTTCCCAATATTGATCCGGTAGAGTAGATGGAAGATAACGAGGTAACTTTTGGACAACCGTAATCAAATGTGACATTCTTACGAATGTACAGGAGAGCTGTTTATGTCAGTTGTTCCTAATATTGATCCGGTAGAGTAGATGGAAGATAACGAGGTAACTTTTGGACAACCGTAATCAAATGTGACATTCTTACGAATGTACAGAAGAGCTGTTTATGTCAGTTGTTCCCAATATTGATCTGGTAGAGTAGATGGAACCTAACGAGGTAACTTTTGGACAACCGTAATCAAATTATGAGATTTGACAGTTACTATTGTAATGCACAGTCCGTAAAGGCATATACACCCTCGGGTCACAGATCAACAGTCAGCAAGCTAACCACAGGCCACATGTGACCGATGTGTAAGTTAAATACTATACTAAAAGTTCTAACTGAACCTGCAACAGAAATCTTAAAACGTTGACTTCGAAAACATGTAGTAAAACGCGGTTATAATAGACGTTAAGGAATTGCAATGACAGCTGTGTGTTTGTCTTCTAAAGTTGAGTTTCAACAAGGACACCTTAAAAACCGCGTGGGTTTTAAAGATAGAAACTATAGTAGATTAAAAATAGTTATTTAAATAAGGAATTGAAAATGTTAGAATAAAACAATAAGTTATGAGATGTCGTTCAGGGAGCTTTATCGTTTCGTTTTTGGTTCTATCGATTTGTTTATTAATTAAACAATATTTGCTAGTTAAAATTAGAGACTTTTTCCAGTAATCAAGACGAGAGCTGATTGTAAAAGTAAACAATCAGTATATACTGCTATGGTTTAATTATAAGTTTAAAATATTTCAATGGCAAATTAATGTGTTTTGATTTGTACCCAAAACTTCATGTCATTGGAGCACATTATCTTATTGAGTTACATGCTTAAAAACGCAATTAAATAATAAAATATTCCACAAATATACCGAATATTAAATATATACTCCAGTCTTTCACAGCAGACTCCAGGAAAGTTCGTTTGTTATGGTTTGATTACTGTAACTTTATACATAAAGTTAATAAATACTATTCGTCGATCTAGTTCAGACAGTGGTGAAAATAATCTAATATTGCAACTCTACCATGCTTCGAGATTAAATAATTTCACAAGATTCTTTAGTAGAAACTTAAATAAGTACAGACGCTACAAATGCTTTATTTGTTACTAAACACAAAATTACCTAATTGGCTGGCTGCTTATGCTGTGTCCATCACATATATCGAAACCCAGCTTTAGGGTTATAAGCCTTCGGACTTACCACTTCTGCCACTAGGGGGAAGACATTCCAGAATCGAGTTTTTGTTATATATTTTAAAACGCTCAGAGTAAGATTTTACAATAGAAATAGGTGTGTAAAAAATGTTTCATTATGAAAAGTATTTTCGCTACAAAATGTTGTCACGATGCTAGGAAGTGTTATATGTGTGTACGTGTTTTCTTTTAGCAAAGCCACATCAGGCTATCTGCTGAGGAAGTGTTATATTGTACTATTCTATTTGTGTGGGTTTATAATTCGCCATTCAGTAGTTTCGCTCAGCATTTTTCATACAACTAATATATTACTACTTAGTATAATGAAGTAAGAATCTTATTTTTCGCTAACTGAAGCGTTACATCACTTGCTGTGTTTTAAGACAATTAAAACACATTTTATGCATCTAGTTTCAACTTCTAAGGCTAAACAGTTTGATGAAAAAAAAACCTGACTTGATTAACATAGTTTGTACCCATCCACACAACTTTTGTCAGTTGACAGCTTAGTAGCCACCTTACGGGCTTTATGGATTTCACGTTGCAAGTCAAATAACAAGTAATCGGTCAAAAACGGCTAACAGCTATAACTTTTAAAGACGTTATTTTCTTATGTTTTTATTTTGTTACAACATTTTGTGTTGTTTCTGAAACAGCAAATACTTACCACTGACGAATTAACCCAAACACACCCTTGCTTTGTACTGGTAAGGTTACAATATATTGCTTTTTAACGTTTTTTTCTAATAAGAATTTATTGTTTTTATATTACGTGGAAAGTTCGTGTTACAAAAGAATGGTTTTATCCACTTATTTATCTGGTAGTTTCGTATTTGCTTTCAAGACAGTATTTCTATTATGAAGAATTATTTTTATAACATAAGGTAAGTTTTACGGAAGTAATTTTAGTAACAACACCAAATCGTGTACACTTATCTAGTTTTAATGTTATAAAACTTTCACTTCGTGTCTCTAAATAGGAAATCGCTTAATGGAGTTTCCCATTATGGCTATATTGTGTGATACTTCATATAAAAAAGTTTATTTAATTCAAAGATAAAAACATATTTGTTTTACACCATTATTACATCTATATCATACCGTTGTTTTTCTACAATTATATGTATTTGGTGAAGTTTGGAGCAAACTAAAAATTATATTATCTTATACAGATTAGAATATTATCTTATATAGATTAGAATATTATCATGTATAGGTTAGAATATTTCCATACAATGGTTTTATTGGTTATCTTGAGGCTCGGCATGATCAAGCGTGTGAAGGCGTGCAACTCGTAATCTGAGGGTCGCGGGTTCGCGCCCGAGTCACGCCAAACATACTCGCCCTCCCAGCCGTGGGGGCGTTATAATGTGACGGTCAATCGCACTATTCGTTGGTAAAAGAGTAGCCCAAGAGTTGGCGGTGGGTGGTGATGACTAGCTGCCATCTTACACTGACTTACACCCTCTAGTCTTACACTGCTAAATTAGGGACGGCTAGCACAGATAGCCCTGGAGTAGCTTTGTGCGAAATTCCAAAAAACAAACATACAAACAATGGTTTTATTGGTTATCTTGAGGCTCGGCATGACCAAGCGTGTTAAGGCGTGCAACTCGTAATCTGAGGGTCGCGGGTTCGCATCCCGGTCGCGCCAAACATGCTCGCCCTTTCAGCCGTGAAGGCGTTATAATGTTACGGTCAATCCCACTATTCGTTGGTAAAAGAGTAGCCCAACAGTTGGCGGTGAGTGGTGATGACTAGCTGCCTTCCCTCTAGTCTTACACTGCTAAATTAGGGACGGCTAGCACAGATAGCCCTCGAGTAGCTTTGTGCGAAATTCAAAAACAAACAAACAAATCCTTCTCGGTACTCTTTGCTAGGCACACTAATACCAAACCTTGTCATGACTTGTCGTCTTAGTTTATCTCTCCAAACTAGTACCACTATAGGATTTTTGTGTGTTGTTAACAATTATCTTCAGGAATGGAAAATTCGTCAAATCGCACCTTTAAATATATATGTGTGTTTATACATGTATATAAATTTATTATTAAGTTTAACACTTCTGTTAGTTAACCCTTTGTTGTTGTCGTCCATCTTGAAATTTTCACAGCGATTTGAGAATATCATATACTGTTTAGAATATATTGGTCTTTCTGTATGACGTCACTAATGACGTGAAACATTAAACATCCAAGGAAATTAATTCACCTAAAATAACAGTTTCTGTGAATCAGTATCCCACCCTGTCATCTCTTAAACCCATTCAAGACTAACATGGCACGAAATGACGGAAGAAAATTGAAGCCACGAAAAAAAAAAGTAACAAACCCAATAACGGTCATTGGCTGAAACATTTTCAGGATGGAAAGATGGTAACCTCGAGGGATTTTTTTTCTTAGTATTTATTCTTTAAAACCACTGAAGTGTCTATCAGACGTTGTCGGTTTTCACCTTCTTTTGTGGATTACCGTTCCGACTGAATCGACACAAGGTTTCTTTCTATCCCTCTTTGACGTCATCACGATTTTCTTTGACGTCTGATAGGAAATACAGTAGGACGTCAGGTGAAACAACCAATCATAGCCCTAGCTTGTGTGGTATCTACTTCTATGCTTTTCATTATGGAGGAACTTTGAAAATAATAAATACAGTATTGTCAGAGCGATCCGAAGTTAGAAACCCGTGTGTCGATTAACTTCGAGTTTGTTTTGCTGTCTCAATTGATAAAATCTAATAGAGTGTCAACAATATTTTAAAATAAAGTAAACATAATAAAAAATGTGTTTTACCGGAGCTATTGTTATCGAATACACGTTTTCAATAATATTTAAATTTTGTTATAACAACTGATTCCCGTTTAGTGTTTGTTCAACTAATTTAAAACTAGCATTTGCTATAAGCACAAACACAGGAAGCCAAACATATGATATATATTTTATCACATTTACAACGTCTCAACAGTACTGAAGAATAAAACATATTTAAAAACTTGTATAAAACTGTTTATTTTTATTCAGTATTTGTTTTGTAATAGAATTTGGGTGCAATAAACATTAATCCTGTGCCAAAATTTCATTTTCCGAATAAACGTAAACTTCAATTTATCCAAAAATAATATATACTTATGGGGGATAATTGCGAAAGACATTTTTGCGAAATTCTAAAAAAAAAAAAAAATGTTTATTATTCAGAAACGACTAATGTAGTCGCAATTATATATATCATTGGATATTAATATTTTGATGTAATATTTGAAGTTTCATTCTAAAATTCACGTAACTTTGTTTTGGTAGAATTAGCGTGTACATTTATTTTCTGTTGTGATTTCTGAAACTGGTCTATGTTTCGAAAGAAATACTAATTTTGGACACTACTTCTAATAAGAAAATGTTTATACTAAATTAAATCGCCTTTACTAAAACACGCACATATAATGTATGTAAAATATGTTTGGTTAGAACCCGTAGATTAATAGTTTTTGAATATATAGAAAAAGTGAAAACTCCATGATTTGTACCAGATAAAAACGAAAGGTTACTTAAACTTAACGTACATATAGACTTATTTTGTGTGTGTGTATATGTATATATTAGTGTTGTCATGTTCTTTGGTAAAAAAAAAAGTCGAAATCGATCAAATCTTATATTCTGATAAATCAAATATATAGATAAAAATTTGTCTATCCACATCTAGATAACATCTTTTGTGCGTTTGATAACTGACAGATCGATTGTGCCAAACTTCGCAATTATAAAATACTTTGAGTAACTGCATGACGAAATATACGTTCTGTAAATCACAAGTAAGTAGATAAAGGTATGGCTTATGGGTTTTAAATATATCTTTAGCAACAGATGGCGCTACGTTAGAAATTCACGCGATTGTACAATACGATTCCTTGAGACACGTTGATACATTAAATGCTTACATAGAATTTCCGTTTTTCTATCTACAATATTTCTCTTTTTTTTTAGTCTATTATAATATAAAATTTTAATTTAAACGGTTATATTTTAGACTATACCTAATAAACATCTTAGTAAGTTCCTTCCAAAAAAAAAAATCTCACTTGAGACGTTTTAAACATTTCTAGGAAAGCGACGTAGTGTAGAACGAATTTAAAACAAACGAACTAATCATTAAGAAAAGTGGTTCAGCGGTAATACTGCGGACTTACAACGCTAAATATCGGGTTTCGATACCCGTGGTGGGCAGAGCACAGATAGCCCATTGAGTAGCTTTGTGCTTAATTCATAACAACAACATTACGAAAATTATGGTATTCTTTGTTATACACATAAATTATCATGATCTTTCATAATTTTTATTTACAGGTAAATACGTGTGGGTGTGTGTGTATAAATTTTTATACAAAATAATGTAAATATATAGTTGTCTCTGGCGTTTGTTTTTGAATTTCGCGCGAAGCTACACGAGGGCTATCTGCGCCAGCCGTCCCTAATTTAGCAGTATAAGACTAGAGGAAAAGCAGCTGGTCATCACCACCCCCTCCAATTCTTCGGCTACTCTTTTACCAACGAATAGTGGGAATGACCGTCACATTATAACGCCATCGTGGCCGAAAGGACAAGCAGGTTTGATGCGACGGGTATTCGAACCCGCGCCCCTCAGATTATGAGTCGAATGCCTTAACCCACCTGGCCATACTGGACCGCGCTGTGGTGAAATCTGTTGTAAAGTAAGATATTCGTGGTGCCAAATATTATAAATGATAACACGTGTCTTCACCATGGTGAACCACTATAAATTTATCTGATCATTTTAAAATATTTTGATAGATTAAAACTACGTTTAAAGTTACATCGCTCAAAAGATGTATATTTATATATGTATGTGGTAATATGATTATGATGGAATCACGAAGATCTTAAGTTTCATCTTCTTTGTTTTTTTTGTAAGACTGACTATTGTAAAGAATACCAGTTATCTATCGGATGTGGAACGTCATATTCAAATCACTTTACTGAAAACTTTCTTATAACGTTTTGATGTTCCTTCCTTTTAAGGCTGAAGGGTCTGTTTGAAGATGATACAGTTGTACTAATTTGTGGATAGAAACACTTCCATTTGGTAATCGTTTGCTAGCTCAAGCTATGTATTTGTAGAATATCCTAATAGTTTGTTGATATCCTTAATCTATTATTTACTGTATAGGTAGATAAACAGACGCACGGCTTTCCGAATGATCCACTTCTGGTTTCTATCACTACATCTTTGGTAAATATATTAGTAGCTTGTATCTCGCAGACGAGTCATCGGACTTTAATATGAGGTGATATTTCACCGTAACGTACAGTTCTGTTATCTTCTCTGTCGGTTTTGTCATTACACTACCACGGTTAAGATGTGGCATCATTGTAGCAAGACTTGCTTCTGCAACTCCAATTCGCTAAGAAGCTAGAGTACGTGATTAATTATACTGTGCTTTAGAAGTTCGTTGCTATAGCAACAAGTAAGTATTTTTTAGGCATTGACGTAAATGCTCGTGTGAGCCAGACCCAGTCTTTAAAGTTATATCTATCATATACTTTTATCTTATGACACCTATACTCGGCACTAGACGCATAAAGGTCGAGGTTCATAATCTACAGTAGTTGTTTAAATGCTTACCTGAAGTACAACGTAAAATCTTTAATGCTAATTTAATAAAATAAATAATTATACAGTAAAGATTACAAAGTGTACATTGGACGATTTCTTAAGTTCTGGTATTTTCATTAATTATCAGACATTAAAAATGAAGTTTTTTGTTTTTTTCGTTTTAAAGGTTTGTTTCAATAAGAGGACATTTTCAAGAAATAGAAAGAAGTGTGATTTTACGTTGTTGGACTTGGTTTTATTTCTGTAGGTAATGTTTGTTTCAGAAGTTGGTTTTATTTCTGTAGGTAATGTTTGTTTTAGAAGTTCGCGTAAACCTACACGAAGACTATCAGCGCTAGCCGTCTCTAATTTTCCGGTGTAAGACTAGAGGAAAGGCAGCTAGTCATCACCACCCACCGCCAACTCTTGGGCTGCTCTAATAGTGGGATTGACCGTCACATTATCAGGCCCCCACGACTGAAAGGTCGATCATGTTTGGTGTAACGGGGATTCGAACCCGCGACCCGCATATTACGAGTCGAACGTTTTAACACGCCTGGACAGGTATTGTTAACAGAAAGACAAACTTGTAATAAGGTTCTCTGTGTCAAGAACATTTTCTGCACATTTTTTTATGTTTATTCGATTTTATCAAGAGAACAATGTTTACTGCAGAATAACATTCTTTGAGCTATTGTCGCTGCAGGGGTCCAACCCATAATTTATTTTATCGTTATAAGTCCTTAGTCTTACCAGTAGGCCACCAGAGGGAATAATATCTAAACAATCAGTTCGTTCTGTTGCATCTTTATTTATTTTTATTACAAGTGAAGTAGCTACTGTGTGATTTTATTACAAGTGAAGTAGCTACTGTGTGATTTTATTACAAGTGAAGTAGCTACTGTGTGATTTTATTACAAGTGAAGTAGCTACTGTGTGATTTTATTACAAGTGAAGTAGCTACAGTATGATTTTATTACAAGTGAAGTAGCTACTGTGTGATTTTATTACAAGTGAAGTAGCTACTGTGTGATTTTATTACAAGTGAAGTAGCTACTGTGCGATTTTATTACAAGTGAAGTAGCTACTGTGCGATTTTATTACAAGTGAAGTAGCTACTGTGCGATTTTATTACAAGTGAAGTAGCTACTGTGCGATTTTATTACAAGTGAAGTAGCTACTGTGCGATTTTATTACAAGTGAAGTAGCTACTGTGCGATTTTATTACAAGTGAAGTAGCTACTGTGCGATTTTATTACAAGTGAAGTAGCTACAGTATGATTTTATTACAAGTGAAGTAGCTACAGTATGATTTTATTACAAGTGAAGTAGCTACAGTATGATTTTATTACAAGTGAAGTAGCTACAGTATGATTTTATTACAAGTGAAGTAGCTACAGTACGATTTTATTACAAGTGAAGTAGCTACAGTATGATTTTATTGCAAGTGAAGTAGCTACAGTGGGATTTTATTACAAGTGAAGTAGCTACAGTGGGATTTTATTACAAGTGAAGTAGCTACAGTGGGATTTTATTACAAGTGAAGTAGCTACAGTGGGATTTTATTACAAGTGAAGTAGCTACAGTGGGATTTTATTACAAGTGAAGTAGCTACAGTATGATTTTATTACAAGTGAAGTAGCTACAGTGGGATTTTATCACAAGTGAAGTAGCTACAGTGGGATTTTATTACAAGTGAAGTAGCTACAGTGGGATTTTATTACAAGTGAAGTAGCTACAGTGGGATTTTATTACAAGTGAAGTAGCTACAGTATGATTTTATTACAAGTGAAGTAGCTACAGTATGATTTTGTTACAAGTGAAGTAGCTACTGTGCGATTTTATTACAAGTGAAGTAGCTATTGTGCGATTTTATTACAAGTGAAGTAGCTACTGTGCGATTTTATTACAAGTGAAGTAGCTACTGTGCGATTTTATTACAAGTGAAGTAGCTACTGTGCGATTTTATTACAAGTGAAGTAGCTACAGTATGATTTTATTACAGGTGAAGTAGTTACAGTATGATTTTGTTGCAAGTGAAGTAGCTACAGTATGATTTTATTACAAGTGAAGTAGCTACAGTGGGATTTTATTACAAGTGAAGTAGCTACAGTATGATTTTATTACAAGTGAAGTAGCTACAGTGGGATTTTATTACAAGTGAAGTAGCTACAGTATGATTTTATTACAAGTGAAGTAGCTACAGTATGATTTTATTACAAGTGAAGTAGCTACAGTATGATTTTATTACAAGTGAAGTAGTACAGTATGATTTTATTACAAGTGAAGTAGTTACAGTATGATTTTGTTGCAAGTGAAGTAGCTACAGTATGATTTTATTACAAGTGAAGTAGCTACAGTGGGATTTTATTACAAGTGAAGTAGCTACAGTATGATTTTATTACAAGTGAAGTAGCTACAGTATGATTTTATTACAAGTGAAGTAGCTACAGTATGATTTTATTACAAATGAAGTAGCTACAGTATGATTTTATTACAAGTGAAGTAGCTACAGTATGATTTTATTACAAGTGAAGTAGCTACAGTATGATTTTATTACAGGTGAAGTAGTTACAGTATGATTTTGTTGCAAGTGAAGTAGCTACAGTATGATTTTATTGCAAGTGAAGTAGCTACAGTATGATTTTATTACAAGTGAAGTAGCTACAGTGGGATTTTATTACAAGTGAAGTAGCTACAGTATGATTTTATTACAAGCGAAGTAGCTACAGTATGATTTTATTACAGGTGAAGTAGCTACAGTATGATTTTATTACAAGTGAAGTAGCTACAGTAAGATTTTATTACAAGTGAAGTAGCTACTGTGGATTTTATTACAAGTGAAGTAGCTACAGTATGATTTTATTACAAGTGAAGTAGCTACAGTATGATTTTATTACAAGTGAAGTAGCTACAGTGGGATTTTATTACAAGTGAAGTAGCTACAGTATGATTTTATTACAAGTGAAGTAGTACAGTATGATTTTATTACAAGTGAAGTAGCTACAGTATGATTTTGTTTCAAATGAAGTAGCTACCGCCTGTTATTTTTGTAACAAATGAAGTAGCTACCGCCTGTCATTTTTGTAACAAATGAAGTAGCTACTGCCTGTTAGTTTTGTAACAAATGAAGTAGCCACTCTCTGTTATTTTATTATAAAAGTTGTCGCGTGAAACATTTTACATGTAAATAAACAGTAAGTTATTTTATGGCAGTGAAGGACTGCTTAAACCTGTACAGTAATAGCATATACGTCACAAATTAATTTAATATCATGAACAAGTTCCTAGCATGTTATTTTTACCATCGTTCGACGTCAACATTTTGAAACAATCAGTTTATCAACACAGCTCGTCAGCCTGTTATAGAACATCTCTCGAGTTACCGTTGTATTATCACTTCAGAACGTCCATCATAAACTCGTTGCTTCACGAACGGACGACAAGTTTTGGAATAAATCACGTCGTCCAGTATGGTACTTTCTTAACTGTTCTAAACACTGACAGTTTCACCGAACTTATATAATAAACTTGGAGATAAAAATAGTTTTGTACCAGGAGAGACAGCCCAGTGCTGTTCGGTTAAGCTGATGACGAAACAGTTCATTAAATCAGAATGTAACAACATTGTTTAAATATTACCACAGACCGTGTATGAACATAGTGATGTTCAATTTATATTTGCCATATTTTGAAGATTTCTTACAGCACATCAAATACATCGATAATCTCGACAGCAATGATTGGATAGTCATGACCTTGAAATTTCTTTGCTATGCGTGTTTTGAATCTGTGACTCTCACACGGTAACTCAGAGGCAAGTACCTAGGCTTACGTTCGAAAGCAGGTTTTGTTCTTCGTAATGGGCATAGCTCAGAGTCCATTTTGAAGCCTTGTGCTTCACAATAAATGATATATTCTATAAGTTAAGTTGTTTGGGGGGGGGGGCATATATCAGTGTGTGAAACCTAGGCATTCCTTGATGAAACACCGTAACAGCTTGAATTACATAGTAGTTAAGTTTGAAATATTTAAAATAGAGTTCTGCGTTGTGGAAATATTTGACTGTTTGTAAGCGGTAAGACTGCCTTAATATTCACGTAGCCAGAACAAACGCACGGTACGGATCTTTTATATTTATATTTTTAATTTTCAATAAAACTTTACATATTGAGTGTCTAATGTACCTTTTAACCTTCTAGACTTTATAGCGCAACACGGAAGGATGTCGGAATCAATGGCGCGAACAGTGTTCCTCCAGATCTTATCAGCTGTGGAATACTGTCATAACCTGCACGTCGTACACCGAGATCTGAAGGTGAGACATTCGTTAATCAACGGTTTTATTATGTGTGTGTGTGGTATTGGTATTATGTTTGTTTGTTTCTGAATTCTGCCCAAATCTATACGAGGGCTATCTGCGCTAGCCGTCTCTAAGTTAGCAATATAAAACTAGAGGGAAGGCAGCTAGTCATCATCACCCACCGTCAACTCTTGGGCTACTTTTTTTTAACAACGAATGGTGGGATTGACCATAAAATTATAACGCCCCCACGGTTAAAAGGGGCGAGCATGTTCGATGTGACAGGGATTCGAACCCGCGACCCTCAGGTTTCGACTCGCGCGCCATAACGATCTGGCCATGCTGGGCTTACGTATGTACACAAGTTAAATGCTTTCTGTATACGATTGTTGTAGTTTGGAATTAAGCACAAAGCTACACAATGGGTTATCTGTGCTCTGCGATATGAGTCCACAGACATGCCGCTGTGTCACTAAGGGGGGTATTATAAGAGTATTGCATTTTAAATTATGGAATATAACTCGATGTTTTTAAAACTCTAGCGTCACATTTATCTGCACGTGGATCGAATGGTCTCGTGAAGAACCTCTGGTATAAAGGTACAGGTTCTCTCATTTTTAGGAACTGACATAAAGGAAGGCAAACAGACAGCAGCACCCGCCGCCACAAGAACTTTATTCAGCTCTCTAAACCGGTAAAGCAATATTTTGCTACTGTTATAAAGCACTCATATTTCATAATGCGGAGAACGTCATTAAGTGGCGTAACATCTCGAACCGTGGACCCTTCCGTTCGAAGCCTGACATACTGACCATAAATCCACACTCAGTCCTGAGATCTAGGGAGTAACAACATAAGATGAATATTTTTGTATTCCAGCTTTAAAATCTTTTCCTTCTCATTGTTATGTCACTGTTCAGTTGTTATTGTAAAGTGTGTGATTTTCTGTAAAAACCGATGCTACATATACAGTGATTAAACTTTCAATATTAATTGGTAAGTCACTATTGTATAAACACGGGTTGATCTTACTGAGTACCTTTTATTTTACTTTTGAAGGTATTGGAACATCTACAGTTTCGTTTTATTAATTATATTAATCAAAATACTTAATAAGATATTACAGTAGTAACTGAAATACCCATCCATTGGACCGAAGTTATGTAAATTAGGACATGAAAAGTTCCTTCCCTCATATCTAATTGTAAGAACAAACAAAAGACACCCATAAAACTGCAGAACATACACTGTGAAACAATAAATTTGTATGTATCTCTCCATAGACATAACAAGCCTCTATACCAAATTTAATGAAGATCTATCCACACCCTGTGAAGTAGTTACAAGAACAGACAACAGGCAGTGTTGTTATATTTATATAGATACGTAATTACATGGACAGACAACAGACGGTGTTGTTATATTTATATAGATAAGTATTTACATGGACAGACAACAGACGGTGTTGTTATATTTATATAGATAAGTAGTTACATGGACAGACAGTGTTGTTATATTTATATAGATAAGTAGTTACATGGACAGACAGTGTTGTTATATTTATATAGATAAGTAGTTACATGGACAGACAGTGATGTTATATTTATATAGATAAGTAGTTACATGGACAGACAGTGTTGTTATATTTATATAGATAAGTAGTTACATGGACAGACAACAGACGGTGTTGTTATATTTATATAGATAAGTAGTTACATGGACAGACAACAGACAGTATTATTTTATATACATATATATGTAAAGTATTTACGTCATTCTTATATAATATCTTGTGTTTGTTTTGGCAGAATTAATCCAAATACCAATTTAGTTATTTAACTCTTTAAACAATAGCGTCAGGCATGTATTGTTCTATGGCGTGCTCAAGGTACACATTTTCTTTTAGTTATTCATTGTCCTTATTACATATTCAAATATATTTGTAGAATCCTTTCACGGTGGCGTTGTTTAACTAAGAGTTGTAGATGGAATGTTACGAAGTGCAGCAGTGTGGAAGGAGATAGTATATTATCCTATCTTTTAAACAAATAACGAACTTCTGGTTAGATAATAATAATAAAATCAAACAATCTGCACATGAGATATACTTCACCCGTGGACGTTTATTACTTCCGAGGAACGAACCAGCATTCATACTAGATTTTATCAGCTACCGCGGGTACACACTTACCTACCTTTATTTTCAAGACAGTTGCTAACATTATAACTGCATCTTATCAGTTACCACGAACAATAACTGGTTACCTTTATTTCTCTGATAAAAATAAAAGGTAAATGAATAATTATAGTTCTCGATAAAAGATATAATCTATAGGTTGCTGAAATAATTTATGAGAAAATGAAAAGTTGGTCGAATAATTAGCGTGTCTGAACTTTCAATCCGAGGATTCTAGGTGCGCCATCCTTTACCGCATAGACGCGCTCCGTGCTTTGGGGCCGTGAGTATACAACGAAGATAAAACTTGACTCTTATGTTTGCTGACACAAGAGTGGCCTAAGAATTGGCAGTGAATGGTGTTCACAAGCTTACTTCCTTCTCGGGGGCCCCGGCATGGCCAGGCGTGTTAAGGCATGCGACTCGTAATCTGAGGGTCGTGGGTTTGCATCCTCGTCGCGCCAAACATGCTCGCCATTTCAGCCGTGGGGGCGTTATAATGTGACGGTCAATCCCACTATTTGTTGGTAAAAGAGTAGCCCAAGAGTTGGCGGTGGGTGGTGATGACTAGCTGCCTTCCCTCTAGTCTTACACTGCAAAATTAGGGACGGTTAGCACAGATAGCCCTCGAGTAGCTTTGTGCGAAATTCAAAAAACAAACAAACAAATCCTTCTCGGTACTCTTTCCTCAGGGACACATCTAAATGGTTTTACCATTGAAACCGGGGTTTTAATACCTGTTGACAAGTTAGTCCCTTCTCTGTACATATTTTTCACGGGCAGTTCTGAATGGTTTTACCGTTGAAACCGGGATTTTAATACCTGTTGACAAGTTAGCCCCTTCTCTGTACTTATTTCTTAGGGGCAGGTCTAAATGGTTTTACCATTGAAACCGGGGTTTTAATACCTGTTGACAAGTTAGTCCCTTCTCTGTACGTATTTTTCAGGGGCAGTTCTGAATGGGTTTGCCGTTAAAACCGGGGTTTTAATACCTGTTGACAAGTTAGTCCCTTCTCTGTACGTATTTTTCAGGGGCAGTTCTGAATGGGTTTGCCGTTAAAACCGGGGTTTTAATACGTGTTGACAAGTTAGTCCCTTCTCTGTACGTATATTTCAGGGGCAGTTCTGAATGGGTTTACCGTTAAAACCGGGGTTTTAATACGTGTTGACAAGTTAGTCCCTTCTCTGTACTTATTTCTTAGGGGCTGGTCTAAATGGTTTTACCATTGAAACCGGGGTTTTAATACGTGTTGACAAGTTAGTCCCTTCTCTGTACTTGTTTCTCAGGGGCAGGTCTGAATGGTTTTACCGTTAAAACCCGGTTTCAATGGTAAAACCATTTAGATGTGTCCCTGAGGAAAGAGTACCGAGAAGGATTTGTTTGTTTGTTTTTGAATTTCGCACAAAGCTACTCGAGGGCTATCTGTGCTAGCCGTCCCTAATTTAGCAGTGTAAGACTAGAGGGAAGGCAGCTAGTCATCACCACCCACCGCCAACTCTTGGGCTACTCTTTTACCAACGAAAAGTGGGATTGAGCGTCACATTATAACGCCCCCACGGCTGAAAAGGCGAGCATATTTGGCGCGACCGGGATACGAACCCGCGACCCTCAGATTACGAGTCGTACGCCTTAACACGCTTGGCCATGCCGAGCCGACAGTTAAAGAAACAGAAGTACAAATCACGGAATAATAGGTGGATTAAAAAATTAAAGGTATGGTCTATCACTGAGGTGTCATGAATGAACTTAATTAGATTTCTTTTGAGGTTGTTTGACCTTGACATAAGAGTTCACCGTAATTACGCTCAAGATGTCTCCATGATAAAAGCAAGAACTGAAACATACATCACAACATTGTTGTGTTTATAATACGTGTAACGTATTATGCACAATCCGAGCTCATTGACCTGAAAAAAAAATCACTGCTCTTTCACAAATCTGAGATGTTCAGTACGCGAAGTGTACTCCAGTTGATGAACCACAATTTCACTAAGTTTTGTTTTGTAATTTCGCGCAAATCTACACGAGGGCTATCTGCGCTTTAACGAATCTCGGTTTTTTCCAGCTTACTTTGTCAGTACATTATCGAATATTCACAGCTTACTTTGTCAGAACATTATCGAATATTCACAGCTTACTTTGTAAGTACGCTAGTATATCCTTAGTTTACTTTCTCAGAATATATTAGTCAATTAGTATATCTACGTTTTTATTGACGGTACGAGTAATTGATTTTATCACTTATTATCAATGTCTATATCAGTTATTTAATTTTTCTTTACCTCGTATAGAAATGTTTCAAGTGAACATTTACAGCTTTGTTTGTCAGACATTTTTATGTAAATAAGTGTAGACCAACATTTACGTCAGAAGTATACTGTTTGTACAACGACACTGAAATTGACAAACTAAACGTATTTTATTGTTTGGTGTGTCCTTTAAATGGAAGTGTTGATCCAAAAGTTTTTATTTGTATTTGGTTTCTGAAACACACTTCCTTCATTTTCCAACTTTCTACGTTGTTCTGATCATTTAAGACGTAATCACATGTGATGAGACGTCAAACTTTACAATTCGCTCGCCAAAGAGCATAAAACTTCCACGAACTGTCTGAAAGAGAAATAAATATCAAATTAAAAATACACAGCAAACGTTATGCATCACCTTGTTCTAAACAGCCGTTCGAAAATTCCAAAGTGTAACTAAGAAAAATAGAAATGTCAAGAGATAAATGAGTGAAATATTGTAACAGTGGCTATATAGTGATTCGTCACAAAGCAATGTTGTTGTTTTTTAAACAGTTTCCAAGTGCGACAGTTTATACTGAAAACATTAATAATTCATTGGTGAACTTAGCCTGTCGTTGTTTAAATATTTCTAAGATGAAAACGTCGTTTTTGTTACTTCTCTAATCTAGTAATTTTATTTTAAGTTTCGGTGGACTGCTTTATTCACAAGTTACAAATGTGTAAATATAATATATTCAGAATAATTAATAAACAATGAGTGATTTTAACCACATTATCAGATTCACAACTAAAGGTAGTTTATCCACTTTATGTTGCATATTGATGGTAGTTTATCCTCCTTGTGTTGTATAAGTGATGGTAGTTTGTCCTTGTGTTGTATTAGTGATGGTAGTTTATCCACTTTATGTTGCATATTGATGGTAGTTTATGCACTTTATGTTGCATATTGATGGTAGTTTATGCACTTTATGTTGCATATTGATGGTATTTGTAATAGTGATGGTAGTTTATCTTCCTTGTGTTGTAATAGTGATGATAGTTTATCTTCCTTGTCTTGCATTTGTGATGGTAGTTTATCCTCCTTGTCTTGCATTTGTGATGGTAGTTTATCCTCCTTGTGTTGTATCAGTGATGGTAGTTTATCTTCCTAGTGTTGTATTAGAGATGGTATTTGTCCTTCTTGTGTTGTATTAGTGATGGTAGTTTATCCTTCTTGTGTTGTATTAGTGATGGTAGTTTGTCCTTCTTGTGTTGTATTAGTGATGGTAGTTTGTCCTCCTTGTGTTATAATAGTGATGGTAGTTTATCCTCCTTGTGTTGTGCCCCTCGGTGTGGATTCCTGTACGTGGTGAGGGGACCTCCCAGGGAAGGTTCTGTTCTTTCAATTTACCTCCTCTGGGATCTAAACATCCACCCACGTGTTTGGCGTGAAGGGGAGGAGAGGATCCTAGTGGTTGAGGGTTCCAACCCTAACACACCACTTTGGCCTTGAATTCCTGTAGACGGGCGGCCTTTGGGTGGCCCCCCTTGGGTCAATCGGCTGGTCCATTTGGGCTACAGTCAACCAAGTAGCAGTGTTGGAAAATCTCAACGGGTGTTGTGGGCATTGTGTCTGATGCTAGTGTTTGGGTATAGTGCTCACGAAACCCTTGCGTTGCTGCATTGTCCTTGCATGACATTGTAGTGCGTCCCCTCGTAGGGCTCCATGGTGGGTGGGGCAGTGGGTACCGAAATTTTCCTTTTTCCTATGGATCCTCCTTCAAAAAATTTAAATAAAATAGTGAAAAAAACAGTCAATGGGTAAACGACCTCGTCTTGAAGACTCTGAGCAGCAATCTTCAACATCTGTAACACACGTACCTCATTTTCTTATATTACATTCTCTTTCAGAAAAACCTTTAGGGCAAATGTCCCCCTTTTTTATTCAGAAGGGACTAGAGGGCCTTGCTGGCTCTTCAAAGTCCGTAAAGAAGCTTCGATCTGGAGACATATTGGTTGAAACATCCACAACCCAACACAGTGAACTCCTTGAATTCAAAGGCAATTGGGGATATACGTATTGAGGTTACACCACATGCTACCTTAAATTCATCACGAGGAGTTATTGTTGAGAAAAATTTGAAGAACGTCCCCGAGTCAGAGATTCTCGCTGGTCTCTCCGCTCAAGGAGTTTCTGCAGTGAGGCGCATCGCCACTCGCAATGATAGAGTTACATTGCCGACAAATATCCTAGTTTTGACATTTACATCACCACGTGCACCTGCCACCATCAAGGCAGGTTATCTAATTTGCAGGGTACGGCCGTACATTCCAAACCTTCTCTGATGTTTCCAATGTCGGAGGTTCGGCCACTCTAAGACGTCATGTCGTGGTTCCCTGACATGTGCTCGTTGTGACACACATACCCACATTGTGTCAACTGCAATGGTTCTCACCCTTTCAACTTTCGTTCTTGCCCAAAATGGTTGGAGGAAAAAGAGGTGCAGCGTTTGAAAACGACCCATAACATTAGTTATCCTGAGGCTCGAAAATTGCTGTCCGCCACTCCATCTCGGACATATGCTGCTGCATTTTGTTCCACAACTACAGTGGGAGTACAGACAGATCTCTTTGTGCCTCCAAGAGAATCGTTTTCAAAACAAATGAAAAGCCTTTTGACCTCAATGGTTATAAAGGTCGATGAATCGACTTCCACACCCATCTCTGTTCCTCCCGTACATTCCAACAAACCTCAAGATCTACATCCTTCAGTTTCAAATACAGGCATTTTTTCTGATACATCTTTTTCTTCCGCCCCATGATGTAAAACAATCATTCGTTCGCGTCCTCAGTCAATAGAATCCCCTTCCAATAACAAAGACCTGCCCAATCGACCCAGGGCAGGATCCATGGAGATCGATATACCTCCTCCGACTAAGGACAGTAAGGAAGAAAGACATGGTCGTAAACAGAATGGTTCTCCAGCCACTTCGCCTACCCGTCCTTAAAATTGGCCACATTGATACAATGGAACTGTCGAGGTTTACGTTCTAATCTGGATGATGTTAAAACATTGATTGCTTCCTATCATCCTGTATGTCTTTTCTCACAAGAAACATTTCTAAAACCTGCTGATACACTCACCATTCGGCAGTTTTCTCTGTACAGAAATGACAGGCTGTGTGATGGACGAGTACATGGAGGGGTGGCACTATTGGTGGTTGATCAGCATGTGCCCACCCTGTCTTTGTCACTCAACATACCCTTGTAGGCTGTAGCCATCCGTATTTCCTTGGGTCATACCATCACTGTTTGTTCTCTCTACCTGTCCCCTAGTGAGACATTTGATCAATCAGATCTTGATGCTCTCCTTGAACAGTTGCCGTCTCCATTTCTACTCCTGGGGGACTTTAATGGACATCATCCCCTCTGGGGAAGTGCTGTTATTGATGGGAGGGGTCGCTCTGTAGAGCGTATGCTCTCTGATCACAATCTTTCTCTTTTCAATACTGGTTCTTCTTCTTATTTTCACGCACCTACTCAGTCCTTTACCACTATTGATCTCTTGGTTTGTTCCCCTTCATTATTCTCCCAGTTTTCATGGAGGATTGATAATAATCCACCAGGCAGTGATCATTTTCCTATACGTTTGAGAGAGACTGGCCGTGGTCGATACTATCCTACCTGCGTGCCCCGGTGGAAGCTTGATCAGGCAGACTGATCCACTTTCATTGCACTCCCAGAACTTGATCCTGCCATCGTGAATCAGCCATCAATAGACAACTGTGTGGCAGCGGTAACTGAGTGTATTACACATGCAGCTGCTCAGTGTATTCCTAAAACCTCGACACGTTTTCCACGATATCCTCGTCCGTGGTGGAATCCTGCTTGCCACTTGGCACGGAGGGCTCAAAAAAAGGCCTGGGATACTTTCCGTAGATATCCCACACTTTCAAACCACATCGCTTTCCAACGGGCCCGTGCACATGCTAGGTGGGTAAGACGTCAAAGCCAGAAGGAATCTTGGATTAAGTTTACAACTAGCATATCTTCTACCACCAGTTCCAATATCATATGGGACAGGATTCGAAAGGTCAGTGGGCACTACAATTATGTCCCCCTCTCCATCTTACTCTCTGATGGCCAAGAGGTAGCTGATGCCCGGAGCATCGCCGATACTCTAGGTGAAAACTTTTGTCGGGTATCTAGCACTTCTGCTTGTTACTCCACTTTCATGGCCATCAAGATTCGGGCAGAGCGTTCACCTCTTTCCTTTCGAACTGACTGTCTCTTTGACTATAATCGTCCCTTTACACTCGAATCAAACAACCTCCTCTCGCCCACCCAGTATTGGTTCCGACGACAGCACTCTACCACGGACCACCTAATTCGATTTGAAACATCAATCAGAGAAGCCTTTCTCAAACGCCAACATCTTGTATCAATATTCTTTGACATTGAGAAGGCTTATGACACAACGTGGAGGTATGGCATTTTGCGAGACCTCCATATATATGGGTTACGTGACCATTTACCCATGTTTATTAAAAAAATTTTTAATGGACAGGAGATTCCAAGTTCGTGTGGGTTCGACACTTTCCCGTTCTTTTGTATAGGAACTTGGAGTCCCTCAGGGCTGTGTTTTGAGTGTCACACTTTTCAGTATAAAGATAAATGCCATCACTGAACAACTCCCTCTCACTGTTGCGAATAGGCTGCATGTCGACGACTTTCACATCTCATGTCGGTCGTCGAACATGAGATGTATTGAGCGGCAACTACAAACTGCCCTCTATCGTAGACTACGGCAAACGGCTTTAATTTTTCTCTCTCTAAAACCGTTTGCATACACTTTTGCCGCCAACGGGGTATTCACCGGGGTAGTTTATCCTCCTTGTGTTGTATTAGTGATGGTAGTTCATCTTCCTTGCGTTGTATTAGTGATGGTAGTTTATCCTCGTTGCGTTGTATTAGTGATGGTAGTTTATCTTCGTTGCGTTGTATTAGTGATGGTAGTTTATCCTCGTTGCGTTGTATTAGTGATGGTAGTTTATCCTCGTTGCGTTGTATTAGTGATGGTAGTTTATCCTCGTTGCGTTGTATTAGTGATGGTAGTTCATCTTCCTTGCGTTGTATTAGTGATGGTAGTTCATCTTCCTTGCGTTGTATTAGTGATGGTAGTTTATCCTCGTTGCGTTGTATCAGTGATGGTAGTTCATCTTCCTTGCGTTGTATTAGTGATGGTAGTTTGTCCTTCTTGTGTTGTATTAGTGATGGTAGTTTGTCCTTTTTGTGTTGTATTAGTGATGATACTTTGTCCTCCTTGTGTTGTAATAGTGATGGTAGTTTGTCCTTCTTGTGTTGTAATAGTGATGGTAGTTTGTCCTTCTTGTGTTGTATTAGTGATGGTAGTTTGTCCTTCTTGTGTTGTAATAGTGATGGTAGTTTGTCCTTCTTGTGTTGTATTAGTGATGGTAGTTTGTCCTTCTTGTGTTGTATTAGTGATGGTAGTTTGTCCTTCTTGTGTTGTATTAGTGATGGTAGTTTGTCCTTCTTGTGTTGTATTAGTGATGGTAGTTTGTCCTTCTTGTGTTGTATTAGTGATGGTAGTTTGTCCTTCTTGTGTTGTATTAGTGATGGTAGTTTGTCCTTCTTGTGTTGTATTAGTGATGGTAGTTTGTCCTTCTTGTGTTGTATTAGTGATGATAGTTTGTCCTTCTTGTGTTGTATTAGTGATGGTAGTTTGTCCTCCTTGTGTTGTAATAGTGATGGTAGTTTGACCTCCTTGTGTTGTAATAGTGATGGTAGTTTGACCTCCTTGTGTTGTAATAGTGATGGTAGTTTGTCCTCCTTGTGTTGTAATAGTGATGGTAGTTTGTCCTCCTTGTGTTGTAATAGTGATGGTAGTTTGTCCTTCTTGTGTTGTATTAGTGATGGTAGTTTGTCCTTCTTGTGTTGTATTAGTGATGGTAGTTTGTCCTTCTTGTGTTGTATTAGTGATGGTAGTTTGTCCTCCTTGTGTTGTAATAGTGATGGTAGTTTGTCCTCCTTGTGTTGTAATAGTGATGATACTTTGTCCTCCTTGTGTTCTAATAGTGATGATACTTTGTCCTCCTTGTGTTGTAATAGTGATGGTAGTTTGTCCTCCTTGTGTTGTAATAGTGATGGTAGTTTGTCCTCCTTGTGTTGTAATAGTGATGGTAGTTTGTCCTCCTTGTGTTGTAATAGTGATGGTAGTTTGACCTTTTTGTGTTGTAATAGTGATGGTAGTTTGTCCTCCTTGTGTTGTAATAGTGATGGTAGTTTATCCTCATTGTGTTGTAATAGTGATGGTAGTTTGTCCTCCTTGTGTTGTAATAGTGATGGTAGTTTGTCCTTCTTGTGTTGTAATAGTGATGGTAGTTTGTCCTTCTTGTGTTGTATTAGTGATGGTAGTTTGTCCTCCTTGTGTTGTAATAGTGATGGTAGTTTGTCCTTCTTGTGTTGTATTAGTGATGATACTTTGTCCTCCTTGTGTTGTAATAGTGATGGTAGTTTGTCCTCCTTGTGTTGTAATAGTGATGGTAGTTTGTCCTTCTTGTGTTGTATTAGTGATGATACTTTGTCCTCCTTGTGTTGTAATAGTGATTGTAGTTTGTCCTCCTTGTGTTGTAATAGTGATGGTAATTTGTCCTCATTGTGTTGTAATAGTGATGGTAGTTTGTCCTCATTGTGTTGTAATAGTGATGGTAGTTTGTCCTCCTTGTGTTGTGATAGTGATGGTAGTTTGTCCTCCTTGTGTTGTAATAGTGATGGTAGTTTGTCCTCCTTGTGTTGTAATAGTGATGGCAGTTTGTCCTCCTTGTGTTGTAATAGTGATGGTAGTTTGTCCTTCTTGTGTTGTATTAGTGATGGTAGTTTGTCCTCCTTGTGTTGTAATAGTGATGGTAGTTTGTCCTCCTTGTGTTGTAATAGTGATGGTTGTTTGTCCTCCTTGTGTTGTAATAGTGATGGTAGTTTGTTCTCCTTGTGTTGTAATGGTGATGGTAGTTTGTCCTTCTTGTGTTGTATTAGTGATGGTAGTTTGTCCTTCTTGTGTTGTATTAGTGATGGTAGTTTGTCCTTCTTGTGTTGTATTAGTGATGATAGTTTGTCCTTCTTGTGTTGTATTAGTGATGGTAGTTTATCCTCGTTGCGTTGTATTAGTGATGGTAGTTTATCCTCGTTGCGTTGTATTAGTGATGGTAGTTTATCCTCGTTGCGTTGTATTAGTGATGGTAGTTCATCCTCGTTGCGTTGTATTAGTGATGGTAGTTCATCTTCCTTGCGTTGTGTCAGTGATGGTAGTTTATCCTCGTTGCGTTGTATCAGTGATGGTAGTTCATCTTCCTTGCGTTGTATTAGTGATGGTAGTTTGTCCTTCTTGTGTTGTATTAGTGATGGTAGTTTGTCCTTTTTGTGTTGTATTAATGATGATACTTTGTCCTCCTTGTGTTGTAATAGTGATGGTAGTTTGTCCTTCTTGTGTTGTAATAGTGATGGTAGTTTGTCCTTCTTGTGTTGTATTAGTGATGGTAGTTTGTCCTTGTTGTGTTGTATTAGTGATGGTAGTTTGTCCTTGTTGTGTTGTATTAGTGATGGTAGTTTGTCCTTCTTGTGTTGTATTAGTGATGGTAGTTTGTCCTTCTTGTGTTGTATTAGTGATGGTAGTTTGTCCTCCTTGTGTTGTAATAGTGATGGTAGTTTGTCCTCCTTGTGTTGTAATAGTGATGGTAGTTTGTCCTCCTTGTGTTGTAATAGTGATGGTAGTTTGTCCTTCTTGTGTTGTATTAGTGATGGTAGTTTGTCCTCCTTGTGTTGTAATAGTGATGGTAGTTTGTCCTTCTTGTGTTGTATTAGTGATGGTAGTTTGTCCTTCTTGTGTTGTATTAGTGATGGTAGTTTGTCCTCCTTGTGTTGTAATAGTGATGGTAGTTTGTCCTCCTTGTGTTGTAATAGTGATGATACTTTGTCCTCCTTGTGTTGTAATAGTGATGATACTTTGTCCTCCTTGTGTTCTAATAGTGATGATACTTTGTCCTCCTTGTGTTGTAATAGTGATGGTAGTTTGTCCTCCTTGTGTTGTAATAGTGATGGTAGTTTGTCCTCCTTGTGTTGTAATAGTGATGGTAGTTTGTCCTCCTTGTGTTGTAATAGTGATGGTAGTTTGACCTTTTTGTGTTGTAATAGTGATGGTAGTTTGTCCTCATTGTGTTGTAATAGTGATGGTAGTTTGTCCTCCTTGTGTTGTAATAGTGATGGTAGTTTGTCCTTCTTGTGTTGTATTAGTGATGGTAGTTTGTCCTTCTTGTGTTGTATTAGTGATGATACTTTGTCCTCCTTGTGTTGTAATAGTGATGGTAGTTTGTCCTCCTTGTGTTGTAATAGTGATGGTAGTTTGTCCTCCCTTGTGTTGTAATAGTGATGGTAGTTTGTCCTCATTGTGTTGTAATAGTGATGGTAGTTTGTCCTCCTTGTGTTGTAATAGTGATGGTAGTTTGTCCTCCTTGTGTTGTGATAGTGATGGTAGTTTGTCCTCCTTGTGTTGTAATAGTGATGGTAGTTTGTCCTCCTTGTGTTGTAATAGTGATGGCAGTTTGTCCTCCTTGTGTTGTAATAGTGATGGCAGTTTGTCCTCCTTGTGTTGTAATAGTGATGGTAGTTTGTCCTTCTTGTGTTGTAATAGTGATGGTAGTTTGTCCTTCTTGTGTTGTATTAGTGATGGTAGTTTGTCCTCCTTGTGTTGTAATAGTGATGGTAGTTTGTCCTCCTTGTGTTGTAATAGTGATGGTAGTTTGTCCTCCTTGTGTTGTAATAGTGATGGTTGTTTGTCCTCCTTGTGTTGTAATAGTGATGGTAGTTTGTTCTCCTTGTGTTGTAATGGTGATGGTAGTTTGTCCTTCTTGTGTTGTATTTGTGACGGTAAGGATTTCTCCTCATGTACTCTTGTGTGTTCATACATGTATGATTACGTATTACATACGTAATAAATACATGTATGGTATAATTGCCTTCGTCACTCAGATTCGTTCTTTCATTGGAATTGTCTTTAATAATTAATGTTTCATCTTAAAGAAACAGTAGAGCCTTTTAACTTGTACAAAAACAGTGCTAGATTAGGATAATATATTATAAAGCAAATTGTGTTCCAAGTTATAACATTTCGAAGTTGTTGTGCAAGTGGAAATCTAATGTAAATGAAACAGGTGTGAATTTATATTTAAAACCCATAGTTTTCGATAATTTATTTTAGTATTTAAAGTTAACTTCTGACTATTTATAACAACATCCATTCATTAATTAAAGGCTAGATTCCTTCTTTAAAAGCCTTGTAATAATTCACTCAAGAAATACCATTTCGTACAAACACTTAAAAAGTTATTCATTGTTTTGAGTACAATTAATGTTCGTGATTGCTATTTCACAAGTTATTTACGACTTTTATCATTTCTGTTCTTGTTGAATCTAAGGATTTAATAGTAAGTCATTTATCAGTTTCGAACACCCAACACCAATAGACTCGGTTGTTACCTTTATTTCTAGAACAAATCTGAAACAAACACCAGAGAAATGCTTCTACGTAAATCTATTTTGAAAAGCTAAAAAATTCTATTCTTTTTTTTTCTGTTTGGCAGATCAACGTACTTGCTGTTTAATCGTTTTTTTATTATTATTTTAAACAAGACGTAAGAAAATATCTCTTTCATTTCGTGTAGCACGTGATTTATTCCATAGAGGTCCACGAAGTTTGACGACATTAGTTACGTCATACACTCCAGGAGGTCTCGTGCTCCGAAATAAGCAGCGCTCTTCGTCCTCTCTTGTCACTCATGTAAGTAATGATGACCCGAGAACGACCCTTGTCGTTGTGGCGAAGAAGAACTATTACGGGAGAGCCCTTCACCATGCAGAAACAAACGTGCACGTGCGGTATAATATAAACTGATACTTAAAATGATTTACCACTGTAGACATTCCCTGTTGGATCGAACTCGTAATTTTTATCGACACAACTGAAAGAAGTATCCGATCTACCTTCGTGAATACGAATATAAACAGTGAACTTATAAAAACAACAAAACTGCATGTATTCATATTAATAAGTAAAACAAAATCTGTCACATGTTGTCACATGACCTCAATCAAGAATAACTTAGAAGCACGAACGGGCTGAACGTACTCAACACTACAGTAAAAGACAACAATGACGATAATTGGGTAGCATGTTTAATAGTGCGTTACCAAACTGGTTTAAGTTCCTTTATACAATATTCTTTGAAAGACAAATGAGTTACTTAAAATAGAGATAAATTATGGAAATTTTCTCAGTATTTACTAACGATCTCAGTTTCTGTGTAAGGTGTATCAGTTAATATTGGTTGTTTCTAGAAGACAATTATTACCTTATTTTACCTTCATTACGGGCTCTCAAGTTGTAATTTGTAATTTATTTTAATTAGGGTTACGTATTAAGGTTAGCGTGCTCAATTGAGAATATTTAAAAAAACAACAACTCATGGTTTGGAACCCGTCTGCGTTATAAGAATGACTGTTCTCTCTGACAAGGGTTCCCTGCCAGTTGACAGAAGATGGTGTTCACTTATTACTTTTCACATAGGTTTAACGCTTCAAAATTACTTAGGGCCGTCGGAGATCTCGAGTATTTTTGCGCGAATTTTGACACACACACAAATTTCAACGTCAGTTTCACTATATAAAATAGTATGCTGTTATAGGTTCGAAGAACACACGATGCTTTATTAAGTTTCGTTCAATGCAGGTTTGCCCTGTATCAACTGTAAAAAATGGTTTATCCTCTGTTTGTGGATATGTACCCAGGTTTCTTAATAAATACAGTAGACTCGATGTGTAGATAAGTATCCAGCTTAATCAATAATACAGTAGACTGGATGTGTGAATATGTATCTAGGTTAATCAGTAACACAGTAGACTGGATGTGTAGATATGTATCCAGCTTGATCAATAACACAGTAGACTGGATGTGTGAATATGTATCCAGGTTAATCAGTAACACAGTAGACTGGATGTGTGAATATGTATCCAGGTTAATCAGTAACACAGAAGACTGGATATGTGAATATGTATCTAGGTTAATCAGTAACACAGAAGACTGGATGTGTGAATATGTATCTAGGTGAATCAGTAACACAGAAGACTGGATGTGTGAATATGTATCTAGGTTAATCAGTAACATAGTTGAACTGGATGTGTAGATATGTATCCAGGTTAATCAGTAACATAGTAGACTGGATGTGTGAATATGTATCCAGCTTAATCAGTAACACAGTAGACTGGATGTGTGAATATGTATCCAGGTTAATCAGTAACACAGTAGACTGGATGTGTAGATATGTATCCAGGTTAATCAGTAACACAGTAGACTGGATGTGTGAATATGTATCCAGCTTAATCAGTAACACAGTAGACTGGATGTGTGAATATGTATCCAGCTTAATCAGTAACACAGTAGACTGGATGTGTGAATATGTATGCAGGTTAATCAGTAACACAGTAGACTGGATGTGTAGATATGTATCCAGGTTAATCAGTAACACAGTAGACTGGATGTGTGAATATGTATCCAGCTTAATCAGTAACACAGTAGACTGGATGTGTGAATATGTATCCAGCTTAATCAATAATACAGTAGACTGGATGTGTGAATATGTATCCAGGTTAATCAGTAACACAGTAGACTGGGTGTGTGAATATGTATCCAGCTTACTCAGTAACACAGTAGAACTGGGTGTGTGAATATGTATCCAGCTTAATCAATAATACAGTAGACTGGATGTGTAGATATGTATCCAGGTTAATCAGTAACACAGTAGACTGGATGTGTAGATATGTATCCAGGTTAATCAGTAACACAGAAGACTGGATGTGTGAATATGTATCCAGGTTAATCAGTAATACAGTAGACTGGATGTGTAGATATCTATCCAGGTTAATCAGTAACACAGTAGAACTGGATGTGTGAATATGTATCCAGGTTAATCAGTAACACAGTAGACTGGGTGTGTGAATATGTATCCAGCTTACTCAGTAACGCAGTAGAACTGGATGTGTGAATATGTATCCAGCTTAATCAATAATACAGTAGACTGGATGTGTAGATATGTATGCAGGTTAATCAGTAACACAGTAGACTGGATGTGTAGATATGTATCCAGGTTAATCAGTAACACAGAAGACTGGATGTGTGAATATGTATCCAGCTTAATCAGTAACACAGTAGAACTGGATGTGCGGATATGTATTCAGCTTAATCAGTAACACAGTAGAACTGGATGTGCAGATATGTATTCAGATTAATCAGTAACACAGTAGACTGGATGTGTGAATATGTATCCAAGTTAATCAGTAACACAGTAGACTGGGTGTGTGAATATGTATCCAGCTTACTCAGTAACACAGTAGAACTGGATGTGTAGATATGTATTCAGCTTAATCAGTAACACAGTAGACTGGATGTGTGAATATGTATCCAAGTTAATCAGTAACACAGTAGACTGGGTGTGTGAATATGTATCCAGCTTACTCAGTAACACAGTAGAACTGGATGTGTAGATATGTATCCAGCTTACTCAGTAACACAGTAGAACTGGATGTGTGAATATGTATCCAGCTTACTCAGTAACACAGTAGAACTGGATGTGTGGATGTGATAGGCATATAGTAAAGTTCTGAATTTAGTAGCTAGCAAGGCCCACGCTGAGCAGTGCTATAGAATAGAATATTCTCTACAGATCATTATAATAGTAACAGTCAACTCATTACTATGGATGGTGAGTGGTAGTGTGTAGAGGACTGGTTACCTTTCAGTGGGGGACTGAAAAGTCTGAATGATTGTATCGCTAGAATTAAGTTTTCGATATCCCTGGAGGACAGAGCACAGTGAGCTTATTCTGTAGCTGTGCATACAAAACGAATATAAAAGGCTAACACTACAGTGTTAATACATGCGTTGGATAAGTATTTCAGAGAGATAAATATTTTAAACACCACTTAGGGTGTTTACTCTTTGTGAGGAAGGAAAGATTTCTTTAAGAATCTCTTCCTGGAATGAGACATTTTGAAATAAATAATTTTGGTTGTACTTTATGGGACTAAAATATATTGATGTGTAATATTTATTATTATGG
Organism: Tachypleus tridentatus; assembly: GCF_004210375.1. Taxonomy (NCBI): domain Eukaryota; kingdom Metazoa; phylum Arthropoda; class Merostomata; order Xiphosura; family Limulidae; genus Tachypleus; species Tachypleus tridentatus. The sequence continues at coordinate 7,391,959 of NC_134835.1, read as the reverse complement.
TTTTCTCTTTTCTTTCAGGCCGAGAACTTGTTGTTGGATGATAATTTGAACATCAAAATTGCAGGTACTTCATAAGTATTAATATTTCTTTTAATAATTTTGTTACAATTGAGACGACAAAATTCATAGAATTATAGCACAGTTTCGTATGTCTCTGTCAGCAAGTCATTTTAATGTATTGATTAGTAGAGACTGATTAGTATTTAACGTATTTTAGCCAATCGGCTTGATTACTCCATGTCTCACGTGCGATATGTTTCATTGTGCTGTCTTAAGCATAATCATTTTAATTACCCTATTTCTGACTTTCAACCAAGTTTATCTCGTGTATTTTTTACATTTGGTTTATTTGTATCAGAACAGCTGGTATGGGTATTAACACTTTTATTGATAAAGAGAGAACAATGTTTTGACCTTCCTAGGTCATCGTCATCTTACTTTATTTATTATTTGCTTTATGTATAATATTTTTTTGTCAAACGAAACTTTCATCATCTGAAGACTTAGAAAATCTATCTGATTACATTGGGTTATATATTGATAATCCTATCTAAATATATCAGGTTACCTATTGATTTTCAATTATTTCGTAATTTTTTTTAACCTCGCTCAAAAAAAAATCTAACAGAAGTGAATTTAAAATTGATAAGAAGTTTTAATGTTTATTTATATGTTTTATATAGTTGAAACTTGTATCAATAAATTTTATGACTTGTGCTAACTAATTGTTTCCATTTTTCAGACTTTGGGTTCAGCAATTTTTATTCAGTCTCTGACAAACTGACCACGTGGTGTGGAAGTCCACCTTATGCAGCTCCAGAGGTTTTCGAAGGAAAAAAATATGTTGGTCCGGAAATTGATATCTGGGTAAGTGTTGAACTTTGAACCAAAGTTTACCTTACATGTTTATTGTGGGTAAGTACTGGAACTTTGAACCGAAGTTTACCTTCCATGTTTATTGTGGGTAAGTACTGGAACTTTGAACCAAAGTTTACCTTCCATGTTTATTGTGGGTAAGTACTGGAACTTTGAACCAAAGTTTACCTTCCATGTTTATTGCATGTAAGTACTGGAAATTTATCATATATTTTCAATGTTTTGCCATTTGAACAATATAACAATATAACTGCTGAAAGTAATTTAAGAATTAATAGAAATAATGAATCAGATGCTATTTAAGGTTTCAAAGGAAGTTATCGTTCATGGTATTTGTCTGTAGCTTTTTATGCCGAGTAAGCTTTTAAGTATAATATATGAACAAACTTTAAATATAGTTATTACAATAGTGCTCTATGACTTTCATTATACATTCAACAAAAACGAAATGTGCCTTAGGTTTCAGTTTTGTTTTTTTCATCGTGAAACGTATGCTCATGATTATTATAACCGCATTGCTGATATTTAAAGTAAAATAGCGTTGGAACAGTTTGTGTTTATATATAGAAACGTAACGCAGTTAATCAATTTCCTTAGACCGTAGTTTTAGTTCTCTACTCGTATATCATGAACTGGCAAGGTGAATATGTACATGACGTCAACAGATGGCGTGACTACGACTGGTACAGGATTCCTTTCAAAGGCTGTAACACGTATATTTCGCAAAATATACTTAAAATGTTATGTTCACACAGTATACAAAACTATATTTTCTCCAAGTGATAGGATAGACGTTTATTATTGTGATTTCCAAATTATTTTGTAGTTGGTTGGTGGAATTACATCACAATAAATTATAAACACTTGTTAAGCTAGAACGTCATCTTGCACAAGTTTAACAAATCAAATGTCTATCATACAAAATTAATTAGATGTTTGTTTTTGTTGTTCTAATACACATTATTGCTTTACCTGCTGCTCAAAATAAATTGTAATTTTTTTAACATTTATAAGTTATGTTTTTATCCTGGTAACGTTATCCAACTATCAACATGTTATATACTGTAATAAAACTAGTTACTGGTCATCTCACTGTCAGCTTGTTGTATACTGGAATAATACCAGATATTGGTTACCTTATTATCAACTTGTTATACACTGTAATAAGGCCCTATACTGGTTATCTTACTATCAACTTGTTATATACCTTAATAAGGCCCTATACTGGTTATCTTACTATCAACTTGTTATATACCTTAATAAGGCCCTATACTGGTTATCTTACTATCAACTTGTTATATACCTTAATAAGACTAGATACTAGTTATCGTACTATCAACTTGATACATACTATAATAACACTAGATACCCTTTATCTTATTATCAACTTGTGATATAATAGAATGACACAAGATAGTTGTTATCTCACCATTACCATGATGTATTTTAGAATAAGACAATCTAGTCATTATCTTAAGACCAACATTCTACATTTAGATACTCTGGAAAAAGCTCACCATACTAAAACAAAAATGATTTAACATAAAAATTGTTCAATGAAAACAATTAGTTTTGTTTATCGTAGTTGTTCATTGTACAGAAACTAGAAGTTTGACTGAACTTTCACTGATGTTATATTTTGATGAATAATATAAGATAGAAATATTTAACGCCAAGTGAATTCTGATACCTTTTCAAAGATTTTCTGTGTTAAAAAGCATGTAGATATATTACAATAACACTTTCTCTCTGGAGCTTTGGAAACTAGAAATTTACCTGTTCAAAAGTCATACATAAAAATTGGAGAGGCGAAAAAGACAGCATTTCGAAATTGTTTCGTGTAATCGTCTTGGATTTCTCTTTTACACTTTCAATTTGTTTAATTCAAAGCAACTTGGTGTAGCATACATGAAACAATAATAAACAACGGAAATTCATAAAGAGTGAGAAATGTTTTCAAATTAAGTTCATTGCACAGAACTTTTAGACGGATTAATAATGGTTATCAATAGGTTATAACACAATAAAACTAAAACACTTTGTGGTTTTTGTCACATTAACAGCGGTTTATTCGTTATTCTTACATAAAAATTCGAATAGTCTTATTCCTTGTATTACTAAGACATCCTATAAGCCAGGAAGTATTCCAGTTTAGTACAGAGGGCGCTACCTAAAACTGCTATAAACACGATGTTTGATTACTCAGTATTAATGTCGAGAATTATGTATTTTTCCAGAGTCTTGGCGTGGTTCTTTATGTCCTTGTTTGTGGATCTCTTCCGTTTGATGGCACCAATCTGCAGGTGCTCCGTGATAGAGTTCTGTCTGGCCGGTTTCGTATTCCATACTTTATGTCTTCAGGTAAGCTGGTGTGGTTTCACTGTTGCTGTAGATATTCAAGTTTTAGATATGAGTTTCTTCTATTGGATTAACTTAAATATGTGTTTATTGTGTAGTCCACACCTATACATTTAGCTCAGTTTTGATTCATTTTTGTTTTATGTCGGATTCCTGGCCCGGCATGGCCAAGAGTGTTAAGGCGTTCGACTCGTAATCCGAGGGTCGCGGGTTCAAATCCCGATCGCACCAAACATGCTCACTCTCCCAGCCGTGGGGGCGTTATAATGTGACGGTCAATCTCACTATTCGTTGGTAAAGGTATACACCAACAGTTGGCGGTGGGTGGTGATGACTAGCTGCCTTCCCTCTAGTCTTATACTGCAAAATTAGGGACGGCTAGCGCAGATAGCCCTCGAGTAGCTTTGCGCGAAATTCAAAAACAAACAAATAATTGGAATTCCTCGAACTCTAATGGGATATACTGTCACTCCTGTAACGAATGCATAGTCTCAACTTTTTGGGGGCAGCGGAATGTGAACCATAGAACCTCAAATCTGAACTCAGAGACGTTAGTCTGTGACCGTGCTCGTTAATAACTATTATCTGAGAATGACGCCTGTAAGTGTTAATAACTATTATCTGAGAATGATGGCTGTAAGTGTTAATAACTATTATCTGATAATGATGGCTGTAAGTGTTAATAACTATTATCTGAGAATGACGGCTGTAAGTATTAATAACTATTATCTGAGAATGACGGCTGTAAGTATTAATAACTATTATCTGAGAATGACGGCTGTAAGTATTAATAACTATTATCTGAGAATGACGGCTGTAAGTATTAATAACTATTATCCGAGAATGACGGCTGTAAGTATTAATAACTATTATCCGAGAATGACGGCTGTAAGTATTAATAACTATTATCTGAGAATGACGGCTGTGAGTGTTAATAACTATTATCTGAGAATGACGGCTGTAAGTGTTAATAACAATTATCTGAGAATGACGGCTGTAAGTATTAATAACTATTATCTGAGAATGACGGCTGTGAGTGTTAATAACTATTATCTGAGAATGACGGCTGTAAGTGTTAATAACTATTATCTGAGAATGACGGCTGTAAGTGTTAATAGATTAGAATCACTGTAAATGAACTAAAATCAAAGGTCAAAGGTTACGGATAAATTGATCCAGGGTCAAGACGTGATGCTGCTAAAGGAGCTAAGCATCATCAACCAGGAACGCTTATAAAGTCGCTGTTAATACCGCTCGCTGTAAGGTTTAAAAAAACCTGAGTGTTTGTGGCGATGAAACCGTTAACTAGTTATTTCCCTGTTTGTGGACGCTTGTATCTAATCCACAACTACATGCGCTGTTTTTGTTGAAGTTAAATTCTGATCCATCTTAAAACAAAAGCATGATTTAAAGAACTCGTAAAAAATCTGGCATTAAAGATCACCCCAAGTCGTGGAAGTGTTGATGTTTATTATTATAATGTAAGACACTTCAAAATCATACTGAAGGAGTTATTGGAACTAAAAACGTACCACAAATAGAAAATCTAGATTCGGTCTAAGTTATTCATGATAGCGGTTAACAAACAAGCGTCAAACACAGAACACTAAAACGTAATCTGAGGGTCGCGGGTTTAAACATGCTCGCCCCTTTAGCCGCATGGGCGTTATAATGTTATGGTCAATCTCACTATTCGTTGTTAAAGAGTAGCGTAAGCGATGGCGGTGGGTGGTGATGACTAGCTGTCCTTTCTCTAGTCTTACACCGCTAAATACAAATAGATACTGGTTTAGCGTAGATAGACCTCGTGTAGCTTTGCGCGAAATTCAAACCAACAAAACCAAATAAATCAACACTAAAATTCGAGAACCCATCTTTGTGGTTGGAGTAACACGGATAAGCCAACATATAGCGTTGAGTTTATAAAAATAATTTCAATTAGATCTACCATTGCTAATAATACTAAAAAACTATTTTGAAGAAACGTGGCCTTTTAAATGAATTAATTTTAAATAACTAGTCATCTGAATTTAACTTTGGTTGTTAACACCACACATTATTGTTAGCACTACAAAGCATTGTTAGCACTAAACATTATTGTTATTTTAAGACTGTTCTGTTAAGATGAGAAACTCATTACCTTACTACAATATTGTTACTGTAATAAGACTACGTACTGGTTATGTTACTATTAACATGTTATATACTATAATAAGACTACGTACTGGTTATGTCACTATTAATATGTTACATACTATAATAAGACTACGTACTGGTTATGTCACTATCAATATGTTGTATACAATAATAAGACTACGTACTGGTTATGTCACTATCAACATGTTGTATACAATAATAAGACTACGTACTGGTTATGTCACTATCAACATGTTGTATACAATAATAAGACTACGTACTGGTTATGTCACTATTAACATGTTACATACTATAATAAGACTACGTACTGGTTATGTCACTATCAACATGTTGTATACTATAATAAGACTACGTACTGGTTATGTCACTATCAACATGTATACAACAATAAGACTACGTACTGGTTATGTCACTATCAACATGTTGTATACAATAATAAGACTACGTACTGGTTATGTCACTATTAACATGTTACATACTATAATAAGACTACGTACTGGTTATGTCACTATTAACATGTTATATACTATAATAAGACTACGTACTGGTTGTGTCACTATCAACATGTTACATACTATAATAAGACTACGTACTGGTTATGTTACTATTAACATGTTACACACTATAATAAGACTACGTACTGGTTATGTCACTATCAACATGTTATATACAATAATAAGACTACGTACTGGTTATGTCACTATTAACATGTTACATACTATAAGACTACGTACTGGTTATGTCACTATCAACATGTTATATACTATAATAAGACTACGTACTGGTTATGTCACTATCCACATGTTATATACAATAATAAGACTACGTACTGGTTATGTCACTATCCACATTTTATATACAATAATAAGACTACGTACTGGTTATGTCACTATCCACATGTTATATACAATAATAAGACTACGTACTGGTTATGTCACTATTAACATGTTACATACTATAATAAGACTAGATACTGGTTGTGTCACTATTAACATGTTACATACTATAATAAGACTAGATACTGGTTGTGTCACTATTAACATGTTACATACAATAATAAGACTACGTACTGGTTATGTCACTATCAATATGTTACATACTATAATAAGACTACGTACTGGTTATGTTACTATTAACATGTTACATACTATAATAAGACTACGTACTGGTTATGTCACTATCAACATGTTATATACAATAATAAGACTACGTACTGGTTATGTCACTATTAACATGTTACATACTATAATAAGACTAGATACTGGTTGTGTCACTATTAACATGTTACATACTATAATAAGACTAGATACTGGTTGTGTCACTATTAACATGTTACATACAATAATAAGACTACGTACTGGTTATGTCACTATCAATATGTTACATACTATAATAAGACTACGTACTGGTTATGTCACTATCAACATGTTGTATACAATAATAAGACTACGTACTGGTTATGTCACTATCAACATGTTATGTACTATAATAAGACTACGTACTGGTTATGTCACTATTAACATGTTACATAATATAATAAGACTACTTACTGGTTATGTTACTATTAACATGTTATATACAATAATAAGACTACGTACTGGTTATGTCACTATTAACATGTTACATACTATAATAAGACTAGATACTGGTTATGTCACTATCAACATGTTATATACTATAATAAGACTAGATACTGGTTACCTTACTATCAGCTTGTTATATACTAGAATAAAACTGGTTACTGGTTATCTTACTGTCAGCTTGTTATATACTAGAATAAAACTGGTTATCTTACTGTCAGCTTGTTATATACTAGAATAAAAGTAGATACTGGTTATCTTACTATCAGCTAGTTGTATGCTAGAATAAAACTAGATACTGGTTATCTTACTGTCAGCTTGTTATATACTAGAATAAAACTAGATACTGGTTATCTTACTATCAGCTTGTTATATACTAGAATAAAACTAGATACTGGTTTTCTTACTATCAGCTTGTTATATACTAGAATAAAACTAGATACTGGTTATCTTACTGTCAGCTTGTTATATACTAGAATAAAACTAGATACTGGTTATCTTACTATCAGCTTGTTATATACTAGAATAAAACTAGATACTGGTTATCTTACTGTCAGCTTGTTATATACTAGAATAAAACTAGATACTGGTTATCTTACTATCAGCTTGTTATATACTAGAATAAAACTAGATACTGGTTATCTTACTATCAGCTTGTTATATACTAGAATAAAACTAGATACTGGTTATCTTACTATCAGCTTGTTATATACTAGAATAAAACTAGATACTGGTTATCTTACTATCAGCTTGTTATATACTAGAATAAAACTAGTTACTGGTTATCTTACTATCAGCTTGTTATATACTAGAATAAAACTAGATTCTGGTTATCTTACTATCAGCTTGTTATATACTAGAATAAAACTAGATACTGGTTATCTTACTATCAGCTTGTTATATACTAGAATAAAACTAGTTACTGGTTATCTTACTGTCAGCTTGTTATATACTAGAATAAAACTAGATACTGGTTATCTTACTGTCAGCTTGTTATACACTAGAATAAAACTAGATACTGGTTATCTTACTGTCAGCTTGTTATATACTAGAATAAAACTGGTTACTGGTTATCTTACTGTCAGCTTGTTATATACTAGAATAAAACTAGATCCTGGTTATCTTACTGTCAGCTTGTTATATACCAGAATAAAACTAGATACTGGTTATCTTACTGTCAGCTTGTTATACATTATTTTTCCCTTGAAGAATGTGAACACCTCATAAGAAGAATGCTAGTGTTAGATCCTGTAAAAAGATTCACCATAGAGCAGATCAAGCGTCATAAGTGGATGCAATCTGATGAAGCGACACCGATGCCCTCTGTACCTGCAGTTGTAGACAAACAAGGTCCTAGATCTGGAGAATTTAGTGAGCAGATCCTACGTTTGATGCAAAGCCTCGGAATTGATACCAGTAAAACTAAAGAGGTGTGCACCATTACGTGTTTTTACGTGTAATTGATACCAGTAAAACTAAAGAGGTGTGCACCATTACGTGTTTTTACGTGTAATTGATACCAGTAAAACTAAAGAGGTGTGCACAATTAGGTGTGATCTATCGATCACTTCCAGTTACATTTTATAAAATAGAGTAGAAAAATTCCATTATAAGGACAGTGTTGGAACTTAAAAGTTAAGTTAGTTTTACTATATTACAGTTTACTAAACATTGAAATAAGTTACAATACTGTTGGTTTTTCTCAGTCATTTTTCATTTTGTTTGTAATGACATATGCTCATGTATTACGTTTTCAACTGTTTGAAACGTGTTAATTTCCTCCCAGTCTCTAGCTAATGAAAAGTACGATCATCACGCCGCGATATATTTCCTTCTTCTTGATCGATTACGTCACCAACGTGCTTCCCCCATTCCTGTGACGTCAGTCAAGCAAGCGGTTGACACTCAGCAGCGTCGACCGAGCTCTATTGCAGAACAGGCGATGCGGAAAGTGGATTTACCGCCACCTGGTGCTATTCTTCCTACTCATCTGCAGGGATCACCAATCTCATTTTCTGGTTCGTCGAAAGGTGGCGTCGTAGACAAGGCCCTTCAGGTAACATTTATTGCAGAGTAAACGAAAATTTTTGCGTGGTGCAGAGTTTAAAAAGTATAGATTTTAATGGCAACATGTTTTAGAAATACATAAACTAATAATTAAATTTTTATTAATATTTTTAAAATAAGCTCTTGTCGATTGTTTTGTGAAGATATGTTAAAAATGTTCATCCATGTCTATTCTAGAACTGATTTGAAAGATATTGTGTATCAGATAGTTTTAGGAATAAATTTGTATGTGTTCTGAAGTGATGTACACAGTTTAAAGAAGTTAGGAAAACGCCATTTCCATTATCTGGTTATATTTATCTGGAGTGTAAAAGTCGTTTTCTCTTAAATTTTTATGAATAAGTGTTTCTTTTTTTCTGTATCAACATAGCCACTGCCTTAATTAATCGCACGTTTTGTTATTTTATTAAAATTAAATGACTTTTGTTGTTTGTCCACATATATTTTGCGTTGGTTGGTGACGTGGTATCTCTTAAGATTGCTGTGCATGAATATTTATTATTATTTGTTTATTGTACGTGACCTGTCTGTTTGCCTGGTTTCTGTCTAATTACTGCATGCTGTGAGGATGTAGTTTGTTCTTGTTTTTTTAGAAACAAAACAGCTATATGGGGACAGAACTTCAGGAACGAAGTTTAAAACAAGGTACTATGAGTTAAAACATACTTTGATTTAATCATATAATGGTTATACAATCCAGACAGGATTCAGATTTGGTGTTTAATCTTCTTAAAGGAAATTTTGGGTTAATTAACAATAATAATCAAAAACTGATAAGTTACGTCGTGTAATAGAAGACTTATTTTCTATATAAATACTATGAATTTCTCAAGATTGTGGAAACCATTGTTGGTAGTACATGATATTGTTAAGATGCGTATTGTGCCAAGTAAGCAATACAAATGTAATATAAGTGACAATATTACGTTTAACTCTCCAACTAACGATAATACAAATAACATAGAATAAAGTAACTTTATTCTATGTTAGCATATTTTATAAAACAATAGTATTGTGTTATAAAACAACAGTATTGTGTAAGGAGATTTTGTGATCTTGTATCCTTTTAAAGTTTATTTTAAAATACTGAAACCGAAACTAGTCAAAAGGGGTTACTTGTATATATATAAACTAGTCAAAAGGGGATTACTTGTATATATATAAACTAGTCAAAAGGGGATTACTTGTATATATATAAACTAGTCAAAAGGGGATTACTTGTATATATATAAACTAGTCAAAAGGGGATTACTTGTATATATATAAACTAGTCAAAAGGGGATTACTTGTATATATATAAACTAGTCAAAAGGGGATTACTTGTATATATATATAAACTAGTCAAAAGGGGATTACTTGTATATATATATAAACTAGTCAAAAGGGGATTACTTGTATATATATAAAATAGTTGCTGTGCTTGCAAGTATACTTTTGTTTTGCTCAAATTGTTTAATACTTTATCGATTAAAAACAAGTGAATTTTTAGAGCACTTTCTAAGAAAATCGTTAATTCTATTACGCAATTCGTTAGTTAATAAATAAACGTTTATCGTTGTAACAATACTATAATTATAAAAGAGTTACTAGTTGACCTTAGATTTTTTATTTCTGGTTTATTCTCCATTTATTAACGACTTTTAAAAGTCTTGTTTCCATGACACTTTTACGTTCCACTAGTCTGCTTTTCTTTATTTGTATTTCTGTCTAATATGCCCAGTATAGCAAGTAAAAACTAAAAATGTAAACACATACAGGAAGGTGGACACGCCTCTTCGTGACGTTGTTCTAGCTCAGCTTACCCCATTGGTAAGCAATAAGAAATTATAGTGCAAAGAATGTCTGTTATTTTCCTGATATGTATCTCTTTTGTTTATTGTAAATTCATATTTATTTATTCTTAACTGAAACTCTGAGTAATAACCACTTTATTTACCAGATTTCGTTTGCAGGTATTTCATAAATTATATTCTCATGTTATGTCTGTCTGTTTTTTTTCACAGGCGAGGCCTCAGATAAGCACCGTTCGACACCACGTGTTTAGTTTTACAACTGATGGGACAGTGCCATCTAGTGGCCGATATTTAGGACAAAACTATCGATTAGGAGAGGGGGATCCAACCCCTTTAGGAATTCCAGTACGCTTATGCGAGGGAATGACAGGCGGTCGTCCGCCAACACCTCAAGGCCAACACTTTTCTCGAGTCGCAACTTCCATTGACGAAGGTGTGGAAGTTGACGGAAGTAGGAGTTCACTAGAATTTCGAACGTGTTCTCCTGTGCAGCAGAAGGCAACATTTTATTCAGGAGAGCACGTTACTTGTTGTGGTACATTTTACCAATCTAGCGATAAACATAGAGAAAGCCCACCTTTGTGTAATCTAACTCAGCTGCTAAGTTTATCTGATGCTCCGTTAGAGGGCATCCAAACTACTTCTCAAAATTTGAATCAAAATTTTGAAAGCTTCGATTCACAAATAGAAACAGATTTTGGATCCAGCCTGACTTCCTGTTCCCAAGGGAATCCAAGTTTTTCTAGTTTCACCGAGAGCCGTGAAGAGTCTCTCTTTGTGGCTAGTCCTTCAGAGGTTCTATCTCAAACGCGCCTCCCTGTTCATCATTTCACATTTACAGGGCCTGATTACTCTCATCATAATATTGACAGTAATCTCACTGACAAACAGTCACCAAGGTGTTTTCGTGAGGGCAGAAGAGCTTCTGATGGGCTTGTTGCTGAAACTGTTCGTGCATTCTGTCAACAACTACGCACACAAGAAAAAACTCGAGGTATTGTAGACTTGAATGATATCAGTGTGGAACATCGAACGTTACAGTTGCTATTTAGAGACCAAACACGTCAAGAAGTGGTACGTCCACCTAAAAAACACTGTTTTGGTGAGTCAAGCGAGGATTACACAACAGAGAAAGAAAAGAACATGAAGTACCAGCATATTTCAAAACGTAGTAGTTTACCAGAAGCTCCAACAGTGTCTCCCCCACAGCCAAGGACGTTTACATTGTATCAAATTCAACCTCATCAAGAAGGATGTCGTCAAACGTCACCAGACACCTCAGTACCTTCGTCTTCTACACAACCAACAGAAGCGGGAGGGTTGTTACATGTACAGAATAAGGCTTTACAACAACATCTTTTTCACCAAAGACTTCAGCAAAAGCGTCAAGAAATGAAAAAGCAGACAACAATACATAGACGCCAAACCAGCCGGCAAAAGTCTCTCAAAGTAGCACAGCAATCGTCCTCAGTAGTACCACTATCCATGGAAGTACTTGCTTCATCAGCAGCTATCAAACCCAGAACTGAAGATTCTTCCTCTTTATCAAAATCGGAAGTTCCAGACTTGGAAATAAACCAGACTCAACATTTGTCCTTCCTCCCTAACCTTCAGCAGTCTCAAAAGTTATCTTTCCTCCAAGATCTTCAACAGAAACAGTCTCAGCAGTTATCTTTTTTTTCAGATATTCAACAAAGACAATCACAACAGTCATCCTTCACTTCTAGTCCTCAACAAGGAAAAATGCTACAGTTGTCATTTCTTTCTGATGTCCAGCATGGACAGTCTAAGCAGTTGTTGTTAACCTCTGATACCCAACAAGGACAGCCTCAGCAGTTGTCGTTAATATCTGATGTCCAGCAAGGACAACCTCAGCAATTGTCGTTTCTCTCTGATGTCCAACAAGGACAACCTCAGCAATTGTTTCTGTCTGATGTCCAACAAGGACAACCTCAGCAATTGCCGCTTTTCTCTGATGTCCGAAAAGGACAACCTCAGCAGTTATCATCAATCTCTGATACCCAACAAGGACAACCTCAGCAATTATCGTTTCTCTCTGACGTCCAGATAGGACAACCTCAGCAGTTGTCATTTTTTTGTGATGTCCAACAAGGACAATCTTTACTTGATGAAAAGCAAAAGAAAAATAACACGTGTATTGGACCTATTATAGAACCCAAAACAATCCCTTATGCAGTGACCACTTTACCACAAACAGCTTCCCAGTCTTGGTCTCCTGAACAGGAAATTGAAAGTACCAACAGTCAGTTGGTCGCTAACAGAAACTTGTTGGTTATACAACCAGAAAACTTAAGTACGACTTCTTTATCCGTTCAGCGTGTTCTGCCATTTCCTTTCTGGCATCCAGTAGCACCTGTGGAAGCTATGCAGTTAAACCAACCCCGAACAACATGCTTTCTTCCTCAAGAAGGGGAGTCGCGTGACCAAACTGTTACCATGGAAACCTATTGTTGCGAGTGGGATGACATCCATGCCGTCAGTTAGCGAAAATCCTGACCTTGAACAAGTAAGTCACATGGACACACAGTAAAACCTTTAGGAATTGTTCATTAATGTGACAGAGAAGAGAGTGAGAGGCCTACAATGCACCATTGAAACACCAATTTGAACATAATAATTATTTTGCTCATCAGGGGGATTCGACAACATTGAGCTGGAGTTTTATTAGCCTGTCGTAGTTACCAACGTTATTTCATTTCCACTAATCTATTAATATTCACAAAATCACTGACACGTGTAATAAATGTGTTAAAAGTAATTAAACGTTACAACAATGTATCATATTTAGTTCGATATGCTAAGATTAAATATTTTCTTTTGACTACACAAATATTTATTTATATAATAACCATATGCCATTATTTAATAACTGATATTTAATGATTTGAATGATATTTTTATCATATTAAATTACAAACCCCAAGGTTTAAAGAAAAAAAATATATAAGTGAATTCAAACTAAACTGTTTCTCAGTTGAATAGTCAAAGCTGATTCTATAAGTCATATTTCCACGCCACCTATATGCAGATAAAAAGATAACTCAAATGCCATGGCAACGTAAAATTTAGAAACAAAAATGCTATTGATTTCTACGAACTCGTAGAACCAATTGGAAATTTTGAACTTGCAATATATTGTAATCAATAGCTCTTAAATTTATTAAGTAAGTTGGGATGTTATCATAAAGAGATGGAGGCAGTAACATGTGGTGGATTCTACACGTATCATGCACTGTATTTGTGATGTTCTATGTTATTCCCAATCAGTGTGTATAATATATACACGCAGATGGCATGTGATTTTAATTACAAGTGCTTACACGCAAGTATCTTGAAGTAGATAATTCATATGTCATGCAGTTACTTACATCCATGTATTACGTTATAATGACATAATAGAAGTTTACAAGGTTTATAAAATTTAGTTTTAACAAGTCTTAAAATAAACTAGGTTTAAAATGCTGTGGAAGAGAAGCAGAATACCTCTGTCGGAAAGTTTCTTAAACAATATTAAAAAAAAATATATATATTTCTGGTCATTGGTGCACTTGTATTTGGTTGTTTATATTATTTCGGTGACGTACTTATTTTAACAAAATTGCAAATGTCATGAAAGTAAAATGAATATTACTCTGACCTATTTGCAAACTTTCTGTAAAAAATTGTGTGTGCGTGTTCGTGCCATATTTATATAAGACATAGTAAACATTAACAGACATGAACATTTCATTTAGCCAAAGATTTTTGCTGTTGTAACCATTTAAATATTGTAGATGTAATGCTGGTAGTGAATGTAAAATAACTTATTTTATTGTAAATGAGTATTTATTAGCGTGAAATGAAACATGAGATGTAATATACAATCCCATTATGTGTCGCAGGTACAACAATGTCCGTAGTATTTTCTCTCTCTTGGTGACGTGACCAAAATACGCAATGATAAGTCTACGGTATCTTTTATAACAGATCGGAAAACAGAATGTCTTCGGCATTTCTTTTAATGTAACCAGGAAAGTTTATCGTTTAGTGGAACAAATTTAAAATCACAATATCAATCATTTTAATTTGAATCAACACTTTTAATTAACACTTATTCAGTGAGTTAAGTCGGTATACAGAAGTAGTTATTGAAGTTTTTAATTAAGTCAGTGGCTGATAACATTCACATAATATTACTGGTCAGTGGCTGATAACATTCACACAATATTACTGGTCAGTGGCTGATAACATTCACACAATGTTACTGGTCAGTGGCTGATAACATTCACACAATGTTACTGGTCAGTGGCTGATAACATTCACACAATGTTACTGGTCTGTGGTTATTAATTTTTACACTGATAACATTCACACAATATTACTGGTCATAACACGCGTTACTGGAAGTTAATTTACTGTGGTTATTAATTTTTACACAATACGTGTTAGGAAGTTTCTATTGTTTAGCCACGTTTCTAAGGAGAACATGAAATTCAAATTACTGAATTTTTTCTTAATTTTTGAAGCTGTATTTTTGTTAGTTTGAATTATGCACCAATTAATATTATGACCATAACCCCACACTCACACACTCACCACTACAAAGAATAAAGGTTCCATTTTACCTATCAAGGTCCTCCATTATCCCCAATTAGTTTTATAGTTAACATAGAGGGCGTCCGCATCCGAGAAGTAAAACTGTTAGGACACTTACACGCGGTAATTGAGCTACGTGTGTCACTTGCATGTCAACTGGATCATGATCGCGATCCAGATGCTTTCCAGAATCTGGAGAATTCTCACAAGTACAAACGTAGTCACAAAAATGGCGCTCCCAAGAAGGCCTGGAGCACAAAATCCGAATTCAAGCTCAGCGATTGGGCAAACCTACCTACCAAACGTACGAGAACTACCTACTTTGATACCTACTTTAATACGAAACTTATTTACTCTGATACCAAATCCACTACTCTGATACGAAACCTATTCACTCTGATACCAAATCCACTACTCTGATACGAAACCTATTCACTCTTACATCAAACCCACCTAGTTTTATACCAAACTTACTTACTCTGATACCAAATCCACTACTCTGATACGAAACCTATTCACTCTTACATCAAACCCACCTAGTTTTATATCCCATCATGCCTGGGTGACGTTTTGGGCCCGTTTTAGCTACCACATATTTTCTGAGGAAATATATATTTAGAATAGCAATAGGACAACACTACTGCTCCTCCCAAAGCTGTATGCCTTACAACTCTAGAAATCGGGTTTCGATACCCGTGATTGGCAGCTCACTGAAGCAAACCAAAAAAGCTGTAGCTGATTTAACTTTGACACATATGATCAAAAATATTTATAAATCGATCTATCTCGTTCGTCTTTAAGAAATCACTCTTACGCCAACACGTGATCCCAGTACTTGAAACATGTATGCCTTACAACTCTAGAAATCGGGTTTCGATACCCGTGATTGGCAGCTCACTGAAGCAAACAAAAAAAGCTGTAGCTGATTTAACTTTGACACATATGATCAAAAATATTTATAAATCGATCTATCTCGTTCGTCTTTAAGAAATCACTCTTACGCCAACACGTGATCCCAGTACTTGAAACATGTAATCGTCTGAAACCAAAGCGTACGTCTAAAGTGACGCTTCTTATTATAACCATGTGCGTTTTTTGTGAAGCAAAAAAAAAACAATTGACAGGGACATGAAACGTGTCTCGAATACCAAAGTTAGGTGTGTTATTTATTTTTTCTAACATGTGTTTTGCTCTAAAATAGTGTGCAGTGCTTGTATGTTTGTATAACAATTTGCGTCTCGTTTTCTGGTGTTTTCTTTACGGCCAAATACGTTAATATAAGTAATTCACATGTAAAATAAAGGCAGCATCAAATGTATTTTAAACGGTATGGCAATGAAACTGTAGGTGAAGGCGTGTTTATATGATACATGTACCAGTATGTATGCTGTGAAATCGAATAACGGGCGTTGTGCATGTATCAGTATGTATGTTGTAAGATAGAATTAGAATAATAGGCGTTGTATATGTACCAGTATGTATGCTGTAAGATCGATAGTGGGCGTTTTATATGCACCAGTATGTATGCTGTAAGATCGATAGCGGGCGTTGTATATGTACCAGTATGTATGCTGTAAGATCGATAGCGGGCGTTGTATATATACCAGTATGTATGCTGTAAGATCGATAGCGGGCGTTGTATATGTACCAGTATGTATGCTGTAAGATCGATAGCGGGCGTTGTATATATACCAGTATGTATGCTGTAAGATCGATAGCGGGCGTTGTTCATGTGCCAGTATGTATGCTGTAAGATCGATAGCGGGCGTTGTTCATGTGCCAGTATGTATGTTGTAAGATCTATAACGGGCGTTGTGCGTGTACCAGTACATATGTTATAAGAACGTTAATTACCTTATGAATGAAAGTCTTGAAAACTGAAACCTAAAAACACGCTGTGTCTATACCTCTTTCTCGCTTACAATTCAAAGTAACTAGAACATGCCTCGCAGTAACTGATTTTATTGTTTTTATGTTGGTAAATAGCAATCTCAGTGTGACAATATGATGATCTCTAAAATATCTGTTTAATTAATAAATAAAAGTAGATGTTTTGGCGATTTTCCCCATTCATTTACGGTCAACATAGCCTGGTTAGAATTGCAAACTTGTCCAAACATATTATTTGTGAGCCAGTATAAAAAACAAAGGGTTTGTAACTCTTTTCACATTATTGTATGCATTACATGCCTTTCTTTCTTTTATGATGCAAATGAACTTTTCTAGAAATATTTAGCAATAATTTAAGCCTTTACATGTCACTTCGTTTTGTTCTAAATTGAACTTGATAAATGATTCACGGCTATGGTGCTGCCACCTATATTCTATTGGTGTGATTTAATTTCCTGCGTATAATCTTGTAAAACGTGCAGCAAATGGGTGGATTTTTGCCACTATCCAAAGCCCACGTATTTCTCCTCACTTCGTAAGAACAGGTATGAAACAATAACTGAGTATTTATTGCTTGAAATGAAACTGTTGTTAGATATATTTGGAAAATGTGGTACTTACGTATTCCATGATGACAAGAAAACCCACTTATATAGAAAAATATATGTGTGAAAACGACTGGTATGGGTAGATAAAGCTCTGTATAGAGGAGCGAACAACGTTTCGACCTTCCTCGGTCATCGTCAGGTTCATAAAGAAAGAAAGAGGTAACTGACCGATAGCTGACCATCGTGAACCTGACGATGACCGAGGAAGGTCGAAACGTTGTTCGCTCCTCTACACAGAGCTTTATCTACCCATACCAGGTGTTACGTATTGTTTGATCAGCGTTTGTTATTGGGTGTTATGAATTTAATATGTAAAGTGGAATAACCAATCCAAAATTGTTCAGTTACTGAAATAAAATATATCTTGAAATAGTTGCGGTCCTTCCACAATAAATGTAAGAACTAGTGTAATGTGTGAACAGTTCTATTGAAACAGATCATTGGAGGATATGAAATATTTAATGATTTACTATATAAGTTTTTAAATATGAAATGACAATTTATGCAAACTCTCTCATTTTGCCAATTTTTAGTAACTGTTTATGTGACGCTTATATATCCTTAGAAACTACTACGCTATCCAACAAAATAAAACTGAAGCAAATTCTCGATAGTTTAAAACTGTCATAAGTGCCATATTTATGCAAACTGATAAGAGTGGATGGAAAACAACATTTTACAAGGTAATTCATTGTGGCCCATGAAAAACAACAATATAACAGAGAGCATCAGAATGATTGTTTATTTTGCTTTTCTTGAAATAATTCCCATGTAAAGTGTTTAGTGAACCAGCTGAGCACTTTTTGTATTACTTCACTCTGAGATAAACTCTGGCACGAGTAATATTTTTTATCTAACTTGACGAAACTAAAGTCAATAATTTGAAGCAAATCTTATGACGCTTCGGTCAACATACTAACTTATTTACAAATAGCTCAATGTCCTTCGTTATACTCTATATGGGCTACTTTGTAGAACTTGGTAAAATGTTTACTAAGGTTATTTTATCCGAATTCAGATCGTGTGTAACTAATTTAGCTATGCAAAAACGGTTTTTCTTAACAGGTTATCTGTTAACTTTAGTCTCAAAATTAATGGTTTCTCATTTTAGCTTGTTCTCTTGTGGACAAATGTAGAATTTTGTTTTTGTATCTCTTAACTGTAAAACTGTCTACACTTTCACCAAGGTTTGTGATAATAACATATGGCAACGGCCATGTTTGAAATGAAAATATATTGACGTTTCTTCTCTTTTGTTTGTTATTTATATATATATATATATATAAAGCGTTCTAGTCATGCGAAACGTCTGAATTGCAATCTTTCAGAGTTGCTAAAGACATTTTGAATGCATTGTGTTTAATTAAGTTGAAATAAATAATTTTGTGATAAGTATTGTTTTTAAGGTTTGTGTTTTCTTGAATTTTAGTAAATTACAACAAGCATTTGGACATCACTAGAAAGACCGAACACTAGAATTTTGAGTCTCATCCTCGAGAGTAAGCGAGTTAGTATTTTCAAATATTCCTCTTCCAGAGTGAAATAATATCTGAACGGATAAAAAGGAACGTTTGTGCAACTTTTAATAGTGTCATGTTTTAATTGTCGTAAACCTCGAACCTCTTTAACTAATATCCTAAAATTTAAATTCTCGTTTTTGAAAAGGTGGCGTCGTAGTCGTTATCCATATGAAAACCTGTTAGGCCTTTTAATTTTCTTTCTAGTGATATGTAGATGCTTGCTTATATCGGAATAGATCATGGAGGGGTCGTAATAAAGTAGAAATGACGGAAAGTGTACTTTGTTAATAAAGAAAATTGTTAACAACTGCACGACTTTCTGTTGTCACTCTTTTCTTGTCGGTGTAACGTTTGTTTGTTTGTTTTTGGAATTTCGCACAAAGCTATTCGAGGGCTATCTGTGCTAGCCGTCCCTAATTTAGCAGTGTAAGACTAGAGGGAAGGCAGCTAGTCATCACCACCCACCGCCAACTCTTGGACTGCTCTTTTACCAACGAAAAGTAGGATTGACCGTAACATTATAACGCCCCCACGGCTGGCAGGGCGAGCATGTTTGACGCAACTCGGGCGCGAACCCGCGACCCTCAGATTACGAAGCGCACGCCTTAACGCGCTGGGGCATGCCAGGCCCACCGGTGTAACGTTCAAGTTGATGTTCCAAATCTCAAGAAAACAGGTATTCACTGAAGCAAGTTCGTATATAAGTGTTGCTCAAGTATTTAAAATATTTGTTAATAAAATTAATTATTTTATCTTGCGTAGAGTAGGAAATGAACAGTTCGATTATAAGCAGTCTTTGATTTATTTTAAGTAACTTTGCTAGCGGTGTTTTCGACCTTTCACCCAAAAATATCTAACAAGTTATGGCTTGCTTTGCGAAATTGTCAAGCACCGAAAAGGCGTTATTACATGTACAATTTTATGTGCAGCGCCTAGAAATTATGTATAACAGTGATTTCAAGAGACGTCGTGTGCAGAAAGCTTGTATTGACATAAACAACAATATCTAATAATTTATGTAAAAGTGTCAGTACTGCTCTGCAGAGTTACGAAACTAGAAACCGGATTTCAATAATCGTGGTGGGCAGAGCACAGCCAGTCTATTAGGTATCTTTGTGCTTACCACCTACTAATGAAACAAACAAAAGTGTCAGTAATGAAAAGCACTTTCATATACAAATATATCAAGATACACTTGATGTTAGACAGGAACAATCCACAGTAATTTTAGACTAAAGCAGATACACATCTGTCCAGCCCGCTCACTGGAAGTAATGTTATAAGTAATAAGGACGTATGAATATCGCCGAGAAAATCTGGACAGAAATAAAGGTTAAATATACAAACGTTCTTAGCAAAATTGTATCGATAAAGATATATTGTTGCTAGTATTTCTTTTAGCGCAAAGGCACACAATAAGCTCTTTATGTTCTGTTCACAGTAGGGAGTCCAACCCTGTATTTTAATATTGTAATCCGGAAACTGGTCACTGATCCACCAATCAGCCTGAAAAAGACAAATGAAGAATGTTAAAAATAACCTGAAGACATTATATAAATAATAAATAAACTAATTATCAAAATAGAAACTACATTTTTAAAGTTCATGAAGATGAAAACAGAACTAACCGTTTTGTTTAGCTTGTTTTTTTTTCCTCTTCTATAAAGTTTGTATTTAAAAATGAACAATTAATAGTGGTATATATTAAGTATAATAGTATCTTATGAAAAACAGATAGACCTCGCCGAAACATATCGATGTAAATACATTAAAATGCTCTTGGTTCAAGATAAATAAAATCAAAGTCAGGAAACAAAGGTACGTTTGTTTTTCAAAAGAAAAATCAATCAATCATTTAGCATATAAATTATGGGATAAACGTCTTAATAGAGAAAGATAATGTAACTAAGGTTTGCTTTATTGTATGCATGTTGATTAATAGGGAGATTTTTATCGTATGACTTCACAAAGATATGTTAAAGCCCAGTGGTTCAAAGATAATCTTGCAATCTTAACGTTAAAACTGGTGTTTCGATACCCGTGTCGGATACAGTATAGATAATCCACAGTGACGCTGTAAAACAAATCTGTTGTGACTTTATTGAATATTCTCTTATTTTTGAACAGCACCATCTATCGGGATTCAAGAGAAAAGTTTAAGACGTTTCGAAAATTAAATATGAATATGTTTATGTCGCAAAAACGTTTGCTTCAAAATAAAGGTACAACTTGAACATCTATTGAAAATAGCAACTGTTCACTTGAACTTTATTTTACCTCTAGAAAATAAACTCCTGTATTATTATAGGTTCTTTTAATAATTTTAATATAGTTCTTATTAAAGAAAGTTTCAGCCGTTCAGCATATGTTGTTTTTACGAACTTGAGAATCCAATGAAAATTAAAATGCATTTCTTTGACCTGAAATAACCTTTACCTCAAGGTATTATTTTTATATAAATGACAAGTATATTTCATTAAGATTTTTTCGTGAATGATGTTTTTCTCATTTCGTTGATCGAGAGTTCTGTCAGTTATTTGACATGGTCGCTGAACCATTGTAAAAACTGTCTCGAATAATTGTCAAAATTTAGGTTATATGTTAATAAATTTCAACAGATGGCGCTACATGCACACATCTGTAAACGCCGGAAATGTAATAAATATTCCGTGATTATATCACCTAACTAGGTAAATGATCTCATAATTATGTAAACATTAACGTTGTGTACGCCAGATTTATTCACATATTCGAAATATTAATACAAAAAGAAAAGCATTTATACAGTAGAGAGAGAGAAGTAGCACGTACAACATTGTATCTTAAAAACCCTTACTGCGAACTGCATGTTATAAAAACATAAATTATTACAGGATTGACTATTGGAATACATAGAAGATTCAATATATACTAGTTCCATAATACTTTATATACGTTAAGTGCCTGAACTCACCGAACTGTGACAAACGTACTAAAATTTATGACACGACCTTCACAAGTAAATCTTCAAAATGTTGGTCATCGGCCTCAGTGCATTCTTTTGTATGACCCGAAATTACACTTAAGAGTTGAAATACTTCGATCTCAAAAAACGTGTACGACACTGGTAACAACAGTAAACATTATGTGGATGTGCATTAAAGGGAATATAAAACACTACATAAGATATATTGGACTACCTCGTGGAATTACTTCAACTGACTTACAGCTTACTTGCACGGTAATAAAATCATATTTTCATACAGAAGTACGACAAGTTGACATAAGACACTGTGTTCAGGTTTTCTTCACAACATAAAGTACAAAAAAAAAGAGAGAGAGTTGACACAAACTTCCCACTTGGTCAGGTGCATGTTTGGTTAAACTATATTATAGAAGCTAGCTGGCGATTCGAATAGCAAAAACTATATCAAAATTATGCACTCAAAAGTGCCAAGTCGACGGAGAAATACCATTAGGCCGTCTAACCATTTAAACTCGAAGCCGCCAAGTTTATCCAACCAGTTGTTGACATTTTCCAATTAACACACTCAATGTGCCAAGAAAAACAAATACAAAAAGTAACCATTATACAATCCATTTTACTCCGCTGTTTCAGGTTATAGGGCACGTTCTCTCAGTTATCGGCCTATCTGGTGTTGAAAACTTCCAGAATCAATATTACATATTAAATTCAGAAACTCAGGAACTTTTTTTAAAATATGCAAATAATGTAAAGTGTTTGAAATCGCTTTTATTAAACGATACAGAAACTGATGCTTCCAAGGTTTATATGCTATTTATTAACTATGGTTACGTCTGTAATAGATTGTTTAAACATGTAAAATGTGTTTTTGTTTCATTTTGTATTGTGATTGTAAGAAATAACTAAGATTTAGGTGATTTATCTATAATTCTAATTAAAAACAACATTCCACCAATTAACGGTTTTTTTAAACAACGTTCAATAAAAAATGTTTTTAAAAAAAAAACACTATCGTTCCACCAATCAACGTTTTTCAAAAACCAACATGCCACCAATCAACGTTTTTAAATATACTAACGCTCCACCAATCAACGTTTTTTAAAGAACCTACCATTTCACCAATCAACGTTTTTAAAAATACTAACGTTCCACCAATCAACGTTTTTTAAAGAACCTACCATTTCACCAATCAACGTTTTTAAAAATACTAACGTTCCACCAATCAACGTTTTTTAAAGAAACTACCATTTCACCAATCAACGTTTTTAGATATACTAACGCTCCACCAATCAACGTTTTTTAAAGAACCTACCATTTCACCAATCAACGTTTTTAAAAATACTAACGTTCCACCAATCAACGTTTTTTAAAGAAACTACCATTTCACCAATCAACGTTTTTAAAAATACTAACGTTCCACCAATCAACGTTTTTCGTCTTGTAGATTTTTCTGACAAAACAGTCTCTCTTTCCTTTCTCTCACACACAAATGTTATTTTAAATCTTCATTATCTACGACTGACGGTTAAGGCATCGCGTCTATGTTAGACTGTGCTTATAAAATGGAAATTAATATACTACCAATAGGCGGCTCTCACTGGCATTATTTAATATTCAATACGTATATAAGAGAAGAACATCGTATTTGATCGATCACTAAGTAAGAACTGAAAATTGATAGTTATCACTAGTACACTTCTTCTGATGAGAAAAAGAAAAAAAATAATAAATGAACAAAGAGTTAGTCCTAAGTAATAATAAATAACTAAATGTGACAGTATGCCATATGTTATCCAAAACACTTAAAATACCTCAGGTTATTAGCAGTACGTAAAGGACTGTACATAAATCCACACTAATAAACAAAGTGTGATTCTGAAGATGATTGAACTAATATGAAATAATTTATGGTCTCATTGTATGGAGTTTCCTTCACGATGAATTTTTACAATGAATGGATAGATGACCGATTGCTCTGTACAAATGGTATAGTCGATACTATTTACCCTTAAAGCAAATTGTAGCTGTCAAATAAACAAACTTTAATGATGGATCACTATCTGTTTACCAAACAACTTTAATGATGAATAAATCTACCTGTCTGCTAAATAAATTGTAATGTTGGATAACTTTACTTGTTCAGTAAACAATTGTCATGATGGCTAATTCTACCTGTCCGCACAAAAAACTGTAATGATGGATAAATCTAGCTGTCCAGTAAAATCCTGTAATAACGGATAATTCTACCTGTCTACAAAAAGAAAACAAACTGTAATGATGGATAACTCTAGCTGTCCAGTAAAATCCTGTAATAATGGATCATTCTACTTGTCCACAAAAAAAAACCAACAAAAACAAACTGTAATGATGGATATCTCTAGCTGTCCAGTAAAATCCTGTAATAATGGATAATTCTACCTGTCCACAAAAAATCCCTGTAATGATGGATAACTCTAGCTGTCCAGTGAAATCCTGTTCAGCAAACAAATTGTAATAGTGCACTATTGTTACATCTCACCACACAATATACTATTAAACTCTACATACCAGTAAAACTAAACAAATTGTAATAGTGCACTATTGTTACATCTCACCACACAATATACTATTAAACTCTACATACCACTAAAACTAAACAAATTGTAATAGTGTACTATTGTTACATCTCACCACACAATATACTATTAAACTCTACATACCAGTAAAACTAAACAAATTGTAATAGTGTACTATTGTTACATCTCACCACACAATATACTATTAAACTCTACATACCAGTAAAACTAAACAAATTGTGTACTATTGTTACATCTCACCACACAATATACTATTAAACTCTACATACCAGTAAAACTAAACAAATTGTGTACTATTGTTACATCTCACCACACAATATACTATTAAACTCTACATACCAGTAAAACTAAACAAATTGTAATAGTGTACTATTGTTACATCTCACCACACAATATACTATTAAACTCTACATACCAGTAAAACTAAACAAATTGTAATAGTGCACTATTGTTACATCTCACCACACAATATACTATTAAACTCTACATACCAGTAAAACTAAACAAATTGTAATAGTGTACTATTGTTACATCTCACCACACAATATACTATTAAACTCTACATACCAGTAAAACTAAACAAATTGTAATAGTGCACTATTGTTACATCTCACCACACAATATACTATTAAACTCTACATACCAGTAAAACTAAACAAATTGTAATAGTGTACTATTGTTACATCTCACCACACAATATACTATTAAACTCTACATACCAGTAAAACTAAACAAATTGTAATAGTGTACTATTGTTACATCTCACCACACAATATACTATTAAACTCTACATACCAGTAAAACTAAACAAATTGTAATAGTGTACTATTGTTACATCTCACCACACAATATACTATTAAACTCTACATACCAGTAAAACTAAACAAATTGTAATAGTGCACTATTGTTACATCTCACCACACAATATACTATTAAACTCTACATACCAGTAAAACTAAACAAATTGTAATAGTGTACTATTGTTACATCTCACCACACAATATACTATTAAACTCTACATACCAGTAAAACTAAACAAATTGTAATAGTGCACTATTGTTACATCTCACCACACAATATACTATTAAACTCTACATACCAGTAAAACTAAACAAATTGTAATAGTGTACTATTGTTACATCTCACCACACAATATACTATTAAACTCTACATACCAGTAAAACTAAACAAATTGTAATAGTGCACTATTGTTACATCTCACCACACAATATACTATTAAACTCTACATACCAGTAAAACTAAACAAATTGTAATAGTGTACTATTGTTACATCTCACCACACAATATACTATTAAACTCTACATACCAGTAAAACTAAACAAATTGTAATAGTGTACTATTGTTACATCTCACCACACAATATACTATTAAACTCTACATACCAGTAAAACTAAACAAATTGTAATAGTGTACTATTGTTACATCTCACCACACAATATACTATTAAACTCTACATACCAGTAAAACTAAACAAATTGTAATAGTGTACTATTGTTACATCTCACCACACAATATACTATTAAACTCTACATACCAGTAAAACTAAACAAATTGTAATAGTGTACTATTGTTACATCTCACCACACAATATACTATTAAACTCTACATACCAGTAAAACTAAACAAATTGTAATAGTGTACTATTGTTACATCTCACCACACAATATACTATTAAACTCTACATACCAGTAAAACTAAACAAATTGTAATAGTGTACTATTGTTACATCTCACCACACAATATACTATTAAACTCTACATACCAGTAAAACTAAACAAATTGTAATAGTGTACTATTGTTACATCTCACCACACAATATACTATTAAACTCTACATACCAGTAAAACTAAACAAATTGTAATAGTGTACTATTGTTACATCTCACCACACAATATACTATTAAACTCTACATACCAGTAAAACTAAACAAATTGTAATAGTGTACTATTGTTACATCTCACCACACAATATACTATTAAACTCTACATACCAGTAAAACTAAACAAATTGTAATAGTGTACTATTGTTACATCTCACCACACAATATACTATTAAACTCTACATACCAGTAAAACTAAACAAATTGTAATAGTGTACTATTGTTACATCTCACCACACAATATACTATTAAACTCTACATACCAGTAAAACTAAACAAATTGTAATAGTGTACTATTGTTACATCTCACCACACAATATACTATTAAACTCTACATACCAGTAAAACTAAACAAATTGTAATAGTGTACTATTGTTACATCTCACCACACAATATACTATTAAACTCTACATACCAGTAAAACTAAACAAATTGTAATAGTGTACTATTGTTACATCTCACCACACAATATACTATTAAACTCTACATACCAGTAAAACTAAACAAATTGTAATAGTGTACTATTGTTACATCTCACCACACAATATACTATTAAACTCTACATACCAGTAAAACTAAACAAATTGTAATAGTGTACTATTGTTACATCTCACCACACAATATACTATTAAACTCTACATACCAGTAAAACTAAACAAATTGTAATAGTGTACTATTGTTACATCTCACCACACAATATACTATTAAACTCTACATACCAGTAAAACTAAACAAATTGTAATAGTGTACTATTGTTACATCTCACCACACAATATACTATTAAACTCTACATACCAGTAAAACTAAACAAATTGTAATAGTGTACTATTGTTACATCTCACCACACAATATACTATTAAACTCTACATACCAGTAAAACTAAACAAATTGTAATAGTGTACTATTGTTACATCTCACCACACAATATACTATTAAACTCTACATACCAGTAAAACTAAACAAATTGTAATAGTGTACTATTGTTACATCTCACCACACAATATACTATTAAACTCTACATACCAGTAAAACTAAACAAATTGTAATAGTGTACTATTGTTACATCTCACCACACAATATACTATTAAACTCTACATACCAGTAAAACTAAACAAATTGTAATAGTGTACTATTGTTACATCTCACCACACAATATACTATTAAACTCTACATACCAGTAAAACTAAACAAATTGTAATAGTGTACTATTGTTACATCTCACCACACAATATACTATTAAACTCTACATACCAGTAAAACTAAACAAATTGTAATAGTGTACTATTGTTACATCTCACCACACAATATACTATTAAACTCTACATACCAGTAAAACTAAACAAATTGTAATAGTGTACTATTGTTACATCTCACCACACAATATACTATTAAACTCTACATACCAGTAAAACTAAACAAATTGTAATAGTGTACTATTGTTACATCTCACCACACAATATACTATTAAACTCTACATACCAGTAAAACTAAACAAATTGTAATAGTGTACTATTGTTACATCTCACCACACAATATACTATTAAACTCTACATACCAGTAAAACTAAACAAATTGTAATAGTGTACTATTGTTACATCTCACCACACAATATACTATTAAACTCTACATACCAGTAAAACTAAACAAATTGTAATAGTGTACTATTGTTACATCTCACCACACAATATACTATTAAACTCTACATACCAGTAAAACTAAACAAATTGTAATAGTGTACTATTGTTACATCTCACCACACAATATACTATTAAACTCTACATACCAGTAAAACTAAACAAATTGTAATAGTGTACTATTGTTACATCTCACCACACAATATACTATTAAACTCTACATACCAGTAAAACTAAACAAATTGTAATAGTGTACTATTGTTACATCTCACCACACAATATACTATTAAACTCTACATACCAGTAAAACTAAACAAATTGTAATAGTGTACTATTGTTACATCTCACCACACAATATACTATTAAACTCTACATACCAGTAAAACTAAACAAATTGTAATAGTGTACTATTGTTACATCTCACCACACAATATACTATTAAACTCTAATACCTAAAACTAAACAAATTGTAATAGTGTGTACTATTGTTACATCTATTGTTACACCACACAATATACTATTAAACTCTACATACCAGTAAAACTAAACAAATTGTAATAGTGTACTATTGTTACATCTCACCACACAATATACTATTAAACTCTACATACCAGTAAAACTAAACAAATTGTAATAGTGTACTATTGTTACATCTCACCACACAATATACTATTAAACTCTACATACCAGTAAAACTAAACAAATTGTAATAGTGTACTATTGTTACATCTCACCACACAATATACTATTAAACTCTACATACCAGTAAAACTAAACAAATTGTAATAGTGTACTATTGTTACATCTCACCACACAATATACTATTAAACTCTACATACCAGTAAAACTAAACAAATTGTAATAGTGTACTATTGTTACATCTCACCACACAATATACTATTAAACTCTACATACCAGTAAAACTAAACAAATTGTAATAGTGTACTATTGTTACATCTCACCACACAATATACTATTAAACTCTACATACCAGTAAAACTAAACAAATTGTAATAGTGTACTATTGTTACATCTCACCACACAATATACTATTAAACTCTACATACCAGTAAAACTAAACAAATTGTAATAGTGTACTATTGTTACATCTCACCACACAATATACTATTAAACTCTACATACCAGTAAAACTAAACAAATTGTAATAGTGTACTATTGTTACATCTCACCACACAATATACTATTAAACTCTACATACCAGTAAAACTAAACAAATTGTAATAGTGTACTATTGTTACATCTCACCACACAATATACTATTAAACTCTACATACCAGTAAAACTAAACAAATTGTAATAGTGTACTATTGTTACATCTCACCACACAATATACTATTAAACTCTACATACCAGTAAAACTAAACAAATTGTAATAGTGTACTATTGTTACATCTCACCACACAATATACTATTAAACTCTACATACCAGTAAAACTAAACAAATTGTAATAGTGTACTATTGTTACATCTCACCACACAATATACTATTAAACTCTACATACCAGTAAAACTAAACAAATTGTAATAGTGTACTATTGTTACATCTCACCACACAATATACTATTAAACTCTACATACCAGTAAAACTAAACAAATTGTAATAATTGTTACATCTCACCACACAATATACTATTAAACTCTACATACCAGTAAAACTAAACAAATTGTAATAGTGTACTATTGTTACATCTCACCACACAATATACTATTAAACTCTACATACCAGTAAAACTAAACAAATTGTAATAGTGTACTATTGTTACATCTCACCACACAATATACTATTAAACTCTACATACCAGTAAAACTAAACAAATTGTACATACCAGTAAAACTAAACAAATTGTAATACTATTGTTACATCTCACCACACAATATACTATTAAACTCTACATACCAGTAAAACTAAACAAATTGTAATAGTGTACTATTGTTACATCTCACCACACAATATACTATTAAACTCTACATACCAGTAAAACTAAACAAATTGTAATAGTGTACTATTGTTACATCTCACCACACAATATACTATTAAACTCTACATACCAGTAAAACTAAACAAATTGTAATAGTGTACTATTGTTACATCTCACCACACAATATACTATTAAACTCTACATACCAGTAAAACTAAACAAATTGTAATAGTGTAGTGTATTGTTACATCTCACCACACAATATACTATTAAACTCTACATACCAGTAAAACTAAACAAATTGTAATAGTGTACTATTGTTACAGCTCACCACACAATATACTATTAAACTCTACATACCAGTAAAACTAAACAAATTGTAATAGTGTACTATTGTTACATCTCACCACACAATATACTATTAAACTCTACATACCAGTAAAACTAAACAAATTGTAATAGTGTACTATTGTTACATCTCACCACACAATATACTATTAAACTCTACATACCAGTAAAACTAAACAAATTGTAATAGTGTACTATTGTTACATCTCACCACACAATATACTATTAAACTCTACATACCAGTAAAACTAAACAAATTGTAATAGTGTACTATTGTTACATCTCACCACACAATATACTATTAAACTCTACATACCAGTAAAACTAAACAAATTGTAATAGTGTACTATTGTTACATCTCACCACACAATATACTATTAAACTCTACATACCAGTAAAACTAAACAAATTGTAATAGTGTACTATTGTTACATCTCACCACACAATATACTATTAAACTCTACATACCAGTAAAACTAAACAAATTGTAATAGTGTACTATTGTTACATCTCACCACACAATATACTATTAAACTCTACACACCAGTAAAACTAAACAAATTGTAATAGTGTACTATTGTTACATCTCACCACACAATATACTATTAAACTCTACATACCAGTAAAACTAAACAAATTGTAATAGTGTACTATTGTTATATCTCACCACACAATATACTATTAAACTCTACATACCAGTAAAACTAAACAAATTGTAATAGTGCACTATTGTTACATCTCACCACACAATATACTATTAAACTCTACATACCAGTAAAACTAACTACGGCTATGGATTACTAGACGTAATAACGAAATGTATTCCTTGATAACACTGTTCGACAACTCTAATTATCCAGTAAACAAACTGCCTGTTATCATGACAACGGAACTGTACCTGTATGGAAATTGGACTTGTATCAAGTTTCAAGTATCCAAACAAAATCTATCTATCAGAACTCTCTTTTTCTATTTATCTACATTCTCATTGTACAGTAACCTACCAACAATTATTGTTAAAGCTCGCATAACAGTCTAAAGCCACCAACCAACATTTCTACCTGTATAAAACACCCACTTCTTCATTAGAAGATCTAATATTACTTTCCTTTTTACTCTATTATTGTTAAAACTGAGTTCCCACCTTACAACCTTCTAACATAAAATGTTTTACTATTATTAAGTTAACCTCCAAACCACACAATTTATTATATTAAGTTAACCTCCAACCCACACAATTTATTATATTAAGTTAACCTCCAAACCACACAATTTATTATATTAAGTTAACCTCCAAACCACACAATTTATTATATTAAGTTAACTTCCAAACCACACAATTTATTATATTAAGTTAACCTCCAAACCACACAATTTATTATATTAAGTTAACCTCCACACAATTTATTACTAACCTTCCTCTTTCTATTATTTTTACACCTATATTTTCATCATAAAATCTAAAACAATTTTCTACCTATAATACTGATATATAGCTACCTTTCCACCACACAATCTTCCACCTACCTTTCTAACTGCACTATTGTAACACCTACCTATCTCGACATCACAAATTCAAACACCAAACTTCACACCTCTAATACCGTTACACCTAAAGTCTCACCATACAACTTACTAACAATCTTCGCGCCTGTGCTATTGTTACCTCTACTTACTCAACACAAAACCTACTATTACCTTCCATTCTTTGTGTACTATTGTTACACCTCACCATACAATATATCATTACCTTCCTTTCTTTGTGTACTATTGTTACTCCTCACCACACAATATACCATTATCTTCCTTTCTTTGTGTACTATTGTTACACCTCACCATGCAATATATCATTACCTTCCTTTCTTCGTGTACTCTTGTTACACCTCACCACACAATATACAATTATCTTCCTTTCTCTGTGTACTATTGTTACACCTCACCACACAACATACAATTATCTTCCTTTTTTCGTGTACTATTGTTACACCTCACCACACAATATACAATTATCTTCCTTTCTTTGTGTACTATTGTTACACCTCACCACACAATATACAATTATCTTCCTTTCTTTTTGTACTATTGTTATACCTCACCATACAATATATCATTACCTTCCTTTCTTTGTGTACTATTGTTACTCCTCACCACACAATATACAATTATCTTCCTTTCTTTGTGTACTATTGTTAAACCTCACCACACAATATACAGTTATCTTCCTTTCTTTGTGTACTATTGTTACACCTCATCATACAATATACAATTATCTTCCTTTCTTTGTGTACTATTGTTACACCTCACCATACAATATATCATTACCTTCCTTTCTTTGTGTACTATTGTTACACCTCACCATACAATATATCATTACCTTCCTTTCTTCGTGTAGTCTTGTTACACCTCACCATACAATATACAATTATCTTCCTTTCTTTGTGTACTATTGTTACACCTCACCATGCAATATATCATTACCTTCTTTTCTTCGAGTAATATTGTTACACCTCACCACACAATATACAATTACCTTCCTTTCTTTGAGTACTATTGATACACCTCACCATACAATATATCATTACCTTCCTTTCTTTGTGTACTATTGTTACACCTCACCATACAATATATCATTACCTTCCTTTCTTTGTGTACTATTGTTACACCTCACCATACAATATATCATTACCTTCCTTTCTTTGTGTACTATTGTTACACCTCACCATACAATATATCATTACTTTCATTTCTTCGTGTAGTCTTGTTACACCTCACCACACAATATACAGTTATCTTCCTTTCTTCGTGTATTATTGTTACACCTCACCACACAATATACAATTATCTTCCTTTCTTTGTGTACTATTGTTACACCTCACCACACAATATACAATTATCTTCCTTTCTTTGTGTACTATTGTTACACCTCACCACACAATATACAATTATCTTCCTTTCTTTGTGTACTATTGTTACACCTCACCACACAATATACAATTATCTTCCTTTCTTTGTGTACTATTGTTACACCTCACCTCACAATATATCATTATCTTTCCTTTTCTTTTGTGTACTATTGTTACACCTCACCACACAATATACAATTATCTTCCTTTTTTTTCGTGTAATTATTGTTACTCCTCACCACACAATATACAATTATCTTCCTTTCTTTCGTGTACTATTGTTACACCTCACCACACAATATACCATTATCTTTCCTTTCTTTGTGTACTATTGTTACACCTCACCATACAATATATCATTACCTTCCTTTCTTCGTGTACTATTGTTACTCCTCACCACACAATATACAATTATCTTCCTTTTCTTTGTGTACTATTGTTAAACCTCACCACACAATATACAGTTAT
This sequence comes from Tachypleus tridentatus, assembly GCF_004210375.1. Lineage (NCBI taxonomy): Eukaryota > Metazoa > Arthropoda > Merostomata > Xiphosura > Limulidae > Tachypleus > Tachypleus tridentatus. Next base: position 7,357,780 of record NC_134835.1, on the reverse strand, counting down.
CTTCCTTTCTTTGTGTACTATTGTTACACCTCATCATACAATATACAATTATCTTCCTTTCTTTTTGTACTATTGTTATTACCTCACCATACAATATATCATTACCTTCCTTTTCTTTGTGTACTATTGTTACACCTCACCACACAATATACAATTATCTTCCTTTCTTTCGTGTACTATTGTTACACCTCACCACACAATATACAATTATCTTCCTTTCTTTGTGTACTATTGTTACACCTCACCACACAACATACAATTATCTTCCTTTCTTTGTAAACTATTGTTACACCTCACCACACAATATACAATTATCTTCCTTTCTTTGTGTACTATTGTTACACCTCACCACACAATATACAATTATCTTCCTTTCTTTTGTACTATTGTTATACCTCACCATACAATATATCATTACCTTCCTTTCTTTGTGTACTATTGTTACTCCTCACCACACAATATACAATTATCTTCCTTTCTTTGTGTACTATTGTTAAACCTCACCACACAATATACAGTTATCTTCCTTTCTTTGTGTACTATTGTTACACCTCATCATACAATATACAATTATCTTCCTTTCTTTTTGTACTATTGTTATACCTCACCATACAATATATCATTACCTTCCTTTCTTTGTGTATTATTGTTACACCTCACCATACAATATATCATTACCTTCCTTTCTTTGTGTAGTATTGTTACACCTCACCATACAATATACAATTATCTTCCTTTCTTTGTGTACTATTGTTACACCTCACCATGCAATATATCATTATCTTCTTTCTTTTTTCCTTCGAGTAATATTGTTACACCTCACCACACAATATACAATTACCTTCCTTTCTTTGAGTACTATTGTTACACCTCACCATACAATATATCATTACCTTCCTTTCTTTGTGTACTATTGTTACACCTCACCATACAATATATCATTATTCCATTTCTTTCGTGTAGTCTTGTTACACCTCTCACACACATATATACAGTTATCTTCCTTTCTTTCGTGTATTATTGTTACACCTCACCACACAATATACAATTATCTTCCTTTCATTGTGTACTATTGTTACACCTCACCACACAGTATACAATTATCTTCCTTTCTTTGTGTACTATTGTTACACCTCACCATACAATATATCATTACCTTCCTTTCTTTGTGTACTATTGTTACACCTCACCACACAATATACAATTATCTTCCTTTCTTCGTGTACTATTGTTACTCCTCACCACACAATATACAATTATCTTCCTTTCTTTGTGTACTATTGTTACACCTCACCACACAATATACAATTATCTTCCTTTCTTTGTGTACTATTGTTACACCTCACCATACACAATATACAATTATCTTCCTTTCTTTTTTTTGTAATTATTGTTATACACCTCACCATACAATATATCATTATCTTCCTTTCTTTGTGTACTATTGTTACACCTCACCATACAATATATCATTACCTTCCTTTCTTCGTGTAGTCTTGTTACACCTCACCATACAATATACAATTATCTTCCTTTCTTTGTGTACTATTGTTACACCTCACCTCACAACATATCATTACCTTCCTTTCTTTGTGTACTATTGTTACACCTCACCACACAATATACAATTATCTTCCTTTCTTTGTGTACTATTGTTACCCCTCACCATGCAATATATCATTACCTTTTCTTCCTTCTGAGTAATATTGTTACACCTCACCACACAATATACAATTATCCTTCCTTTTCTTTGAGTACTATTGATACTCCCCACCATACAATATATCATCATCTTCCTTTCTTTTGTGTACTATTGTTACACCTCACCATACAATATATCATTACCTTCCTTTCTTTGTGTACTATTGTTACACCTCACCATACAATATATCATTACTTTCATTTCTTCGTGTAGTCTTGTTACACCTCACCACACAATATACAGTTATCTTCCTTTCTTCGTGTACTATTGTTACACCTCACCACACAATATACAATTATCTTCCTTTCTTTTGTGTACTATTGTTACACCTCACCACACAATATACAATTATCTTCCTTTTCTTTTGTGTACTATTGTTACACCCTCACCTCACAATATATCATTATCTTTCTTTTTTCTTGTGTACTATTGTTACACCTCACCACACAATATACAATTATCTTCCTTTTTTTTCGTGTACTATTGTTACTTCCTCACCACACAATATACAATTATCTTTCCTTTCTTTTGTGTACTATTGTTACTCCCTCACCATACACAATATACAATTATCTTCTTCCTTTCTTTTGTATTATTGTTATTCCTCACCATACCATATATCATTACCTTTCCTTTCTTGTGTACTATTGTTACACCTCCCACCATACAATATATCATTATCTTCCTTTCTTCGTGTAGTCTTGTTACACCTCACCATACAATATACAATTATCTTCCTTTCTTTGTGTACTATTGTTACACCTCACCTCACAACATCATCTACTATCATTTTCCTTTCTTTTGTGTATTATTATAATCCATACACCTCACCACACAATATACAATTATCTTCCTTTCTTTGTGTACTATTGTTACCCCTCACCATGCAATATATCATCTTTCTTTTTTCCTCGAGTAATATTGTTACTCCTTCCCTCACATTAATCTACAATTATCTTCTTTTTTCTTTTGTGTATATTATTGTTACAACTTCCTCACCATACAATATATCATTATTCCTCCTTTCTTTTGTGTATTATTGTTGCATACTCCTCACCACACAATATACTATTATCTTCCTTTTTTTTGTGCTATTGTTACAACCTCACAACACAATATACAATTATCTTTCCTTCTTTTGTGTACTATTGTTACACCTCACCACACAATATACAATTATCTTTCCTTTCTTCCTGTACTATTGTTACACCTCACCACACAATATGCAATCATCTTCCTTTCTTTGTATACTATTGTTACACCTCAAGACACAATATACAATTATCTTCCTTTCTTCGTGTACCATTGTTAAATGTCACCATACAATATACAATTATCTTCCTTTCTTAGTGTACTATTGTTACACCTCACCATACAATATATCATTATCTTTCCTTTCTTTCTTCCTGTAATTTTGTTACACCTCTCACCACAATATACAATTATCTTCTTTTCTTTGTGTACTATTGTTACACCTCACCATACAATATACTGTTATCTTCCTTTCTTCGTGTACTATTGTTACACCTCCCCATACAATATACCATTACCTTTCTTTCTTTGTGTACTATTGTTACACCTCACCTCACAATATACCATTATCTTCCCTTCTTCGTGTACTATTGTTACACCTCACTCACACAATATACCATTATCTTCCTTTCTTCGTGTACTATTGTTACACCTCACCATACAATATACCATTACCTTCCTTTCTTGGTGTACTATTGTTACACCTCACCTTACAATATACCATTACCTTCCTTTCTTCGTGTACTAATGTTACACCTCACCATACAATATACCATTACCTTCATTTCTTTGTGTACTATTGTTACACCTCACCTCACAATATACCATTATCTTTCTTCCTTTTCCTTCGTGTACTATTGTTACACCTCATCACACTACTATCATATTATCTTCCATTCTTCGTGTACTATTGTTACACCTCACCACATAATATACTGTTACCTTCCTTTTTCTTGTACTATTGTTACAAATACTTCCTCAACACACCATCTACTATCATCTTCCTTTATTCCTATAAGTATTACAATGCTTCCTCAACACACCATCTACTATCATCTTCCTTTCTTTTCTATTATTATATAAATACTTTTCAACACACCATTTACTATCATCTTTCCTTTTTTCCTGTTACAAATACTTCCTATTATTATCAACTTATTATTTCTTCCTATAACACACCATCTACTCCATTATCCATATCTACTATCATCTTTCTTCTTTTTCCTATGCTATATATGTTATAAATACTTCCTCAACACACCATCTACTATCATCTTTCTTTCTTTTTCTTCCTATATTGTTATCTTTTTCTTTTCCTATAAGTAATACTTCCCTCAACACACCATCTACTATCATCTTCCTTTTCTTCCTATAAGTATTGTTATAAATATTTTCCTCAACACACCATCTACTATCATCTTCCTTTTCTTCCTATAGTATTGTTATAAATACTTCCTCAACACACCATCTACTATCATCTTTCCTTTTTCTTCCTATAAGTATTGTTATAAATACTTCCTCAACACACCATCTACTATCATCTTCCTTTCTTCTCTATAAGTATTGTTATAAATACTTCCTCAACACACCATCTACTATCATCTTCCTTTTTTTCCTATACTATTATGCCATACTATCAATTACTTCTTTCAACACACCATCTACTATCATCTTTCCTTTTTTCCTATAAGTATTGTTATAAATACTTCCTCAACACACCATCTACTATCATCTTCCTTTTCTTCCTATATTTATTGTTAGAAATACTTCCTCAACACACCATCTACTATCATCTTCCTTTTTCTTCCTATAAGTATTATCAACATTACCATAAATTCTTCCTCAACACACCATCTACTATCATCTTTCCTTTCTTTTCCTATATTTATTGTATATAAATACATCTTTCAACACACCATCTACTATCATCTTCCTTTTCTTCCTATGCTATTGTTACAATACATTTCCTCAACACACCATCTACTATCATCTTCCTTTTTTCCTATTTATTATTATATATACTTCCTCAACACACCATCTACTATCATCTTCCTTTTTCTTTCCTATAAGTATTATTATAAATACCTCCTCAACACACCATCTACTATCATCTTCCTTTTTCCTTCCCTAGTATTATTGTTATAAATACTTCCTCAACACACCATCTACTATCATCTTTTTTCTTTCCTATAAGTATTGTTACAATACTCTCCTCAACACACCATCTACTATCATCTTCCTTTTCTACTATGCTAGTGTTATTATAACATACTTCCTCAACATTCATCCATCATCTACTATCATCTTTTTCCTTTTCCTAAGCTATTATTTTATAAATACTTCCCTTAACACACCATCTACTATCATCTTCCTTTTCTTCCTATAAGTATTATTATACATTCTTATCTCAACACACCATCTATCTATTATCATCTTCCTCATCTACTATTTTTCCTATAAGTATATAGTTATAAATACTTCTCTCATTATACCATCTACTATCATCTTCCTTTTTTTCCTATAAGTATTGTTATACATTTCCTCATCTACACACCATCTACTATCATCTTTCCTCTTTCTTTCCTATAAGTATTATTGTTATAAATACTTCCTCAATTACACCATCTACTATCATCTTCCTTTTTCTTCCTATAAGTATTAGTTATAAATACTTCCTTTTCAACACACCATCTACTATCATCTTTCCTTTTCTTCCTATAAGTATTGTTATAAATACTTCCTCAACACACCATCTACTATCATCTTCCTTTCTTCCTATATATTATTGTTATAAATACTTCTCAACACACCATCTACTATCATCTTCCTTTTTTTCTTCCTATAAGTATTGTTATAAATACTTTTTTTCAACATACATCCATCTACTATCATCTTCCTCTTTTCTTCCTATAAGTATTGTTATAAATACTTTCCTCAACACACCATCTACTATCATCTTCCTCCTTTTTCCTATAAGTATTGTTACAAATACTTTCTTCAACACATTCATCTACTATCATCTTCCTTTTCTTCCTATAAGTTATTGTTTAAATACTTCCTCAACACACCATCTACTATCATCTTCCTTTTCTTCCTATAAGTATTGTTTATAAATACTTCCTCAACACACCATCTACTATCATCTTCCTTTTCTTCCTATAAGTATTGTTATAAATACTTCCTCAACACACCATCTACTATCATCTTCCTTTTTCTTCCTATGTTATTGTTATAAATACTTCCTCAACACACCATCTACTATCATCTTCCTTTTCTTCCTATAAGTTATTGTTAAATACTTCCTCAACACACCATCTACTATCATCTTCCTTTTTCTTTTCTATCCTTATTAGTTATAAATACTTCCTCAACACACCATCTACTATCATCTTCCTTTTTTTTCCTATAGTATTGTTATAAATACTTCCTCAACACACCATCTACTATCATCTTCCTTTCTCTTCCTATAAGTATTGTTATAAATACTTCCTCAACACACCATCTACTATCATCTTCCTTTTCTTCCTATAAGTATTGTTACAAATACTTCTTCTCAACACACCATCTACTATCATCTTCCTTTCTCTTTCTATATGTATTGTTATAAATACTTTTTCAACACACCATCTACTATCATCTTCCTTTTTTTTCCTATGCTATTGTTATAAATACTTCCTCAACACACCATCTACTATCATCTTTCCTTTCTTCCTATAGTATTGTTATAAATACTTTTCAACACACCATCTACTATCATCTTCCTTTTCTTTCTTATAAGTATTGTTACAAATACTTCCTCAACACACCATCTACTATCATCTTTCTTTTTCTTCCTAAGTATTGTTATAAATACTTCCTCAACACACCATCTACTATCATCTTCCTTTTCTTCTTATAAGTATTGTTATAAATACTTTTTCAACACACCATCTACTATCATCTTTCCTTTTTTTCCTATAAGCTATTGTTGTTATAAATACTTCCTCAACACACCATCTACTATCATCTTCCTTTTTTCTATAAGTATTGTTATATAATTCCTCAACACACCATCTACTATCATCTTTCTCTTTTTCCTATGTATTGTTATAAATACTTCCTCAACACACCATCTACTATCATCTTCCTTTTCTTCCTATAAGTATTGTTACAAATACTTCCTCAACACACCATCTACTATCATCTTCCTTTTCTTTCTATAAGTATTGTTAAATACTTCCTCAACACACCATCTACTATCATCTTCCCTTTCTTCCTATAAGTATTATAAATACTTCCTCAACACACCATCTACTATCATCTTCCTTTTTTCTATAAGTATTGTTATCAATACTTCCTCAACATTACCATCTACTATCATCTTCCTTTTCTTTCCTATAAGTATTGTTATAAATACTTTCCTCAACACACCATCTACTATCATCTTCCTTTTTCCTTTCCAGTATTATTACTTATAAATTTCTCCTCAACACACCATCTACTATCATCTTCCTTTTCTTCCTATAAGTATTGTTATAAATACTTCCTCAACACACCATCTACTATCATCTTTCCTTTTTTCCAATTTCCTAGTATTATTATATAAATACTTTCTCAACATTCACCATCTACTATCATCTTCCTCTTTTCTTCCTATAAGTATTATTATAAATACTTCCTCAACACACCATCTACTATCATCTTCCTTTCTTTCTAAGTATTGTTATAATACATTTCCTCAACACACCATCTACTATCATCATCTTCCTTTTTCCTATAAGTATTGTTATAATACATTCCTCAACACACCATCTACTATCATCTTCCTTTTTTTTCTATGTTATTGTTACAAATACTTTTCAACACACCATCTACTATCATCATCTTCCTTTTCTTCCTATAAGTATTGTTATAAATACTTCCTCAACACACCATCTACTATCATCTTTTTTCTTCCTATAAGTTATATATAAATACTTCCTCAACACACCATCTACTATCATCTTCCTTTTTTTCCTATAAGTATATGTTATAAATACTTCCTCAACACACCATCTACTATCATCTTCTTTCTTTTCCTATAAGTATATGTTATAAATATTCACATTTCTCAACACACCATCTACATTATCATCTCTTCTTTTCCTATGCTATAGTTATAAATACTTCCTCAACATTACTTCATCTACTATCATCTTCCTTTTCTTTCCTATAAGTATTGTTATAAATACTTTCAACACACCATCTACTATCATCTTTCCTTTCTTCCTATAAGTATTGTTATAAATACTTTCCTCAACACACCATCTACTATCATCTTCCTTTTCTTCCTATAAGTATTGTTATAAATACTTTCCTCAACACACCATCTACTATCATCTTCCTTTCTTCCTATATTATTGTTATAAATACTTTCTTTTTCAACACACCATCTATCTATCATCTTCCTTTCTGATAAGTTCTATAAGTTATTGCTTTATAATACTTCCTCTCAACACACCATCTACTATCATCTTCCTTTTCTTCCTATGTATTGTTATAAATATCTTCTTCAACACATCCATCTACTATCATCTTCCTTTTTTCCTATGCTATTGTTACAAATACTTTCCTCAACACACCATCTACTATCATCTTCCTTTTTCCTATAAGTATTGTTACAAATACTTTTTCAACACACCATCTACTATCATCTCTTCCTTTCTTCCTATATGCCTATTGTTATAAATACTTCCTCAACACACCATCTACTATCATCTTCTTTTTTTTCCTATGTTATTGTTACAAATTCTTCTAACACACCATCTACTATCATCTTCCTTTATCTTCCTTATTTGTTAAATACTTTCTATACCATCTATTTATTATCTAGTTCCTCATTTTCTTCCTATGCTATTGTTACAATACTTCCTCTAACATTATCATCTTATCATATTCTTTTCTTCCTATAAGTATATTGTTATATAATACTTCCTCAACATTACACCATCTACTATCATCTTCCTTTCTTCCTATAAGTATTGTTATAAATTCTTCCTCAACACACCATCTACTATCATCTTCCTTTCTTCCTATGCTATTGTTACAAATACTTCCTCAACACACCATCTACTATCATCTTCCTTTCTTCCTATTGTATTGTTACAAATACTTCCTCAACACACCATCTACTATCATCTTCCTTTTCTTTCTTCCTATAAGTATTGTTACAAATAGCTTCCTCAACACACCATCTACTATCATGTTCTTCCTATTCTTATTGATTTCCAAATATTTACTCAACATACTTCATCTCATCATCTTTCCTTTCTTCTATGTATCTTTCCTCTTTCTTCCTATACTATTATTCCTTATAATTCCATCCTTTCCTTTCTTAACACATCCTTAACACACCTACTATCATCTTCCTTTCTTCCTATAAGTATTATTTCATCACACTCATCACATTATATCTATCATCTTCTTTTCCTCTATAAGCTATTGTTACAAATACTTCCTCAACACACCATCTACTATCATCTTCCTTTCTTTCCTATGCTATTGTTTACAAATACTTTTTCAACACACCATCTACTATCATCTTCCTTTCTTCCTGTTATTGTTATAAATACTTTTTCAACACACCATCTACTATCATCTTTCCTTTCTTCCTATCTTTATTGTTACAAATACTATTCCTCAACACACCATCTACTATCATCTTCCTTTTTTTCCTATAAGTATTGTTTAAATACTTCCTCAACACACCATCTACTATCATCTTCCTTTCTTCCTATAGCTATTGTTATAAATACTTCCTCAACACACCATCTACTATCATCTCCTCTTTACTGTGTTTTGTTAAAATACTCTCAACACACCATCTACTATCATCTTCCTTTTCTTCCTATAAGTATTGTTATAAATACTTTCCTCAACACACCATCTACTATCATCTTCTCTTTTCTTCTTATAAGTATATTTATAAATACTTCCTCAACACACCATCTACTATCATCTTCCTTTTTCTTCC